>NC_072894.1:13750000-15000000 GCF_027943255.1 Anastrepha obliqua
CGTCGTCCGTAGGTGCCAAAAACAGTGGATACTGCTCAGATAGCATCTTAAAAATTTCTCTGTGTCCCGTAGTTCCGAATTCGTACCAGAAACCATATCTATGGAGTCTACACATTGCTTTTATTGCTTCCTGTTGTATCTTAAGATCCAAGCGGAGCAAATCAAACATAGCATTTAGTGCATCGCCGGAGATTGTATGATACTCATGGCACCCGTAATTACGACTTGAAATGCTTTAAAAATCACGTTGTTTCTTGCTCATGGCATCGCGCATTCGAAAGTGCTTAGATTCGAATCTCCGGGCATAAAACATCAAATTATAGAAAAGGTTTTTTCTAATAGCGTTGCATATAAAACACATTTTTTATATAGAGGAAAGATTAATCATCGTAAGCACACAAAATTTTCCAAAATCAACCTGTTTTTGACACACTAAAAGCAGTGTTTTCATTAACTACTCAGCCATAACTGCATATTACTTACACTACATAATTTGTCTACCATGTAATCAAAGTAGCACCACAAAAACGTACAAAAATGGACTCAATAAAACAGTGCCCCAGTAGCTGCTGTGGAAGTAGCAGCAGAGCAACAAAAGTGAGAGCAATAGCGGTAGCTGGAGCAGACATGAATAATTTATGCTCTGGCCGACTTCAAGTATCTACTTTGCTACTACTCCAACTACAGAGAATACCAAATATTTGTTTTTTCTTAGTATTGCTCTGAGCTACCAGCAGTAACGAAATGTAGTTTGGAGTGAGCAAAACAGTTGATCGCGCATTTTGCACTATTTGCTCTACTACTCATCATTTCAGGTTTCGAGCAGTAGCGAGAGCAAAAATGAACACTACGAAATAGCTTAGCAATTTCAATCGCTACTTCCAACATTCATTTTATTATACTAAAACTTAATAGATTAAAAAAATCGCATACTCAATAGCTTTCCAAAAATGCTGGTTAAAATTAAAAATTTTGATGAAAATTAAAGATGTTTTTAGAATTTCGTACAAAGTTAGTGCAATTCGATTCACACAGCTTTTGTTAAGAAATGAGTTTGGCTTGTAATGAAAACTAATTAAGAATTAATTAAGAAAATTAGATGCCAGAATTTATAATCACAAGAGGTGCGGTTTTTTTCGACGGGTGTATGCAGGTGTCATATAAGCAAAAATAAAAGGAACATCAACATGGCACAGAAAACAAGGTGAACGCCAGTGGAATTACAAATATGGTGGGTCACCTATATACGCAACACCTCTGCAGGTGGGCGTTTGCTGTAAAACAATTCGTGTCAGTGACAGTTAGGTGAAAGTGATGACGTTGCAGCGCGACACACATACCAAACTGCTTTTAAGCGCTTCACAAACTACTCTACTTTGCAAAAGCTTAACTAAAAATATAGGTGCACATGTGGTTGTGCATATACGTGTATGTACTAGTATGTAGGTACAAAGTGAAAATGCACACGAAACTATGTGAATGGCGGATTAAGCGGTTTGGTTTACATAACAGTTTAGATTGCATTGTAGCAAATCCGCCAAAGTCACGCGTCCTAGGAACTCCACGCCCTCATCAACCTTTTCCTAAAAACCGATACATCAGAGCACAAAGCGGTGGACTTGTCTTTAAAATCTTTGCTTGTGCTTTACATATTTCACTTTCGCCTCATTCAGTTGCTTTGTTTAATGCATGTGTGCGAAGTATGGCAACAACATAGCAACCACAAAACTGACAGGCAACAGGATAATGCGTTATAATTTATGTACGATGACAATGTGCACGCGTTGTTGTGATGCGCACGACACAATTTGGGATAAGCCAACACAAGGAATGATGATTGCGTGCTCAATGACTTGGCGTGTATGTACATTGAACGGATATAGCATATTGCCCCTTCCCCCTTCCCTTGGGCATTTGTATATCAGCTCGCCTGTTTTAGAGCAATAAATTTTAATACCTTATTTAGGTGTGCAGAAGAAATCCGCAGAGAATATTTTATCGAATCCTATTATTGTAATCCTTTATTTGAGATACCAAAAAAAAAAAAAATTATAGTGAACAGGTGATGTGACTGATGTAGGTATCCTTGGGCCGAACTTTTAAGGCTTGATACTCATGGGGATTATCACATAGTTTTTCATGCGGAAATCCAGGGCATAGAATTCTGTGGTAGAGAATGCCTTCGAAGGAGCACAACTTCGAAGCGCATCTGCATTTTGCCAAACACTCAGGTAGCCACGCACCATATGTACTGTACTCTCAAATAATAAAGGGTGATCAGATTGGAGGTACTTTTTCCGATAGGGTTTTTTTAAAAGATGACACGTAGTAGTACTGTATATATATATTTCTCAGTATTCATTGGGATTTCATCAAAGAGAGATGTTTGTAGGCTTACAAATCGTATAATTTTATTACGAAAGGCGACGCTCTGTGAAAAGTGTTCGCTCGCTCAAACCAACTTGTGGTGTAGATATCCGTTCAGCGATGAGGCCCATTTTTAGCTTAATGGCTACGTCAATACGCAAAATTACCGTATTTGGGCAAAAGAGTAACCCAAAACCATTAAAGAACACCCATTACATTTATTGAAAACAACCGTTTGGTGCGTGCGTGGTGTCTTTGGGTTGGAGGAATCATCGGCTCATATTTCTTCAAAGGCGAGGCTGGCGTCAATGTAATAATGAATGGCGTACGCTATTGCACCATAATAAACGACCTTTTGATGCCAGAAATTGAAGTGCGTGATTTCCACAACAAGACGGCGCTACTTGCCACACGACCTGTGAAACAATGGATTTACTGCGTCAGCAATGCGTGAGCAATTTATCTCTCGTCTCGGACTAGTGGATTGGCCACCAAAATCGTGTAATATCACACCTTTGGAAATTAATTTGTGGGGGTACTTAGAGTCTAAATGGTTTATGGGTAAACCCGCTTCGATTGAGACAATAGAAGCGAACATTACTAAATTTATTTATGTTACGAGAAAAAAAACAACTCATTTTAGCTACTGGGTATTCAGCTCAATTGAAGTTTGAGGTGCCTCTTGATTTGGAAAAAGTTAAAAAAAAAACAATACGCTTTTTGAAATATTGAATTTCGAAAAAATTTCGTTTTTTTGCAAAATAAAAAATTTTCAACTACTTTTTTGCAACTGTTTATACATGAAGTCGTGCAAGTAATGGCGATCAGTTTGAGCCCAAAATCATTAATATCGGTTCATTTTTGACTAAGTTATGAGCATTTAAAAAAAATGTTTCTTATATAATTAAAAAAAATCCATTTTGAGCCGAAAAACAAAATTGCCGATAAATCTTGAAAAAAAAAATTTTCGGGCGAACAAAAAAATACGTGTCTCAATATTTTGACCAGAGAGCAACATATTTGAGTTACATCAAAATCGAAGAACATGACCCGAATAGCCCGGTTGAATTGAAATGGAAAGCATCTATAATAAAATGAGTATTCAATACTTCACCTTTTAGTATTCAATACCCTGGGAGAAAAGAACACCAACACCGAGCTGGGTACCAAGCAGATTATTGGCGAAATTAGACGTTATTTAAAATTTCCATAGGCTTGAACCCTTTTCTGGAGTAAAAGGAAGTTATCAGAGTCTAGAAAGAGAAAAATGGAGAATGCAGGAGAGATGCAAGCTAAATAGTTCATCCTTCCCTCCAGAAGAGCATCAAATAGGTTTCTAAGTCTGGATAGAGAGGGTTCACGATCTCTCACTAGATGCTATTTGGCACATGGTAGTCTTCATTATCACTTTAGGAAACTAAAATTGATCCAAACAAATATTTGGCATTTTTCGAATTAGATGAAGAAGCTCCGAGCACATTCTCTTTGAATGCGCAACTCTTGCAGGAAAAAGAATTGTACTTTTTCTTCCATTTGGCGTTTCATGCAAGAAGATTCGAACCTGCGCACTTCCGAATGGTAGTCCCGCGCCAACCCATTCGGCTACAGCAGCTTACATGAAACAAAAAAGCCTGAGGAGGTACTCAAATTCTTTACAAGCAGTCAATTATAGACTTGCGGTCAAGCACAATATACCATATCAGAGTTTGCAATGCATTATAACCCTTTAAACTGCTTTTCCCGGCTCTTGTTCTCAATAATTTGGAGATAATATGACCAACTGTCGATAGGTAGAATTGAATGCGTTCGCAGAAGTTTTTCTCAAATTTGCATTGCTTTTGCTATGCTTTGAATTTTATGATCCATCTCATGACTCGAGGCTAATGTTGATCGGGGAAAAGAATTCAGAAGGTGTGTCATGATTGATCTTGGCAGACTGGTAATCGGCTATTAGAGAATTTGAAAGATTCAGCTTATTGGCTGATGTCACCGTGGTCAAGACAGCAGTTTGTTCACGAAAAACAGAGAGAACGTGTGGATGATATACGAACGTGTTGGTGATATACGAAAAAGTTTAGCAAAGCTCACTCTGATTACTTCGTTCAATACGTGTGAAAAAAGCGGACAGAATTCACCTGCGAGTATCCGGTGACGTGGCAGTCGAAGTTGCTCGCACAATTTTGTTTTTCACCACAACAGATTGGCCAAACCTTTTAATCTCTCATTCTGTAAACACCGGCATCATTCATTGTGCAATTTTACTTGCGAGGATAAGCTTTAAAGTTCCACAAAAAAGTCATTGCAATGTTTACTCTCTTTATGGGGAAAGCTTCAAAAATAAATTAGCAAGCAATGCACGAATTTCTCGAGCATTTCCAGAACCTAATAACGGGTGATCAATTAAGAGGAGGTTTTTTCATTTACGTTTTTTTTACAGATCGCGCGCGAGTTGTGGCAAACTGTCATCGTGGATTTGTTGAACAGCGTTTGGCATTTCATCATGGAAAGACTCACACCGCAACAACGTCTACAAATTGTTCAACTGTATTATGAAAATCAGCGTTCTGTGACAAATGTTTTTCGTGCGCTTAGACCGCATTATGGTCAACATAATCGGCCTGCCTTAAACACTATTCGACATACCATCAACAAATTTGAATCCGAATATTCATTGGTGGATAATTCTCGACCGAATAGACCACGTCCAGCAAGAAGCATTGAGAATATAGCGGCAGTAGCAGAGAGTGTACGTGAAAACCGCGATGAATCGATTCGGCACCGTTCTCAGCAACTTGGACTGTCGTATGGAACAACTTGGTCAATTTTACGGAAGGATCTTCATTTAAAAGCATACAAAATACAGCTCGTACAAGAACTAGAGACAAATGACCTTCCTGCACGTCACCGTTTTGCTGATTGGGCTCTTGAAAAGATTGAAGAAGATCCGCTGTTTTCGAGCAAAATTTTGTTCAGCGATGAGGCGCATTTGTGGCTCAATGGTTACGTCAATAAGCAAAATTGCCATATTTGGGATGAAGAGCAACCAGAACAGGTTCAAGAGCTACCTTTACACCCAGAGAAAACAACGGTCTGGTGTGGTTTATGGGCTGGTGGAATCATCGGTCCATATTTTTTCAAAAATGATGATGGCCGCAACGTAACTGTGAATGGTGCTCGCTACCGTACCATGATATCGGACTTTTTGCTACCTGAAATTGAATCTAATGATCTCTACGACATTTGGTTTCAACAAGACGGAGCCACTTGCCATACAGCTCGTGAAACAATGACTTTATTGAGAAGTCATTTCGGAGAGCAGCTGATTTCACGTTTAGGACCTGTGAGTTGGCCACCAAGATCTTGTGATATCACACCTTTGGACTTTTTTCTTTGGGGATTCGTGAAGTCCAAGGTCTATGCTGATAAACCAGCACCGATTGAAGCTCTGGAAGCCAACATTACGCGTGTTATTCACGACATACCAGTCGAAATGCTCGAACGAGTGATTGAAAATTGGACCTTCAGAATGGACCACCTTAAGCGTAGTTGCGGCCAACATTTGAATGAAGTCATATTCAAAAAGTAAATGTCAAAGAATGTCCTTTCAAATGATAAATAAAGGTTTTGAACATAATTTACATTTTTGTTTTTTTTTTAACTATTGAAAAAAGCACCTCATGATTGATCACCCGTTATATTATATCAAATTCCCATTATATGAACTTTTCTTTGCCTAAATCGGCTCTTATTAAGATTCTTAATTTAATTGCTGAATTTAACTTTAAGTTGTTAATTTCTGTATCTCATATTTTTTCTATTCCCATAGATTTAATAAAGGGTGGTTAAGTTTCAAGAGCCGGTGTTGATTTTGAATAAAATAAAATTTTTTAGGAAATTATTGTCATTTCTCTTTATTATGATAATATCAGTATGGCTCAATTACGCATGGAACAAAATATCGGCCAAATGGCCGCTGCGGCCTCGGCGGCACACCTCCATCCGATGGTCCAGATGGTCCAAATTTTCGATGATGCTGAGGCATAATTGAGGTTCTATGCCCTTAATGTGCCGAATTATCTCATCCTTTAGCTCTTGAATTGTTGCAGGCTTATCGACGTACACCTTTTCTTTCAAATAACCCCAAAGAAAGAAGACCAACGGTGTCAAATCACATGATCTTGGCGGTCAATTGACATCGCCGCGACGTGAGATTATTCGGCCATCAAAAGAGCCATTGTTTCGTTAGCTGTGTGACAAGTGGCACTGTCCTGTTGAAACCACATATCGTCCACATCCATATCTTGCGAATCCCCTGAGGTGAAAATGTGCCTCATCACTGAAGATGATATTCTTCGAAAATTGGTCATTCACTGTTGCCATTTCCTGCCACCATTCTGACCATTGACGACGCTTGAAATGGTCAAGAGGCTTTAGTTCTTGAGTCAATTACACCTTGCAAGCGTGTAAATGCAAGTCTTATGCATAATGTTCATCAACGACGAGTGTGAGAGGTGCAATTGTTGGGCACGACGCGAGTTGAGGTGGACGGCTCTTCAACCACACTATCGCGAACAGCAGCAATATTTTCTGCAGTACGAGCTGTACGAGCATGCACTGGTGTTTTCACATCTCCTACAGACCCGGTTTGCTCAAACTTTTGCACAATTTTTCCGATTGTACGCACATTTGGACGATTAAATTGACCGAAAAAATCACGAAGTGCACGATATGCATTTTGATTTGAATGCCCGTTTTCATAATAAGCCTGAATATCTTTAACGCGTTTAGGTGTGGTTCACATTCAACATGGGCCCTTGAAATTTAACCACCCTTTATAAGTAAATAAATAAATAAATAATAACAATTATACAGGAATAGAATCCGAGGCGGCATTTGATAAATCAATTCGAAACAAACGAGCCTTCTGACTTGCTTCTTGATTTCATAAGCTCAGGTGGACAAATCTAGACAACTGCAGCATATTGTCAATACTGAATGAATGAAGAATACGAATTTTTCAAGATGCTCAAAAATGTGTACGAATTCGAGTATATGACTTTTCATTACCATACTTACAGTACCAGGTTACCATACCTACAGTATCTACACGCTGTAAATACAAGGAAGAGGTAAAATCTATTCAGCTCTTCTTGTTCGACTGGAACAATTTTGGCTAGAACGACATGAAGCAGTGAGACGTGGAAAGCCTTTGAAACGTGCGATTACGTCAGCGTGGCTATATCCATAGTGAAAATAGTCTTCGGCTTGACACTAATGAATTGACACGGAACGCAAGAGCATCCGCGCGCATACAGCAAGGAAAGACCAGAGGATTCAAGCTCGAATTCACAGGTTACGGCCAAAATTGCCAATGTATTGTAGAGCCATATAAAGGAGAAGAAGAATATTAAACGAATTTTATTTGCTTTTTGCTCAACTTCGAAATTTAGCAATCCTTTTATATCTACCAATTACGAAGTAGATTTATCATCCTGTAGAGGTTTTAGCATAACTATCAACAACTATCAACTAAGCTACACTTAAGTACCCGCCTTCACCCACAGTTATCACAAAGTTTGCTTCATTTTATTACATAACTACATTTGTTCTAGCAAACTTATTTCCTTTTACAAAACTTACTATATATGTACGGTGCATATAAAATTCGCATGTGTACTGGAAGTTACGTTCATCTATACAACAAAACTACACACACATTTTCATACAAGTGTGCATGTATTCATATCGTAGAAAGAGTTGTTAGTGTGACTTGCTGCTATGCCATTTCCGTAGTTTCTACTTCATTACATTTAAGATATTTTCACTTTTATCATATCCTTCGACTGGTTATGTGCTATGTGCAACCTATCCACTTATTTCAAATTCCATTCCTTAGGAAATTCAGACTATTATCGGTTATAGCCTCTTAATAGCAAATAAGCTTTTCCGGCAATGAAGCTGAGAGAATGAATGTGCCAATAACACAGAAATGGAGAAAAGCAGTGAGATGCAAGGAAATGTAACCGAGCGTGGGGAGCTAAATTGGTGACACGGCAATACAAACTACGCATGAAGTTTTATGTGAATTACATATTTACTAGTATTTATTTGTAGATAAACTAAGTAAACTTTAGCTGCTCTTACGCCCTAATTAGATATAATCTCATTTAAAAACCTATTTCTGTCTGAGTCGATGGTCTTAGCAGCTCGGAGTCTTATCTTACATATCTTACATAGGTTTAAAATTTTGTGTATTTTTCATAATAAATAATTAAAATATATTAGAATTTTATACAGTGTACACCTAAGGGACTGAAAAATTTGTCCTCTTATGGGAGGCGTCCGTTTGTGAGAAAAGTGTAAAAAAAGTTAAAATAATTTGTGACTGATCTTTAATATTTAATGAGGTTTATTTTCAAAGCCAGAGCAAATATACACCTATATATTTGACAAAATAAACAGAAATGTTAAACAAACGACAAATGTAAAAACAAAGGTATTCAAACCCAAGGTATTCAAATTCATTTAAAAAAGTCAGAAATTTTAGTTTGGCGAATTTTTCCTTTAATTTCAATACTTTGGCGGTATATATGAAGATCAGTAAGCAATTCAACGCCTTTGAGATCGCTGTGATATAAAGAAAGAGCGTCTAGTTTTCTCATTGCTAAATAAACTGTTTTATAAGCAGTGAACTACTTATCAACCTCATTTTCTAGTTCATCTTTAGAAGAGTTGACCAGCGAGAGTTGCCACTTCAGTATAGATGTGTTTTGCTTTTTTCATCATTTATGAAGCCTTAATTACCGAAATTAATATAGTTTCGACTTCAACTTCAATTTGTTTCTCAGCTAGATTAATAGTACCGAAATGTTTAGGAGCTCTAGAATATGAAAGGTTAAAATGTCTCTCGGGGTTGGAGTTCAGAGCTTACTTATGTTCATAAAAGACGCAGGCTTATTACAAGAAGTCTACGACAAGGAAAAGTAAGGGTCAAGCTCCATCTGGTACCACTAAGGACCAATAGGTCTATGTGATTGCTTTCAGCCAGCCAGGTCAACCTAACCTAATCTAATAATGTTGGTTAATTGAACAACTACCGATAGTGGAAGCTCATCATCTGCGGTATAACCGTCCTATCGCCATTAAGGAAGTTTGTTTTCTCAAAGTCAGCTTCTCCTTAACAATTTTTCACTGTCTATGGACTCGTTTGCTCCCACGCTTTTTGAATGAAATAAATAACAAGTTTATTAATTTTGATAACTCCAAGGCAGAGTTCTTAAACTGTCCGCTTATGAGAGAACTAAAATATCTTTGGTGAGGTGAAAAAGTGTCCGCATCCTGGGAAATATCCCAGGGAGGGTTGTCCGCTCAAAAGAGAAAACTTTAAAAAATATTTAAGTATTTTCGCGGTAGTGAAAAAAGTGTCCGCTTATGGGAAGTGTCAGTTTAACAGAGATATCCGTTATATATAATTTTTTCCTCAAAAAAACAAAAAAAAAAAAAAAAAAAAATTAAAAAATTGCCGTTTGACCATACGAGTATTATGGAATTTGTTTATGCATAGGACATAGACTAGAATTTCTCAATTAGACTGTTTAGTTGTTGTAATAACATATAACATTCCTCATGAAGGGCTAGTTGCGATATATTAAAGCATAAAATAAGCAACTAAGCCTCCTTCTGGTAGATCTGAAGGCAAAATGAGTCGCTAGTGGTCAAGCATCAACTACGGTCTCAACCGGTATTTCGGACCTTCCCAGTCTCTGATGCAAACGATGCATCGATTTTTTTTTTTAAGAATTTCGATGTTCAAACAGAAGATGTTTTCGGAAAGCGATGTAACGAACATTGACGCTCTTTTTGCATCCCTAATAAGCATTCGATCTATCTAGGAACCAAAATTAACACCGATAATAATGGCAGTTTTGAAATCCAACGTACACAGAATCTCTCTTGCTAACAAGTGCTACTTTGGACTAAGTACGTAGACAATTGAGTAGTAAACTCCTCTCTCCACGAACAAGATTAACGCTCTGTAACGCTCTCATCATACCCATTATAATGTATGACGCAGGAGCTGGGACGATGACAATATCCGATGAGGCGTCCATTGAAGTGTTTGAGAAAAAGATTCTGTGGACGATTTTTGCAGGCGATGGAACAATGAGCTATATGAGCTTTACGTCGACATAGACATAGTACAGTGAATAAAGATCCAGCGCCTTCGTTGGCTGAGTCATATAGTCCAAATGGATACAAACGCCTCGGTTCTGATAGTATTCGATGCGGTACCAGCTGGTGGCGGAAGAGGAAGAGGAAGAGAAAGGCCTCCTCTGCGTTTAAGAGATCAGGTGGAGGAGGACTTGGTATTTCAGTTGGTGTTTTCAACTGGCGCTGGTTGACACAAGAAAGAAACGACTGGCGCTGTGTTAAACTCAGGCAAAATCGGATAAGCTTGTGGGAATCTTTTGCGCAGATCTAGGCATCAGGCAGCAAGCTGGCTGATCACTGCAGTATCTTTCAAGCAGAAGTCGTTGCTGTAGGAAAGGCTGTAGAATTAGCAATCGCAAAGACATCGAGCAACTCTACACCACTCACTCGGCTGATGTCTGGATTGCGTGTCGTACTCATATACCCATGTCTCGTATCCAGTAATGTTGCCTTTGATGAAGGTTGGGTCGAAGTCAGTTTAAGAAAAGAAGTACGAAGCAAGTAAAATTTTGAAAGAAGGGGCAGTGCCACGCCCACTTATGGGTTGATGCATGTATCTCGATAACGACTAAATAAAACTCGCCCAAACTTGGCGCACATATTGTTTCCCTCCTTATTGATGTATAATATATTAGACCTAAATATAAGGTTGGCAAAAAAGTCTTGCGGTATTTCCGCAAGCTTGTCTTTGCAAGTGCGTAGTTCTAGTTATATTCGTCGCATCGGTTCACGCTAGAGCTTTTTGGAAAGCTCTTTTCACGTGCTAACACGTGCTTGATTAATTGTTGTTTGCTTTTAGTCGTTCGTGAGTTATAGCGTCGCAAACATGGAGCAAAATAAAGTGAAAATACGGCATATTTTATAGTACTACTACGATAAAGGCAAAAATGCATCTCATGCTGCCAATAAAATTTGTGCAGTTTATGGACCCGATACAGTTTCCATTTCCACCGCACAACGATGGTTTCAACGTTTTCGTTCTGGTGCAGAGGTGATCGAAGATTTGCCACGGTCCGGAAGGCCTGTCGTCGAAAATTGCGATAAAATCGCTGAATTGATCGAAAGAGACCGGCATAGTAGCAGCCGTAGCATCGGCCAAGAGCTGGGCATGAGTCATCAAACCGTTATAAACCATTTGAAGAAGCTTGGATTCAAAAAGAAGCTCGATGTATGGGTGCCACACGACTTGACGCAAAAAAGCATTTTTGCCCGTATGGATGCATGCGAATCGCTTCTGAAATCGACCCGTTTTTGAAGCGGATGGTGACTGGCGATGAAAAGTGGGTCACTTACGACAACGTGAAGCGCAAACGGTCGTGGTCGAAAAGCGGTGAAGCTGCCCAGACGGTGGCCAAGCCTGGATTGACGGCCAGGAAGGTTCTTCTGTGTGTTTGGTGGGATTGGCAGGAAATCATCCACTATGAGCTGCTCCCCTATGGCCAAACGCTCAATTCGGACCTGTACTGCCAACAACTGGACCGCTTGAATGCAGCACTCATGCAGAAGAGGCCATCTTTGATCAACAGAGGCCGAATTGTCTTCCATCAGGACAACGCCAGGCCACACACATCTTTGGTGACGCGCCAGAAGCTCCAAGAGCTCGGATGGGAGGTTCTTTTGCATCCACCGTATAGTCCGGATCTCGCACCAAGTGATTACCACCTATTTCTGTCCATGGCGAACGAGCTTGGTAGTCGGAAGTTGTCCACAAGAGAGTCCTGTGAAAATTGGCTCTCCGAGTTTTTTGACAATAGGGAAGCGAGCTTCTATAAGAGGGGCATTATGAAGTTGGCATCTCGTTGGGAACTCGTCATCGAACAAAACGGCGCATATTTGACTTAAATCGCATTATTATAACCAATTTTATGAACAATTGAAAATTCAATAAAAATACCGCAAGACTTTTTTGACAACCTTATATTATTGAGATACGATAAAAACCGCGCCCACTTTTTATATTTTAAAACACTGATGGTACAAGCTGTAGTTCTCATTTTCTATGAGTTTGTTTGATTCCAAGAATTAAAAGCCAGCCCCAAGTTAATTTTACTAAAATCTGCGTTCCGTTGGTAACGAACTTAGCCTTCCTTACTTGCCTATAAGTATTGGAATTCTATGATAGCGCAGTAGTCACTCGTACTCCAATTTCAGAAATGTTCGATTACTCAGAATGTATTTATATTTTTGTACTGTTAGATTTTTCGCAATTAGTGAAAATTGGACAAGCCAGTAAAGCCAGTAGAGCCAGCGCAATCACCCCAGGCTCGAAAGTTTCCAGCCGCCTCTCTTCCTTTAAAAGGCTGAACCATACAATACAACTATTGAGTATTCTTAATCAGCGAGCTACTTATTTATATGAATAAAACAAATTTGTTCTACTCCCTTTAAACTCTGAATTAGTAAACTTTTGGCTCCCCCGGGCACTATTGTGCATATGAACTACATACGGGTACATATGACAATCCAAAACCATACTTGTTATGTATACCATCTTGATCAAAAAGTTCCTGGAACATTTCAGAAAATTCAAAATACAAGTTTATTTCTCAAAAGTGATATTATCGCCTTCAAAGTACTCCCTTTTCACTGCAACGCATTTATGTCAGGGTTTGCACGCGCTCCCGAAACATTTCTGGAACTTTATTATCGGTATAGCCATCAGAGCACGGGGCCATATCAGGTGATGGCTGTTAGATGGTATTCGTTTCGTTCTTGGTCAAAAAGTCACGGATAATGATGACACTGTACAGTGGTGCGAAATCCACGAGTTGTTTTCCCACAAATCCTTTCATTTTTGGCGAATTGCTTCGCGTAAACGTCTCATAACGCCCACATAAAAGTTCTTATTAACTGTTATAATCCATAAAACCATGATCATCGCTTCCTTTTTTACTGAGAACGACGTGGGTTTTTGGTCTTGTTTCATTCGGAGCTTTCCACTCACTCGGCTGATGCCTGGATTGCGTGTCGTACTCATAGTACCTTTGTCTCGTATCCAGTAATGATGCCTTTGATGAAGGTTGGGTCGAAGTCAGTTTGGAAATTACGTCTTTGGCGAAATCAAGGCGATTTCTTTTTTACATGAAATTCAAGTTCTTTGGAACGAACTTTACAACAACACGGTTAGCCCAATTCATTAACTACAGTATGACAAATGGAGCCGTAAGCAATGCTTAAGTCCAGTGTCACATCTTTAATGGCTAATTTTTGATTATGGCTCCACTTTTCTTGCAACTTATTGATGCTTTCGTCAGCTTTCGATTTCCACGGCCTGCCACTACGTTCGTCTTCCACGATTCTTTTGTCGTCTTTCTCACGATTTTTTTCTGAAGCATTCATGCTACTCGTAAAACTCGTAAAAGGCTGTTTTCGTTAGAGTATCATTACCGAAACAGTTTCTCACCATTTTCAGGGAGTTTCGCACCATTGAATTCATTTTTAACGTCATCTGGCGATTGTTCTGAGAACTTTTTGATCAAGATGGCATGAACGGATATATCTGTAGGTACCAAACTTCTACTCTAGTTATCTTTGTAACGTATAAACTTATTTGCAGAACTGTAAGCAGGATACAAATAGTAGAACAATACTTTCACATGCACACGCAGACGTATATTCTACCTATATAGGACACAAAAAAAAAACACGAGGAAGTGAAGTAACTCTGTCATCTAACAGAACAAACAAACAGATAGTCACGCAACAAACCTACACAATACACACACAGAATCATTTTGCCGATACACCCACGTCAACACTCAAAAATGTAGGCGTTTACTTCGGGTTTGTACTCTCCGTTGTGCTTCAATGCCCTTACCATGATTTGTGGTTCATAGTTGCCATTTTCACTTTTTCTCTTCAGTATACTCTCTTTTATTAGCTTTATTCTGTTTTTGATGAATGGTATTGTATCAACAGCATAAGATATACGAATATAAGTAGTTGCAAATGTTACAAGGCAAGAACCAAATGTTTTAATATGCGAACAAAAAATTGCGTGTGTATTTATGTAAATACCATATGAGGGTGAAATACTCAAGCAATTTTCTATGGCAACTTAGTTGAGTAAGTGTGGGTATCTGCCAACAATAGCCACAACTTTTTGTAGATACAGACAACAAAAATAATTAGAGGATATGACGAACTTATGCAGGTGAAGTTATACGAGCATTACGAAAGATTTGACAACTGCCTTATTGGAAGTGAAGCTATGAGATATTCAAAAAGAAGTAAAGGGCAGAAAAATTAAAAAAATTACCTTTTAGAATACTCTTTTTCTTCTTGATTGACGCGAAAACCGCTTAAACGATTTTGTCGAGTTTAACAAAGCGCGTCAGTCGTTTCTTTCTCGTGCTAACCGGCACCAGTTAGACACACCTAGTGAAATCAAATCCTCTTCACGTTATCATTCCAACTTATGTAGAGAAAGTTTTCCCTTTCTTCTGCTACCACCAGCTGGTACCGCATCGAATACTTTCAGAGCCGGAGTGCTTGTATCCCATCGGACGACATGGGTATAACCCAGCCAACATAGGATCTTTATTCGCTACGCTATGTCTATGTCGTTGTAAAGCTCATACAGCTTCTGTTCCATCGCCTGCGATACTCACTAATCGTCTTTTGACTGTTCAAGTAGTCATTACTTGAATTTTTATTTGTAAGATATGGTGAACTTTATCGAGACATGATAAGAAGCTTTTTAAGGCCAGGAAAACAGCCGGTTCACGCACCGCCATCAGATTTAGGTGTTCGGGCCATAAGCTACTTAAGCTACGGACACTCTAGTATTCTTAAAAACTTTGAGTTTATCCTGGATAAATTATTGCTGGATCGTTGTACACCCTCGCTATGTCCGAGCGAACCTTTTCTATTCATATTCCCTCAAGGGAGGAGTGGGCGTTGTGGAACTTTTGGAGGCACTCGAAATTTGACGGAATAGCTGGTGGGGAAGTATTCTGTAAGGAGCTTCCCGCCAATCTCAAATTAAGCAAACCGGACCACTGTAGTGTTTTCAAGTGGAAGTAGACGCAATTGAGGAATCAGTTGATTGGTTGCTTACTTATGTAATTACTGTAAATGATGTAAATATCTACTCCTACAGCCAAGCGGCAATTACGGCCTTGGGCTCGTTGTTTGTGCGTTCGAAATTAATTGGAGAATGCTTGACTTCCCTCCCGATCGCATCCGACTACTTCGATATTAGACTTATTTGGGTTCCCGGTCTGCTGGGCTAATGAGTTGGCTTGACAGGAGACCCTGAAAATGGTTGCATCGCAAAATGAGAGGATTGAGGTTCCCTTGAGAACCAGTAGTTTGCTCCTGAAAAGATGTGCCTCGCGTCAACTTAGCAAGCGCTGGGCTAGTGCGCAAACGAGCAAAGTCGCGAGATCCTTCTGGCCACGAGTAGATCGGTGGCGCTCAAGGGAACTGCTATGGTTAACAAAGCTGCAGATCTCGCATTTTTTGGGTATTCTTACAGAACAATGCCCCTTAGGTATCAATGCGGAGAGACTTGATATTGAGTCCTTTCTGCAGCAGCTGCCTGAGGGTGAGGTGGAATCACATCAGCTCCTTTTTCTCAGCTGCTTTGCTGTCGTTGGGCAAAGGTTTAGACATCAGGGCTCTCACTTTTTCGCTACACCTGCGGATATTCCGGATTTAAATATCACGGATCTGGTGTGATTCATCAGTAGCTTGAAGCGGTTAATACGAACGAAAATCGCTACTGCTGGGCGTCATCCTCTCATCCAAAGTCCCTTCTTCCTTTTTTCCACCTATCTGATTCTTTTCCTTTTCTTTTGTTTGGTATCACAACTGATAAATTTTTAATATTTGTCCAAGTGGGCTTCTCGCAAGGGCAGCCATTTTTTCTTGTGTTTTATTTATAAGAAAAATCACCCTGTATAAAGGGCAGTAGCAGGAATGGTATAGATAGTTGAGAAAGGACGAAATAAGTGATAAAACCTATAACCGCTGCAATTAAGGATACAGATATTTACGTGTAATTATATATATTTACGTATTATATAACATAACGGTGTACACACGCAAGCCCTCAAATAAGCATCAAAGTCAGCAACCTGTTACAAACGACGCTACGTCAACAACCAGCACTACAATGCCAAAGTAGACAGCAACAAAAGTGAGCATGCCAAGAAAGCTTTCACAACAACAAAACGGATGTAAGCATTTATGAAGGGAAATGTTTCTCTTGTATTTTGGATTCGATGAAATGCTTCATTCTTGTGTCAAATTAAAGGAAAAGTGAGTAGCGTCGGTGACGCCAATGAAGCTAAATCTAAACCGCTGCCATGGCCTTATGAAAATAACGGTGTTGGTTGTGGTTGTGCCATTGTGTGGTTGTAATTTCCTTGCGGGACGCAGCGCTGATGTGATTTAAAACAGAAATGGTTGTCAAACTACTTAAAAGATTATCCTTAAGCTTTGCTTTGTTAGTGTATGGGTATTTCATTTTTGATTCAAGGGTTTTAAGATAATCGCCAAAAATTGTAAAGGCACTCGGTCGCAGGAAACAAACATACTCCAAGTGTACTCGTATATTTACATATATATACATTATATATAATATTACCATTTTGTATAATCCGATTCATTAGATAAATATCTGGAGAATTTAACTGATTTAAAGCGAATTAGTTACAACTTGAAATGCGTAAGCATAATATCGCATCTGAATATAATGTAATCTAAATTAAAAAAAAAAAAAAATAAACAAATGGCGCATACACTTCTGTTAGGTGTTTGGCCGAGCTCCTTCTCCTTTATGTAGTGTGCGTATTGATGTTGTTCCACAAATGGAGGGATCTACAGTTTTACGCCGGCTCCGAACGGCAAACGGTTTTTTGTGAGGAGCCTTTCATGGCTGAAATACACTCGGAGGTTTGCTATTGCCCGTCGAGAGGAGATTGTTATTAGAAAAACTTTTTTCTATCATTTGGAGTTCATGTAAGTAGATTCAAACCCACGTACTTGCGCATGGTGGCCACGCAACGACCCATTCGGCTATGGTGGTCGAGCATAGCACCACATAAAATAACCCAGTGATGTTAAATCGCGCGGTCGGGGTGGCCAATTAACAGCTGAATTACGTAAAATTATGCGTTGAGGAAAATTGGTTCGATAATAAATTTATTGTGTCGGTAGCTGTGTGACCTGCGGCACCATCCTGTTGAAACTATTATACATGTGAGTAATATCCAGATCATCAATAATTGACCAAAATGCGCAATCCATTGACCGCAACCGCATTTTCAACCCAATTTCCGAAAAATGATCGCAATCTCGCCACAAAACCACATAGCGCACCAAAAAAGAGGTTGTCTGTAAAGTCGGTTTACTGACGACAGTTTAACGTGACAACGTCATAAGAAAATACTGATGGAATGGTTGCATTTTTCAAAAGAAAATTTTAATTTTATTTGTTTGATAGATATTTTGTATTGATATTGAAAAGGAGATAAATGGAATTGCAATGGAATAGGTCAAGTTATATTTACACAAACGTGTAAAATGACGAAACATTTATCAAATTCATGAAAGATATGTTCAATTTCGATTGTGCATCAGACATTAATAAGTCAACAACACTAAGAGGCACCATCATCGATTTGACTTTTTCAAGACACATTACACTCGAAGCACTCCCATTCATTTCCTACTTTTCCTATCATCGTTCTATTCTCAACAGAGAAATGGTTCATTACATATGGCATATGCAAATACAAATATGCGCAAAATATATATATGTATACATATGCGCATGTACATACATATATATGCTCACTCAAGTAGAAGAGAGCCAGATGTCGAACGTTGCCAAACGCGGCGGCCGATTGTGCCTCTTTGTCGTTCGTTCCGCGCTCTCGCTGCAGTTCAAGCAAGGTAACGACGCATGAACAAGAGAACGACGCATTTTTTGGTGCGTGCAGTCGGCTACAGACGAATTATAAGACGTTATCATGACAAAAGTTACCCGTTCAGGGCAAAAAGGTTCCTGAAAAATTGTTATTGGACGTTGAGAAGCCCAGATGTGGCAATTTAGAAAGAAAAAACGATTTTTGTATTTAATGGGGGCAGCTTCTCTAGTACTTCAACATTTTCCTTTTTTTTGCTTTAAAAATTCATTTTCAATCTAGAGAATATCGCTTCAATGTTTTAAGCTTAATAGACAATCTAAAAAGTCCATATAAAGTCAGTGAAGTGATGAGCGTCGAACGAAAGATGAGTAAGAACAAAAATTTTAATAGCGTTTTTCTCGAAATACTTTTTTCCGCGCTGTCAAAAATAACTCAACAAGTAAACAAGATATCAACTTAAAATTTTACAAGGATATTCTTTAACATATTGGCCTTTGCAGGTATCTCAAATTTTATTTTTAATTATCACTAAAAATATTGTTTTGATGAAATCTATATATATAATATAAAAAAAATATTATAACTCGAGAGCGGCTGAACCGATTTGGCTGAAAATCGGTGGAGATGTAGCTTAGAACCAGGAGACGGACATAGGATACTTTTTATCCCATTCGAACGCGTTTCCGTGAAGTCACTATAAAATGTGGTTTAACAAAAACGCATCTGATATGGAATAACAAAACGCAAATGACAGCTAAACGTAATGATAATATAAATTTTGCCAGAAATATATAACCACAGTAATTTGTATTCTCTTTGAATCATCATTATAAATGCCGCAACCAAAATGATCGAATCTTTCCCGACAAAGCCGTAATACAAGAAGGATACGAAACATTGGGGATGTGCGTTCTACTGATGCTCTTGGTCGTATGTATACAGTTCATCCAAAGAATGATGAATGCTTCTATTTGCGGTTGTTGCTGGCAAATGTGCGTAGGCCAACGTCATTTGAGTCACTACGGACTGTTAATGGTACTATATTCCCAACATATCGTGCTGTATGTGAAGAACTCAATTTACTATATTAGAAAACGATACCCATTGGGATACGACAATCGTTGAAGCTATTATCTCTGCATCTCCAAGTCAGATACGCACATTATTTGCTATCATCAAACCTATGGCATAAATACAAGGATAATATGTCAGAAGATATTTTACATCAAATTCGTGTCAGTTCCAGAAATCCGGATCTTGAGATGAATGAGGAGATACATAATCGGGCTTTACTCCTGATCGAAGACATGTGTTACCTTATGTGCGGTAGTTTATTAGTCAGGTTAGGAACGCCAGCGCCAAATCGTGAAATGAATGACGCATTTAATCGAGAGTTGGAACGAGAACGTGAATATGATCACCAGGAATTAGATTTAGTAGATCAAGCGAATGTACCACTGTTGAATCGCCAACAAAAAGAAGTTTATATGTAATACATTAATGAAGGCAATTGATGATGGAAATGGTGATTTATATTTCCTTGTAAGACATTCCTCATGTCAGTAATTTTAGCCACTGTTCGTGCGAGATCCAACATTGCGCTTGCAGTTGCTCAGCATAGCTTGGAATAGCAGCATTCAGCATTCAAATTGCTGTTAAATCTTCAAAAAATTTAAGAACCAACATGTAAAATTTAAATGCAATCTATTAAAGCTTCATTGAAATACTTGATTAATAAAAAAAATTAACTTAATAAAATCAAAAACCTTTTATTGCCTCTAGGGCGGAACAAAGTTCGCCGGTCAGCTAGTTTTTTATAAAAAAAGTGTAATTTTATTTCTTTTTAACTTCAAATTTTCTTTTGTTCGTTAAAAATAGGTAAGTGCAAAAGCGGTATAACTTGTTTTAATTAAAAATTTTTGTCTGGTTGATCACAAAAGGCTGTACAATCCACGGCGCATATGAAATGAGCCACATTTGAGCAGCTGTAGCACCGCCATTTGTTTTCTTTATTTCCAAAAAAATTTTATAAATTCATTAAAGCATGAATATGTAATTTATGTGAGGATAATAAATACTTTCAGTTTTTCGCAAAAAATTATTGACAAACTCGTTGGCTGAAGGTAGTGCCCCCCTGAAGAAAAAGCAGCGAAATGTAACTTTTACAGATCTACCATTTCCATTGCACAATTGCATTATTTTAATAAAGGCTGGTTAAGTTTCAAAGGCCCGTGTTGATTTTGAATAAAATAATTTTTTTTTAAGAAATTAACTGGTTTATCGACGTACACCTGTTCTTTCAAATAACCCCAAAGAAAGAAGTTCAACGGTATCGTTGACGTTTAGGTGTGGTTCACATTCAACATCGGCACTTGAAATTTAACCGCCCTTTAGAATTGTCAAGCCAAATTGATTTCATGGTAGCAATTGCCAAAACTTCTACTGTGTACATATAATTCGTGTACAAAATTCGTTTGTCAAAACTGTCATAACAGTACACATTTCCCTAATTGAAAGACATGCATACCTAAAATATTACCTCAGTGTCTTTGCTATTTGTCCTTTAAGAAGCCGCTGTTGTGTTATTGATAGAACCGTCAACGTCCTTGGATACCTATTTGAATGAACCAGGAAATCAGTTGTATACGAGGCGATTCTTAGACAAGCTCTTTACGATCCATATCCTATTGCAAGACAAGGCCCAAACTGACAAGTAGAGTTAAAATTAGTGCGCAATGTCTGATCTTGAAAAATTGTATATCAATTATTTATACTAAATTTAGTAATTAGTTAGTCAATTAAAAACGCCGAATATCAAAATTCAAAAAAAGTAAATAAGGACAGTAAATTCTACGTTTGAGAGAGCGAATTCGTCGAAACAGGCAAGGGTTGTGGAAAACGCGTATAAATTTTGCTTGGGAATATTCCAACTTTCAACTTCATCAAACTTTTTTTTTTCCTTCTAATACTCAAATTACCGCTTCGAGGTATCCGTTTTTCATAAATGAAAAGCATAAAAGAGAATTCGCGCTAATAACCGAAGTTGATTCTAGTAAAGGTGCTTAAAAAATATCAGATTATTTATTTGTATAAGTTTTCGACGGTCTCCGTAACCGAATGCTTGGCGTGTGACTACCATTCGGAAGTACGTAGGTTCAAATCTCCGTTCATCAAACACCAAAATCAAAAAGTTCGAATAGCGGTCGCTCCTCGGCAGGCAATGGCAAATCTCCGAGTGTATTTCTGCTATGAAAGAAGATCGGAGTCGGTTTAAGACTGTAGGCCCCACCATTTGTAGAGCAACATCAAGACGCATGCCGCAAATGGGAGGAGGAGCTCGGCGAAACACCCAAAGAGGGTGTACGCGCCAATTATGTGTGTATGCATGTATGAATAAGTGTTCTATTTCGAAAGGAACTCAATTTAAAAGTGGTAAAATAAATTTGAATCAATAATAAATGTCTGATATTTTATTGACCAATTTCCGGTATTTATTATTATTATTATTTTTATTGGACGGAATATACTATGCAAATCTTGCTTGAAACTACTAACTTATATCTCATGCAAATGTTTATAAATAAATAGTCAATAATCCTTTCATCCGAATAATTTGAGTTATTAACTAATCAATTTGCCGCTGGGCTTTTGTGGTATTAAATGCCAGCCATTTTTAGAGTGTTAGTGCCTACCAATCATTTGGTGCAATCTCTGCTCTGACTAACCTTCATCGCATGTGCCTCACTATTTGTATGATTTGATGCAGCATTTGACATGTACACACACACACATGCACAAACACGTACAAAAATCAGAAATAGCATTAATAACGAACCTCCAGGTGGCTAGCAACTCTTGGCACCCGGCAGTTCATTGTTGTGCTCGTGCTTCTTTTTTAGTCATCGTATAAAATTATTACCTTTGAATTTGAATATATCCGACCGGGTTTGTATGTGTTATTGATATTGAAATCAGCGGAGGGAGATGATTGCATGTTGAAGGACAGCAAAAATTGCTTTCCTTATAGGTTATTAAATTTTCATGACATGAAGGAAGTCGAAGGTTTTTCCAAGCGCTTCGACTTACACTTTTTCCTCTCGTCTGTCTAAAAATGATTATAAAACTGTATGTTTATTCTCTTGTTGTTGCTGTTAAAGGAAATACAAACCATAATTGGGTTTTGCAAACACGCGTATGTATGGCAAGAACAGCGTTGATACAGTTGACTTCTGCTCTAAACACTGACGTGCGATACCGTAATATGATATTTCAGCAATTTGTATCTCTTCCAAGTTGAAATACGCCCGCCGTAGCCGAATGGGTTGGTGTGTGACTTCTATTCGGAATTCAGAAAGAACGTAGGTTCGAATCTCGGTGAAACACCAAAATTAAGAAAAAGTGTTTTCTAATAGCGGTCGCCCCTCGGCAGGCAGTGGCAAACCTCTGAGTGTATTTCTCCAATGAAAAAGCTTCTCATAAAAAATCATTTGCCGTTCGGAGACGGCTTGAAACTGTAGGTTCCTCCATTTGTGGAACAACATCAAGACGCACAACACAAATAGGAGGAGAACTTGGTTAAACTCCCAAAAGGGGTATACACGCCAATCATATGTATATGCATATATAAGTTAAAATACGTGTAGATTTTAATGGACTATGAATAAGTTTGTGCGGTTTTTTTTCGAAATTTGAAACTTTATTGACGTAAAATGGTTACAAATTTAATATTCAAAGTATTGTCCATCGCTTACTACTACTTTTTCCCATCTTTCTGGCAATTCACGGATTCCCTTTGTGAAAAATTCGGTCGGTTTTGCCGCAATCCACGAATCGATCCATTTTTTGACTTCATCGTAATTACGGAAGTGCTGGTCAGCCAGGCCATGTTGCATCGATCGGAAGAGATAGTAATCGGATGGCGCAAGGTCTGGACTATACGGCGGGTGGGGTAGGACATCCCATTTGAGCGTTTCTAAGTATGTTTTCACCACTTGTGCAACATGTGGCCGAGCATTGTCATGTTGCAAAATAACTTTGTCGTGTCTATCGGCGTATTGCGGCCGTTTTTCTCGCAGTGCTCGGCTCAAACGCATCAATTGTCGTCGGTAGGCATCCCCCGTAATCGTTTCATTCGGTTTCAGTAGCTCATAATACACAACACCCAGCTGGTCCCACCAGATACACAGCATAACCTTCAGGCCATGAATATTCTGCGCCGACGTCGATGTTGAAGCATGGCCAGGGTATCCATACGTTGCCCGACGTTTTGGATTGTCGTAATGGACCCACTTTTCATCGCCAGTCACAATTCGATGCAAAAAACCCTTTCTTTTGTGCCGTTGAAGCAGTTGTTCGCATGCCATAAAACGGCGTTCAACGTCTCTTGGCTTCAATTCATACGGCACCCAATGGCCTACCTTTCGGATCATTCCCATGGCTTTTAAACGTTTGGAAATGGTTGATTGATCAACTCCCAAAGTTTTTGCAACCTCTTCTTGCGTTTGAGCCGGATCTTGATCGAGCAATTCCTCCAATTCGGTATCCATGAACTTTGGCGGCGCACCCTCGCGTTCTTCGTCTTCCAAGCCAAAATCACCACTTTTAAAGCGTGCAAACCACTTCTGGCACGTTCGCTCAGCTAGAGCATGCTCACCATAAACTTCCACCAAGATACGATGACTTTCGGCTGCTTTTTTCTTCATATTAAAATAATGAAGAAGAATTCCCCGCAAAAACACATTATTTGGCACGAAATTCGACATTTTCAAGTGTGGTAAAAATATTGTTGTTTACGCTTCAAATAAAAAACTTATACTGACGTTTGTGCCTTACGACAGTAGCTCTCCAATGAATGTTTGGAAATGTGGATCGATGGAATAATAATCAAGTTACGCCATCTGTTGTAAAACCGCACGAACTTATTCATAGTCCTATTACTTGGACAACCTGATTGGCACATCTGTACTCCCTCTCTCTAACTAATTCAAACTAGCACTCGAGTCTTTTATATTATTTTTAATAATTTTCATAGCAAAAAAAAAAATTATTACCAACACGTCCCTTTGCATTCTCTGTTCCCTGAACCGGTATTAATTTTGGAGATTTAGTCTCGTGCAGATCCTTAGCTTATTCCTACAGCTTACTATTATTAGTATTTGCTTGAACTATCTCTGTTATTTTTTATCTGACGAAGTGCATCGCCGCTCTAACATTTCAATACCGTTTTTGTACAACGATTCATATTTTGCCTCAAAACACGTAGGTCTCAGTTTCAGCGATAACCTTTTCATTCGAGCGGAATGTTTTACCGGCAAGCTTTTTTTCAGGTCTGCGCACAGCCACTAGTCCCTGGAAGTCAAATCTGGCGAGCCACTGCGTTGTGCGTCTTCGGTTTCTCTACGACTACGTTTGAAGTCTGAAAAGCATCGTTTTATTATTTTTTCTGATGGACCGGAGTCCTTATAATACTATTCAAGCCATTGCTGTGCTGAACGGTATATTTTTCAATCAATAAGCGGTGTGAAATTTCGAGAAAACACGAAATTGTTTTTGACTCATTGTTTTGAAAACAAAAGAGGCGTCACTCTTAGCACAATAATTCACAAACTAATGAATGCAATATCATGAAATTTTAAAAGCTGTCTTTTCAAGGTTAGTACTCACTGAAAAAATGGTGAATGCAATAAAACTAGTGCCATCTATGTGCTAGGCCCGGGACTTTTCAGGTCATGTGTTACGTAGTCGGTTTATTGAACTAAGAAGTTTGGTTACAAAAACGGTCGGAAGGCTTAACCGCACTGAAAGCGTTACCAAGAAGTAACTTTTTTAAAGTGATACCTAATCTCTATGAAATGGTTCCCTATTTTTATTTTTTATTCATTTTTTTATTATTTCATTACGATTCAAAACGTTTTGGAAAAGTTCAGAGCACCAACTACACCCAAGTTCTGGATGTTATTGGCGAAGGAAAATCATTCGTTACCATCTATGGCAGAGTCTTTCTCGCTTTGCAAATAGATCCTTTTCTCATTCTTTTATAAAATTAAGATAAAATAGTTGGAAAAATGCTGACTTTACTAATGCATATTTACATTTTTAGTTTAGAAGTATGTAAATTACTCACTTTCATCGCTTTCTCAAATAGTGTTCAATTGAGTTATACATTTTGAATGTTTATTGGGCAAATACTGATATTAACGAGCACCGACACAGCGTCAGGGCCAACCCACAGGTAACTGAAGTGTGCAGGTATACCAAGAAAAACAAACAAACAAAAAAGAAAAGAAATAAAAAGAAGTGAGGAGGAGCTAAATTCGCTGCTGCCGAATTTTGTATACCCACGCACATTTTAGTAAGAACTAATTTTGGCTGGCTGTTTATTTTTAGAAAGAAATAAAGGCTTAGACAATGCGAGTTATAGTTGATAATATCATATGGACGGACGTACATTTTATCTTAACGTATAAAAGTGGCAATGATTTGTATCTCATCTTGGGCGAGTTTTATTAAGTCGTTATCGAGATAAATGTCAAGTATAATAGAAATAAGATTGATGGGTGCAGAGAGTGCTTTTTTATACATAAAATGCGGAAATTTTAGAGCTCGGTGTTGTTTTCTTTTCTTTTTTTTTTAATTCGAAGCTACCAAAACTGTAAGTTAAAAAAAAATTGTATAATTTTTGATTAAAGGCTAAAAAGGGCCACTCTCACATTCAAAGCTTATGCTGAGAAGATGTAAGAGCAATAAAAAATTTGTTGATTTTTATAAAATTTGATGTTTTGAAAGAGGAAATCTCATTTTTTGCTACTTTTGAGGTTATGCTAGAATATTGGATTCTCTTTTCTCAGCTCTTGTTAATATTTAAAACCTTTCTATAAATTTTAAAAACCATAGAGATGTAATTAGAGCGAAACATAAAAAAAAACAAAAAAAAAAAAAATACTGCAGAAACCAGTTAATACTGCAGAAACCATAACGACCTTTTTGAAAAAGAAGTTTATTTATTTATTCATATTTTTGAATATAAGGATGTATTTTTAAAACTCTGATTTTTCCATACAGTTTATTGTACATAACCTTAATACATTTATTTAACAAAAAAACACACACACACACAAAATTTGTCAAGCCTACGAAGTTTTTTAAGTAATTCCATAAAAATTTGTTTTTTTTTCTTTAAATTGACATTTCAGTACTTTTTCACATCCAAAACTGCTCGAAGGAAAAGAAGAAGAACAAACTTGGAAAAATAAATGTAAATAAAGTGAACAAATCTTACACACACCCAAAACAGGCCCCTGACGGGATATAATTTGAAACAATCGGTTGAAACTCACATGTGGATTTGTTGACGATTTTAGTTTCATGAAGGAAAAAAAGTCGTTCAATTTGGGTGCAGGATTGGTTTAAAAGGCGAGATGAATATTCGCATATACCCTTTTTCACCCTTTCTATGTATATTTAATAAAATTTCGAAGTGGGCACATGAGCGGACAAATGGCAACATTAAGCAAAGCTTTTATTGAGGAACTTATTGATTTGTTCAAAAGTCAGCCATCATTGTGGAAAAATAAGAACGATAAATATAAGGACGCAAGTGGGAAATTAAAATCGTGGCAAAATTTGTTAGAAAATATATAGAATTAGTCCAAAATGGTAATATAAATAATATAATCAACTATGTAGAGTGTCGTCACAAAAATCAGTTGATATTGGCAGCTTTGCTGAGAGCAAAGTAACGGTACTACGATAGGCGCCACACCATTTTTCTCTCCATCGTGGATACAGGCATTTACACAAACAAAAATGTTGTTTGATTCACATTTTACTTTTTGAGTTAGTTATTTGTATCAAATGTGAGTAATTTTGCTTTATTTATAAAAGAGTCGCATGAGATTTTTCTTGTTTGAAAATTACCGTTATATAGTATGAGAGGGTTTCGCCCAATTATATTCGCTCGAGTTAACATGCGCATGGACAAACGGACCAATAAATATGACTAAATTGACTCTTCTATAGGTACATAGGTGGGATAAAAGGTTGCAGTACCACTCAGGCACTTCGCAAGTAGCACTAAAGCGCCGCTTTGATACCATTATGAGACCTCCACAGAGAGATATCTACAGCCAGCCAGACTGTTGATACAATGGAGAAGATTATGGGATTTAGGTTGGCGCACTGCCCCAGGCTGTCGAAGAAAGGAGCACCCACTGATCTTAATCGTCTAGCTGCCAAGCCCGGACATTTACAGAGAAAGTGCTCAACAGTCTCCTTTTCTGAAAGGTCCCTACAGCTCCTGCAATGGGGGTTAAATAGTAACTCAAGCTTTTACGCGTGTATGCCGATCGTCTAATGACCGGTAAACACAGCTACGAGTTTGGAAATTGATGACTCTTCTATACGAGGCCGATATTTTTAGCCTAACAATGGGAAACCGAACATTAGTTGAAAACTGTTTTATTGGTTCTCAAAATATTCTCCATGATTACAAAAACACTTTTGGATTAATTTGAAGCAATTTTCGAAGCACTTTGCCCAGTCAGGTTTCCAGAGCGTTTTTTAAATTGTGTGGGGTCTAATGGGTGTACTCATAGTCGGGTGTAGACCACAAGTGGTGTATACCATAAGGTGCAAAATCTTAGTGATGTTCGTCATACTAATACCCAAAGATACGTCAGTCTCAAAGTATGTGACATAACGATCTCACTCAATCATAACGCGCTAAGCATCCAAATTTGCCGGCCAAACAAATGATTTTGTAAGACCTTCTGGGAATTTATCGGTGTTTGCTCACGACCACGAAAATATTCATTGTATCAATTTTTATGGTGGCCGCCGTAGCCAAATGGGTTGGTGCGTGACTACCATTCGAAATTCAGAGAGAACGTAAGTTCGAATCTCGGTGAAACACCAAAATTAAGAAAACGTTTTTTCTAATAGCGGTCGCCCTTCGGCAGGCAGTGGCAAACCTCCGAGTGTGTTTCTGCCATGAAAAAGCTCCTCATAAAAATATCTGCCGTTCAGAATTAGCTTGAATTTGTAGGTTCCTCCATTTGTGGAACAACATCAAGACACACGCCAAAAATAAGAGGCGTAGCTCGGCCAAACACCCAAAAATGTTGTACGAGCCAATTATATATATACATATGTATATATAGATAAAGGATGGTTCTTGCTCGCCATATAATGATTTAGTTCTTCGATCTAGACTTGTATTGTTAATTCACGTCGAAAATTGTGAAAAATAATCGCCCGAAAATGTTCACTGCTTCATTTGAATTTTAAGCCACTGTAAACAACACAAAATACAACACGAATATGGCTCACATATCAAAATGTTCTGAGCGCGTTTATAGTAAAATACCAAATGTCAAGCTACAATGGAAACTTCAAGAAACGCGTAACAAAACTATAAATACTTAAGGCCAAGAAATATAAACCACGACCCTCGTATTTATCAGTCTTTATGCTGTTAGATTCAACCGTTATAAGGGGTGGTTAAATTTCAAGAGCCGATGATGAATGTGAACCACACCTAAACGTCAACGACACTGTTGGTTTTCTTTCTTTGGGGTTATTTGAAAGAAAAATTGTACATCGATAAGCCAGCAACAATTCAAGAGCTAAAGGATGAGATAATTCGGCACATTAACGGCATAGAGCCTCAATTATGCCTCAGCGTCATCGGAAATTTGTACCATCGGATGGAGGTGTGCCGCCAAGGCCGCGGCGGACATTTGGCCGATATTTTGTTCCATACGTAATTGAGCCATACTAATATTATCATAATAAAAAGAAATGACAATAATTTCCTAAAAAAAAGTATTTTAATCAAAATTAACAACGGCCTTTGAAACTTAACCACCCTTTATAAACAAAATTATAAGACCCTTGTCCACAAGTGCGCATGGGTATAAAAACACATTTGTCTGACAATAAGCTGTTAGCGGGATGGGATCAGCAAAATTTTTGCAGTTAAATTTCTGAAAGTCGCTTTCAATTTACGTTGTCGTATACTTGACGGTCGACTTGTCACTTTTACTATTGAGTAAGTGGGAAAAGTTGAAAGGCGCTAGACATTCAGCACAGCCCTAAGCAATGCTGTTTGATTGCGGCTGTAAGGAGATGAGATCGAGGATATTTTACCTAGACAGTGTTGGCGTAGGTGTGTGCAGCGCACGAAATAGCCATTGAGTGTTGGTTGCG
Organism: Anastrepha obliqua; assembly: GCF_027943255.1. NCBI lineage: Eukaryota > Metazoa > Arthropoda > Insecta > Diptera > Tephritidae > Anastrepha > Anastrepha obliqua. The sequence continues at coordinate 13,779,661 of NC_072894.1, forward strand.
ACAATCAATCGGGGCTGTTTGTGATGTGTCTGGGGCAACACAGTACGGCTTGTGGTGGCCAAAGGTAGTGTACATACAATATGTACGTGTGTATGTATGTAGCAGCCATGTTCGTGGTTATGTTGTGGCATACACTTGTGTGATGATGGCGATAGCAAATGTCACACAAAGGCCGTCATGGCAACCCCTAAACAACCGAATTGTAATCATAATGTGGACATATTTACGAGCACGAGTGAGGAGCGCGGGAGAGCAGTGACTGTAGGAAATATTGTATTTGATATACCTCTTAATATAATATACTGGTGCGCTCTGGTACTTTGCAGCAAACACACCGACATTTGCTCAACCACCACGCACGCCCCTAAACCTTTTTATTATCAACATTCAATTCATTCGTGTCGGCCTGGCGGTGCTGGGCAATAAAAAAATGTAATGTTAAAAGCGCGTTAAGAACGGTAAAATGTGCTGTAAAAATATGCTCTCTCTCTAAGGACGTCGAACGAGGCGAGTTTTTAAGTGCACTTTCACGAATTTTTTGCACAGATTTTATTGATGTATTATATTTTGACTGTTTGGTTGTTTGGTTCTTCTGCTTTATATCAAATGAAATGTTTTGTAATTGAAATTTTTTACCATTTCGTTTTATTTTGCACTCTAAATTTTGTGACTTATTTATTTCTGTGTATGTATGTGTGCGCATATTTAGGGCCAGCAAGAACCCTGACACGCATTTTGCTCGCATAAGTGTTGTTTTTCGCGCATTTCACACGCACATATACACAAATATTCTGTCAACCAGTATATTTTGGTGCGACATGGATGTACATACATAAATACACACTTATGTATATATACTCATCGTGTGCTATTTGTTCACTGCTCTTAAAAATATTTATACACGAATTTCTGCTTACGCTAATAAGATATTTTCGTGATTTTTATTTTTGCGTAGGGCGGTGGCCATCGTTGTGTTGGTCATTGCCAACAATTTTAGTTCGTTGAATTAAAGCTGACAGCGCACAGTGGTCGAAATGAGCGATGTAGCGGGATTTTATTAAAATTTTAAGTTGTGAGATGCCGCCAAAATTGGTGTTTTTTCCTAAATAATAATCCATTGCACGGACTAGAACTATCTATTTTGTTTTGCTTTGCATATTCGCGCAGCTGTGAGCTTTCAAACATAACAAGTCTTGTGTCAAGTACCAACACTTTCTCGTCTTCTTATTTCGCCTACTAAAACTCGCTAAATTAGTTAAAAAATTTCATTTTAGTTTAATTGAAGTGTTTTAGTTTAAAGTTAATGGTATGAAATAACAAAAAAAATATATTTAATCTTGCCATAAATTCTGTGACAAATTTTACAATGCATACGGCGAGAATAAGTTCGTAGAAAACAGCTCAGTTTTTTGTTTGCTTGTTTTTGCTCATATGCACTGCCTACTTACAAATTATACTCAGTTTCGTGGCAAATTTCGCTTGCTAACAAATGAATGGGGAAGCTAAGAAAATCGCATTGCAGTGGCTCCATTACGGAAGTTTAGAAAAAGTGCAAGTGAGATTTACGAATTGCTGAAAAAAGCCTAATATTTCGAGAATGTTTGCTTAGCGCCCGATCAATCGTTTTTCTCAAACGTCTTAAGTGACAGATAGCAAAAGAAGTGATCGTTCCCGCGTTCTTCGAACCAGTGCAGCCATAAAAGTCGTTCGAGAAAGAATTCGCAGAAGTCCCCATAGAAAACAGAAAATTATGTTCTGGGAAATGAAACTATCCAGATCCATGCCATGATCGATGAGATCATCTCCGCATGAAAGTCTTCCGTCGCTCAACTGGTCATCTTCTAACGCAGAAAGTTGGTTGCTTGAAGAAAGTTAAACTCGACAGATGCAAGCAGTCAACGGTAATGAAAATATTCTTTTCACTGATGAGAAATGATGAAATTTTCACTGTTGGAGAAGTTTTTAATAAGCCAAACAACAAAATTTAAAAAATGTTATTCCAAGGGTTCAGCGTGGCCACCATATAGCCTCCGTAATGGTTCGGTAGGGAGTGTCTTGTAAAGGCGTTACATCTCTTCATTTCTTCGAAAAAAAAGTGGGAGAGGAGGATGTATTAGAAGACGTGTTGAAGTAGTTTAGCAGTACTCTCTTCAATAGAGAGCGTTCGATCTTCCAGCAAGATTCCGCTCCAGCCCATACGGCAAAAACCACCCAGCAGTGGTTAAAAAAAAATATTCCTGAGTTCATAGCCACAGAAGATTGCGCGTCTTGAAGTCCAGATCTGAACCCATAGAACTTCGGTTTGTGGTCAGAATTGGAAAACATGGCCTGTCGAAGGCTTCACAGAAATTTAGCTTCTCAAACAATTCTTGGTTCGAGCAGCGACGTAATAGCTGAATGGCCTAACGTTTGAAGACATGAGTAAAAGCAAATGGTGACCATTTCGAATGAAAATTAAAATTCTTTTTTAATAATTGCATGATTAAATAAAACTAAATTCAGAGTAAAACTAACAAAAGTATTATAATTTCAAATCTATAACGCACTTAACTTGTAACAGAACTTATGGCAGGACTAAGTACATACTATATACCTGTATGTGTATTTTTTCATTATAAATAATATAGTAGTCAAATTTGACACTTGCAATAATCTTGAAAAATTACCTCATGCGAGTCTATAGGTGAGTGGAACTTACGAAATTCGTTCGCTGCTACCTTTTGCAATTTTTAATGATATTTAACTTTTTAGCAAGACCGTTGGCTACCACACGAGACTTACATATTTGTAATATGGCACGATGAGGAAATTCCTTCGCAAAAAAATTCCACCATAAAGTCATTTGTAATTGAGTCATTTAATTGAGGAGCTATGCCGAAATATAGGTATGAGATTAAGAAATTTCAACAGCAAATTAGTAGAGGAGTGGGAAAGTAGCCATAGAATTCGCCAAAAATTTGAGGAAAAAACGTACAGTGGTTAGATAACCCCTTTTGTTAATTGGTCCGACAATTAATCTTGCATAAAACATTGCATACCCAAGACACAAATTCGAAAAGTTCCTTCCATTACCACGCAAGCCTCTACTGGTGAGCTTTTTGTAGCCTATATAAAGCTGGAAAACCAAATGCGTCCAAGGTTGTGTCAAAGATGCCCGCTAATGAAGGTGCGGTTAAATAAATTTAAACGTGTATTGGGTTAAACGTATATATGACCAGAAGAAGCACTGGCTTTTTAAATTAGATGCCGATTACACAAAGCATACAACGTACAAGTTAATGCAAGCCGGTGCCAAGGAGCTCAATGCTGGCATGTAGCAGCAAAAAAAGGTGCTACCCAAATGGTGTGCATATCACTAATACTTCTTCGAGACACAGACAAAGATATCGGAAAACAAAATACTTTAAGAGTTCAAAAACTTTTAAAACAACAAATGGCTCTGCTAGCTGTTATTCCAATGGCTAGTCCGGGGAATCCCAACAATGACAACACAGCCTGGCGCATTTTCCATCAACCAGAACTTGCATCCCTATTAACTGGTGTAAGGGAAGAACTGCTTTAAAGGCTCAGTGTGATTGTACGATCCATTTCTTGTGGATATCGAATTAATATTGGATCTTTTCGACAATACCCTACAGCTGAACTCTTTGTAACAAAATATTAGGTCAGTCCATAAGTTCGTGCGTATTTTACTCATAATTTGACTTTTGTACGGTTTTTGCATATAAAAAATTATTCGCGGAATATAACGGGACTATTTATATTTTCTTTGATAAATTTTGCATCCAACGAGTGATTTTAATCGCGGATAGAAGCACGTGTTGTTAAAAAATAAAATGGAATCTTCGAATGCGTATAAGAGGCATATTTTGTATTTTTTTATAAAAGTGGTAAAAATGCAACAACTGCTGCTGCAGAAATAAACACTGTTCACGGAGAGGATACCGTGAGAGTAAGGACCACGCAAAAGTGGTTTTCGAAGTTCTAAAGTGGTAACTGCGACGTGGAGGATGCCCCGCGCGCTGGTTGTCCTAAAGTCTTTAACTCCGACGCCTTGCTCGAACTCGTGGAAGCTGAGCCAAATTTGACAGTCAATATGATAGCTCAGAGGTTAAATTCATCGCATGGAACAGTTCACAGGCACCTGGTTCAGTTGGGTTAGGTTTTAAAGCTGGGAAAATGGGTTCCGCATAGACTTTCCGTTGCCAACCTTCCGCAGAGAGTGAATGTGTGTTCTCAGCTGCTGCAACGGCTTGAAAATAAAAGTTTTTTGAACCGTATCGTTACTGGTGATGAAAAATGGGTCCCTTACAATAGTCCTGTTCGCAAACGCCAATGGTTAGATAAAGATGAAACATCAGAACCGACCCTTGGAGATGGCCTTCACCCCAAGAACATTCTCCAGTCTATTTGGTGGGATATGGCCGGTATTGCTTATTAGGAACTTCTGGAACCGAACCGGGCGATAACTGCTGATTATTATTCCCATCAGCTATCAAACCTGAATGAGGCACTTAACAAAAATTGGCCGTCTTTAGTGAATAGACGCAAAGTTTTGTTTCACCACGACAACGCAAGGCCTCATACCGCAAGGCAAACATGCAACAACAAGCAAGCTGAACGAGCTCGGATGGGAACTAATGCCGCATCCACCATACTCTCCGGATATTGCACCTTGTGGTTATCACCTTTTCCGTGGACTTCAATCCCATATGAGTAACAAGAACTACTTCTCAAAAGAAGCTATAAAAAGGGATATCGAAGCGTATTTTGGCTCCAAGGACAAACAATTTTTTGAGCAGGGAATTAAAAATTTGCCTAAACGTTGAGAAGGCATTGTTAATAATGAAGGATAATTGTATTATTGATTAATAAATACTTCTCTTTCATCTTTTTTATTAATTGTAAAACCACCTTTAAAAAACGCACGAACTTATGGACTGACCTGATACAATGTGAAGTCTAAAATAAACAAGACTGTGCTAAAATAGCAACGACAGAGTAACTTCTTCTGATAACTTCGAGTTTATTTATCTAAAAACTTTTCGAAAGACTGTTTCAGGTCATTGACCGGAATCCGGAATGCCCTTCAGGATGTCGGTACAAGCCTTTTGAATGGCCTTTACGGACACAAAACGTTTTCCTTTCATGGCCAAATGCAATTTTCCGAAACGGTAGAAGTCACAGGGAGCCATATTAGGCGAATACGGTGAGTGGTTGATGGTTAAAATGCGATTCCTAATCAAAAAATCAGTCGCGAGAGTGAATTGATGAGATGGTGCATTGTCATACAATAAGCGACAGCTTCCTCCTTCGCGGTATTCAGGGCGAATTCGACGAATGCGAGGCAACAAGCACTTCAAAACACCAAGAAAGAAAATTGCATTGACAGTTTAGCCCATTGGCACGAACTCCTTGAGGACAATTCCGTTCGAATGGTAAAAACAAATGAGCATATACTTGATTTTTCATTTCTCCAAACGCGATTTTTTGGGTGGTGGCTCCATCTGGGGCCTTCCATTCAGCACTTTGACCCTTAGTTTCAGGTTCATGTTGGAAACACCACGTTTCGTGACTAGTTACAATGTTGTAAGAGAAGTTCTCGTCTTTTCTCGCCTCTTTAATGAGGTCTTTCGAATGTTGAATTCTGAGCAATTTTTGGTCCTCAGTTAACTTGTGCGGAATGAAAAGTGGACAGACCCAAATGATCAGTTAAAATGTAAATAATAAATCGATGTTTTGGAGATATTCAAATCCGAATTTACACGATGAATTGGGTAAATTTTTGACAAATTTACATACAATTTCGATGAGTTTTCGGTGATTACTGATTTTGGGCGGCTCGTATGTTCAGTGTCTTTTATGTACTCACAACCATCTCTGACACGTGTAAACCACTCATGAACTCTGGCACGAGATAGACAAACATCGCCATAAACTTTTTTCATCAATTCAAAAGTTTCGGTAAACGTTTTACGTTTTTTAAAACAAAATTTGATATTAGCTCGTTGTGCGAAACTTATTTTTGTACCAATGACACAAACATACTGACACTTTAGACGCAATAACTTCGCTTCTACTCAACAGAATGTCACCAAGCTTTCATTGGAAGTCAGCTAGGGATGTAACTTCCAACGCACTAACTCATTAGAAAGATATCTTGTTTATTTTGGACTTCTTGGTCCAGGTATAGTTCTATATGCCCAGCTGTGCATATCAAATATCAATTCACGGAGCTGACATTGTAAATGCTGGTCTACTTCCAATTGGCCAAATGTCAGAAGAAGCATCATACAAAAGTAGAAGTTCAAGAGAAAACACTACGGGAGATTTAATAAATGTTACTTGGTGTTCGTCCGATCCCGTGATCCATCAAAGCCACAGTTATTTTAACAAAAAAAAAATGTTTGAATAAAGAGGTACTGCAACTTCTTTTTGTTAGAGATATCGCATGTAGATAGAGTTTAGTTCAGATGAAAGCGACTCTGATTGTGAGTGAAAAAATAAATAAATTTAATTTAAATAAGTTACATAAAATAAAAAATATAAAAAATATTTTTGTGTTGTCGTTTAACTGTTACTGTCATAAGTTTGTTTATTTGACATACTCTATTCATACTCTATTCCTACATTAATCAAATAAACTCGATTTTGTGAAAATTGAAATCATTAAAAATATATTGCTGCAACTTCTACAAAAAATTCAAATAAAAAAATTAGATAAAGTTTTTATTTTTTTAAATATTCTAAAAACTTTACTTCATGTGTGCATAAAAAATTAATGTATCTCTTTTCGAGATATGAATTAAATTCCGCTAGATCGGTCATTTCGACCACTGTACAGCGCCAGACCGAAGCAACGAGTTTAGTTGTCAACATGTGCACGCTTCCACTAAATATTCAAACAAAATTTCGCTGTCAATTAAAATGTACATAAATTCCACCACTGGCTAACGTTATTAGTGTGTTTTCCTGTGCCAATTTTAATGTTATTATTTGTTAATATATTTACTATATTTTGATCGTAAAAAAACAATACGTTTTGTCACAACACTTCTTTGTACTCGTATTATGTTTTGTGATGGTTGCGGACTTTATTTTGTAAGAGTGTTTTTGTTTTTTGCTTTCATTTAATTTTTATTTTAAACTATGGCTATTTTTTAAATCCTCATTTTTGTATTTGCTTTTATTGTTTATAAAGATACAAAATTTTATATAAGGGTGTACGCGCCCCTTTTTGGGTGTTTGGCCGAGCTCCTCCTCCTATTTGTGGCGTGCGTCTTGATGTTGTTCCACAAATGGAGGGACCTACAGCTTCAAGCCGAGTTCGAACGGCAGATATTTTTTATGAGGAGCTTTTTCATGGCAGAAAACACTCGGAGGTTCGCCATTGCCTGTCGAGGGGCGACTGCGATTAGAAAAATGTTTTTCTTAATTTTGGTGTTTCACCGAAGTTCGAACCGACATTCTCTCTGTGAGTTCCGAATGGTAGTGACGCATCAACCCATTCGGCTATGGCGGCCGTGTTTGAATACGTGTGAAATAAATGGGCAGAATTTCGCTGACGAGTACTTCTATGATGTGCAAGACGAAGTTGCTGGCACAATTTTGTTTTTCACCCTAGTGAATGACCAAATCTGGGAAATCTATCATCCTTGGTGGTGTAACCTCTCACTACCGCGAATAGTAACGGTATGGTAGTGATCCGTGGCCCACTTCGCAATCTTACCACCTTAATTTATCCATTCCTTATGCTTCTATGAATCTAACAGCTTGGTCACGTCCATTAGTTAATTTATAAGCAGAGGTTTGTGGTATAAAGCAATTACTGCCAATGTCAACGCTTCTGGTTACAAAGAGAGTGGCGCCTTCGGTTCGGTATTTTTCTGCTCGCTATCTCTGGGCTCTACTCACTTGACGAAAAATTAGAATGTGAAAGTAACAACAAAGTTACCGAGTAAGATTCGCAGCTAACGAGTATGGTTATACCTCATAACATAAAACTGATATAACTCACTATTTTCAATGCTGCCAACTGTCATTAGACCTCGCGTATACAGAGAAACTTTTGCTACTTCAACATTGAGAATTCTTTTTTGGTGCTGCCTGTCGTGTTCACATTCCTTGCAGTTATTAGTTTTTAAGTGTACAATCAACATTGAGAAGAACGAGAACACAAAGGGTCACAAAGGCGCAGAGCACGCACATCACAAGTAACGAGTTGAAACAAGAAATGTTTGCCTAATTAAACGCGGTTGTATTAATACCCATTCTTCCAAACAAATTAATTTTGGGCAGCTCTTTTCCAGTGGTATCAACAAATGCTTATTTATATGAGTTCATGTATTTGCCATTAGCTAACTCTTGCGGAATCGAAGAGGCCTTATATAGTATATCATCACTACTGATGTGAAGCTTTAGATCAGGATCCTTGATATACTGCTTGGCAGAAGAACGGTCCAGCTCCATAGCCTTGAAAGATAGGAGGCTTGAGAAAGGGCTAGGCTATCATCAACAGGTGGAAGCGCTCGCAGGAAATATCTTCCGCTGGGAAAAGGCATAATTATGTCCACTTGTGCCCCATACCAAAGGTAGCCACAATCAAAGAAGCAGCTGATTGGCAACTCACTTGCATAATAAATGTCAAGGAAATAAATATTTACACCGATAGCCAAGCGGCAATTGGAGCTCTGGACTTAGTGAGGGTTCATTCAAAACTGATCAGGGAATGCTTGGTTTCACTTTCGATCGCATTCAAATTCTCTGACATAGCGGCATTGCGGGAAACTTCGAGGCGGATGAGCTGGCCAGACAAGGACCCTGTGAGTTAGTTTCCTCGCGAAAGAAGAGGATTGGGAGTCCCTTGAAGACCTGTGCTCTACTCCTGGAACGATGGGCTTCGCATCAACTCAGCGAGAGCTAGGCAATTACACAAAATTCGCGATATTCTTTTACAAAGGTCGCAAAATCCTTCTGGTTACGTGTAGATCGGAGACGTTTGAGGAGTTTCACTTCTTTCCTACGGCTGCTGATGTAGTATGATATGATATTAGAAATCTTGTGTACTTCATCAGCAGCATAAAGCGGTTAGCACAGCTGTAACTCAACCCACATCTGTCTACCTCCTTCCCCTCCCTCTCCGTTCGTTCCATCGATTTCCTTCACCTTATTTCCCTTGCAATCGTATCGCAAAATGAATCACCCTACCGGAAGATGTATTATATGTCACTCGTATTTGACACTTGTGAATTAGGCAGCTGGAATGCAGTAAGCAATGGAGCACGTAAAGCTCAAAATAAAGATTTGCATCGTTCCGTATTGTACTCACTAGTAACAAAGTTATTCAAAAACAAAATTGGTTGATTAATTTGCGCCACCTTCTACTTCATTTACTCCAATTCCAGGAAAATATAATTTAATTATTGCAGAAACTAATAGTAAAAATATATTTGTTTTCGATTTGTATAGACGTATTCTTGGATGTCGACCATGAGAAAGTTGTGAATTTTATACCAATTGAAACATATTAAAAAGTAATATTCCTGAATCACTTTGTAAAAAATATAGGCATTAAAGTTCAAATTGGGGAGAAAATCTTTATCTATGAGCCACAAAAATACCTCATCAATCTTCTCCGTTACAACAACTGCTCTGGCTGGCTGAAGATATCTGCCCATTGGAGATCTCATTATGGTATCAAAACGGCGCTTTAGTGCTACTTGGGGAGTGCCACAGTGGTACTTCAACCATTTCTCCTACCTACCTAAGGTTTGGCAAGCCATCATGAAGTGTTTAACGTCTTTTAACGCCAACAACGCTTTCAAATTGTGGAAATTTACTTAAGGGGGGAGCCTGGTTTATAAGGTAAAAAAAATCATTTATTTTTTTTTTCGTTTTAAGCAATTCCTAATATATTTCAGAATATTCACACAAAGTTACAGAGCCTAATTCTCAATATTTCCGTAGATACAAAGGCAAAGATAGGCGCGCGTTAGGTAGTTACGCTGTGACCGGACAGCTATAGTACAAACTTTATCTTCTTTTCTCGACTTCTCATTTTTATGATTTCTTTGAATTGGCGTACATGAATGAAAAAAAAACTAATGAACCTTTTGAAATGAATCATAGCTTGTTCCCTTCAGTATTAAATTCTCTTCTATTTGAACTCGCAAAATAGATAAAAAAAAATGTTTCAAGATTTTTATACCAAGTTGAAGTGAATTTTTTTTTTTTTGAAAGGCATTTTTTTCTTTAAAACCTCCAAAAAGTTGAAATTTTGAAATTTCTCTCAGTTTTCTTAGTTCATCTAGAATAAAAAATCATGATAATTAGAAATTCATTTGAGTTTTTTGCTTTAGATAATAATTACGAACTGTATCTTGTACGTCAGTTGGAAACTCCAGCGTTGCAGCGCTCTACTAATTTCTATGTTAAACATTTTTTTCCAACTTATTTTAACCAGTACAAAAATTTTTTATACTTTTTAAATGTTCATTAAAAGATAGAAAAAACTTTGGAGTGCTAAATTAATCTTTTCCTTAAAAAAAAAACGCAAAGAGATGCAATTTTTAGACCTCATAAACCAGGCTCCCCCCTTAAAAAAATAAATCTTTCGCGAGGCTTATAGAGCACTAGCGGCATTAGTTTCTATTTCTTTCGAAATGAGGAAGGAGCTGCCGTCGCGGTGAGTGGCGAGCGCTATCGAGCCTTGCTAACTGAATGCTTGCTTTCAAAACTTATTCAGCTAAAAACAGCGACGACATTTGTCTCCAACAAAAAGGCGCAACTTGCCTACAGCGCACTTAACAATCGATTTATTGCAATATTCGAGTCATCATTGATGCCGCACGAACAGATTTATTGGAAAAAGTAGTAAAAAATGGGACTAGCCGAATGGACCGTGCTGCGGCGGACATATGTATATCGGATATCATATCCAATAAATAAATGCCATAAAATTATATACCAAATTACAATAAACAAAAATCATCCCAACAATATTTCTGTTTTGTATTATCATTTTTAGTGGCTCAAGCTCTTCATTACAATCCGATATATGAGTAATAAGCAAGGAGGGTTTTGTGTTGTGGGCGAAATGAAAATTGCTCAGTGGAGTGAAGGGTGATCAGATTGAATGTACTTTTTCCAACAGGTGTTTTTGACAGATCACGCGGGACTGCTGTCAAACTAAATATAGTACATACATACGCTCTGTGAAAAGTGGTCATCGCGCGCTCAGGCCATCTTTTGGTGTTGTTGTTGAAGTGGTTAAGTATTTCCACTGAAATAAGCCTAATTAGTGACCAGCAGTATAGCAGCAAATTCTTTATCTCGATGTCTGAGATCTCATTAATTTGCTGCAGGAAAGGCTTACCAAAGCAGCTCTGGAGTCTAGCTGCATGATCCCCTACTTTCCGATGGCCTGTAAGGGTTGCAGTGATGCGTGAGATGTTTGGCCTTTTGGTGTACATAACCGTCCTACCGAACGCACTATTCGGCAAACCATCGGCAAAATTGATAACAATTTTACATTATTGAATGATACTCGACCGATTAAACCACGCACAGCCCAAAGTGCAGAGAATATTACAGCTGAAAATAAGAGTTTTGCGAAAGACCCGAATGAATAGATTCGGCGCCGATCTCAATAAATTGACTTATCTCATGTCACTACTTGAGCGGTTTTACGCAAAGATCTTGATTTGGAAGCATATAAAATACAGCTAATCCAAGATTTGAAGTTGGTTGATCTTCCAAAGCGTATTAATTTCCGTTGTTGGGCTCTTGAAAAACTCGCAGAAGATCTGCATTTTGTGACCCGAATTTCGATCAGTGATGAGGCCCATTTTCGGCTGAATGGCTACGTTAATAAGTAAATTACCATATTGACGCTGAAGAGCACCCGAAGCCAATCAAAAAAAAATATTATATACATTGAAAACAACTTTTTGGTGCGGCCTATGGGCTGGAGGAATCATCGGTCCATATTACTACAAAGGCGAGGCAAAAGTGAATGGCGAAGGCTAACGCGCCATGGCAAACGAATCTTTGATTGAAGCCGGAAATATGGATGAGACTTGAGTCTATCGCCATGATTCTAAATCAAAACACGAGGCTAAAGAGTGGTGCGAGCCTGGTTGTTCGGTTGCGAAATGAGTTCGTGTCCAGAAATCGGGCAAGAAGATGTTAACATCAGGGTTTTTGGATGCGAAAGCAATTTTGTTTATGGATTAATTGCAAATTAGGAGAAGAATAAATTCTGAATATTCTTGTAGCCTTTTAGAGCATCTGAAAAAATTGTGAAAAAATACCCAGTTTGCAAAAGAAAAAAAAATATTTTTCCTCTGGGCGATGCACCGTTTCACAAGATCATTTTGAAAAGGAATAAAATCCATGAATTAAAGTTCGAATTGTTGGAGGATAAACCGTATTCAACAGATTTGGTTCCTAGCAACTTCCATCCGTATCCAGTCCCAAAAATGTGCATGCGTGAAAAGTGTTTTTCTTCCTGGAAGCGTATTTTGCAGCACTTCTAGATTCTTACTTAAAAGATGGAATCTCGTTGGAACCAGTAGAATCTCATTGGAACAAGTGCATTGACATTCAGGAAGCCTATAATGAATAATAAAGCGTATTTCAAACCATAAAATTGTGTTTTTCGTATCAAACCACGAAACCTGTTGAAGGGCCTAGTATATATGAAAAAACTTCGTAACTTATATTTTTACCTATGGGCATATATGAAATATGTATGTATATTTACATCGTCCATTAAAGACGGATTTACATTCAATTAAATTAAAACTTATTTTTAAATCCGTTCACAGATTGTTTCCATTTAACTAAATAAAAAAATACTTTTTTGCTACCGAAAAAATTTAATTTTTGCCCTTTTGGGAAATATTTAGTATAATGTCTATCGCTTTGAAAAAAAAAGGTTAAAAGAGAGGGGGAGGGGGGATTGAGGGATGTATCCCCATCTTAAAACTGAAAATCGCTCCTGCCGGAGGCTTATAGTTTTTAAGTAATTTAATGTTCAAGTTCCGTAATTTAGCGAAAAGTGAAACCTGAACCCTCATCAGTCAAACTCCGGCTACGCAACCCGCAGTATTTTTGCGTAGAACTCCTTTCCGTGTTAAAACCATTGAACCCAAAATTAAAACGTCATATGCGTGGCTCAATATACCCCATCCCCATCATTAACACTAAATTCAAATACTTAATTTTTGTTCATATTTTTGTTTTCATTTGCAGGCATCCGGCAACACGATACTGCCGTCATTCCAATCTTCTTCTTATTCGCGTTTAAAATTGGAAAGTGATTGTATGGACAAAACCATTTGCATTTAATTTTAATAAAAATAATTCGAGTGTAAGGATAAAAAGAAGTAAAAACACGCGTGTGAGTGTATATTTGGTGAATTTTAGTGAAGTGTTAAAAAATATATAGTGTAATGTGGCAAATTATAGTGAAGTTCCCGAGGGCATTTTGAAGGCAAATTATTACGAAATTATTATTTCCCGAATAATTTGGAGTTATAAAGAGTGTTCCTTAACACCTCGTTAGCATCTCCAGCAAGTTTCATTAATAAGGACATTATAGTTTGCCAAAAATTTCCCAATAGAGATTATTCTAAATTCCAGCCGCCACTTTCTTCACCTTCTTGAATGCAACCTTTTATAAGCGAGTGTCAAAAATCTAATGTCACAATTGAACAAACCTTTAATAAATGTTTGAATCATGGCTTCATTGTTTCAATTCAAAAGCATAACTTGTTGTTATTAAGTTTTTTATATTATTATTTTCTAATCCCGCGCGTTTTATTTTCATAAAATCTATTGTATATTTATTTCTTATAATCTTTCTCATCAGAAAATTATGAGCTTTCGCTACTATTACATAAAAAACTCTTATTATAAGCTCTTTATATTAAAAAAAAAAATATGCACTTGTTTCTGTATGAAAGCACTTCATTTACTTTGGTTGCAATTTCACTTTAAAACACAATTTTAAATTTGCAACGAGGTAAATCGATTTAGGTTTCTGGTTTTTTTGCCTTTCCCGTTCTCATAACACGCACTTTGCGCCCACTTACTAAACGCATTTGCTATTTGCCACTCTCATTCGCACACACACGCATTTTCCAAATGACTTCGCTAAAGCTTTACTTTGTTGTCGGCGTTGGCATCGACTTTTGCCTGCACCGAGTATCCGCCCAATGCACTAATTAGGCTATGGCTATGGCAGACGCAGTCGTGTGTTTTTGTTACCCTTTTGCGTTTTGCTGTTGTTTTTGCGTACATACAAGAATGTGAATTTCCTTCCGTTGCTGTCCTCGTCGTCCCAATTTCCACTGCGGACTATCGCTTTCGATTTTACTGCTTTTCAATTTAGCTCTGCTTTACACTTGCCAACACTCACAATTTCGCACTTTGGCATATCTTCGTAGGTACGTGCACTTCTTCACTTTTTCATATTTTCATATATTCACATTTTTACACAATTCACCAACTTTTAAATAATTACATATTAATTACTCAAGACAACGCATTTGATACTATTATTTCAGCCACCTTTGTTTATGTAAGATTAAAAGTAAAAGTTGAAAAAACTGTTTTCTATTACAACTAGAAATTAGGTAAGTAAACGGAAAAAGTTTGGTCGCGCTCCGCCAGTACCGTTCTTCATTTAGCTGCATCCGTAAACACGTCCATAACTCAAAAATGTCTACAAAAAACTGATTCGACGAGCGGCACAGAATTTGGTGCTATCCGCTCTCTGACCGAGAAATACATATTTACGCACAATGCGATATGTTCATCTGTATATTGGCTTATACGCTTATGTTGGCGTGTAGAAGAGAAGACCAAGCAACCAAGCGCCACCCAGCCAGCCAGTCATGACATTGTAGGGGTTGTTGATGATGATACGAATACTTTTTTTCCTTCTACATTCAGCGGCGTATTTGACATGAAATTTGCGTACCGCGGCTGTACACAGAGAATTTGCGCGCTCGAGCGTGTGGCAAGCAGCTGACGCCTTACATCCGAATTGAGTGCCACATGCTTTAATTATAATATTTTTTCTCTTTGTTAAGAGAATTGGTCTGAATGGAGAATCTAATGGGCATAAGTGGCTCAAATGAAGGTCATAAAAAATTGGAAAGACTTTTCTTTGATAAAAGTTCCAAAAAAAAAAAAAATTGAGGTGAAACTGACGGATCCATCGCCACTAGTCTTCTCTTAAAAAACTTAATTTGGAAAGACATGCGCGAACTAAAGGACGATAATTGAGCGATTTCATGGCAAGTAACCCAAGTATTCTTGACGTCCTCGTCTAAAAATTAGTTAATTCGCTGACTTAAACTTAAAAATGTTCAGTATGCAGTTCTTATAAGTAAATTATCTTCGGTCCTTTTTAACAATTTTATTTTTATTTTTTCTAGATAAAATAAGCTTGAACAAAAGTTTTTTGGGAAACATTATATAATTTTTGTTGAAATTGTTTGAAAAAATCAATTCTTTTAAAAATCACCTGATTTTCATAAGTATAATGAAAAGTAAGTTTGTTTAGTATTATAAAAAGTAAATTGAGAAAATTTTGGCATACAGTTTTTTAAAGTGAATTCTCTTTGGCCCTTTATAACATTTTTTTTTTTAGGATAAGATATACCTTCAAACAAGTTATTATAAATTATATAATTTTTTTTTTTTAATTTTGAATAAAAATTTTTGTTTAGTTGTTTTGAAAAACCGTTCCTGAGTTCCTAAGTTTCTAAGTTCAAGCTTCTCAATAGGACTCCCATTACTTTTAGTTTTATATTCAAATATGCACAGCGAACCAGTGAAAAATCAGTGCTCGGTTCTAATAAATATAACAAAATTATAAAGCCAATTTTGCTGTCTGAGGTCGTTGTCTGGTGAAACTCGCTGAACAGGACGACATCAGTTAGGAAGCTGGAGAAGATATTCTGCGAGGAACTCCCCATCAAGCTCAAATTTAGGCTACCGGAATGGATTGGCTCCTTACCTTTGCAATAACTTTATATATATATACAATATATATAATTGGCGCATACACCATTTTTGGGTGCTTGGCCGAGCTCCTCCTCCTATTTGTGGTGTGCGTCTTGGTGTTGTTCCACAAATGGAGGGACCTACAGTTTCAAGCCGACTCCGAATGGCAGATATTTTTTTATGAGTAGCTTTTTTCATGTCAGAAATACACTCGGAGGTTTGCCATTGCCTGCCGAGGGGCGACCGCTATTAGAAAAATTTTTCTTAATTTTGGTGTTTCACCGAGATTCGAACCTACGTTCTCTCTGAATTCCGAATGGTAGTCAGTCACCAACCCATTCCGCTACGGCAGCAATAACTTTAAGGGAGGTGAATATCTACTCCGACAGCCAAGTGGGAACTATGGCTCAGGGCTCGTTGTTTGTGCGTTTGAAATTAGTATTTCTCAGCTGTAACCGAATACTTCAATATTAGGCTCATTTGGTTCCTCGGTCACAGTGGAAAGATGGGCCGAGTGCTGAGTTAGTGCGCAGACGTGCATAGTCCTTTTGGGCACGGGTACATTGGGAACTTCTCAAGCTATCAAAGTCGCATTTCTCGAATTTGGTAGGTATTCTTACCGCGCATTGTCCGTTCGGTATCGATGCAGTGAGGCTTGGGATTGCCTTAAATGATTTCTGCAGAAACTATCTGGAGGATAAAGTGGAATCCTCTCAGCACCCCTTGTCTGCACTGCTCTCGACGGGTTAAGAATCAAATATCTGCCACACCTGCGGATATAGCAGGTTTAAACATTACACAGCTGATGAATTTCATCAATAGCTTGAAGCGGTTAACGCAATGTAATTACTAATTTGAATTGTAAATAGTCACCGTTTGGTCATCATCCCCCATTCCAAAGCCGCTTCTTTCTCCTTGTCTGGTGTTTTTTTTTTTTTTTATTTGTCCAACTTGTCCACGGCACATTTTCTTTTCGTTAGTCTGGGAATTTATCTTAAATGCGAGGTATGTTGACAGAAATCGGTGGAAGAAAGCGAACGGATCCTTTATACCGTTATAAGAAGAAAATAGTGTTGATTAGAAATTAAGTAAATGACAACCGAGTCATATTTCTCCAAGAACATCAAAAAATCCGTTCCAGGACTAGTCAGAGACTATTGTAGAAGACGTGTCTGGTAGGAAAAAAAAAATACCAGTCTAACGGTTAGACGGGATAGAAGTGAAACCTTCCGTAAGACAAACTGAGAGAGAATGAGACGAAAGAAGCATTAGGGGCGGGATAATTATAGGTTCATTATAATATTGCTATAAAGTTCATATTTTATTTTCTTCATTTTATTATTATTCATCCTCAATGTTTTCAATTTCAACAAATGATACGAGTGGCTTATGATAGCTAAAATATGATACAAATGTTTTGGTTTCGATGTTGTCAACATATCTTTGAAATACCGCGTCAATTGTTGTTTTTGATCGTGTTGTCGGTTCAGTGCGATTGTTACACATTTTTAAATTGAATGTTGTATTGAGAAAGTCAATTGAAGGAACCGCTGTGTCTAATGCAAAATTTCCACTTAAAATCATTGGAACTTTATCGTAATCTTTTCTAAGTATCCGCGATACTTCTGGTGTATACTTTATTAAATTTTCGTGAATGAATTCCGTGATGCTATTTATTGATTTTTTTTCTGTCGATATTTACGACACTTTTCTGCATTGTTTTTCGGCATAATTGCGGTAAATATTTAAAAATGAAAATATTTACGAATATAAAAATACACACGCGGTTGCTATTATGAGCGTCCCCAGCAAAACCTGCGTGATCGAAACTCTAACACAATTACATTTTTTTGAATGTTACAAACACATATGCACGCAGGTTTTGCTGGGGCGTGACCGAAACTCTAACACAATTACACATATGCACTCGTATTTGTTTGAAAATCGACTTTTTCTTTGGTTCTCCGTCACCTTTGGAAAATGTGTAAACAGTAAGCAAACTTTATTCAAATATTTTTCCTCATTTTTGCATCAGTAAAATTAAACAAAGTTGGTGCGTGACTACTATTCAGAATTCACAGAGAGAACGTCAGTTCGAATCTCGGTGAAAACACCAAAATTAAGGAAAACTATTTTTCTAATAGCACTCACCCCTCAGCAGGCAATGGCAAAACACCGAGTGTATTTCTGCCATGAAAAAAAGCTCCTCATAAACATATCATAAAATAAAATAAAATAACTGTATAAAAAAAATTTTTTTCTTGTGATTCGAACCAAGGATTTTGGATCGGAAGTTCACATTGCTAGTCGCTCGGCTACCGCGCCATGCTGTCGGCGCTGGCCTAAAAGTTATTTAGTTCGTCGCTACGTTTATATCAACATATAATATAACGCTTCGTAACTAAATAACTTTTAGGCCAGCAACTACAGCATGACGCGGTAGCCGAGCGACTAGCAATGTGAGCTTCCGATCCAAAATCCTTGGTTCGAATCACAAGAAAAAATAAAAGTTATTTTTATTTAGTTCGTCGCTATGTTTATATCAACATATAATATAACGCTTCGTGGCCAAGTTGGTCGCTTTTTTCGTTTCACTTTTTCCCAAATCACTCCCAACGATTCTAAAGAAGTTTTCACTTCAAAAAATCGTTTGATGATCCTAGGGACGAATTGCATCAACCGTGAACGCATTGGCAGTCGTCACACGAATCACATTAATGTAATTCACAGGTTGTAGGAACTGCGTTTTAGCTTAGGTTGGAAGAACGCGAATGAGGAGTGTGTTCGCAAATGCTTGAATAGCTGCGATTAAAAGCCCATCTTCATGGTAATGGTAATGGCACTGCGGCCAGATTGATCTATTGCGCGTCCCTAATTACTTAATTAACAATATACCGAGGAATCGAACCAGCTCCTTAGAAGGGAGCAATTGTAGGTCTTCCTCCTCCAGTAGGTATGAGCCCAGGATTTTGTGTCTCCTGTGACCTAATGCCTCACAGTTGGTGATTAAGTGTTCCATAGACACTACTGCATCGCAGCAGAACCTGCATGATCTTGTACTAAATAACCCTATCGTTTTAAAGTGTTCATTACAAGTAAAGTGATCTGTAAGTGCTCTACAGAATAATCTGAGACCCTTTTTATCTAGGGTTAGAGCAGATTTTGCTCAGTTGGCATTGAAGTTCAAAAACTTTTTGGAGTGATTAAGGCCGCTTGTGCCGTTCCAGTGTTCCCTGATTTTAGTTTGGATCCATTTTTTAGTTTCCTGTTTTATATTATTTTTGTTAAAGCCGAAAAATGGAGTCGGTCCAATAAATAGCCCTTTTACCCTTTTTTAGCATAAAAGTCTGCCTTTTCGTTTCCTTCGTGCCCCTCATATCCTGGTATCCAAATCAGTGAGACCTGATTATGAGTGGCCAGTTTGTTGAGTGCATTATTACACTCAATTAGGACTTTTGACTTAAATGTGAAGCTATTCAAGGTTTTGAGAACCAATTGGTTATACGAAAGTATTTTAATTTTTAGGGATTTGTGTGCGCAGAGCGCACTATTCCTGCTCCTACTTCTTGGAGCGTTTTGGACCATCTGTGTACCATTTTCATTGAAATTAATGAAACGATTGCTTCTTATTTTGTTGAGAAAATGCGTAGGCTGTCAACAGCAATCTAAGAACTCTTAGAGCAATTTTATTCGGATTAAAGATGACTCGACTCGTTCCAACAGAGTTGAATTTTTTTCAAGAAATTCATCGGAAGAAGGTGGTTGAAGGCATGCTTGAGCAAGTGAATTCGGACCCAACGTTTATCCAGCGCTTCATCATAGGTGATGAGACGTGTGTATATAGGTTTGGTTTGCATAACCAGTCAACAGGCGACTGAATGGATGAATGGTGCTAACCACATGAACCAAAACCCAAAAAAAACACTTAAAAGTCGGTCAAAAGTGAAAGTCATGCTACTCTTTTTCTTTGATTATCACAGTGTTGTGCACTCGGAACTCATTCCAAATGGTTCTACGGTAAGTAAAGAATATTATTTGGATGTTATGCGACGTTTAAGGGAGAATGTGCATAGGAAACGGCCCAATTTGTGGAGAGAAAACTTATGGATCTTTTGGAGGTGACAAAATGTTGATGATTAAACAATTGTTGTATTGAACAGTTCCCGGTACTTTTTTGACAGAAGGTAGTTCACAGGTAACGGATATGATTGACCTACAACGCCATTGTTTAAGATTATAAATGTTCCAAAAGGGTGAATTATTTTGCGCCACCTTGTATTAACGAAGATAGCGGTGTTTCCAACTAGAACTGCCTATATCTAATACCTGACAATATCTCTATAATGTCCGCTGAAAAGACATTTCAGTTGTCTCGAAGATGATGGGCTATCTGAGCTGTAGTTTCTCGAAATGAAGTTTGCCTCTGGTTACTTTCTCTATTTTCAAACCTTCGGAGGTGATAGTAATACCACCACTTTCTATTGGAATGCCTGTGTGCTACTCTTCTATTAGGAAGTCGTACAAGAATCCTGGTGCATATGTTGCAAATCGATTGATTCCATTAAACTGCCCTCTTTTAGTGTTCCTCAGTATTGGTGTGTGTCTAAAGATGGCCGACTTGCACACGAATGATTCCTTAACGTAAATAGTCCTTTTGTGTTCTCACTGTATTGTTTGGAGTGGAGTATTACTGAAGTGCGACATTCCAGTCGTTGCTCAAAATGATAGGAGTGTAACACAACACTCAGTAAATCAAATAAAAAATAATATTTAACTACACCTGAGGATCCATTGTTTCTTTTAATTAAAAATATTTCATCAATAAATAATTAACTTAAGTATCAATAAATGGGGGAGAAATTGAAATTCCACATAAACATGGCGCATAATTTTTTTAAATTATACCTCCTTTACTATTTGCATTTCCCAAGCAGTGTTGTAATGTTTGTCATCGTTGATTTCTTCCGGTTGATTGAAAATCTCAGAACTTTCTCCCACAAAAGAAGAAAACGAATGAAGCAACTGTGAAAATTGCCTTAAGATTAGAAATATGAATAAAAAGCGTAAGACGTGTCACCAGTACGGGAGACAAAATCTCCTATACTATCGCTTGCATCAGACCACTTGCCCATTATCGTCTCGATTGAGAGACGTGCCGACTATGTTTCATCAGCGGTCTTATATTAACTTTAACAAAGCTAATTGGGCCGGCTTCGCGGAATTCACCGAGGACACCTTCGCCGCTCTTCCCATCCCAACTGATGTGCTGGTGCGGTTCGCTTCATCCCTACTGGAAGGTTCAAGGATATACATAAGTCATATTTTCACAGCCGAAGCAGCCAGTTTAGCAAATGGGCGTGCCCACGTACGCTAGGTCAATCCTGGGGATCCTCGCATAAGGGATATCAATTCGGAGCACCGGCAACTGGTAAATCAAGACAAGCAGACCAAATGGGTTGAGCACTTCAAGACCTGCCACTTCGTCTTTGGTGTGAGTAAGCTGTGGTCCACCGTAAGGTCCCTGTCGAACCCGACGAAGCACAACGACGAGGTGGGCATCACTTTTTAACGGTTGCACTTTGTCGGATTCGAAGAGACATGCAAGCTATTTTAGCCGACTATTCACACTGCATGCTCTGGCCGACAGATCTAAGCGTCGTGCCACCAGACGGCTGCACAAACTGACGAACGACAGTACGCCACTTACTTTCTCCTGTGATGAGATTCAGGGGACCATCAACAAAACCAAATCATCTAAAGCCTTTGGCCACGACGGACTACACATACTGATGCTGAAGCACCTGGGTCCATTGGGAGTAAGCTTTCTCCCAAGTGTTTTCAATCTGTCCTTGGCCTCTCTCATTATCCTGACAAGTGAAAAGCAGGGGGAGCGGTCCCGCTACTTAAACCGGGGAAATCCGCCAACCAAGGGGAATCTTATCGGCCAATAACTCTTATTTCCCTAGTAGTGAAGACACTTGAAGCCTTCCTACTCCACTTTTCACGAAACATCTGGCCCCGGCCCCACATCAGCACGGTTTCCGACGAGTGCATAGCACCACCACTGCACTCACCACCATAAACGCCCAGATAAACCGTGGGCTTAACCAAAACCGCCACTACGAGAGGAATGTCCTAGTAGCGTTGGACCTGAAGAAGGCTTTCGATACTGTCAGCCATTCCACGCTACTAGATGATATTTTTCAGTCGACACTCCCGCCAACTATCTGAGTAGTCGTGACTCGTCAGTGATTTTTCGAGACAAAACGTACAAATAGAGGAAGCAAGATGCACGGCAAAGTGGTGTCCTTTCACCCTTTCTGTTCAACTTCTATCTATAGAAGCTCCCCGCAACCACCAGAGGGAGTCTCCCCGATCTCACACGCTGACGACTGCACGATAATGGCTTCAGGCAATGGCATAGATGACCTGCGCGCCAAAGTGAATGGCTACCTCACCGATCTTTCTTGCTTTTTCACTGCGAAGAGTCTCCACAATTTGCACAATTAAAGAAGCAAACAAAAAATTTATACCTGTACTTGTCTACGACTATTAGGCGCCAACAGTTATTAAATAAACACACACATTACAAAAACAACAACAACAAAAGATGTTTACTGTATTTAAAAAGTGTCAAAAAAATCTTTGCATTACTGATGAAAACAACAAAAAATGCAGTCTTTTGGGGTTAATATTTTGTCGTATCAATTACCGCTTGAATTTCGATTGGGTTATTGTCGGGACTTTCGGCGGGAGTATCAATAACTTTGGTGCAGTTGTAGAGTGACCAGGACCTACATAAATAAGATTTATGTTTGGGATCATTATCTTGATAGTATTTCTATTTAAGTTTGTTCGAATTTTCCGGGTCAACAAAGCCAAATTTCCTAATACTGGAAGTCAATTCGTTTTTTAAAATATCAAGATATACTTCCTTGGTCATTATTTCGTCCAAAATTTTGATTTCACCCACTCCCATTGTTGATATACAACCCGAAATCATTACTGACAGTTTACCAAACTTTACGGTAGGGATAATATTTTTCTTTTGTAGTGCTGTGAGAGGCTTACGCCAAACTCTCTGGAGTCCATCATGGTAGTAGGCATCATTTTCGTTTCATCTGAGAAAATAACGTCATCCCAGTACTCTGTGGGAAGTGATATGTGCTCGGTGGCAAATTGCAATCTTTTATCAACATTTTGTGCTGATAACAGGGTTTTTTCCCTAGCCACTCTTGAAGAATATTTGTGTTTTTGCAACACTTTTCGAACAGTTTCATGAGAAACTCTTAACCCGTAGTCTTTTTCCACTCGAAGAGCTAATCCTCTTGTACTGCTTTGCAGGCTATTATAAATAGTTTTAATAATTTTACGTTGAATTCGCTGCGTAATTTTTTTTGGTCTGCCTGTAGATCCTTTCAACTCGAGTCTTTCTTCATTTTCAGCACGGTTTATTATATGTATTATATACAGTTCTAATTTTGAGGGAGAACATATCGGCGATTTCTCTGGCTGAGTTGCCTTTGTAGTGATTGAAATACACGAATTGAATAATATTTTTTGAAACTCGTTTTCCTGGAATTTTTTTATTCAAATCTGAGATCACTTGAAGCACTGAAGACAATCAATTTATAACTAAATAACTTCTTACCCCTTTCACATTCCATACCATTTGAGAAAAAACCCCAAATGAATGAAATTCGCGGAAAATAACCGCATTTTTTCTTGTTTTCATCAGTTATGCAAAGATTTTTTTGACACTTTTTAAATAGAGTAAACATCTTTTTTTGTTGTTGTTTTTGTAATGTGTGTGTGTTTATTCAATAACTGTTGGCGCCTAATAGTCGTTAACAAGTACAGTAATGGAATGTGTGTATAAACTTTTTGTTTACTTTTTTATTTGTTGTTGGAATTCTTGATCAAAGCTAAAATTTTATATTTTTCTTCACTATGCAAAGATATTCTTGAGAAACTGTATTTTTATATGACGGGCTGTTCGCTATCATTTGATCAGAACATCAGAGTATTTCCTTTATTTCTCTATATCTTTCACCTATTTTTTTGAAGCTTTCTAATGCAGTCTTCCTCGATCCACTTTTAGAAATAAAAACAGAGCGAAATACTTAACTTTACTCAATCTTATCTAATTTTTGTTTTATACCTCCAGTTAAATAATAAACTTTGTATAATAATTTATAACTCACATTTCGATTTTTTTGAACAGCACAGAAGCAAGTCTCACACTGAAGCAAGTGTTTCATGTATGTACACAGTGTTCTCTTCTAGCGGTACTTCTAACGGGACTCCCCACCAACGCCGTAGCTGAATGGGTTGGTGCGTGACTACCATTCGGAATTCACAGAGAGAAAGTAGGTTCGAACTTCGGTGAAACACCAAAATTAAGAAAAACATTTTTCTAATAGCGGTCGCCACTCGGCATTCAATGGCAAACCTCCGAGTGTATTTCTGCTATGAAAAAGCTCCTCATAAAAATTTCTGCCGTTCGGAGTCGGCTTGAAACTGTAGGTCCCTCCATTTGTGGAACAACATCAAGACGCACACCACAAATGGGAGGATGAGCTCGGCCAAACACCCAAACAAGGGTGCACGCGCCAATTATATATACATATAAGGCCGGGTCGATTTGTGGGGAGGCAAAAAAATCGCCCATTGCTCTGTGAAAATCATATTCTAGGGATCAAAATAAGAAACTTTGCCGAAGGAATCATACCTTTAAAACGAATTTTGATGCCCCCCAATGTGGGTCGAACTTTTTAGTTTCTTTTCTCATGTTAAGGCCGAAAATGGTGATATTTTGAAATGATTGTATGGGGAGCCCCCCAGGGGAGTTCCAGGGGGTGTGCCACTGGCATGGGTGGATCGGCCGTCCAAAGTTAGTGGGGGTCGGTCATACATTTGGACTCGATTGGAGCACTCTAAATGGGTCAAAGTGGAATTTTTCGTTCGACCCAAAATGGGGGACATCAGAATTCGTTTTAGAGGTATGGTTCCTTCGGCAAAGTTTCTTATTTTGATCCCTAGAATACGATTTTCACAGAGCAGTGAGCGATTTTTAAATCGACCCGCCCTAATACATACATATACATATATAGTTGCTATTAAAGTATTTTTACACATTCTTTTCTGTGTGAGACTTGCTTCTTTGCCGTTTTAAGAAATAGGAGTGTGACTTACAAACTATTACAAAAAGTTGACTATATGAAATATACAAGGTAGCGCAGAATATATCTCCCCATAAGAGGATTCATAACTTTTTCTCACTTAAGAACTAGACAGCTGCAGCATAGAAACATATAAGCAATGGAAACCGTTAAGGTCAAAGTAAAGATTTTCACCACTCAAAATATTCCTTTTTATTTAGAACAAAAGTAAGGATGATTAATTTTACGCCACTGTGTATACATGTGCTACTTCTAAAATAACATTAAAGTTGAAACAGAAAAGTTGGATGTTCAAAGTTAGGTAGCAAGGCGCATCTGATGAGAGCCTGAAGAAAAGTGATCAGTCACCGTTGCTTATGGCCATTAACTTATAAAGAAACCTTCTCTCTGCCTCTTGAGACATTGAGAAAGTCGCTCAGTGTTCTTCGTTTCAGGTTTCATTTCACATAACTGCAAATAAAAAAACAAACTTATTAATAAAAATCACAAAATTACAGAATTATTGTATTGAGAAGCTCAGATTTGCGCAAACTTGCAGAGCTCCACTTTTTTCTCAGTTATTTCTACTCACATTCATTTTGACCTTGTCGCTCAGGCCCACTGTTCTCAACTTGCAGAGAATGTATCTCTTACCAGCATATTACAGCTCTGAGCAGCAATTTGGTTTTGTTGTTAAATGGAACATGCGCATACAGAACAGCGACCACCATGAGAGTAAACGCACAACAACGAAACAGCCAAGCAATAACACCAACGCGTAGGAATGCACTCGTATATGTGTATGAATACGTATTTGTAGGGAACTCTCCAATTTAAATGCTGCTCACTAATTCAATGTAATGTTTTCATATGTTTGATAGCTGTATGATGACGCTCCGCTGTCATTTCCTTTCACTGCATTTTTCTTTTATGAAAACAAGAAAAAGTAAATAAAGTGAAATAAAAATATGAGAAAATTCACGAAGAAAGTTGTAAAAACTACTACCTAAAAACGTCGCAAAGTTTTTGTATGTGAACACATGTTGTGCGCTGTCAGAGGCGGAGCGGGTGGTGAGGACGGAAGTAGAGGTGATGCGGTGGCAGGACTTTTGATGCTCCAGTTTGAGTTTCGAGAGCTTAGTAGATAAACATACGTGGATGTATGAGTGTATGTATATGTACATATACATAGATGCGCTTACTTAGCGCATGTGTACGTGTGTGTGTGTGTGTATGTTTGATTTTTCGCTGTTTGCAGTTGCCGTGAGGAAGTGAATTTTAGCAGATGCTTTGCCGATATGACATTCATTACAGTGGATCAACATTTTCAAAACACCAACAGCCTTTCGACACATTTTTAAGAATGCCTGGACATGCTCGTCAACTGGACCACTGAACACTAGTAAGTGCGCAAAGTGTATAATTGAGGTAGCAGTGAGAGATAAAGTGAGGGCATGACCCAGGGGGATTTTTGTCATTGGGGTTAACTTTTCATTGTTGTGCTATTGTTTGTTTAGTTGTTTTAGTTATGAATGTTGTTGCTTTGGGTTAGGCTGATGTTTTGAGGTTTTTATTTATGTTACTTGTTAGAGAGATTAAAAATGTGTTTATCCTTGCCGTTTGCCGCTCTCGCCCGAAACAGGTTGGTTTTGTGTAACCTGATGCTGCCGAAAAGCAAGCAAACGGTGTATTGCTATTGGAGAAGTGGGCAATTTTGAAGAATGAATATGTGGGTTGGTGGGAGAAAATATGGGCAGTGAAAGTTGGTAGTAAAAGAGTCGGACGATGAGTAAAACGACAAGACAAATTAAAATTGTACTCAAGTTGTATGTACGTAGGTGTAGGTGCAGGCATATATTCGTAGGTATGCAGGTAGTGATGTAGTTACGCAGATGTTGGCGAGAGTGCGGTTGTGTTAATGCTGTTGGAATGGCATTTGTTGTATTTATTGCATGTTTTAACTTTTTGGGGTTATAATACTTTTTCCCAGTTCTGTTTTCCATCATCTCTTCTTCCTAGGCACTTGCGGTTAGATTTTTACTTACCACCAGAGGGAGAATGCAGCTGCTTCGTTTTCTGCTCGCATTTGCTTGTTGCTTTTGTAAAAACTTTCCATTTTATTTGGCGCTGTTACATTTACATCCACACTGTGCTTGTTGTGTTGCTGTGCGTACGATTTTCTCGTTTGCCATTTGTCGAAGACTTTCCTGATTGAAATTTCGTTGTGGTTTATGCAAATTCAGTATAATTTCCCTTAATTGTATTGAAATTGAAATTGAAATTGGAGCAAGTGAAAGTGAAAAGTAATGCAATGCACAAGAAATTTTTACTTTTATTTTTTTTTTTTCGTTTATTCTTCCCTTCTTACATTAAGAATTTACATATATTTTATCTTCATTGTGTTGTGATTTGTTTTGCTTTTGTAAGAGATACCTATTTTAAATGCAACTGCTGCACTTAAGTCTTTAAGCTACAAATTCATACACGTACATATATATATATAATTACAATATAAGTTAAAATGACACTAACTAAGCAAAAAATAATTTATACATTACTTACATAAATAATGCTAGGGCAGTAAATGTATATCAATTACTTGTTTCGAAGTAAGTTTCTTAAATTTTAATTACATAATTGTTTGAAATAAAATTTTGAGCCCAATTTAATTCTTTTAATTGTTTGGGCATACGGGTCGTATGAGTAATTAATGTTGTTTTTTCGTCTATTCTAATTTTCTAACCATGAAAATGTCTACAATGCTTTAGCACTTATATAAATTCATAAATGTATACTTTCGTCGCAGGTCATGCCCCCAGTACGCATACACGCACAAAGAGCAAACGAATTAGCGTCGCGCAATCAGTCGAGCGCCACGGGTGCGTATACGTAATATTGCAACTCTCGAAAATCACTTAATGGAATGGTGCGCGGCTGATTGCTGCACACGCGTACTCCGTGCGTGCAAACAATTGTTATAAATTAAGAAAAATGAGAAAATAAAATTAGTCATTTTCAAAAAAAGAAAAGGCGAAGCGATAATAATAAAAAATAAAATAAAAACATGATTGCCTGCTATTGTGGTTGATGTGATTTACTGAGTAAATACCTAAGTCGTGTGCGTGAAACACGTGCGTCTAATCACCAAACAAGTACCGTCGCTTATGAAATTATGAAAATTATTAATAAAAACCTTACGCATTCGTTTGTCGCGGTTTTTCAAGACACAAACAAAAAAATAATATTTTCTCTATTTAGTTCCGCTTCATCCCCTTTCTCATTGTCGTACAAGTATTCGTCATTTTGTTGCTTCAGTTATTCAGTTAATTTGGTTGCACTTCACAAACGAAAAATGTTTCGAAACTGCATGGCGAATCGTTCCACTTCAGTCCTTTTCCGTCGCGGTTCCATAATTCTAAGCAGTTCTCCTCTTCACCATTCTCGTAGCGGAAATTATTCGGTTCGCCCGCATTCCAGTTCGTAAATGTTATGGGTCTACCATTAGCCATCCAGAAGAAGATACCCTCATCGGCCAAGTCGGTGCCAGATGTCCAGAAGTGTTCGTGACCTAAACCTGCTGAGGCGCGCCAGCAGAAATTGGTTCAAAGAGGCGGGCACGCAAATGAAAAGTGAGAGAGCATTAATAATGTGATTATGCAAAATTTTGTGCCATAAATAATGAGTGCATATAATGGCATGTGCTGAAACAGAGGCAAGAGTGAATGTAGTCACGTTTGGAAATTGGAGCTTTTCAGCAGTGCGCGCAAAGAGCAACAAACAAAAAAACAAAAAAAGAACCTGATATTTTTAGTGACCACCGCCGCCAGAAGCATCACAATTGCTAAGCGGCTGACTGCGCGTGGCATTGGTGGTTTGCTTGTGATTCGCATGTTTAGCGTGAAAAAATGGTAGTGCTGTTAGCGACTGCACGGTGTGTGCTGCGCCAGCCATAATGAAATGAAGTTAAAAGCGTAGTTAGTAGTTTTTCTTCACTAACCTTACAAAGCACTGGTGTACATACACAAAAATATGCATGGCTATTGTGTATCTGCATATACATATACATATATATATACGAGGTGTGTTCAAAAAGTATAGCGTATTTTGAATTTTCGTAGGTTACGTGTATACGAATTTCGATTTTTTGGTGCCGATATGTTGGTACTCATGTCTCTCACTCATGCCGACGAGTTCGGTCATTTTGAATGTTCAGTTAGCTGCTAAGTAAACTATTCAAAAAGATGGATCAAAGAACCTGTGTCAAATTTTGTGTGAAAAACGAAATTAAGTGCGCGGATGCATTCCGCATGTTGACTGTGTCATACGGAGAAGCTACTTTGGACCAAAGCAACGTTTATCGATGGTACAAAATGTTCTCAGAAGGCCGAGAAGATGTGAACGATGACAACGAAAAGCGTGCCGGACGCCCGAGCACTTCAACAACAGACGAAAAAATTGATGAAGTGAAGAAAATGGTATTGGCCAATCGTCGAATCACCGTTAAAGAAGTTGTGGAGGACCTAGACATATTGCTGAGAACCTAGTAACTCGTGCCATTCGATTTTTTTCAATGATTTGGGCATGAGACGAGTCGCCACAAAATTCGTACCAAAACTGCTCAATTTCGACCAAACACAGATGCGATGTGTGAGATGTTGGACTGTGCCCACGATGACTCAAATTTGCTCCAGAGGGTCATAACCAGTGACAAATCGTGGGTTTATGGTTATGACGTGGAAGCTAAAGTTCAATCATCTCAATGGAAGCTGCCGCACGAACCAAGACCGAAAAAAGCGGGCCAAGTTCGGTCGAATGTAAAAGTTTTGCTTACCATTTACTTTGATTGCAGGGGCGTTGTGCATCATGAGCTCTTGCCACAGGGGAAACCCGTCAAAAAGAAATATAATCTGCAAGTTATGCCCCATTTGAGCTAAGCAATTCGCCAGAAACGCCCGGATTTGTGGAAGAACAAAAATTGGCTCTTGCATCACGATAACACCCTGCTCACGCATCGATGCCTGTACGCGACTTTTTGGCCAAAAACAACACACTAAAGATGCCACAGCCACCGTATTCCCCAGGTCTGGCCTCCTGTGACTTTTTCTTGTTCCCGAAACTGAAGAGGCCCATGAAAGGATGGCATCGAAGGAGGAGCTGAACAAGATAAAAAAAAATGATTTTTTGAAGTGCTTCGAAGATTGGAGAAAACGTTGGCACAAGTACATAATATCTCATGGGGACTACTTTGAAGGGGACAAAATAGATATTAATGAATAAATAAATAATTAAAAAAAACCGCAAAATTCGCGATACTTTTTGAACACACCTCGTATATGTATACTCTGATATAGCATACCTAAGTCATGCGAGTAGCCATAAGTCCATGTAGCACCGTCAGCCATTGTGCTGGTTAACTTGCTTGTACTTTTACTCGCTAACGCGACATGCAAAACAAAATACAAAAAACCGGAGCAAACTAAATTAAATATTAAATATTTTACCCTCTCTATTCTTCCGGGTATTATGTGAGGCTAAGAGGTGCATTGACCACAATTGCCATCATCAAGGCTCGTCGGTCGACACTCTAAGCCATTAAGTCTTAGCGCGCCATTCACTTTGTACCTTTCTTGCATTGCGCAATATTGAATGGGCATAGCATGGCACAAAGTCAAAAATGCAGGAAAATGTGAAAAAAGCATTAAATGCATTGATATCACTTGGCAACATGAGCGTTTATTTGGAAGGTTTACTTGGCTAAAATGCCAAAGCGTCGTTTGTTGCACAGGCAGACAAGGCGCTGTGCTCGTGGCTCATTAATGCTGCTAGCAGCGACATGCAGTTAATTCATTAAATTTATTTATGCGTTTTTTAAGGCAGTATACCAATTTTTGCTTTTTCCATTCACCGCATTCTTTATTGATGACGTTTTCTGAACTCATTGAAATAGTTTGCCAGCAAGTCAAGTATGTTTGCCGCGCATGTGGAGCGCTCAAAATAAAATGCCAACATACACTTTCAATTATTCGTGACTAGCAAACACTGTTGCCACTTGATGATTCAGGCAGCCAGTTTGGCTAATAAATACTTACCAAAGTCGCGTATATGTTTTTCTAGTCTGTCATTCTCCTCTTGTGAAGAAATACTCGCCAAGTGCATGCCGTGATATCGGCAATATTGAGCCGCTTTGAACCAATTCGCCTGGAAATAAAAAATTAAATGAAGCAATTAACTAAGTTTACTTAAAGGAAATGTGACGTTGTTAAGCAGTGCTGTGCTATAATTCAAATTAGTTGAATTTGGTTGATAACTATTCACAAATTTCACAACAATAACTTAAGAGGTATTTCTCATTGGAACAAAAAAACAACAACATAAAACAAAACAAAGACGGAAGCGTATTTTAGTATAATAATTGACGTCATTTTTTGTTTATGAAATGAACTAAGCCAAATCAGGTTTATTTGGATACAGAGACCGCAATGATATTGTAGGAAAGCGTACCCCAGTATTAGAATCCGGAAATAAGTTTGCGATCAAAGAATAATAATAAAATAATCTCCTAAATAACTGTCATAAAATTTCCAATTAAAAATACAAACTTGCATAATTTAAATAAATTACTATAGGGTGGGTCATGTAAAATTTGCTTTTTGAATCGGCTTTAAAAAAAAAAACTAATCAATATTTTTTCAAACTTTCTTTTTATTTTGAATTAATTGAACATTTTCATTTATGAATGAAAAATACAATCGTTCAAATCATTGCCACGACTGGCTTTACAGTAGGCCATTCGATCAACCCAATTTTTAAGCACATTTTCGATTGTTTGGGCTCCAATTTCGTGAATGGCAACCCCCACAAAAAATAGTCCAACGGGCTTAAGACACAGGTCCGAGGCGGCCAATTGATATCGGAATTTCGGCTGATTATTTGGTTTTCAAAAACGGTAGCCAAAAGTTCGAGTGTAACTTTGGCAGTGTGACAAGTTGCACCGTCCTGTTGAAACCAAATGTCGTCCATGTCATCCTCATCAATTTTTGGTAACAACTCGTTGAGCATGTCACGGTAACACTCGCCATTTACTGTAACCGCAACTCCTCGCTCATTTTCGAAAAAAATGGCCCGATGATGCCGCCAGACCAAAAACCGCATCAAACAGTGACTCGTTGTGGATGCATTTGCTTCTCTACAGTAACGTGTGGATTTTCTGAGCCCCAAATCCGACAATTTTGCTTATTGACGTAGCCACCGATGTGAAAATGAGCTTCATCAGAAAAGATGATTTTTTTTTTCAAATTTCTCACAGTTTGAGTAGAAGACTCACCACTTTGAAAATAGGTTTTCAATATTTCCCAATTTTGTTCAAGCGTATAGCGTCCCATTTCGTAAATGTCAAACCTTTAAGTAAATTATGAACACATTTGACATGCCATTTGTGTTACCATTCTCAAAAAAATAGGTGGTTCAAAAAGCAAACGCTATATGGCCCACCCTGTACAACCAAATGTCAAATAAATATCTGTAACATAAAACAGGAATTACAAAAACTTACGTTTAGTTTTCAAAAATGGTGGTTTAAGCAGCTAACCTCGCTAAGAGAATCCCATACAATAGTATTTAATCTGGCCAAGGCCACGAGAAAGTCAGAGGACTGGCAAGCCTATAAGGCTGAATTGAAAAACTATAAAAAAGCAGCTAGAACTGTGCAGCAATAATCTTGGCAAAATTACTGCAAAGAAATCGAAGAAACTTCAAAAGCGGTCAGATTAAGAAAAATTCTCTCAAAGACGCCATGCAACCTAGGCTATCTACAAGTTCATGGGAACACAAGGACTATGTCAAGTGAAGAATCATTAGGTCTTCTCCTAGACATACACTTCCCAGGCCGGTGGAACAAAACGATTCCACCAATAATGAAAGGTAATTCGACGTAGGAAGTCTCTTAGTTACAAACGCAAAGATCGAATGGGCTACTAACACTTTTGGTGCTTATAAATCGCCAGGACTAGACGGTATCTACCCTGCTAAACTGCAGCAATCACGGGACATTACATTACCGTTTATCAAAATTGTCATCAGCAGTTGTCTTAGCATGGGCCACATTCCGCTAGGCGGGAGGGAGGCAAAAGTCTTCTTTATACCCAAGGCAGGTAGGTCCGCACACACTAACCCCAAAGACTTCAGACCCATTTGTCTAATGTCTTTTCTGCTCACGATCCTGGAAAGAATATATAAATATATATAAAAATAGAGAAATAGGCTCTCCTCGGCGCAACATGCTTATACTAAAGGAAAGTCTACAGCAACCGCTTTACACTCACTCATCGGGTTGGTGGAAAAAAGTTTATTAGACAAAGAGTTTGCATGGGTTGCTTTCGTAGATATAGAAGGCGCCTCCAACAATATAAATGCAAACGCTATAGTAGATTCATTAGAAGATTTTGGTGTTGAACCACACGTGGTTGCCCTGATAGAAGCTATACTCGTCAAAAGAAAGGTAACGGCTAAATTAGGCAGCACTAATCTAAGCAAGATGCTTATAGATAAACACACCATCAGTGCTGCCAACAGGCTATGGTCTCAGTCCCTGACCTGTGCAACTAGTAGAATGACATGGCCGGAATGGAACATGGGCCGCTCAAACCGATTGTTGAAACTAAACAGGAAAAACATGAGAAATCTTCTCGAGGTCCTAACAGAGCATTCTGATTGGCAGGCATGCCAGTAGACTGGGAGCGCCCTATAACGACTATTGCAGAAGCGACATTGAAGAAGAAGAGACTATAGAACACTTTCTATGCGGGTGCATGGCTCTGAATAGAAGAAGGTTCAATATTTTAGGAAAAAGCTCCCTGAATAACTTGGCAGAAGTAGCCAATATAAAAATATCAAGTCTTGTTAGCTATATCAAATATCAAAGCCACAAGTTTGATCAATGAGGACAATGTAGAGTGAGGAGAGGGGGCAACCCTGGCTGTATCACAATGGGCCTACAGCAGGCCTAGGTGTGTCAAACGACAACCACTATACCTACCTACCTACTCTAAGCAGACAGGTCCGCAAAGGCACACAGCAATGCGGAGTCCTCTCCCCTTCTTTGGATTTTGGCAGTAAACTCCCTATTGCTGACCCTGGAGAGAGGCGGTTGCCACGTCACTGCTTACGCAGATGACTTAGTAATTGCTGTTAGAGGCTGATAGCCCTTATAGATATTCGGCGCTCTAACAATGTTTTAGATTAAGTTGTTGCCAGCGCTGGAAAAATCTAGCGTACCATCCCTTATCTTTTATCTATCAATGCCCTGAACAAAACTTTGCTCATATTTGCCGCTTTTAATATATCGCACCCTAAATACAAAAGGGTCACAACTCAAAATGTACTTCTGCTCAAATATGAACGAGACGTTATCAATAAAACGGTCCGCGGATGACATATGGCAAAAATAATTTTTTTGTTTTTTGGTAGGACTGTTATAAGCTTACATGGCAAATTTCAGCGTGATATGTCACATAGTTTGTTTTCTGTGCTACTGTAAACAAGTCAAGCTCGAGTGTGGAAAATTTTGAGTTGTGACCCTTTTGTATTTAGGGTGCGATATGCTTCATTTAAATGACGAAAAGTTTCTTGATGATACAAAAAAATTGCATATTTTCATGGTTATGCAAATGCACTGATATTTATATCTAAAGCACAAAATAAGCACAGCAGAAAGTGCAGGCTAATGTTTTCCAGGAAGAATGATAGAGTTTCCACCAACAAAAAATGTCTTCTAAAGAAGACTGGCAAGTTTCCATCTTTAAGTAACGCCCATAAGATGTGAACCCAATAAGAATGCAGTCGATAGAATTATCAAGAATTTACAAAATATTTATACAGAAATATACACAATATATTGTATATTTTTTTTTTTTCAATGGAAAAATTTGTAGGATATGCTTGTTTTTTATTTAGAAATATTTACTTATAGAGATTCACCTATTCACATTTTAAACTTTTATTTAAACTTAAAGCCAACCATATATTCAAAATTTCAAAACTTATTAACCCAAATAACAGCCCAGCCCCTTCTTCAAAATTTTAGAACATATGTACCTCGAAAGCCAATCCAAATATCGAATTCACAATTTATTTTTTCTAGTTACTGAAATATCTTCTTATTTGCGTTTGAAAAAAAAGTTGTGTATGAGATAGAGACGCAGCTGTTGTCTGATTTCGCCCTTTTGAACATCGTCTATACCTTTCATATATAATATATAAAAAATATAATATATAATATATATATATCACTTTTGAAGACGTCATTTTTTGATATATGACAAGTAGAAACTACGCCATTAATAAAAATGGAACGATACACGCTTCACCAACGCATTCAAATTATTAAAATTCACTATAAAAATGGTGAAAATTTGGCAGAGACGGTTCGTAAAACTCGAACATTTTTGGGTCATCATGAAGCATCTTGTGGGACGGCAATACAGAAATTGGTGAAAAAATCAAGCTGTTGGGACAAGCTAGTGATGCGAAGAATAAAACCCGTGCACGTCGCTCAAGAACAGCCAAAAATATTGCTGTTGTAGCCGAAAGTGTTGAAGAAAACCCAGGTTTGCCCATTCGTCCATTCCTCGTTGTTCTTTGGAATTCGGCATTCCACAAACGTCATTACTCCGTATTTTGCATAAAGATTTGAGTCTTAAGGCGCATAAAGCCCAGTTAACACAAGAACAAAGTCGTGTCTTTGCTGATTGGGTCGTTGAAATGCATGAAAATTATCCGGAACTCCATCGAAAAATCATCTTGAGTGATGAGGCCCATTTCCACCTCGGTGGCTTCGTCAACAAGCAAAATTGTCGGATCTGGGGCTCAAAAAGTTCAAGATTTTTTGTTGAAAAGCCTCTCTATCCTCAACGTGTGATTCTTTGGTGCGGTTTATGGTCCGGTGGAGTCTTGGACCTTACTTTTTCGAAAATGAAGCTGGAGCAACAGTTACGGTGAATGGATTGCGCTATCGAGAGATGATTAACAATTTTTTATGGCCGGAATTGGATGGTATTGATCTGGACAACGTTTATTTTCAACAAGACGGCGTTACGTGCCACACAAGCAACGAAACCATTGATTTTGTATCAAAATAACACCTCCGAATTTCGTTAAGATTTCTTGTTTTTTATGTTCAAATTAAAAAAAGCATTTCAAAATTTTACTATCGGTCTAGCCGAGGCAGTCCTAAGTGAGTGGCCGATTTCAAACATTTCTGGATTGTTTTGAACTCGCTTAGTAGTGAATTGCATAAAAACTTCATTAACCTAAAAACACTCTTTCCACTTTTTATCATTTTTTATTTCTTGTTTTTTTTTTTTTTTGTATGTAAATCTATGAAACCGTACCATTGCGCATTGCACGTGAACGTGAGACAGCTGACGATATTACAGACATTTTTTTATGTTTTTAGAGTGGGCTTATAAATTATTGCAAAAAAATTGGCCCAATTTTCATAGAGCTATGATTTTTAATTTTCCAATTCGTAAAAGACAAGTCATACGGAAGCATGCGGCATATAAAAGCAGTTATAAAATCCAAAATAAAGCCGAACGGGCATCGCTCAGAAATCCATATATGCCACTTTCGCACAGCTTTCCAGTAAAGCAACGGCTTGGGCTCCGTTGAAGATTTTCGTCAAATACGCTGGTCACTCAAAGCGCTATTTTGATGTTCTGGCAAAGTTTAGAGCAAATCGCGGCTCACTGCGATTAACTATTATCTGTGGCGCTAACTTGCGACAGCCTTGTGTGAGGTGTTTGATGTTCAAACTAGTTTGCAAAATCATGTAAGGTAAAGTAGTTTGACGTCACCGAATTTGGCATAGTTGTGAGAAACTTGTAGTGCTGTGAATTAGGTACTGGGTTAGCAGAAGCCAAAATTAGAAAAACAAGTATTTGCGTAGTTACAAATCTCATGCATTTGTAATGAGCGTCGTTTATGTGTGCAATTCGATTTAATAGAAAAGCACAGATTAATCGATATTGATTGAGATATAACATATTGAATGAAACAGAGCGCGGAGGGCCACTGGCTCCTAAATTAATATTTTGTATCCAATCACCAGTAACACATCTTTAACCTACAAACTACCAAGTACACGAGGCACTCAGATTACCGCGTGAAGGCATTCAGATTACCTCGTGAAGGCTATGAGGACCTTGTGCCTGCGCTTCTAACGGTAATAGGATCAGTGATAAGTTTCTTGAAGCAAGATAATCAGATCTAGCCCAGGCATCTCATTGGCCTCTAGATATGCTGGCTTTATTTTTCAGTGGAAAGACTTAATTTAGGGAATCAAAGTTTTCACCCTTTTTCACATTTCAATGGTAAATCGGTATTGAAAACTATGTGATTTTTATTCTTCAGATGTAATATATTATGTGGTCAGCAGTTACGTTTAAAAAGCAACTGGGTACATTAAATGTTAAACATCTTAACCCTCCAACTCCTCAATAGGGGGACCTTTTTTTTCTTTCAAAATTAAACTTTGAACGCCACACACTGGGGATTTTTGTACAGATATGCGGAAAAAAGTATACATCCCAAAAAATATTTACATTTTTACTACTAACGAAGTTGTATATATTTGTGTATGAAAAGAACATGTTTAAAAACTATTTTTTTTTTTAATTTTTGAAAAATAATGTTTTTTAAAATTCATAAATTTTTTTTTTGTTTTTTTATTAATATAAGCCAGCAAATATTTACGCACAGGATACATGTAAGTTCATAATTCTGAATTACCCTCAAAATGTCAAAACAAAATTAAAAGTGTTTCGTTATCATTATGCACACACTAGAAAACGTTTAGTTATTATCATTGCCAAAAAATAATCAGTGGCGCCTGGTGGCACCTGCAATTGATTAAAACTGAAAGAGACGCTATTAAGCAACACGTTGATACTAGTTTCTGACCGTAGGTAAATGTAGCTCAACTTGCAGATCCAAGAATATGAAGGAATATGATTTTTTTTTTTTTCTTAAAATTAATTATAAATAGATAATCAAATGCTTTACAGTCTTTGTTCTTCCGGCTAAAATATATAAAAATATCGTACCCTAAATGAAAAATAAAAAATTGGAAGTCGGCTCAAGCAAAAGGAAAAAAACCACCTTGGGCTTTGAAGTTTTTTCTTAGTCAGTTCAATACTATAAAAAAATTATACTTTTGACTTATCTATAAAAAAAAAACTGTAAGTCGGAGTTTAGTAATTCTTTTTGATTTTATTGTTGGTTCTATTCTGGAATTTAGAAATACCATTAAACAATGCGTAGGTGGTATGTTGCAAATTTGACTTTCTTCCGCTAAATCCCCAGTGTGCGCCAATTCAAATTTGACTTATTTCTTCTGTTCAAGTTGAATTTTGATCTTTAGACCATCAAGTGACTTATAGTGGAGTTTTATGGCAAATACATTAAAATTTAAATTTAAATTGAATTTACTACTCGATCTTTTTTTTATTTTTTCAATTTCTATGATGAAATAAAAGGTTAAAGATTCTTCGCCAGCTTCATGAATTTTCAGAATTTATTACTCCCTAAACAGAACAGAACTCAAAGTAGTTTATTTGCACATAATCTTATATATATGTACACTGGTTAACAAAGTAGTAATTTAAACGACTATTCAAAATGAAGTAATATAATTTACAAGAAAAAAAAAAATTCTTTTGTTTTATCTTCTTCCCTGGACATTCCTTAACATTTCATATACCATTGAAAGCAGGCGGAAGAGGCTATTCACAGAGATGCATATTGCGGAAAGCTCTCTGATTACTATGCACATGGGCATGGCCAGAAGTGATTCCTCCGTTGGGTAGTCCAAGCAGCTCACAACCTCCAGCTTCGTCTAGGTGTTCCCTGGATAGCTTCTTGATAACTGGCATGAAGTGAACAAATGTGAGAAGGCACGCTGCACTTGTACACAGATGGCCCGAGGACCCAGAAGGCAAAGGCGCTGGAATTCACGGCGACAGAGCCAAACGGTTTGAGCCGATGGGCAGCTTTTCATTTGTTTATGTGCAGAGATAAACTTAGACAGGAGTGTCCGGAATGAGCGAATTGCCATTCTGAGTGACAGTCAGGCGGCACTAATTAAGAATGCACAATATCATCCGGCTAATTTGGGTCCCAGGACACAGGAGTATAACTGGGAACGAAGTAGCGGTCGCATTGGCGAGAGGGGTTGCGGACTCGCCTTTAATAGGACCCGAGCCTCCTTGCCATGGGACCACACACTATCAAGGAGAAGCTCAGGAGAGAAGAGCTAGGGCTAAGGAAGGTTTACTGGCATCAAACCATGGGGTACGCCAGGTGAAATACTTACTGGGAGAGCACAAACAAAAGACGATTAAAAAACTCATAACCCTCCCCAAGGATAGTCTGAGAATACTCATGGGCATCTTCACAGGCCACCCCAGACGGTAGAGTCACCTGCACATGATCGGGATCCCACCCAGCTCTATATTGAGTTTAATGGGAGAACTGGGCTTGGATGAGATACTGTGATGAGTAGAGTGCACAAAAGACCATGAGGTCGAAGTACAAACCTCATATATCTGGTGTCCACGCTCGCCTCACAACCATTTGGTTGTTGCCTTCTCACATTCGATAGATATTTAGAATGCACAAAAGACCATGAGGTCGAAGTACAAACCTCATATATCTGGTTTGTACTTCGACCTTATGGTCTTTTGTGTATTCTATCTATCGAATGTGAGAAGGCAACAACCAAATGGTTGTGAGGCGAGCGTGGACACCTTGAATTCCACCGCCTTCGTAAAGTAGGTTGCGTCGAAAAAATTTATACACTCAAGAAATGGAAAAATACCTCGGATATAAGCAGCTCAATTGACATAAATAAATAAATAAATATGAAGTTACTGCTAAGCTTCAACCTAAGAAGAATTGGTTTTTTGACCCCGAGTCTAGATCTTAAAACGAAATTTAAAATTCGGAGTATGCAGTTTTTTCTACTTGGCTAGATCGCAAAAAAAATATATTCAGAAATTTGTTTTGTCACAGAGTGTAATATTATAGTGAAATTTTATACAGTGAATAGAATTCTTCTGTAAGGTAAGTAGGTGAAATGGTTTGAAGTGCCAGTCTGGCGCTCCTCAAGTAGCACTAAAGCGCCATTTTGATACCATTATGAGACCTTCAACGGGAAGATATTTACAGTCAACCAGAGCTGTTGATAGAATGGAGAAGATTGAAGGTATTTAGGTTGGCGCACTGCCACAGGCTGTCGGAGAAAGGAGCACCTAGTGACATTAAACGTCTAGCTGCCAACCTCGACATTTACGGAGAAAGTGCTCAACAGAGTCTCTTTCTCTGAAAGGTCCCCAAAGCTTCTGCAATGGTGGCTAAAAGGTAACCCTTGCTTTTCCGCGTGTATGCTGATTGTCCAGTCACCGGTAACCACAGCTACGAGTTTGGAAATTGAATGGCGTGGAGTCCAAAGGACTTTCTGAGTTCTTCGTATGTCATATTGGGACCAAAAGGCTTTCGAAATAGCACATGAAGAAATGGAGCTCCATCTTTTTGCGCTTTCCTGAGAAATATTATAATTTGTGCAGTTCCCCTTTAACAGGGGAATGCCGATGACCGGATAGGAGGTCTCTGAGGCCAATTCAGTCCCCTTCCTGCCAAGCTCATCAGCAATTTCATTTCCCTCTATGTTCCTATGTCCTGGAACCCGGATTAGAGAATTGTTACCTGCATACTCACGAGATTTGATCTCCTCCTTACAGGAGTTTTCTAAATTCATTCTGCACTATGGCGTCATCAGAGCCTTGATCGCAGCTTGACTATCGGAGAAAATATTAATATCTCCTTCGCTCCCGCATTCCCTAAGCCTTTTGCATGCCTGCAGGATCGCAAAGACTTCGGCTTGAAAAACACTAGCAGTGTTCGGCAGTTTAAAGGAGATAGATAAATTGGCTGATTTGGAGAAAACCGCTGCTCCGACTCCTGATTCCATATTGGAAGCGTCAGTGAAGACAGAGATGCAAGTTTCAGTGCAGATGTCCCCTCGATCCAATCCATCCTATTTGGAAAGTTTGCCCTAGCACGACCCTCAAACTCCAGTTTGCGGATAGAGAGATCTGTTCGAAGAAATACGGTGTTAATTGCCCGAAAATGCTACCATGTCTCTTGAGAGATTGCCTCTAAAGGCTAATCTCCTTTAATCTGATTGCACTTTGAGCTGCGATGGGCATGACAGAAAAGTCGATGGAAAGTAAGTGCAAAACGGAATCCAGGGCAGCACGGGGGCAAGTTTTACATGCTCCGTATTTGGCAAGTTAAAGGAGATAGGTAAATTGGCTGACTTAGAGAAAATCCCTGCTCAGACTCCCGATTCCGATCTTGAAGCCGTCAGTGAAGACAGAGGTGCAAGCTTCGGTGCAGATTCTCCCCCCCGAGTCAAGCCTGCCTATTTGGAAGGACGGGAACGTTATACTCCTAGTATTTTTTTATGAAATAAGTTTATGTTTTTTACTAATTTAATTACTAAATTAAACTAAATTAATGTAAAGTAACACAGTTGCTATAAATATATGATTTGTTTGAAAGTACGCAAAAATAGATTAATATTTTTTTCGCAATAGTTAAATGGAGTAAAAT
Organism: Anastrepha obliqua; assembly: GCF_027943255.1. NCBI lineage: Eukaryota > Metazoa > Arthropoda > Insecta > Diptera > Tephritidae > Anastrepha > Anastrepha obliqua. The sequence continues at coordinate 13,821,507 of NC_072894.1, forward strand.
GTGTAATGCAGAAAGGTTTTTGCTAAATAAATATTAAAACTTAATTTCTCATAAAAATATATTTTCATACAAAAAAAAAATTAACAAAATAAAAACAATGACTAGGACTAATAACTAAAATTGAAAACAAAGAAGCTCGAAATCAATTTTACAGCTATGCTTCTATGAGATTTTTCGTTCAGAATTGCCAGTAAAATATTTCAGTCCTCGAACACAATTCGGTTATTTGGTATTTTTTAACATCAAACTGACCCGCCCTAATGAGCTTTTAAACATGAATATATTTTATGTTTAGGCCACAGCCATGCTTAAGCTGCATACAACAGATATGTCTAGAAACGAGATTTTCCTACATTGATCTGGAAATGTCACCACGCATGCTGAGCCATATTTGTGCATCGTCAATAGATGTTTGTATGTATGTAATTCGAATACGATAGCAAGCAGAGTATCAGTGAGTGCATTCGTTGCCTTCAGGTGTGCGCATGTCTGAATGCATCCAGTTTGTGGCTTGGTGTACAAATAATGTGCCATATCCTATTAAAAATGTTAAATTTGCTTGGTCGCTGCTTACAGCTTTCAATCACAATCTGAATGAGAGGCTACCGACCGTTCAATATTTTGCTTGATCCGATGGTCGCCTGATGGATCGACATAGTGAACATTTTGATTTGATTTGGTTTAAGGCGACAAAACTGCCAATTTGAACTGCTGCAAATTGACTACCGGTTGGTTGGGTGGCGACGTATGCCAAAGAGCTCATATTTCGAAAGCAACTCAATTGCATTATTTGACACAGATTTTTGGGTGATGGTAATAATATTTAGCTACTAGCCGAAAACGGTGGGATATTTGTTTTTGCCATTGCAGTCATTGGCTCTGTGGCAAACGGTGGGAAGCAATTTAGCTTTCGGTATAGGTGTAGTAAAAATGCCTGGTATGCGCTAGATGTGATTAGAGAGCTAATTTGGCGATTTCAAGGTGGCATTTAGCTTCAAAAAAATGTCTGTATTGAGTGGATTGACGTTCCAAAATAGAGGTAGAAAAGAAAAGTCGACAAATGCACGATGCACTACAACAATAGACTTTTGACGAGTGTTGTTCTTCAACGCTTTCCATTACATCAGCGATGTTTTCAAAAACACAAGTCGTTTAGGTACAAAGGTACCTGGATTATTGATGGTCGAATTATGAAAATTTATGAAAATTTTTCTGAGCAGATGTTTCTGATATTTTTTATTGTGGAGGAAGTAAGCCACGTCAAATAAATTTTTCTAAAAACGCTTGCTTAGTGGAAATATACGATAAGTTAGCCCTGGAAAAATTTACTGAGCGGAATTTAATTTTTCCTTTTCTATTTAATGATCTTATAAATGGGCTCCTTAGTCGTCTAGATTATTAATCTCAGCATGGTTCCATAGATGGTATTTGCTACATATCACAAAACAATCGTAGCACAGCTTAATATCGCTGACCTATGAATAGATATACACATATTTTTCTATTGCTATTTGCTCTGTATTGTTGTAACTTAGAAATTTTCTTCTAAACATTTTCTTAAGACACTTTTTTATTACACAAGTATAACTTTTATCGCATGGAAAAGAGTGCAATTTCAGCCAGCTTTATAAATATATAAATGTGTTATTTATAATAGTTTTTTTACTACCCATAGGCATAAGGTTTCCTCATTTAGGCAAATAATTAATATAATATAATTTTATATGAACCGTTTATTTCGAAGGTAGTGTGTGACCATAGATCCTTTCGGTATGAAAAAAGTTGTTGCCTATAAAATATATATATTAATATATTTTTTTTCCTGGTTCACTCCACTCGGGAGCATAGGGCCTCGACAAGACTCAGTCTTGCTTTGGTTTCGTCAATATATTTGATTTCTGCCCATAAAATATTATATACACATATAGTGTGTCATTTTGAAATATGTATCTTAGGCCGGGTCGATTTGTGGGGAGGCAAAAAAAAACTTTGCCGAAGGAACCATACCTCTAAAACGAATTCTGATGTCCCCCAATTTGGGTCGAACTTTTTAGTTTCTTTTCTCATGTAAAGGCCAAAAATGGTGATATTTTGAAATGATTGTATGGGTGTGTGCCACTGGCATGGGTGGATCGGCCGTCCAAAGTTAGTGGGGGTCGGTCATACATTTGGACTCGATTGGAGCACTCTAAATGGGTCAAAGTGGGTTTTTTCGTTCGACCCAAAATGGGGGACATCAGAATTCGTTTTAGAGGTATGGTTCCTTCGGCAAAGTTTCTTATTTTGATCCCTAGAATACGATTTTTACAAAGCAATGAGCGATTTTTAAATCGACCCGCCTTAATGTATCTCCACCTCATAGCTTGTATTTTTTAATTTTACTAAAATATTACACGCAGATTTAATACGAAATGCGGTTTATATATTGGGTTGAGGAATAAGCTCTTAGCGTTTTTATATTTTCATCTTTTTTGCAAGGGTTTGTTTGCTGTTTGGGAAAAACAAAAAAAATGGTAACTTGGGTGCCTCACGAGCTCAACGAAAAAACAAAGAAAATCGCCTTCAAATTGCTTCTAAGCATCTCGACCGTCATCGAGCAACACGCGATCATAAACAGCACTTTTTGTACCGAATCGTTACGGGAGATGATAAATAGTGCCTATACATCAAAATGAAGTAAAGAAAGGAGTGGGTGGTTCCAGGAGATACGCCAAAGCCGAGAGTCAAACCGGATCTTCATCCAAAGAAGATCATGCGTTTGGTGGGACTGGAAGGGCAAGGTGTATTAGGAAATGCTTGAAAAGAGTGCAACGGTCTACATTGCCCAGCGACACCGCGTGAATGACGTTATTTGACTGAAGTGACCTGATCGGCATGGCCAGGCCTCATGTTGCACAGATCGTGAAAGCCGCACTCCACGAGCTCGAATTGTAGGTCCTTCAGCATCCGTCGTATTCTACGGACCTTGCACCAACCGATTATCATCTTTTACGCTCTTCCGCTCCCTGTCAAACCATATGAAGGGTGTTACCTTCGATAACAAAGAGATACTTAAAAATTGGCTCAACTCAAAAGGTGGGAGGAGGTTGTAAACAGCAACGGCTAATATGTAATTGATTAATTCAATTTTTTGTATTATAAAGGGTGGTTCCTTTATAATACAAAGGAAGCAAGAGATTATAAGTGCAGATTTTAAATTCAATTTTGTAACCGGTCATTTGACCAGGCGCGGTACGGATAGTGTTAAATAAAATTCTTCGGTAAAAACGCTACGAACTTATTACATATTCATCTTTATGTTCACCCTTGTAATAATGTTGACTAATATCTTATTCTTAAACCCCTGTTTCACACTCTTCAGCATCTAAATACCTTTCGATGGATTTATAACTCTCTATACTTTAGAAAATTAATTTAGCCGTAAAAGGGATATAAAAAGCACATGTTTTCCTATTTAAATACACTTATATGTATATGAGATGTAAGTATGTATACACTCTCAACTCGATTGGCATTTAGCCACAATTGCATTAATATTAAACATCACTGACGCCAATTGATGATGTCAATTGCTTTTAGCACTTTGACGTAATATAATTTTACTCAAGAACGATTGCGCCATGCTAGGTCAGTGACATCAGTAAAAGAAAAGAAGCGAAAATAGGAGGAAGAATAAGCGAAAGTAAGTGCAAAGACAAGAACGATAGAAAAAATCGTGCACACATAACTTCGCACACAAAGGTTTGTTTATTTTCTGCACTGACGTCACTCAACTATCACATTCGCTAAGAACAAAGCAGCAGTTAGTGGATGGGTGATTTAACTGACATGCGAAACCACTCATGCAATCTGCATTTACTCAATCGCTGCAACAATGCAGCATTTCAATTATCCCCATCGATATTTTAGAAAGTAAAGCCAGATGTGTGTTTAACTTTGTACAAAACTATATAAGTGGAAATGTGTGGCTGAACTCTTCCTCTTATTATACTGACATATGTAAGTGATTCAAATTCTGTACTGCAAGCGAACCCCAATGGGATTCTTTAACAGCTCATGTACGATTTTAACATTTTAGGCTGAAATTAAAGTTTGCATTGCGGAACTTGTCACACAGCGCTTACCTAAATAATGTAACTTCTGGGTACTACTAATAGTAATCTCACGGTAATAGTATTATCAGAGAACATTGAGAAATAGAGAAACTTAAGGACTTCAAGTGCTAACAAAACGCAGCGAAGAAATTTTTATGATGCCAACACGACTGGGGAAAAATTAACATATGAAAGTTAACATAGCTGCGTAGTCACCGAATTAAATATAGCGTTTGCATTGAAATGTAAAGTGCTATGATTTGCTGTTACGCAAAATAAAAAGAACATATCTCAAAAAACAGGTGCTACTGCTAACATACATTTTTTAATACCTACGTATCTCTCTCTCCCTCTCAATCCTCTCAGTCAGTCATTAAAATTAATCTCCTACTGTTAATTTGTGGTGAAGCCACGGCGAAAAGATTTTTATGGTATGGCCAATAATAGAGCGTTAAAAGGCTCTCAGCGAATTTGACAGAATCGGGCGTTGGGCTGACGTAGCAGGAGCTTTGAATCGGTTTGTTTGCAGAAAAACTAAGAATTGTTTACTGATATAGGAAACAAATTAACACAATATAATTTCGTAGCCATCCGAACAACTACTGATTGGACGAGTGTGTGAATATGTAGGAAATTATCGTGCAGATTTTAGCTGACGATAGGATTGTGTTAATGATATATAAAAAAAAAATCAAAACAATCTTCGCTAAATGTTGCTTTGTTGCTAATGAAAGACGAGTGATTGGACGAGTGTGTGGATACATGCGAAATGATCGTGCAGAATTCGGCTGGTGAATCACTCCCTTGACGTGTCAGCCGAAGTTCCCCTCACAATTTTGTTTTTCACCATAGTTATTGGCCAAACCTAGTAATCTATTATTCTTATGGTGAAGCAATTTCTGAGTTGAATTTCGCAGCCAGGTTTTGTACCTTGCGAAAATGAGGATAGCTCTAGGCTTGAATCTTCTCTAAGCATCAACGTTCCCTGGTATTATCATACGTTTTGGCGGTGTCAATTAGTCACCTTAAGGAGTTACATGGCTTTCGTGGGTTAAAAAAATCGATTTTTTTCGCTAATTAATTTCTACAACATCTCAAGAATATTATCCTAAATTTTCAAGTCAATCCGAATAATAGTTTCGGAGATACAGCCTTTGGAATGTATGCGCTCCAAGCCACTTTTATTGTTACTCAAAACTTTAAACGTATTTTTACTTCCTTTTCCGTGTTTTCAAAGTCGGTTGTCAAATGTTCTCGAAAACTTCTCAACCGATCTTGATGAAATTTTCCACAGGTGTTCGAGATACAATATACTCGTGTTTGGACGAAGGATTTTTTGTTTTTTTTTTTCAATTACAACTATTTAAAAAAAACAAAATGTCAAGCAAATTTTACCCAAATTTTCATTGTTTTGGAAAAATGTCTGCAAAATTCCAATTTTTACTTTTTTTCTTTCCTTCGTTCAAGCACGAGTTTATGGTCTTAACTAAAACACTTATTTTTGTTTTTTCATTTTTCATGATCCTGTCAGGAGTTACGCTGTCAACACGGACGCACCTTTTTTCAAGGGGTCACCGGAAATGACGTCACAATGGAGGAGTTTTAATTTTTTTTTTGAAAATTTCAGAATTTATTCTTTAAATATGTATCTTCTATAAGACAGAAAAAAGTTTGAATTAAATAAATAATTTTTTCCATAGAAAAAGATATTCAAAATAGGCCTTTTTTTACCCGACGAAACCCATGCCATCTCTTAAGGCTGCGATTACACTCCCCTAGACCTTTTGTGCGTAACCATTACAGATCTGTACAGAAACGAGCCAGATCCGCGGAACCCTGCTCATGGCAAAATGTTTCGCAAAAAAGGATAATGCACTGCCGGTGAAGCAAGCATTCAAGTTATATTTGGCAACAGTTTTAAAGCACCATAATAAATTCATTGTACATCCCTATTTTTCAGTTTCTGAGCGCGCTGTGTAGCTCGCTTAGTGCGCTACCAATGCAAAACTATCATAAAAGCGTAAAAAAATATTGATTAAATAAACTATTATTCAACGCTTAATCACCCATTTATTGCGATTAAAAAGAGTTTTTTTTAATTCTCCTTGAATTTCGCTGTGTTTTGTCGCCCCTAATTTTGTTGTGGGTCTTGAGGATGTTCCATTAGTAGAGAGACCTAAAGTTTTATATTGCTTTTTCATTGCAGAAATGCCATCGGAAATTTGCCATTGTATGCGGATTTGGTATACTCGGAATAATAACTTAGGTTGAAGCAGTCACAAATTGTCCTTAAATGCCGTTGTAAATGAGAGTAGCGATATGTAGGGGGCAAGTAGGCGTCTCTCATATTATTTGCAGGTGTGTATGCGGTTTCTTCGTTTTCCTTATCAACTCAGGCGAAAGTTAATAGTCTTAAACTAATTAATTACAACGTAAATGCAGCATCAGTTTGATGCCATTTACACTCCTGCAAAGGCAGGTGGGATTGTAATCTCTGTGCATATGGCACAGGTGTAAGTATTTAAAATTGTATGTCAGTTAGTTCAACTTGTTGCACAATCTAATTAGCACCAATTTAATGCTGACAGAACGTACATACATACATATAGCGACTACACAGGTACCCTCATATATGGGATATACAAGGTTCATGCATGGTAGAGCCTGACATACATGCACTACTACATATGCACATACATATTTATGTGCGTCAAAAGCGTTAACAAAATTCGTTGTTAGTGGCATGTTACAGCGTTCTGCTTTCATGACTTTCAATTAAGTATGTATGTACCTCTACTATGTATTTGTTGCTATTATCTTTACTTTCTCATTCCGTAGTTGGAAGCAGCCAAGTAAAAGTGGTTAGCTTGGCTTCATTTGTTTCTTTATTAGCTTGAGTAGTAAAAGTGTTGTAAACAGATCGCTCACTAATTGGGTGCCCTGCCGATGGGATAGTTGTGCTATTGTTATTATCGACAATGAGGCTAAGGTTACTCAAAGTCACACTTTTACAGTCAAGAAAAACAAAGCGACAAACACACACAAATAAAACCATGTAGGTAGAATAAGGTGAAGGTGTAAAGGAATTTGAACAAAGAAATGTAAAACTCTACAAAAATAAGCGTATAAATACAGGGTGAACGATATGAAGTGTTACCTAACATAGCTCGATATGACCATCTTTTGCCTTGACTATAGCCTTCAAATGGTCAAAAAATGAGTTGGATGCTGCACGAATGTGATCTTGAGGTATTTTGGCCCATTCTCGTATAATCTCTTTTTTCAACGCATTCCATACCGGCATATTTTTTAGTCGTCACCTTGCTCTCCAAAATGGACCAGATGGAATAGTCCATCGGATTTGTGTCTGGCGAATTCGAAAGCCACTGTGTGGAACATGATTTTTTAACCATTCTTGGTTCACACGAGCTTTATGAGACGGTCGTTTTGAGTGTTTATGAAACACAATGTTAGGAAATTCGCCACGTTCGTGCAAGCGCAACAACTCGTTTGCACTTTCGCACCGAACTTTTTTTTGCTGGGGTGAAAGGTCGTGTGCTTTTTGGAACTTGTAAGCCTTGACCGTGAGCTCATTTTTCAATATGCGTCGAATGCTGTCTTGCGATATTTTCAGTTCTTTGGCCATTTTTCTTCCACTTCGACGTGGATTTCGTTCAAGTCGAGCCTTCACTTTCCGAACCATTTCTGGCGTTGTTGCGGTTTTTTTTTGGTCCATCTCCATAGCGTTTTGCAATGCTACCAGTATCATGGTAACGTTTTATAGTGCGATACACAAACATTTTATTCACTTTGAGATGACTGAGCTCACGAACAATGGCTGGTTGTGATATTCCAGCCAAATATAACGCAATCACACTATTACGTTTGAATTCCATCACAGAAAAAAAAAATTCAACAAAACTGAGACGCAAATGCTTTTGATCGCTCATAAACAATATATTGAACTGTCATTTTAACAATTTTTACGTTGATTTCATGAGCTGTTTTACAGTTACAAGCAGTGTGAAGTCATATCGTTCACCCTGCATTCGTGTAGAGTGCAAGCGATTCAAAAGAGGCACGTATTTATACAAAGAGTACTCTTTCAAGGAATCTCAGTATTACGCGTACATCAGCCATTAAATATCGGCATTTCCTTTTAATTACTTCCATACACACCTGTGCTTATATACTCTTATGTATAAGTATATTAGTGTGCCTCACTGAAAAAACTTGCGGTTTTTCTAAACAGCACTAGTGATGCACTCTCCATACAAAAAAAAAAAAAAGAATCTGTCGGAATTATATAAAATTATTTATAATTAATGTTTAATACTTTAAAATTTATCATAGTATTTTAAGACTTCCGCCAAAATATTTCCGAAAAATATTAAAATTTACGTGAGCTGGGCTGATTTGAAAATATCTACGAAAATTATTTGTATATAGTTTTTATACATATTTTTTTAATTTAGTTATAGTTTTTACACTCACGCATTTGTCGTAAGAGTACGACGAATTTCGCTCACATAACAGTTGAATGCACCATCATAAATTTCTTACAGCTCGATAGATTTCTTAGAAAATGGTGGTTTGTTTCAATTTCATTTAAGGGGACCTGGTGGTAGAGAAATTTCAAAAAATCGGTATTGGGCGCAAAATATAAAGTCAACCCTTGCATGATTCGCAGTCAAAGTAGGCCCACTCGCTAAATAATTGACTAATGCAACTATCAAACGCATTTTTCGAAATAGACTTCAGTTCTCGCTGCGAAAGGAAAAAAAAACTGAGAAAAATATGTAAATTTGTGATGTTTACTTATACAAAGTGTTGTATTTTTATTTTTTATTTAATTATATAATTATAATTATTTATTAGCGGCCTTGGTAGTCTAGCGTAAGAGCACTAGCCTGCCATCCCAGAGTTTACGATTTTGCATCGCACGTACAGCACGGTCCAGGTACAAATTTACTTGCTTACCCTGTTTAAAAAATACAAAAACTTATCCTTTCTATCCTTTCCATCCTTTCCATCCCTACTCCCGCACAATAGTCAGCGCATTATTTGCATTTGGACTGCTAAAACAAGCAAAAACAAAGAAAAACACACAGTTACACATTGCATTAGTGGCGCCAGCAAGAGGAAGCGGGTAACGCGCTAATAGCGCAGACACACCACTTTAGCGGAGTCCTCTACCAACTATACGATCCTTCTGGTAGAAAAATGTGTCACACAGATGGCGCTCCAAGCTGTAAAAAGGCGTTGTTCCTAAGCAACGACAGCTGGGCATTTCACTACTTTGGATTGATACCGGCAGGCTAATCACCTACCCTGTCAGAAATTAAATAGTGAACAAGAAAAAAAAAAGTATTATTTATTAAATCCGCTTGTAAATCTAAAATCTTACAACTATTTTAAGCAGAAATGCACTTAAGCCCTACGTTTGGGTTCTCTATTCCCCCTTCGCTCTTCAGAAGACTGGGAAATGCTTCATATGCAGACGACTACGACTTGTTGTACTAAGTAAGTCCCAAACCCGTCTTACTTGGTTTTGGAGCTTTATTAAGTATTTTCTGTACTAGTTAGTCCTCCCTTAAGTTCTTTTACAAGTTAAGTTCGTTATAGATAAGAATTCATAATCAGGCCTATCATGCAATTCATCGTAGACTGTTTTTCGTAGAAACTAAGAAATCGTAATCATACAATTCGAATAGCTCCGAACGTACATTCGAAATTCGTAGAGTAGCATTCTTCGAATACACTCGTAACGTCAATTCTTAGAGTTGCGTACAATTTTTCTACGACGACGTTAGACTAACGGACAAAAATTAGAACTTGTAATAAAAACAGGATTTAAAAGGAAACAAATAAAAAAGCTGTAAAATGTAAGTCCTATATTACCTAAACTATAAAAAAAAAATTTGAAGTACATATATGTACTTTTATGTGACTTCCACAGGTGTAAAGTTGTAACAACATGGCAGCACAGTACCTATGCCGCTTTGTTGGAGCTAATAAAGGAGAAATCAATCATGGCATTGATACCTACTGTAGTAACCCTTCCAGTTGTAGTAGAGGAATTTTTCTTTAGTGGGGGAAATACTTTTTATGTGCGTCCCATTCACACGCAAAATGATGCCAGGAAATCTATATTTTTGATAGAATTCCATCCTGCTTTGCCGTTTTTCATTGGCACTCATGTCGAGATTTACCCACTGAGAACTCAAACGTGTTTGTAGTGATACCCATATGTCTTTTAGTACATACATAGCTAAAACGTCGACTGCACAATTGTCACGTCGAAATCTTTCCCAACTCTATGCTGATAGCCTCCCACCGCAAGAAACCATAAAACAGAGGATAGTCGGAGAACGGGAGTTATGGAAGTCGACCTCGTTGAGCTTGCACTGTCTTCAATTAAACTCAAAATGTATGTAAATGCAGCTTTATTTAACCGGTAATTTTTGATAAACCTGTTTTAAACCGTATTTAAGTAAACTGTTTATTTAACAAAAAGTCGAGCACTTACATTGGTTCGTCCATATCGAGAGGATTGCTTGCATCTCTCAATATTTTTCGCTCCATTTGCTTCTCTTACTTTCCTACTCCATTAACAAAGCCGCACATGTCAACGAATACATTTTAATTTGAAATTTCAGCTAACTTGACAAAAAACTTGAAGATTATGTGCTAAATTTTCTTGTTTACATTGAAGTGAGCTGTTGTCGAAATATCAAAATTTGACATTTGAGTTTGGCAGCCCTTTTTTCGTGTTCACATGGAACCGACGATTACAATTTTTTCATATTCGTAGTAGAAATTCGTATTCGAAGGTTTTCTACAACGGATTCTTTGATAGGGCTGAATACTTTTTTTAATAAAGTTAGATTGTTTTAATGTAAATATAAAAAAAATATTAATTTTCATTCGAAATGGTCACCATTTGTTTTTACACAGGCCTTCAAACGATTAGGCCATTCAGCTATTGCAGCACGCACGGTTTCCATGGATATTGACGTCGCTGTTTGAGCCAAATATTGTCTGAGACTCTCGAAATTGCTGTTAGGTCTTCGACAACCCATGTTTTCCAATTCTGACCACAAATTCTTTTAGCCCCTTTTTCGCACAAATGAAGAGATGTAAAGCCTTTTCAAGGCACTCACGACAAAGTCTTGTAGTACTTCGGTCTGAATAATTGGTATTTCAAGAGCTCTGTAAATATTTTTATAAAAGCATTGCTAATTTTTTACATATGCAAAACTAATTTGTAAAATATCTACTTCAGTTCAGGTATGAGTTCATATGTAATTGATTTCAGCGACTGCAACTCTAGCTGCCCATTATCAACTTAGTTTACCACTACTAATACCAAAGCGTCTATCCATTTAGCGGCAATTAAGGTGTCACACTATTAAACGTTCTTAATTATTGTGTAAACACAATGTGGCTTTTAATAAAATGTATGTATTTTCAATGCAAAATAGATGGCGCAATAATTGCCACATAAACCTCAGCTACGCAGTGTCAGTTAGTCAGTTAATTAATTAGCCATTCAATATTTACATACGCAACTCACGCCTTTTTCGGCCATTTAACAAATCACTTGTTTAAATAAAATTTAACGTTGACGTGCATTTTGTCAATGTTTAAAAAAGCAAACAGGCATCTTAATTTAAACTGAAGTTCAGGTAAAAAAAAAAACACCAAATACTCTGTACATATAAATAAATAGACTACAGACAGATGGCGTTGATTTATTGCCACTGAAGCTACAATTAGGCGAAACCTAAAAGGTACAAAATGAATGAATCTCTTTCTCGTAGCAATTAGTCAATATTAGAAGCGACTTAACCCAATTCGGGTATTACGAGTAAGTACTTGCGCATAGCTGTCAAAATACGCGCATCAAAGTTCGCACCTGCATGCACATAAACACATGTACGTATATGTAGGTATATGTAGTTGTGACTAAAGGATGACCTTTAAAATTAAGCCAAAGTGGTTTTTATACGCATTTACGTATTTGAATAAAAAGCATGACACAAAAGAAAAAAATAGCATACAAAAGAAAAAAATAGCTACTGCATTAAATGCGCTGTGAAATAAACTCGTCCAAAAGCGAAGCCCGGAACACTAAACTGCATAGATTTTGTGTGAAAATTAATAAACAATAACAAAATGCTAGCGATAGCGATTTTTATATGCGTTATATGCGAGGAAATATACCCTATAAGGTATATACCTATGAAATGAGACTTTCAGCTATTAGTCCCTAGATGTCGTTTAAAGTATTTTTAAACCTTCCCAAATGTCTTATTTTTTTCGTCTGCCATCTGTCAACAATATTCAGTTCATTGTTTTTTACTTTTCATACAACAATGCATTTTTGTCGCTCTTAAAAATGTCGAATTTCGTGCCTTCAAACTACGACTTGCGAAGATCGTTGATTTTCTGTTATCAATTGAAGAAAAACGCTTCTCCCGGTTTAAAAGGAAGTCTTTTTGCATCGAATCGTTACGGGTGATGAAAATTGGGTGTATTTCTCCAATCCCAAGCGTAAACGATCGTATGGTCCGCCCGGCTACAAGCCAAAAACAATGGCCAAACCAAATCGCTTCGGCCGCAAAGCAATGCTGTGTGTTTTCTGGGATCAGCGTGGTATGATTTGGTACGAGCTATTAAAACCAGATGACATAGTTGATTAACCGATTTGAACAACGCTATACACCGAAAACGCCCAGAATATGCCGATCGGTGTCACAAAGTAATTTTTCCTGATGACAATGCACCGCAACATCGAACAAGAGCGACCCGGGAATTAGTGGAGACGTACGATTGGGAACCACTGGTGCATGCGGCTACTCACCAGACTTGGCGCCTTCCGATTATCATTTGTTTGCATCGATGGGCCACGCACTTTCCGAGCAGCGCTTCAATTCTCACGAAGAAGCCAAAGAATGGCTCGATGATTGGTTTGCGGCCAAAGACGGCCAATTTTTTTGGCGCGGTATCCACATATTGCCTGAGAGATGGGAAAAATGTGTCGCTAGCGATGGCCATTATTTTGAAGATTAAATTTGTAAGCATTTTGTGTTAATAAACGTTTGAAATTGAAAAAAAGTCTCATTTCATGGTAGTTATGCATACAAGTTAGTAGAAAAACATTGGAAGTGACACTTATTAACCGGTAGGTTACACCATTTCAATATTCCATCTTTCAATTAAAAACAAAAATAATTTGATTGCAATCTGTCCGGAAATAATTGAGCAAGTTAATGGTATGGGGCTGTTTTTCATATTATGGCGCAGGCCCCATACACAAAACAGATGGCATAATGGGCAAAAAGAGCTGTCCACAATACCAAACCAAGTTACAATCAAAAACTTTGGGAAGGTGTTAAAGATGCGTGGCTGAACATTCCGAAGCAGGAATGTGAGCAATTGGAGGGCTCAGTGCCCCGCCGTTGTGCTGCTGTATTAAAAAATTTGGGGAATTCAATTAAATAGTAGTTACAACCTTGTATCTGCAAACTATGTTAATGCAGTTTTCTTTAGTTTTTGTATAAACCTGGTCAGAATGCGTTACTTAGAGGACCACTGCTATTTTAATGTAAACCCTAAATTTCTATCTTTTGTTATAAAACGTTTTGGTTTTTATTAAAGAATTTGTTTAAATATACAGGGTTTGATTGAAAAGTAATGAGCCTTATTTTTTTTAAGCAGTTTTATTGAACCTTTTGGCTTATACAACTAATATTCTTCAAAATAGGACCCTTGAGCGTCAATACACCGCTGGTAGCGGTCCTTCCATTGCAGGAAACATTTTTTAAACTCATCCGCCGGAATCGCGTTCAATTCGGCAGTCACAGTTTTTTGGATCGCCTCGATGGAGTCGAAACGCCTCCCCTTCAGCTTTTTTTTTCAGGCGCGGGAACAAGAAGAGTTCCGGAGGGGACCGGTCTGGGCTGTAGGGAGGGTGGGGAAGCACCGGAACCCCCATCTTGGCCAATGCAGAGGTGCAGAGGAAGGCGGTGATGATGAAGGGTCCAATTGTTGACGAGGTCGGGCCGAACCCTGGCGGCGCGGTTTTTCAGCCGAAGGAGAACTTCTTTGTAAAATGCCGCGTTTACAGTGCTTCCTGGAGGTACAAGCTCCTTGTGGACGATGCCTCACGAGTCAAAAAAGATGATTAGCTGCATTTTCGCCACTGCAAAATCTTAACACACTTTTAAAACAGCTTTCACGCGCGGAGCGATGTTGACTGCACCGCTGTTCCCAGCGAACTGGGGCCGATTTCTAGTGGAAGGGGAAGGTCCAACGATGATTTTTCCCACCAGCCGATTCGGTTGATCGCTTGGCAGACGCTCCGCGCGGTAAGGCTCATTACTTTTCAATCAAACCCTGTATGCTCAGCTAAAGAAGAGAATAATATTTCAAAATAATAATAAAAAATAAATTGAAAAATATTTTGAAAAAATCTATTTTTTGGTACTGCTATTTTTGTGTTCGCATCAGTATATTTAATATATCGGCAAACCAAAATTTTTATTTATTTTCAGAGACCTTATGAGATATCGATCACTACAGCCATCTACTGAGAAAATAATAGATTTCTTTTTTCACAAGGTTACGTCACAGGTCCTTTGTAATACCACTGTGCTACATGGGAACCTCATTTTCTTTACTTCGTGGAACGATTTTGTGGCTCTTATAAAGCGGAGGATTGGTCCCATTCCCACGCCAGACAGTTCTGTAAGAGAATTGAAAAAGTGTTTACCTAGGCAACCTGCTCTGATTTTAGCTATGACTGGACAATTGCACAGAAAATGCTCAACGGTTTCTTACACTTCGTCATCTCTACAACTTCTACAATATTCATGGGAGAAAGCTCCTAGTCTCAAGGAATGCCTGCCAAACAGCCAATTACCGGTTATACAAGCCACGACCTTAGAAATATCCTCTATTGAGAGACTAAGCAGCTTCTTTGCCTTTTTCTTGTTGTTTTGCGGCCATAGTAGCCTAACTGTTACGCGTGTACCTTCATCCCTCGAAGACCTATTGACCTCTTGGATAATGTTGTTTTTGATTATTAGTTTTCTCGTGGCCATAGGGGTACCTAATGGTAAGTTTATCACTGAACAGTTGAAGAGCAGTGCCTTCCCCGGATAGCTCATCGGCTTTACAATTTCCTTCAATATCTCTGTGACCGGCAACCCAAATAAGGCTGATCTGGAATACGACTCTAATATCATTTAGGGCCTTTCGGCATTCCTGTGTTACCGTTGATCTTAGTACAGCTGCATCCGATAATATTTTTATTTTTTGATAGTTTTGTTACGGAATGCGTATTTAGATATATAGCCACTTATTTTACAGCTAGAACTTCTGCCTAATAGACGCTACAGCAGTTTGGTAGTCGAACGGATAATCCTAATTCCTTCGAAAATACTCTATAGCGCAGCTTGGAACCATCTGTTAGAAACTTGATTCCTTGGCCTGGGTGTCTGTCACTCCCTTCTTACGATGTACACGTCTTGAACAGTTTGTCGAAGTTGAGTCTAGGAATAGAATAGTCTATTTCTTGTTTGTAACTATTCAGAGAGTGCACAATTTTCCCAAACTAATATGGCAAGTATGTTACAAACCTTATCCACCTGAATATTTTTTCAAAGTACTAGCCACAGTGCAAAGAATACTACTGAAGGCTACTTTATTTTTCGCGAGTCAGAGCTGCAGATATAACAAAAGAAAGTGTCTTCTCTTTGCAAATATTCAGTGAATGGCATGGTGATTTAAGATTCGTAGTTTTGGAATTAAAAAACAAAAACTAAAAAAAGTTGAGTGCCGTGTATTAAAATGTGAGATCCAAATGCGGTTTTTTAACTTACCTATTTTGCCGATGGGTTGGTGCGTGATTACCATTCGGATTTCACAGAGAGAACGTAGGTTAAAATCTCGGTGAACACCAAAATTAAAGAAAAAACATTTTTCTAATAGCGGTCGCCCCTCGGCAGGCAATGGCAAACCTCCGATTGTATTTCTTCCATGAAAAAGCTCCTCATAAAAATATCTGCCATTCAGAGTCGGCTTGAAACTGTAGGTCCCTACATTTGTGGAACAACATCAGGACGCACACCACAAATATGAGGAGAAGCTCGGCCAAACACCCAAAAATGTACAATGTACGCGCCAATTATATATATATATATATATATATATATATTTTGCCGATGTCGCCGTGGAAAGAAGGTGTGTGTGTGTGTGCGTATAATTTCTTGTGTTTGTCAGTTTTAATTACTTCCGCTTCCTTTTCCTCTTCATAAACAACTAATTTATCGTACTTTGTTTGCATATCTGCAACGCAGACGTTACAGCAAATTCAGAAGGCGCAATCTTGTATTCCATCACTCTGGAGGATTAGCTGCCAATGCCTTGTGGGTCACTCAATGCATTGTACCATAAATGAGTTTGAATATGGATTTTAATTTTGTATTGCTTTATTTTTTTAACGATTTAGCGTATTTAAGATCAATCTCTTTACACAATGCTTCTACAAGGTGACGCTAAATTAATTAATTAATTAAATAAATTTATAATTTTTGCAAATGGCGTCGTACCACAATCATACTTGACACTTGTGAACTCGACAGTTGCAGTAAACAAACAGATAAGCAATGGAGCGCGTAAAGGTCAAAATAAATGTTTTCATTAGTCAAAATCATTTTTCCTTTTTTTTTTTTGTTATTTTTTATTTTGGGAAAAAAACATATTGAAAATCAAAGTTCGATGATTAACTTTGCGCCACCTTGCATTATATTGCGAACTACTTGACATGCGACATAATAATGAGATTTTCATTGCACTCGGTCAATAACGCAATTCACTTCCATAATTCGCATGAGTCTAATCGAAAGGTGCAAGTGAAATGAGGTAAGCTGGCTAAGGGGATGAGGTAGGAGAACTTGTTCCATTCTTAATTACATACCATTGTTTGATTAATTGGCTATTGACAATTGAATTTTTATAACCAAGAATTAATAGAACTTTAAAAATCTGATTATTGAGCAAAATTAATTGAAAAACTCCATGTAGGTATTTACAAATACAAATCGTGGTTGCTCAAATTACACAATAAAATATAAATTTCAATTTATTTAAAGTCTTCATTCAACCCACAATTTTCTGTGATGGCTCATAAAAAGCAAACTACATCACCCTCAGCGGCTATAACATTGCAGCGCTTCGCTTCAATCGCAATGAAATGCAGCAAAGTGTTATTCTAGAATTTATTTACTGTTTGCATTACCTACACAAATAGCCGTTAGACTGTCTGAACGCTTCATGAAAAATGTATTATATGGCTGTAAAACTGCAAAATTTTATTGCAAGATTCCCATGGCTTTATTATTATTTCAGTGCAAAACTTGCAGCTGCTGAATGCAAAACATCACAAAAAAGTAAAAAAAAAAAGTAAAATAAAATAAAATCAAATAAAAAAAGAATGACCAAGAAAATTGAAAAAATGCCGTTGACGATTTTTAGTCTAGATACATGCATAAGCACATATATATTTGTATGTATATATATAGACACACATACATACATATGTGCATAATACACAAAGTGGTAGAATATTTTAAACCGAATGTATTGAGACAAAAAGTCAACACAACCGGTATCCAGCTTACCTTGAAGAAGATGCCGAGGTAGTAACGCTTCTCGCCCAGTTTCAGCAGCGGCATTGTCCATTTGTTCGTATACTGAGACTCGTCCACACAGTTCGGACAATCTGCGGCCGACCATAGTAGTAGCGATCCACCAATTCAAGTCACACAAATACATATGCAAGTAAGCATGTTTTAATCGGCGAGTAAGTGGGCAAACCACAAACGCAATGCAAATAAAGAAGAGAGAAATGAAGAGCAATTAATTACAATGGTTTTTGAAGCAGAACTGGTCAGCTGGTTATATAATAAAATGAAATTGAAAAACCAAATAACAAAATATAAAAAAAAAATATATTACTTCGAAAAGGGTGTTAAAATTAATTGCAGTGACAGCTTTGCGATTTTACAATTTTCCATACAAATTAAGCAAATTGTTTTTATGGTCGTTCAGATTATATAAATTGATATTTATTGGTCTTATTTTGTGCACATTTCGATAGCTCAATGATGTTTGGGCGACAGGACACGTAAGATTTATTTACGGTTACAAATGTTTTTTTCATCTTAATCGTATTGGTGTACTTCACAAAATAGCCGGCACTATTTTATATCAATTTATAAGTAAGAAATGAATCATTTCTGAAATGAAAAAATTGTCGGATGAAGCATTTTTCATTTGCGGTTAGTAATAAGCAGAGCAACCCAAAATATGCTCTTAAAAACTTATTGAAGCGCTTAAGATATGCCATTAAATTTTAAATATCTGCTACAAAAATGCTTTTAAATCCTTAAACGCCTCAAGTTTAAACGCTTTCAAACTTCATATGCAGTGTATTTACTTACTATATAACAGGAGCTTGTTGACAAGTCTTCACAATTTACTTGTTACTTATTTATTTTTTATGAAAATATAATTCACTTTCCTAAAAAACTCATATGAATCGATTTATTGCAATATTCAAACCTCCATTGACGCTATAGGGCCACATTTGTTGGAAAAAGTAGTCAAAAATTGGATTGATCGGATGGACCATGTAATTTTTAGCCCCGGTGAGCATATGCCGGATATGATACGAAAAAAAAAATTAATGCCGTCGAATTATCTACCAGATTATATTATAATAAAAAAATTTAAGTTGCAAACCTAGTGGGAATTTACAAAAACCTCAATAAATCTGCATATAAATTTCAAGCGCGTAGAAAACAAACGGCTAATATTTCTCCATTAATGGTAATTGACATCAAAATATTTCGCTAGCTTTTTGAGAAGCTCTTTTGAAGCTTCTCGCCTGATTGATACCACATGAAGTTTCGCATTCATGTCTGCTTTAAAAAGAAACGTCATAAGGAAACCATTACCGGAGCGAACGGAAGCTATATCTCTTCAGTAGCAGTGGGCTGTCTCTTCAGTAGCAATCCCCAACTATTTATGTGAGTTACTGTAGAGATAACAAAAGTTTTTTCTACCAGTGACAAGATCTCGCCAGGCAATGGCAAACTTTCGAGTGTATTTCTAATATATAATTAATATACCTATATTAAAATGCAAATCGAGTGCGTTTATGTGTCATATTTATTTTCGATCTTCAAGCGTATTTTTCAAAACTACAAAAAACATAAACAAACTTCAACTCATTCGTGCATACAAAATACAAACAGAGAAACATAGCAAAATACACGACAAAAAAAAAACTCGGGCAATTATATAAAATAGAGTTAGACAAATAATATTTACGAAAAAACAATATAATTCATGTTGAGTCGGCAAGCCTTTATTTTTTCTCACAGCATTCAGTCTTCTTGGCATGGATTCGACCAGCTTCTTGCATGTTAAAGGATCTATTTTCCCCCACTCTTCTTAAATAGCATCTTTTAGGTCTTTCTTGTTTTTAATAACATGTTTTTTTCTCAAAATGAGACCTTAGACGTTCAATTACATTGAGGTGTTTCAAGTACTTTAGGGCAGTTGGACATAAGCCATAGACGGACATCAGGTGACTTATGCTTGAGATCATTGTGTTGATGGTATTGGAAATTGTCCTTGAGGTATTGTTTGTGGTGTATATTACTTTTAATGAGGCACAAATTTCCAACCTCATACGGGTGCCTTTTATATGTCGGGATTAGAGAACAAAAACAAATTTTAATCATCGAAAATCACTTTATTGTTTTTCAAAATATTCTCCATGAAGATCTATACACTTTTGCATGCGTTTGAACCAATTGTCGAAGCACTTTTGCCACTCTGAATGAGGTACCTCCAAAACATGCATTCTGAATGCCGCAACCGCTTCTTCAGGTGTAGAAAAACGTTGACCTCTCAGTTTGTTTTTTACGTACGGGAATAAAAAGAAATCATTCGGTGCCAAGTCAGGACTATACGGCGGATGACCCATTAATTCGATGTTTTGGGTGCTCAAAAATGCAGTTGTTTGAGCCGATGTGTGAGAGCTCGCATTGTCCTGGTGAAGAGTGATCCGTCTTTGGCGATTGGTTTTCCTAATTTCTTGGAAGACAACTGGCAAACAAATGGTTGTGTACCACTCAGAATTTACTGTTTTGCGTTGTTCTAGTGGTGCGGTTGCGACATGTCCAGTTTTTCCTAAAAAACAGGCGACCATTTGCTTGGAAGTGCTTCGTGCGCGAACAACTTTTGTTAGATTTGGCTCATCTTGAAACACCCATACAGTCGACTGCTGTTTACTTTTGGGCTCATACGCGTAAATCCATGATTCATCACCTGTCACGATGTCATAGACGTGTTTCGAAGCCCCGCGATCGTATTTTTTGAGCATTTCCTTCGACCAATCGACACGAGCCTTTTTTTGAGCGATTGACAAATTGTGTGGGATCCACCGCGAACAAATTTTTTTGACAGTCAAATGTTTATGCAATATTGAATGTATGCTGGTCCCACTAATGCACATGACGATGTTGCAATATCAGTTCGCGCACAGCATCAATGGTTTTCGGAACAACAACTGATTTTGGACGACCTTCACGAAATTCGTCTTGGAGTGAACTACGACCACGATTGAATTCATCATACCATCGATAAACACTGGTCCTTGATGGAGCTTCATCGCCAAAAAATGAATTAAGCTCATCCATGCAATGTTGCTGAGTTAATCCACGTCGAAAGTTGTAAGAAATAATCGCACGAAAATGTTCACGATTTAATTCCATTTTTGGACCGAGATGAATATTTTAAGTTACTGTAAACAACATAAATAGCGCTGGTATTTCAAAACGTTCTGAGTACGTAAAAGCCAAAAAATGTCAAACTTTGCGATACAGCTGTCAGTTGCCAGATTGCAACACCAGGGTTGCCAAATCCCGACATATAAAAGGCACCCCTCGTACCATTATCGCCCGGCCCCCATGTTTAACTGCCCGACGTCAATTTTTTTCCAGCAACTTTTCATTAGATCTTCTCCACACATATGATTGTTCATCTGACTTAAATATGTTGGACTTGCTTTAATCTGCAAATAAAACGTGCTTCCAGAATCGAAATCCTTATCCCCATCACGCTTTGCGAATTTTATTCTCTTGTGCCTAACCGTTTCTCGTTGATGAAAGGTTTTTTTCGTGCAACTCTTCCATTATAATAATTCTTTGGCAAGACTATACGTTTACATTTGGGGTTGCAGTTAATATTAGTGTGTTGGGCGACTTCTGCTGTAAGCTTAGGAGCGCTCAAATTTGGATTTTTTTTTTAATTTGCTGCACTATCCACCGTTCATCAGCAACCGAAAACAATTTTGGTCGTCTCGATTTTTTCTTATTTGCCCCGGATTTTGTTTCTTTGAAACGTTTTATCACCTCGTATACAGTCGAACGGGGTCTATCCCCTATTTCTGCGATTTTTCGAACGGTTTTCCCTGTTCATGATGAGTAATAATTAAATTCCTGACTTCAATTGAACTTGTCCACGCTGTCTACCCACGTTTATAATTTGGATTTCAACAAAACACGAATGAAATTTTATTTTAATTTATGTCGTCTGCTTCTTTCTTTGCACTATTCTACCGAGAGCAAATCAATTGAGGGTTTCCCATTTTAAAGTGCCCAATAGTCGCAATAATCGGGCATCTGGCGATTTCTTTTTTGACACCAATTTAGCAAATGTTGCATAGTAAATTCTTTATAAGAAGAAGGTAATGGATTTGTAAATTATTAGTACTATTTTTAAAATCCTATTTGAATACCCAACAGAAAAATATAAGAATAAAAATATTTAACTTGCATTTCTAAGACAAATTTTGAATTTGAAGCTGTATGCCAAGTATGTCTAAGTTCTTTATTGAGTAACTGTAAATTTACTCAAGGTGGCGTAACTTTTACAAATACCGGCGTAACTTTTTCATAATGTTAATCACAGATGTGGCAACCTAGCGAACAAAAAAATAGAACGCGAATTAGTTGATTTAGAGCGTCACCGGGCGGTTTTTCCGGGAATTTTTTGATCAAGGTTTATGAGATTTGAAAAATCTTTGAACTAATAAAAGTTCCGGGGGAAATAAAATTTTTTTATACTGAAGATATATTTTAAAGAATAGGTCGATTCTCTGAAGGCATGAGAAAATTTAAGCAAAACAACAAATAAAAGAGCAGTGAAAGTTTCAGCACAAGAGTTCCCACAAATTTGAATGGATAAATACTCGTATGTGTATGTTGTGCTGAAAATGTAAGGGCATACGTTTTATATCCTATCAGAATCCCAATATCTAATTATGCATGAGAAGATTTTTAAATTGCAAGAAATCAGTCCAAGATGTATTCGCAGCCTGAGTGACTCTAACATTCCATTTGGGAAATATATGGGTGCTATGGAATGTTAGTTATTTATAAAACCAAAAGCAGTAAATTAAAATTTTATAAATGGCAATCACAAGAAAATTCTTTACAATCACTGCTGCATGGAGGAATTTTCATTACCTACCCTACATACCTTCATAATACATTTCAATGCTTATAGGTATGTATTGCTTACTTATAAGAGTATAAATACTATACTTGTTTAATGAGAAATCCATTGTAAATATGCCAACTAAAGTATGAGCTTTGATTACTGATTCATGTCCGATGCCATTCATCAAAC
This sequence comes from Anastrepha obliqua, assembly GCF_027943255.1. NCBI lineage: Eukaryota > Metazoa > Arthropoda > Insecta > Diptera > Tephritidae > Anastrepha > Anastrepha obliqua. The sequence goes on from NC_072894.1 coordinate 13,844,372, forward strand.
CTCGACAGCCCATGCGACAAGGTCAATTGTGAACGGTATTGTTTAAATATCACACCCATCATAAGCGCAATAGCAACAGCAAAAGTACACACAAACCAGTACATACCCATGCATGTATGCGTATCATGGAACGAGTAGCACCTCCACATATTTAACTACACAAGTACCATTCATTACCTCCTTGTGGCACATAGAAAATGCAAAATTAATTTGCACGCAAGTGAATGTATGTATATCAAATGGCGACGCCCTCACGGAAGGTAACAACAAATGTGCACAGATATACATATAAGTGCATATACACACATACTTACTTGTATATATACATAGTATATAGCTTAGGAAACTTGCAATAGCCGACCATAAATTAATTACATCGGTCGTTGCCATTAGACATCTGTCTTTGTATTTATTATTTTATAGCATATTCAGTAGCTACTTTAGGCTACTGAATAACCATCTGAAAAGGCTCAAGGTGATGAGATTATTGCTTTAGTCACTAAGTTCGATACGCATTGCTGCACAATAAAGTTGCGAGAGATGAGGAATTTGACAGCGAAGGTGATGAATTCTTCATTGTTTCCGCTCAAATTTCCCAAATGCCGAATTTGGTTTTTTGTTTCTAATTAAGTTATTACGGAAGTTATTACCCATGTTGTGTTTTGTTTTGCTAATTGGCTCTTTAGAGGGAGCCAATTTGAAAGCGAGGCTAGAAATACTCGTAACTTGTGAAAATAAACGCGTATACAATAAATCAACTTACGCTGATTTAAATGTATGCATGTATGAATTTATATATCGAATTTTCGTGAATAGAAATTCTTTTGTTTGTCACGTAGGACATTATTAGAATTTGAAGAAGACGCAATGAAATATCTTTTTTGGAAAAGAGCGTTCAAAGCTTTAATGACACTCTAACACTCAGGTTGAGGTATGAAGCTTTTGTTTGGAGAAGATGTAGTGAGAGGTGAGAATCTGACTTCTCTCTTTTTGAATATTGGGAAATCAATTAGACTTAAGGCAGAACAACAAACCCAAACGCATGCAAAGAGCGACATCTAGCACATGGGCTGAAAAGTCGTAGGCCTAACACATAAATGTCACTAGTTTTGTTGCATTCACCTCATTTTCAGTTAGTGCTAACCTTAAAAAGACAGCTGTTAAAATTTCATGATATTCTATTCATTAGTTCGTGAGTTATTGTGCTAAAAGTGACGCTACTGTGATATTTTCAAAACAATGAATCAAAGAGAATTTCGTGTTTTAATTTTGCACTGCTTTTTGATGAGAAAAAATACCGTTTAACCAAAGAAATGGCTTGAAAAGTGTTATGTGGACTCCGCACCATTAGAAACAACAATAAAACAATGGTTTGCTGACTTCAAACGTGGTCGAAGAGACGCTAATAATGCACAACGCACCGGAGGCCTAACATCAAACAAATCCACAAAATCGTTTTGAATCATCGAAAAGTGAAGTTGCGTGAGTTAGCTGACATCGTGAAGGTATCAAAAGAAGTGTTGTGTGTTTTTCTTACTACACCGTACCACACCGTGTCACAAATCAATCAAATCAATGGCAAAACGACATGAACTGAACTTCGAACTGCTCCCACATCCACCGAATTCGCCAGATTTGGCTCCCAGCGGCTACTTGCTGTTTGCAGGCCTTAAAAAAAAAGCTCGTCGGTAAGAAATTTTGCTCGAATGAAGAGGCTATCGCTGTAACTGAGACCTATTTTGAGGCAAAAGATAAATCTTTCTAATCTAAATTGCTATTGAAATGTTAGAGCGGCACTGGAATGATTGCGTTGTTCTTGATGGAAATTACGTGGATGAATAAAGCTAATTTTGAAGAAAAAAAAACTTGTGTTTTTTGTTAGGCCCGGGACGTAAATAAGAACGAATGTTCTTATTAAATTTTTTAGTTGATTGAATATCATATGTTTGCTATAAACTTAGTCTTCTTCTTAATAATCGCTTTCGATTGCCAACATCTCTTATTAGAGGTCTAGAAAGATCCAGCAATGTAAAACAATAGTTTTGATGAGACTTGAGTGATGTTATCATATGAACGTTTGTGCAGGCATATTTATAATGAAAATTTGTTATTTATACAAATGAATATAGGTCACATTGCTATTGGGCATAACAAGGTCTATACAAATATAAGAAGTATATGTCAATAAGTATATGTACGTACTAACATCTCTGAAGCTATGAGTTGCCGTTTTGCATATTTGATTGCCATTTGGTGATTTTTGGGACGCTCACATTGACAATATCTTTGGTAATTTTAATTTTTTAAGCTATGGATTTCCATTCTTTACATAAAAAGATTCACCAAGAATCTGTGCACCATTTTTCCTCTTCATCGTATAAATCAAACAGTCAAGAGCGCGGCCACAATACCTTGGCTTACTTGACGGCATTCTCAAAATGACGATAACAGCGCATGGCAATGCTCACACTTAAAATATTGACATCGGAAATCAAATTTGACAGCTGTCAATCACCTTTGACAATTGTTACAAAATGTGTCGAGATACTGAGGTAATTCGCTTCATTATGTCGCAATCGCACTGGTCATCGTTAAGTCGACATACGCCACCAATTGTGCGCTCTTAAAACGAGGCGAGTGATATTGAAATTTAAAAAAAGCCATAACCCTGCCTAAAATCGTGTGTTTAATGTCAAATGGCTCGAAGTCGAACTTTCAAATTCTGACTTAGTAGTGTGTAAATTTATTTTATATGCCCGTGTTAGACTTGTGGAGCTAATAAATTTAGACATATCGCTCTAAAATCAACTCCTTTTCGTGGTGTTCAAAAAGCCTATAAATGATTACCAAATATATGGTGTCTGCTGATTCGTTTCCTCCATTTATAAGTTTAAATCTACGCCAAATACGGCACGGAATTCGCTTCTATGGCAGCTGTAGTAGGCATCGTTCTCATGAACTATCAACTAGCCAATAGAAAGCATTATTATAGCTAAGAAATACATACATATATATATATACAAAAAAATTTTTATTGGAAATTTTCGAAGACAAAGATATAATCGTTTTTTTTTTCGATATTCTATTGTTTTTAATGTTACCATAAAAATTATAATTTGGCATAACATCCCGCCAGTACGCTAAAGCAAAAATACCAAGTACTCACACCATCACACAATTGACTGCCTATCAATCTCAGACCGAGTCCTATTATAAAATAGAAGGAGTTTCTGCTTGTATTTTTGCACAATGGTAGATAATACTATACTAGATAGATATACTAATTTACAATACGCCAAATCTTGGAAAAGACCCACGAAAGGAGAATCGACACACACCATATTTTCGTCGATTTCAAAGCTGCATTCGACAGTACGGAAAGGAGTTACTTGTATGCCGCGATATCTGAACTTGGTATCCAGCGAATGGATACAAACGCTCCGGCTTTGAAAGTATTCGATGCGGTAGCAGTTGGTAGTAGCAGAGGAAGAGGAAGGCCTCCTCTGCGTTGAAAAGATTAGGTGGAGAAGGACTTGGCTTCACTTGGTGTGTCCAATTGGAGCAGGTTAGCACGAGAAAGAAACAACTGGCGCGCTTTGTTAAGGTTATCGGTTATCGGTTATCGCGCCAATTAAGAAGGGAAGAAGGTAGATAATACTTGACCGAAAGCACCCTTAACTACCCAGTAATGTCTCACCGAGACGATTTTGTATTCTTGCCCTTATAAAAATGAAAGTATTAATTTTTGAAAATTCACTTTTTGTGTAATCTAACCATAGAGTTTTGTAAATCTAAAAATGCAATTAAAATATTTCTAAAAAATATAGTTTAATATTAATTGTGTCTGATAGACACAGTAGGGGAACTCAACAAAACTGTACCAGTACAATTGATACTTATGAAAGAAAGGATGAATCTACTTGGAAGTCAGAACCCGACAGACAAACTCGAGTGCCTGCACACAACATAATTCGCGGTAGTATTCATAATGAGATTTTTCAATTATTATGGATCCATTAGACAATTTCAACCTTTTTTTAACGGTCACGTATTAGAACCTATTGTGAAATATACCACTCCGGAAATGTCTCGAGTGTTACAAAATCAATAGAAATACAAGTCTTTCATTGATCACAGGCGTGAGACCCAATTTTTGTCAATACGATATTTCGAGATGGGAATGGGAAAAAATGGATTTGCTTCTTTACTGTGATTCTTAAGAATCGATGATAAAAATACTAGATCTCTAGGTAGGTAGGTAGGTAGGGTGGTTGTCGTAAGACACACTTAGATCTCTAAGGAAGTCAAAAGATAAACTTGCACCTGTTAAAGTGTTATGGGAGTGCATAAACCAAAATCTAAAAAAAAGTTGTATTTACGTAGAGAAAATCTCACTATTGAAGAACAGCTTATCCAGGACGAGTGTCATATTTTCACATAAAATATAGTCAACCAATTTTGTGAACCATAACATATGGCCACTAAGCATTGATACTAACTTCAGACATGTGAATGGCGCAGTTTTAGCCATTACTACAAAGGCCATAATCCCACTGGCGGAAAACCTACTTAACCCGCAAGCTCAGCGTGTAGGAAGATAACAGTATTCGCTCGTCTCAGGATTGGTCATACACTCGCAACTCACGTTCATCTCTTGAATGGCATCTCCCGACCAAACTGCGTACACTGTGGATTTCCTGATTTCAACGTGACTCACCTGTTCGATTACTGCCCAAATTTACAACCAATCAGATCATCGATATTTGATAACAACAAACCATCGGATTATCTTGCACAAACAGTAGACTGTCATATAGAGCTGATTGCAAAATTTGTTACACTTTGTAAACTTAATATAGTATAACTTCATCATTTTTTCTAACAATAAAAAGCAAATATATATTTAACAAAACTTAATTAGATTTAAGAGTCTGGACTTAATATGCCCAGCAGTTATAATGTCCGTTTTTAAATATTTTTACTTGCCTGAAATGTTAATATTTTCTTCTTTATTATAAATTCTCTTAACTCATATTAAACGATCTCTATATAGTTATAATAAATATAAATTAATTTTTACTTAAGCCGTTATTATAGTTATAATAAATATAAATTAATTTTTACTTTTACGAAAGCAGCCAGTGCTTTAGTATTTAAATGGAATAATTATTTATGATTGTTTTTCTTTTAAATAAATAAATAAAAAAACTTCAGACATATATTTGAGTGCATAAAGAACACACACAGATGTAGCTCCATGCACTTGTCATGCCCAAGTGTGCTTATACTTAACTGTTAAACTCATATTATGCGAAAGTTTCCATTCAAAATACCGTACAGGCTGGATTTACGTAAGTCTGTCGCCAATCTGTTTGGACGACTCAGTACAAGTGAAATTCTGAAGGGGTTTGAAGATAAACCAATCTCCCGTGCAGCTATTTTTCGTATTTTGAAAAATTTCCGGAATGGAAAAGAACCGGAAAATAAGGTTACACCGGGTCGCCCACCAAAAGTAAGTGCCACAACAACGAAAAAACTGCTGTCACGTGCCAAAAACAAGGTTGGTCAATCAACACGCAAATTAGTATAAACTTTGGCATTTAAAGTCTGGCGTTCACAAGATTTTGAAGAAAAACAATGTAAAATTTATCGTAAAGGTAAGCAAGCACCAAAATATACATTGTGTAAAATAAGTACCCGGAATTTATAATTTAAACTCTCCCGGGAATACCAGACACTTCAAATTTGGTTTTTTCATGTTGGTATACATGTCCTTGAATGCACAAGCCTTATTAGAACGGGATCTATTACTTAGTGTGTTTTCTTCTGCAGTCAAAGTGAGTTGATCTTTTGTTTACTTGGCGAATTTTACTATGGATAAACTTGTGGAGCAGAGGGTTTGCATTAAATTTTGCGTTGCGAACAAAATTACGTGTGCCAATACATTAAATATGTTGCGGGAAGCCTATGGTGACTCGTGTTTATCCAAAACAAAAACCTACGAGCGGTACAAGACGTTCAAAGAGGGCCGTGAAGTGGTAGAAGATTTGCTTCGCTCCGGACGACCATCGATCGTTACGACCGACGAAAACGTCGAAGAAATTAAGAAAATTATATTTGAAAATCGTCGTTTGAGTACCAGAGAGATCGGTCGTGAGCTTAACATCTCTCACATGACCGCTCAGAACATTTTGACTGGTGTGTTGGGCATGCGCCGCGTCGCCGCTCGGCTTGTTCCGAAAGAGCTCAATTTTTTGCAAAAAGAGCATCTGAAGGAGGTCTCTGAAGACATGGTTTCCCGAGCTAATACGGACCCTACGTTCATGAAACGCATAATAACTGGTGATGAGACATGGGTCTACGAGTACGATATGCAAACCAGTCAGCAATCGTCTTCGGGGAAGGCGTTTTGAGTCGATTGAAGACATTAAAAAAAATTCGCTAAAGGAGCTGAAGGCCATCCCGGCGCCGGCCTACCAGCGGGTCATGGATGACTGGGTTGTTCGTTGGAATATTTGTATCGGCTCAAAAGGAGCCTATTTTGAAGGCGATCCAACAAATAATGATGAATAATATGAAAAAATGTGTTTTTTTTTAATTCCGGGTACTTATTTTACACAATATACAGCGAAACAACTGGGAAAAATACCAATTTGCTGCCGTGCACTTCGTCGTGAACACTTTGCGAATGAAAAATTCATAATTTTGGATGATGAATCGTACTTCATTGAAACAACACCAAACGAGTGAAAATATACTAACAAATCAAAATTTGAGCTGATGGTGCTAATGTGGGTGGCCATTTCTTCGAAGGGTGTTTCAGAACCATTAATTCGCTAAAACAAAGCCAAAGCGATAAATGCTGACGTTTATATTGGTCAATGCTTGCCAAAACTGAAGACATTTATCACAATATGTATTTTTGATATATAACCAATCGACTGAAGTACCAAATAAAAATAATTTTTAATTCAATTGTTTGTTTTCGAATGGCGTATGCCAGAAGTTAGTCTCAATGTTAAGTGGACATATGTTATTTCCGCAGTAAGAGAAGTATTTCTTTTGATAATTATTTTACTACCCTTTAAGTTGCAAAATCTTTGACACAAAATCCACTCACAGGTGTTGGAACAATAAGAAAAAAAAATAAATAAATAAATATAGCGATAAAAATCGTGACTTCGAATGTCAAATCTTTAGTTTTTATAAAAATTTGACATTGATTTCGTATGTACCGAAAAAAATTCGAGCAGTAATTTTCTTAACTACTTTGCATCATTCAAATGAAACTCATGTGAACAACAAAAGTGAATCTGAAGTAAATTTGAACTATAATTCTATTAAGGAAGATTGCAGTGGTTCATGAATATTCTGTTTGGCGAAAAACAAATAGATGGTCGATTGCATATATTCAAAATATAATAGATGTTGTTGGCATTGCATCGCTAATTTTATAGAAAAATTTAAATCCTAATTGTCACTAATGAAAAAAAAAAATTTCACAGAAAAAACTTTTTCTACGAGAAATTGCAACCGAATTGATAACACCTCATATACGGAGACAACGCAAAAAAAGACTATCGCGATATCACTTAGGCGCAATGGAAAATGTAATAGGATCAAATCAGGAAGCTGATCAATCATCTGAGACTGTGGGAGAGAAAGAAACATTATCATATATTTGTCCCTCGAAAATATCCAAAACATATAAACAGTGTTGTGATAAATGCCAATGTGTGCTAGGAGCATCCTCAAAAACAAATTATCTGTAATATCTGTTAGCAAATAAGAATTAAGTAAACGTAAATAATGAAAAAACATGTCATAAAAGTTTAATATTAAACGATAAATACTACTGTTGCATTCAAAATAAATTTGTTTTTCTTCATATGCTCTAGATTTAGGTGGACACTACTTGTTAGCTACGTTACAGGAGCATGCTGGATAGTTTAGTGTTAAACGCATGCAAGAAAATTGTTGATGGCCACTGTCAAATGAATTGCAGTCAAAAATGTCCATACTTGCATGGAATTCTGCACTTGAAACCTGACAATGCTGACAATCTTTGATCGGATATAAGTTCGGTAAGTTTCCGATTTTAAATATTCGCTCGACCAGTCGGCCCTAATTAGTTGGTGTCGAATTTTCACCAATGCTACTGGTGTGCTTTTCTTACAAATTAAAAAAAAAAAAATCAATTAGTTGATGGAAAAAACCCATTGGAATATTTGTTCAAAGCATCAATTGAAATAAATTTTTTTCCTCGGATCGAACTTGTAGTAAATTCCCATCATATTAAGTACCCTCCATTAAATTTGCTTGTGATCTTTATCCATCTACTTATGTATAAATAACATAAAATACATGCTTATAAATAGACAACTTTTTGAAGAAATACTGATGGTAATAATCATTTCATTATCCATTCAAAATTTTCAATCTACTTAACTTACGTGAAAAATTAAAGATTATACACAAGCTTCATAAACTTGAAATTAAATCCGCTTACTTATCCTCACAATATTCACCATGACTGCTACCTTTAAAATATTGAAACACACAAGAAAACGGTCTAAATGACAAACATTAGCTGACATGTAATTTGTTGGTAACATTCAAATAACTACCATTTGCTCCCAGATGTGGGTTGCGACTGTCGACTGCAATGTTTGCGTTCAATGTCAAACTATTTAATTACGCAATCTTTGCAGCCGTAAAGCATTTTTGATTGTTCAAGGTGAAGTGTACTTTTCATTAACATAACCAAAAAAATTAAAAAAAAAATGTAAGATGAAATAATTGGATCTCATTTGTTACATTTTTTATTTAGCTTGGCAGAGATTACTTTGAGATATGTAACGCTGATAAAGATTTTTTGTTATTTGGTATTTTGTTTGTTGTATTGAATGTATAGGTGCATCTATGTGCATATATATTTATGTATACATGTGTGAGTGTAATATAGGGTGCTGCACTTTTTCGACAGTAATTATTTGTGATGAGTAATTTTCTTTATATTTTTTTCAGGCAATTGCTGCTACAGGACTTGGCAAACTTAGTCATGGTGCGATACTCAGTTGAAGCATTTTTGATTGTTCAAGGTGAAGTGTACTTTTCATTAACATAACCAAAAAAATTAAAAAAAAAAAGTAAGATAAAATAATTGGATCTCATTTGTTACATTTTTTATTTAGCTTGGCAGAGATTACTTTGAGATTTGTAACGCTGATAAAGATTTTTTGTTATTTGGTATTATATTTTGTTTGTTGTTTGTAGTATTGAATGTATGGGTGCATGTATGTGCATATGTATTCATGTATATATGTATGCGTATAATATAGGGTGCTGCACTTTTTCGACAGTAATTATTTGTGATGAGTAATTTTTTTTATATTTTTTTCAGGCAATTGCTGCTACAGGCCTTGGCAAACTTAGTCATGGTGCAATACTCAGTTGAACAACTGGTAAAAGTGATCCAAACATTTTATGTAAAAGGTCGTTCAGCAATAAGTGCATTTCACGCATTGAGTGATGAGCGAAGAGGTGAAGTGTCGCATTTGGAGTATTGAAAATTCGCATGTCATTCAAGATAATACTATGAGTCACTTTTGAGTACAGGTTTTAGAGTAGCGGGGTCCATATTTCATCAAAAAAAAAATGTTCGGTAACGCTGTTACGGGTAGGCAATTGCACAGTAGTTTTTAAAAAAGTACGAAGATAGCCCTTCTACATTAGCTTTTGTTGACGTCTTGAGTTGCCGAACTCCAACTTCATCATCAAAAAGCATTAAGGTTAACGAACCAATATAAAGAGAGGATTTCATGTTCAAGTGACACTCATGAAGACATCGGAGAGCACAGACTACATCGTTCCGACGGTGACATTCAATAGTAATTTTGTGACTCTCTTTCCACCTCAGAAGGAATGGATTAAGGGATTCTCACTAAACAACTTCGACACCACAGTCTACACAGATGATTCGAAGATGTACTATGGTGCAAAAGCTGGTATGTATTTTCATAATCATAGGCCCAAAAAATCTGTGCGTCTTCCTAATATAGGGTTTTTAATAAGAGGTGTTATTTTGATATTAAAAGAAAAATGCTATATTTTAAGGGGGGGGGGGGGGGGGGATAGGGGATAAAAATCGATTTTCTTTTTGCATGTTATTGTAGTAAAACATTTCAAAAATACCGTGTTAAAATTTTAAGTCAATCCGAGCAAAACTTTTTAAGTTATAGAGCATAAAGCATCTGCCGAGATAACTTAAAACTTTAAACGCGGTTTTCTCGAACCTTTTTTTTTTAAGTGCGTAGCCATTGGCATTTGAAAACTACTCAACCGATCCTTTTGAAATTTTGCACACATATTTTACATATAAAAAACCTCCCGCCAACGTTTTTTTTCGCCATTTTTTATTATATTAAGGTGGTTTTACACCTACAAAATGGCGGCATTTTTTCGTCAAAAATCACTTTTTACTTCAAACGACTACCAAATGGCTGAAAATGAAAATAAATCGTCAAAGTAAACGTTTAACTCATACTTTAACTAAATTATTCGATTTTTTGATTTCAGATGATTCTACGCTGAGATATGCTGACTACTGAAAAGACGTCTACGTAAATGTGCTCTCATTCGCTCATTTTGCAATATTTTTACATGAAAATTTTATCAAATATTCTTGAAATGTTACTTTATAATATGCAACAACTTTTAATAAACTGACTTGAACCGTTTCGCTACAATAAATTCATGAAAAAAGTGTTTTTTTAGCGTTTATCCCAACGTTTTTTTTCGCCATTTTTTATTATATTAAGGTGGTTTTACACCTACAAAATGGCGGCATTTTTTCGTCAAAAATCACTTTTTACTTCAAACGACTACCAAATGGCTGAAAATGAAAATAAATCGTCAAAGTAAACGTTTAACTCATACTTTAACTAAATTATTCGATTTTTTGATTTCAGATGATTCTACGCTGAGATATGCTGACTACTGAAAAGACGTCTACGTAAATGTGCTCTCATTCGCTCATTTTGCAATATTTTTACATGAAAATTTTATCAAATATTCTTGAAATGTTACTTTATAATATGCAACAACTTTTAATAAACTGACTTGAACCGTTTCGCTACAATAAATTCATGAAAAAAGTGTTTTTTTAGCGTTTATCCCTTACCCATTACTAGCAGTGTCTTCCAGGCGAAAATACTGGCAGTTGGGAAAGCTTGTAAGCTACTAATTGCAGACTTTTCTTTTAAGAGCAATATCGCTTTACTTTCAGATAGCCAAGTTGCAATCCAAGCAATGGTTACAACACCTCCAAACTGGTGGAACAAAGCAGAAATGCCTTTCACCTTGAGTGAAAACCATAAAATAACCTTAATCTGAGTCCCGGGACATCGGAACATTGAAGGAAGTGGATCACGAGAAAGCGGACAAACTGGCATGAGGCGGATCTGCCATGAATAACGTTCTGGTAAAACGTAACAGATTTTTTTGTATTCACACCACTGGGTGCTAATACAAATTCCTTAAAATAGCAATAAGCCACGAAACGCAGATGGAGGAATCAGTCGAAATGCAAAATTAGCAAAACGTTATGGCCCACCTACAACCGCTGCAAAATGGGTATCCCTCAGAGCACCCTCGGCCACAGTTGTAAACAACCTGAGAAATAGGAAACGATTTCCAATTTCCTCTGTGAATGTCCTGCCTTATGGAAGCAGAGAATGTCAACCCTGAGCAAACCACTGTTCGAGAGTATCGAACAACTGTCTGGCCTAGACGTCAACAAGCTAATAAGGTTCTGTAATCAACCGTTAAACAAGTTGGTAGCGAAGATGTGGCAACAAAGTGGTGCGAAAACTCCAGTTGGATTCTGGATGAACCACAACCTCAACCAACCAACCAACCGACACTCATGAATCAAATCCGAGTCTTTTTCAAAATTTGAGCGGAAAATATTTGCAGAAAGACTAGTTGAATCTTGATAATGCTGGAGTTTCATTCTAGTAGTCAAAGGAAGGAATACTTGAATATGATTTCCTGGATTTCATATAGCGCAGAAGGGACTAGGATTTAATTTGATGTCCGGTTCGAGCGTAATAATATAATTTCGCTTTAAATTTCTATGCAAAGATTTTAGTTCTCTCTGTGCGTCTTGATGTTTTCCCACATATAGAAAGACCTTCATTTTTATGACGCCTCCGTACGCTCGATTGTTTTTTATGAGGAAAATCTAGAAATACGAGTACACTCGGCGATTTTCTATTGCCTGCTAAGGAGCGGCCGCTCTTAGAAACAACTTTAGAATTTCATGCCTGGGGTTTCGAAACTTGGCTTGCCATATGGTAATTACGAACAACTTCATTCGGCCGCAGCGACCGCTGAGTTATGTCAACATTGCCCTTTAACTTACACATCAATTTATTTTTTTAAAGCAGATTGCGTTTATTTCCTATTTTATCTACATAATTACCTCTAGTCATTTGCAAAGCACCGTCAGCTAAACTATTTGCTGTACAAAATTCAAGTAAAAAAGCCATATATTTTAAGAGAATGTGAAGCAAAATTGAACCAGAATTTCGTGCTAGCATTTACTTCTGCGGGTTTTGAACAGCCATTTGCTTTGCGTTGTGGTTTCAGGGCAGCAAAACGGTTAGGTCAACAGTTTCAAATGCTCTCTTGATTTCAATAAACACAGCTAATAAAGTTTTTTTTTCGACATTTAAATTTTTCTTCTAACCAGCTATAAATACATTCAAGGCGGTTTTACAAGAAAGTTTTTATCTAAAACCTGCATATTCTTTATTAATTCACTTAAGACTCGTCTTGAGACCTGTTAACTTTTTTAGTAATGAAATGCAAATAGTAATAAAAAACGTTTTAGATACTTAAGTAAACTCACTTCAAACTAAAATGTTTCTGCACATTTCGCAATATCTTTGAATGTACAATAACAAATTGGTGAACTCGCATTGAATGAATTCGCAACTGCTGCTAATAATAAATGACTAACAATGTTGAAAAAACCGAAAATCTTATAAACTTGTTTGCGGATTAACTAATTTGAGTTAAAGAACAATTTGGAGAAAAAAAACAACAAAACTTAGAAGAATGTGGATACAATAATACAGATTTTTTCGAACCGTCTTTTAGTTGGATTTTATTTGATACAGAAGTAGCAGGCAAAAGTTAAAGCGCTTTGGAGTAAAAAGATAAAAACTTAAAGATACTTCACTTTGAAAAATACCACAAAGTATAATAATTTTAGAGAAGAGGGTAAATACATTTTTGCACCGATGGATCCAAGCAAGAAAATAATGGAGGCTATGGAGTTTTTTCAAAAGAATTAGGACTAGAATTGTCTGTTCGACTTTCGGTCCAGCAAAAGTCTTAGCCATAAAGGGGGTAACTGGGTACCATAACACACACGCCGTACTATTATATGATAAATATCTTCTTAGACAGCCAGTTATGCTAAGATCAAAGTTTGCTCAGAAATGCCTGGCAGCTCTAAGTGATACTAGCACGGTCTTCAAGTTTAGCCTTATATGGATTCCGGGACATAGAGATTTTGAAGCACATTGCAAGGCCGTTGAGCTAGCCAGAAAGGGTACTAATTTTCCACTGCTTGAAAACAGAGGCAACATTGGAATTCCTGTGGCAAATTTCAAATTAAGATACAAATTATTATCCTGGGATGGGCCAACAGGTCATGGAGAGAAGAAAATACTTATATTACAATCAGGCTAATTTGGCCGCAAATATGTAGATAAGAAAAGATCAGTATAATTGCTCAGCTACTCATGAGAGAACATCACGTAGGTCGTGGCTTATGTCACCGGTCATTGGCTGTTAGGTAGGCACACTTCTAGGAGTATTTTCGCATGAATACCGCAGAAGAAATAGAGACGAAGAAGAGAAAGAAACAGTAGAACACTTCCTCTGCAATTGTCTTTTATTAGATAGTAGTAGAGCAGGATTTTCATGGAAAATCTTCTCATAAAAATCGTCTGCCATACGGAGGTTACATTAATCTGTAAGCGCCTCCTTTTGTGAAAGAACATCAAAGCGTTCACCACAAATAGAAGAAGGAGGAGAACATTTTCGACGTTATCGACATTTTCCTTAACACCAAAAATGCCTGAATGGAATCGACGAAACCAAAATTGCACGTAATTGGCTGCTACAGCCAATGGTGCCATAAGCACCATTCACAATTTCAGCGGCCTAGATAGCATTTTCAACTTTATCAAAGAAAAACTGTAAAATGCACCGATTTTTCTCTTTGTTGTTAACTCCTTATAACTCATAACTGAATGGAACAAACAAGAACCAGTAAACGATTTTTTTTTAGTGTGGGATTTCATCTTGCCAACGAACATAAACTTTAAATTGTTTAAGCGAAGCTTTAAGAAATATCGATCACTACAAGCATCTACCGGATAATGAATTTCTTTTCTCCCAACCTAATGCATTGAAAATTCTTTAAAAAGTTCTGAATTCATTTATCCACTGTAACTATTATTATTATTATTATTATTACTAAGCTACTGCGCTACTAGTAGAGTAGAACAATACCACTGCCTAGTTTAGGACATTTACGAAGACTGTGTTCTGAATTTTCAATGTCCATTTCACAGAATCGGCTGATGATGGTCTCAGAGAGTTCCATTTTGTTAAAATTTTTAAGTCCACTCTGCCAAGTGAAAGTAGCTTATCAGAAACTCCTCTGTCCGGCGTTAGGAATTGTTTAGCTTGTCACTGACCGATAGATTTTCGCCAGTGTTCAATGAACTTTTTCACTTCCCACCTCCTGAGAATTTCGTTGATGTGGCCCTTTGTAAGTTCATAGAAAAGTTCAGGACGAATTAGGGGCATTTTTGCCCCTTTTTTGTTAGTTGGTTTGCTATAGGCTTTCAAAGCCGTCTGGCCATCTGAAAATCTGTAAATGTGATTTCCTCTCATTTTTCTACGAAGACATTCCCTCACACATATCTTAATGACATGTATTTCTGCCTGAAATATAGTTGGGTAGAGACCCATTGGAATCGGTTTTCTAAATTTGGGCCGATTGGTTCCCGCCCCTGTTCTACCATCTTCTGATTCCGATACATCAATGTAACATAACTGGGATCCCGGTTTGAAGGTGAGAACATTAATAAGGACATTTTTATTTCTTTTGTATTTTTTTATCCACTCTAAGTAACTGTAAATTCACTTTTTTTCTCATAACATCCGGTGAATTATTAATTTACACAAAGCTAAGACTGCATAAACAAATATAATTTAAAGCCGAAAAGCACTCTTCAGGTGTTGCATAAATTACTTTAGGCATCGCATATTAAAAATCCATCCTGCTTGCAATCACATTTGTATTAATCACACATTAAAATAAATGGGCCTACATACAACTTTTCGAAGTCAGGCATCCGTCATGCCAAGCCATTTGTCTATTAAAAGGTGAAAGTGCAGCTAAAACCAAAACAGCCTACACTCTTGCGAACAGGACATACGAACGCTGGATCACAACAAACAGCAGCAAAAGCCAAAATGAGTGGCACACAAGCACATTGAACGAAAAAAATTACATAATAATAACAGCCAAATATAACGGCCGTGTAAAAATGTAATGGTGCCAGTATAAAAGAAAAACAAAAATCAAAAAAGAAAAAAAAAAAAAATTAAGCGAGATAAATACATTGTTGTATGTGCATTTATATCTGTGCTTATACTTCGCATCTGTGTTTATACTGTGCACCACAAGCAGCCAACTGACTTGCCCAAAAATTCCTTTGCCCTCTACCGCACCACCCTCTACCATCACAAAACTTGAGCATCTCTGTTGTTTGTCCAACCGAATATGCATTTCAACGTACCTGTCGATGGCGGCTTCGATGGGTTCGCTGGATTCCCACCAATTATTTGCAGATATAATATCACAGACCATAACAAATACTTTTGCATGATGCTGGCTGTTGTGATAGTAGCTTTTGATTAAAGATGTTATGGAAACAAAAAACCGTTTAATCGTGTTGTTATGTAAAACAAATATTTGTTGTATGTAAATGAAATGCGCGCGTTTTATTCAACTAACTGGATCTATTAAAACATCGGGAAAAACAAATACGGAAATTTTTTTTGTTCGTTTTTCGTTTCACGCACTTTTTTACTCGCTTCCACACCGAAACCACAAACGCAACCGGAATATCGGAAACAAATCTTGCGTTCCGTGTATTTTGATTTAATTTCGTTGAGTGGCACACAAACTATTTTATGTTTTGGTTTTTTAGTTAATTTATGCACAGCATTTTCAACGCGCCTATAGACGACTACAAAAAAACTAATATTTTAGAAAGATTTTAATATTTATGAAGTGATTTGTGTTGAATTTCTTTTTGATATGCGCTAGTTTACACTTGCGCAGTCGATGCTGAAGTTTACAGTAACTGTTGGAACCACGACGAGCGCAAGTGACATTTGCGTTCCCGTAAAAGTTGTCAAAGTGTTGGTGATCAGCAATAACAGCAGCGCTAACGAGTGCATTCAACAGGAGTTGCACACAGCGCACAGCATCAATGGCGAATAAGACAAAAATTCAATTGGATTGATGGGCACAATGTTGAGTTGTCGTCGCGTCAAGTCACACGGCGAAATGAAACGAAAGTGAAAACGTATGAACGGTTGTGGCGGCAACGAAATATGCGCTCCGAAAATGAA
Source organism: Anastrepha obliqua (assembly GCF_027943255.1). Lineage (NCBI taxonomy): Eukaryota > Metazoa > Arthropoda > Insecta > Diptera > Tephritidae > Anastrepha > Anastrepha obliqua. The sequence goes on from NC_072894.1 coordinate 13,861,100, forward strand.
ATCGAAAGTTTGTGGCTTAAGTCTTTCGTTTGCAACTGCCTCGAATCGGCTCGCTCGGTTGGTTGTCAGTCGTTAGACCGTTGTGATGGTGAACTGCGCATGTGCGCCTGAATTGACCGTTGATGAAGAACTAATTTTGCGGTAAGTAGACAACTGCCTCCGCACAGCAGCGGGAGGAGCTCCACCAGCAAAACCTACCGGACAGGGCCAGTCAAGCAAAGCAGGCAAGTCGGCAAGCAGCGAACCAGTCAACCAGCCAGCCAGCTAAAGCATCTCGAGCGACAAAGTGTTTTAAAGAGCTAAAGACAAAGAGCTAAAGAGAAAATAAGCAAAAGCTGTGTGAGGCACAAAAGAGTTTGTGAGCGCAAATGAACGCAAAGTACTCAGCAAAGTACAGTGGGAATTTTTTATACGAATGCAGGGCCGTTCGTGCTGTCTTCAGCACGAAGAGATACATCAGAGAGTCGTTATAGCGAGTGCGCCTGTAGACTGCTTCTAACTTATGCCAAAAAGCAGTGCGAGAAAGAAGAGCCATAGCAGGCGCATCCTCCAAAGTGCTCAGCAGGTTATGCAGATTCTGGTTTTTGGCTTTGACACGGGGTAGGCGGTATTGTACTTATGTAAAACAACTTGTTTGAGAAGAATATTTAAAAAATTCACATTCATTTAAAATATACCAATTGTTTAGTTTATGCTAGTTTTGTGTATTAAACTCGCATGCTGGTATGTAAGTATGCAAGTATATCATAAGCAGAAATATGTGCATCTGAACTAACGCCATAGGTGGGGCAAGCAAATAAATACCAGTTGAGGCTGAGTTATTTGTGATTAATTCTTCTTGTCGATCATTTTGCCTGGCCAAGGTGACATGCACAAGTATGCACATACTACATACATATTTATATGTGTATATGCGTCAAGCAAAGGCAAAGACAAATCAGAAAAAACTAAGCTATGACAAAACTAAAAATTGCATAGTATCTTTTTAGGTGCAAATGCAATTCGACAACTTGTAATTGCAAAAGATACAAGCCGGCAGTAGATTATGTCGCACTTGTATGCGGACAACATCTTGCATGTACTTGTGCAGCACTAGTTTGAGCATTCGACAGCCAAACTTAGCGCTGAAATGTGCAAAAAAAAGCATTTTGAGATGAATGTCAAATTCGTTTGGTTTGGGTAAACTAGTTTATAAAATTGAGTGCATACATACATACATACATATATCACTTGCAATTATTTCAAAAATTTGTGTTAATGATTTGTGTATAGTAAAAAACTTATGCAATTCTCATCTTTTGACATTTTGGATATAGCATTAAATTTACTTCAATTCTTTTGTGATAATGAAGTTTTCATGGATGAACTCATTGAAAATTGTGAGCACGAAAAGGCGAAAAGCAGAATTGAGTCTAAATTTAATGCGTTTTATTCCGCGGTTTCGTTGCACATTTACCTAATTTAGTAAACTGGCTCATATATCATTGAAAGTTGCTTAGTTTGAGCTAATACGCATACGTCTTGATATTGTTCCTTATATGGAAGAACTGCATTTTATGACGCCTACGAACGATAAATTTATAAGAAGCTTTTTAGTGGTAGACAAGAGGCATATCCGTTGGTGGAAATAACTTTTGTGTTTAAGGTTCATCTCTGTGGACTATATCAGATAATGGACGCACGCAAATTCTATGATAAGAAGGTTCCCAAATAAAGATAAATCTACCCAAAGTCGGCTTAACCGACAAACACCAACGGATCTTACAAAGTTTATGTAATTAATTGTCAACTAATCGTATTGGTCATTGTTTGTTAGTAATTTTTTTAAATGCTATGTTTCTGCTAAATGAACTTGAGGGCGCTGGCCATTCAATATCAATGTCATGCTATATTTTTGTAAATTAAATTACTTACTGTCTAACAACGGTTGTAATATTTCATAGAAGTAAATAAAAAAATTAAAATAAGAAAAATTAAGAATTAAGAAAATGTCTGTTGCAATCGAACTCAGAATTTACTACCGGCTTGGCACGCATAAAAACTCTCTAGCCCACATCGCTCACATTACATTTATTTACCAACAAATCAAATAGTGCCTATTAGTGCCCTAATGCAGAAGGCTCTATGAAAATTTAAAAAAATGTGGCAAGGCAATTAAGTATGAAGTTGACAATATTTTATTTCAAATTAAAAAAAAAACACGAAGGGAGCCGCCTTGTTGAGTCATTCGGAGTCAGTAAATAAAACACAAAAAATTGATTTATTTATTGAAACTTATTTCGTCATCTTCATAGTAGACTCCATCTAGTGCAATACAACTATGCCAACTATGATCTAATTCTCCATTCAATGCTCGTAGGCTGATTAAGGTATGACTTTCAGTTTCTTATCTGAATTTTCTTCTATGACCTCAATTGATTGAAACGTACACTTCCTCAAAGTTGTAATTTTCGCTTCGGCAATAGGACGACAGATTTTTTTGCCTAAAATATCAATCAGCATGTTATGAATGTGCCCAACAGATGAAACACCAGAACCGACCCCTAGAGATGGCCTTCACCACCAGAAGATTCTCCTGTCTATTTGGTGGGATATGGCGGGTATTGTTTATTATGAACTTCTGGAACCAAACCAGACGATAACTGCTAATTATGATTCCCATCAGCTATCAAAACTGAATGAGGCACTTAACAAAAATCGACCGTCTTTAGTGAATAGACGCAATGTTTTGTTTCACCACAACAACGCAAGATCTCATACCGCAAGGCAAACATTAGGCAAGCTGAACGAGCTCGGATGGGAGCTAATGCCGCATCCACCAAACTCTCCGGATATTATTGCACCTTGTGATTATCACCTTTTCCGTGGACTTCAATCCCATATGAGTAACAAGAACTAATCCTCAAAAGAAGCTATAAAAAGGGATATCGAAGCGTATTTTGGCTCCAAGGACAAAAATTTTTTGAGCAGGGAATTAAAAATTTGTCTAAATTGTAAATAATGAAGGAAAATATATTATTGATTAATAAACACTTTAAACATCTTTTTCTTTAATTTTAAAACCACCTTTAAAAACGCAAGAACTTATGGACTGACCTGATATATTGACCTCTTGAGCGAAATTGTTAAGACTCCTAATGTGATTTTCGAAAACTTACTTTGATTGTATAGATGTTTTTCTTGTTAGAAGACCTTGAAGCAAACCCCTAAAAGTGAATGAAAGTTGAAAGTTTATACCGCCTAGTGGCCTTCACGGAATTGTTGTTAGTGGTATCGTTGGCTAAATTTACTAGAAAAAAATTACCTCTACCTAGTTTCACCAATGAATTTAAAAATTATCAGACTATTAAAATTTAAAAAGTTTCGAAGTTTCGTATTAAAATTGTACAGCTTTAGATTATAATTTTTGAAATTTTTTTAAATATTAAAACTTACTTGTGACACCGCTCATTAGAGTAATAAATTTTAAGTACATATAAAAATAAAATTTACAACCTTTCTCCATTAAAAATCTCAAAAGGAACAAGGACCATAAAGAGTTCAACTAGTTACCTTATCATGGTACTTCAGGAATGAGGGAGTTCTAGGGTTAACTCCTTAAAATATGATTTCCTCCCTTTTCAATTTACGTTCTTACTGACATCCCGCTAGAATTTTCAACAGTATTAGCGCGAAATTTCTCAGCGATCGTTCATACGTATCAGAAAACTAGCTGCAGTATTTTCATTTAGATTTCATTTAATTCGCGAAAACGAATGCTTTCTTTCTCAAGTTTTTGTTTCCAACCCAGACGATCTCCTTCATATATCCAACTCCAAGTTTCTTCAGGCTTAGATGAAACTCGCCAACAAATAGGTTTGTCAATGAAGAAGTGCACAAAAAAGGGAATAATAGCGGCTATACTTCAGTCAAACTCCAAAAACTCTCCTGGTTATGATTTAGTAACAGCAAAACTTGTAAGATAACTACCAAAAAGAAGCTGTATTATTTCTCACGCAACTCTACATGCTGAAAGGATTCGTCCCACCTCAATGGAAAGTTGCTCAAATAATCATGATTTTAAAACCAGAGAAGAACTGAAATAATCCCATATCATTAAACCGATAAGTTTACTCCCGATTATCTGCAAACTAATAGAGATCTTATTTCTTAAGATATTATCCCCCAAAATTGAGCAAAGTCAGTTGATTCCCAAAAATCAATTTGGTTTCCGTAAGCAGCACAGCACCATTGAGCGTCTCGCCGAACATATAAATAACCTTTTTCAACGTAAATAATTTTGCATAGCAATCTTCTCCACATATCTCAAACTTTTGGCAGAGCATGGCGAAGTCGCCTAGTGTACAAAGTAAAAAAAATCTCTGCCAAAAAAATTCTATAACTTTATAAACTCGTATCTTGCCGATAGACTCTTTTTTATCCAACAAGAGGTTGAAGTAACCAACTTCATCAGGTGCCATAATTGGTATATTTGCCGATGATACAGTTGCCTTAGTTGTAGATAAAGTCGCGTACAAAGCATCTCTAAAATTGCAAAAATGTCTCAATTGTGTCGTTGTCTCATTACCCAATGGCTACATAATTAGCGACCTAAAGCGAATAAGACTAAATCGGTTCAAGTAGCATTTACAACCCGACGTGAAAACTGTCCTCTAGTAAAGTTCAATGGAAGCTCAAACAAAACTATGTGTTTTGGGCATCCATTTGGATTCAAAACTCACTTGGAAAACTCACATCCTCACCAAAAAAAATCTTTAGGTTTTAAGCTTATTTATCTCTACTGGTTACTAAGCTAAAAATCCCAATTGTCGCTACATAGCAAAACTATCTTGTATAAGGCCATTCTCAAATCCATTTGGACATATGGTATCCACCTATTAAGTACTGTAGATAACTGAAATATCGAAATAGTATAGCGATTTCAGTCTAAAGTAATCAGGATGATAATAAATTGCCCGTGGTATGTTTCCAATGCTCAAATCCATAGATATTTCAAAATGCCGACGGTTAAAGAGGTAATAAAGCACAGCAAATATATTAATAAATTAATTAAAAACATTTAAAAAAGATTTTAGAAATATCATACATAAAATTCCTCCTTTATAACCGAAGCGGAATAAAACTCATTGAATTCTCTTAGTTCAGGGGCAATAAGATCATTACGCGCATAATTTGTGTTAAATTTGTGTGCAATTTAAGATGAAATGGTTAAATGTTGCTTAGAGATCAGGTAGGGATATGAAGACTTAAGAGGCTTCAATTTAATCAAAATCAAAGGTTAATTGTAATAAGGAATAGGATTTAAGACGGAAGGAATAGGATTTGATAACGGCCTAATGGCATATTGAAGGCACACCTTCTGAGCACGTCAAATTCTCACAATTGCATTTGCGGTAAGGCTTCTAGGTAGATGTTGCATATTATAATTTAGAGCGCACAAAGGAAGTGAAAAGTAATTTGAGAGTGAAAGGGTCCAAGAACTTCGAGCTATTACGTTGTATAAAAACTTAGGTTAGGAACTTAAGAAGGAGATACAAAAAGTTAACGCGTCTTTCAGTGAAAAATGGGGTCATACATCACATAAAAAAAAAACAAAAACATTTATGGGTATTGAGAGCGATGCAAAAGTTACTGCATTAATTTCCGATTACCACATAGAAACATCCTCAGTATTTCTAAGCGCAGAAAATCAACTGCATGAAGAATAAAAATGGCAAATGGAAAACAGCTATTAATATCGTTTATAAATAGAACGATAGTAGAGACCCTTTTTTTACAATTTTTTTCAATTCAGACAAGATCTGGCGAGGTCGATGGCATCCAAATGCTTTTGGCCATAACTTGTTTTTGTTTATATTTGCTTTAAGAATTGTCAAGCAGAATTTCGATGAGATATTGGATGAAAAACACACAAAACTACTCTTTCCCCTTCGCTATGCCACTGTCTGACTGTCTTGCTATCATAGGAACTATTGAGAAATGTGCGCCCTTCATCATAGAATTTAATTATTCCATGAATTACAATTAAAAATTAAATACGGAAATTACTTCCTAACTTAGATTCTAATTTGCACCCAACTCTCGTTTTACACGGTCTTTTTGTACACGATTTTGAAATAACACCGTTCACTAATACATTTTTTCGCATGAAATTTTCGTTCTTGCGCGAGTCTCAAAAGAAAAAAATGTTCCTAAATAAAAATTATATATTAAAAGGATATCTTTTTAAGTAAAAATATTTCGTGTCAGAGCAATAAGTACATTTCAGTACTAATCAAGTCCAACTGTACTTCAAATGTCAACATAATCTTTGGGTCGCCTCTAGCTGATATAAGTCGCAAATTAATCATCCAATTTTGTTTTTAAGCCATTTTTTTTTTTGATGAAAATAAAAATTGAATGATGGAAATATTTATGTGGCCTTTAAGCACTCCATTGCTTGCCTGTTTGTATACTGCAGCTGTTTAGTTCACAAGTCTATGACGCCATTTGCAAAAATTATAAAACGCGTGAAAACAAAAACAGGCTAATAACGGACTTTTCTACAACGAAATTAAAAACCAACAGAAGCCGTTAATAATCTGAATGAAACCGACAGATTGGCTGGACATATCTGACCCGGATCTGACGTATCAACTGATGGTCGCATTTTTGAACCAGTCCGTAAGAAACGTGCATGTTTGTTATGCATACAAATAAGTTTAGTTTTTGTTTTGTAAATACTTATGCAGTATGGATTTCATTATTACTTCTTTCGCACCTTTTTTTTGGTACAATATTTAAACCTTTTCCCTCTTCGACGATTGTTTAAAGTTGTGGAATCTATCCCGAAATTTACCATGGGTCGCATGTATTTTTGAAGTGAAACTTCTTAGGCCCCGATGGACAAGCGATAATGGAGCGTAAAATTACAAGGTCATGCAACGTTTTGGGCATTTTCGTTCCGCGAGAGAGAAAAAAGATGTAACGTAGAGAAAAAGGAGAGAGAGAGCTATACCTTATATATATCTTATATACGATTTAGGCTATTTTTCCTGAGTTTTTCCTTGTGGTTGCTAATTTCTAGTGAGAAATAGCACTACTTACTTTTTGGCGCTTGTATGTTGGTGTAAACTTGTGGGAAATATATTTTTGGTGCCTACTTTTTGACGTTATATTTCCTTGGTGCCTACTGCTTGGGGCATTTTTTGGCCCCAATTTTTTTAGTGCCTACTTTTTGGCGCTTATTTCGGTGCCCTGGCTAGTGCTTGTGCGTACTATAAAGGGCTATCCATTCTGGCGTGGAATTTATTGATATTGCCTTGCGGTAATTTGTGCCGTTGCTGCGGTCCTGGAATCGCTGCGTTTGTGCGGGTGATAAACCCTCTGAGTCGAGCGCGTTGTTGCCACGGTTTGTGTCCGGCGTTTACCTACACCGGTCGACCCTTCTCCGTTTTTTGTAAATTTTATCTATTTGTATTCTCTGCAAATGTTGTGAATTTATTTAGATATATATTCCTTCTCTCTTTTTCATTTCGCTCGAGTCTCTCCCTCTTTCTTTGTCTGCCATGAAAGTTTCCCTTCTGTTATGTGTACTATGCTACACGCACTTTTGTTTTTTTACATGCTTTTTTTTACATGCATTTCTAAGGAACGTATTTACCGTGTAAAAACAGAGTTGGGTGTAATAATTTTGTGTTTAGTTTTTCTGTGTAAAATTTCTAATGAAACAATCGGAATTCATTAAAACTTTATAATTCATAGTAATATTTCATATTTGTTAAAATTTTAATTTCCTAAAAATCGTACCGGTTTTTGTAATCACAATAACGGTATATTTAGAATTTTAGATCCCAAATCACACTTTTATCGGCAGCATTAATAATTAGAATGTTGTCTTTGATGTTATCGAATTTAGCATATAATTAAATTTTATTAACCAACTCCTTTCTGTTGTATTAGCATTCCTCGTTTATGCGCAGTAACAAAAAACAAGAATCCAGTTATTTAAATAAGCCAAATTATGAGATTTTCTCTCATCAACTACACAAAGTATAATACCCATGCATAAATACATATTTATGTACGTGTACAACTAAGCTTGGATTAAAAAAATTCCACATTCACATTTCAAAGTTGACGCAAAGAAAAAGGAGATGCATAATCTTGCTCAGAAAAAAACCGTCATAAGAAATAATATTTTGAAAACAAGAATTTAAGGGAATTTTTCTACATTTAATGAAGTGGAAAGTAAGGTTTTAGAGCAGCTTTGCACTTAGTTTTTTATTATTTGTCTTTTTAAATAGAAATACTATTTAGACATTGTGGGCGCCCCAAGTAAACTAAAATATAATGTTATTCTGCTACGCTAATGAAATAGATTGCCTGAGAAATAAATAAAACCCACTATTTTTAGAGCAGATGAGTTCAATGACTTTAAGAATTGGTAAAAGAGCAAAACTGAACAGAAAAGTCGTTGATAAATAATTAAACCGTTCTGAAGCTTATTTTGATAATATATACAAATAAGTATGTACATACCTACATATTTATTTCATTCTTGGTTTTATTTATTGAGTGACTTTTAACAGAACTTAAGCCTAGTTTGTCTGCTTGTTAACCCTTTGGTCGTGCTCGTTTTTATCTGCGTATCTCCAACTAACGCGGGGCAATATTTTCGTTGTAGACGTCGGTATGTCGATTGTGTGTCCGAGAGCTGTAGCATGAATTTATTGATTTGTTAAACAGAAAGTTCGTATTGGGTATCCATTGAACTAAATTTTATTAACCCTTAACCCGCCGTAGCCGAATGGGTTGGTGCGTGACTACCATTCGGAATTCACAGAGAGAACGTCGGTTCGAATCTCGGTGAAAGACTAAAATAAAGAAAAAGTGTTTTCTAATAACGTTCGCCCCTCGGCAGGCAATGGCAAACCTTCGAGTGTGTTTCTGTCATGAAAAAGTTCCTAATAAAACTATCTGCCGTTCGGAGTCGGCTTGAAACTGTAGGTCCCTCCATTTGTGGAACAACATCAAGACGCACACCACAAATAGGAGGAGAAGCTCGGCCAAACACCCAAAAAGGGTGTATGCGCCAATTATATATATATATATAACCCTCAAAAATAATCTATAATAAAACTGTAGCACCGTTGTGCCTGTACATTCAAAATTAAAGTAATGAACATGGAAAATACTAAGTAAAATAGTTGTGGTTGGTTTAAGGACCAAATATAGATACCTATGAAATGATACTATCTTCTATTTCAAACCTTTATTAACAAAAAATGGTTACAAATTTAATCTTCAAAATAATAGCCATCGCTAGCGATCTCAGGCAATTTGTGGCTGCCGCGCCAAAAAAATTGGCCGTCTTTGGCCACAAACCAATCATCGAGTAATTTTTTGGCTTCTTCGTGAGAATTGAAGCGCTGCTCGGAAAGTGCGTGGCCCATCGATGCAAACAAATTATAAGCGGAAGGCGCCAAGTCTGGTGAGTAAGCCGCATGCACCAGCGGTTCCCAATCGTACGTCTGTGGCGGTGTATTGTCATCAAGAAAAATTACTTTGTGACGCCGATCGGCATATTCTGGGCGTTTTCGGTGTATAGAGCTGTTCAAATCGGCCAATTCTCGTTGGTAGCATGCACTGTCAACTGTTTCATCTGGTTCTAATAGCTCGTACCAAATCATACCACGCTGATCCCAGAAAGCACACAGCATTCCCTTGCGGCCGAAGGGATTTGGTGTGCCCGTTGTTTTTGGCTTGTGGCCGGGCGAACCATACGATCGTTTACGCTTGGGATTGGTGAAATACACCCATTTTTCATCACCCGTAACGATTCGATGCAAAAAAGACTTCCTGCTAAACAGGAAAGAGCAGCATTTCACAAGAGGTTTTTCGGTTCTCTTGCTGCCTTTCAGTCAGTTCATGCGGCACCCATCTTCCGACCTTTAAAATCATGCCCATGTCTTTCAAACGTTTGGAAATGGTTTCTTGGGTCACTCCCAACTGTTCTGCCATCATTTCTTGCGTTTGACCATCATCTTCATCCAACAATGATTGCAATTCGGCGTCCTCAAACTTTTCCGGTGGCCGGCCACGGTCCTCGTTCTCCACGTTAAAATCACCACTTCGGAATTTTTCAAACCACCTGAAACACTGTGCTCTACTTAGAGCATGCCCACCATAAGCTTCTTTAAGCATTTGATGAGCTTGAGAAGCGTTTTTCTTCAATTGATAACAGAAAATCAACGATGTCCGCAAATCGTAGTTTGAAAGCACGAAATTCGACATTTTTAAGAGCGAAAAAAATTCATTGTTGTATGAAACGTAACAAACAATGAAGTGAATATTGTTGACAGATGACAGACGAAAAAAACAAGACATTTGGGAAGGTTTAAAAATAGGCATAGCGACATCTATGGACTAATAGCTTAAAGTCTCATTTCATTACCGTACATTAAAATTAAATCTTTACTTTATAAATTTGCTTCCACTAATCTCTAAAAGGTTTTCAGCATTTTATACAGAAAATATTATTCTTTATTTCATTACTTGTTTTTAAATTCCTATTTATGGTCCAATTCCACTCGTATTGAAACTCTGTGTTTGTTGGCTACCTGAAAATAAATACTTTTCCGCAAAATCAGCGGCTAGGCGACGCGCGTATTGAGATATGAATTTCGAAAAGCAAATGAAACAAAAAAAATAATATAATTATTATATGTATTTATGTATTGGTACGTATGTACATAAACATTTGCGAACACGAAAATAGCAGTACCAAAAAATATTACATTTTTTTCAAATCATCATCATAGATTATGTTGCAATTACAAAGTGTTTATTATAATTTTGACATATTATTCGTTACTTTAACTGAACCCATATATAAATGAATTCTAAAAAGAAAGCAGAAATTAGTATAACAAAAGATATAAATTCAGGGTCAACATTCAGGGCCATTAGCAGTAGCCATGTAAGTAACGTATTCTGACCAAGTTAAAAAAAAAATAAAATTTAAGAAAAACTGCATCGACAAAGTTGTCAGAAACAAATTTGTAACTATTATTCAGTTGAATTTCCCAAATTTTTTGATACAGCAGCACAACGGCCTGACATTGAGCCCTCCAATTGCTCACCTAGCTGCTTCGGAATCTCCAGCCACGCATCTTAGACACTTTCCCAAAGCTGGGGACGTGTTAATCGGACGTGTGCGGTGTTCCTTTTTAATTACGCGACTACAAGCAATATTCGTTTTAGTTCGCGCTTCCCCCCTTATAAAGTTTTTTAAACAATTTAAATAGCTTCACAATACAGTGAAGAATTTTCAGTCCTTGAGCGCGACCTTAGAGGAAAGTCCGTCAACAATGAAATCGCAAAGATTGCAGTAGTCCATAAAAATAGACTAATAAAACATATCAGTGAAGAGGTACATAATTTAATTTAAATCGGTGGATTAATACGAAAGCTCAGATGCACCAAACCTCATTTTGTTCCTTGTTCACTCCTCTCAGGAGCATAGGGCCTCGTCAAGAATCAGTTTTTCGTTGGTTTCCTTAATCGTTAATCTATTTCATTAGCGGCCTCATTCCTCCATAAAGATGCTTTATGCAGAGTGAAAATTGTATAATTTGTTGTCATATTCAATTTGCTTGTTAGTCATTTGAAAATATTTATGAACTAGTCGCAATAAAAAAAGATACATCTCACACTTGTGGGTGGTACCATAGAAATAAACTCATCACAAAACATTTTCTATTTTGATGTTTCATATTCACAATAGATTCGCACTCTGGACCACCAATGTGTTTAGCAAATTTGAATATTTAAGTTTTTCTGATAGAAATTAATAAAATTGGAATGTAAAATTAACATTTGGTTTTTTTTGTTTTTGAGTTACAACGTTTCAAAAGTTTTTCATTTTCTTCTTATAACTACATACACATATGTATGTATGCATTGTATGTATGTATGTATTTGATTACTTTTCACATTTTAAATTTATGATGCCATTATTATTAAATCAATCATGTAAATTGTCTAACACACAAAATCGTTTCTGGTCAAAATACAAATTTAATATTTGGCATGGATTCCAACAGCATTCTGAACCAAACGGGTTTTCAAAATCCTCTGGCAATTGAAACATCAATAAAACCAAAAAAATACGCAATTATATAAGCAATGCATCAATGTCATTTTTGTCGGTTTCGTTCGCACAGTGGCCACACAGGTTATCAATGGTTGGTTTTGGAACTCAAAGCATTTAATACCTTCATAAATCTGTGGGCACCGTCTTTAGGCTGTTTGGTCAATTAGAGTTAATCTTTGCATACTTAAGGAATGTGCAAGAATGTGGCTAACAACTTTTTCAAATGCTTAGACTTCATATTTAGGTTGTTTATTCAATTGGAGTTGGCATTTAGATACTAAGTACAAGAACGTGGCTAAGTTAAGAGCTTTAACAACGAACAAATCATTAATTTGTTATTGGTACAAAATGTATTGTAAATTAATGGAGTTGGACTTAAGAATTGGCCCGTACTACCAAAAGAATTATATCTTTCACCTAATGAGGCTCGGAATAACTACATACAGAATGAAAAAAAAGTAATTCCAATATTTCTGCTAGAGGCATCAAACTGTGTCTAGCCGATATCATTGCCAAGGTTAAAAGTACCTGTAAGCGTACAAGTGGATATACTTACATTCATATATGTGAAGCTATAAAATTAAGACGCTCATTTAATGGATTTGTGCATCAGAAAAAACTAACTAAGCATGCTTGTATACATACTACGTTTATTAATATATTATTAACTACGTACATTAGGTCGGGTCGGTTTTGCAACCCATCGGTTAGGTTAAGTTTTTGTGCCAGTCGGCCAGAGTACCCAATTCACTTAGACCGTGTAGATCCGTCGTAGTACCACTGTGTAATACGAAAAGCTTACTGCCTTTTTATCATGGAACCATTTTGACTGTCTCTTAAAGCGTAGAATAGGCTTTATCCCATAGTCAAAAAGGTATTTTCGTAACAATTTTGCTCTACTACTAGCTAAGACTGGACAATTACAGAAGAAGTGTTCCACTATTTCTTCCTCTTCCTCGTCTCTGTTACCTTTGCAGGATTCATGAAAAAATACTCCTAGCCTAGAAGTGTGCCTACCTAACAGCCAATGACCAGAGACACAAGCCACGACCTTCGAGATGTTCTCTCTTGAGAGTTTGATTAATTCCCCTGATCATTTCTTATCTCACTATTTGCGGCCAAATTTGCCTGGTTGCAACACAAGTACAGGATGCGCCATATTTTATGTCGGTATGAAAACATTGAATAACTTAAAAAAAAAAAAACTATTGATTTGTATAAGTGAGGTATTTTTATTTGGTTTGGTTACTTACAATTTATTAAAACTATTTTTTGAATACAATATCAATCAAGTGGCCACTTTTACTAGCAATCAAAAACTGCAATCTTTTTTCTGCTTTTGTCATCACCTTGTCAAGCATTTCGGGTTTTATAGTGCCGATTTCGCGTTGTTTCGGTGTGAAGCGATCCATGGTTGAAATTGTACTGAATTGACGTATCGAAAACATGTATGTTGAAGTCAATCGGTTGGTAAATGACAAAGTTTTTCAGCGTTTACATACCGCGTTAACATTCTTCACACCATGACCTGTTTGCCTCCTGGAGAATACTATTTTTTATCCTCAATTCGTAAGTTACCATAGGAATTTCAATAAAGACAACCCAAATGCATTGCAACCCATTACTTACACTTAATTTTCTATTAGTAAAGATATTTTATTTTAGAAGTAGTTAATGCTAGTCCTATTAACTGGCCTACTAGTTATTATTGAATGTATGACATTAGGTACTATTTAACGCAAATATTCCCTCGCTCAGACTGGGAATCGGTTAAGAGACAAATTTTCGCCTGGCGCATAAATTTCAGAATATCGGCAACAGGAGCATTCTTCATCTCATTCGGATCCATTTGATCTCGATGCAACCCATACTGCACCGCTGGAGTTATGATTCTTTTTACGATTTTTGTTTCCTTGTTTACTCCACTCGGGAGCATAGGGCCCCAACAAGGCTCAGTCTTGCGTTAGTTTCAATAATCTATTTTTGCTTTCTGGTAGGGTAGGTGATTATCCTGCCGATTACCAACAAAAAATTTCCTACGACATATGTAGCTCCAAAATCAATTTCTAGGTCACAAAATTTTATTTTTATGGAACACATTTAGTTTACGTAGAATTTTGAACGCACACTAATCAATCAAAAACCTTAGCCCGGCATTTGATACATCAGTTTTTTGTAAAATTTTAAGCTCAACTTAAATATTAGTTTGAGGAAAAATAAATCCATTATTTCCACGTACAATTTCTGCACAAATGGCTTAAAACTATTTTATGGTCGAACTTTAGCTCCTGAACGATGCTACGACTATTAACATGTCGGTCAAATTTGACTATTTTTGTGATTTTATCGATATTTTCGCCATTTTCTTTAACATCAAAAATGTCTGGATGGAATCGACGAAACCGAAATTGCACGGAACCATAAACTCCATTGACAATTTCAGCGGCGTGGCTTGAATTTTCGTATGTATTAAGGAGGGCCTCTTATCAGTCAGCTTCAAAAAATCGATTTTTTTACTGCAATCGATAGATATATTATAGGAGAATATGCCCTCAAAATTTGATAGCAGAATTCAAAGTGATTTTGGAGTTACAGGCCTGTGTACCGTGAGTATACTGTCTACCTTCTGAAAACTTTGAAACACGTTTTCTCAAAACCACGTTTTTGAAAATGACACGTAAGATTAAAAAAAAAACGACGAAAGTTATCGCTTCAAACCGATAACCTATATAAATAATCTAATTAAAATGCGTAACTAATTAACTAACAAAATACAAAAAAATGCATTTTTTAATTTAATTTAACACCTTTAAAAAAAAATAGCGAAAAAAGCACTTTTTTTCAATAACTAATTGTGTGTTCATTTTTTCATATTTTTATACAAGAGCAGTCTATTATATGCGCTTTTTTCGCCTCGAAAAAAAATTGAGAAAAAACACCTTTTTTGAAGTTACTGATAAGACGCCCCCCTTAAAGAAAAACTGTAAAATGTATCGAATTGTTTCTTTGTTAACTGCCTTGTTAACAACCTGTAACTTATACTGAATGGGGCAAACAAAAAATAGCAAACGAATTTTTTTAGTGTGGAATGTCACCATGACAACGAGCACTCGTTTGATTAACACTTTACGAAATATCTATCACTACAGCCAGCTACAGGGAAAATAATGGACTTCTTTCCCCCGCAAATTAATATTTTCAAATAATTGCATTTAAGTGACTGCACTTTTTTAAATCTCTAAACCAAGTCTACCCTTTTATATTCTGACCTCATATTTGGCTTCAGCTTCAAAAAAATTTCACATAAAATTTATGTATCAAAAGCCGTGATTATTTTTTCTAGAGAAAAATATATATAAAACAAACAATTTGCATAAAAATAAAATTTTGAGACTTGAAGTCGCTCGTGTAAGTAATTACGATCATTTTGAACCCAGAATTATTAAAATCGGTTCATTTTTGACTAAGTTATGAGCATTTAAAAAAAAATGCTCTTATATAACTAAAAAAAATCGAGTTTGAGCCGAAAAACAAAATTGCCGATAACTCTTGAAAAAAAAATTTTTCGGGTGAACAAAAAAATACGTGTCTCATTATTTTGACCAGAGAGCAACATATTTGAGTTAAATCGAAATCGAAGAACATGACCCGAATAGCCCGGTTGAATTGAAAATACAAAAAAAATTAATTTTTTAATGTTATCTAACACCTTTTTTGAAAAAAGCGAAAAAGCACTTTTTTTCAATAATTAATTGTGTGTTCATTTTTTCATATTTTTATACTATACTTTTATCTATTATATGCGGGAAAGCCTTCTGAATAAGACAATATTTTTCTTTTGTGTTTCAGGTGAAAACTACCACCGCAAGCTGTGCGATATCCCTCATATGTCCGCCATTTTGTTTATTTATTAATGTTAAAAAATTCTTTATTACTCTTCAATCATGCCTTCAAATAAATGCAAAAGATTATTACTGTGATTCGCTTTTTTCGCCTCGAAAAAAAATGAAGAAAAACACCTTTTTTGAAGCCACTGATAAGACGCCCCCCTTAACTCGAGCACTCGTTTGATTAACACTTTACGAGATATCTATCACTACAGCCAGCTACAGTGAAAATAATGGACTTCTTTTCCCAGCAAATTAATATTTTCAAATAATTGCATTTAAGTGACTGCACTTTTTTAAATCTCTAAACCAAGTCTACCCTTTTATATTCTGACCTCATATTTGGCTTCAGCTTCAAAAAAATTTCACATAAAATTTATGTATCAAAAGCCGTGATTATTTTTTCTAGAGAAAAATATATATAAAACAAACAATTTGCATAAAAATTAAATTTTGAGACTTAGAATTAATTATAGAACTAAGTCGTCTAAGAACTTTTTGTTCTAAATAGTAAGACGTAACTCCGACGCCGTGGTAAAATTGGAGGTAGAATTCCATGTTATACAAATGGCCCCATTCTAATGCACTTATCCATACATATATGCGTATGTAAGTATTGTATGTTGGCTGTTGCTGTCATAAACATCACCCAGATCAGTGATGAGGCGCGTGTCAAGTAACAACAAAAATACAAGATCAGTTTTAAGTTCAAATCAAAGTCAAAGCCAAAGTTAAATTAATACAAACGCCAGCAGCCGCAGATATCTACATCACTTCTTTATGAGCTTAACCTTATAAAAATGTACAGTAACCGATAAAAAATATATAATATGTAGCATAGGCAAGTTTTTGCTCTTAAACCAAGTTTTCAAGAACAAATAAGCAGTTTGTTAAATTTTACAGATTTTATTGCGATTCATAGCACTCGGATGCATAAAAAAAAAAATTGTGTCATACCTTCGTTGGTTTTATGCCAATGCAAATTTGTAAGAGGGGGTTAGCTTTACAATTTTTTATCTTTGAATGGTGCATATTTTGCAACAACACTAAGGACGTCGAATATGTTGGTTTTTACTTCTACGTTTTATGCAACCCTTTTTACGATGTAGCGAAAGTAAAATTACGAACACCCACAGCTATCAAATTATTTGACTTCACCCGCAACCAAAAAGCTGTTGCAGGAATTCCGGAGCAGCAACTGGCGTTCCTAATTGAGAATACCTAATCAGATAAATACTGGTCATGTTGCAAGCACATGGACTTAACTTTTAAACTTAGTTATAGAATTAAGATAATTTGTACAATAAATTTTGTTTGTGCGGAGAAATTTTTTTTTTTTTGTTAAAAACCACTGTATTTTAGGTAGGTAGGTAGGTGATATGGTTGAAGTACCACTCTGGCACTCCCCTTATTTTACTGATTGAGTTCAAATTTGTATTTTCTTTGAAATCAAAGAATAGTCTGAATCTTGTTTTAAGTATCCTGAATGATGCATTTGGGAAACAATGCTTGTGGAAAAAGAAGTTCTACATCAGTGCTACCAATAACCAAAAATCTGCCTCAGATCGTTCTTGGACTTATACAATTTAAAGGCCTCCCGAAGTTCGGAGCGTCTGTCTCGGAGCGAGCGGCTGCAAAAGGCGACTGTTCTGTTCAAGTTAGAAGCGGTCTCGCGCTATTGAGTATCTGGTCATATTACCGGTGCAGCTCAGCAGATCCTTTTTAGGTTAGTGACTAAAACGCAAGGTAATTTTGAGCTACAGGCAAAAAAAGACATGAATTTACGGCAGCCTGCATGTCAGATTTCGAATTGTGCTTATATTAAAATTTCTGCAAGTCACTAGGCACGGAAAAAATTAGAAAATTTTAATAACACAATTTTTTGTTTAAATTTATATTGCCAGTACTAAGTGAAGGTAATAATAGAAAGAGAAGATAAATATAAAGAAGTAATAGCATTGATTACAAATACAAAACAAGTATTCATGCAAGAATTGACGTGGATTTGAAATTGGATTGAATCTCGTGTGGTGCAATGATAATAGATTTACCTGGTTTGGCAAATAACTATGGTGGAAAAAAAGTTTTTTGGGGAACTTCGGCCGCCGCGTATCCGAGATTCGCCAGCCGAATCCTGCACGATTATTTCACATGTATTCACACACACGAAGCAACATGAGCGAAGACTGTCTTGTTTTTTTTCATATATCACTAACACAATCTTATCGCCAGCTAAAATCTGCACTATAATTTCACACATTCGTCCAATCAGTCCTTGTTCAGACCATGATGGAAAGAATAATGAGATGGCGCCTATCGTGGTACCGTTACTTTGCGCTCAGCGAATTTAACAATGAATGACATTACATTAGCACCAGTATGGCCAGATTACAATTTTTGTAACTTTATTTATCATTTTTTTATTATTAAGTCTCGCAGTTTTAGTTTAAAATGTAATGTTTATAATTTTGTAAAATACACATTTTTATTATTTAGTTCAACAATTCACTCAGTTTTATTTAGCTTTACTTTTTTTTAACATCTGGTCGCATTGCCCGCGATTGCAGTTGTTGTTGGTGTTCTTCTGCTTTTAGCAGTCAAATTTCTCTCTCGCTTTGGATACAAAAACGCACTAAAATGCACATTTAAAGAAAATAAAACACCAATTTTTTTATGATTTCCTTGAAGAACTTTGTATGCGTGACAAATTGTCTTTAAAATGTGCGTTTTTTTAAATAAATGTGTTATGGTTATGTATAATTTAATTTATTAGTTTTTTTTTTTTTTTGTTAAGCGAAACTCTTTTGTTAAGGGAACGACTTTTTTGCTATTTTTGAGGTTATGTAACTAGATAAGGTAATATTTTTATAAAAATGTCATAATGGTTTCTTTAGTATTTTCTGGTATTTTTTTGCTTAATGCCCTATGTCCCACTAAGAATGGATGACCGGAAGAAACGATTACACCTCTATGGCTTTAATCGCATTCGGTAAATTCAAACGCTTTTTAAAATGTGTAAAAAGGTTTTCAATGTTAAGAAGAGTTGAGAGAGGGACATTTATTATTCTTAAAGAAGCAAAAAATTAAATTTACACTTTCAAAATATTAATTTTTATAAGAACCAACAAATTTTCATTAACACTAAAATCTTCTCAGAGTGACTTTTTTTAACAGTCTTGTTTTTAATAATACAGTTTTTTTTTTTAACTTGTAGTTTCGGTAGGTTTAAATTAAAAAAAGAAACAAACTCCAACTTAAACATTTTCGCTGATTCGCTTTGATTAATAAAAAAGCACTAAATTTATTGCGAAGAGCAAATGGTTGGCAACACTGCACAACTTGGCCAAAGTGACGTCACGCACTCTCTGCTGGGCGCAATCTTGTTTCTATCATTCTTGGTTCAGACGGCAACGATGGGACAGTGTGTTGATTTCTTTTATATAAATTCTTAGTTTTATCGTCGCAAGATCCTTCTGGCCCCGGGTAGATCGGGGACGCTCGACGGACGCTCGAGGGAGCTCCTAAGGCTAACAAAGCCTCAGCTCTCGAATTTGGTGGGATACTGCGGGTCTAAATATCATAAATTTGGTGAAGGTCATCAGTAGCTTGTTGCGGACGCAAATCAGCCACCATCGGCGTCGTCGTAAAATGCATGGTCATCATCGTCTCTAATCCCAAGGCTCCTTCTTCCTTCTCTTCTCTTTTCTCCTCTCCCATTTATGACATCACAACGGACGAATTTTCAATATTTGTCCAAGTTTGCCCTAAGCAAGGGCAGTCATTTAACCTAACCTAGTTTTATCGTAAACAAACCGATTCGTAGCTTCTGCTACGTCAGCCTCTCAGCTGAGTTTGTCAAATTCGCTGAGAGCCGGCTGCAGGTCTGATAATAGCCACACCATTAAAAATCTTCTTACCATACGTGTGATGTAGTGATGTCTATTTTGACGCACAGTGGAAAATACCCCATTCATTACTCTTTCATTGCTCTCACGCGCTCATTGCTTTTCAGTTTGTCGTAGGAGAAAATTATTAAAATATTTCATATATTTTTTTATATTATTATTCTTATCAAATAATGTGACTTAGAGAAATTTCTAACTATCGAGACCTTACGTTAAAATATGTGTGTCAACAAATGTGTGCACACCGAAACGGAAGGAAGTGACGTACACCAAACAATTCAAGTCTGAAGTATACTGGTTGTTAAATTTATGCTCATCATAATAGCATTTACCAATGGCCTACGGCATGGATGGTACTCACGCACGTGCGTATATATGTACATATATGCATACGGACATAAGTAATTCAGCGGAAGTGATTATATTCTAATTCTTATGCGTATGTATGTAAATGTGCGCATGAGAGTATTTGGCGGAAGTATCTCTTTTCTAATTCCGTATTTTCAGCGGATGGTATGTAAATTGTCATTACGACGAGACTATTGAAGATGACAGGTGCTTGCTTACCGAAATTTGCGTATGAAGACAATAAGAAAATTTTTTGATTGCTTACAATTTATTCAAATAAATTTAACAAATTAACAATATTTAGTTGCCGCTTATCTATAACAAATTCTACCTGTATATAACGTGTTTTTAAGTAAGAGGGAGGCTGAAGCTCTCGTATTCAGTGTTGCGTTTGTATACATTTATATACTTACATTTATGTTATACAAGTTTTATAAAATAAAAAATAAGTAAATAAAATTAAATTAAATTTATTTCTAATCTTTTCAAATGCTTTTCGCAGTTTTCGATTTAGAAATCGTTTTCAGCTCCTTCTTATCGTTTAAACCGCCTCAAAACACTTTTCGCGAGGGGTACTTAAGTCGTGGTAGCAGGGAAAGTTTGAAGGGGAGAGCTTAGGAAACGATATTCGCGTTGTCTTGGTGAGCCGATGCCTCATTATAGTGTAGAATACACGAATTTTTGTTGCCAAAATTTAGGTCTCTTGTGGCGAATATTCTTTCTCAAAGGGCTACTTACTATTTAGTATATCTTGTATCGCCTGATGTGATTAAAGACTTAGGGATTTTCTTTTAATCAAGGCTTTCTTTCATCGCACACTTAAACGATGCATTTGTAAGACGTCATTTTTCGCACTTCACTGACTCATGTACTCTTAAGACAATATACTCTGCGTTTCGGCCCAAATTAGATTGCGAAACCATCACTCAAATCTCGCTGTCGATTGATTGGTCTTTTCCCATCAAGTGACTGAGGTACTCTTCAGGCAGTTTCATTTGTCTTTGAGCTCGTTAATAGCGAAATTAAATGCCCCGCTTTTCTAGAAGAAATACAGTTGAATCTGCCTTGCAGAAATTTTCTTAGTTTTAAGATTTTTGGTCTTGGCTTTAGTAGGACATTATATAGTGCTAAAGCGCCACTTGTTAGAACGTTACCTGACTTTAATCATCCCTCACACTTTTTGGTTTTGCACGTTTCGGGGACCAAACAGTTATTTCATGTGTTCTTTTTCTGGCTTTAAGCGCAAATGCATATGCGCTTAAGGGGTCCCGGTGGTCTGGAATTTTCAAAAAATCGAGTTTTTTTGTTCGATATTTCGAAAGTATAGGCTTTTAAAAATACACTGTCAAATTTTTGGAATATTATTCCCAGTATTTTCGATTCTACAGCCATTTTAGCAGGTCGAGTCAGATTCTTCACGCGGCACCATCAATCAATATTTACTCTCAAAACTTCAAACTCAATTATCTCAAAACAACTTTTTTTGGCCTTGTCAAAAAAAAAAAAAACTCTTCAACCGAATCGTCTGAAATTTTAATATGTTGTTCACAACATCAATGGCTATCGCCCGTACTAGAATCATATTATTATTTCAATTATTTCGTTTTTTTTTTTTTTATTTAAAAACTGAAAACAACCCGATTTTTAGAGTGTCAAATTCAAAACCGCGCCATTTCGTCAATTTTTTTTTTTTGTTCTAGTACGGGTCAGGGCTACAGTCATACTGATTAATAATTTTATTTTGGTTTTTGTGTTTCAGATAAATATAAGAGCCAAATGGACAACACCGTTCAGGTGCAATTTTTCGGGAGGGTCAACTTCAGCGCCATTTTTTAAATTATTAAAATATAAAAAAAATTGTCATTTTTGTATGTAAAAGAATTTAAATAAAAAACAAAAAAATTTAAATATCGTTTTTCATTTAGTGTAAAAAAAATTCCTGAAAATACCCTAAATTTTCGAGCTCTAAAAAAATTTTGTTTTCATTTTTGTATGTAAAAGAAGCTAAATAAAATAAATATCGTGTTTCATTTTTCTATTGTAAAAATAAAATTCCTGAAAATACCCTAAATTTCTGAGCTCTTGAGGGTGAAGTGGACCCTCTATTAATAATTTTTTTTGGCTTTTGTGTTTCAGATATATAATATACTCGTAGAAGAGCCAAAATGGACAACACCATCCAGGTCCAACTTTTCGGGTTGGTCAACTTCAGTGCCATTTTAAAAATTATTAAAATAAGAAAAACAATTTTCTATTCATTTTTGTAGTTGAAAGAAGTTAAATAAAAAGCCTAGAAATTTTCAATATCGTTTTTCGGGAGGGTCAACTTGAGCGTCATTTTTTAAATTATTAAAATTAAAAAAAAAAAAAAATTTCTTCAATTTCGTATGCAAAAGAAGTTAAGTAAAAAGCCTAGAAAATTTAACTACCGTTTTCCATTTTTTTTATTGTAAAAAAAATTCGTGAAAGTACCCTAAATTTTTCAACTCTGGACCGCCGGGACCCATTAAACAAATTGTAAATATATTAGTTTTCAGCCTTGATATTGGTTTATTGGGGTACACCCTTTATTTGGTGTTTGAACGAGCTCTCCACCTATTTGTTGTGTGCGGATTGATGTTTTCACACAAATGAAGCGTCTTAGCGTTGTAAGCCGATTCCAAACGTCAAATGGTTTTCTGCCTTTTTCATGTCAGAAATATGTACACGCGCAGGATTGTCATTTCCTGACGAGGGGCGATCGGTAGTAGGGAAAAAAGTTTCTATGATTTTGGTGTTTCACGCACGTAGATTTGAAACTGTGCGCTTCCGAATGGTAGTGGCAGCCGCCCTTGACATTGGTTTAGCGCTAGCAAATTTATCTTTACCAGTCAGATGAGAAAGTGAAATGCTTAGCTAAAGTGAACTTTAAAGTTAGGAATAAATGGAAATTAATATTAAAACTCACTTTATTGCTTAAATGAAAAAATGGCGCTAAAGCTATGTATTTTCGTAAAATCCTTTAATTTTAAAATTTTTTATGCAATTTGAATGTTCTAAGAGTACAAAATGAGCTAATGATATTTACAGTTTTTGTGATACAAATGAGCAACCCGTTTATGGGCTTGGGTAATAAATTCAAATGAGAGAAAGATCTTTTTTGCTTTCTGTTGACGTAACTGAGGTCGATAAGCAGCAACAATAAATAGACTAAATAATACGAAATCTTTTTTCTAACACAATACTTCTGAATTAGTTATATAATAGAATTGCAAAAACCAAGTTTGTGCGCTGTGATGTGTCAAACCAGCGATTCGCGCACGCTTTGTTGTTGCTATGTGGTAAAATTTACATTCGACGAGCATCACGCGCAATCAAGACGGGTTTAACCGTTGTCTTCAACTGCATGATACGCTCGCTATTCTTTTCTGTTGAAAAATATGGCCATTTTTAATTTTTGGTTTGCTAATTTTTATTGAATCTTTGTCCAGTTCATTATTCTTTTTTCAATCACTAAATAAGCTACATATGTATGTATATGCATATCTCTGAGTTGATATATTGTTTAAGCACCTTTTGGTGAACGATTGCGAACGTGGCATTGCTTATAATCCGTTTTTGTGCAGGCATGTTGTATAAACGTTTTCATGGTACATGGCTGCTAAGTTCATATGCAAATGTGTGTGTTTTGCTAGTTTTTTCATTACCTTCAGCAATTTGATGAATTACAAAAAAAATATTGTTTTGCCACTGCAGAAACATTTCAAGTGAATTACAAGGTCGCGCATTAACAGTCAAAAATCAATTTTTGAGATAATAATGATTACAAAAAGTTATGAAACAAAGAACCACGAATTGGTCAAACAAAAGCAAACAACAACTTGCACGCTAAACGAGGTATCTGTGCAGTAAACACGCACTTATTTTATTACTGGCGTCATTAAAAGAAGATCTTGCAACTATCAAGAGATATGAAGAATTCTTATTGGTTTAAAAATAAGATAAGAGGATTAGTTTTAAGAATTATGAACGTAATTATAGGCCATGTTACTAAAATTTAAATTAAATAACAGTTAATATTGTTGTGAGCTGGGTGCGCCTCACATAAACAATTGACCATCAACTTTGCAGAAAATTAAAAAAATAATTAAAAAAAAAAATTAATTAAAAAACCGTTTATTTTTTACGTAATGCGTCACCACAAAAACACATATTTGCAAATGCAACAGGCGCAATCGTTTTAGATTTTATGCCACAATGCTACGACATTTTTTTATATAAAAAAAACACCCAACACTCCTCCACCAACCCTTCTGCCCAAATTTGAGCCATTCGAAAACAGGTTTAGCAAGCTTTGTCTCCAAGTGTGACGCCGGGTCCACTCCTCCCTTGAAGTAATGTAGGTGGAGAGGGTTCCGCTTAGGCTAAGCGAGGGTATACACTATATATTTGAGAGCCCGTCGGTGAGGTCGAGCCTGCAGCCCAAACCTCTCAGCTTGATTGCGGTACCGCGATGTCTACCGGCAACACATTTAAATTAAAAAAAAAAATTAATTAAAAAACCGTTTATTTTTTACGTAATGCGTCACCAAAAAAACACATATTTGCAAATGCAACAGGCGCAATCGTTTTAGATTTTCATCAACAGTAATAACTTGGTAAAAGCCATAAATAAGTATTTAAGTATGCATAAGTAAATGTGCAGCTGGCTCTGGTTTTCACTCGGAATTTTTTCCCAAAAATCGACTAACAATGAACCTTTGTTTGTCTAGCATAAAATAAATTCTTCTTTTGAAGTGGGCGAAATTTTGTATTGACTTAAATTATTGGCTTAATAAAAATCATGTCCATAAAACCCAAGCGGGTGGCTTAGCAAATTAACGGTACTGCATTTATAAAAGAAACCAGCGAAATTCATTGGCAATTTCTAATTGCAATTAACTGAAATCATCCAGATTAAGATACAAACCGCAAACTACTGCCCCAAGCATACGAACGTATTTTCGCGAAAATCGATATTAAAGCAAAACGCGCAAAGTCTTATAGTCAAAAAAAAAAAAAAATAGTGATAATTAATTTAACAACTAGACCATTAACAAACTTTAAATATACATATATATATATTATATATATATATAATACTAATAACATTGAACAAGTGAATTTTCAATTTGTGTAATAGGAATTACCTTCTTATCCCTCACTCAAAATGAATAAGCCACCGGACAATAAAGTAAATTTACCTCCCAATTTACCTGCACTCAAATGGGACAAAACAAAACAATCAAACTTTACATCGAACGAACCGGTATACCTACTCATGTCCAGACCCAATAACTCAGACAATTTAAAGAATGTATCACCTTTTTTGATTCAAAAAGCAATCAACTCAACTTGCGGCGAAGTTGAATATTGCAAAAAAATTATTAGCGGCCAAATTTTGATCAAAACCAAAAACGGCTCACAAGCGAACAAATTAACGACATTAACAGCACTTTCAAACACAATCATAGTTGAGATTACACCACACAAGACACTTAATTATTCGAAAGGCGTAATATATTGTAACGAACTAAGATCAATACCCGAAAGTGAAATTCTCGATGAACTAAAACCCCAAAATGTATGCGAGGTGAAAAAAATACTCAAAAAAGTGAACAATGACCTGATTGAAACAGGATTAATTATATTAACATTTGCCACAACAACATTGCCAACGAAAATAAACATCGGTTATATTAAAACAACAGTTCGCCCATACATCCCCCCACCAATGCGATGCAAAAATTGTTTTAAATTTAATCACGTAGCAAAATTCTGCAAAAGTCCAAAGTCCTGCCATAACTGTGCAAGCAATTACCATGTTAACGACGAAAACCAAGAGAAGTGTAATAATCCTACGAAATGCGGCAATTGCGATGCGAACGGACTAACATGTACTAATCACACCACTCTCGACAAAAAATGTCCCATATTCATACGCGAGAAAGAAATCCAAACAATTAAGATCACCTCACAAGTCGACAACAAAACTGCACGGGCTATTTACAAAGAACGACATCCACACAACAACTATACATTTGCACAAGTCACCAGTCAACATACTTCTAAACAAACAACACTCAACTCACAATCAGAACATCAAAACTCACCACACTTTAATCACCCACTCGCAGTACAGCCAACAAAACCACCAACAAAGCCAACCACACCAACTACCAATTCTCTCACTGAAAATAGCATGGAAAGACAAATCATGCAATATTCAGATGTAATGAGCGAATCAGAGACAGATGACAGCTTAGAATCCACATCTACATCAAAGCAGAAGATAAAAATCCTACCAAAAAATACATCGAAACGACTACAATCACAGATAAAAAAACTTAACAAAAAAAAGTAACCCAACTAACACCACAACTAGCCAAAACATTAATTATCCTAATATTCCTAAAAACAGAACTATATATACTTATACATACTTATTCTTAACTTACTTACACCTTATATAAATACTTATTAAATCTTAATTTAGTTAATTCAAAACAAAAACACGAACACTTATCTATTCTACTGATATATGACGCCCTCACTAAAAATCATACAATGGAATATACGAGGATACCAAAATAACTACAACGAACTACAAATATTACTAACACAAATCAGACCACACGTAATTACCCTGCAAGAGACACACATCCAAAACTCGATACCAATACCAACGCCTATTAATTATAATATATACACATCCACAAACCCATGCAACTCATTTGGAGGATCTGCTATTCTTATACATAAATCCATACAGCATAAAATAATAAACCACACTACTAACACTTTTGATATAGTTAGTATACAAATACAGTCCGTACTCAAATTTACAATTAGTTCCATCTACCTTTCACCAAACAAAAACTTCAATACCAAAAACCTTCAAGATATATTTGACAGCTTGCAACAACCAATTTTAATTACCGGTGACTTTAATAGTTGGCATCCAAACTGGGGATCCCCCAAAAGCAACAGCAGAGGTAATAAGCTCTTTAAATTCGTTAGTCAATCAAGACTAATTCTTTTGAACGATGGCTCACCAACCCACTTTACAACACACCATACATTCACTCATGTGGATTTAACCATAGCTTCACCTTCCATAGCCCTGCAGAGTAATTGGCAAGTAGAATCCTGCCTTTTTGGCAGCGACCACTTCCCAATAACCACAACCATCTTTAACAACCAATCAAACACCACAATAAATATCAGACCCAGGTTTAACCTTAATAAAGCTAATTGGGAAAAATTCAGCACCCTAGCGAATATACTATGTCAAGCTAAACCACACAGCAATAATACAAATAAAGAAGCGGCCACGCTACACAAAATCATACTCCAAAGCGCAAATGAAGCAATCCCTCAAACGAATTACAATACGAAAAAATGTACACCTTGGTGGAACAAAGAACTCGAAAGATTGAAGAAAGATAGAAATCGCTTTTGGAATAAAGTAAAAAGACACATAACAACTGAAAACATAATTAACTACAAAAGAGCAAATGCTCTATTTAAAAGGGAACTTAAATTATCCAAAAACAAGGCAATGCATAAGTTTACAAGCCACATTCACCCCCATACACCCACTGGACAGTTATGGCACACTATACGTCGATTATGCGGCTTAAAACCATATCTTCCGATACACAGTATAGCCCTACAAGATCCAATCCAAACTACCACAACCAATAAACTTACAATAGCCAACTCATTTGGAAAATACTGGTCAAATGAAGCCAGCGACACCAACTTTACACGATCATTTTTAGACCACAAATACTCCTCCTTAACACCAATTAACAGCTTAACCCCAAGCAAAACTGCGCTCCAAATAGAAAGCGATATAACTCCAATAGAACTCTCTATAGCTTTGTCAAAACTTAAGGGTCGCACCCCAGGTACTGATAGAATTTCTTACCCCATGATAAAAAACTTACCGGCGGCCATGAAAACCCGTTTACTTTGTCTTTATAACAACATTTTAAACAATCAAATTCCTCAAATGTTCAAAAGCAGTCTCGTCCTCCCTATACATAAACCAAACCGAGATAAATCCTCCATCAAATCCTACCGTCCAATATCCTTGAATCCGGTCTGCGCAAAATTATTAGATAAAGTAGTAGCTAATCGGCTATGGTGGTTTGTTTCCTGCAACAAACTACTACATAGCCAGCAAATTGGATTCAGAAAGGGTAAATCAGTGTCTGATTATCTAGTATATCTAGACCATCAGATCACGTCCTCCCTATCCCAAAAAAAGCATTTGTCAATCATCTCACTCGACTTTACTAAAGCATTTGACAAAATCGGAGTACACACCATTCTAGACCAGCTCTTAGAATGGAAAATAGGTCCTAAAATATTAAACTATATCAAAAATTTTATGACAAACAGAAAAATTAAAGTAAGAATAGATTCTCACTTCTCCGAAACATATCCACTACAGAATGGGATACCCCAAGGATCCCCAATTTCAGTCATACTATTTCTTATAGCATACCACAAACTCAGCAACATTTTATCATTACACAAAGAAATAGACTTTCTGGCTTACGCAGACGATTTCACTCTCATAAAAAAAATGAATAAACATGAAAATACAAACATAAATCTCAACGACATTCACAACGATATTTTGAACTGGTGCAATTACTCAGGTGCAAGCCTCTCAACAGAAAAAAGTAAACACATACACATATGCAGGAAAAAACACTGTCATCCAAATATCACATGCAACAACTTTACAATAAACAACGCCGAAAACTTAAAAATATTAGGTATCGAATTTAATAAAAGATATAGATGGGAAGCCCACATTTCAAAACTTGTCAACTCATTAAATAAACGTTTGAACATAATAAAATGCCTTTCGAGCCCAAAACTGAATGCTAACACTAGTTCAATCATTGCCGCTACCAAATCTTTAATTGTATCAAAAATTTACTATGGATTATACCTTTTTGGCTATACACCTAAGTCCAATATCAACAAACTCAACTCATTACTAAACTCGGCTATACGAACCGCCTTAGGCGCATACCGTACTACACCGATTCGCAACATGACGTTCGAAACAGGCATACCTCCGTTAACACAAATGAGGGAGTTTGCCACAACAAAACTTTGCAAAAACCTAATCGTTAATGACCAGTCAACACTTTCAAAACTTACACACAAAATAATAATTTCTAAACGAAAACACAAAATTCAATCAACACTCAAACGCATAATAGAAAAATCACTGGAATTAGATATTCCCATCAATTATAAACCTAAGACCATCACCCGATTTCCTGGATGGCAACTACCTTTCAATGCCATAGATACATCACTCCACCATTGGAAAAAAGAAAATACGCCTTCAACAATATTCCAAAAACTCTTCTCAGAATTAACCAACAAACTTATAAAAAAAAAGTTCAAACTAATCTTCACAGACGGTTCAAAGAGCGCAAACCAAACAAGCTTCAGCGTTATATACAATGACAGAATATTAATTAGCAAGGTTTTACCTTATTACAGCACAAATTTTGCTGCAGAAACGATAGCCATATTTGAAGCAGTACAATATGCTAGCAAAACACCTGGAAAATTTGCAATTTGTTCCGATTCCTTAGCCTCATTAGAAATGATAAAAAATATAAACAATAATAATTATTACACAGACTACATAAGAAACTGCTTACTAAAATTCAAAAATAAAATCGAACTCATATGGATACCAGGACACGCTAAAATCAAGGGCAACGAATTAGCAGATTTAGCAGCAAAAGAAGCACAAAACCGCCCCCTAACTATGTCTCTGAACCTCCTACACACAGATATTAAAAAACATATAACAAAAATATTCAAAAATACACAACACTCCACATACGAACAAACAACAAGTTGGTACAAATTTGTTAACCCAAAGAAGCAAGCGATCAATGAACACACATTTACACATAATACTAACATAACTAGAAGGGAAATAACAAAAATAATTAGACTACGACTTGGGCACACACGACTAACACACGAATATTTAATAAAAAAAGACCTAAATATCTGCAAATACTGCAATACCTCAGCTCCAAACATCAAACACATCCTAGACGACTGCACACATTTTACAAACCACAGAAAATCACTAAACAACACAAAACCTACTGATCTACTTTTAAACAATTCTACAGAGAACATTATTAAACTTATAAACTATTTAAAATATTGTAATATCTTAAATGAAATTTAGCTAACACCCTACATACACATATATACACACCCAGTATATTAGCTTAAGGCCGCAGTAGCCATAGCTATAAGTTTTTTTGTATTTTATAGTTAACTATAAATACAATTGTCAATAAAAAAAAAAAAAAAAAAAAAAAGATACAAAATTTAAGCACTTTGGCATTTTTAATTAAATAATATGCAAAATGAATTCCATAGAAAGAACAGTTATCTGCAGATATTAGACATTAAATGAAAACAAAAGTGATTAAGCTAGAAAGCGGAACCGGTTGTCGGAAGAAATTGCGCTGAGTTGGTTTGTGCATCGAAACTTCGCTGCTCTTCCACAAGTCAGTTATGATGTTGATGTCACCGCAAGTGAACCACCTTGAAATATATGTATGCATTGAGGCACAGAGATTTTGCAAAGAATTTACTATACTTTGCGCTTTGTCTTCGCTGGAAGACAACAGATGCTTCTCACAAGGCCAGCACCGTAAAGAAACTGCACATTTTATTTGGTTAATAAACTAAAGAGTTTTATTATTTTTGCTTAAAATTTTTTTGTTCTTTCATCAAAATTTTTTAAATTAGGATTACTAAAAAATGTTTAACAATTTTTGTTTTGGTGATGGTCCTGTGCACTTTTTCCATACTTGAAAACATACGAATGCCACAATGCTACGACATTTTTTTATATAAAAAAAACACCCAACACTCCTCCGCCATTCTTTCTGTCCTACTTTGAGCCATGCGTGAACGGGTTAACCAAGCCCTGTCTTCAAGTATGACGCCTTGAAGTAACGTGGGTGGAGAGTGTTCCGCTTGGACTAAGCGAGGGTATACACCGATCAGCCGTCAGGGGGATGAATCCAATGTTTCTAAGGATATTTTAGAGCCCGTCGGTGAGGTCGAGCCGGCAGCCCAAACCTTTCAACTTGATTGCGGTATGTGAAATGGCAGTTTTGCCCGCGATGCCTACCGGTACCACGTTTAGCATCACATTAAGCTCTAGAGTAGGAGTGGTTCGAAGCGCCCCACTGATTCCAATGAGTGCAGACGTTTGAACTCGCTCCAGCTTCTTCACCGATGTTATACTCTCCAGTGAGTGCCGCCAGGCAATAACTTCATGTAAAAAAATTGATTTTACAGTGGTGTTATAGGAGTAAAATCCAACCCATCTTCTGCCAATAGTGACATTGTATGCATACATGATTATTTTTACTTTCCTTATCCTGTCCCCAATTTTAGGCTTTCACGTTAGGAGAGTGAGGGGAGTTGAACTCTGGGTATTTTATAATTCCTCGTGAATAGGACGAGCTACGTCTTCAGAGGATTCACAGACAAGCCGCAATCAGCTGCCCATCTAACAACTACAACAATTAGTACCACGTAAAAATTAGTGTAAGCCTAGGCAATCATCCTTCAGCCTCTTTTCATCAGCACCTCCAGCAAGTTAAATTTAAAGCACCGTCAATGGCGAGAAAGGCACCCACTGCGAGTACCAACTTCTTTAAGAAGGGCAGATTCCACTGATCTACCTTTACAGTAAGCGTGCTGGATATGCAACAAATGCCCCCGAAGAATTCCGCTTCTCGTGTGCAGGTCAATTAGGCTCTCAACGGTTTTCAGCAAGATAAAATGCTGATTGCCTGCCTTGGAAGTGAAGGCAACCTCCATAGCCTCTGGCCATGTAACTCGCGTAGTTACGGCTCAGCCAGTGTATCAATGGCCCAATCCTGGCGGTGCTTATCTATCAACCAGCCATGGTTTCGAAAACAGATTGTTGTACTCCCCAGGCTGGTGCTACTAGATTCTGTATTCATCGGAAAATTAGCGTCGAGAAGTAGCTTCAGTGATTTCTCGCCGCTCACCGCCCAACGTCCCTATTCTTCTCTCAGGTACCCCAAGGGGGCGGAACTCCTCGTGAGTATTCGTCTAAACCTCGAAGACTCATGGCAGCCCTCCACGCTGAAGCATAGAAGCTAATCTAAGAGTCCCTCTTGGTATTTCTAATTTCGGACATATACATTCCTACCCATATAGCACTATCTTTTACAGTTTCATCTTGAGGGAGACTTAATATTTTATTCCTATTAAGAAAGTGCCATTAATAAGCTCAGGAAGCTCAGTTGTCTACCAAGGTGGATTTTCTTTTCTAGGGAATGTTCTAAATGGGCAGGAGCTTTCAAAAGCACTATTACTAGCTGAAGTGAATCGCTCCCTCCGAGAGATCTAGATTTTCTCTCCGCCTTTCGGGGAGTAGATCCAACAGATTTCCGCTATATGTGTTCCAGTCCGTTTTACTCCGTTTCCTGTAGAATGATCAAGCTAAATAAACCTAAAACTTGCAAAAACATAAAAAATAAAAAAATTTGTTTAGCATTTACGCCATCTTGCGAGCTTTAAATAAAAAAAATGTTAATAAAAATAAGTTATTCCTGCCAAAAAGTCTTCCAAGTAGAAATTTCTAGGTATTACAAAAATAACATTCATTGTACTTAAGTACTAAATTTAAATTAAAAAATTCTGTTTATTTATGTCGTATTAAAGCTTCTTTTAATATTTGAGGTGTTCAAAAATGACTTTAGAGCTACGCTCTAGTGGGCGTTTTTGCTTATAATTTCATGTAAAATCCAAATCAGCTAAAACAAAACAAACTACCTAAGGTATATAAAATAAAAACTCATTACGCGGTAACAAAAAATGGGTAATGCCGGTTTCAGTTACATGCGCAATCGTATGATAGGGAATGTCAAAGATCATAAATAAATCACTTAGCAGCTGTAATTTAATGATTTATTGCATGAAATCGAATTAAAAGGGCTGCTGAGAAGCAGAAAATCACCATGGAAAATATCCTTGCGCGTACGCTGTCAGTTAAGTGCCCTTCCTTGTCGACCTTGAGGAGCGTAAACAATACTGCTGCATTCCAAGCAGCCACTTACAGCCGCCAATAAATTGGCTTTTCACATACACACATGCGCTATATTCACATAATGAGGAAAAAGCCAGCTATTAAGTAAACCAAAAAACTGGCATAAGGCATTTAAATACAGCAATAAGAAAAAAACAAAAGAAAAGAAAAAAAAACACAAAACTTGTTCACGAAAGAATAATAAATTACTTGGGTACATTAATATCTGACCGGGCGTAGTGCGTATCGCCGACCGCAAAGGCCATTGGCCAAACGACGGCGACAGTCGTTTTTTGACAGGTAACCTGTACATATTTACGCTTTTATGCGGGTATGTACATATGTGGGCCTCATATTTTTTATTCCAGACTAAAGTTAATACCAGCGCACGTTTAAAGAACAAGAACGATGAAAGACAAAGCATCCGAGCGAGCACAACACTTTCTGCGCAGGAAACTCATCCTTGGATGTGGAATTTTTCGTTCTCTGTTTTGATTATGGCTTTGACGAATTTTTAATTATCGGGTGGTATATAAACTGACGCCTATATAAAAATACCTACCCAACCACATTATGCGGAAATCAATTTTAAAACATCCACACGCATACATACATAGATATGATAGCAATTTGTTCTTATTCCATATAAAAATTATATTCATACTCCGTTTAACGCACCACACATTTGCTGAATCACTATCTTAGAGATATAATCAATATAAGGCAACATTTTTCCATTTACATACATGCTTTGCTTATTAAGAACAGGCTGTCAAACAGACATTGAATTGAAAATATACTTGTCAGCCAAGCGCCCGAGCGTGTAATCGAGAGCGCACTATGATCCACCTAATCAAGGCTTAAATGCTTTTAACGCACTGATCGGCCACTCGATCAATGTCACATCGAGTGCACTGAGTAAAAACTAATAGTAGCAGAGTAAGTGCGTAGTTTTGTATGTACATATCTGCACTCATCCTCCTTTGAAGGTTTGTAAAAATGTATATTAAGTATTTATCTGAACTTTAAAGTTGAAAAAAAAGTGCATTAATGCCACTATTGGCTATCACTTACCGCTATCGATTTCATTTTCGCTGGGATCGCGATTAAACACGTCACTATAGTACTGATCATGTTGTTCCGATTCAACACTTTGTAATGACTCTTGACCATCATCGGCCACTTCATCAGCCTCGGCATTGATGTCCGCATAATATTCTGGCTTTTGTAAGGTTGGTTCTGAATCTTGTTCACTTTCTGCAATAGCTTCGTCGATTAGTTGTTGGCGATGTGCGCCGCTGCTGCTGCTGCTGCCGCCTCTGCGCCGTTGGTTTTGTTTTTGCCCATTGTTGCCATATCGTTTGCGTCCAGACGTTTTCGATGTACCGCCACGTCGAAAACTGTGAAACGCTTCGGAGGAGGAGAAGCCGCGTGGCCGTGGGCGTGCCGTTGTTGAGGAGGAGGGCTTAGGAAGTATTTCGGATATGGTGGGGATGCGTTCGTTTGTGCTGCGATGAGGGAAAAGTCGTCGTTCTAAATACTTGGCGAATATTTGTTGTGTGATTTGATTTTGCCGCGCGATTTCCGCCTCGTCCAGCTGGAAGTCACCGGTGGCTAGAAGAAAGGAAAAAATTTTAAATAAAAATTAAATGCTATTCTGAAATAGTTCATTCAAAATAAATATAAAGGTCACGCAATTAACGGTTTATGTAGCAGAGCGAGATAAGGAAGTTATGAATCTATTAATAAATTTTCCAAAAACGGCGGGTAGATGAAAATAGTGCTCGCAATACACTAGATTTTGAGTAGATTTACTTGGCTTAAAAATTATCGAAAAAAAAAAATTATGAGAAATGCTTATTGCCTTGGCGTAGACAGTTAGACTTAATGTTCTCTGTTTCTTTTGCATGGAATGCCGTAGATTGATTATTAAAGAAAATTATTTATCTTGTGGTTTACAAACACTTGTCGGTATCAAAAACCACGAGATACTCTCTATCACTGTAAGTACAAGTATTGAGCTTGAAGGAAAAAAAGATGGTCATGTCAGTCTATTATTGCAACAAACTCAGTTCATCTCGGGAAGGGCTGATTACATCATCCCAACGGTGACATTCAATACGAATTTTGCCATTATATTTCCATGTCAGGAGAAATGGAGTTAGGGACTTCTACTAAACGACTTCGACACTACAGTCCACACAGATGGTGCATAAATGTATTATGGTGTTGGAGCTGGTATATACTCGTATACGCATAGACTTAGACTTGAAAAATCTATGCGTCTTCGTAATACTTTCAGTGTCTTCCAGGCGGAAGTATTGGGAATAAGGGAAGCTTGTATGCTACTAGTCGCCTTCTCTTTTAAGGGCAATACCGCTATATCTTTTCGTATAGGCAAGCTGCAATCCAAGCACTGTATTTAAAGAAAAAGAAAGCTATCTTCCACTTCCTTAATAATAATAACCTGTTAGCCCTTGGCAAAAAGCCTTTTGAAAACCGCAGGCCGTCATAGACGTAAATAACCTTATAAGGTTTCTCTATTGCATAGACTGGATATAGTCGTGAAGGAATAACCTTATAACTTGTCGGTAGCGATAATGTAGCAACAATTCGATAGATATGCGGAAGCGCTAATTTGATTCTTGGTGAATCACCAACTATTATACTACACAAGGTTTTTCTAATGATTTTTCCCAATCCTCGAAATATTTGTTGAAATCGATTCATGGTATGAGGGTACTTCCCTAATTGTCAACCAAATATTGGGGGGCTAAATCTTTATTTTCTTTAACCTCAATTTCACACATATTCAAGAAAATTAGAAAAGAAAAACCAAAAATACCTAATATATATTAGTTGAACATGTCTCACACCTCACACCAGATGTGAAGATCTTATGACTTCATACGCCTTTTCATTCTAAGAACAGTTAACCTTTAAAAAAGAATACTTTGCAAATGCGCCCACAATTGTGAAAGTAGTCTAAGTCATACTCTACAAGACAGCTGACTACCATATAAGCACTCATATTATCATCATCACTATCCTCATCCAACTACACATTTTTGTTCTAGCCATTCGAAAGTTCTGGTAGTTTCCCCTTGTCGGTGTGATATTCTATCTCTCTTTTACCAATAGCAATTTCTTATAACTGAACAATATATCTACTATGCTCTAAAGGCAAGGCAACTTTTCATTTTTGTTCTCAACAAGTAATCAGCACTGATGAGCCAAACTAATCATTTTCGTCATCAAAAGGTAATCAGCACAAACTCCTCAATAACTCCTCATTTTCGTTAAAAACTAATCAGACTGAGGAGTTTCGTTAAAAAGTTTTATTAAGAAATAATAAAATTTATATTTTACGGCGATCCGACCTCACGAATTTTCAATTTTTAGCCAAGCATCTACTCATTCGGCTATGGCGACCTTACAGCAACAACAGCCAAATTTCACACTAAAACTTTTTTCAGAGCAGCCACATTATAAGCATACAAATGCGTTGTCTTGGCGTTTAAAGTAGAGTAGATATATTTTTCACTTATATGAAATTCCTATTGGTAAAAGAGAGATAGAATTCAAACCGAACAAGCGAAAAGAATATCAAATGAAATTTTGATTTCCCCTTTAAAAAATGTTGTATATGCTATTCTGATAATGCGCATGTAAAGGGTGTTTTTTTTAGAGGTTAGGTTTTCAAGATGAAATAAAACGTATATAATTTAATGTTATGGCCAAGAATTTAGCTTTATTATAAAGATAAGGGTTTGCCATTATGTTTTAAAAATGATTTCGGGCAAGTGGCCGCCGCGGCTGGCTCGAATAAATTCCAGCCGAGAGGCCCAATTTTCGACCACTTTTTACAGCAATTGGGGCCGTATGTCAGCAATAACGCGCCGAATATTCTCTTCCAAGACGTCAATCGTCTCGGGCTTATCTGCGTAGACAAGCGACTTCACATAGCCCCACAAGAAATAGTCCAGCGGTGTTATATCGCACGATCTTGGAGGCCACGCCACAGGTCCACGGCGCGAGATAATGCGCTCACCAAAAGTTTCCTTCAGTAAATCGATTGTTGCGTTGGTTGTATGGCATGTAGCGCCGTCTTGTTGGAACCAAAGGTCGTCCACATCAACATCGTCCAATTCAGGCACGAAAAAGTCATTAATCATGGTTCTATAGCGCTCTCCATTGACTGTAACATTATGGCCCGCTTCATTTTTAAAGAAATATGGACCAATGATTCCCTCTGCCCATAGAACACACCAAATAGTGACTTTTTGAGGATGTAACGGCGTCTGAGCAATGGCTTGTGGATTATGTTCACTCCAAATGCGACAATTTTGCTTATTGACATACCCATTCAACCAAAAGTGAGCTTCATCGCTGAACAAAATTTTCTTCGATGCGTCGCGCGAACCGAACCATTATTTTCGTAATAAATTTGCACGATTTGCAAACGTTTTTCAGGTGTAAGTCTATTCATTATGAAATGGCAAACCAAACTGAGCATAAATCAAGCGACAGCTGTCAAAAAGACCATCTACGAAAAAAGTAGTGCCAACTTGAAAACCTAACCTCTAAAAAAACACCCTTTATTAGAGACTAATAAAATACTTGTAAATGTGTTGGAATTTTTGTCGAAACTATTTTTTCCAGGGTACGTTCTTAGAAATCAGCGAAATATTATTAAGCTGTCGAATATTTAGAAAATAGGCTCTTTATTTTCTTAGTTTGAATAAATAAATGTCTGAAGTTTACAAAACTAAGAAAGAAATGCTAAAATGAATGATTATGATTTTGGAAATATATACATACGTGCAACCAAGTTGGCCCATTTATCTATCACAACTGCTATTGAGGTCGCAAAAAGCATTTTTTTGCTCAGCGCCCACAATAAAAAAAAATGATCATGAACATATCTAAAAATGAAATAACAGTATTTTCTATATTTTTTGTTTGCCTTATGAGGAACAGCAGGCAATATTAACCTAATCGATTTTGCGCTTCATCAATCTATTCATTAAAAAAAAAACATGCAGTATGGCTGCATAATAAGCGGCATTTACTCGTCAATATCCATAATTATAAGTTGATAGCACGAAAAACACAACACAAAAAAAAAACTGACGTGGCTGTGATTTGTGCTGCGATGTTTCATTATATTACTTACAAATAAATCTGACAAGTGTTGCTTCAGGGTGTAATCGAATAATTGGCAAGTACTTATCTATGTACATATAAGTACAGACGTGCCCCAAAATGCAAAGGAATACAAGTGTCGTGTCATCTTCAGTGTCATGTATTACACAATCAAACATTTTTTTATGTATTTTTCTTATAGTTTAACATCAGCTTACGCATCGCATTGAGGCACAGACAGCCGGCTCTTAGGTTATGAATATAAGCTGATATTTAATTTTATTACCACTACCGCTTTTAATTGCGTTTTTGTGTAACTAGCGCCTACATCTAGCTACAACAACACATTAATGATCCTGCCTTTGTGCACGCGCCTCGCTGTTTTACACACATGCTTTGGGTGCTCAACTTTCTATCCTTGACACACATTCGCACACACTCAGCCACTGAAGAGCGTCTGCGTACAAGTGTACAAGTGAGCAGCGGTAAATACCGACTTATTTAGATACCTCAGTTGTGAGTAAGCAAAAGAGCAAGACAAGCATAGAAAACCATTGTTTACCGTAGTATAAATGCAAATTAAAAAACAATCGAAATTTCTTTAGGCGTTAAGAAGTCGGAATAAATAAACAAATATTGATAGTGTGAAACAAAAGAGAAGCAAACATGATCACACAAGCGTCACATGCGTCTCATGCATACATACGTCAGCAAAATGGCATTGGAGTGCGATATTTGATTTATTTGCTCATTTTATTTGGCGCTTTGTTAAGGTGCAAATATTTCGCACCAGTCGATACGCATCATAAATGCCTTTTGCAGCGATAAAAAAACGTGATTTAAAATTTTTGAATCTCTAATTAAAGTGTCGTTGAAAACTCTCTGTAGGGAAAATACTATTTGTGTACTAGAATACTTATTCTTCTAGATTGGCGCGATAAACGCTTACGCGACTTTGGCCGAACCTCGACTTTGGCCCTTACTAGAATACTACCAGTTTACTTTTCAGCTCAAATAGTTTGTGTGCTATATTTTTTCTAAGTTAGCAAGTGGTATTTTTAACAAGGCGATGCCCTATGAAATGGCAATTGCCCCGCATCATCATGCATCAGCAAAACACCAGATAAAATTTCAGCTCATATTAAGCAAAAAATATTCCGGTTCAATATGTTTTTAAAATAACCTGCTTTAGACCAGTTAAAATATAAAAAACATCCATTCCATTATGTTCCGACGTTTTAAACAATTCGTTTTCATATTAAAAGTGAATTTTTTTTCCTTAAATTAAATGACACTTCTTTCAGGTGCAGTAACTGATTAGTTAAAAATTAAAACAAAAACAAACAACAAAACAAAAAGTAAAAGTTTTAAAAATTAAAACAATTCTTTAACAAAAAACTATTGTGTATATACAGTCACGTACAGCTTATCTGATACAGCCACGTTTTCTTTTTATAAAGTCGTCTACATTTCATAATCATTCATTTGTCAACATGAAATACAAAAAAATGTACACTCATTTCATTGTGATGCAAAAAAAAAAACAAAAAAAAAAACAACTATAACAAATCTGATCTTAAAACGACGATTCTGGTAGAGTAGCACCAAATTAGTCCAGAATAAACAAGTAAATGTATTGACTCTGAAAATCTATTGACTGAAAATAAAGGATACCCAACAAAGTACTAAATACCTTAAAATGTTAAAAATTAGAAATAAATAGTTGCTCTTTTTTGACTGCATCATTGAAGCTGCAGTGTGAATTCTCTCTATGTTTTTGTTTTTGTATTACATTGAAATAAGTGGACACTGTTTTGTATTTTATCTTGAGAAATAAAATGAAACAAAATATCTGCATAATCTGCCTTTTCATTTGCGCAAAATATTACTGTTTTAAGCCGACTCCGAAAGGCAGACCAGGAGCTTTTTTAATGGCAAAGGATTTCCTGTTTTCTTTTCCAAACTTAAACTTAGTTATCTAGAAAAGATCCTCTAATTTTTTTTTTATTTTTATTTTTTTTTATATATATCTTTTTTATATATTTGTTTGTATTTATTTATATTTTTAATTTAGTTTTTTATTTAATTTATTTTTTATTCCTTTTTTTCTATTTTTTATTTTTATTTGTTTATATTTTTTATTTTATCTACTTTTTTAATTATATCAATAGTACAGAGTAGGTACTAGATCTTTTAATAGTACTTCAACTAACTAGAACGATTTCAGCATGAAAATTTCCTAATCGAAATTTTTACAACTATTCATTATCAAATCAATACAATACAGCTTAACAATAATAATATTTTAATAATTATAATTACATAAATTTTAATAATAATAATAAATTGGCGAACTCCTGTAAGGAGGAACTCAAACGTCTCGAACGTGCACGAAACATCTCCCTTATCTGGGTTCCAGGGCATAGGAACATAGAGGGAAATGAAATTGCTGATGAGCTTGCCAGGAAGGGGTTGACAGAACCGGTTTACACTGTCTCCTTCGCAAGACAGATGGAGGTCTGTCTCATCGTATGCTATTTCGAAAACACTATGGCCTCAATACGATAGAAACAGAACGCTTCAGGTGATGGGAATCCCCCGCCATTCAATTTCCAAACTCATTGCGGTGAAGCTTGGAACTCCGTAGTATGGGGATCCTGCAGTGAAAGAGACTCTGGAACACTTTCTCTGCAAATGTCCGGCTCTGGCGGCTAGGCGCTTGAGATTCCTTAGCGTGCCCTTTTGGGATGACTTGAAGAAATTCTCCAGCCTAGATCCCTTTTCTCTCCTCCACTACATCAACAGCACTGAATGGCTGTAGACGGTTTTTCTCTTCCCAGGTAGTGGTCTACATTATGGGATCAAAACGGCGCGTAAGTGCTACTTGAAGTACTCCTGCCATCTTACCTACCTACCTACCTAATAAATTTGCAGGCAAATTGCGCATTTTATTACTGGTATCACTCTAATCAATGACGAACAAGTATGATTGCGTCTATTAAATACCAGTGTCTGAACCAACATTATTCCATACTAGTTTCGCTTTTTCCTACAGGGCTGTTATTCCACTGAAATTATAAGTTTGTATGTATTGGTTTGCTTAAAGACGCCCTCGGAACACAATTATAATTAATTAATTCATAAACTAGTGTTGGTAAAATAGTGTTTTCTTTTTATCTAAAAGATCCACTTGTATAACCATAATCTGAATTCGAATAATTCTGGTCTGAAATAATATCGGCAGACGAACTCGTTTTCTGGAAAAACGTCATAGACAAAAAAATTTTAAATTCGAGAGGAACGACTTCCAATTTGTCAATTTACTATGACTTTATCAGTAAAAAGTACACATTTTCATCTAAAAATATATTTTCATATAGAATAGATGTAATCGTTTTTTACACAGCTTAAAATAAGAGCTTGCGGTCATTTCTGCATACTTAATTAAATATAAATTGTTTTTCTGCTTTTGTTTTGTCACTCTTCTTGCAAACGAGCGGCATATTTGTGACCATAAATCTTTTCGTGGTGCAAAATTAATCACCCTATCGGAGGATTTACAATTGTTGCAAATGAGATCGTACGTCAATCATAATTGGCAGCAGTAAACTTGACAGCTGCAGTATACAAGCAGAGAGGTGGAAAGGTCAAAATAAAGATTCCCATCACTCAAAATCATTTGTTTTATTTAGTAAAAATTGTTATTCAAAAACAAAATTTGGTGATTAATTTTGTACCTTTTTGTGTTATTTAAGTTACACTTTGCTGATAAGCTGTAGCTGTCAGCTGCCGGAAATTTTTAAATATACATACATTTTTTTCTAATCTTCTAATGTTCCAATGTTCCAATCTTCTACAATGTTTTGTAAGTAACAGTTTTTGAGAAATGTACAACTTTTTCCAATACACAAAAAAATCAATAAAATATCCATTCAGGTTATGTTTCTCAACTTCTTCTTACTTTCAACAGTACGAAACAAAGATACCAATTTGACGATCCCAATTGTGCAACATTCCGTCAGATATTATAAGTAGTTTAATTTTATTCTTAATGAATTTTCATTATTATGCATCCGTTCGCGAGTATACCCGTGAGTTCATCGAGGATGACGACCGTAGTGGCAGGCCATTGACAACGGATTAAAACTGATGAAAACATTAATAAAGTGAAAAAAAAATGATCAATAACCGCAAATTAACCACCAGGAAGTTGGTAGAGGACTTGAATATTTCTCATCGATCCGCACAAAACAGTTCATGTTTCGATTTGCGCCGTGTTGCTGCAAAGTTGGTTCCAAGCGACCTGAATTTCATAAGTCCATATCGCCAAAGACATGATTTCCAAGGCTGAATCCGACCCAACATTTATCGTTCGCGTCAAATCTGGAGACAAAGCGTGGAAGATGCAAGATTACGAGTACGACACGCAATCCAAACATCAGGTGACGAGTGAGTGGAGAACACCGAATGAACTAAGAACAAAAAACAAGTCACAAAAAAACACCCGTGCTAATAATTTATGTATTGTAATACAGCGGTACTGTTTACGTCTTTTTTTGACGATTTATTTAGCGTTATGAGATGTTTACGTGAAGGAATTCGTCAAAAGACGAAAGGATTTGTGAATTTTTTACCAAGAATACCATTCAACAGCCATTTCTGGTTTGCTTTTTGATGGTGAAGTAGGGTTCAAAAGTGCCGTCGCACTTAATAGGGACCATCGTCTACTGCGTCGACACCCTTCCCGGGTCTACTTTCTGCACTACTTCGGGAGGACCCAGAACGGCATCTATAAAGAACCAATTCTATTCTCACACATCTGGGTACATCATATTTGTAAGCAGCTTTCATGCTATAGGCTCGTCTTCTTGTGTCTCTATCTGTGCGGCTTCGTTTTGTTGCACTGTGTCGAGGCCTATCCTTTTTTTCCGTAGTACGTTCCGACGCGATCCAGTGTTCGAGCATTTTGCTGATTATGTTGCTGCTGCGTCATCGCTCGGCACTTCGCAGTGTATGCACTTGGGATCGCTTACCTTGCAAATGCGGTGCAGGTAATACCGGAAGTATCCATGGCCAGAGAGGAACTGAGTTAAGAAGTAATTCACTTCCCCGGTAAGCTGGGGTAACTCTCCCCACTGTTCGTTGTACGGCCTCGGGCACTTGGGGCTTGGCTTTGGAGTTTAGCCATAATTAATTCCCCATACTTCGCTGCCATACAGGAGAAATGAGTCTGTGGCGGTCATGATTAACCTTCTTTTGCTTTGTGTTGACCCACCGATGTTTGCCATTAATCTGCTTAGCATCCCCTGCAGTCAAGTAGAATACCTAGGTATCTCACTACTTTTTAGACTTTGTGTCATCAGGATGACTTTAGTCT
This sequence comes from Anastrepha obliqua, assembly GCF_027943255.1. Taxonomy (NCBI): domain Eukaryota; kingdom Metazoa; phylum Arthropoda; class Insecta; order Diptera; family Tephritidae; genus Anastrepha; species Anastrepha obliqua. The sequence continues at coordinate 13,905,060 of NC_072894.1, forward strand.
TACGTTTGGCGAGTTCCAGGCCGTGACCCTCAATCCATATTTGCGTCCTTATCACAAATTGTTTCAGGTTTCTCCTAGCGTCCTCACTGTCCCGGGCTGGTATGACTGCCAATATATCATCCGCGTATCCCACTAGACATGTATCTTCTGGCATTTCTATGCTCAAGATCTCGTCGAACTCAGTCGTCGTAGCTCAGTCAGTAAGGATTCACCCGAAATGAGTCGCTGTTTGAAATTAAGTAAATTTATGACGCCTCTGCGGGCTATACCGAAATTACAATTCCAGAAATGTTTCGCGAGCTTGCTCAAACGCTGACATAAGTGCATTGTAGTGGATGGGGAGAACTTTGAGGGCGAGAATATCACTTTTGGGGAATAAACTTGTATTTTGAATTTTCAGAATATATTCCAGGAAGTTTTTGATCAAGGTGGCTAGCTGCCAATCGGTCTCATAATTTTGCAACAGAATGTGACTAAAAAAATTCAAATGTACCTAGGAAGAGCTCGTTTCTATAACCCCATCCGATGAGTAACCGTCGTCCTGTTTTTTTTATATCTGCTACGCCCACAAAAAAAACCGAAAAATTTTAAAACGTTTTTTTTTTGAAGATATTTATTTTTCTTATGTTTCGAAATTTACTCCATACTGCAGAAGTGGCATGTCAAGTGCATGCAGTCACGATGATGTACATTTTTTTCTTACATATTTCAAATACTCCTTATACGCTCTTAAATTATGTGGGTATTTACAAGTCATTTTCTGCAGTTTTGCTGGCTAATGAGAAATTCGTGTAAACATTGCATAATTAATGCGTTGTTTTTGTTGTTTGGTTTATTGAAGTGCGTGTTTAAGTGATCATGTACGCCACTTGTTGAAAAAATTACACATGTAGATATGTGTATGTATATATTTATAAACAATGTAAGCGATCATAAGTGATGGTCAAAATCGTGTATTTCCACTTTTTTTCTCAACTAAAGTGTTGCTGTTGGTGTTGCCCAAGTTGTAGATAGTATCTGGATGTAAATCATTTTGCCTCGAGTGATTTTGGCAACTTGTCTTTATTACTTAAATTATTATTATTATTTTTCAGGTACTAAAAAAATCATTAAACTCGTTCGTAATGTGAATTATTGCGAACACTTTCTTACTGCCACTACCCTTTAATTTATTTCGGTACCTGCTTTACAATTTCTCATGACTTACAATCACTTTTCTGGTAATTAGTAGCTCACGTAAGGACTATTAAAGTGTAGTTAACTTATAACGACTGCAGTGCAACCATTTCGCAGATGTAGTTGTAAAATACGTTGAAAGTTTATTTTATGCCTCAAACCAAATAGCAGAAATCTCGCAAAAATGTTAAAGTATGTGTCACTCGAGGCTGCTTAAGTAAAGTGCTGCTTTTACGATTGAAATATCATTTGCCATTCAGTGCGAGGTAGCCTTAAAGGCTGTTTGTAGCACATGGGCTGAAAAGTCCCCAGCCGAACATAAATAAATCGTTCTACAAAAGTGCTATTGAAATGTTAGAGCGGCACTGGAATGATTGCGTTATTCTTGATGGAAATTGCGTTAATGAATAAAGCTAATTTTGTAAAAAAAAAAAAGTGTTTTCTTCGTTATGCCCGGGACTTTTCAGCCCATGTGTTATATAGTGTATATGAGCATAGGGCCGAGGTGAAAAACCTGACCCGAGTTCGACTTTTTCTAAATTATTTATCTCTAGCCAACACAATGCTGGAAAATTGTCTTCCTCCAAACCGTTGTTTTAGGCCTTCCGCTTTTTCGGCTGCCTTGGAAATTGCCTTCAACTGCATACCGACAGCTTTCCTCGGAGGCTTCCCTACGTTATGCCCGAACCAACCACATTTTCACCTCTTTATAATGTTGTTGTTGTAAGCATCAACATTAGCATTCAACATACATGTACGGGGAATGGTACTGGAGTGACAAGTCCTATGTCGGATATACATCCGGGTCATTCCGGTAACGTAGAACCAACTGTCGTGAGATGGCCTTTTATGATTGTGGCGACTGGTTCGATGTTACAGCGTTTACATAATGACGAGTTACTTATAATGTTGGGCCACCAAATGTTGAGAAGCGTAGCAGTCAGCTATTTATAAAGGCTTAAAACTTCCTCGTAAGGATGTCGTTAGCTAGCCTTGTCTCGCAACCATTAAAAGAACTGTGAGGACAATGAATTGGAATATGTTTTTCTTTGTCTTCACAGATAAACTGGTACAGTTCCATATTTTTCATAGCTGAATTCTCGTATCTTTAGGCTTTTTGCTAATCTTGATTCTATATCTTTCTTTGCACCAGCATCCATAGTGGTCGCACTTTCATGGTGTTCAAAGGAGTCCATAATTTCAATATTCTCTACTTCAATGGCGATTGATGTTAATTTTCATGGCATTTGTGTTTTGGATGTTTATTTTCAATCCATATAGTGCAAATTCACTTGTTAGGTCATTAAGTTTTCCTTGCGTAGCAGAATGTTTCGTTAAGATGTTTCCGTTCATCAGCATAATGGAAATCTTAAATTAAGCATGTGACCTATCCATTGCCATTTTCTGCTTTTGATTTTCCATAGGATGGATTCCTCATTCATGTCTTCTGTATACCCATGCGACGCTGTGCCAACTGCTTGCTAGATGGATTCTTTTATATCCGACTTGCTAAAAAACACCTCACGGTCTTTTGTGTCCTCTACTCATCACAGTACCTCATCTAGATCCTCCTCTTACTCACAATATCTCCATTTCATATTTCTTATTTATTTTTATTTGCGTGCCCAGCAGTTTGACGTTTAACTGAAATTTCCCAAGATATCGATAAATAAACAAAGTCTATTACTACTATACTTCAAAATCATATGTAGGTATGTACTTGCCAACAGTGAAGTGATTGCCGAAACGCGAGTGCGCTAACTATTTCTTTGGCAGGTAGTAATTTGTCTTGTTCTCGTTCACGACCACACTCATGGAGCTTGAAAAAAACAAAATTAACAGCCCGGCTTTAAGCCGATGAGGTCAATGATGAAACGGACAATTATTGATTGTGCAATTTTCGATTTATTCTCATCTTTAATTTGATCAATCGATTTCCGATAGTCAAGCTGCGATTAAAGCTCTGACGAAGCCTGCAAGGAGGTAATGAAATCTCTTGAATGTGCGGGTAACATTTCTCTGACCTGGATTCCATAGGGACATAGAAACATACATGGAAATTAAATTGCTAATGAGGTGATGAAGGGATCGACTGAATTGGTTTCAGAGGTTCGCACCCGTGACCATTGTTAAAGGCAAGTTGCACAGTTTATTTCTCAGGAAAGCACAAATCAAATGGAGCTCCATTTATTCATGCGCTATTTCGAAAATCCCATGGGCTCAGTACAATAGTCGCCGAACGCTGATAGTCTTGAGGACTTCACACCAATCAATTTCCAAATTTGTACCTGTGCTTACTGGTCATTGGAAGATGGGCACTCTCGTAGAAAAGCTGCGTTCGCTATTTAATCCCACCTGGAGAAGCTGTGGAGACTATTGAACACTTTCTCTGTAAATGTCCGCGTTTGGTAACTAGACGATTAAGGTCACTCGATCCTCCTTTCTTTGACAGCCTGAGACAGTGCGCCAACCTAAATCCCATCAATCTTCGCCATTACATCAACAGCACCTACAATTTGACAGGTTTTTCTCTAAGACTCTCCACAGTTTTGTGGTGTTGAATGAATTATAAGCAAATTGAGAAAAAATTAGTCTATATGTATATGTATATATATCTGTAATTGGAGCTTACACCTTTATTTGGTATTTAGACGAGTTACTCCTCAATTTTGTGGAGTTTTAAGCCAACTCCGAACGGCAGATGGTTTTTTATGAAAAGCTTTTTTATAGCAGAAATGCACTCGGAGGTTTGCCATTGTTTGCTGATGGAGGAGTCCTATTAGAAAAACCTTTTTTTGTCATTTGGTGTTACGTGCCCGGAGATTCGAACTTGTACGCTTTGGAACAGTAGTCACGCACCAACCCATTCTGCTACGGCGGCCGCTTCATTTAGGGAGTATAATATAAAAAAATATATTCGGTGGACATTTTCTATACTCGCACGCTTTTATGTATTGGATATGAGCATGCGGTCGCCGTAGCTGAATGGGTTGGTGCGTGACTATCGTTCGGAATTCAGTGAGAAAATAGCTTCGAATCTCGGCGAAAAACCAATAAGAAGAAAAAGTTTTTTCTAATAGCGATCGCCCCTCGGCAGGTAATGGCAAACCTCCGAGTGTATTTCTGCCATGAAAAAGCTCCTCATAAAAAATCATTTGCCGTTCGGAGTCGGCTTGAAACTGTAGGTTCCTCCATTTGTGGAACAACATCAAGACGCACGCCACAAATAGGAGGAGGAGCTCGGCCAAGCACTCACAAAGGGTGTACGCGCCAATATGAGCATTCGGAGAATTATTAAAAACCTACATTCTCGTTCAAATTTAGTTTGGTAATTGGGCTTGCAATTTTATTGCCGATAAAAAATATGAAATATGAAAATAAAGGATTCTTAATTTAAGTTTTTATTTTCCTACTATTATCAGCAATAAAATTACATCATAAAAATTTAAATTCAAAAATTTACTTGAAGAGTTTTATAGCCAGCTATTAACTGCCTGGTTGACCTCATTGCCATTTTTTGGGCGCTAATTCTTCCCTTCTACCCGTTACTCCATCTAGGTAAGCGTAGCAGCTGTAGTTAATCCTTCGGCATTGATTTCTTCACATAAAAATTCGCAATAAATATTGCACAATAAAAAACATTGTGGTCAAATTAGTGCAAAAAATGTACTTGGATGTTGGCGCGTGATGTAGTACGGGTACCTGTTGCTGTGACATGGACGGCGGTAAAATACGTGCAATGACAAAATCAGCTAACTCGCAATAAACTTTGCTTCAAAATTGTGTAATCGAATGCCGCAATGTTAATTAAAAGTTTGGCTAATTTTTTTATTTTGCACAACAAATATGCTGAACTACTTACAGATGTGCATACTTAAGTATGTACGAGTATGCATGGCGGTGTGCATAGCAAAATATTTTTGTGCAATTTTCTATAAAAATGTAACAAATTGATTAGTTCCAAGATTATTTACTCGTGCGCTGATGATGTCAGTTGAAGGCAACAGCGTTCCTTAGCTTCTTTTTGCGAAGCAATAAATTAATTGCAGCAGCAGTCGCAAAAAAAAAAGTTCTATAAAGTATACGACCGCTTTTAGAATAAATTTTTTTTTTTATAAAAATTATGCACGAAATTTGTAACACCGTTTTTTTTTTTGTTGATGTTCTCATTTTCAATGCTTTGCTTCCCGGCACATGAATTGCGATTGTGAAAAGTTTCCGTGCCACAAATTGACGACAATTTAGTGTCTATTGTTTTAACTAAAAATTTTCAACGCTACCGCAGCAGTCGAAACAATGCCACATACTGGCTGCTGGCTGGTTTGGTGTGGGAGACGCTGAAAGAGCTGGTAATTCGCTGCAGTTAACGTGATTTTGCTGTTGTTGTTGTTGGGCGCTTAACTTTAGTTGTGCAACATTTGTCATGGACACCAAAGAGCGTAAAGTGCTAACCACAAATCATTTGTGCATTGCAATTCTATTTAGTTTTTTTTATTTACTTACTTTTATTTTTCATTTGTTTGGATTTTCAAAATGATTTGTTGCGGGAATGCAAATTTTGCACGGCTCACTTTAAATGCTCGTGCGCTTGGCTGCCATAGGAGTTGCAGATGTTTTATCGATTTTTAAGTTCATACCGGTAATGTTGATGTTGGTAGCTGGCAAATGCAGTCTGGTAATGGCAGAGAAATCAAGATCGCGATCAAGTTCGCTTTGAGGTGATTTCAGCTGCCGTAATGGCTAAGCAATGCCCTCCATGAAGTGGTTATAAAATATGTTTGAATGAGGTTTTAACACTTAATTTTATGTAAGAATCGTTCGCTTAAGAACAACATTTCATAAAACTAATTAACTTTACGATCTTCTTCCTCACAAAATTATGATGATTTTTTTTTTTTTTATTTTTTTATTTTATTTTGCATTCTATTATTAATGCCTTGATTCAGTTTGTTTAAAAATATAATGAATGCCATTGCTATTTTTACTTGAATAAATTCAGCCACCAGCGTATTGATAAGCAATGCAAGAATGAAAAATTGTTCCACGTGGGGTGTGGTCACGATTTCATGGTTTAAAATGCATGCCAGTGTGTTAGAAAATTCCATTGCCATTCCCATGAGATCATGGCGTAGTAAAGGTACTCGTACACACATACGTACATATGTTATGTATCATGTCTGTCCATGAAACCGGAATCTTTTACAAGAAATTCACACTTAATACGCGAGAGTGCAAGAAAATATTTCATACAAAGTCCTGATCATTGCCAGATACATATTTTTGCAAACCTGATGCAACTTAGAAATGGAGCGCCAAAAAATTTGCCATCTTTTGAATCAAACACGTCATCCAAAAATGCTCAACTGGAACCAAGTGTTGGTCTGTTTTCCCTCGACTATTTCTTTCGCATAGGTTGTTCGTACTGATGCTGCTTTTTCATTAAGGCGAACTATCAATTGTGTGTTCACTTTTTTCAAATTCTGTACATTCATGAAACAAAATATAGTTGGATTCATTAAAGCGTTATCGGCACTCAGCATTTGACGAGTTAGTTGATGTGTGCAGTGACGAACAGAGTACGAAGACGTCATAAACAAACGTTTCCACGGCAGTCGGTTCTACGTTACCGAAACGACCCGGATTTATATTCGGCCAAGGACTGACACTCCAGCAGCATTCCCCGTATGTAAGTATGGGGAATGTTTATGCTGCTACAACAACAACAACAACAACGCCATAAACAAAAGTTAACTAATTGTGTTGCATTGCGAAATTATGAGTTTTATTTAGCGGAAGAGAACATATAAAATGTGGGTTAGAACAATAGGCGCTCATAATTTATGAGGAGTTCGGCGCAACTCAAAAACCTCTCGAGACTCTTCTCTCCCAGCCGTTGAACACTATCGGGAACTACTTATTGGTTATTCGCAGCTAACCTTCACTTCTAAAGGCCTTTCACTATCCGCAATCTGTAACCCGTCCGGTTGCCTACAGCTCGATATTCACGAAATATTTCCAATTCCTCGAATCAAATGATTTTGATTTTTTGTCTGAACGATTTAATGATTAGGGTTCTTTTTAATATTTAATCTTTTTAATTAATATTTAATTTAATTTTATTTTAATTTTTTTAATTAATATTTAATCTTTTAAATATTTAAAAATTATATGACTAAAGGCATACCTAAAACTAATCTAATTTTCTAAATTATTGCTTTTCATAGGTAAACAACCATAATTTTTTTTGGGTATGGGAATAAGTTTCCGCCTTCATAAAAGAGGTATCCCTGCTGATACTATTTTTGTGTTCGCTCTAGTAATATACTGGTGATTTGACCCCTGTATATGTGAGGTCTCGATCACAGTAGTTGACATTCGTTTGAAGCGTAAAGACCCTTTTTTATCTGACGTCAAAAATGTCTACGTTCGCCCCGAAAAAGCAGCATTTTCGAGAAGTCACGCTTCATTATTACCTTTTAAAGAAAAGTGCAACTGAAACGTGTCGTTTATTGATCAATATTTACGGCAATAACGCTCCATCAAACACAATTTTCGACGTGAGTCGAACAATAATTGGATGAAGATGCAACTATAACAATTTTTGGATGAAGACTCATGTCTGGTGAACCAGGCTCATCGACAGCGAAAAAAATATTCATGTTTCAAAGGTTCTGTTATGCATCTGGTGGGATCACAAGAGTGTCATCCATTATGAACTCCTTAAACATCTGATACCAATACTGGCAATCGTTACCGACTGCAGCTAATGCGTTTGAATTGAGCTTTCAAAGAAAAGCGGCCGGAATGGGACGGTAGACATGACAAACTGATTTTGCTGCATGACAACGCCAGGCCACACGTTGCAAAATCGGTCCAGAAATATTTAGAGGAACTGAATTGGGAAATCTCTCCCCATCCGCCCTATTCCTCAGAAATTGCATCTTCGTATTACCATCTGTTTCGATCAATGCTGTCAGCGTTTATTGGAGAGCGGTTTACTTCTTACGAGAGCATCGCAAATTGGCTCAATGAATGGATCAAGACAAAAGAACTCAAATTTTTCGTCAAAGGAGTCCGTATGCTGCTTGAAAGATGGAGTAAAGTTGTAGCTTCCAATGGCACATAATTAACATAATGCCATGCTTAACTTTGGCTAAGAAAGGACGGAAACGTATTCCAATACCCAATATATTTGTATTTGTTTTCTCGAAATTACCGCCTTAAGCATAATTTTAATCGAGTGCCGAAAAATCTTCAGCGCTTTTCAGCCCAAGCAAAAACGTAGTTGCAAAATAAGTAGAACAATAACGATCACGATTCACGTATTCGATTTCGCATTTTGATTTATTGCCAAAATACAAACTAATCAAGCCGATTTCGTCATGCCAATCGATGTTGCACGCATTCACAGCAGAAAGAGGTGTCGTTGCAATGATAAATTGGCAGCAATCAAACTGGCATTTGTATAGCCGGGCAATACAAAGTAACAAAGTACAAAAATATTGTAATCGAAAATATAGCAATCAAACTAATTCATATTAAATGGGCGAGAGAATTCGGGTGGAGTGCCTACAGTTCGAAACGCATACATACACACATATGTAGGTACTGACCAATTAACGAATTCGCAGAGTTTCCATAGCCCTACCATCAAAAATACGATTGCATACAAATTATATGGCAGAATATACATTTGAGAAAACAGAAAATAATTGTGACTCGAAAGCTGATCTCGCTTCGCAGCCACTGCGTTCAAGGAACCAAACGACTAGTGTTTGTTTTGCCATTGCGTTGTTGGTGTTTGGCAACGCTTCAGTGAAATGGGGTTAATCACGAGGAGAACCACTTGCTCAAATGCCGAACATACACTCGTACTCGTAACTTGTTATTGTTGTGGTTATGACTGTCTGCCCAGCAGCACTTCTAGCTTATGCTTGTTCGTATGTACGGCCGACGTTCTAATCATGTTTGTTGTTATTATTGGTTTATTGCTTTGCAATAATACACAAATTGTTGCTGTTGCTGATGTTGCTGTCTAGCAACATTGAAAAAAGTGATGTTGCAACCACAAAACCATTATCCAACTTGCATTTACGTGTAATTAGGGGCCGAAACTGTGGTGAGTGGCAGCAATTTTGTTGCATTGAAAAACTTTCGCTTAGGTGCACCTCATTAACCTCATGAGTATGAGTTGCTTTACATTCAAATTGGTTTACGTAAGAGTGAATTTCGATGGAAGTGCACACCGTAATTACATACAACTGTAGTGCGGATGTACTTAGAATTTGAGGAGCTTAAGCGCCATATACTTATAGGCAATTTCAGATATTTTTTTTATGTGTTTTGAATTATGCAAATAGAAACTAAAGATTTTAACAAGTCAATCCTTAACTGGTAGCGTGAATACCGTGGACCCCGCCACTAACGTGCACTGTTGTACTACTTTTTTTTGTATGCACTTTTGTATTTTTTTTACCTAGGATCTGTTCTGAAGAGCGTTTGGAATTTATTTCGCATCGATTTGGGTTTCCACATTTCCAACTCGTAATCAGAGTGTTGAACGGCAATCCTAATGAAATTGAAAAGCTCGAATCGAGTGCAAGTCCTGCAAAAAAACAGTTGTTTTGTTGGTGTATTGTTTTTTCCTTCACCTCTTTTTCCCTCTTGCAATGGTATCCCAAAGGATGAACCAAACTTCTTTCGTCAGCCATTACAACCTAACCTAATCTGGTGTATCCAATGCTTAGATTCTCATGAGTTTGCTAGCATTAAATTTTTGCCCGAGTTTTGATTTTTAATATAGCCACTCGTTAAGGCAAATTTAACAAAAAACTTTTTATAAAATAGAAAATTTGCTTGCGACTGTGATTAGCAATGAAAACAGTGAGCAAAATATAATGGAAAAGTAAAAATTAAAATTTTGCAAAAGCCACAAAGCCGCGCTGATACGCTGCAAGTAAAGATTTATCAATGAAAAGTTTAGAAATAAATAATGGAGTTAAAAAAAGAAGAAGAAAAGAAATAATGATTTATTAATTTTTCATTTAAGTTTGTTACTCAATATCGCCCAAATAAGATTGCATTTATTATAGCATTGAATGATAAAAACGGTCGCCGACTCTTGTCGTTGCTGCTCTACTTTTAAACGATTTTTTTGGGATGGCCGTTGGCTATTTCTGGTTGCGCTCCATGAACTGCAACAATTTTAGGCTTTGAGCTACAAAAAACAATCGCATCATCAACATCATAAAGATGAGTGAGTACCCTCGAGTTCCGGTGTGGAATTTAGTGCATAATTTGTAAATAAAAATATGTCTAATAAATCGAAATAAATCGAAAATCGAATAAAAGAAAGAACAATTAATCAAAATACAGAACATGCAGACGCTGAGCAATCGGATTTGAACATAAATTCCGATAAATCATAATCGATAAAATTACACAACGTAGCTATGCAATTACAATCAAATTCTATTTCGATTTCAAGGGAAAGCGCATGATTTAATAATAGAAGTTTTGCTCAGTAAACAGCTTTCTCATTCCCTCTTGACAAATAGGCTTCCTAAGCAAGGCATTGGGTTGCTAACTCTAGACATTTTTAGCAAAAGTGGAAGAAAAGTAAAATTTGTAGTAAAAACATTTTGTTTTCAAAAGAGTTTTTAAACACTAGAACTTGCTCGGTATGACCATAACCAAAACGATATGGAAAACATCCTGGCATACAGCTTAAATCAGGATATGATAGCGCATCTTTTTGGGGCAATGAACATGAAAAACGGACGTTTTGACAATTTGAACCCGATGCCTTTCAAATATAGGTTGAGGAAGTACTTACTAGGTTACTTTAAAAATACATAAGGTACCAACAAGAGCTCATTTAGCAATATGTAATTAATCACAGCCTCCGGATGGCAGATAGTTTTTTATGAGGAGCTTTTCTAAGGCAGAAATACACTCGGAGGTTTGCCATTGCCCGCCGAAGAGCGACCGCTATTACAAACAACATTTCCTATCGTTTGGTGTTTCAGGTTTGAATCCTTGCACTTCCAAATTGTAGTCACGCACCAAGCCATTCGGCTACGGCAGCTGCCGTCGATATAATAACAATTAGTTTAAATAAGTGCAGGTAGTTTGTTAAGTATTTATGAATGTAAGAATATTCTTGACTGGGTGGTCAAAACTCCAAACTTACGTGGGTAAGGGCTAGTAAAGTAAAACGCCGTGAGTATGTTCAAAGTTTGTTTTTAGTTAACCAAATTTATGATGAATCCGCTTTTTCTATAGGGTTATTCAATAGGTGCGCTTCAACTTTTTTCCGATAGGGAGGGCGAACAACGCAATATTTTTTATTTTTCGCTTGTCATTTGTAAACTTCATTAGTATACATTTCATCATGGAACGCTACACACTTGAGCAACGATTGAAAATCGTGCAAATTTTTTATGAAAATAATCGTTCTGTTGCTGCTACTTTAAGAGCATTACGGCCATTTTACGGTCCATTTAACAAGCCGTACCGTTTTGGGGTTATGTGAAGTCATTGGTCTACAGTAACAAGCCGGCGACGATTTGTGAGCTCAGAGCCAATATTGAACGCGAAATTGCTGGAATTTCGGCCGATTTATGCAAAAGAGCGGTCGAAAATTGGGTTCAACGATTGGACTTCGTAAAACGTGCACGCGGTGGTCATGCAAAGAAATCGAATTTCATACTTAAATGTATATGTTCAAACTCGTTAATAAAAAAAAAATTAGTTAAAAAAGTCAAACCGTTTGTGTTTTATTCAAAAAAGTTCAAAAGTTGAAGCGCTCTTACTGAAAAACCCTATATAAAAGAATTCAAGGTCATAATACCTAGGTAACATAATAGCTTCATATTGGCGAAACTTCGAGATCAATTTTGAATTTAAAAATTAATTCTCAAAATACAATTCTTGTATTAAATTAAACCATATTTCATCATACTGGACAATACTATAATTTATATATATGTTTATATTTATAATTTAACTAAAAAAAGGTAGCAAAATCATTTTAAGCAAAAAGGTATTTAATATTCAAATTTTCTTCATCCTTTTTAAATGCGACCTTTTGTAAGGGTCTGTCAGAATTCTAATGTCATAAGTGAGCAAACCTTTATTAATTGAATCATGGGGAAAGCGTTTTTCAGAACAACCTGATAGAAAAGCTCTAACTCATATTTTTATCACATCGGATTTTGATGTAAACGGTGGTTAAATTTTAAGGGCCGATGTTGAACGTGAACCACACCTAAGCGTCAAGTTTGTTTCTGTATTTCATTTGACATTTTTCAACTTCAGACTAACTCAAACGACCCAAGCAAAGACACACAATCAAGTAACGCGTTAAAGTTATTCAGGCTTATTATGAAAACGGACGTTCAAATCAAAATGCATATCGCGCACTTCATCTTCAGTGATGAGGCACATTTTCACCTCAGTGGATTCGTCAATAAGTAGAATTGCCGCATTTGGGCAAATGATAATCCAAGAGTGATTGTCGAAAAACCAATTCACCCACAAAGAGTTACTGTTTGGTGCGGTTTATGGGCCGGCGGCATCATTGGGCCGTATTTTTTCCAAACTGAGGCCGGTCAGGCAGTTACTGTGAATAGTGTTCGCTATCGTGAGGTGATAACGAACTTTTTATGACCCGAGTTGGAAGATATGGATGTGGACGATAAGTGGTTTCAACAGGACGGTACCACTTGTCACACAGCTAACGAAACAATGGCTCTTTTGCGCGAAAAATATGATGGCCGAATAATCTCACGTCGCGGCGATGTCGATTGGCTGCCAAGATCATGTGATTTGACACCGTTGGACTTCTTTCTTTGGGGTTACTTGAAAGAAAAGGTGTACGTCGATAAGCCAGCAACAATTCAAGAGCTAAAGGATGAGATAATGCGGCATATTAACGGTACAGAACCTCAATTATGCCTCAACTTCATTGAAAATTTGGACCATCGGATGTAGGTGTGCCGCCGAGGCTATTTGGCCGATATTTTGTTCCATACGTAATTGAAAATACGCGTGTGCCAAAAAGCTTATTGCATTACTTTGGGAACTAACGGTAATAAAGGGTCAGTATTGAATAACTCCTAGACGGTACCTTTTTTGTGTCATCTTTGACATTTGTTAATTTTACACAATTGAACAACGGGTCAAAATTATTGAAAGTTACTATGAAAGTGGTCAAAAACATATCGCAAAATTCGTGATTTTTTTTTTGGAGGAAATAATCGTTCGAATTAGTCAACAGTTGAAAGTTTGGTGAAAAATATCCAGAAACTGATTCTGTCGAGGATAGAAAAAGGACTGGCAGCCCAAGAACTGCTGATAATAATGATGTAATTTTTCACCTATAACTGAGCCGTGTGTTAAATAAAAATAGTGAACGCTGAAAGAATCTAAATTTCGATATGTTTTATTTTAAAACAACATCTAGACGCGCCTTTTGAAAACAATATACCCTTTATGATTAAATTTGCAATAAGTTTTTTCCTCTCACTGAAAAGTAACAAAAATATTGTATTTCTATACTAACATTCATATGAACAGATGGTGTGGGATATATGATAAAGTTAGTAAAAAATGTATTAATGTGCGAATGGGTTAAATTAAATGCATTGAAGTCGGGGCGAGTTAAAGAAAATACCAAATACGAGCCTGGACGAAAACTTAATCTTCCCGAAAAATAATGATTGAGTAACACCAGCCCAGCTGCAATACAAACGGAAGTCCTGAAAAGGGAAATGGAGCTGGTTTGGACACATTCTTAGAAGAGAACAAAGGGGCATCACACGCACTGTAATTGCTTGGAATCCACAAGGAAACCAACGAAGAGATATACCCTCGCTGACCAAGAGGAGGAATTTAGAACTGAGATAAAGAAAACTAACAAAACCTGGAACGAGCTGAAGAAAATTGCTTCTGATAGAGGCGAACGGAGGATGATTGTTATGTCCCTTTACTACCACACGGAACCATAGAAACTTATACGAGAGGGGGTTCAATAAATACCCGTATTAGAAATGAAGACGACATTTAAAAAAAAACTGTATTTTTCAACATAGTCCCATTTTAGAAAGATACACTTCTCCGAACGATCCGGCCAAAAAATAGGATTTGCCAAACTCTCCAAAATGCGCCCCTGTCTCGGCGATGACTTCATCGTTTGAACTAAATTTTTTTCCCGCGAGCCATTGCATCATATTAGGGAACAAGAAAAAGTCGCAGAGAGCCAGATCGGGTGAATACGGGGTGTGCGACAGCAATTCATGCAGTTTGGCGGCGACAACTCCGGAGGAATTTGCTGATGCATTATCGTGGTGAAATAGCACCTTCTTTTTCGACAAATGCGGCCGTGTCTCCTTCAATTTTATTGTGAAAGCGGTCCAATAACTCACTGCAGTATTGTCCAGTAATCGTTCCTCCTTTTTCTAAAAAAATCTATGAGGCTTACGCCGCTCGCATCCCTAAAAATCGTCGCCCTGACATTTCCGGCCGATGGGACTATTTTCGCCTTCGTTGGAGCAGATTCACTTAGAGAAGGAGAAATCCATTGCTTTGATTGCTGCTTAGTTTCTGGTGTGTTATGATGAATCCAGCTTTCAGCAACAGTGACAACTCGTTACAAAAATTTCTTCCCATCTCGCTTAAATTGCTCCAAACACTGCTTCGAAGTTAACAGCCGCATCCGCTTGTTCTCCACCGTAAGCAATCGCGGCACCCATCGCACCGACAATTTTTTCATCGTCAACTTATCATTTAAAATATTAATTGCCGTTCTGGTCGCCACACCAAGGTCCTCTGTTACTTCGCGTGCTTTCGTTCGACGATCAGCGAGAAGCATATCGTGGACTTTTTGAATAATTCCCTCGGTAACCACGTCTGCCGGACGTCCTGATCGATCCACATCAAAAACTGATGTTCGCCCACTTTTAATGTATTTGAACCAATATCCAGCTGTGGTCATAGATGGCGAATCGTCCCCATAGACAGCATCCAACTTTGCTTCTATCTCCTCGCATTTTTTCCCATCCAAAAACAAAAAGCGTATTACCGAATGATACTCTTGCTCTTTTTCCATCCTAGCGAAAATCACGAAACAAGTCTTACTCGAATAGCTGCCAAATCCAAACCAACTTATCAATCGGTTTGAAATTTGTGTTGCCGTCGTTTGATAGAGGGCACGCGATGATTTACATTAATTTAGATTTATAATCTTGGGTCCAAAGCGTAATTTTGAAATCTTTAAAAAATAAGACATCTTCAAAAGCAAAGCTGAAATACAGATTAACTCCAGCGTATCGATTATCTCATTGGGTGTAAACAAAGTTAAATTTTGTCGAATGGTATTATAAAGTTTGTTACTTTTTATAAATTTTAACCGCAACCGCTGTTGCTGCTGTCGATTGTTGATGTTTCCTTCATCGCTGTTGCTGTATGCTGCTTATGTGTAGCTTTCGCTATTTGTCAATATTGCAGCTGTTTGTTTCAGTTATTTATCGGAGTTATGAAACCTTACTGACCCGCTGCTACTTAATCCACACACCACCTCATTTGTTATACGCGCGGGTAAGTAGCCAAGCAGAGTCTTTGAATTTCATAGTGGGAATACTCGCACATAGAGCCATGTAGCAGCAGCAAGAATGGGCAACCACCTGCCTACATTGAATCAAAATTTCAATGTTAGACACTTGACTTGGCTTAAAGCTACATGAGTTGCAATTCAATTACGTATCCACTTACATATATTGTATGTACGCGTATGTATGTATTTATATTATATAAACATACATGCATATCAAACTATAATTAGGTTTTGCACAAATATTTGTCTGCATGTTTATTTTTTTATTATTTGATTAAATTGCAGTGAAAACGGTTTATTGTTACCTTTCGTAACTTTTAATTGTTTCGCGCTCGTTTACCGCAGCACTCTGGTGCACTTATATTTTTGTATAATTATAATCATATTTGTTTTCTAATTGACTTTTTAAAAACCACTTGCAGACAGACACTTAACTGGTCAAATTTAAATCAAGGTTTCATTGTTGTATTATTTGAAACATAATTTTGTTTTTTTTTAATAAAAAAGAGGTTGCATTTTTTTTGGTTTTACGTCAACTAAAAACAAGTCCAAACATTATAATGAAAATTATTTACTAAAATATTAGGAACGCAAGGCAATATTCAGGTTTTCTAAAGATCTAAAAGGCAAGAAAGAGGAAGTGAACTTTTATAGCTGGTACGTTGACAGTTGTGAGCAATGAAGTTCATTTTAGCGTAATTCAAAACGAATTTCAACAAAGTCTTTATAAATTGAGCGAAATTTGCGCTTCACCAAATATTAATATTGCCAAACGACACTCCTGTGAAAACTGGAAAGTCACAAGCAGAATCTGACAAAGTATGCAAACCTTTGTAAACAAATATCATCTACGAATTTGACGAATTTTCTGATCCAGAATCATAATGAGTCATTAGTTTCCGTCCTATGTGCCAAATAGGAACGGCATTAAATTTTATAATAATAATATAAATCAATTGTAAATACATGTTTTTTTTAATTCAATTTATTGTTAAGGAAATAAAAAAACACGAAGCTCAAAAATAATTTATTTCAATTTTCCCAAGAATGGCGCGCAGATGTTTATTCATAACCAGAGTAATCAAAAAAATAATATGAAATATGCAGTTTTGGTGCCAAAGATGCCACTATAAATTAGCTTCAACAAATATTTTTTGGAGTTTTTTCCCCTACATTATTTCAGCGCATTCACACAACATATAAATAAAAACAAAAATTACGAATATAAGTAAATTCTTTGGTAAAAGTTTTAATACAACTAAATAATTCAATTAATCAAGAAAAAAAATTAATTCATTTTTTTGCTGCGGTATTCAGCGGCGCCATCGTAGCCGAATGGCTTGGTGCGTGACTACCATTCGGGAGTGCATAGGTTCGAGTCTACATGCATGACAAACAGCAAAATGATAGAAACGTTTTTTCTAACAGCGGTAGTCCCTCGGCAGACAAGGGCAAGCCTCCGGGCTTGTTTCTGCCGTGAAAAATCTCCTCATAAAAACCGTCTGCCGTTCGGAGTCGGCTTAAAAATGTGGGTCCATTTGTAGAACAACATCAACGCACACGCCACAAATAGGAGGAGGAGCTCGGTCAAACATCTCACAGATATGTATCAACCAATTATTTATTTACTTTTTATACAACAAACATTTCTGGACTCAAATCCGTATCTAATATGACGATAAATATTCTTGAACATAGAGGATGTTTTTTCGCACAAGTAAGTATTAAGTTAAGCCCTTACTATGCTTGTGTTTGTGACTTGACTTTAAAGTTATTAAATAAACCACTCTTTTAATTTTTTAATTCACATTTGATTCAAACTTTTTGTTCACCACTTAAATTTTTCTGAATTTTTCTACATTTATTATATTTTTCTGAATTTATTCTTCTGAATTTTTTCATATTTATTTTAACGATTTTTTTTAAATTTATTTTTCTGAATTATTCTGAATTTATTTGTTTGCACTTTTCTAAATTAAATTTTAAGAATTTTCCAAAAAAAATTTCTGCATTTTTACAAATTTTCCTCAATCTATTTTTTTTGTGAGTTTTCCTAAGTTTATTTTTCTGAAATTTCGTAAACTATTTTTTTTTTATAATTTTACCAAATTTATTTTTCTAAATTTTTTATCTTTATGTTTTAATTTTTCTAAATTTATTTTTCTGAACTTTTCTGAATTTATTTTTTTTTTAATTCAGAACTTCCAAATTTATTTTTCATAATTTTTTTAAATTTCATTTTCTAAATTTATTTTTCCGAATTTTCCTAAATTTATTTTTCTGAATTGTTCTAAATTTATTTTTCTGAATTTTTCAAAACTAATTTTTCCGAATTTTCCTAAATTTGTTTTTTCTGCATTTCTCCAAATTTGTGTTTAAGAACTTCCCTAAATGCATTTTTCTGAATTGTTTTAAATTTAGTTTTCTGCATTTTTCAAAATTAATTTTTCCGAATTTTCCTAAACTTGTTTTTTCTGCATTTTTCCAAATTTATTTTTAAAAATTTCCCTAAATGCATTTTTCTGAATTATTCTAAATTTATTTTTCTGCATTTTTTAAAACTTATTTTTCTGAATTTTCCCAAAGTTATTTTTCTACATTTTTCCGAATTTTCCTGAATTTATTTTTCTGAATTTTTCCAAATTTATTTATCTTAATTTTTCTAAATTCAATTTTCTAAATTTATTTTTCTGAATTTTCCTAAATTTTTTTTTCTGAATTTTTCCAAATTTATTTTCTTCATTTTTCTAAAGTCAATTTTCTAAATTTGTTTTTCTGAATTTTTCCAAATTTATTTTTCTGAATTTTCCTAAATTTATTTTTTTTGAATTTTTCCAAATTTATTTTTCTTCATTTTTCTAAATTCAATTTTCTAAATTGGTTTTTTCCTGAATTTTTCCAAATTTATTTTCTTCATTTTTCTAAATTCAATTTTCTAAATTTGTTTTTCTGAATTTTTCCAAATTTATTTTTCTGAATTTTCCTAAATTTATTTTTTTTGAATTTTTCCAAATTTATTTTTCTTCATTTTTCTAAATTCAATTTTCTAAATTGGTTTTTTCCTGAATTTTTCCAAATTTATTTTTCTTCATTTTTCTAAATTCAATTTTCTAAATTTATTTTTCGGAATTTTTCCAAATTTATTTTTCTTCATTTTTCTAAATTCTATTTTCTAAATTTATTTTTCTGAATTTTGCTAAATTTATTTTTCTTCATTTTTCTAAATTAAATTTTCTAAATTTATTTTTCTGAATTTTTCCAAACTTATTTTTCTTCATTTTTCTAAATTCAATTTTCTAAATTTATTTTTCTGAATTTTCCTAATTTTATTTTTCTGAAATTTTCCAAATTAATTTTTCTTCATTTTTCTAAATTCAATTTTCTAAATTTATTTTTCGGAATTTTTCCAAATTTATTTTTCTTCATTTTTCTAAATTCAATTTTCTAAATTTATTTTTCTGAATTTTGCTAAATTTATTTTTTTGAATTTTTCCAAATTTATTTTTCTTCATTTTTCTAAATTCAATTTTCTAAATTTATTTTTCGGAATTTTTCCAAATTTATTTTTCTTCACTTTTCTAAATTCAATTTTCCAAATTTATTTTTCTGAATTTTCGTAAATTTATTTTTTTGAATTTTTCCAAATTTATTTTTCTTCATTTTTCTAAATTCAATTTTCTAAATTTATTTTTCTGAATTTTGCTAAATTTATTTTTTTGGTGTCGAAAAATAAAAAAGGTTTACTCCAAACAATTAAACAGTTTTTACTTTTGCACGGACTTCTCAAACGGTTCTCGTATGTACAAATGTAAGTGATTATATTACACAATTAAGGTAACTAGCAGCAGAAGCTATCGGCCTCTAGTATGTATGTAAATACAATAGCATTTTTCTTTATTTTTCCAACTTTATTTCTAATAAAATCATGAAAATGTTCATTTTTATATGAACAAAATGGGGCTGAAGTAATGCTTTGTACCAGGTTTAATAGAGCGCGGGCGCAATAAAACCTTACTTGACTTGACCTTGGTCAGCAATCAGTACATGGCTTGCACATTGCAAGAGAACCTATGCAGCTCTTTCACTAAAATTTAATGCAAAAAGCGTCTGCTGCTGCTAAATTGTTTGTAATGCAATCTGTCGACCAAATTTACGAGAAGTACAAAGACGGTCACATTTGCAAAAATTATGGTACATTCACACTACAGCTACTACTTCTGGCATATCCAAAACAGTAATAATGTCTCCATAATAGTTAAACAACTTAAGAACACACAACAAGAACCAAGTAAAAAGAGTGTCGCATTTTATTGAGAATTTAACTACAGCCATTTGTTGGATTAAAAAATAAGCGCATAGAATTTTCAAGTTTTTTATTCTTTTTTTATTTTATTTAACTCAGTCATGTTGTACATTTAAACTTGGTTATACAGGCCTTAAGCCAGTTAACATTTCAACACTTCTTGTGAGCTTTAAAATGCCTGACTGCGCAGTTTTTGTAAACACTGACACTGAGCAGATGAAAGCTGCACACGTTCGGCTCATATGAGTCCTTACGGATGCTTCATAGACACAAATTAGAGCATTAGCAGAGAAGTTAATTTCAGCAACTACGTGATTTTATTCCCAACATAAAAGGGGACGGTAACTGCATCACATCACAATGAGCCTAAGCGCTTAAGCGAGAGCTATTCTTTCCACACATTTCAACTAAGGTTCACCTCCTGGGGACCTACCTGTAAGCAGTCCAAGTTTTCTTCCATTCTTGGCACAACCTTGTATAATAATTTTTTTTCTCATTCTGTATTGTGGTGATGTTAGCCTTTATTGTCGATATGTGAAATACTAATTTTTGTTCATATATTTAAAAAGTATGTATTTTTTTCCTTAACACCAGAATCTAATTAACAATCGGTCCAACCTTTCATATTTTGCTACCTATCGTCTTAAAAAGTCATTAAAAAATGATTAAACTGCATCTGGGTGTATACTATAATACACCAATGGAAATTTTTAATTCATCGTTTGTCTCCTTGCATGAAGTTATTATGAGCTTATATAATTATTACTTTTTTTGTAATAACCAGTTCGAGTTCTTTTATAATTTTTGCACTTTCCCATTGTTGGCGATTGAACAAAATTGAATTGAATACGAGCATGCAAAAATTGTTTGCTTTTTAAATTATTTTTTGGTAAATGATTTATGTCCGTGTTAAACTGGTTACCATCGCCATCAAAGAAGCGATCACGCCACGCTAATCACCATAATTAAACAAAGGAATCAAACCTCGCGCAACGCATGAATATTCTTTACTGTAGGCATGCGTATGCACGAGTATTAGTGTATATGTGCGAAATCGAGGCGAATGCATGCATTAATCAAAGTGATTTGAAACAGTGGGGAACCAAACTAGTTAGAAGAAATACCAGTTTACAGCTAGAATTTTCTGACTGAAATTGAACTAGTTCGAAAAGACCAGACTTGCACCATTTACAAAACGATTTGTTTATGCCTATTTTATTTGACTTCAAATTTTTTTTTTCATCTTTAAAATTATATTTATGTATTAATTTTGCCTTTCTATCAGTACCTAAAAATGTAAGACTAAAATTATTAGCAAATCTAAGGCTGCTAGACAAAACTGTTCGGGTAACTGTTATTTTGAATGGTTGTAAAATAATAAAAAATATTACTACCAAGATAACGATCCAAAGCACAAATCGGAGATTGCCCGAGCTTGGTTGATATATAATTGTCCCCATGTATTGGATACGCCTGGTCAATCTTTGACCTCATTATAATTGAGCACTTGTGGCATGAAGTGGGTCCAGAAGGCTGCCAAAGGCAGTATTCCAATCTTGATGAGCTCTAAGCATCTATTTTGGAAGCATGGAGTACAGTTTCAACTAAGTTTTGCCAAAATCTTATCAATTCTATACCAACGCGACTAGCAGCTGTTATTTCTACCAAAAGATATGACAAAAAATATGAATACATATTAATAAAACGAAGCTTATATGTCTTTATGTTTGGTTCTGTAAACTTATTTATTGTTACTTTTTTGCTTACAAGAATAAAGTACGCAATGTTTACTTCAATTTTAAAATTTTTCTATTACGATGAATGGTTTGAAAGTCGACGTTACATACATATATCAGCTTAGACGTGCGAGTCACTGAAGTTTACAAGTAGCACAATTCAATATACAGGGTGAACGATATTCAAAACACCATAACTTTTTTGTGCGAAATTAGTTTTTATTGATTTCAAAGACAAAATTGTTCAAAAATGATTACAATTTTAACATACATTCACTTTAGCTCGATATGGCCACCCTTTGCCTTGACTATAGGCTTCAAACGGTCAAAAACTGAGTTGTACGCATATAATCTTGAGGTATTTTGGCCCATTCTCGTATAATCGCTTTTTTCAGCGCATCCATACTGGCATATTTTTTAGTCTTCACCTTGCTCTCCAAAATATACCAGATAAAATATTCCATCGGATTTGTGTCTGGCGAATTCGAACGCCATTGTGTGGACGAAATGAAGTGTGGAACATGATTTTTCAACCACTCTTGGTTCACACGAGCTTTATGAGACGGTGCCGAGTCCTGTTGGAACGTCCATGGTCCACGACCGAAATATTTGCGTGTCCACGGCTCTAAAGCAGCTTCTAAAACATTTTCCCGACAATAAGTCGCATTCACTTTGACAACAGGCTCGATAAAAACGATTGGAGAGCGTCCATCAGCGGTCACTGCGGCCCAAACCATTACTTGCGATGGGAAATTGCTTAGAGTGGCCATACGTGGCTTATAAACAATATATTGAACTGTCATTAGAACAATTTTGACGTTGTCATCATGAGCTGTTTTACAGATACAAGCAGTGTGAAGTTAGTAACACTTCATATCGTTCACCCTGTATTAAAACTAAAAAATTGGTGTTCAGCATATGCACTTGGAATCGGTTACTTTGCCCATGCGGTATAGGTATCGCCGGAAGTATCCGTGGCCCGAGAGGAGCTTACTTAAGAAGTAGTTCACTTTCCCGAAGTTCCTTTGGATCCATTTGTTAATTGATGGAATAAGTTTCACCGCCCATCTGCCACTCGGTTCAATGTCTCATGGGCTTTGCCACCGCACCATGGTTTGGCATCTCCGTTCTGAGAAGCTAGTGATGACGTGTTTCTTCTTGGAGTCCCACGCATGAATTCGCTCCCGGACCATGAGGTCTGCCCGCTGATCACAAAAATTGCTGCGCCTGAGACAGTGCGGTAGGCTGAGGCAACTCTAAGATATGTAGCTATTTTGGTGGCATAAAATATATTTTATACAAAATTAAGGGGACAAAATTTGCATGAAAAATATTATATTTACAATTGTAAAAAACTCTCTGCGCGAAAACTATTTTGACTTACTGAATGAATGAGTGGAAGAAAGAGTCTGTAAGACTTCTTCTCTGTTACGTACTTTTACTCATCGTTCTTAAATGCCACTGATGGCCTTTGGGATATAAGAGTCAACCAGATAAATGGGTTTGCATTTAAAACAAATTGGTTTAACGAGGAGCAGTAGATAAACTTCTAATGTGGTATCACAATGGGTCGATAACGGTCTAAGTAACTTGGTTTAGAGGCCAACTGCTATTTCTACTTACCTACTGTACGTACTACTTAAAAGACTAATACTTAGAGAACTAGAGAGAATACTACTTAGAGATGTGTGGAATAGAATACGGTTTTTGTGAAAAATACCGTTGATTTTTTGTTTGCATCATCGTCAAAACAAAAAGTACTTGAGATCGATTTCATCCAATCACATGAAATCGGTCCCTAATATCTATTCCATGAAAATTTGGTTTCAAACAAAATCTACTGATCGCAACTTCGTCTCTAAAAATGCTATCGAACAAGTACGTCACAAGTATAAACAAGATAGAGTTTACTTGGTGCAAATTAATTTTGGTTTCCAGAAAAATGTGCACGGATTCCATCTCTACATTTTCTTGATCCATCACGATTTTTTGTCGACTAGGTTTAATTATGCAAATCCTCGAAGAAATGGTTCGCCAGAAAGCTGAAGGACATTATTCATAATAATACTAATGATAATTGGCACTTACACCTTTTGTTGGGTGTTTGGCCGAACTCCTCCTGCTATTAGTGGTGTACATCTTAATGTTTTTCTACAATTTAAGGAATCTACAGTTTTGTGCTTTGCCCGAACGTTAGATAGTTCTTTATGGGAAGTTTTTTCATTCCAGAAATACACCCAGAGGTTTGCAATGCTTGCGATAAAGGCTCGCCCGCGATTAGAAACAACTTTTTCTATCATTTAGTGTTTCACGCCTGAGGCTTCCTGATTAACTACCGAATGGTAGGCACGCACCAACACATTCAGCTTTGACCAACATTCTTCATAATGCAGGAAATTTGTTCAGGAATTGCTGAAGGATCTCTGCTTTTTTTCGTCTCGATATCTCCGACTGATATCGGTTAAGCACCTGCTCCTTCAACTTCCTCGCTCTCCGTTCATCGATTGTTGAACATATTTAAGGCACTACTCTGCAGGTATCCGGTAATTGATCTTGTCTTCCTAGCAGCTTTTGAAAACAAGACACCTAGAAAGGTTTGTGTACGTGGACTTGATTTTCCAAGTCCTGCACCACAAACTTTTCACGCAAGCACGTCTGCTTTCCCCATATTACGAAATACCACCTCGTCTCAGTACCTAATTCAAAATAACGTTCTGCTGTCGAAGAGAATTGATGAATCTTCGGCACTCTTGAGTTAGTTTTTACACTCTAGTTTTTACTGTCTATGAAGCCGTAAATTGTAATGAACCGAGGTTAAACATGCTTACCAGCTTTTGCTGTTATATCATTAAACCAATTGCATATATTTCGACTTGAAAAATGTCGAAAAAGTTAGTGAACTTTTCTCAATGAGAAGCACACATCATCATAATAGTTATTTTCTTCTTTTCACATAAATTTTTGAGAAAAGTTTCAAGGATGCCAGTTGTTAACAGCACAAATTCCGAATTCCGAACCGCTTGTTGTGTGAGCTTCTATAGGGTGATCAATTAAGAGGAGTTTTTTTTATTTGCGTTTTTTTTACAGATCGCGCGCGAGTTGTGGCAAACTGTCATCGTGGATTTGTTGAACAGCGTTTGGCATTTCATCATGGAAAGACTCACACCGCAACAACGTCTACAAATTGTTCAACTGTATTATGAAAATCAGCGTTTGAAGAAGATCCGCTGTTTTCGAGCAAAATTTTGTTCAGCGATGAGGCGCATTTCTGGCTCAATGGTTACGTCAATAAGCACAATTGCCGTATTTGGGATGAAGAGCAACCAGAACAGGTTCAAGAGCTACCTTTACACCCAGAGAAAACAACGGCTGATAAACCAGCTACGATTGAAGCTCTGGAAGCCAACATTACGACATACCAGTCGAAATGCTCGAACGAGTGATTGAAAATTGGACCTTCAGAATGGACCACCTTAAGCGTAGTTGCGGCCAACATTTGAATGAAGTCATATTCAAAAAGTAAATGTCAAAGAATGTCCTTTCAAATGATAAATAAAGGTTTTGAACATAATTTGCATTTTTGTTTTTTTTTTAACTATATTTCATGAGTCCAAAATTTCACTTCAATCAGTTAAGAGCTCAGTAATTCAATTATTTTCAGTATGAAAAAATATTAAAAAATAAACATTTGCAGTAACCAAAAACTATAAAAAAAAATTACTTTTTCAAATTAATGTTATTTGAAACATACTGAATTAATTATCGATTCATCCATCGAAAATCGAAATTAAATACAATATCTGCATAATTGTATGGTATGTCGGGCTTATGTAAAGGAAAAATGAGCGTAACCGGATATTTAAACTAGCAATGAATTTATCAAACAACATTATTGGTTTAGAGGAGTGACCAACAAAACAGAAGAGATTGTCCACGATGACGATGGAAAAATCTAACGCCAGCCAGACAAGCTATTTTATATTTGAAGCATACATACATGCATACATACATACTCGTGTAGCATGAAAAAAATGTGGTTTGTTATTGTTTGAAGCAAAGTCATAAACATAAACACCAACATAAACGTGTTCCACTCGCCCTATTAACCAGCTGACATTTAAAAAGTTTATGGCATTGACATTGACATGTTAACTTAATTCTTGTATTGAAAATAAATAGAAAGGAGAACTGATTCGCTTATTTCCTTAAACTCTGCTAAATTGATGATTGCAGTTTATCAGTTTTCTGAACCCAATGAAAATATTGATTTTGCTCAGAGCAAATGTGGAGCAAGCAAATAACGCTTTGATTGACTCATTGTGTTTTCAAAGGGAAAAATAAGGTTGTTATTTTGTCGGGGGACGATCAGATTGAAGTAAGTCTTTTACTCATATATGGTAGGTATCAAAAGGTGATAAAATGGCAAGAGTGCCACAGGCACACCTCAAGTAGCACTTACGTGCCGTTTTGATAACATAATGTTGGCCATTACCTGTGCAAAGAAAAAATTTTTGGGAAGAGAAAACCTTCTACAACCATCCAGTGCTGTTGATGTAGTGGAGGAGAGAAAAGGGATCTAGGCTGGAGAATTTCTTCAAGTCATCCCCAAAGGGCATGCTAAGGAATCTCAAGCGCCTAGCCGCCAGAACCGGACATTTACAGAGAAAGTGTTCAACAGTCTCTTTCTCTGCAGAATCCCCACAGCTTCTGCAATAGGGGTTGTATGGAATTCCAAGCTTCTCCGCATGAGTACGGATCACCCAGTGACCAGTGAACACCGCAATGAGTTTAGAAATTGAATGGCGGGGGATTCCCATCACCTTAGGCGTTCTGTTTCTATCGTATTGAGGCCATAGTGTTTTCCAAATAGCACACGATAAGACAGACTTCCATCTGTCTTGCGCTGTTTTTAGAAAGAAATTGTGTAGTTTCCCTATAACAACGGACAAAGGGACGCCGATGTCTCAGAGAAGAACAGCTAAAACCAGTTCTGTCGACCCCTTCCTGGCAAGCTCGTCGGCAGTTTCATTTCCCTCTATATTCCTGTTCCCAGGAACCCAGATAAGGGAGATGTTTCCTGCTCGATCGAGATGTTTGAATTCCTCATCACAGGAGTTCACCAGAAGAGAGCTGCAATACGGCGACGACAGGGCCTTGATTGCAGCTTGGCTATCGGAAAAAATATTGTATTAATGTCTTCCTCCCAACAGCGATCCCGAACCATTTTGCATGCCTGCAGGATCGCGAAGACCTCTGCTTGAAAAACGCTGCTCGTTTCCGGCAGTTTAAAGGAGACGCAAATGCTGTCTTATTTAGAGAAAACCCCCGCTCCCACTCCAGATTCCATCTTAGATCCGTCAGGGAAGACGGAGGTACCTATTTCCGTGCCGACTCTCCCCTCCTTCCAGTCTTGCCTGCTCGGAAAGATAGCCCTAGCACAACCCTCAAATCCCAGTTAAAGGATGGAGAGATCAGTGCGAAGAACAGAGAAGGAGGGGAGATCTGCTTCAAGATGCTACTATGTCCTACAAGATATTGTCTCCAGAGGCTAAGCTTCTTCAACCGAATAGCGCTCTGAGCCGCAATGGATTTAACCTGCAGATCTATAGGAAGTAAGTGCAGAATAACGTTGAGCGCAGCAGTGGGACATGTTTTACAAGCACCAGTGATGCCCACACATGCAGTTCTCTGCACTCTCTCTAGTTTAGTGGTGTTGTAGCCCTAATGAAGAGCTACCCACCAAACTACGCAACCATGTGTTAAAATTGGCAGAACCACTAAGTTGTACATCCAAAGTACGACACGTGGCTTGAGACCCCATTTTTCGCCGAACATAGATTTACAGGCGTAGGAGACTATACTGGCCTTCTTAACTCGATTTTCTATGTACAGCTTCCAGTGGAGCTTGGGGTCAAGATACCTGACTTCCGATGCGAGTATAAGACACTAGTTGTTTAGTCTTTGAAGCTTAAAAGGCGGAGGCTTGTATTTCCTGGGGAATAGCAACAACTCCGTTTTGTCAGAGTTGACTCTGAGACCGCAACTGGCAACCCAACTACTGAGTGTAGCCAGTGCACCTTCCAGAATTTCAGCCGTTACTGATGGGAAGGGTCCTGAGACCATTAGGATCAAGTCATCGGCATACTTTTACTCCTCCGCTGTTTAAGAGAGTTAAAGCTTCATCCATAGCTACTAGCTAAAGGAGAGGTGAGAAGACGTCGCCCTCTATGTATATAAAGGCCGCTAAAGTGAATTATTTTCCCGCAGTCGGTAGAGCATTGGACTTTGTACTCACATATACATACTATTTTAAACTTTATTGACGGCTGCCTTATATCTAAAACCGCATAAAGCCAACGGCCTCCTAAATAATGCAGAGTATTTCAACTGTTTTATTTAAAGCTGTCACAGTTCGATGGCGTCTCTTATGGCACACATAAATATTTTAAGTACAAATTAAAAATTTGTTAAGAGAGTAAAATGAGGTCGATTTCACGCTCGACTCGTTTATAAATATGTAAAACCCGCTACGACCGATTTTTAGAGGTGTGCTTGATAATAGACCGTTATTCGGCTTTGAGTGAATTTGACAGAATTTGCAAATGGGCTGACGTCACTTGGGATGTGTTTAACAAAATTTATGTTGTGTTAGTGAAATATGAAAAAATCAACAGAACTAAAAAAATGCCTATGTTTTTGATAACTACTAATTTTTCGTTTGAATCTTTTAATAAAATTAATATACTGAATAAACTGCTAAAAGCAAGCTTTGTTCTGCGCCGATGTGAAGGATGAAATGAAAAGAAAAATTGGATAAAATCGTGTGGCACTTCATTGAAGGTTAGGTTAGGTAGTGATGGTTGCTCAGAGAGTGGGTCCACATGGACGAAAGAAGTTTGGTTCATCCTTTGTGCACTTCATTGAAACTAGACGAAAAAAATTGGGTGTATCACTTTTCGGACGCCGGCAAAGTTGCTTAGATTTGCTCTTTCCATGCCTGTCGAAATTAAGCGTTGCTAGATTTGGGCCCGAGGTGGAATATCCTTCGGCTGACGCTACTGTGTAAACAGTAAGTCCTTTTTATTTAAAAGTGTAGTTTTATTTAGACGAATTTTGATTCAGATCATATACTGATTGTCGTGTGTGTTAACTAAAAAAAGAATTAGTCCATCTTGAAGAATGACTTGTGAAACTGCAAATCTGGAAAACATTATTAAATTAAGGGGTTACATACCTCCAGAATTTTCAAAAAACGATTTTTTACAGATTATTATTCTTTATAGTTGTAGGTGTATTTCTGTGAAAGTCGATTGTAAAAATTCTCCATAAATACAAAGTTATGGTAGAAATGTAACTGCCCGACCAGAGTTGGATGCGCACAGGTAGCTGTCCTTCGTTTGAGGCGCGCGACCTCAAGCGAAATGCACTTGAAAGTTAAAACTCGTTTCTCTCGAAACTACTTTTTCCGGCACGGTCTGCATGATAACCCATACAGTTTTTAATATTTTTTATGCGGTTTTTTTTTTTTGATATTCGAAACTGTTTTCTCTAAAGAAAGCACTAAAAGCAATGTGTACACTCCATATGTATGGTTTCTGGCGCGAAGAAGGAACTTCGGGACACAAAGAAATCTTTAAGTTCAGCAGTATCCACTGTTTTTGACACCTAAAGACGACCTGATATCCACAGTTTCATTAGGAAGGAAATTTGATGCGTGAGCAATAGAACAATTTATGATATGGAAGAAATGGTAACTGAAAGTAGCCGAATGAATAATTGAGAGGAGATGGAGCGGGAAACAGATTGGAGTTTTGAGTGACAGTCAGGCTGCACTGAAGGCCCTGGAGATCGCGAAGCAAACCTCAAAGATTATTCAAGAATGTAAGAAGAAGCTTAATTCCGTCGTAGGGCAGAACAGGCTTGTAATTATATGGGTTCCAGGTCACTCCAGTGTTCAAGAAAACGAAATTTTCGATGAAATGGCCAACTGCGGATCAGCGGTTCCCCCACAAGGGGCAGAGCCAAAAATCAGAATCAGTTCCGCAGGAATCATAAATTGGATCAGCGATTATGTATACACTTTACATAAAGAGCGATGGTTCGGTCTAGAACGCTGCAGAACTGCAAAGTGTTTTGTGACATGTCCGAAGAGAAAACTGTCAAACTTTCTACTAAAACTTAGGGAGCAAAAGACGTTCAGTTGCTGGTCGCTATTATTACAGGACCCAACCCATGGGGTCAACATACTGAGCACTTTCTCTGTGAGTATCCTGCCTTTGCTAGAGCACGGCTACGAGTTTTGGGTTCCGATGTCATGAGAATGAGTAATATTCATTCTCTAAAACCGGAGGATATTTACAGATTTGCCAAAGAATCTGGAAAATTCGCACAGGACTAACTATCTCTATCTCTATCTCTGTCTCTATTCTTTCCTATCTATTTCTCTGATACTTTTCTCCTTCCCTCCTTGACTACCTCTTTCCAGTGCTTTAAGGGAGAAAGTCCATGTAGAAGCCTCAGAATCGGTCATTTTTTAAACATATTTTTAAAGGTGATAAAATATTTATATAATTATTTAGGTTCAACACAACTTTACTTAACCTTTCGAGAGTACAAAAAAAAAATTTTCGAGGTCCCAAAGTGCTCTATTTATTACTCTTAATATATTGATCTGAAACGAAAAAATGAAATTCACTTTTTTTATAACATATTAACGGAAAAGATGAACCTATAAAATTAAAAAACAAGTATACAATTAATTATAAAATAAGCCTTTGATAAAAAGACAGAATTTAGGGCTATTTTATTGCCTCACCAAACTTCAAACATATCGGTTGATATCTTTTTGAGTTACAAAGAGTTTGAAGTTTCAGGTACAGGAGCGCGCGGACTGGTCTCTACATAGTTAATGGGCTATAGAAGCTATAATATTGGGAATTTCCGCATGAAAATTTCATAGTATATTCTTAAGATACTATGCTTTCAAAATATCGAAAAAAATATCGAGTTTTTGAAAATTGTACGTGGACTTCCCCCCTTAAATATGTAGAATGGGCTTTTTAGCCTGAGTGTTTTAGGAGCCACCAACTCTCTTGGTGCTCCTTGGCTCGACCAATTCAGATTCTAGCTTTTTTTACACTTTCAAGTAGACTCCGAACGGCAGATATTTTTTATGAGGAGCTTTTTCATAGCAGAAATACAGTTGGACCGCTATTAGAAAAATCTTTTTCTTAATTTTGGTGTTTCACCGAGACGCGAATCTACGTTCTCTCTGAAATCCGAATGGTAGTCACACTCCAACCCATTCGGCTACGGCGGCCGTAAATATATAAAATAATTAATTAGGTACTATTCATAAAATAACATAAAACTACTGTATGTTTTTTCGATTTTTTACTACCTGTTCAGAAAGGGGATAAACATATAGCCATTTTTCCCTTACTTACAAATTGCCTTCAGTGGGGTAAGTAGCATTCGAAATCAAGTGTCAAACTTTACACATCATTTATTATAGAATTTTGTATTATTGATTTGTGTGCACTGCAACCCTGTTTTCTTCACTTACTTTTTATCTTCGTCTCATTTGAGTAGCATCGTAAGTTCTAGTTTAATACTATTCATCTTTGATTTGTTTATTGTTTTTAAAATGATGCTAAATTTAATTATCCAATTGTTTGAGACAAGCAAAGAATGGTTCTTCAAATAAGTCTAACCTGATGACAAATGACAACTATTTGCGATATCAACAACTTCGTGTTGAGTAGCTGGGAGACATAAAAAAATGTTGATAACCTGACGGTGGAACAGAAAAAAACGTGATTTGTGTTCTCTACTAGCAGCTTTAAAAAGCTTAGTTAAAGGCATTTTTATGAGTCCACACACTTGATGTGTCATTTTGGAATACTCCTACATGCATATGAAACTAGTAATCATAAATTAGTAGTAAAAAACAAAAAACCAAGTTAAACACGCTAATGAAATTTCAGATTTTCTGAAGCGCAAGTTCCAGATTTTTTGAAATTCAACAAAAGAAAGAAAAGATGGTTGCAAAATACTAGTTTTTTCATGTGATTTATATTTCTATTATTTTCTACTATTTGCTTTTATTTTCTACTTTCGCATTGAATGCCTTGAAATGGATGTTTTTATTGTGGTTCAGCCAAAATAATTAAACTTTAGTAGAAGAACTTGTTTGGGAATGTTTGCTGCTAATGACAAAATAATCAAAAAGATTAATTCCCTATTCTAATTGCAGATTTTCCAGTTTTTAAATTTTGCTTTACAAAAAAAGCAGAAAAAGAATCGAAAGGAGCTCATAGATGAATTATTAGATTAGAAGAAATGTTACATATATTTTTAACGTAGAACTTTAGGTGAAATTACGTAAGCGCGAAGTTAAAAGAGTGCTGGACTAGCCGGAGTAAAAGTAAAATATTGAAATAGTCGAGAAGTTAATACATCAGTGAAGTTAATCAAAGCCATTCCACAGATCCATAAGTAAAAACACTCTCAGCTGTTCGTTGAAAAATACCCACAGCTGAAATCACCTGATTCCCAAACTTTCTTTTACGTAAAATGGTTGCATAAAAAATGATTAAATTTCATAGAAAATTATTAAATTTTATAGAAAATCGACTCAAAAAGTCTAAAAAATGTCGTACAAGTTTTGACATTTCTTAATAAAGAATAATTTCTTTAGCTAAGATATATATTCATAATATTTGTTATTGTAAATTTGCTTATTGTAAAGATATTATTTTTTATTTTTTTGTCGATATTCTATTGTTTCTTAAGTTACCATAAAATTTCTAATTTGCCATAGCAGCCACCCCCACGCCACGCTCAAGCAGAAATTCCAAGCACTCACACCATCACACACTCAATGCCTGTCAAACTCGCACCCAGGTGCCTTTCTAAAAAATGGGATAAAGAAGAATGCTTTTACTTGTAATTTTGTACAACGAGCAAAACTCAGTGAAAATTTAGTTAGAAAATTGTTTACGATACCCATGCCGTGGCAATGCTGGCCTAAATTTGTTTGTTTGTTCAGCGAGCACGAAACGTGTCTGCTCTGGTGTGGAGCTTTCCAAAGGTTAACTTCCTCACCTCCCATAGGGCAGGACTGTCACAGAAGAAATGCAAAAAATAGTTTCCCTTTTTTTCGATTGATTACAACTATGGCAGTATATATTGTAAAGGATACCCATTTTGGCAGCCTGGACCATAAACCGTGACGTTCAAGAAAAAATATTAGCGCTCAGCGCATTTTTGCAAACAGAAAATTACAAAACATATAAACATCTTTTTTAGGGAATGTGGTTGAAGGGAAATAAATCCGATTAATACTCGACTGTAATCGTTTAAATCGAGCCTCTTTATTTCAAAAAGCAATATCGTAAAAGTGAAAGAGAAGTTTTTCATCACTAAGTGCAACCATCTAAAATACTTTCGCAATGTAATCTTCATCCACAAAGGAGTTCTGTGTAAAAGTATTGAGTTTGAAAAACACTGTTGACATAAATTTATTTGAGGTTGTAACACAAGTCTGAAAATTATATTATAATTGTATGCCATTAAATTCAGATAATGCTTTATTATAATATATATAAAAAATGATTTGAGACACGAAACATATCGTTGTGATCCTTAAAAACATTAAGAGATTTAGATATAGCCATAAGCAGCATTGCTGACATAAAAAAGCCTGAAAGAGAAACATATCACTTGCTTCGAGTGAAAACAAAGAGTTTTGAATTATTTAACAAAAAAACTCATAAACAAAGAAGTCTCAATCCGTAAATGCATGGGGGTACCGCCAAAAACAAACCACTTCTTTAGTGAATAGTTTGGTTTTCGTATGAATTTTAGATGATTTTATTTGTTGCGTCTAATTTTTTTAAACACTTCTCAGTAAGCCAAACGATGGAGCGGGAAACAGATTGGAGTTTTCAGTGACAGTCATTATTACAGGACACAACCCATGGGGTCAACATATGAGCACCATTGGAATCATTAAGGACCCAGTGTGCGTGTCATGCTTGGAGGAGGCGGATAGCACTGAACACTTTCTCTGTGAGTGTGCTGCCTTTGCTAGAGCACGGCTACGAGTTTTGGGTTCCGATGTCATGAGAATGAGTAATATTCGTTCTCTAAAACTGGAAGATATTTAAAGATTTGCCAAAGAATCTGGAAAATTCTCACAGGACTAACTATCTCTATCTCTGTCTCTATTCTTTCCTATCTCATTCTCTGATACTTTTTTCCTTCTCTCCTTGACTATCTACCCTCTTTCCAGAGTTTCCAGGCTTTTTAGCCTGAGTATTTTAGGAGCCACCAAATCTTCTGGTGCTCTTTGGCTCGACCTTTTCAAATGTGAATTTTCAAGCCAAACGTATTTTTCGTAATTTTAGGTAAGTAGAGATCCATAAAGTAATTTTCAGTTTTATGATTTATTTTTATGTCAGCGGAAAACTAATTATATTATCTAAGTATAAATTTCAATAATAAGCAAATATGAGTAAAATAATTTGTGCCTGCCAGAGGCCAACGAAAATAAAATAGAATGTCTGAAGCTCAAATACCAGCAAAGCTGTGGAGCAAATGTTCTTTAGAATTGAATAAAACAACAAATATTTTTATATCGTTAAAAAATAATAATTTTGGCATTTAAAGGTTAAAACATTTATTAATTACTTTTTTAAAATCTATACACTCAAATTAAGGTTATTACTGATCAAACGAAAAAACTTTCCCGGATATCTTAAAATTTTCCTCTTAGCTATTGCGAGTCTAAAGAAAACGTTAGTCTACTCGTATTAGATTGAGAAGCATTTATTTTTATTTATTTACTAGCTATTATCCGGCGCGTCGCTGGCGCAGAAAAACTAATCTTATCGAAACAATTATTTTGTTAAGTTATAACATATACAGGGTGAACGACATGAAGTGTTATCTATTCAAAACATCATAACTTTTTTGTGTGAAATTAGTTTTTATTGATTTCAAAGACAAAATTATACTTACTTTAGCTCGATATGACCACCTTTTGCCTCGACTAAAGCCTTCGAACGGTAAAAAAATGAGTTGCATGCTGCACGAATGTGATCTTGAGGTATTTTGGCCCATTCTCGTACAATCGCTTTTTTCAGCGCATCCATACTGGCATATTTTTTAGTCCTCGCGTTGCTCTCCAAAATGAACCAGATGGAATAGTCCATTGGACTTGCGTCTGGCGAATTCGAAAGCCATTGTGTGGACGAAATGAAGTGTGGAAAATGATTTTTCAACCATTCTTAATTCACACGAACTTTATGAGACGGTGCCGAGTCCTGTTGGAACGTCCATGGTCCACGACCGAAATATTTGAGTGGCTCTACGGCTCTAAAGCAGCTTCTAAAACATTTTCCCGATAATACGTCGCATTCACTTTGACACCAGGCTCGATAAAAACGATTGGAGAGCGTCCATCAGCGGTCACTGCGGCCCAAACCATTACTTGCGATGGGAAATTGCTTCGAGTGGCCATACGTAGGCTCAAATTCTCGTATGAGCGTTCGGTTAAGTAAACTGCTCAATTGGGAAATTTTTTTCATCCGAAAACACAATGTTAGAAAATTCGCCACATTCGTGCAAGCGCAACAACTCCTTTGCTCTTTCGCACCGAACTTTTTTTTGCTGGGGTGAAAGATCGTGTGCTTTTGGAACTTGTAAGCCTTGACCGTGGGTTCATTTTTCAATATGCATCGAATGCTATCTTGCGATATTTTCAGTTCTTTGGCCATTTTTCTTCCACTTCGACATGAACAATGGCTGGTTCTGATTTACCAATCACACTATTACGTTTGAGTTCCATCACAGAAAATATTACGTTTGAGTTCCATCACAGAAAAAAAATTCAACAAAACTGCGACGCAAATGCTGTTGATGGCTTATAAACAATATATTGAACTGCATTAGAACAATTTTGACGTTGACGTCATGAGCTGTTTTACAGATAAAAGCAGTGTGAAGTTGGCAACACTTCATATCGTTCACCCTACCATAAATACATTCGTTGAAATTTAATGATTTAGTAATGTTCGGCTGTCCGGCAAGTGAATGCTACATACAATTGGCCATGTGAAGAGGATGGATTTTCCAACTCAATTCACACACTTGAAAGAAATAACCTTGCCTTGCTGATGGTCATTAAAAATGCAAGTCGAATGGGGAATTGCAGTCGTTTGAAACCCAACCGCATAGCTGTAGCAATAATGCGAATGTGTGGAATGGATGCATCTCCTCCTTTGGATTTTTCATTAAGAATAATGCATTAAGACTTTTCATAGCGAGTCTTGTTACATAATCGTGGTGATCTAATGTTATGCAATACAATAAGGAGGCATCTCAATTTCAGTTAGTCGAGGCACTCACACGTAACCAGTTCTAATAAATTACCCCAGATCTCCACAAGCAAAGGTGTTTACCCTGATCATTTTAGCTGACAATGCTAATTGAAATGAAACTATCAGTTATGCTTCATTGATAAATAAAGTGTGCTATTGGCTGTCAGTGTGCTTACTTGACAGCTACATTAAGTGGCGCAGGCTCGATTTACGATCATAAGAACAGGGTGCAGTTTTAAAAGCCATCAACATTAATTCTTATTAAATATAGGATAAGCCTTGTAAGTCTTGACCGTGGGTTCATTTTTCAATATGCGTCGAATGCTATCTTGCGATATTTTCAGTTCTTTGGCCACTTTTCTTCCACTTCGACATGGATTTCGTTCATGTCGAGCCTTCACTTTCCGAACCATTTCTGGCGTTGTTGCGGTTTTTTTGGTCCACCTTCATAGCGTTTTGCAATACTACCAGTGTCATTGTAACGTTTTATAGTGCGATACACAAACATTTTATTCACTTTGAGGGGACTGAGCTCACGAACAATGGCTGGTTCTGATTTACCAATCACACTATTACGTTTGATTTCCATCACAGAAAAAAAATTCAACAAAACTGCGACGTAAATGCTGTTGATGGCTTATAAACAATATATTGAACTGCATTAGAACAATTTTGACGTTGACGTCATGAGCTGTTTTACAGATAAAAGCAGTGTGAAGTTGGCAACACTTCATATCGTTCACCCTACCATAAATACATTCGTTGAAATTTAATGATTTCGTAATGTCCGGCTGTCCGGCAAGTGAATGCTACATACAACTGGCCATGTGAAGAGGATGGATTTTCCAACTCAATTCACACACTTGAAAGAAATAACCTTGCCTTGCTGACGGTCATTAAAAATGCAAGTCGAATGGGGAATTGGGTTTGAAACCCAACCGCATAGCTGTAGCAATAATGCGAATGTGTAGAATGGAGGCATCTTCTCCTTTGGATTTTTCATTAAGAATAATGCATTAAGACTTTTCATAGCGAGTCTTGTTACATAATCGTGGTGGTCTAATGTTATGCAATACAATAAGGAGGCATCTCAATTTCAGTTAGTCGAGGCACTCACACGTAACCAGTTCTAATAAATTACCCCAGATCTCCACAAGCAAAGGTGTTTACCCTGATCATTTTAGCTGACAATGCTAATTGAAATGAAACTATCAGTTATGCTTCATTGATAAATAAAGTGTGCTATTGGCTGTCAGTGTGCTTACTTGACAGCTACATTAAGTGGCGCAGGCTCGATTTACGATCATAAGAACAGGGTGCAGTTTTAAAAGCCATCAACATTAATTCTTATTAAATATAGGATAAGCCTTGTAAGCCTTGACCGTGGGTTCATTTTTCAATATGCGTCGAATGCTATCTTGCGATATTTTCAGTTCTTTGGCCACTTTTCTTCCACTTCGACATGGATTTCGTTCATGTCGAGCCTTCACTTTCCGAACCATTTCTGGCGTTGTTGCGGTTTTTTTGGTCCACCTTCATAGCGTTTTGCAATACTACCAGTGTCATTGTAACGTTTTATAGTGCGATACACAAACATTTTATTCACTTTGAGGGGGCTGAGCTCACGAACAATGGCTGGTTCTGATTTACCAATCACACTATTACGTTTGATTTCCATCACAGAAAAAAAATTCAACAAAACTGCGACGTAAATGCTGTTGATGGCTTATAAACAATATATTGAACTGCATTACAACAATTTTGACGTTGACGTCATGAGCTGTTTTACAGATACAAGCAGTGTGAAGTTGGCAACACTTCATATCGTTCACCCTACCATAAATACATTCGTTGAAATTTAATGATTTCGTAATGTCCGGCTGTCCGGCAAGTGAATGCTACATACAACTGGCCATGTGAAGAGGATGGATTTTCCAACTCAATTCACACACTTGAAAGAAATAACCTTGCCTTGCTGACGGTCATTGAAAATGCAAGTCGAATGGGGAATTGGGTTTGAAACCCAACCGCATAGCTGTAGCAATAATGCGAATGTGTGGAATGGAGGCATCTTCTCCTTTGGATTTTTCATTAAGAATAATGCATTAAGACTTTTCATAGCGAGTCTTGTTACATAATCGTGGTGGTCTAATGTTATGCAATACAATAAGGAGGCATCTCAATTTCAGTTAGTCGAGGCACTCACACGTAACCAGTTCTAATAAATTACCCCAGATCTCCACAAGCAAAGGTGTTTACCCTGATCATTTTAGCTGACAATGCTAATTGAAATGAAACTATCAGTTATGCTTCATTGATAAATAAAGTGTGCTATTGGCTGTCAGTTTGCTTACTTGACAGCTACATTAAGTGGCGCAGGCTCGATTTACGATCATAAGAACAGGGTGCAGTTTTAAAAGCCATCAACATTAATTCTTATTAAATATAGGGTGGGCCATGTAAATTTTGCAGCGGCTATAAAAAAGAACTAATCAATATTTTTTCAAACTTTTTTTTTATTTTGAAGATTGAACATTGTCATTTATGAATGAAAAATAATATTGTTCAAATGACTGCCACGATTGGCTTTACAGTAGGCCATTCGATTAACCCAATTTTTAAACACATTTTCGATTGTTTGTAGTCCAACGGGCTTAAATCATAGCTCCGAGGCGGCCAATTGATATCGGAATTCAAAAACGGTAGCCAAAAGTTTGGCAGTGTGACAAGTTGCACCGTCCTGTTGAAACCAAATGTCGTCCATGTCATCCTCTTCAATTTGCGGAAACAAAAACTCGTTGAGCATGTCACGGTAACGCTCGCCATTTACTATAACCGCGGAAGAAAATAAGACTCACCACTTTGGAAATAGGTTTTCAATGTTTCCCAATTTTGTTCAAGCGTATAGCGTCCCATTTCGTAAATGTCAAACCTTTAAGTACCTATATTATGAACACATTTGACATGTCCTTTGCGTTACCATTCTCAAGAAAATAGGTGGTTCAAAAAGCAAACGCTATATGGCCCACCCTGTATAATATTCGAGTTTCAAAATTTCGTACCAAAAAAATAAGCATCATTAAAAATTACTAACTTTTCCATTTACCCAATTTACCTAAATTATTTCTCAAAATTCTCAACATCCACATCATCTCTATCTGATACCCTTGATTAGTGCGCAAATAATTTAAATGAAGCCAATGAATGTCCAACTGCTATAGAGGTTCTTAACCTTTACCATTTTTATCTTGCATTTGCATATAAAGAACT
The DNA here is from genome assembly GCF_027943255.1 of Anastrepha obliqua. Classification (NCBI taxonomy): domain Eukaryota; kingdom Metazoa; phylum Arthropoda; class Insecta; order Diptera; family Tephritidae; genus Anastrepha; species Anastrepha obliqua. The sequence goes on from NC_072894.1 coordinate 13,944,543, forward strand.
GATTTGTTCATCAATGGTTGGGCAGCTTCAGTTTGTCTTAAGAATTAATGTAACTTACCATCTAGATTTGCATATTTGGCTAGGCTTAATTATTTATTTTCTAAAGTTCATTGAACGAGATTTACATAACGCATAAATGAAAAAAAGTATGCATTTATTAAAGCTAGCAGACATTTCCATTGGTAAATGCATGGTTCGATTAAGAATAAAATAAAGAACTAAAAAGGCAAAGAAGTGCCTCGTTTCGCACGCAATTGGCTTTTTATATACCCAGCGCACGTTTTCAGTCACATATTATTTTTATTGTGAGGCTACTGCGTACTACGACCAAAAGAGATACCTCCTTGGACTTATATGCGTTGAAATTTGAGATAGAACCAAAATGCAACGCATGTACCAGGTTCGGTAGATTGATAAGGTGATCTCTAGTACAGGGTTGCCAATATTCGACGGACCCATCTGGCAACCCTGTATCTTTTGACAGAGATGTCAGATCGCTTAATGATATACCGCGTTGGAAGCGTCAGTCCAAGCAGATTTTTACCATTAAACAGTACACGCCACGCGAGCGCTCCCAAATTCCTGAAATTTACATTCAAAAAAAGAAGTCAATTGTGAATACTCAACGTGCGTACACAAAATTAAATAATATGAAAAGTGCGCCTTCTAAGAACACCATTAAACGTTTGTACGAAAGGTTTTCGACTGTTGATGATCTTTCTAATCCAAAGAGGCCACATTGCTCTTGTACGGGCCAGTTTTGAGATGTCGCCAAGGACATCCAAAAATCGCCGTTCTCAGCAGTGCGGCATTGCTCGGACCACTTTACAACGAATTATCCGCATTGATTTGCATTTATTCCCGTATAAGATTCAATTGACGCAAAGATTGTTGCCTGCGGACAAGCCTCGTCGATTGGAATGGGCCCAAAAAACACATGGGTCCGTCGAATATGGGCAACCCTGTATACAGTGTCAAGAGACAGTGTCGAGAAAATGTGTTATTTGTTTTTATTGCTTTAGTTGTAATTTTTCCAACGAATTTTAATTTTTCTTTATTAATTCCCTTTAAATGTCGTGAATAAATATGATTTAGTACTGTTAAGAGTCGGAAGACTGATTTGTCTTGACTTCGAATTCACTTTATTTCGCTAGTGTATTTTTTCTAATGGTAATGTACATAAGTTGAGTAGGACCTTATATAGCAAAAATGTATGTACAAGATGTTACAGTAAATTAGAAACGAATATAAGTAATAGGCAAAATGATTAAAATGAGAGCGCTTAATTGGTATGTGTGTATGTATGTAATATAAGTATGCATTGAGTGTAAATGACTGTAAATGATAACAAAACAAAAGAAATTGCAAAGTCAAAGTGCTGGGTTCTATTCATTACAGCGGTTCCCAACAAGTACAAAAAATAAGTCACAGATACATAAAGAGTGATTTTTTCCAATGAAGTCGCAAAATTGAATTTATTTTCTTTGTCAAAAGTCATTTTTGACAAACTGTATGTGTCCGGATATCAAATATTTTATATACTAAATTTGTATAGAATTAAAGAAAATAGTGGTTTTTGGGGTACATGCTTGATATTATTTTGATGGAGTTGGACAAAGCCGACTGGCGCGCTTCATCCTCGTACTGACTGGCGCCATTTAATCACACAAAGCGACGCCAAGTCTTTCCACCCTTCAAATTTCCAACGCAAAAGAGTTATTCTCCTTCCACTGCCTCTACCAGCGAGTACCGCATCGAATACTTTTAGCGCTAGAGCAGTTGTATCCAGTCGTATAACAGAAAAGCTGCGGGATTTCGCTGCACCATTTTTTACGCCGCTGGAAGGTGCATACAGCTTATTGTTCAAGCATTTGCGATGGCAGCACGCAAAGAGCCAAAAAACTGCAGTAGAATCTTTCTTTCAAACACTTAAGATGCCGCCTCATGGAATGCGGTTATCATCCAAGTTTCTACGCCATGCCATAGGACGGGCATAATGAGAGACTTATGAATTGTGATTTTCGTTCGCACTTTACTGCTCTTGTGATTGTCTACTTAGTCCAAAGTAGCACATGTTGGCAAGAGAGCCACTCCCTTGGATTTCAAGACTGCAAATATTATCGGTGTTAATGCTGGTCAGTCACAAAGTCCTACTACTTCGAAATTGTAACTGGTGGCAGAGACGTAAGTGTCGTCCTGTTGTTGTGTGCACCTTGAAAAATGCGCGAATGTTGATGGCGATTAACTCCTGCCTGATAGATTGCCAGGTTGGGTCAATCTGTTATGGTGGAAAAAAAATTGTGCAAGCAACTTCGGCAACTTCGGTGCTCGCACCAACACAATCTCAGTTTTTTCATAAACAGAGCGCTGTCATGACCCCGGTGACGTCAGCCAATTAATTGATTTTTTTTTTCAAGTTAGCTGAGAACCGGTTAACAGCCTGATATAGGCCACTCCTTCTGATTTTTTTACACTTTGGATGAGTTGCTAAGCTCTGCAGAGCGAACAATCTTTCGCAGAAGCTACTTCAATTTATTTTCAATTTTTCATTTATTTCTTTTCGAACCTTTCTCACTTTCTTTCTCTCAATTTCCCTTTTGAGAGTAGGTACTGAGGTACTCTATTTTATTTTTATTTTAAAAAAATATCGCTTAGGAAGTGAGCATTGCAATTAACCAATTCTGCCTGCATCCAGTAGCGCGTACACCGGGTTTCGCTGAGATATCTCAATATTTGCTTACTTGTTAATGCTAACAAAGTTATAATACCCTGGCGCAATAGTGCGTGGGTATAAAACTATGAACCAAAATTGCATAACTTCAGCCTTTATAAGTATAACTATTAAGCAAAAACAAAAAATGAATGCCATGAAACTCAAATAGAAGTCAAAGCAACTGCTTCAAATACGGTCAACTTCCAAATCTCAAACTGTTTTCGCTAGTGAAATACAATACACACATTTATACATATATCTGCTTTAATTATAAATATTCAACACATTAAATATGCATTGATATCTGTTTCTTCTGCTTCCGAAATGCAAATGCTAATGAAAAAACACAATTTGAAACCAGTTCATTTATTAAGTCATGGTTCCATGAATTTTTGTTAAATTCTTTAATGGAGTTCATTCAAAGCCTAAAGAGACATACATATGTACAATAGGAACATGTAACCAAATATACGCATACATATTTACATATGAATGCACATTAGGGTGCATCACTCTCCACACACAAAAGAATCGGTATGGTTTTCTCATCCGTACGGTGGTCGCCGTAGCCGAATCAGGTTTTTGCTAATAGCGTTCGCCGCTCGGTAGGCAATGGCAAACGTCGGAGTGTATTTCTGCCATGGGAAAGCTCCTCACAAAAAATAATTGCCGTTGGGAGTCTGCTTAAAACTTCAGGTCTCTCCATTTGTGGAGAAATATAAAATTTATTATTTGTATTTCAAGACTTGCGCCAAAGTATTTCGGTATCAAACTAATATTTGAGAACAAAAATTGGAACGTAGATTAGTTAACTTTTCAAATGTTGTCTTTAAAGTATAAATTGGTTAAAGTTTGGCTGAGTTATTCAATTTTTCCCTAAACCTACCTTCCAAAAAAGTAAAAAATAGCATCACAAATCGTATTATTTTGAGTGCAGGTTCAAGTTTTTAAACAATTTTACGCAGACCTTTTTAGCTTAAACTCTTGTAGGGTCTTCTGATGTTATTTTTTGGGCATAAAAATATTTACATATCGAGTGTTTTTTCAGCTGCATGAGAACTATCGATATCGTTAACTATGGTTGGACAGCTGAGAATGGCAAACTGTGTAGGCATTTCTGTTCAGTAAGATCTGACAAGTCGTCATGAATCGTTTAACAACAGAACAATACTTCTAAATTGTGGAAATCCGCTTTGAAAAAAAAGTATGTTCGCGAACTCCATAGAGCGAAGTGTTGATTCGTCTTCGTTTTCAACTTGTTGGCCTTCAGCCTTCGTCTACGTGGAAAATTTTACGTAAGTATTTTGTCTTGCGTGCCTTTAAAATACTGTTCGTGCAAGATTTGTAGCCAAATTACCTTTTTTGGCGTCGCATTTTTGCTGATTGCGCTCATTTAGCTTTATTAATCAGATTTAGTGGAAAAAGTAGCCACACATTGGACTGATCGAAAGGACCATGTAACTCATAGCCGCGGCGGTCATATGCCGCATTTCGTATTCAGAAAATAAATGCCATGAAATTGCCTACCAGATTATATTAAAAAAATTTACTCCTACAATATTTCCTTTTTGTATTATTAACTTTTTAAGTTCGCAAGCTCTTAAAAAAATACACAAAATTTATTTTGGCGGTATTTCCAAATCGCTCCAGCTCATGTAAATCATATGTATATGTATATTTTTCCCTAATATACTGGAGAAGATCGTAAAATTTAATAGATTTTACAGTTCCGGTGTAAAAGCAGCAACTTTTGTTTACGTGAGCCACCCTAATGCATTACATATTATATATTTGCATACGCACTCAGATGTCGAAATATGCGTACGCAAGCAATTGAGAACTCACACGCGCACAGGTGTTCATATGTGTGTGTGTACGTTTACAATATTATGCGAGTACCTTCAAAATATAGATTCCATTGATTTACACCTAATTTAAATATCACCTAAATATTAATTTATGTATGTATGTTTTTAAAATAATCGTAACCATGAACTGTTTTGAAAAACAAGTTCTTCTCCAATTAGTTGCAAGTATTTTTAATTATTGATTTTTTTTGTGGCTTCAAATATGTAGCTGGTCTTGAGGAAAGTAAAGGAAAATCAAGCACATGCCTTTTTATAGATCAATGTTAACTACTCTAGTTTCCATTACCTCTAACAAGCGACCATTTTTTTATTAAATATTGCAGCAAAACATCGGCGTGCATGCATAAATATGCATAAGTGCATATGCACACCTGTGTTCACAATACTAGCAGCGCGACATAGTGCAAAGTTTTGGCTTTTTATTTATTTATTTTGTACCAAATTTTATGCTACAAAAACTTATTTAACTCAAAGTTTCAAACTCTGCACAAAAAGCGATAAAAAAATTTAACAAATATTTATCAAAATTTCAAACTTTTTAATCAAATTTTTTAGAAAAATTTCGAGCATACCGTTTTATAGAATTTTAATTTTTTATTTATTTATTGAATTTTTGTGTAAGAAGTGTCAGTTTGAAGTGGTTGATTTTCAAAACAAAAAATTTTTTTTAATTTTTTACGAAAATGTGTTGACTTGTTTTTAAGTTTGAAACTTGGATTTTATGGTGTTTGTAGTACAATAAACCATATTTTTATAAAAAATTACTAAAATTAAATAGGAAAAAGTATTAAATTGTCAAAACTTGTCAATTATGAAGCGCATTCCATATATATCATGGCAGAAATACATTCGGAGGTTTGCATTGCTTGCCGAGGGGCAAACGTGTGTATAAATGTACAAATGTGTATGTAGGTTTAGTTGGCTTTACGAGAGGTTTTTGGTCTACTAAAAGAAAATAAAGTAAATTATTCTTGATCAGTAACGTAACATGGCACAAAATAATCATTTAATCAAAGCGAAAAAATTACAATCGAAAAAAGTTGTATTTTTTATCAAAAACATGTACCAGGTGTATACCTATGAAATGAGACTTTTTTTCAATTTCAAACGTTTATTAACAAAAAATGGTTACACATTTAATATCCAAAATAATAGTCATCGCTAGTGACACATTTTTCCATCTCTCAGTCAATTTGTGGATCATGCGCCAAAAAAATTGGGCGTATTTGGCCCCAAATCAATCATCGAGCCATTTTTTGGCTTCTTCGTGTGAATTGAAGCGCTGCTCGGAAATTGCGTGGCCCATCGATGCAAATAAATGATAATCAGAAGGCGCCAAGTCTGGTGAGTAAGCCCCATGCACCAGCGGTTCCTAATCGTACGTCTCCACCAATTCCCGGGTCGCTCTTGTTCGATGTGGCCGTGCATTGTCATCATGAAAAATTACTTTGTGACACCGATCGGCATATTCTGGGCATTTTCGGTGTAAAGCGCTGTTCAAATCGGCCAATTGTCGTTGGTAGCGTGCACCGTCAACTGTTTCACCTGGTTTTAATAGCTCGCACCAAATCATATCACGCTGATCCCAGAAAACATGCAGCATTGCCTTGCGGCTGGCTGTGGTTTCACGATGTCCGCAAATCGTAGTTTGAAGGCACGAAATTCGACATTTTTAAGAGCGACAAAAATGTACTGTTGTATGAAACGTAACAAACAATGAACTGAATATTGTTGACAGATGACAGACGAAAAAATCAAGACATTTGGAAAGGTTTACTCCTAGCGACATCTATGGACTAATAGCTGAAAGTCTCACTTCATAGGTATATACCTGGTAACTCCATATACGCTTGTATTTTCTGGGCGCTTAGTTAATAATCGAAATATGAATCTTAACGCTAGGATGAGCGACTGCCTGGGAGGTGGTATGTAAACCTACTGGGCCTTGCGCGGCCAGCTGTTCTTATGGCTTTTGCCCAGCTAGGTAATCCGTATAAACCTGTTATTTTTTAAGCTATAGCTGTGAGGTGTGGTTTCTTAAGAGGATGTGAGGTTGGGATAACTTAAAACATTCATATTTTTGGGAGGTGCAGGTCAACTGTTTTCCCTTACTTTTTATGTTTTACCTTTTTTTTACGATTCTTTTAATAGTGAAAATAAATTCACAGAAATACATAATATTGAGGTAATAATTCTTAATTTGTGTTGTGCTAAATTTACGATTCTTTAGCTGCTCAGTCATGGCAGCGTCCGATATTCTTTCCGTGCGTACCTGCCGACGTCGGCCTTATCCCACGGTGCTTAAAAGCACTGCAGATCAAAACAATGTGTGGATGAGCATCCTAAATCACTAAAAGTATTTACGCTACCAATTGGACACACTAGCCACCTTGGTTGGGATCGAGACCATTCTAAACCTCCGGCCTAGTTTGTGTTCGGCAGTCGGTTACAATGAAACTCCACATTGAGCAAAAAAAGGATCTACCCACGTTTGGATGTTAAACCACAACCACCGCGGTACTCCCCGAGGGGTTGTCCTCACGAATAAGTCGGAGCAAATTTAAGGGTTCCTGTTCCCCGTGCCACCAGATTAAAGTTTGCGGTGAGACTTCGTAGTCAATAATACTGTCAGTTGAGCTTCCATACAGCTCTGAACTGGTATCCACATCCAATAAAAATAGCCCATACCCCATAAAAAACAACACACAACCCTTACTAACCCAACTACGAGTACTAAATAATCAACCGAACGTCCAAAATATCTACGCCGTCTGAAATCTTCGTGCGCTTACCGGCGTAACACTTCGACATTCCGAGGGATGGAGCCTAGACCACTTACATAACACCGTCTATCGGTCCAACTATTCTCCACACCCCCAAGACTCCTAATATCTGAGTAAATCGGTTGCTCGCACAGGACATACACACAGTCCTCCCTTGACGGCCCACAAACGCATTCACTCACTAATGGGGACAGTCCCTACGGTCTTGCCACCTACTCAACACACACACACTCCAAATACCCCAATTACAAAGAGAGTAAAATTTTTCAAAATGGCTACTTTGCTTTCGCTAAGCGCTTTGGCAACTTTTCAACATAGGAAGCTATATCAGTAAACACCCTATACGAGGTTTGGTTTCCATATTTCACGCCTTTGAAAGACGCTACGTGAGATGAGCTGTACTTTGGTATTTTTATCGTAAAGTTCGGTATTTTTTAGCAGCAGCTTACATTTAACTTTTTCACTACGAGCTTTATTTGTGTTGTTCTTACTGAGTTGAAAAATTCTTCTCGCCTAAAAATTGTAATTAACTGGTGAAATTTTTCGTACGAAGATTTATTACGTCATGTGACATATCGCGCGAAAGAGGCATCATTGAACATTATTGGGACCAGCATACATTCAATATTGCATGAGTATATGGTCGTCAAGAATATTTGTTCTCGTTGGGTGCCATATAATTTGGCAGTTGTCCAAAAAGGGCTCGTCTTGATTGGTGTAAAGTTGAATAAATTCAGTCGCAGTGGTTCAAACCACGTCTACGATATCGTAACAGATGATACATTTTCGATCTATGCGCATGAGCCGGAAGAAATAGTAATCGACAGTTTGAGTGTTCCAAAACGAGTTTAATCCTACAATAGTTGTTCGCACTTCAAAGCAAATAATTGCCTATTTTTTTTCAAAAAGATCTGGCCATGTCACAATTGTATCACAACGCTACTACTATATTTGTTTGCCATAATTTTTGGAGATTTAAGGAAGACTCACCGCCAAAGAAGTATCATCCTTTACCAAGACAATGCGAGCTCTCACGTATCGGCTCACACAAAAGAGTTTTTGAGCACTCAGGAGATTGAATTAATGGGTCATCCGCCTTAGAGCTTTGATTTGGCACCTAATGATTTCTTTTGTTTGCCGAACATCAAAACTAAAATTCGAGTTCAACGTTTTTCAACGCTTGAAGAAGCATTTAAACAGCTCGTTGTGGAGGTATTCACTGCTGATAAGCAAAAGTGCTTTGAAAATTACTTGAAGCGAATAGAGAAGTGTATTGACTTCCAAGTAGTATTGTTTTTCAAAGCAATAAAGCCATTTTCATTCTTATTTGGGGATGTTTTGATTAGTGAGCGCAGAGCATAAAAGGCAGCCCTCGTATAGTGGTAAACAAAAATATTATTAAACACTACACGCGCCGCAACGCGTATTTTCAAACAAACACGGATCTAGAAAATTTGCTTATTTTACTTCACAGCCTTAAAACATTCGCCTGTCTCAACGTCGTCCGTTCGTTACCAAACAATTGACATGCGCACACTTAAGACAATCGGATTTATGATTATGCAAAAAATTGCACCATTAAACAAAACTTGAACCAGAAATCGGACTTAGTTTAAGCCGCGACATTTTAATTTATGGCACATTTAAATTTTCACTAATATAAAATATTTTTAACTTGAATGCGCATCTCCATAAAAGTCTGCATAAGTATCCATTTATAAGTAATTATACAGCAAGAAGCAGAATACGAATTACTTATTTAATATTTTTATAGCTGTATTTTGTATGTGTATGTGTGTGTGTGTGTCTATTGGGGCAATCAAATGTATAGACTGTGCAAATTTTAATGCAAACTTACCTCTCTTGCCGCGTGGTGGCTGTTCTTCGTTGTGCTGTTGCGGTTGTTGTTGTTGTTGTTCTTGCTGTGATTCTTGCTTGCTGTTAGCAGCAGCGCCCACGCTGGAAATTGGATGATTGACTACTTTCGTGCTGTTCGTGCTGCCGTATGGCTGATGAAATGAGTGGCTTCTACTATGATTGATACTGTTGTTCTTATTGTGGTTGTTGTTGTTGTTGATATTGCTGTGATTTGTGTCGCCCGAATTGACAATAACCATCGACAGGAGAATGAATAAAACCGATATGCGACTCATTATTGCAATTTTAGCGAATGGCGTGAAGATATGAAGATAATATTGCACGGAAGAATTCACGTTTGCCTCTCTAATTCTTTATTTTATACTATTCAACTTTAGTTTTTTTGTTAATTTTTTGTTATGATTAAATGATTTTATATCAAATTTTGTGATTGAGTACTTAAATGTGTGACTGACCGTTTGACCGGCGTGCGTTGAATGCGCCCTATTTCAGATCGATGGCAAGCGTTAACAGAAAAACGCTGCTCAAAAGCCGCTGCGTTTGCTCTGCGCTCGCAGCGTTTATAGATGTAACAAAACGTTCAAAAGTATGCAGGAACGCACTTGACACTCCAAATTTCAAATTCAAATTAATGACAAGGTTCGTTAACGACTGCGAACGCGTCTAGCCGTATGTACGGCTTTCAGTGTTTACGATGCGCCGCTGCGCACCAAAATATTTCGCAGCAGATAGAGAGCCGCCAGGGCGTATACTTCTTGTTGGCATGTAAATGTACGTATGTATGTGTGCATATATAGTTTCTATGTTACTAACTAATAACTATATCAAATATTTAAATCGATAGTAAACAAATGTGCGGAAGGCCAAATTCACGGATTACGACACAAACGCGCAAACAAGTTTCGCTGCGGACGGGCATGCAATGCTCACAAATTCACAAGCCTTACTTACAACTATAGTATTTGGAACGGGCTGACTTGCAGGCTCGCTGCCTTGTAACTGGAATGTATGTATGTAAGTGAATTATTGTACCTGTTCCGTTCCAGTTCGTTGTTTTGTTTATTACACGCGACTGTGGCTATTTGGTGTTCATGCACCTTTAACACCTTCACTACACTCTCACTTTCAACTATGACGTGCTGATCTCCAACCGGCTTGACGCTTGAGCGAGAGAAATGTTTTATTCATATAAACCGAGCGCTTTCTAAAAACTCTTCTGTGAACTTAAAAATATTGAAAAGCACCAGATAATGGCAAAAACTAAAAATCAGTTACAATAAAAAAGCAACTGCAGCCGATGATGCTTAGCGATGCTTAGTAATGCGCCAAAAATATGCTCGTACATTTGATTTCATCTATCGTTTAAATTTCCATCTGTCTCGTATATGCGTATGTATATATGTCGCTTTAGTCATTATTATACAACGCAGTAATTAATTCCGTTCCGAAGAAAGCATTTTCGTTTCTTCATCTTTCATCGAAATATTGAATAACAAATAACACACAAAAACAAAAAATACAAAATCACATACGCTTTCTTCGTTTGTTTGTTTTATTTTTTATTGTTTTTATGGTAGATGCTGCTGCTGTTGCTGAGCGTTGTATGCCGATCGTTGTACGAGGTTTATCACTGCGTTACATTTTACTATGTAAATTTAGTATGTGGATTGAGTAGCTGGAAAACGAATTTAGCGTTTACTGAGCGCAGTTATGTCCATTTGATCCAATGCTGCCGATAGTGAAATTGTAAGGTATATCAATTGTATTATTGTTGCTGGTTTTGATTAGCCATGGAATTCCACAGCAGCAGCCTTATCACTCTCTCACGAGTGGGTGCTGTTTCTCTGTTCCCCTCTTTTTATTCTCTTCACATTCGTTCAACTCCGCTCTAACTTATTGGTGCTTAACTGTTGATCTCTCTGTCAATTTTTCACACTGCTGTTCGCTTTTCGTATGTTTGCTGCAGCAATCTTTCGATATTCGCACGAAGGCAATCATGCTGGCAACATCTTAATGTAATGCTGCTCGCTTTGCGTTTAAACAAAATCAAAATATTATACACTACACCAGCATTGAGTTCAACGAGCGGCCAACTCTCTGCCTGCTTGCTTGGTTTTCGATGTACTAAATGTTGGCCGCACTATTGAAAAAGCAAGAAACTGTTTGCCGTTCTCTCAACTGGTTGGTCGCTCTTTTCAACTGAGCACAGCTTAGTGATATTAAAGCATATGAGTTTTCAGTCTGTTTCGTTCTCTTACTTCGAAAGCCTCTAATGTCGGCTTGTGTAGAAATTTATGCGGCTGTTTTTCTAGTTTTATTTTAGGTTGATCTCTTTTTAAACATTTTTTATGCTTCCAGCTTTATATTTTTACACGTACAACGTACGCTCATCATTCGTAGTGCAGCTGCAGTTCAAGAGTTAAGCTAACATTTATCTACTTACGTACATATGTATGTATGTAGCCCTACTTAAGAAGAAGTTGTACAGCTGCGCATTATTAAGGGACAATAAGTCACACATCCTTCCGTATTTAGAAAATTAGCGCATAATGCGAAAATCAGTTTATAAATTCAACACAATACTGTTACTTCAGCGCCACTTTCCTGTGTTAAGCTTTAGAAAATTCATTATCGCCATTTCCTCAAAATAGTCACCTATTTGAGTCATGGCATGATTTTTCAATTGCCTCTGCTGCTTTTTTGCAAATTCATTTCTTTTTTAGAAATGTAAAAGACATGGTTGGCCATATATGGGAAATCGGAAAAATGTTGCAGTAAATCAACTGCATTTAATTTTCTTCATTAGCGCAGCTAACAGGTCTTAATGAAGATTTATTTTTATTCCACGTTTTTCAAATACTGCAATAAAGATTTGGTATTAACGATACTTCATAACCTAATTTTTGTCAATTGTTCTTTTATCGTAAAAATTCGTTGTAGATATTGGGAGGTTGAATTAGTTTTAAAGGTTTTTTTCGAAGATTTGGGGCTTTATTGTGAAAAAACGGTACAAAATATTTTATTCGAAGTATTGGCCATCGCTAGCTACAACTTTCGCCCATCTTTCGGGCAATTTCCGGATGCCATTTCTCCAAAATTCTGGCCGCTGCTTGGCTATCCATGACTCAACCCATATTTTGGTAGCCTCGTACGAGGAGAACCGCTGGTCCGCCAAATCGAGATTCATATGCCGGAACAAATGATAATCGGAGGGAGCTATGTCTGGACTATACGGCGGGTGGGGTAACACTTCCCAGCCAAGCGTTGCAAGGTATTTTTTGACAGGTTGAGCAACATGCGGCCGAGCGTTGTCATGTTGCAAAATAACCTTGTCGTGCCTTTTTACCGTTTCCGGCCGTTTTTCTTTCAATGCCCGGCTTAAACGCATCAATTGCAGTCGGTAACGATCCCCCGTGATTGTTTCGCCCGGTTGGAGCAGCTCAAAATATACGACGCCGACCTGATCCCACCAAATGCAGAGCATGATTTTTTTGCCGTGAATATTCTGCTTGGCCGTCGACGTTGAGCACGAAAACACTGCGTTGTTTATACTTCAGCGAAATGACAGATACTGATAAACAAAGCCTAGGGATGAGGCTTTGTCATGAATATATATTCAGTATTGCCAACGCGATAGAGTGATAAATAGCGCCATCTGTGTGTCACCTTTAAAACTAATTCAACCTCCCAATATTTAACCTGGATATGGTAAAAAACCCCACTGTAGCTATGTACTCAAGAAATTGAATACATCCACCTACTTAAGAAATTTTAATTATTGTGTATTTGATTGCGTTGGAATAGGAAAAGGCGGAAAAAACTACATTGATTAACCAGTAGCCCAATCATTCGGGCGCAGTTGTATATTGAACTTAAGGCATAGAAATACGACAAAGTAAATGAAAGGAAAATGCCTTATAACTGCTCTTAAATATTTCACAATCCTTACTAGCTTTTGGATCTTGAATCTTTGAATTCACAGTCCTCAGCCGAATATACGTCCGATTCATTCTAATGACGTAGAGTCGACTATTGTGGTAACGTATTCTTTGAATATAAGCCAATTTTCAAATACAGAATATTATAGTATTATAAATCAACAAAAAAGCCACATTCAACTTATGATGTTCATACATATGTTGGCCGCAAGAATTCTGCCCGGCACTCAGTTCTACTATTACGCTATTTTTTTCCTCTCCGTTTATCTGCTGGGTCTTTTCTACTAATGAGATAGAGGAGCTGCTCTCATGACATTCAGTTGTCCGTTATCGGAGCAATATGGATTTATAATCGTCCAAAGACTGTCACCTCAGCAATATTTCCCAAAATGTTTTATACTATTACAACAAAAACCTGAGAGAGAGTCATTCTTCACACCCAGACCTCTAACAAAAACAAACTAAAGGGTGGTTAAATTTCAAGGGCCGATGTTGAATTTGGGGCACACCTAAACGTCAAGTTTTCTTCTGCATTTTATTTGACACTTTTCAATTTCAGACTAACTCAATTTGAACTATGGAAAGATACACAATCGAGCAATGCGTTAAAGTTATTCAGGCTTATTATGAAAACGGGCGATCAAATCAAAATGCATATCGCGCCCTTTGCCTTCAGTGATGAGGCACATTTTTACCTCAGTAAATTCGTCAATAAGCAGAATAGCTGCATTTGGGCGAATGATAATCCAAGAGTGATTGCCGAAAAACCAATGCACCCACTCTTTGGTGCGGTTTATGGGCCGGTGGCATCATTGGGCCGTATTTTTTCCAAAATGAGGCCGGTCAGGCAGTTACTGTGAATAGTGTTCGCTATCGTGAGATGATAACGAACTTTTTATGGCCCGAATTGAAAGATATGGATGTCAACGATATGTGGTTTCAACAGGACTTATCACACAGCTAACAAACTAATGGCTCTTTTGCGCGAAAAATTTGATGACCGAATAATCTCACGTCGCGGCGATGTCAATTGGCCGCCAAGATCATGTGATTTGACACCGTTGGACTTCTTTCTTTTGGGGTTATTTGAAAGAAAAGGTGTACGTTGATAAGCCAGCAACAATTCAAGAGTTAAAGGATGAGATGATTCGGCACATTAACGGCATAGAACCTCAATTATGCCTCAGCGTCATCGAAAATTTGGACCATCGGATGGAGGTGTGCCGCCGAGACCGCGGCGTCCATTTGGCCGAGAGAAATGACAATAATTTCCTAAAAAAAATTGTAGTTTGTTCAAAATCAACACCGGCCCTTAAAACTTAACCACCCTTTAGATAAGGAACTATTTGCATTTGGTGGTTTTTGGAGGTGTGCCGCCGAGGCCGCGGCGTCCATTTGGCCGATATTTTGTTCCATACGTAATTGAGCCATAGCAATATTATCGTAATAAAGAGAAATAATAGGACTATGAATAAGTTCCTTGCGGTTTTACAACAGATGGCGTAACTTGATTATTATTCCATCGATCCACATTTCCAAACATTCATTGGAGAGCTACTGTCGTAAGGCACAAACGTCAGTATAAGTTTTTTATTTGAAGCGTAAACAACAATATTTTTACCACACTTGAAAATGTCGAATTTCGTGCCAAATAATGTGTTTTTGCGGGGAATTTTTTAATATGAAGAAAAAAGCAGCCGAAAGTCATCGTATCTTGGTGGAAGTTTATGGTGAGCATGCTCTAGCTGAGCGAACGTGCCAGAAGTGGTTTGCACGCTTTAAAAGTGGTGATTTTGGCTTGGAAGACGAAGAACGCGAGGGTGCGCCGCCAAAGTTCATGGATACCGAATTGGAGGAATTGCTCGATCAAGATCCGGCTCAAACGCAAGAAGAGGTTGCAAAAACTTTGGGAGTTGATCAATCAACCATTTCCAAACGTTTAAAAGCCATGGGAATGATCCGAAAGGTAGGCCATTGGGTGCCGTATGAATTGAAGCCAAGAGACGTTGAACGCCGTTTTATGGCATGCAAACAACTGCTTCAACGGCACAAAAGAAAGGGTTTTTTGCATCGAATTGTGACTGGCGATGAAAAGTGGGTCCATTACGACAATCCAAAACGTCGGGCAACGTATGGATACCCTGGCCATGCTTCAACATCGACGTCGGCGCAGAATATTCATGGCCTGAAGGTTATGCTGTGTATCTGGTGGGACCAGCTGGGTGTTGTGTATTATGAGCTACTGAAACCGAATGAAACGATTACGGGGGATGTCTACCGACGACAATTGATGCGTTTGAGCCGAGCACTGCGAGAAAAACGGCCGCAATACGCCGATAGACACGACAAAGTTATTTTGCAACATGACAATGCTCGGCCACATGTTGCACAAGTGGTCAAAACATACTTAGAAACGCTCAAATGGGATGTCCTACCCCACCCGCCGTATAGTCCAGACCTTGCGCCATCCGATTACTATCTCTTCCGATCGATGCAACATGGCCTGGCTGACCAGCACTTCCGTAATTACGATGAAGTCAAAAAATGGATCGATTCGTGGACTGCGGCAAAACCGACCGAATTTTTCACAAAGGGAATCCGTGAATTGCCAGAAAGATGGGAAAACGTAGTAGTAAGCGATGGACAATACTTTGAATATTAAATTTGTAACCATTTTACGTCAATAAAGTTTCAAATTTCGAAAAAAAACCGCACGAACTTAACCATAGTCCTATTAATATTTTCCAAAAAAAATTGTATTTTATTCAAAATCAACACCGGCCCTTAAAACTTAACCACCCTTTATTTATACTTAACACAAAGCCATTGTTTCTGTGCATAAGATAAATTAAATGAGTGTCTGTAGCGCTGTTTTTTTTTTTTTTGTATTTTGTTTTTTCATTTTCTATGCGCATTTTAGCATCTAAAAGAGGCCAAAAAGAGCTACTACAGACTTAAGAAGAAAAAGAAGTGCATCCATTGAGCTCTCGCTTATCCAGATTTGACTGTATCTGCTTTCTGTTTGTCACTTCGTGGTAAATTAATTCCTTTGTTGTTTTTTTAGTAATGAATAATAATAATGGATTTAATTGTTTGAATTTCAAATTATTAACCCTTAAATGCTCAACTCTTTCATTTCTAACGCAAAAAAAATATTTGTTTTACTAAATATTTTACTCAATTCTAAAACGGATTTGGTGTACTATTTGTCTGATATTTGAGTTTCGGTTATTTTACAGGGTTTTACTAGTTGGTCCCTTGCAAAATAAATAAGTGTTCAACCGAGAAATTGCGGCTATCTGCAATTTCGCTGAAAATTAATTTTTGATAGTAATGCGAGCTCTGACTGACATATCTTTCACATATGACATTAATAAGTATGTTCGATAACACAAAATTTTGAAAAAGTTATTCGTAATTTTTGTCAGTAGACGTTCGTTAACATCAAAAAATTATCCATCACTCAAAAATTGAGAGAGCAAAGTGATTTTACTCAGCAAAAATTATCCATCACTCAAATACTAACAGACCAAAGTGACATTTCAATGCAAGAGAGGCGTTCAATTTGTTCAGGAGAAATTTTAGCTAGCAAAAATTATCCATTACAGATCTATAAATCTATATGTTTATAAATTTGCGCCGGTTTGTAATTTGCAGTTTATAGTCAGAAGCGATAAAATGGAAAATTTATCGACAAAAAACGTCGGCATCTTAAGTAAATTTACGATCATTTTTTTGGCCAACATATACAGTTGATTTGTCTTCCTCTACCGGTTTTTGCAGGTGATAGCAAATTTTCCGTTCGCTAACTTTTTTACTTTTTCTTCTCTTTAGGAGCGAATTTTCGCTTACGCTCTCAATTTGGATGAATGGCTAATTCTGTTATGGAATACAACTACATATTATACTCGTATTACAAAAGGAGCGTCCTCTATCAACAAAATTTTGCTGAAACACCTTTTTTTGTGCACATTTTTGGACATATTTTCAAAAGAACCTTTATGAATCTCCCTATTGGAAAATTTATAATTTTTGCAAATGGCGTCAAGCGTCCATCATCTTTGACACTTGTGAATTGGACACTTGCAGTATAAAAAAAGACAAACAAAGGAGGCCAAAGGCATTTTTTTTTTTTTATTTAGAAAATAAAATAAAACTGGATAATTAGTTTGGCGCCACCTTGTACATACGTCGAATCATTACATCATATAACAAAAATCTACTTTTTTTGTTATCTATGAAAAATATGCACGCGAACGTATAGATTTTATAGCTGCATACATAGTTTTTAATTTTCAGTAAATTCAGATTTTAAGGGACTTTAAAGTTTCAAAGGGCAAAATTTTTTAGAAATTGTTTTAAAGTAATGATATTAATATAAATATTTAGGGGAAAGGATATATCCGCCTATCAAAAAAAGAATTATATATTATATAATATATACTTTTCAACTTCGTTCTACTTGAATAGGCATTTACAAAATTTTCGCCAGGGCAAATATAGATTTTTTTAAGTATACGGAATGGATACTGAATTGTTTACCTTAAATAAAATTCCTTAGACATTTACCTTAAATAGTTCACAACTGATTGAGATTCCATTGAGGATCAATGGGGAAATTGATCATTGGGATAAACATTCTGTCAAAAAAGTATCGGGAATTGTTCAATAAAACGCAAAATAATTATTTAATCATCAAAATTTATTTTTTCACCTTCACAATAGGCACCATTCGAAACAATACTCATATGCCAACGATTAGTCCAGCCATCAAAACACCTTTTATACCATTTGAAGAGATCTTATTCAGCTCCTTCAGCGAATTCTCCTTCATGGCCTCTATCGACTCAAAGCGGCGTCCGCGGAGCGGCAATTTAAGTTTTGGGCAAAGAAAAAAGTCACAGGGCGCTGAATCCGGTGAATGCGGTGGTTATTCGATGATATTTGTCGAATATTTGGTCAAAAAAGTGTTCACAATATGAGACTTTTGAGACGGTGCGTTATCATGGTGCAAGAGCCATGCGTTTTCTTTCCACAAATTGGGCCGTTTCCTACGCATATTCACTCTCAAACGTCGCATAACTTCCAAATAATATTCTTAATTTATTCGTAGAACTATTTGGAACGAATTCCGAGTGCACAACCCCACGATAATCAAAGAAACCGAGAAGTATGACTTTCACTTTTGACAACTGTGACGTTGCTTTTTTGTGTTTCGGCTCATGTGGATAGCACCATTCAGCCGTCTGTTGACTGGTTTGCATGTCAAACTCATATACCCACGTCTCATCACCTGTTATGATGCGCTGGATAAACATTGGGTCCGAATTCACTTGCTCAATTGCTCACTTGCTTGTATGTCTTCAGCCACCTTCTTCCGATGAATTTCTTGAAAGGAATTCAACTCTCTTGGAACGAGTCGAACAGCCACGCGTCTCATCGTGTGAAATGTTGCGAAGAGAGTCGTGAGACACGCTATGATTACGAGCTACCTCCCTCAAACTGAAATGATGGCTTTTCAGCACCATTCCCTTGACCTTGTCAACGTTTTCATCCGTTGAAGACGTTGATGAGTGACCAGATCGGAGCAACATTTTCAACGTAGCATTTTTTTTTGTCGGGACAGAGTAGCAAGTAAAGTACTCAGACACAATTAAATCCATTGTCCTGCTCTTGGATTCCCCTTTTAATTTTCTTAAAATCTACTCGACTTCCGAAGAAATCTGAGTAGATCTTGTGGTGTCAAAGAGACAAGGTGGTCGCTTCTTAACATATCGGTGGCAAAGACCTCAAGCCTGATTCGAGCGATGGTAGGGCAGACGCACTGAAAGTGGTCCGCCGTGTCATCCTCCTCTCCACAAGCTGAGCAGAGTGCACTGTCTAAGATGCCATCTTTTCCATGCGCTTTGCCCATAGAAAATGACCCGTCATCAGTACAACCAGCCTCCTACAGTCCACTCTGCTTAGTGACAGGAGGAATTGCCATGATGGAAAGTATAATGAGATGGCGCCTATCGTGGTCCCGTTACTTTGCTCTCAGCGAATTTCACAATGAGTTACGTCGTTTTAGTACCGATATCATCTGGGGGCATTGCCCGCGATTGCAGGTGTTGTTGGTGTTCTTCTGCTTTCAGTAGTCAAATTTCTCTCTCGCTACTGCAGTGTTGCCTAGCTTTGGATATAAAAACGCACTAAAATGCCCATTTAAGGAAAATAAACACCAAATCTTTATTGAATTACCTAAAGAACTTTGTATGCGTGACAAATTATTTTTAAAATGTGCGTTTTTTTAAATAAATGTGTTATGGTTATGTATAATTTAATTTATTAGTTTTTTTTTTTTTTTTGTTAGGCGAAACTCTTTTGTTAAGGGAATGACTTTTTTGCTATATTTGAGGTTATGTAACTAGATAAGATAATATTTTTATAAAAATGTCATTATGGTTTCTTCAGTATTTTCTGGTATTTTTTTGCTTAATGCTCTATGTTCCACTAAGAATTGATGACCGGAAGAAACGATTACTCCTCTATGGTTTCAATTCGCATTCAGTAAATTCAAACGCTTTTTAAAATGGGTAAAAAGGTTTTCAATCTTCAAAAGAGTTGAGGGAAGAAGATTTAATATTCTTGCATAACCTTAAAAAGAGCAAAATATTAAATTCACTCTTTCAAAATATCAAATTTTATAAGAACCAACAAATTTTCATTAGCACTAAAATCTTCTCGGAGTGGCCTTTTTTAACCTTCTTTTGTATAAAAATACAGTTTTTTTAGCTTAAAGTTTCGGTAGCTTTAAATTAAAAAAAAGAAACAAACAAGAAACTTCAACATTTTCGCATTTTCGGTATAAAAAAGCACTAAATTTATTGCGAAGAGCAAATGGTTGGCAATACTGCACAACTCGGAAAAACGTGACGTCACGCACTCTTGATGGGCGCAATCTTCTTTCTATCATTCTTGAGGATTTGCGACAGTTGGTAGGACATGACAGTTAGCATCAGTTTTAACCATCTCTCAGCCTGCCAAGCTCGTTTGTGGGTTAGATAGCATCAGGATATTATGTCTACCGATATAGTTTAACCTGAATTTATAGTAATCAACTACCCTTGAAGTGGTTGAGGGCTGTCTAAGGCCATGAGCGCAGCTTGGTTGTCGCTGCAGACACATACAGAGCTGCCTCTTCATCTGTTTTCGACAACAAAATTCATCGCCTCTTGAACAGCATACAAATCCGCTTGAAACACAGATGCATGCATTCCAGGAGCGAAGTGTTCTTTTGTCCCGCTAGATTCCACGTAGACAGCAGAGCCACATAAACAACGGGCCCTGGAGCCATCCGTGAAAATGCGAAAACAGTGTTCGCCGGGCTCATTTTCTGAGTTTGAACACAGTTGAGCCTCTGGCAGCATACGTAACGGCATAATTACATTTCCAAAAGTAATGTCCAAAAAAAATCTGAAAGCTCATACAGCAAACAAGCTATGCCCGAAAGTAGTTAAATGCTCCTAACGGTACCACCATGCATTCACGGGTTAACATATTAGAATAAATGGAATAAATGGATGCAGTCATGGCACCCCAAGGCAAGTAAGCGCATCAAACTCTTCGCATGAAAATCGACTACATAGCAAAAGCAAACAATCAAGTTCAGCAATTACAGGGCAATCAAAATTCCAAACATTTATAAATATATGCAATAATTAAAATATTATATTAAACCCTCCAATAAACTCTGATAAACATGCAGATGTTCATACTTATAGATTCAATGTGCATCACAAGAATCAGCCATTGCTTAATCACACACCAACAACGTTATACTGTGTAGCTGTGTGTGTATGTGTGTGTGTGGGTCCAGCGCACAGCTTTGTGCATAATAAATTAGACCAGCCAACCGTGAAGCATTTGCTAAGCACGCCGAGGTAGCTACTGCATAGTTGTAGGTAAATGTTGATTTTGTACTTGAAGATCGCACTTAAATGCGAATATTAACAAGTATTAGCCAAAGTCAGCTTAACACGGCCAGCAACAACACAGCCAGGCCAGATCCATGCAGAAGAGCTCAAAGTGGGTAATTTTAGCCGTCGATCGTTCATAATTCACACCACAAACGATCCGGTATTTTTCACATTTTTCATACAAACGCCGCCTATGTACATACATACATACACACATAGCAGCAAAGGCAATATCAGCAGCACCGGCAGCAGCAGCAGCAGCAGCATTGCGAAATGTTGCAGATTTTCTTGAGTTTCGCAGTGGATAGTTATTTGTAAAACAACCAGATGTACACGATGATTACACGCCGGTATGCGTCGCCATTGCGCTCGGCACACAGAAATGTCGCAATGCCACAATGCAGACAATTGCAACAACGACAGCAGCACACGGTAGGCAGGAAGCATCGATAGGTTGCACAAAATTGTCGACAAAAACTGCAAGCTGCGTTGTATTTGTTGATGATTATAGGTGCAAAATCCGTTGGAATTGAAATCCTACCTGCTCCTTTTCAAAAGTTATTCATATTTTTATATTTCATGTTGGGACAATTTGGAATAAATATCAAAAGTTATTTTCTAAATAGATATGTAAAAGTGTTGTATACTCAATATATGGTATATACTACGTATGTCAATATTATGTAGCTATATTATATATAATAGTTACGATAAATGCCGCTAGGTGGCAGAGGGCAGTCGAGTGCTTCCCGCTATAAAAAAGTACAGTTTAAACTATTAATATTAGTGTTTTCTGGCAAATGTATTTTCTAGTTTTAGAAATTCTTATATGAGAAGATTAATTAATAATGAATAGTCAGCATCCGCTTTATAAATGCGATCATGAAGAAAATCGCACAAAAGTATGCGCTCTTTGTGGGAAAAAAATTATTTTCCAAAATAAACCTTCCCATCATTTCTTGCTATCTGAAAAACATATTGAAGTTATAAAAAAGCACATTAATGGTGAATTTAATATTTATAATAGTAAATTCCCAAAAAGTTTATGTAGCTCTTGCCGACTAACTATAAATGAATATGGAAATGATATTTTCAAAAGACCTTGTCCAACTATGCCCAATTACGAGGATCTTAAATTATCAAAAGAAACAAGAACGATGGGTTGTAATTGTTACATCTGTCTAACAGCACGAGTTACGAGTCATAAAAAACAAAAAAAAGGTAGAGGTCAAATTAGGGATTTCTCTACAAATATTGACGTAAACAAGTGTTTTGATGATACTTCGCAACAAAAAGATTTACTTTCTAAAAATGAGGCAAAGGCAACTAAACCGAGAACTTCTACTGAGTTATGTAACAGTTGTTTTCAACAAATAGGTAAAGGCATATCACATTCTTGCAAAGGTCCTTCTACTTCTAATGCTCGTAAGAATGTTTTGAATATAGTACAAAAGTTACCCGAGAAACAGCAGAACCAAATAATAACTAAAATTTTGAAAAAAAAAAATATCCAACAATGATAACGAAGATAAAGATGAGCTCGTGTTAAATACTCTGGGATCGAAGGTTCGGGTAACTGTTAATAAAAAAAAAGAAAAAGAATTAAGATTTTCTGCCGAAAGATTAGACAATTTCCAAGCTAATACTGGATCGTCTACAAATGATATGAAAAAATTGGCTAACTTCATTCGTAGTTCTCCTGGTAGAAACTCAGTTCCGAAGAATTACAATCAACATTTGTATGAAAAATCTAATATCCTGGAACACTTTTATAAAGAAGGTTTCTACGAATTCGAAACATCCCAAGATGGTATTAAACAGAGACCAGTTGTATATGCTACTGCATCAGAACTCGTAGACTTTGTCTTTGAAAATCGAAACATTGAACATATTGAACAATCAAAAATAAAAGTAATGGCAGATGGAGGACAAGATTTCTTCAAAGTTTCTCTTTCAATATCAATTCCAGAAGACGACTTGAAAGAAAATGACTTGGATAAAAGTAAAAATGTTTCAACTTACTCTACTGGTGGAAGTATGGCAAATAAACGTAAGTTGACTAGTGTATTTAAATTGCTTTTATTAGGCATAGTGCCTCGGATTAAAGAGACCTATGATAATTTTAAAATTTTGGTTGAATTGACGAAACTCAATGAGATACCATTTAAATTTATTGGAGATTTAAAGCTCGGTCAATGGGCAGCAAACTGCAACGGCTTTCTACCCTTGCCCTTATTGCTTCGTCACATTAAATGAATTAAAAAGTTATAATAAAATGATTGAGGAAAATTATATAAGCAGTGATGACAAAAATCTTCATTTAAAGACCTACAAGCATTTAAAAGATGACTACTTTAAATTCAAGAGCTTGGGTAATGACAAAAAAAAGTCTAAAGAATGTCGCAGTACAGTAAATCACCCTTTATTCATTGAATACGGCACTACTGAAGATGATAACTTGTACGTACTTCAGAAGTGCATTCTTCCTGAACTACACCTATTACAAGGGTTTGTCAACCATCTTTTCTGGGACGGTATAGTTAAAATTGAGGAAATTGGAAAATATAGAGCGTTATTGTGGCCGAATAAATTAGGTATATCTCATAAGAGCCATCAAGGAGATATGTTTGAAGGCAATCAATGTCGGAAATTACTTAAAGAGGCCGATAAATTGCAGGATCCTGAAATTTACGAGCTTGCAGGACCATTTCGTTTACAGCCTTATATTGCTGCATTTAAAGCTATGAATAAAATTGTTGAAAAGTGCTTTGCTGCCAAAAAAGCTGATCTTACTGACTTTAACAAAAATTTAAAAGAACTCCGTGAAGCCTTAAAATGTACTGAAATTTCTCAAACACTAAAAATTCATATTATCCGGGAGCATTTGGAGGAAGCAATCATATTCTTGAATAATGATGGCTTAGGTTTATGGTCCGAGCAGGCTTGAGAGTCAGTTCATAGCGAGTTCAATAAATATTGGAATAGATTTAAAATAAATTTGCTAGATGAACCATCTTTTATAAGTCGCTTAAAGAAAGCTGTCGTTACATTTTCATCACAGCATGTTTAAATTTACAAATAATATATACAGAAATAGTAACACATCTTAAAACCTAAAAATAAAAAAATAAAAAAAAATATAAAAAAACAAAAAATCTGAAAAAAAAAACTGAAAAAAACATAAAAAAATAGAAAAAAAGGTACAAAGTAAGTTACCTCCACGTGGTGTACCTTGGAAACGATTACAATCGGCTAAAAACTTACGTAAGATTCTTTATTCTTCTCTTGCATAATACAAATTCAAACGAGGCTATACTTTTGATATTGATTCCAAATTGTCCCAACATGAAATATAAAAATATGAATAACTTTTGAAAAGGAGCAGGTAGGATTTCAATTCCAACGGATTTTGCACCTATAATCATCAACAAATACAACCCAGCTTGCAGTTTTTGTCGACATTTTTGTGCAACCTATCGATGCTTCCTGCCTACCGTGAGCAGCAGTGGAGTAGCAGGCAGACATAGTACAGCATTGCAACCAACAGCAACCGCATGAGCAATACAGCAGCCAATTGAGCAGCAGCAGCAGCAGCCACGTCAAGTTGAAAGGGGTTATTGTGCGCAAACGCTTTTCTACTTATCTAATGCCTTTACGCTTCGGACGAAGTTTATGGTCCACGCAACTATTGTGTGTGCTTAGTGTTGTAATCGTTGTTGTTGTTGTTGTTCCTGTGTTTATTGGCTTGGTCGACATCGTTGGCATCTGCTACAGTTGCCGCCATTAACTGCAAAATTGCAAAGAGCCATGAATGCAGGCGAGTGTTGAACGTGTCAGCAATTTAAAGCAAAACTTCAGATGCAAGTACATGGCTTCCTCATGCCACTCGAGTTATTTATGCCTCCAATACTAGTACATTACGCGATAGCGACAACGAATTCAAAGTATTTAACAACAATTTAAGTAACAGCTCAGCAAGGAATGCTGTTAAAATATAAAACATCTACTATTACATGGACTGAGTTATTTCAACGCCAAGTTATTAATTTTGCTTAGACAAGAATGCCGATTTGGCCCGTTTTTTTTTTTTTTTTTGTGTTTTGTTGTTAAGTATGATAATTATTGATTTAAACAGAATATAAAAAATTCAATTTAAATACATTTTGATTTTAGCGCGAAATATCTATTAAATTTGTTGATTATTTCTTCTTTCCCTTTTTTCCTTTCTTTCCCTTTTTCTTGCCACCGCAAAGGGCAGCCAGCGCTTCGTCCAGCTCTTTATCGGTAATTTGTGTTTCAGTGGTCATTTTCTGTTTCGGCAATATAATCGGTTGCTTGGGTGTCTTCAGTTCGATTTCGATGCTATTTTGCTTTCGGCGGTGATGCTGCTTACTGCCTAATTTCACTAGGAAAACATCGCTTTCGGTGTCCTCGCAAGTTTTGTAGCAAACCTAAATGGATGGAGATTTCAAAAGACATACAATTTAATTCCACTTTTGCCTACCCATTAACAGAGAAATATATTTAATATATAATTTAAATTTAAATTATTATTGCAAGGCGAGTATTAGGAGGGGAATTTGTCACCCGATGCTAATAACACTGCGTTACAAAAACGAACTTTTTTTCTGTCATATGAACCAAATATACTTTTTCGGAAAGGGGAGAAAAAATAAAAATACACGTGTATCGGCGATTTTCATGTATACGTTAGAATTTTTTTTTTATGTATAAAATATAGAGCTCGTAGTCCGCCTGTGTGAAAAACTTTGGGTCAATTTTTAACACTTTTTCCGTGATCCAATCGCGCTGAATTTCTGCAGGCAGACTCGTGGAAATGTTTTTATTATGTAAAATTAAAAAAAAAAAATTTATCAATTCTCAGATTTTCTTGAATTTTTTTTTTTTCTAAATTTTCGGCATAACTTGAAGGGACTCCAAATTTTTAAATTGAATGCTATCGAACAACGTGCATGGAAAGGCACAGTTGCCGTTATTGAGCAGTTTCTTGGCAACAAACGAGCTGACAATAATAAAAATAATGTTGCAGAAATGATTTCGGCATATGGCGAAATGGGCATCGTCGTTAAAGATCCATTTCCTTCACAATCATTTAGATTGTTTCCCTGGTGATTTAGGAGCTTATAGCGATGAAGATGGCAAAAGGTTCCATCAGGACATTGGGGCTATTGAAAAGCGCTTTAAAGGACAAGACATTACGCATATGCTTGGCGAATACTGTTGGTCTATTTGTCGCGATACTGACACAAATGCTTACAAACGCAAAAATAAAAGGCCTAAGTTTCTTTAAAAGCATTAAAATTTTTAATGTAACAATTTTTAATTTTAATATAATAAAATTAATAAAAAAATTCGGGGTTTTATATCTCTATTGCAATGCGAAGTGAAATACCTTTCTTTTGATACCCACATCGGCATAGCTCATGCAATTTTTTTTTTAATTTCGAACAGGTGGCAACCCTATGAAACATTGTCAGTGGCAACACCTAGGTGAATAGTCTAGAAATGTGATACACTATCTGTGTGCCCAATTTCATTCAAATCCGTTAAGCTAATCCTGAGATCGTGTGGCTATACAGATATGCATACAAGAATTGCTCGTTTAAAGTTATAAAATACAAAAAAAAAAAAAATTGTGACGTGTACATGAAAATCGGCGATACACGTGTATTTTTATTTTTTATCCGCTTTCCGAAAAAGTATATTTGGTTCATAGGACAGAATGTGTGTAACGCGGTGTAATGATTACACTGTGATTACACTCGGCCTAACAAATTTTTTTTGCAGGTGAAGATTTTGATAGTTGGTTCTACTTAATACATGGGCCGTAAAGTCCCGGGTCTAACACATAGATGGTTTTATTGCATTCACCTCTTTTTCAGTTAGTACTAACCTTAAAAAGGCAGCAGTTAAAATTTCAAGATATTCTATTCAATAATTCTTGAGTTATTTTTTCTGTGAACCTTTTCGTGTATAGATGTGATTTTTACTGCGCTCCGCGTTTTTAAGTTTTTTCACTCTACAATGGACATTTAATTAGCGAATTTATATAATTTAATGTGTTCGTTTTTTTATCCCTTCCTATAAGTCCCGTTTGTTTTTAATTAACTTAAAGTCTCTAGAGACTCATTGTATTTTGTTTTCAGTTTACTTAAAGGAGAAATTAATTGTTTATACCTATTCCGTAGTATTCACTTTTATATTCCTATCCAATTTCATCTTAAATTTCTTAACACGAATTATGCGCGTGATGCTCCTATTGTCCGCGCTCTAAGAGAATTCAATGCGATCCTGTGTTCTATTCCGCTTGACTTTTCGGTTTCTAAGAATGAATTTTACAAATTTCTATACTCATTTTTTAATTTTTTTAATAATTATCTGTAGTAATTTAAATTTATATTAGGTCTGTAAAAATAGTTAGTGTTAGACTTAAAATAAACGAAGCAAGAGTGACGACGCTACTTTTACTATTTTCAAAACAATGAATCAAAGAAGAATCAAAAATAATTTCGTGTTTTAATTTTACACTGTTTCTCGATGAGAAAAAATATCGTTCAAGCGCAGCAATCGCTTGCAAAGTGTTATGGGGACTCCGTTCCATCAGAAACAAAAATAAAACGATGATTTGTTGACTTCAAACGTGCTCGTGGAGACACCGATGATGCACAACGCAGTGGACGTCCAAATGAGGCGGTAACATCAGAAAAAAAGGAAAAAATCCACTAAATCGTTTTGAATGATCAAAAAGTGAAGATGAAGAGTTAGCTGACATCGTAAAAATATCAAAAGAAGTGTTGGCTTTATATTGTATGATCAATTTGTCATCAGTTTGTCGCTAGTAGTATTTTTAAACCTTCCCAAATGTCTTGTTTCTGTCGCCTGTCATCTGTCAACAATATTCAGTTCATTGTTTGTTACGTTTCATACAACAATACACTTTTGTCGCTCTTAAAAATGTCGAGTTCCGTGCCTTCAAACTACGATTTGCGGACATCGTTGATTTTCTGTTATCAATTGAAGAAAAACACGTCTCAAGCTCATCAAATGTTTATAGTAGAAGCTTATGGTGGGCATGCTCTAAGTAGAGCACAGCGCTTCAGGTGGTTTGAAAAAATCCGAAGTGGTGATTTTAGCGTGGAGAACGAGGACCATGGCCGGTCACCGAAAAAGTTTGAGGACGCCGAATTGCAGGCATTATTGGATGAAGATGATGGTCAAACGCAAGAAATGATGCCGCATGAACTGACTGAAAGGCAGCAAGAGGACCGAAAAACCACTTCAAAAGGAAGTCTTTTTTGCATCGAATCGTTACGAGTGATGAAAAATTGGTATATTTCCCCAATGGCAAGCGTAAACGATCGTATGGTTCGCCCGGCCACAAGTAAAAAAAAAACAGCCAAACCAAATCGTTTCGGCCGCAAGGCAATGCTGTGGGTTTTCTGGGATCAGCGTGGTATGATTTGGTACGAGCTATTAAAACCAGGTGAAACAGTTGACCAACGGCAATTGGCCGATTTGAACAGCGCTATACACCGAAAACGCCCAGAATATGCCGATCGGCGTCACAAAGTAATTTTTCTTGATGACAATGCACCGCCACATTGAACAAGAGCGACCCGGGAATTGGTGGAGACGTACGATTGGGAACCGCTGGTGCATGCGGCTTACTCACCAGACTTGGCGCCTTCCGATTACCATTTGTTTGCATCGATGAGCCACGCACTTTCCGAGCAGCGCTTCAATTCTCACGAAGAAGCCAAAAAATTGCTCGATGATTGGTTTGCGCCCAAAGACGGCCAATTTTTTTTGGCGCGAATCCACATATTGCCTGAGAGATGGGCAAAATGTGTCGCTAGCGAAAAAATCTCATTTCATAGGTATCTACCTTAGTCAAACACAAGAAATGATGGCAGAGCAGTTGGGACTGACGCAAAAACCATTTCCAAACGTTTGAAAGGCATGGGCATGATTTTAAAGATCGGAAGATGGGTGCCGCATGAACTGACTATATACATCAAACTAAGCCTTGAAAAGAAAAGAAAAAATCACAGAATATTACAATATACGAGGGCGGGTCAATAAGTCCGTGACTTTTTGTATTTCTGACCTCTTTACTGAAAAAGAAATACTGCTCCTGTCAACAGGCATCTGTCAGTTGACTCTTGTCAAAATTTGAACGTGCTGCGTTAGTTAGTTTGTGTTTTACAGCTACCTTTATCAGACTACCCAGTAATTCACAGTCGACCACAAACGCAATCGTGTAACAACTTCACAGGAAGGTTTGGCGTTGTTTAATCGCAATATGTAGGAGTTTTTGCGCCGTTTTGTAACCGTGGACGAAACATGGATCCAACACCACACACCAGAGACTAAAAAACAGTCGAAACAGTGGGTTTCTAAGGGTGAATCGCTTAATAAGCACACGAAATTCTTCGAAATTCAAATTACTGGGTAGTCTGATAAAGGTAGCTGTAAAACACAAACTAACTGACGCAGCACGTTCAAATTTTGACAGGAGTCAACTGACAGATGCCTGTTGACAGGAGCAGTATTTCTTTTTCAGTAAAGAGGTCAGAAGTAAAAAAAGTCACGGACTTATTGACTCGCCCTCGTATAAACATTTGTTATTAATTTTTTTTTTTTCAACCATATTTTTTTTACAATTACCAACGTATTTTCAATCATTTTGGTTTTTTAGATCTGTTCTACTTTCAGCAGAAACTGTATTTTTTCTACTTTCTATCTTCATATCCATAACCCACTCAACTCCCTCTCGAATTAATTAAAGATATTTTATCCAAAAATTAGCGGTGCGTGAAATTGACTTTCGAGCTATGCTCTAATGGACTTTTCTTCTTAGAATTATATGTAAAATCCGAATCGGCTAGAAGCAGTGTCGGGAATATTCGTTTCATACAAATTGGGGCACCCTAATGTGCATACATGCGAGTAGGTATATAGAAATAATCAAACGAAATAATTACATTTTTTGTGTTTATTTTATTTGGTTTTACTAGCAAATAATCAGGCGAACAATTATGTTTCTATTTATGTTTGTTATTCAGTATTAATCCGTGAGTTAAAAAAGCAAATAAATAAATTTGTCACTACGGTTAATAAAGGAGTCTTAGACTATCTTTGGGCATTCACCTTAATTAGAAAATTTAAGCAAGTAATAAGGGCCGTAATAAAGCTCAATTTACCGTGCAAAAACTCAATTAAGAAATTGTGCAATTATTACTCTATTGGAACAGTTCCAGATTAAGAAACTACTGCAAGGGGATAATAAAAAAAGATTATAGATAATGAGCGATTTCAAATAAAGAAACTACTGGGAGGGAACAGATTTTAAAACTCATTAATAAAATAAATAAAAATATAAAAAAAAATTTAATAATAATACAATTGGAAAGGTTCCAGATTAAGAAACTAATGGGAAGGTATACTCGTATGTGGAACAAATTTAACAACTCATTAATCAAATAAATTAAAAAAAATAATAATAATTTAATTATGCTGCAACATATTTT
This sequence comes from Anastrepha obliqua, assembly GCF_027943255.1. NCBI lineage: Eukaryota > Metazoa > Arthropoda > Insecta > Diptera > Tephritidae > Anastrepha > Anastrepha obliqua. The sequence goes on from NC_072894.1 coordinate 13,975,232, forward strand.
AACAGATAACTGTAAACAAAAAAGTTATCTACTATGAGCCGACTCGAGAGATGGTCAAATGGCTCCCATTCCTATTGTGACGTTACGACACAGACTCCAGAATATTTGATTCTAAAGTAGAGCTTGATGCCATATACAGAAAGCTGTTAACTTTTTTGGCCCACCAAGCATGGAACTTAAGTATTGGGTTGGCAACTAAGTACCTGTAATTGCGGATTTCTCTCATAGATGGCTTCAGTTGAATTTTTAGGTTTGCAGACGTAGTACAAATGTAATTTGATAGTTGGCAATGCAGCTGTGAATCAGTAAAAAACGTTTTTTGATCGGTTGCGTAGTTTTCGTTTGGCGTTTGTTAGGAAATGGAAAATCAAAAGGAACATTTTCGTCATATATTGTTTTTTTTTTATATCCGCAAAGGGGAAACCGCATCGCAAACTCATAAAAAGTTATGTGCTGTTTATGATGACGAAGCCTTAAAAAAACGGCAGTGTCAAAATTGGTTTGCCAAATTTCATTCTGGTGATTTTTCACTCAAAGTTGAAAAACGCTCTGGTCGTCCAGTTGAAGTTGATGACGCCCTAATCAAAGCAATAATCGATTCGGATCGTCACAGTACAACTCGTGAGATTGCAGAGAAGCTTCATTTATGACATACAGTTAGTAACAGAAGTAAGTATACACCGGACATGTTTTCAATTTTCCCCCAATCGATTCCTTCAAACAACTTAAGTTATAACAAAATTGTGTTTTATTTATATGAATGCTATACAAAAATCATATTTAATGAAAATAATGACAAAATTTTAAAAAGGAACAAAATTATAGCTTTTTATATTAAACTTTATAAAAATTCATGTCTCAAAAGTAAGTATACAATTCATCATATTATTAATTTGTGAAATCAAAAACATAATTCAAATCAAATCCTAGTATTTGGTAGGATTACCATTAGACTTTACAATCGCTTTAAGTCGTGATGGCATTGATTTCACCAAGTTTTCAGTTACAGCTGGTGGTATTTTATTCCAATCCTCTTGAAGCACGTTTTTCAATTGTTCCTTATTTCTAATCGGATGTTTACGTATTTGCCGTTTTAAATGTTCCCATAAATGTTCGACTAGGTTGGTATCCGAGGACTGTGGTGGTGTTTTCAGCTGTTTTCGCACATTGTATAATATAACAGCCACTATCGTACAATGTTGGATAGTAGATAGACGTTCCTGCAAGGCCCAATTTCGTAGCGCTTTCTTTTAAATTATTTTTTTAAATATTTAAATAACCATATCGGTCCAGAATATTTTCGATAAACACCAAGTTTCCAACCCTGTGCGCAGCCATACATCCCCAAACCATCACAGAGCCCCCTCCATGCTTCACAGTGCCGGTCATATTATTTGGATCCAATTCCGCGTTAACTTTTCTCCAAACTTTTTCACGGCCATCAGATCCACAGATACTGATCTTACACTCATCGGAAAATATGACTTGGTCCCAAAACGTTTGGTTCCAAATGAATGAAATGCGTTTACTCCGATTGACACTACTCACGAAGGGCCTTTTCCTAACATTGCGCCTATGATAACCAGCACTATGCAAACCCGGCGAATAGTTTGGATGCTAAATTGTTTACCAGTCTCATTTTCAACTTCCGATTTCAATTTGGGTGCACTTATTTTGGGGTTTGTCCTGATTTTCCGTACTACTAAGCTTTTTTCTCTGGGACTTAAGAGCGGCGGACGCCCACAACGCTCTTTATTAGGGATGCTTCCCGCACTTTTATATTTATTGACAATCTTTTGAACTGCAGGAAAACTCCTATCTATCAAACGACCGATTTCTCGCAATGATTTATGTTCCTTGTGATATTTTATAATCTGTATTTTTAAATCATCAGAAAGCTCTTTTCCTTTTGGTGCCATTACTAAAAATGTCGCAATAATTAATACAAATCGTACTCCCCTAAATTTTTATACTCACTTTAATTATTTCCTTTTAATAGCTTTAACTTTTTTAATCAATACGTAAAAGTAAATGTTATGTTAACTGAACAATCGTTTGCTGTATACTAACTTCTGTGACATAAATTTCGCTGTCATCAAAGAGAAGGCAATGCGTGGATAACGGTACCTAAAATTTACAGCTAAATTAAGGCGCATATGAAAGCTTTTCCCAGTACACAATTACCATATGTAAAATATTTTGATTACATATGTATTAAGGAAAGCGTTAGCGTCAAACAATTCCATAAATCAGGCTCCTGTATACTTATTTATGTTACTAACTGTACATGCATTGAAAATCACTTAAAACAACTTGGCTATGTTCAAAAACTCGATACATGGGTTCATCACGAACTGAAAGAAACGCATTAACACCTGCGATTTGTTAAAGGAACGTAATGAAAAAGACCCATTTTTAAAACGACTGATAACTGCCGATGGAAAATGGGTTGTTTCCAACAATATCAAGCGGAACAGATCGTGGAGCAGGCCATTTGAACCAACACAAACAACATCAAAAGCTGATATTCATGAAAAGAAGGTTTTGTTATCAGTTTGGTGGGATTACAAAGGAATTGAACTCTTACCACCCAACCGAACGATCAATTCTGATGTCTACATTGAACAACTAACGAAATTACGCAATGCAGTTGAAGAAAAGCGGCCCGCATTGACAAATCGAAAAAATGCTGTATTCCAACATGACAATGCAAGGCCACACACATCTTTGGCCACTCGGCAAAAAATATTGGAGCTTGGTTGGGATAATTTGCTACATCTACCATATAGTCCTGATCTTGCACCATCTGATTACTTTTTGTTGCGCTCTTTACAAAACTCCTTGAATGGTAAAAATTTCATAATGCTGATGATGTCAAATCATACCTGATTCAGTTTTTTGCTAATAAAAATCAGAAGTGTTATGAACGTGGGATTATGATGCTGCCTGAAAGATGGCAAAAGGTGATTGATCAAAATGGGCAATACATAACAGAATAAAGTTGATTAGTTCCATGAAAAATTTGTGTTTGATTATCTAAAAAAAATTCGCAATTACTTAGTTGCCAACCCAATAATTACGTAAGCTTGCAGCGAAAATCGTTCTGCATTCTCTAAGGGTTCTAGGTATAGGTGGCGGGATCTAGGTCTGGAGGAGTTGGTAAAACCTGGGGTCTGAAACCTGATGTGGTGCTATGGATACACACAGCACTTATCAGACCAATCATCACTTACGCCTCTGTGGTCTGGTGGCGACGGAGCATGGTCAAGTCCACAATCCGGGAACTATACAGACTACAAAGAAGTGTATGTTTATGCATCACGGGTGCCATGACTACAACCTCTGGTGATGCCCTAAATGCTATGCTTGATTTGCTCCCCCTGGATCTTAAGATACAACAGGAAGCAATAAATGCAATGTGCAGGCTGCTGGTTTCTGGCACGAAGACGGAACTTCGGGACACAGAGAAATCTTTGAGTTGCTATCTGAGCAGTATCCACTGTTTTTGGCACCTAAAGACAACCTGATACCCTTAGTTTCATTTGGAAGGAAATTTGATGTCCGATTGCGTGAGCAATGGAGCAATCCAGAATGCATGCGGGGAGGTTTGACGGATATTTTCTGATGGGTCCAAGAATGAAATAGGGTCTGGAGGCGGATGGTACTTAAACGATAGTAATAAGTATCACTATGCTATGGGAGAAATGGCAACTCTTTTCCAAACGGAAGTTTTTGTCATCCTGAAAGTAGCCGAATGAATAATAGAGAGGAGATGGAGCGGGAAACAGATTGGAGTTTTCAGTGACAGTCAGGCTGCACTGAAGACCCTGGAAAACGTGAATTAAACCTCAAAGATTTTTCGAGAATGTAAGAAGAATCCTAATTCCGTCGCAAGACAAAACAGGCTTGTAAAGCGTTTTTCAGTAAGAGCGCTTCAACTTTTTTTTTGAATAAAAGACAAACGGTTTGACTTTTTTAACTAATTTTTTTTTATTATCGAGTTTGAACATATGCATTTAAGTATAAAATTCGATTTCTTTTGCATGACCACCGCGTGCACGTTTTACGAAGTCCAATCGTTGAACCCAATTTTCGACCACTCTTTTGCATAAATCGGCCGAAATTCCAGCGATTTCGCGTTCAATATTGGCTCTGAGCTCAGAAATCGTCTCCGGCTTGTTACTGTAGACCAATGACTTCACATAACCCCAAAGAAAATAGTCTAGAGGCGTCAAATCACACGAGCGCGGCGGCCATTCGACCGGTCCATTTCTGGAAATAATGCGCTCATCGAACTTACTCTTCAACAAATGAATTGTAGCGTGTGCTGTGTGGCTTGTGCCCCCGTCCTGTTGAAACCACATGTCGTCTAAGTCCATACCATTCAATTGCGGTCAAAAATAATCGTTTATCATGTCGCGGTATCGATTTCCATTCACAGTAACGTGGCGATCGTTCTCGTCAACGAAAAAATATGGGCCAATTACGCCGCCGGCATGTAAACCGCACCAAACAGTGATTTTTTCGGGATGCAACGGTGCCTCATGAATCACGTGTGAATTGCTTTCTGCCCAGTAACGCATATTTTGCTTGTTGACAAAGCCATTGAGCCAAAAGTGAGCTTCATCACTGAAGATGATTTTTTGGAAAGAATCTGGATCATTTTCGAGTTGATCTTCAGCCCAATTTACGAATCGACGTCGCTTCAGATGGTCAAACGGCTTCAGTTCTTGTGTCAGCTTGATCTTGTACGGATGTAGGCCAAGATCTTTTCGCAAAATTCGCCACAATGACGACACAGAAAGGCCCAATTGTTGAGAACGTCGTGTGAGCGACACATTTGCGTCTTCTTGAACTGAAGCCCTGGCGGCAGCAATATTTTCAACACTTCGTGCACTTCTTGCTCTCACTGGCACCGGAACATTATGTAACGCAAACGTAGATAAAAATTTTTTCACTAGACGGTCGATTGTCGAACGGGATGGCTTGTTAAATGAACCGTAAAATGGCCGTGATGCTCTTAAAGTAGCAGCAACAGAACGATTATTTTCATAAAAAATTTGCACGATTTGCAATCGTTGCTCAAGTGTGTAGCGTTCCATGATGGAATGTATACTAATGAAGTTTACAAATGACAAGCGAAAAATAAAAAATATTGCGTCGTTCGCCCTCCCTATCGGAAAAAAGTTGAAGCGCACCTATTGAAAAACGCCTTACTTATATGGAACTCTCCGGTGTTCAAGGAAACGAAATTGCCGATGAATTAGCCAACCGTGGATCAGCGGTTCCTCCACAAGGGTCAGAGCCAATAATCGGAATCAGTTCCACAGGAATCATGAATTGGATCAGCGATTATGTAGGCAATCTACATAAAGAGCGATGGTCCGGTCTAGAACACTGCAGAGCCGCAAAGTGTTTTGTGACAAGTCCGAATAGAAAACTGTCAAACTTTCTACTAAAACTTGGAAGGAAAGACGTTCGGTTGATGGTCGCTATTATTACAGAACACAACCCATGGGGTCAACATATGACCACCCATCGAATCATTGATGACCTAATGTGACTGTCGTGCTTGGAGGAGGCGGATAGCACTGAGCACTTTCCCTGTGAGTATCCTGCCTTTGCTAAAGCACGGCTACTTGTTTTGGGGTCCGATGTTATGAGAATGAGTAATATACGTTCTCTAAAACTGGAGGATATTTACAGATTTGCCAAAGAGTCTGGAAAATTCTTACAGGACTAACTATCTCTTTCTCTGTATCTTTCCTATTTCTTTCTTTGATACTTTTCTCCTTCCCTCCTTGACTATCTACCCTCTTTTCAGAGCTTTTAATGCAATGGGCTTTTTATCCTGATGGTTTTAGGAGCCACCAAATCTCCTGGTGCTCCTTGGCTCGACCTTTTCAAATTTCATTCCAAGTGCGCAGTGCACTTTTCAAATACATGCGTGATTTTTATGAAACAAAACCAAAGGCTATTCTTGTGACTCCACAAAAACGTATAAATAGGGTGTGAATTTGATAAAGTTTTTCTTTATCTACCCAAGCCTTGAACTTTTGAACTTTACACTCTCTCAATTATAACATCAACTCATTCAAAGCATTTATTCAGCAACACTTATTCAGTTTTATACATATTTTTTTTTTAATTTCTTACAGCCTTACATACACTTGCCTCATAAGAGCATTGAAATAAAAAGGCGAACTACACATACAAATTCTACTCACCGATAAATGGAGCGTTTATGCAACACATGCGGTTGAAAGGCATTGCATGCGTATCATGGATTTGGAATAAGAGCATTTGTGGAAAACTATGAAGTGAATTGAAAAGAAAATCATTTGCACGCAAACTGGGGCAAATCGGTACTTCACTTTTATTTCATACAATACAATACTCAAATGTAGTGTATTGCGCGGCATTGCATTGACGTAACTCCGATTTGACTGACTAGCTACAATTGCTATGGAATTATTGGCGATGGCCATGTCGGCGATTAAAATCATTCGAATGAAACAATCACGCAGCAGCGCATTGAATGAAACGGTTGAAGTCGTCTATTTGAATGCACACTAATCTAGCTGTATACATACATACATACATACATACATACATACGAGCATATCTGCATGCATTCCCTGTGGGGAAAACCAGGACAGACAAAGCGACAGTTAATATGTACGAGTATTAGTTCAACTAATATGGAAATATACAAACCGAAATTAAAATGGGTGTGAAACTTTACTAAAGCAAAACTACGAAAGGAGAATACAAAAGCGGAGACATTTATCGCTTAAAAGTTAGGAGCAGAGGAACGCTTCAAAATCACAAGCCCAGCTCAGAATCCGTTGATTTCCCTGTAGGGCCTACGCCACTGCGCCCACATTTGTAGGCCAGCAACAAGTGCAAGTAATGCACACACACATCCACACGTACATGCGCGCGTGCCGTCGTTATTGTTATTTACCTTTTGTAGCGCCTAGCAGTGCACCGTGCAGCTACTTATATAACCCAACATCGTCAGCCACATCCGTAAACTCGCGTTTGTTAAAAAAAGGTTAGCTGCATTTTTTCTCTTTCTCCCGATTCTCTCAAGTCTGTTGCACTGATGCAATACCGCTGCAATGCAAATGCGGCAGCACAAACAATCGTTATTGGCTGGTGTATTTGAGCAACGTGAGTTTATAAACAACTGCAAGCGCATATCGATGCGTACATGTCGAACACTGGGATTGTCAGGCAGTCATGCGTTTGGTTGGTTTTTCGTTTTCGTTGTCTATAAATCAATGCCAAAAATGGCAAATGCTATGGATTTTGGCGCATGTAGCACAACTTTAGCTGCGTTAAAAATGTTTAGATATTAGGTTGACTCATGAAAAAAATTATCCAGTAACTTAAGTTCCGAGTATTCGCACTCAAAGAGAAAAATATTTAACCCTTTCGACCCCAACGCTGCCTGTGAGCAACTTCGGCAGTTTAACAGCTTACGGAAAGCGTTACTTTTATTTTTGTCTGTTTGTTATAAATGATAACGGTACTTTTATGTATTTACTCAAAAAACGAGCAAAAAATATATCATTTGTAGATCATTTAGCGAAGTTAAGTTGAATAAATAGCAAGTGCAGCGCAGAAAATATTGTTGTGAAATTCAAAAGAGTTTTTAAAGTGAGTGACTAACTTTTATAATAATGAAAAAATTTAAAAAGGATATATGCCATGCTAACCAGGTGAGTAATTTTCGAAGTTGCATTGTTACTTGTGGGCAACCTTGGGCCATTGTGGTAATAAATATTTTTGTACTTAGTTATGAGACCGAAAGAGAAAGGATTGTCAGATGACGATATTGAGAGGATTGTTTACTTTGATTGGGATGCCTCTTCTCACGACGAAAGTGATGATATTTCTGCAGTGCTAGAAAAGAATTTGGAAGGGATCGTGCAAAGAGGGGAAACTATAGAGATTGTCCTTCTCGAAAATATGATTGCAGAAGAATGTGAGCCGAAATCTTGATTGGCTCATAATTGCTTTGAAAAAGTTGACCCCAAGACACTAAAGTGGAGAAAAAGGCCATTTGTACCTTCGGAGACCAGTTGGTAAGAAAATACTTTGAAGGTCGACGATGTGATGACGTCAGTAGAATATTTCTGCACTTTTTTTAATAGCCAAGCACAATAGCGGAAAGTTTGAAAAAATAAAACAATGTTTACATTTCAACGATAACACTAAACAATCAAAAAAAGGCGATTTGAACTATGACAAGTTGTACAAAATACGTCCTTTACTAGACAGTCTCAAAGAAAATTTTGGAAAGCTACTCCAGGAAGAACATCAAAGCGTTGGTGAACAATTCATTGCGTTGAAAGGTATATATTCATAAATGTCAATGAATATTTTAGTTTAAATTTTTGTTACAGGTCGATCGTCATTTAAACAATACAACCCTCATAAATGGGGTCTGAAAATGTTCACGCGTGCTGGAACCTCTGGATTAGTGTACGACTTTACGTTGTATGTTGGTGAAGGTACCTGTCCTGCTTATGGATTGGGGCTATCTTCGAATATAGTTTCATATTTGGCAAAAGGTCTTCCTAAGGACAAACATCTTAAGCTTTATTTCGATAATTGGTTTACGTTAGTAAGCCTTCTGATTTCGTTGAAAGAAATGGGCATATTTGCAACAGGATACTGAGTTAAAAAAGCATGGAAAGGGATCTTTCGATATGAAATGTGAAATCAACAATAATATTGTATTGTATACGTCGTTTGACAATAAGCCAGTTCAATTTATATCCTCGTGTGAACCTGTGCATTAAACCTGTTGGTATATTCAACCGTTGGAATCCAAAAAAGCTTATATTGATGTTGCAAGGCCTGCGATTGTTGCTTCTTACAATAAGGGTATGGGAGGAGTAGATTTGGCTGACATGCTCATGTAGCTCTACAAGGTCAACCACCGTTTAAAGAAGTGATACATAAGAATCTTCTATTAGTGCCTCGGAACATCCGTTACAAACGCATGGCTATTATATAAAAAGTATTTAAACTTGATAAACCCGAGGCAAAAGCATATTCCTCTAATAAAATTTCAACTAGAAATTGCTCATGAGTTGCTTACTGCCACTACTTCGCTCGGAAAAAGGAAAGGACGACCATCGAGTGTTGAAAGAGCTAGCTCGATAGTATCCCTGGGCTCCCCATCAAGCAGCGTGTCTTCCCAACAGTCGAAAAAGTACAGGTTCCAACCGAATCCTCCAGTCTCTCAACGTTACGATAAAATGGAACATTGGGTAGTCTTTAGTGAAAAGGGACGTTGCAGATTGTGCAAAACAGGAACCCCAATGTCCAAGTGCCTTAAATGCAAAGTCCACATTTGCTGTAGTAACAATAAAAACAGTTTTTTGTCTTTTCAGTCCTAATTTTTCAAAATAAATAAAAATCATTAAAAATTGTTCGAAAGAAAAAATTTGTTTCAATTGTATACAACCATTGTCCAAAGTTGCTCACAAGCAACTTTCGGCAGCGTTCAAACCGTGCGGCGTGACGACTCAAAATTTTGGGTAATTGTTTCTTAAACAAATACAAAAGGATTAAAATTAAAAAAAAAAAAAATCGTTCCATAGGAAAAAAGTTGGGGTCGAAAGGTTTAAAAAAAGAAGGGGCATGAACGAAAACCAATAACAATTTGCAAGCTGATGAAATTGTTGGCGGAAAAAATCGCAAAAATTTACTTTTTTTTAAATTGTGCTACTTCGTATTAAATTAAATTCAAAAATAAAACAAATAAAATGCAAAATAACGAACTTAGCATCACATGATTTTATTTTGTCTGCAATAATTTTTTCCATTTTATCACCTATACGGAAAATTGTATTTGGCTGTGAAAGGAAAACGTTTTACGTCCGTAGAAGCCATCCAAAACGGCTTGTACCGGCATCCTGAAGGACATTCCGGATTCCGGTCAATGACCGAAAACAGTCTCTCGAAAAGCTTTTAGATCGCGCAAAGCAGTGTATCGAGGCCAAAGGAGACTATTTTGAATAAATAAACTCAAAGTTATCAAAACAAAGCTCTTGTTGTTTCTATTTTAGCTCAGTCTTGTTTATTTTGGACTTCGCATTGTATATAAATATTGCCAAGTTAGTTAATAACCACGAAGTTCAAACACAATTGAATACCTTTAATGCTTTCGATTTGTATTTCGCAAACTGCAGCAACAGTGACTGGACTGTTTATCATTGAACGATTCCTTTCAATATAGACTTCAAGTAAACTTTATAAATTTTATCTCAAATATATTCACTTACATTCTCCATTTTAATAATTTTTATTTAAATTTAGAACTTTCGACTCAATTCGCAAATTTTAATTCGAGTTTATTTTTACTTTGCGATTAGCTGATTTTCTCAACTGCTTCCCCTCAAAATGAAATGTCTCACTCTCACTTTCCCCTACTTTGGAAGTTTTTTGGATACCTGAACACTAGGCCGGGTCGATTTGTGGGGAGGCAAACAAATCGCCCATTGCTCTGTGAAAATCATATTCTAGGGATCAAAATAAGAAACTTTGCCGAAGGAACCATACCTCTAAAACGAATTCTAATGTCACCCAATTTGGGTCGAACTTTTTAGTTTCTTTTCTCCCCCAGGGGAGTTCCAGGGGGTGTGCCACTGGCATGGATGGATCGGCCGTCCAAAGTTAGTGGGGGTCGGTCATACATTTGGACTCGATTGGAACACTCTAAATGGGTCAAAGTGGGATTTTTCGTTGGACCCAAATTGGGGGACATCAGAATTCCTTTTAGAGGTATGGTTCCTTCGGCAAAGTTTCTTATTTTGATCCCTAGAATGCGATTTTAACAGAGCAAGGAGCGATTTTTAAATCGACCCGCCCTACTGAACACCAAAACTAGAAAATTTGTAGCAATTGTTACAAATTATTTGCTTCATGAACAGACCTAGTAATAAGTAGAAAGAAATGACAGCGCGAATCGACTGTTAACCCCCTCTTGGGAGTTACCTTCGACAGTTCGCTCACCTTCTAAGCGTATGCAACCGCAATTGCCACTAAAGTCCAAAATCGCAACAAGGTCCTCAAAGAGCTTGCCGGCAACACTTGGGGCAAATACAAAGAAATGTTGCTATTGGCATTTAAGGCAATCGGCCGGGCGGTTTTAAACTATGCTGCGTCTGTCTGGTCGCCTGGAACCAGTGATACGCAGTGGACGAAGCTACAGACTTGTCAAAACACTGCCATTAGAACTGCGACAGGATTTCTTCTGAGGTCCACACTACAAGATCTACATGACTAGGCCCATTTGCTCCCTGTAAAGGAGCATAATAAAATGCTCAGCAAGCAGTTCGTGGTCCCACTCATGCAGACACCTCCTCAACTACACAGACGAGATCCATGACAAAACATACCGACAATTACTGGATCGGACAGTGTACAGATAGACAATTAACGACATTCATCGGTAGACTCTTACCATCTTCTTAAGCTCCCGACCCCCCAATGCCGTCATCGAAGTCTAACCACCACCCATTCCAGACGAAGAGCTCCAACTTCCCCAAAAGCTCCGCCTAACCTGGGCATAATTACGTTCTGGATACTGTAACAGACTATACTCCTACCTATCCAGAATCGAAGGCAAAGGAAGGCACCCCGCACGACACTAACTACCTTTTCACATGCCCCATCAAACCCCTCTCTCTCTCTCTTTGGACCCAACTTGTCGAAACAGCAAGTTTCCTAGGCCTACCGTTAGATGAGCTAGACGAAGAGGACCGGTGATTACACTACACTGACAGGGCAAATTCGCTGATTCAAAAACAACAGCGCGAATCGATGTCATTGATCATGGACTGTTCTAATATAGAGCCTATCTTCGCCCAGGTCTTCAATTTGCCTAGAGTTGTCCCCTTATTACCCCCGCCCCGATAAGTGCAAATCAGAAAAATTTCGTTCCAGTACTAAAACCTGGGAAACCGTTATAAATAATTTGCTTCACAAACAGACCTACTGCCTCATCATTAAGTAGGGCATTTTTAAGAATATTGTTTTCAAATTGCCGTCTAAGACTTACCTCGATGCCCTTTTTTCTTGTATCCTCATTAATGCCCTTCAAAGTGTCCTTAATTTCTTGAGGATTTACTTGTAAGCAACAGTTTCGCATATTCTGAACAGGTAATGGTGGCCCAATCGGACCACAACCATCGTCACCACAGGAACCTTTGCGTCGGTAGAGTTCTAGTTTTTGATCGGCGTTGCAAATTGACTTGATTTTGTTGAAGGGCAAACAATAATTTTCAAGTTCGCACGTATCATTCCCGGAATATTTGATGTTGGCTCGGATTTTCGGCAACCTCGGGCCATTGATAATGTTACCGTTTGTCCGGCGTTTGACATGATTTTTCGCGAAATTACTGCGTTGCAAAATCTCATTTATGGTTTCACACCGATTGTTGGTGTTATTTTCCTTAAGATATAATGAGAATTTTTTAGATGTGTACTCGTAAATATTATAGTTCAAAATGAAACAAACTACACATATTAAATAACAATAAAATAATATAAAAATAATTTAAATTCTATTAAGTTTATAAGTTTGGGGAAAAATAAGTCCATTATTTTTGCGTAAAATTCAAAACTTTAAGATGTTTCGGATTGTCCGATTTGGGCAAAATATGCAACGTTTTATTGCATAATTTTGTTGCCATTTTATAGGTACCTCCCTCCTAGAAGTTTGATTTTCACAATCTCTTGATGCTAATCTCTTAACACTCAGGAAGTTTTGCAATGAGAGAAAAAGGTGGTAATCGCTTGGTGCCAGGTCCGGATTATATGGTGGATGCATTAAAACTTCCCAACTACAGACGTGTGTGGCACCTCTTTTGTTGGCTAATTTTGGCCATATCTGGTCAATCGCTAACTTCCAACGGTCCAGTTGTTGACAGCAGAGATCTGAATTTAGTGTTTGGCCATAAGGAAGCGACTCATGCTAAATGATTCCTTTCAAATCGCATCAAATACACAGGCAGTTGTTATTCCTGGTTTGGCCACAGTTTGAGATGTTTCATCACGTTCGTTTCGCACAATATTCTCATCCCTAGTCACCATTCGTAATGGGTCGATTTCATTCCCTTTGGCCAAGGCTTCGCGGAGGAAAATTCGATGCATCATATTTTTTGCTGTTAATTGGTGTTGCCGCCGTAGCCGAATGGGTTGGTGCGTGATTACCATTCGGAATTCACAGAGAGGTCGTTGGTTCGAATCTCGGTGAAAGCAAAATTAATAAAAACATGTTTCTAATAGCGGTCGCCCCTCGGCAGGCAATGGCAAACCTCCGAGTGTATTTCTGCCATGAAAAAGCTCCTCATAAAAATATCTGCCGGTCGGAGTCGGCTTGAAACTGTAGGTCCCTCCATTTGTGGAACAACATCAAGACTCACACCACAAATAGGAGGAGGAGCTCGGCCAAACACCTAACAGAAGTGTACGCGCCAATTATTTATTTATTTATTTATTTTAATTGGTGTGGCACCCAAGCATCGAGCTGCTTTTTCAATTCAGCTTTGCGCAAATGATTTAAAACTATTCTGTGGTCGATCTTTGATTCCTGTGTGATACTATGAGTAATAACTTGCCGATTATTTCTCTTTATCGGCATTTTCGACATTTTCGTTTACATCAAGAATACCTGAACGGAATCGACGAAACCAAAATCGCACGTAATTAGCTGTTACAGAATTGGCACCATAAACACCATTCATAATTTCAGCGGCTTGGCTTACATGTCGCTTTATAAAGAAAAACCAAGAATGATCAACAGATTGCGCCTTCCGAATTCGCCGTGTTGTAAGACTCCATCAATAAACAAACAAAAGGAAGGGGAATTATTTGTGTGTGAAGAGGAAGCAGAGAACGTTAACGTTCTCTGGAAGAAGAGTAAGCGAAAGCAATGGAAACAACCAAACACAAGAAATTATACGCACACTCACATACTTTCTTGCCACGGCGCACACTGGGGATTTAGCGGAAGAAAGTCAAATTTGCAGCATACCACCTACGCAATGTTTAATGGTATTTCTAAATTCCAGAATAGAACCAACAATAAAATCAAAAAGAATTACTAAACTCCGACTTACAGTTTTTTTTTATAAATAAGTCAAAAGTATAATTTTTTTATAGTATTGAATTGACTAAGAAAAAACTTCAAAGCCCTTTTCCTTTTTTTCCTTTTGTTTGAGCCGACTTCCAATTTTTTATTTTTCATTTAGGGTACGATATTTTTATATATTTTAGCCGGAAGAACGAAGGCTGTGAAGCATTTGATTATCTATTTATAATTAATTTTACGAAAAAAAAAAAATCATATTCCTTCATTTTCTTGGATCTGCAAGTTGAGCTACATTTACCTACGGTCAGAAACTAGTATCTACGTGTTACTTAATAGCGTCTCTTTCAGTTTTAATCAATTGCAGGTGCCACCAGGCGCCACTGATTATTTTTTGGCAATGATAATAACTAAACGCTTTCTAGTGTGTGCATAATGATAACGAAACAGTTTTAATTTTGTTTTGACATTTTGAGGGTAATTCAGAATTATGAACTTACGTGTATCCTGTGCGTAAATATTTGCTGGCTTATATTAATAAAATAAACAAAAAAAAAATTTATGAATTTTAAAAAACATTATTTTTTAAAAATTTAAAAAAAAATAGTTTTTAAACATGTTCTTTTCATACACAAATATATACAACTTCGTTAGTAGTAAAAATGTAAATATTTTTTGGGATGTATACTTTTTTCCGCATCTCTGTACAAAAATCCCCAGTGTGCGGCGTCTTCCGCATAAAAACACAAAAAACTGCATTTGGAGGCTTCATATTTATTTGCGTTTTCACAAGTTAACACACGGAGCTTCGTTTGCATTAATTTGCTTAGTTTGAATCTCAAAAATCAGAAAATTATCAAGCAATTCACTGAATTTTCACAAATATGTCATTTCTCCTACTTTTGTTTTTTTTTTTTTAGTCGTTTGATTTGTATTGCGAAGGGAGCCGACGTCAGAGTAAAGTAACTGTTTTTTAATGGCGCCACATAATAGTACTCAATTCGCCTTACAAACAAAACTGTAAAATTTACCGAATTTTCTCTTTTTTGACTGGCATTGTTAACACCCTGTAACGCCCAACTGAAGGGAACAAACAAAAAACAGTAAAAGAATTTTGAATTTTTTTAGTGTGAAATGTCACATTGACAGCGAGTATAAACTTTAAATTGCTTGAGCGTTACTTTACGAGAACCATGGCACACGTACAAAGAATGGCCAGTCTTTGCATCTGCGGGGCTCTCAGAACCACACCCACAGATGCACTAAATATTATGCTTAACATTTTACCAATAGAGCTGTACGGTAAGCAAACAGCTGCCAAAGCAACTCTCAGACTAAGAGAAATCGGCATACTCAGAACGTACCAAAGAGGGCACTCCTCAATTTTAGAACAATTCCCCTGCATTCCCAGCACAACGGACTTCTGTAGGACCAAGGACATCAATTTCGATAAATTCTTTGTCACAGTATTTCCTTCCAAAGAGGAATGGGATAACAGGCTCATTGTTTAGATAAATGACTTAAACATCTACACAGATGGCTCAAAACTGGACAACCAAGTAGGTGGAGGGGTCTACTCCGACAAACTCGGAGTGTGCCAATCATTTCGCTTACCTGATCACTGCAGTCTATTTCAGGCAGAAGTCACTGCCATAAAAGAGGGACTTAAAGAAATAAAAACGAGAGTATTATCCGCAAATGAAGTCCTCATTTACTCGGACAGTCAAGCAGCAATAAAAACGCTGGAATCCAAAACACACTCGTCAAAAACAGTTCTAGAATGTTTTAAACTACTAGATGACGTATCTAAGCGCTACAAGGTGCACCTTATCTGGGTACCAGGCCACAGGAACATCGCAGGAAACTGCAAGGCGGATGAACTTGCAAGAACCGGTACAAAGCTCGATCTCGAACCGGACAAGGCGCTGATACCCATGCCCATAGCCACTTGTAAATTACTTATAGACAGGGAAACCATCAAAAAGGTAAATACAATCTGGCAAAACCTCACAACATGCGAACTAAGCAGACAGACATGGCCGAACTGGAACAGCGGTCGATCGAAGATCTTACTAAGATTTAACGGAGAAGCTATAAGAAAAATGATAGTTGTTTTAACTGGTCATTGTTTAATAGGCAGCCACGCTAGAAGGTTAGGACTCCCTTACTTCGATTTCTGTAGAAGCTGTCTTAATACAGAAGAAGAGGAAACAGTCAGACACCTTTTATGTGAGTGTAAAAGCCTAGCTATGAGAAGGCTGCGCACTCTCGATACAGCATTTCTAACCGATGTAGCGGACATAGCCCATCTAAAACTAACGAAGCTCTGCTCGTTTATTAAAGCAACCGGATGGTTTGAAAAGGAACACGTAGAGTAAGGATAAGCTCCAGTGGTATCACAATGGACCTGCCGAAGGTCTAAGTGTGTCTTACGACAACCACCCTACCTACCTACCTACCAGAGAACTGCAGCGGTGTACTGCTACTGCTTGCACACCGCTTCAATACTCTGTTTTTCCATAACTGAAACGCAAAAATTCCACAAATAAAATTTCAAGACCACTACTCATACTCAAACGGCAAGTGATTTGAGCTGAAGCATTCATTTCCATGACGGTCAAATGCAAAAACTGCTCTCTTTTTGTTCGATCTTCACAGTACATTTTCAGAAAAACTGCACGCATTTGAGCGGAAAGCAAAAGAGCGGTGTGTATGCTGATCAATACCGCTATTACCGCGATTGTTGAGTGTATGAATATCTCGTATACTCGGGTGTTAGATTTGAAAGCAATCGTATATTCAACTTCGGCTAAGCGGTGTGATGTGTGAAATCTGTCAAATGAGGAAAACACCGCAAACACCGCGTCGTCATCCCTTGCAAATAGTGAGATTGTCTGCAGTATAATTCATAGCAGCGCACGGAAAAAAAGGATTTTTATACATACATATCGCACCCTAAATACAAAAGGGGCAAAACTCAAAATTTTCCACACTCGAGCTTGACTTGTTTACAGTAGCACAGAAAACAAACTATGTGACATATCACGCTGAAATTTGCCATGTAAGCTTATAACAGTCCTACCAAAAAACAAAAAATTTATTTTTGCCATATGTCATCCGCGGACCGTTTTATTGATAACGTCTCGTTCATATTTGAGCAGAAGTACATTTTGAGTTGTGACCCTTTTGTATTTAGGGTGCGATATGTAGCAGTGTTTTTAAATGAAAAGTTTTTTCTTTATTGAAGCAGTGATATTATTTTATTATATTATTGTATATTACTATTAATTATGACAGAAAATAAAATGAACTTTAAAATAAAAATTGAAAACCAAATTCATTCTTTTACAAATTACTTATCGTACAAAAACAAATACAATAATAATTTTTCTTTTAACTTACTTCTAAAGATACTTATGTATGTATAAAGATATAAAGAAATTTTCTCAGCAATAAAATTTGAATTCTCCGCCATTATAAATCTTTTAAAAATGAACATATAATCACATGCACACATTCATATACATATCTGCAAGTAGAGTGATTCATGCCGTTTGTTAATGCACTGCCGACGAAAACAAAGAAAAAAAAAACATAAATAAGAAAGTGGACTCCTTCGAGTGCTAATCATTTATGTATTGAGTGAACGCGCGATGGCATATATATTTTTTAGCGGTACTCTTTTGCTTGTGTCTTATGATCTATTTGTGCAGGCGGTGTTTTCAGTATTTTTGTCATTCGGTAGTGGTCATATGCAACACCGCATAGCCGAAGTGATCGCACAAGCGGTAGTTATAAACGAAGCAAAGACTGAACAAAGAAATACTCGGATGTACAAACGATATACATAGAACATTTACTGCTCTGTTGCGGTTCTGCTCAGCGCAAACACCGCTTAGTTTGCGTTGGTCGTACATATTGATACCGCTTTTTTTGTGAGTGGATCGCAAGTCAGAAAAATACCACCGCTTGCAGTTCTCTGCTACCTACCTACTTTACGAGATATCGATCACTAAAATAATGCATTTCTTTTTCCCCAAACTAATATAATATTAAATAAAATTAATTTATTTTGAACTAAGTTTACTTTAAGTCAATTAAAATTAAAATAATATACACACACGCATACATTTGTAAATATGGCACATGATACGTGTGTAAATAAACTTTTACTCACTTTGGATTTCTTCTTCTCACAATCACTTCCACTCTCGTTATCACCGTGCTGCATACCATCGTCAACGCTTTCCACTTGATGCGTGTTCTTGAGTACGCGTATTACAAGTCCACTACCATTTAGGCAAGCCTCAAACTCTTCGTAGGCTTCGGGGCCCGGCTCGGGCTTTGTAGGCGTCACAAAACAAGGAGCCATAATCTGCGGTGGGCCACATTGGTGGCATGGATCAGATTCCTCATCGCTGCTTCCTACCATACAAAAAAGTAAGTAATGGGATTGTAAATGCAGCTCAGATTTCAGCACACGCTGTGCAAAAGTACAGAACATACCCTTTTTAACAGTTTTTGGAAAAGGTTAATCGGAATTCAAATTTTACCGTTTTTTCTCTGATTTTTACTCAAATCTTGTTTTAAATTAATTTTGGAAATTTTACATTTGCTTTTCTAATTTGGTGCAGCATATTTTTGCTTTAAATAGCACAGTTAATCGGAATTCAAATTTTACCGTTTTTTCTCTGATTTTTACATACATTTTGTTTTAAATTAATTTTGTAAATTTTACGTTTGCTTTCTCTGATTCTTACATAAATTTTGTTTAAAATTAATTTTGGAAATTTTACGTTTGCTTTTCTAATTTGGTCCAGCATATTTTTGCATTAAATAGCGCAGTTTCCGTAATGCTCTAGCTTTGGCTATAATTTAAAAAAAAAAATTAAGGAGACATTTGCGGAAACATCAAAGAAAGCTTAAGGAATCGCACTCGTTTCGTCATAAGTATTAATTAAAAGGAATTCGGGTGCACGGAAATATACCGTCGTAGATCGCTGACGCGTTAAATTATAGATAATGCGCGATTTTGTAAGATATAATCAGTATTTTACGGTGTATATTTTAAAATTCCGCCTAGATCAATACAAGGGGGTAGTATGGTTAATTCGGTGTAAAACAAGCATATTTTTCGAAATTTTTTTTGTCGACACAGTTGATTTATTCAAAATTTTAAAATTACTTCATTATAAAGTCATATTTAAAGAATGTTGTGTGAAATTTTCATTGATTTTTATGAAGAAATGAGTTGGTGGCAGCGAATCTTCGCGGACGTCTCATAAAAAAGTTTTATTGCGGTGTCCCTCAGAACTCATTACTGGATCAACTAAAATCAAAAAACCAAATTGATTTCATCAGCTAATAAAGTTTCGCAGGTAACAACGTCGAATTTTTTTTTTTTTTTTTTTTTTAATTTTTTAAAGCGCTTTGAAGTCAAAACACCGATTTTTCATAAAAAAAACTTGAAAACTTTTTTGTTTTAAAATATGACAAAATTTAAAAAAAAAAAACTCGACGTGATTACCTCGTGAATAAAGTAAAGAAACAAAAAAACTAAATTTGAAAAGAATCGGTGCAGTAGATATGAATCTACAGTGGACACCGACCGTAAAAAAGGCAAGTGTGAGAAAAACGCGTTTAAAGATTTCGGCAGCGTGAAATCCGGTTGGAGAGGTAGATACTTAATCCTTTGTGTCTTTGTCAATTTTACTCCAATGCACTTCAAACTTTCACACAATAATCTTAAGATGTTATAGAATAATTTAAAAAAAAAAAAAAAAAAAAAAAATGAAAAAAAATACCATACTACCCCCTACAAGCAATGAATTTCGAAAATATTTCACTAATTTAAGAGAATTGCAAAAAAATATATGGAACAAAAAGGGTACGATCCACTTCAGCGGTACATTTGTATGCTTTTTAATTGGCTTACCCGCTTCACATTCATCCATGCATTCTTCGCAGGCGCAGCCCTTGGGTTCGTTGGAGAAATATCGTTGACACATATCTGTGCGCTGTTCTTTATTTTGACAAGGATCGGGCTGCGGACAGCACCGAGGCGGTGGCGGTGGGCAGCAATTGTTTTGCGGAGCCCTCTTTTTCTTTTTCTTACAACCAACAGGGCACTCTGTGAAAATGCACATTTATGGAAATATCGAAAACGTTTAGGAATCGTTTGTTCGTTTGGCTCTTACCTCTATCGCAATAGTCTTCGCACTCTTCGCAAGGACAACCCTTGTCTGCATTGCATGCAAAATACCGGCGACATATAGGCGGTTTATTGTCGGGCTTTTGGCAAGGATCCGGCATCGGGCACACACCTTGTGGCTGTGGCGCTGCTGCTGGCGGGCATATAGGAGGGCATGGCGTCGATTTCTTACCACAACCCGTTGAGCAAATGCTTGAGAACGGGAAACTATTCACAATCGTTGGCCCATTGCAAACCAGCCGCATTATAAGCACCAAATTGCCGGTTTGCATGTGCTTCATATTGAAGAGCGGTAGCAAGCGCTTGGTAATCTCTGATGACGGACACATCTGTTCACGACGTCCTAAAGTTTCATCGTCGCAATCGTTATCGACGACTGTGGTTTTAGATGGAGTTTTCGGATCAGGCAAGCGGGCCGTGTGTTTGGCCAATTGCTCCATCCAATTGGGATTTTCAATATTGAAGCTTTCTGTTACCTTATCGAAAAGTGGCTTGATGGGAATGTCTGTAGCACCGACAAGGAATTTACATTTATCGGTCTTTTTTTTGTAGATGTGAATAAGCAGTCGGTCTTTATCGGTCACTGGTGATTCCAGTGAGAATATGCATAGTTTTCCGCATTTTGGCGCGCACATATCTACGCATTGCCCGAATTCGCGATCACAAATCGAGACAAAAACGCTAGACCGAAAGGAAATTTCACAGCAAGTGGGGTACTCCTCTGGGGCGCAATGATTCGGTCGAGTTATCAACAGATCATCGACCACAAACTCGAACATGTACAGAAAATTTTGCGCCATTTTGAGAATTTAGTTATTAAACAATTTTATAAAAATAGATTAGATTTTTATTGGTAAAATGTAAAAAAATTTCTATTTGGATTGAAAATTAAAATTGTTCCACACCAAAAAAAATTCCGAGTATAAAGTCGATGTAGGCATATCTGCATATTTCATTCAGCAAGTAGTTTTAAACTATACTTTGTTGTAACCGTTTAATAAAAACCTATATTGCCAATCGCTAATCCACTTTACTGGCTTATTTGTAGTTGTAATCACGATTTATTCAAAACAAAAAATATGTTTAATTATTTATTTAACTTATGGTAAATTTTAGTTTATATTCTAACTATTTACTTCTTTACTTTTTTTCTACCCAGTACGCTTCATTTCCTGTATCTGTTTAAGCAATAATTGCATACGATCTTTCATTAGTGGTTGGCCGCGCTGTGTTTTTTTGCTAACCGCTTTTGTCTTTTCCAAACGTTTCTTTTTATAAATACGCACACGTTCCTCCTTTTCTCGTTGGACTCGCTCTTTTTCGGCTTTTTTCTCAGCAATTTTCTGAGTTCTTAATTCTTCCCGTTCTTTAATTTTCTGTTTACGTGCCTATGGGTGAACAGACATACAATTATTTGTAATGTGTCGAAAGAAATAATGCAATTCAAATTTAAAACATTACCTCGTCCTGGGGCTTTTTTCGACGCCACTGCATTTTATTGTCGCATTGAGGCGCTTTGGATTTATATTTTTGTTTGCCTTGCGCAAACGATTTATGTTTCGCCATCTGATTCGTTCGAACAGATTTACTATTTCCTTCCTTTTGTTTCATATTTCCACTAATTTAGTTGTTAAGGTCTTTATTTACAATATTTTTGTTTGCGGAGCAAAGCGCATGGAAGAATTGTTTTGGTTTTGTTAAGTCTGAAATCAGCTGATTAGCGAAATCGCCAGAGTTGCACTCAGTTATTAGGGTTGCTTCGCTAGAATTTGAAAGACACCGAAAGAAATGAATTTATTGTAAATCGTTTCCACGACAGTCGGTTCTACGTTATCGAAACGATCCGAATTTATATCCGGCCAAGGACTCTCACTCCAGCAGCATTACCCGTATGTAAGTATGGGGAATGTTTATGCTGCTACAACAACAACAACATAGTTATTGTAAATAGTTGTTATTGACTTTTTCATTCCAAGAGAAAAAATCCAGCCAATTTTTCTACTCACCCGAAAGGAGAGTAAGTATTGCAAATTCCGGCTTCAAATTAACTGGCAAGAATATGATTATGATAGATACATGAAAATTTCGAAGTTATTAAGTAAATTAAAGCGGAGATTGGAACATATATCTACTGGAACATATGTCTACTGATTTTGCGTGTTTTTCTTCTTGACACTTTCAAATCGCCGTCAACTAGGTTTTGAATGCCTCAAATGAGGGGAATACAGAATGTTCGAAATCGACGTAGCATTGAAATCGTGTCCATGGTGTTTTTTGCAAGTTTAATCACATAATGGCACAAGTTTTCTCAACTTTGAAACGGGTACTTTTGCCATGCATGGTTCACGAACGCTTCAATTTGTGTGTTTTGTGGAATGTGTGATGTTCTTTTTCAAATTTTCGCTTAAAAACTAAACTTTTTATTATTATTTTTGTCAAAGTTTAGTGTCTAACCGTAAAACTTTGTAATATGCGAAATGTTTCGATTTGTACAAATAATTGTGCAATTTAACTTTTGAAAGATTGTTTGTACTTGGTTGTTGGGCTTGTATGAGCAATTTTAGACAAAGCATGACGATTTATTTTGACCAATTTTTTACTTATAGATTAAATTAAAAAAAATAAACCATTTTCTTGACCAACTTAAGGGGTTAGGGGTAGTAAGAGGCCCGAAAACGTGATGATTTTTAATAATGCTTTTTTTACTAGTCAATTGCTTTATTTTACAAAAATAAAAATATGGCTTTAATACATCATAATTCACCTTACTTTAGCAAAATTTCAAAAAACAAATTAATAATCGTAAAGTTATCGCTGTTTGTAGAAGTCCTTTGCGGTGATCATCACAAGTCATTGGAGATCCACCTAAAAGCAATCGGACAAGAGAAATTAGTTTTAGTAATAGATAATCTTGTGCCTGATCGAAGCTTTTATTCAAAATTAACAATATTGGGGCTTCAGGAAATATTTTTCAGATTTTTGAGAAAAACCCGACAATTAATTATTAAAAAAAATCTAAATTTTTGAAAAAACCGAAAAAAAATCCTTCGATCAGCCACGACTTTTTTATGTTTGTGAAAAGCAGTATACATTTTATTAAAATCTAACAAGCGGTAGATGACCAGCATGATCACCAGAGCAAAAAACATAGTTTTGAGAAAAACGCATTTAAAGTTTTTAGGTCTTATCCGGAGTGCCCGAGCGCCGTTTGTTAATTGTTTAATAACTCGAAAAGTATTTGTCGGATTCACTTCAAATTTTCACACAATTTTTTTTTAATGCAAAAAAAAAAACAAAAAAATCGAAAATTCGCGTCAACGGCGAAGAAAGTCCATCTTTCCTTAAAAATATGCATTTATGGTAACCATATTACCCATGGTTCTTGAATGAAAGCTACATCCAAGAGTTCTTGGTTAAATCTCCTCGTAAGTACGTCCGAGGCTGCTTTTGCGTGATGGAGATTTATTTGAAGGCATCCGAGTTGCCTTCTGGTGTTGTAGGGTTTACGTTTACGAAGTTAATAATATATATCATAAGCGACCGATGTAGCCGAATGAACTAGTGCGTGTATACCATTCGGAAGTTCGTAAGTTGAAATCCGTGCATGAAACGCCTTTAGAAAGAAAAAGTTTTTCTCGACAGGCAATGGCAAACCTTCGATTATATTTCAACTATGAAAAAGCTCTTCATAAAAAATATCAGCCGTTCGGAGTCGTGTTAAAACTGTGTTCGCTCCATTTATGGAACAACATTGAAACGCACGCCATAAATGGGAGGTGCAGCTCGGTGGAGCACCCGAAAAAGGTGTAAGCGCCAATTATATAAAAATATACATCTTCTTCTTCTTAATCGGCATATCCATGCTGGATGTTCGCGATTACATACAAACGTCATTATGATCTTAGTCGTACGGTTGTTAGAAAAAAGAGGTTGTCTGTAAAGGCGGTTTACTGACGATAGTTTAACGTGATAACGTCATAAGAAAATACTGATTGAATGGTTGCATTTTTCAAAAGAAAATTTTAATTTTCTTTGTTTGTTAGATATTTTGTATGGATATAGAGAATGAGTCAACATTAACATAACATAATATACTTTAACATAACATAACATAACATAACATAACATAACATAACATAACATAACATAACATAACATAACATAACATAACATAACATAACATAACATAACATAACATAACATAACATAACATAACATAACATAACATAACATAACATAACATAACATAACATAACATAACATAACATAACATAACATAACATAACATAACATAACATAACATAACATAACATAACATAACATAACATAACATAACATAACATAACATAACATAACATAACATAACATAACATAACATAACATAACATAACATAACATAACATAACATAACATAACATAACATAACATAACATAACATAACATAACATAACATAACATAACATAACATAACATAACATAACATAACATAACATAACATAACATAACATAACATAACATAACATAACATAACATAACATAACATAACATAACATAACATAACATAACATAACATAACATAACACAACATAACATAACATAACATAACATAACATAACATAACATAACATAACATAACATAACATAACATAACATAACATAACATAATATAACATAACATAACATAACATAACATAACATAACATAACATAACATAGCATAACATAACATGCTGTTCAAGCAAGGTAACGACGCATGAGCAAGATAACGACACATTTTTTGGTGCGTGCAGCCGGCTACATAGAATTATAAGACGTTATCACGTCAAAAATAATAACATTAAAACAACAGGTATTATTAACAAACTTGGTTTTATTTTAAATTCTTCAAGTAAATCAAATTAATAATAATCAATAAGAAGGCATATGCAAATACAAATACGTGAATTTATATATGTACATATACGCATATAGTACATATACATATACGCTCACTTAAGTAGGAGAGAGCAAGATGTCGAACGTTGCCGTTCGTTTGCTTTGTTTGCTTTGTCGTTCGCTCCGCGCTTTCGCTTGCAGTTCATTCAAGGTAACGGCAATGAGCAAGGTAACGGCAATGAGCAAGGTAACACTAATGAGCAAGGTAACGGCAATGAGCAAGGTAACGACACATTTTTTCGTGCGTGCAGTCTGTTAAATCGAATTATAAGACGTTATCACGTCAAAAAAATGATTTTGGGCAATAAATGAAATGAAATGAAATTGTTAGGTCATATTATTAATGATGTCATTATATTTTTGGCTATTTTTCGCTGCTGCTGTTAGTTCGCCGATTGTTTTGGGGCCTGTCCACTCTTTGATGTTGTCTAGCCATGTCATTTTCTTCCTACCAATTCCTCTTTCTCCTTCAATTTGTCCATGCATCAGCAGTTTTAAAATATCATACTTGTCACCTTTTATTATGTGTCCGAAATAAGCGACGTTTCTCCTTTTTATGTCCGTAAGCATGTTCCTAGCGGCTTGCATTCTATTTAGCACTACGTCATTTGATATTTTGTCATTCCAGCTTATTTTTAACATTTTTCTATAGTACCACATTTCGAAAAATTCTAGTCGGTGTATGCTTACCTTCAGCAGCAATAACATGGTTTTTACTCATTTAATATTTTGACGTGATAACGTCTTATAATTCGATTTAACAGGCTGCACGCACGAAAAAATGTGTCGTTACCTTGCTCATTGCCGTTACCTTGCTCATGTCTCGTTACCTTGCTCATTGCCGTTACCTTGAATGAACTGCAAGCGAAAGCGCGGAACGAACGACAAAGCAAACGAACGGCAACGTTCGACATCTTGCTCTCTCCTACTTAAGTGAGCGTATGTGTATGTATATGCGCATATGTACATATATAAATTCACGTATTTGTATTTGCATATGCCTTCTTATTGATTATTATTAATTTGATTTACTTGAAGAATTTAAAATAAAACCAAGTTTGTTAATAATACCTGTTGTTTTAATGTTATTATTTTTGACGTGATAACGTCTAACAATTCTATGTAGCCGGCTGCACGCACCAAAAAATGCGTCGTTATCTTGCTCATGCGTCGTTACCTTGCTTGAACAGCATGTTATGTTATGTTATGTTATGTTATGTTATGTTATGTTATGTTATGTTATGTTATGTTATGTTATGTTATGTTATGTTATGTTATGTTATGTTATGTTATGTTATGTTATGTTATGTTATGTTATGTTATGTTATGTTATGTTATGTTATGTTATGTTATGTTATGTTATGTTATGTTATGTTATGTTATGTTATGTTATGTTATGTTATGTTATGTTATGTTATGTTATGTTATGTTATGTTATGTTATGTTATGTTATGTTATGTTATGTTATGTTATGTTATGTTATGTTATGTTATGTTATGTTATGTTATGTTATGTTATGTTATGTTATGTTATGTTATGTTATGTTATGTTATGTTATGTTATGTTATGTTATGTTATGTTATGTTATGTTATGTTATGTTATGTTATGTTATGTTATGTTATGTTATGTTATGTTATGTTATGTTATGTTATGTTATGCTATGTTATGTTATGTTATGTTATGTTATGTTATGTTATGTTATGTTATGTTATGTTATGTTATGTTATGTTATGTTATGTTATGTTATGTTATGTTATGTTATGTTATGTTATGTTATGTTATGTTATGTTATGTTATGTTATGTTTTGTTATGTTATGTTATGTTAAAGTATATTATGTTATGTTAATGTTAACTCATTCTCTATATCCATACAAAATATCTATCAAACAAATAAAATTAAAATTTTCTTTTGAAAAATGCAACCATTCAATCAGTATTTTCTTATGACGTTATCACGTTAAACTATCGTCAGTAAACCGACTTTACAGACAACCTCTTTTTTTATTAAAAGTATTAAGTGTCTAGCAGCATTAACTTTTTGCTAAATTACACATTTTTAATAATAAATCCGTTACAAACTCTAAGCTTCCGTAGGGTACGGTTTGCAGCTTTGGATGGAGATACATCCCTCTCCATTTCGCATGCGAGGTTACAACAGTACACAATTTACTAAGGTTTTGCACGTTTAAGAAATCTTTTAAGAGAAATTTTGTTTTTACAAATTGCTTAGCGACAGCTGGTAACTCAGAAAAAATATAATATTACAACAATATGGCAAGGTGATTTTACGATATTGATAAGAAGCACCGACAGCTGTGTAAAAATATGTCAAATTCGTTTATTACGCTCACATTTTACATTTGAGGCAATTTGAGGCATTAGCTTAGCTAATTCGTAGATAAGAATAATTTGCCTGCATTTACGAGTCGTTTTGCTCAAACAATTCATTCCAACATAGCGATAGTAACTATTTTCACCTCACCTTGACTCTTTCCTTTAATCTGTGTTTTTTGTTTGACAATCTGAAGTTTTAATTATTGCGAGATGAGTAATGAGAAGTTGGAGTATATAAAGAGCAAAATTGGAACTTTTCCTGACTTCCCAAAAAAAGGCATTATTTTCCGGTATCTGTATTCTAGTTATCACCATAGATTTGATTTAATTAAAGTCTTCTTTTAGTGACATTTTTAGCGCACTGAGCGATCCAATTGCTTGCGGCTACTTGAAGGAATTACTTGTTGAACAAATCAAGCACAAATATCCGGATGCTGAAATCATCATTGGCTTAGAGTCACGTGGGTTCCTCTTCAATCTCCTGATAGCAACCGAATTGGGCATAGGTTGCGCACCAATACGCAAGAAGGGTAAATTGCCAGGTGAATTGATATCAGTGGAATACGAATTGGAGTACGGCAGAGTAAGTCTTTGAGTTGCGCTGTCTATCTAACTTTCAAATTGTGAATTTAATTTTTAAAAGGACACATTCGAAATTCAAGCAAATGCTATTAAAAATGGTCAAAAAGTGGTAATCGTAGATGATCTACTCGCCACTGGTGGATCTCTGAAAGCTGCGATTGAATTGGTGCGCAAGGCTGGTGGCACTGTTATTGGAAGCTGTGTAGTGTTGGAGTTGGAAGATTTACATGGCCGTGATAAGATAGGTTGTGATTGCCTTGTGCAATCTCTTATTAAATACTAAAGAAGAGTTACACAAATTAACGGTTATAAATGAAAAAACAAACTCAGGGAACCTTTCATACCATTTGTACCTAAATAGTATAAAAAACGAATATAAAAACAAGAAACACTAATAATTTTTTTATACCGTAAATTAACTATTTACTAATTATAAAGGAGTGGGTTTTGTAAAAGACAAGAATTTTATAACTGCATATCTTTACTAATGAAATAGCAATAAAGAACAAATAAACTATTATGTTTTATAACACGAAATAATAGCAATAAAATTAAATATCAATATTATTAATTATCATACATTTTTGGTGCTTTTCTAGTATTAAAGGAATTTGATTGAAATTGACGATAAAATAAGAAAATAAATATTTCGGAATATTCAGTATGTAGCTGCAGCTGTTACTGGTGTTAAAAATGGATCGCAAATATGTACCAAAAATAATGAGGAATTGACTATTGGCTGTATTTGCGGTTCTGCATGAAAATTGTACATTATGCGCTCCTATAGCGATTTCAATTTCATTCATAAATTCAATCAAAGCAACAAAAATTGATAGGAGAATTAGCAACGTGTTTCAACTTGCCGCCAACAACAAATCAGCCACACATTTGATGCTCCGTGAAACTGTGAATTTCGTTGAAAATTTATGATGCATCTGTCGTATAATCTGGACCATAGGCCTTCAGACTATTATTTATTATAATCACTACAGAACTCCATTAAAGTGTAAAGCTGACCTGCTAATCATATCTGCACCAGATTTCGGCTTAGAAAATCCAGAAGTTCTTCACCCAAACATGCCCAAAGCTTAAGGTCAAAAAACCACATGAAGGAGGTGAGGAGATGAAGCATCTGCCGTAAGTTGCAGCAATATTTTCTACCTAACCATCTATTTTAAATTTATATTTTTACTTAAGCATGCGATTTAATTAAGATGATAGATGCATAAGTAATTTCTTTAAAAATATAGATATCCTAAATGTATGCTACGATTTATAGGAATGTTTATATCTACAGTCAGAGAATGTTAAAGGAATTTTTTTTTTCAAATTTTTTTTTCTTTTTATTTTATCATTTTTTTAATGTAAGCGAAAAAAATAGTGTGTAATAAATTTTACGTAGTCGCTTAATATTTCAAAAATACGAAAATAGTATAAATTTAATTGGTTTAATGTCGAGCTGATAAATGTGTTGTGTGTTGATGTGAAGATGTGTGGTGTTTTCAATTTTTGTGTGGGCAAAATTCAGTGTGGTGTCTATAAAATCGATGTTCTTAAATCTCTTACTATAAATCTTTCAAATCTCAATTGTACTAAAATTAGTTAACAGTAACATTTGCTCCTTCTCATTCCATTAACATTCTCTGCTACAGTATACATAGTCGTTGGCGAAAACAAAAACTAATGTTAAGTCACTCGCATACATCAATAATGCGTAAGCACTCGGTTTGCTCGTGTAATTTGCCAATAACACTTTTCAGTAGCGAAAATTATGAAAATTTGGCATATCCAAAAAAATATACCGTTATACAAACATTAGAGATACACTGCCAACTTGGTGCTGTAAGCACCAGACTTAGTGTTTTTTGAAAATTAAAATGTCGGAAAAAAATAAGAATTTTGATGATTGATATTTGAAACTAATAAATTATAATGAAGTACTATTTTTTCAGCAAGAAAATGTCAAAAGTGACGAATAACTACATATGTAGGTGCAAGCACTAGATTAGATTACTTCGAGGCTCGCACTTCGAACTCCCGATCTTTTGTGCACTCTACTCATCACAGTACCTCATCTAGATCCGGTTTTCTTATTAAACTCACGATGAAGTCGGGTTGGATTGAGCGTATGTGCCTTTCTTCTGGCTACAGTTGTCCAAGATGTCTTGACCATCTCCGCGCTAGAGCGTTGCATTCAAGGAGAAGGTGCCTTGGAGCCGTTTGGGATTGGGCGCAGAAACGACAAGATTCAGTGGACTATATCCCAATCATCTGCAGATGACTACGCAACCTGCAGTGGCCTGCTAGAATGCTCATGAGCATTTTCAGTTAACCCTTGGGGAAGGTTATGAGTTTTTTAAATCTCTTTTGGTTGTTCGCTCCCAATAAGTATTCCGCCTGGCGGAGTTGTCGTTGTTGATGTAGCAGTAACTTTGCCCTGTGAGTGTAGTGTAAATCACCGGTCGTCTTGGTCTAACTCATCTAACGGTAGGCCCAGGAAACTTGCTGTTTCGACAGGTTGGGTCCAGCGAAAGAGGGGTATTAGATGAGTGGGTTTGATGGGGCATGTGAAAAGGTGGTTAGTGTAGTGCGGATTGCAGCAAACATCTCTTAGCCTTAGTTCTTCACTCCTCCCATCTTCTCCTTGATGGTGTGTTGTCCCATAGCAGGGAAGGGCTCGGGTTCTATTAATGGTGAGGCCGCAGCCTCTTTCGCCAATACGTTCGCTGTTTCATTCCCTGTTATACCCCTGTGCCTTGGGGGCCAAATTAGCCCGATGCGATTGTGCGTTCCTAGTAATTAAGTTTCTCGATACCCTCAAGTACCAGAAAGGATTTGATGTCACAGAACGATAGTGCCATGAGTGCCGCCTGACTGTCACTCAGAATGGCAATTCGCTCATTCCGAGCATTCTTGTCTAAGTTTATCTCTGCATTTAGACAGATGGCATACATCTCCGCTTGGAAGATGCTTGGAAAACTACCCATCAGCATAGACCATTTGGTTCTGCGGGCATAAATTCCTGCGCCCATGCCTTTTGGTGTTTTAGAGTCATCTGTGTATCAGTCCAGCGTACACTCCTGGAGTTTCCTTTCAAATGCAGATCTACAACATTTTATCTTGTCGTCCGGTTCAATTTTGAACTTCTTTTGGAATTTTATGGCTTTAGTGATATCATCTCTGAGTAGCTAGGTATGCTGGAGCTGCCGACTCAGCAATTTTATGTTTTTAGATGGATCCACTTTTCCTCTACCGAAGCCTTCCCTGGTACTATTCAACAGGGTACGCTTGGCTGATTGCTGAATAACTATGTGAAGCAGTGTCAGCTCAAGCATCACCGCCCTCGCAGCTGTAGGACAAGTCCGCATCGCCCTCGTGATACACACGCATGCTAAGCGCTGAAGTTTAGTTAGTGCTGTCCGCACTGGCGAGAGGGTGGCTCTCGATGCCCAAATGGCCGCTCCATTTGTTACCGTTGGTCTTATTGTGTCATGATGTACATCGATCTCAGAATTCTTGGGCTACAGCTTCATACAGTATACGTACCAATATTTTACAACAAAAAGAGGAGTTCTGGTTGCCATAGCTTATGGCTCACTGGCTCATTTTTGCTGATTTGGTATTACTCTACAAATGGACCCTGCAGTTTTAAGCTACACAATGGATTTCGAACTCGGACAACTTAAATTGTAGCCAATCATCAACCAACTCGGCTAAGGTGACCGTCTTTCCTTACCTTTTTTAATTCCATCAAATATTCCTTTGGGTTAAAAAAAACATGTTGTTAGTCGGTAAACTCAAGTAAACGACGGTATCTTCTCTCAAATTTTTTTTAGCAACTCGTTGTTATACGAGCAGAGAAAAAAATTTATAATAGTGAATACAGTTTTTGATTAAAAGTCAGACGGAAGGGAGTCTACAAAATTATTTTACATAATTTTCACATTATTTTCATTTGACCACCTGGGCTTCAGAGCGTGCCACATCTTCGGCGTGCATTTTACCAGAACGGAATCGATAGAAACGCCGCTTTGTAAACATAAATTTAAAATACTTAGATATTAACAAGAAAATGTTGCATTGTTAGATTCGCCTAGACTTTCCTCAAAATAGTATTACTTAAATACAATAAAGGGTAATTTCTATTGTCCTATTTAATCCTTTGTCTCTACTCTACTTCGCTAAATTCTTGTATTACTCTTTTTTTTCTTAAATCTTACCATGCATGAATAATGTAATTTATTTTTAATTTAATACATTTTAGATGTTAAGTACAAATTGTATAAATTACTAGCGAAAACCCGCCAGTTCCGCTGGTCGTCTTTAAAAAAATCTAGATTAATTAATAAAATTAAGCCGAAAAATACTGTGTGTTTTTTATAAAAATTCTCGCGCATGAATAGTAATGAAAGAAGTTTTGAATAGTAGTAGCAATTAAAAAACGTTTGATGTAATTTACTTTATTACTTTTTTTATTGTAATGCTCTTTGGTATACAATATTCTTCGTTTTTCCATGCGTTGATGAATAAATGAACAATACCGATGGCTTACCAACTCTTGAGCATGAAACATAAAGTTGGCCATGAGAAAAACATGAGTATTCTAAATCAACACCACAAATTGATAAAGTTTGGCCTTGTAACTTATTAATAGTAATCGCGAATGCAAGGCGAACAGGAAATTGAAGACGTTTGAATTCAAACGGCATATCCGATGGTATCAGTGGTATTCGCGGTATTAAAACGTCTTCACCAGAGTATTTTCCATTCAAAATTGTTGCTTCAATGACGTTATTCATCAATCTCATGTGTGGCGGTAATCCAGGTAAATCAAGGGAATTCAAAAATTCAGTGGGATAATTTACAATATCATCTTGATTTGTAACAGTGTCAACGGATCGATATGTTTGTTCTGGACTTGGTATGTTAGCCAAAATAGCCGCATTTATTTCATTCACATCTTTATTTTTGCCAGCCATGATGGCTCGTTCACTAAGCCAATCATGATTTTTGTAATTTTGAGGCAAATTTGGGAAAATACTTTGAATTAGCTGTTCTTTCGTTTGACTTATTTGACAAAAGTTTGGTTGTAAAGTTATTAAGCCAGTTAAATTATCGACAGGAACTTTGCCATTTCCAATATCCAATAATTGCTGTGAAAATTCAGCAGCTGATGGATCATTTTGCATAAGAACACGCACATTTGTAGTTAGTTTGAGTGTTTGAATTCATTCATCTGCTACAGTTGCTCGAGGAATAACAGGCAGTGTTTGTCTAAAATCACCTGCCAGCAGCACTAAGGCATGGCCAAACATTTCATTTTTACTACGTAAATCAGGTAATGCCCTTTCAAGCGCTTCCAGTGACTTTTTATGTGCCATCGTGCACTCATCCCATACAATTACGTGTGCGAAAAAGCGGAGAAGGAGAAGAGAACTGTTCTATTCCCCCCGCTTTAACCCAGCTATGTGTTCAGGTGCAAATGACTTTTTTGCGTGAAGTCTGATATAAAATAAGGTCTATTTACTCTTCTTAAATTTATATAAACTTTTCCAGACGAAGTAAAAAAACTGACTTATATTTACTTCAACCGTATATTTGTGAGTACACAGGTAATACGTAAATATATGCATGATATAGGTAATATCTCATATTAGCATAACCTTTCTGCAAAAAATTAAGGAAACGATCACCAATCACGCCGGCAATGATACAATGAATTTTTCATTATAACTGACTTCAAATTGACGTTTATATAATAAGCGTATATGTAACATTTAAAAACTTTTTTGGAATTTTTTTTTTAATTTCTTCCTCTTCCTTTTCCTGTAGCTATTCTTTTTCCTCTTCCATCTGCAGCTCCATCTCCTTTCTTTAACCTGGAAACGGGCAGTAAAAATTACTTCACTTAAAAGCTTTCATCAACAGCTTCCATCTGATACCTATATTGTACAAACACATCCAAGGGTACCTTGGTCCACCTTTTCGGCTATATCTCGAGACCCTGGTCACTCAGAGATCTAAAAAATACTTTGTATTAAAGCACTCATCAGTAGCTTTGGTTGGGTTGGTGTGGAAATTCTGTCTGTACAAAATTCTAAATACAAAATTCTGCTTTTTAAAATTCTGCTTTTTAAAATTCTGCTTTTTTAAAATTCTGGTTTTTTAAAATTCTGCTTTCTAAAATTCTGCTTTTTAAAATTCTGCTTTCTAAAAGTCTGCTTTCAAAATTCTGTATTAAAATACAATGTTAACAATGTTCAAGAGGTAATGTAATTATTTAATTTATTATTATTATTCTTTTTTATTATTATTCGAGATATTAAATAAAAAATAATAATAATAATTTTTTCTTCAGTTTCGATAGAATCCACAGTATTTTTGCGTAGAACTCCTTTTCGCGTGGGCGGCCTTCGGCCGCGCTTCAAAAAAATAACCCTCATCAGTCCAACTCCGGCTACGCAATCCACAGTATTTTTGCGCAGAACTCTTCTAAAAAAAAACGAGCAGCTTCGAAGAATTATTAAAAAAAGAAATGAATTAAGTCACACTACATATTTAAAAAGAATTGCAAAAAATATTGTAATTGGCTAAACTAAAATATTGTTATCGCTCAAACATACCTATATGTATATTTATGAATTAAATGTTTATTTTGTTACTTCTTGTATGACGAAAATCACAAAACTTGAATAAAGCAGAATTTTTCGCATTAAACATGCAGAATTTTGAAAAAGCAGAATTTTAGAAAGCAGAATTTTAAAAAGCAGAATTTTTTTGCAATTTACAGAATTTTGTCATCAAGAATTTTGTAAAACAGAATAATGACACGCTCCCGCTTTGATTTGATACCCACAATGTAAAAACACATCCTAGAGTTACCCGGGTCCTCGTTTTGGTCTTCGGCACCTGGTGGCGAGTGGAATCAATAAGCATATTATACTAATCTTCACCGTGGAAAAATATATATATATACCAAATTTCATAATAATCGGCCCAAACACACACGACCAAAATGTATTCAATTCTAATGAATGCAATGGGCGGTACAAAAAATACATGCGGCAAATAGCAAAAACACACTCACTTAACCGACGCACCGCACACACACGCGTTATCGGATTTCAACCAAACTTGACAGAAACCTTTGCCAAAACAGCACCAACAATGTGTGAAACTTTCATTGTTTTCCTTACACGCGTTGCTGAGATTACCCCGGACAAATGCACATTTTTTTCGGCTTAATTTTTATATATATAGATTAATTTTTTATGCATTAAATTGTAGTAACATTAGGATTTACCTGAGGTTGTTGTGGTAGACCAAACAAATAAACAAATAAATACTTACGTAGACCATTTATTGGATAACACAATTTTGTACACCATTTGCCCGCCAAATCCCGCTTTGCATATAAAATTGCATTCTCAGCCTGTTTTGCATTGCAATAGCTTTGATTTTTGTGACTATAAGCGCTTTTGTTTACAAATAAAACGGAAAACGGTCTGCACAGTAAACAATGACTAATACATATCCACACATGTGGACATAAGTATGAAAGTAGATATGTGTGTACGTATGTATATATCAAGAGGCGGAGTCGAAATAAATTTTGCTAAAGCACGAGAGCGTTTCTTCTCTTTCAGAGAAATTTTGTGACTCTAAAAGAGCGTAAAGGTGCAGAGAGTACCACAGATTAGTGATAAGACTAGCGTTTGTTGCCGAGGAGCTGCTGCTACTTCCTTATCAAAAACAACAATAACCACACTAAAAAGTGTTGAGATACCAAACATGCATGCGCCGCTCTACGGTTTTAGGGGTAGCTGGTAAGATTTTTTTGTTTACATTTCAGAGGGTTGTTGCCAACAATTTTATGAACAGTGTTGCATATGTTTCCGATTTGACTTATTTCAAAATAATAACAGCTTTGTGTAAAACATGCGAATGGAAATTTGTGTTAGTACTTGAAAGTTGTTATTGCGCGCGAGCAATTGAAATTTATTTAATTAAATAGGTTTTAATTATTAACAAATGCCAATCAATGACAACGACGACGAATAGAGACAACGAACGACGAGAGTTGAGGCGTGGAATGTAGGGAAGTACTGTAGGGTACATACATGCATACATACATACATACATATGTATGTACATATGTACAAGTGCTGAGCGCATTTTAGCTTTAGTTTTGTGTAGCAATGAAGCAACACTGGGCTGGTCGTTGCCAATGTTGTTGCTGTTGTTGCTGTTTTTGTGAGATTTGCGCGCTTTTGTTATTGTAGCCATTGCTGGCAAGTCCGTTAGTACGTAATTGTTGTTTGTGGCGCTTG
Organism: Anastrepha obliqua; assembly: GCF_027943255.1. NCBI lineage: Eukaryota > Metazoa > Arthropoda > Insecta > Diptera > Tephritidae > Anastrepha > Anastrepha obliqua. The sequence continues at coordinate 14,011,738 of NC_072894.1, forward strand.
TTAGCTAGCACTGACATTAACTACACACACACATCCGTACATACATGCATATATATTCGTATGTACAATATGTAAAATGTGGCTGTTGGCATTTGCTGGCTTTGCCAAAAGTGCTCGCACTAATTTCGATTCAGTACACTTTCACACGAGCGCGAATATTTTACAGAGCGGATAATAAAAAGTTTGTGATTTTGTATAAGTATTTTTTCAAAAGAAAAGTGGCCAAAGTGTACAACAACACAGCAACAATTACAGCCTAAAGTAAGAACTTGAGATTATTGGCAATAAAATGCAAACCTAGGCACAAATGTGCTGCAATTGTTTGCTTGAGTAAAATTAATAAAATAGAAAATAAAAAAGTGAGCGAAAATAATTCATTGCAGATTTGATTTTTTGTGCTGCTGAAAAAACATAAGAAAGTATAAGCGAATATTTTATTGATTCAGTTTTCATGGCTCTCACGAATGTGCATTCCTCCTGTTTTTTGTTTTTGGTTACTAAATTAGCCGAATGCTTGTGTCAAAAGTAAATCATGCTGCATATAAATGGCAAAAAATTATATATTCTAAAATTTGTGACATAAATAAAATATCGAAAAATACAAGAGTGCAAATTGTGAACCGAAAATTTAAAGCATAACGTCGTCCGATTTACATACATATATATATATGTACATATATATTTATACAGTTTGGAAAGGTTTTTGTTTTCTAAAAAACAATTAAATCCAATTTAATTTAAATAAAAAAAATACAATTAAATCGAACTGAATTGATATTTTAAAAATACAGTTTAAAAATACAGTCAAATTTAATTCGAAATTACTTTTAAATTACAATTTTAGTAATCCATTTTAAATCTTATTCGTATACCTCAGACAATTAAATACGAGAGCACTGCCACAAATTTGTAAAAAAAATTAAGAAACTATGAAGGCGTGTAATATGCGTTTTTTAAGAGGTTGAAAATTATTGATAAGTGATCCGATAAAGCGTCCGAATTAGTTTGTGCGTGACTAGTAGCCCATAGTTACCAAATGGCCATTAAGTAATAGAAAAAGTGAGTGCCCACCGTCAGGCAATAACAAACTTCCGACTCTATTTCTGTTATGAAAAAGTTTCTCACCAAAAAAACATCTACCAATCGAAGACGACATGCAACTGCAAGTCCGCTATTTGTGCAACAAATTTTAGATGCACATCAAAAATGTGAAAAAAAACTCGGAATGATGAAAATATAGTACTCCTGAAACTCCTAATGGGATGGAGTCCCTCTCACTATAGGGATGGAAATAAAAAAAAACACAAGTGCTGAAGAAATTAGAATTTTTTAATGGTTGAAAATTGAAATTGAAATTTGAAAAGGAGGAGATTTGGTGGCTCCTAAAACACTCAGGCTAAAAAGCCCATTGTATTTAAAGCTCTGGAAAGGGGTAGATAGTCAAGGAAGAAAGGAGAAAAGTATCAGAGAAAGAGATAGGAAAGAATATAGACAGAGATAGAGATAGTTAGTCCTGTGAGAATTTTACAGATTCTTTGACAAATCTGTAAATCTCCTCTAGTTTTAGAGAACGAATATTACTCATTCTCATGACATCGGAATCCAAAACTCGTAGCCGTGCTCTAGCAAAGGCAGGACACTCACAGAGTGTGGTTAGATGATTTAATGACATGAAGTGTTGAGAAAATGATATTCCTTGATTGTCAGCTGGGAGGCGTTGGATGAGGTCACTAATTTTTGTATTCCTAAAAATTGCTTTTTTGGTGAAAAAGTAAAATATTATTTTGGGGAAAAAGAAATCAATTATTTTCGCGTACAATTTTCGCGCAAATATTTTACAACTGTTTTTAGGTCTTTTCCCCTTGGGCAATGCTAAGACTACTAACAGCCGGTCAACTTCAATTATTTCTGTGATATTATCGGCATTTTTGACTTTATCGACATTTTCTTTAAGGGGTTTTATATGGGATCCCTATAAAATGCTGTATATCAAAATTCTTTTCGTACGAAATACTGTAAATTAACGTAACAAAATTCTGCAGTGACAAAATTCTGTATTTACAGAATTCTGTATTTACAAAATTCTGTAAAAACAAAATTCTGTACTGTCTTAAAAAAATTCTGTATTGACAAAATCGTGTATTGACGAAATTCTGTACTGACGAAATTCTGTATTGAAAAAATTTTGTGTTGATAAAAGTCAACGAAAAAAGGAGTTCTAGGCAAAATTACGATGGATTGCGTAGCAGCAGTCGGACTGATGAGGGTTATTTTTTTGAAGCGCGGCCGAAGGCCGCCCACGCGAAAAGGAGTTCTACGCAAAAATACGGTGGATTCTATCGAAACTGAAGAAAAAAAGTGCGCACTTTTTTTTATAAAATTTGTTGAATTTCTTATCATTTACTTACAGCATTTCGTCAATACAGAATTTTGTCAATACAGCATTTCGGCAATACAGAATACTTTTTACAGAATTTTGAAATACAGAACTTCCTATACAGAATTCTATAATACAGAATTCTGAAATACAGAATTTTGTATACAGCATTTTGTAAACAGAATATTGTATCTATCATACAGTATTACGTACCCAACCCGTTTTATATACCTTGTGAGCCCGAAAAAATGGACGATTGTCATAATTTTTTTTAAATATGTTTTAGAACTTTTATTCAAATGAAGCATATATACATATATGATGCTGAAGGGTAACTCTCGAAGAATACATTTTGGTGTTTTTATTTTAAAAAATGTTATTATTTATTGTTGATAACGCCCCTCCCCCCAAACTGGCTGTAATATCTAGGTCTGGTGGTGAACGAGGACAAAACGAAGAACCTCCTGTCGGCGCACTCGCGTATCGGCACTCACGTCACTGTTGACAGTTATGATTTCGAGGTTTATAAAGGACTTCGTATACTTAGGAACCAGCATTAACACCGATAGCAATGCCAGCCTTGAAATCCGACGTAGAATCTCTCTTGCCAACAAGTGCTACTTTGGACTAACTAGGCAATTGAGTAATAAAGTCCTCTCTCGACGAACAAAATTAACACTCTACAAGGCTCTCATCATGCCCGTCCTAACGTATGGCGCAGAAGCGTGGACGATGACAACATCCAATGAAGCGACGCTTGAAGTGTTCGAGAGAAAGATTCTGCGTAAGATTTTTGGACCTTTGCACGTTGACAACGGCGAATATCGCAGGCGATGGAACGATGAGCTGTATGAGCTTTACGGCGACATAGACATAGCGCAGCGAATAAAGATTCAGCGGCTACGTTGGCTGAGTCATGTCGTTCGAATGGATACAAACGCTCCGGCCCTGAAAATATTCGATGCGGTACCAGCTGGTGGTAGTAGAGGAAGAATAAGGCATCCTCTGCGTAGGAAAGATCAGGTGGAAAAGGACTTGGCTTCACTTGGTGTGTCCAATTGGCCCCAGTTAGCACGAGAAAGAAACGACTGGCGCGCTTTGCTAAAGTCGGCCCAAATCGCGTAAGCGGTTATCAGGCTAATTAAGAAGAAGAATATCTGTATAATTATCGAAAAAAAAATTATTCAATAAAGGGTGGTTAAGCTTCAAGGGCCGGTGTTGACTTTGAATAATATACAATGTTTTTATGAAATTATTGTCATTTCTCTTTATTATGATAATATTGGTATAACTCAATTACGCATAGAACAAAATATCGGCCACGGCCCGGCGGCACATCTCCATCCCATGGTTCGAATTTTCGATGACGCTGAGACATAATTGAGGTTCTATGCCGTTAATGTGCCGAATTATCTCATCCTTTAGCTCTTTAATTGTTGCTGGCTTTTTCTTTCAAATAACACTAAAGAAAGAAGTCCAACGGTGTCGTTGACGTTTAGATGTGGTTCACATTCAACATCGGCCCTTGAAACTTAACCACCCTTTATTTAAAAATAATATAAAAATAATTTTTGTTTGTTTGTTTGCAACAATCGTTAAGTTGGCTCTCGACCAAAAACAAAAACAAAAAACACTTGAATGAATGATAGTTTGAATATCGCACTTAAATCAAGAGGTATTTATGGCCTTGTCAAAGTCCACGAATACCTCTATGCATAGTGAAATGGCAATTTTACTGAGTAAGGAAATATGAAAAAGGGATGCAATCTGAATACCCATTTCAAATTTACCTCGACTTGAGTGTTTTACGTTTACTTGTAAAAAAATATGTTTACCGGCTTTCAACGTGGATTTTAACGATTAGTTTAAGTAATTATTTTTGTTATAATAATTGAAAAATTGTGGCAAAGTAAATTAAATTAAGCGCGCGAGATATATATCTACACATATACGTATATGCATATATACTTGTACACATAGATGTGCATATGCAAAATCAAAACACAAAAAAATACAGTGCGCTCCCATTGCAAAAATAGCTCATACGCAATAAGAAAGGCAGGCAATCGCATTCACTGGCTAAATTATTGGACAGCGAAGTCGTGGCGACAGTTTGACTATGGCTATTTTCGACGTAACGAATAGAATCGAATGTTATTTTATATATGTAATGAGGTGAAACTACTAAATACATACATACATAGGCCTATTAGCAGTGCTGCATATGATGGAAGTCACACCAAATAGAGCAGCAGCCAATAAATATTGTCAATTAGTGTCCAATATAAGATATTTATATCTGTGCATTGCTCTTCGTCACACAACAAAAAGAAAAAAAAAACAACACTCACCGTAACACATTAATCAACAAAAACCAACAATAACGTACTTACCTATACATACATAACAACCTTCCAGCGAAATGAATCCTCCCACTTCGTAATTGTCGCCAAGCAGTGGGCCTTATAAATAAAAGACTGGCAATAAACGTCAAAGAAAAATTTGTATAGGCACACAAAATGTTCTAAAATGAAAAACTTTTCACTAATCTTTGCTATGAAAAAAGAAAAACAAAGGAAAACCAAGCAAGGCAGTGCTAAATTCAGTTCGCAGCGAACTTAGTGAAATCTAATTTAAACGGGATGTTAATTTTTAGAATCAAACAAACTCATAGACAATGAGAGTTGTAGCTTGTGGCCTGCGACCTGAGGCGCACGAACGGGTTTTTTGCTAGTCAATTACTTTATTTTACAACAATAAAAGCATACCATTAATACATCATGTTTCGACTTGGCTTTAGCAATATTTCAAAAAATAAATTAGTAATTGTAAAAGTTATCGCTGTTTGTGTGGAGCCTGTTTTTTCAGAAGTCCTTTGCGGTGATCATCACAAGTCCTTGGAGATTCATCTAAAATCGATTGGACAAGATTAGTTTTATTAATAGATAATCTTGTGCCTGATCGACGTTTTTTTTTTCAAAATTAACAATATGGCGGCCTCAGGAAATATTTTTCAGATTTTCGAGAAAAAAAAACAACAATTAATTGTTTAAAAAATCGAAATTTTTGAAAAAAAAAAATCCTTCGGTCATTCATGAGTTTTTTATGTTTATCAAAAGCAGTATACACTTTATTGAAATCTACCAAGCGGTTTGTAAGTTACAGTTACATCACCAGTTCAAAAAACATAATTTTGAGAAAAACGCATTTAAAGTTTTGCTATCGATTAACAGAACGCCCGAGCGGCCTTTGTTAATTGTTGAATAACTCGAACAGTATTTGTGCGATTCACTTCAAATTTTCATACAATATTTTTAAGAAAAAAATACTCAAAAAAAGAAATAAACAAAATCCAATGTTTTGAAAATTCTGACTACCCCTAACCCCTTAATATATACAAAGTTGGTGCGTTTTTATTCGATCTCAATAATGTGTGAGCGGATTTTGAATAAGTTAGCTTACCCATATGTAGCAAATTTGATATACCTGCACTCGTATACCCTTTGGCACAAGTGGGCACGGCTATAAAAACAAATGAATGAAATGTGAACACGTAACTGGTGCACGCCAACTGCCTGTTTTGTTGCTAATGAATGAAACGGTAGTAAATGCGCAGCTGCTGACTAGGAATGCTCGAATATGAATTATTTAATTTAAGTAACTAAAGGCAAAGCGCCCAATGCAAACAAAGAAAAAGCTAACAACGTGGCGACTAGGCGGTAAAAAATCAATAAAAGTAGGTTTTCCCATTTTTTTATGTGTGCTTGGTTTGTTTTCCTTGTAGAATTGTGCCCATTTGAGTTTACTTTTACATAACTTCCTTTCGCAACTATTTAGTCATCAAAATATGGTCGCTAGCGCCAACTAAAAAAATTGAACAGCAATCGCTTTGGTGGCGGATAAAAAAAAACATTTTAATTGAAAGATTAAAAACGAAAAGAAAATCGTTTGCACTTTCGTTCAATAAGTTTTCGCACGCGTGTTATGACCGTCGCAGCGACCTCAATAAGAAAATAACAACAGCGACCAACAAAGCCACCAAGAACGAACCAGTAACACAAATAACGTAAACGTTGCACTATTTAAGCTATTGCACGATAATGCAGACTTGATATTTAATGTTATATTTTATGTGTAAGTAAAATTTTGCATTATACTCCAGAGGGCAAGGAATTGTGAATTAACGTCAAAAGATTATTTATTGCTCCGGAAGCAAAAAATAAATGAGGGCTTAGAGTTGTTTTTATAGGCTACGGTTAATTCGCGCGCATATGTGTGTGTGCCGTTCGGAGTCGGCTTAGAACTCTGGGTCCTTCCATTTGTGGAACAACATTAGGACGCACACGACATATAGGAGGAGGAACTCGACCAAACTATTTTTTTTATTAATTTTGTTTTAATTTTATTTAGAAGTATAGACTTACGGCTTTAGCTTCGGCCTTGTTCGGTCACAAAGTTTCAGTTTCGATTCGCTTTCGGTTAAGGGGTTACATGGGTTTCGTCGGGTAAAAAAAGGCCTATTTTCAATATTTTTTTTCTATGTATATTAAAAAATTATTTATTTAATTCAAACTTTTTTCTGTCTTATAGAAGATACATATTTAAAGAATAAATTCTGAAACTTTCAAAAAAAAAAAAATTAAAACTCCTCCATTGTGACGTCATTTCCGGTGACCCCTCGAAAAAAAGGTGCGTCCGCGTTGTCAGCATAACTCCTGGCAGGCTCATCAAAAATGAAAAAACAAAAATAAGTGCTTTAGTTAAGACCATAAACTCGTGCTTGAACGAAGGAAAGAAAAAAGTAAAAATTGGAATTTTGGCAGACATTTTTGCAAAAAAATGAAAATTTCGGTCAAATTTGCTTGACATTTTGTTTTTTTAAATAGTTGTAATTGAAAAAAAAAAATCCTTCGTTCAAGCACGAGTAAATTGTATTTCGAACACATGTGTAAAATTCATCAAGATCGGCTGAGTAGTTTTCGAGAACATTTGACAACCGACTTTGAAAACACAGTTCCGAGAAAAACGCGTTTAAAGTTTTGAATAACAATAAAAGTGGCTTGGAGCGCACACATTCCAAAGGCTGTATCTCCGAATTTATTACTCGGATCGACTTGAAAATTTAGGATAATATTCCTCAGATGTTGTAGAAATTAATAAGCCAAAAAAAAAATAAATCGATTTTTTGAACCAACGAAACCCATGTAACCGCTTAACAAAAGCTGAATTGCGGTCGAATATTTCTGTAAGCTGTTAGTATTTGTAACATATTTGAAACGCTGAACCCCCTCTTGGTTGCGCGCATTTCTGGACAGTTATGTGTATTTTTATATATCCTGATGTATCGTCAATGGTGGATGGTTGGTTCCATGTGTAGAAGTCCACGCAAGTGGGGAAAGTTACTGATCGCCATTCACTTGGGAGTGGCCAGGACGATTCTTCTACATATGGTTCAAGCAGCTCACAACGTCCGGGATTAGCCCACGTATCCTCTGGTTAGCTTTCGAACACCCGTTCGGGAGTGAGTTAACGTGAGAAGGCGAAGCATCCCAGCATAGCTGGTTGTGCGTTGGGTTTGGGACCCGCCACTTAAAAATCCCCCCCAATGAAAACAGCAACAAAGCCTCGGATGAGAACTTCCAACACTGATGACGACCCCTGCAAACGAAATAAGGAATACGATTTAAGGGCATGCACCTGGAATGTCCGGTCCCTTAATGGGGAAGGTGCCTCTGCCCGGCTGGTTGATGTCCTCGTAAGAGCAAAGGCTGACATCACTGCCATCCAAGAGATGCGATGGACGGGGCAAGGCAAGAAAACCATAGGACCTTGCGACGTCTACTACAGCTGCCATGTAAAGGAGCGCAAATTCGGAGTCGGATTTGTTGTGGGAGAGAGACTTCGTCGCCAAGTACTGTCGTTCACTCCGGTGGACGAGCGTCTCGCAATAATCCGCATCAAAGCACGCTTTTTTAACATATCGCTAATTTGCGCCCACGCCCCGACGGAAGAGAAGGACGATGCGACCAAAGATTCCTTCTATGAGCGCTTGGAGCGTTCGTATGAGCACTGCCCCCGCCACGACATAAAAATCGTGATTGGCGACTTCAACGCCAGGGTGGGCAAGGAAGGAATTTTTGGTCCCACAGCCGGAAAATTCAGCCTGCACAACGAAACATCCGGTAACGGACAGAGGCTGATCGACTTCGCCGGGGCCCGAAACATGGTAGTCTGCAGCACCAGATTCCAGCATAAAAAGATACACCAAGCTACCTGGCTGTCTCCTGATCGAAAAACGCGAAACCAGATCGATCATGTTGTGATAGATGGAAGACACGCTTCTAGTGTATTAGATGTACGTACGATCCGAGGACCCAACATTGACTCGGATCATTACCTTGTTGCAGCCAAACTGCGCACACGCCTCTGTGCAGCAAAAAACGTACATCTACCTACGCAAAGAATGTTCGACATCGAAAAGCTGCAATCACAACAGACAGCCAGAAGATTCGCCACTCGACTCTCACTCCTGCTCTCAGAGAGCACTTCCCTACAAACCGGCATGCACGAGCAATGGAGCAACATTTCTCGTTCCCTACGTACCGCCGCCGAAGAAGAAATCGGATTCCGGCGAGCCCGAAAAAACAATTGGTACGACGAGGAATGTCATGCTGCCGCAGAAAGAAAGGATGCCGCCTATAGAGCTACGCTGCGATCGGGCGCAACGCGAGCCATGTGGGATCGCTACAGAGAGCTGAAAAAGGAAGAGAGACGTATTATCCGACAGAAGAAACGAGAGGCCGAAATACGTGAGTGCGAAGAGCTTGAGATGCTGGCCAACAGGAACAACGCCCGAAAATTCTACCAGAAAGTTCGGCGGCTTACAGAAGGTTTTAAGACCGGGGCGTTTTCCTGTAAGAACAAAGACGGCGATCTGGTGACTGACGTACAGAGCAATCTTAAATTATGGAGGGAACACTTCTCGAACCTGTTAAACAGTGACAGCTGCGCATGTCGTAGAGAATGTGAAGATCCCGATACCCCAATCGATGACGACGGAATTGTAGTTCCGTTACCCGACCATGACGAGGTGAGAATAGCAATATCACGGCTAAAGAACAACAAAGCCGCGGGCGCCGACGGACTGCCGGCTGAGCTATTCAAACATGGTGGCGAGGAGCTGGTAAGGTGCATGCATCAGCTCCTATGCAAAATATGGTCGGATGAAAGCATGCCTGCCGATTGGAATTTAAGTGTGCTCTGCCCAATCCATAAGAAGGGCGATCCTGCAATTTGTGCCAATTACCGCGGGATAAGTCTTCTAAATATCGCCTATAAGGTTCTAGCGAGCGTATTGTGTGAAAGGCTGAAGCCCACCGTCAACCACCTGATTGGACCTTATCAGTGTGGCTTCAGACCTGGAAAGTCTACCATCGACCAAATATTCTCAATACGCCAAATCTTGCAAAAGACCCATGAAAGGAGAATCGACACACACCACCTTTTCGTCGACTTCAAAGCTGCATTCGACAGTACGGAAAGGAGTTACCTGTATGCCGCGATGTCTGAATTTGGTATCCCCGCAAAACTAATACGGCTATGTAAGATGACGTTGCTCAACACCAGCAGCGCCGTCAGAATTGGGAAGGACCTCTCCGAGCCGTTTGATACCAAACGAGGTTTCAGACAGGGTGACTCGCTGTCATGTGACTTCTTTAACCTGATGTTGGAGAGCATCGTACGAGCCGCAGAACTTAATCGCTCAGGCACAATTTTTTATAAGAGCGTACAATTGCTGGCGTATGCCGATGATATTGACATCATCGGCCTTAACAACCGCGCTGTTAGTTCTGCCTTCTCCAAACTGGATAAAGAGGCAAAGCGAATGGGTTTGGTGGTGAACGAGGACAAAACGAAGTACCTCCTGTCTTCAAACAAACAGTCGGCGCACTCGCGTATCGGCTCCCACGTCACTGTAGACAGTTATAATTTCGAGGTTGTAAAAGACTTCGTTTATTTAGGAACCAGCATTAACACCGATAACAATGTCAGCCTTGAAATCCAACGTAGAATCTCTCTTGCCAACAAGTGCTACTTCGGACTAAGTAGGCAACTGAGCAGTAAAGTCCTCTCTCGACGAACAAAACTAACACTCTACAAGACTCTCATCATGCCCGTCCTAACGTATGGCGCAGAAGCTTGGACGATGACAACATCCGATGAAGCGACGCTTGGAGTGTTCGAGAGAAAGATTCTGCGTAAGATTTTTGGACCTTTGCACGTTGGCAACGGCGAATATCGCAGACGATGGAACGATGAGCTGTATGAGCTTTACGACGACATAGACATAGCGCAGCGAATAAAGATCCAGCGGCTACGTTGGCTGGGTCATGTCGTCCGAATGGATACAAACGCTCCGGCTTTGAAAGTATTCGATGCGGTACCAGCTGGTGGTAGTAGAGGAAGAGGAAGGCCTCCTCTGCGTTGGAAAGATCAGGTGGAGAAGGACTTGGCTTCACTTGGTGTGTCCAATTGGCGCCGGTTAGCACGAGAAAGAAACGACTGGCGCGCTTTGTTAAACTCGGCCAAAATCGCGTAAGCGGTTATCGCGCCAATTAAGAAGAAGAAGAAGAAGATGTATCGTCAATTCGCTCCGAATGCGTGAGCTTAATGCGATGCGTTGTGCAGTTGTCATGATAAAAAAAAACTGCTCTGGATGGCTATAGATATCTGCTTGTTGGAAGTCTCATCTTGGTATCAAAACGGCGCTTCAGTGTTACTTCAGGAGTGCCAGACTGGCATTTCAACCATTTCACCTACCTACCTAAATGTTTATTTGTATGTATGTACGTAATAGAATTTGTGAATGTGCTTGTGCATGACTTCTATTCGGATGGATTCGCCGACGAATACGGTTATGCGGTTAGCGATATCAATTCGTTTCATGTTAAGCCGAGAGATTTCATTAATGTACCTGCAGTGCGTCGCCAGGTGGTTTGCTAAAAGGATTCCATAGCTGAGCTTGTTAAGCAATGTTATCGTCGCTCTTTCTCAGCGTGTGGCCGATCCACTGACATTTCCTTTATGGTATTTCGGTTGCTGCATTCACCTGTGAAGCTTTTCTCTGCACTTTTCTTTTCTACCGTCTGCAGTGATCATGCAACCAAGGTAGCAAAATGTATTAACATTTTTCAAACTGCTGCGCACCTACTACCAACGGCTCCAAAACAGTGCCACTAAGGTATAGAGCTTTTATTTTCTCAACATTTTCTTTGAGGCCGGTTGTTTTCAACTTCTCCTGCATGGCTTGAGTTTGTAACTTCAGGTCACTGTTGATTTTGATCTGCTGATTAAGGTTGCTTTCAGGACGTTTTAGATGACGAGCGGAAACAGGATTGGCGGCAGAATGCAATCTTGCCGCATACTACTTAATGCTTTAAAAGGATCCGACAGCCTGCATTTGAGAAGGGCATATCAACTAGCGTCACCGTGGCTTTTCACAGCGTCAGTGATATACCAAACAAAACAGACCCAACCATAGGCACCAATTCCATTTGAAGAATTAATAATTTCTTCATGTCTTAAATGTCTTAACAAGTTGAGTGCCACCATACAACAAAAAAAATGGGGTTCGTCCGGCCACCGACCACGTGTCACCACACATTCTTCTTTGCACTTTAAACCGTTTTGATCATGTTTTAGCTTGCGAGCTTTAGCGTTTATTTTGATTTCAAATTGTTTGACTGAATAATTAGTTAGTGATTCTGTGTGCGTCGATGAAAAAGTAAAAAAATGTCGTCTTATGAAAAAAAAAAAACAAGAGCATACACTTGCGCTATGGCAAGAACTTATGTCCGATGAGGAAAATGAGAGGAGTGATCCGTTTGCTAATAATGATACATCGGATAAATATCAACGAAGCTCAAGTGATTCCGACTGTAGTGAATATAGCGAACCACCTCCTCGTAAAAAAAGAGCAGAAGTAAATCCTGAGAATGAACCATCAACTTCAAGACGCGAAATGGACGCTATTGAGCAAATGTTTTCGACTGTTATTGAAAATTTGCAATTTTCCGATTCCGAAGAAGAAAATGAAGAAGTAAATTTATCTGAAAATATAGCAAACAGATCTCACACAAACGAAAGGATTACCTTTGACTGGTATCCTGCAGATAGAAACAAATTTAAAACTTTTTCTTTCACCGAAGAGTCTTCTGGTTTTCAAAGTAAGCTATACGATATGTACAATAAAGAGCCAGTGGACTTCTTCAAATTGTTTGTAAATAACGATATATTGGACCTAGTTGTAAGTTGTCGCCATTGGAAGCAGGTAGATATATTCAATATCTAAAATTTTTTGTGTTTAGGTACTGAAAACAAATCGCTATGCTTCTCAATGCACCCAGAAAGACCCTTTGCCGAATTCCCGTAATCAAAAATGGACACCAACTAATCGTAATGAAATTGAAAAACTTATCGGTATAATCATCTGGATGGGGTTGTGCCCATATCCTTCATTGCAATCATATTGGCAGAAAAAGTCGATTTATCAGAATTGCTTGCCCAGCATAATGCCAAGAAATCGTTTTCAATTATTGCTGAAAATGCTGCATTTCAACAATAATGAGGATCTGACAGAAAATAGGTTACATAAGCTTTCACCATTAATAGAAAAACTTCGGGAATCATTTCAGCAACAAATTATTCCATCTGAATATGTCTGTATCGATGAAACACTCGTACCCTTTCGCGGAAGACTAAAGTTCCGCCAGTATATTGAAAATAAAAGTCACAAGTTTGGAATTAAACTATTCAAGCTGTGCTTGGAATACGGGTATACCTATGATTTCAAGATATACTGTGGAAAATCGAAGGATGAAAACATGAGTCTACCATCTAAAGTTGTCATGGACCTTATGGAAAAACTACTTGATCATGCGTAATGCGAAATGCGTAGCATGTGAAAAATACTATTGTCTTCAATGCTTCTTTGACTGCCATAAAATAACACAAAATTCAATAAATTGATGTAAAAATGTTAATGTACTTGAAGTGAGTTCATTTTTTTTTACTTCTTTTCTTAATGAATTGATGTAAAAATATTTAGGTATATGAATTTGACTGTAACTAATAAGTTTATTTTAATCAAAAACTGTATCCAAAAGCTATTATTTCTCCCTACAAATTTAAATAAAACTTAGATTAAAAAAATCCGTTAATTTTAATCACTTTTTGGATAGGCCATATGATGCCACATTGGTCTCATACCCATAGGCCAAGCAGCATAAATAATGCAATGGCTCTAGTATGGCGTGAATACACTACTACCAATAGCCTCTATGAAGCAGCTGCATCAGGACAAACCGAAATCTCATACATTATACCGTGAGACCAAGTGTCACCACGAGGCCTGAAAGTCTCTTCGCACTGTGAGACCAACCTGGACTCACATGGCGCTCAACGTGTTAAGGGGGGAGCCTGCTTTAGAGGCTTCAAAAAATCGATTTATTCGTGGATTTTTTTGGGAAGGAAAGAAATATTCGAACGAAACGAAACTTTCCGGTTTTATAGTTATATATTTCAACAGTCTTCTCAAATATTTTCACTAAAATTTATGTCATGTTATGCCTGGTACAAGCATTTTGCCGAGGCGCTTCGACTGTGCATGTGTCGTGCGGCGGGAAAGATGCAGGTCGCAATTTTCATCTGAAACCAAAAACCCAAACAAATTTTTATTTTAGTATAGTATAGCTTCTAGTTAAACCAAGAAAATTAAACAAAAAGTGAGAAATTCAACAATTTTTCGCTAATTAAAAAAAAATTTTTTTTGGAAAAACAAATTCACTTCAGATTATTTAAAAAGTGGGTTAATCATAAATTTCTTAAGGTTTTTTAGATTCAACTAGAAGAGAATTTAATTCAAAGTTATCTCGTTTCGATAGGACGTTTAACTTTTTCCCCTATCTTTCCCGCCAATTAGGAAAAATCGGAAAAATAAAAAACCGAGAAATCGCACTTCGAGCGATCCGGCCGCTCGTATACCTGCTCGACGCTTGCTCACAATTTCTTCTTTAACTCCGAAAATATTTTGAATTTGCTTCTGAAATTTTGAAGACACATTCTTGGATAATTTGGGAAGACATTTATGCAAAAAAAAAAAAAAATCGATTTTTTGAAGCCTTTAAAGCAGGCTCCCCCCTTAAGCACTTTCTTTCATTTTCTTTTTCAAATTGGACATCTTCCTAAAGACGTTGCTCAAATTTTCTAATTCGTTCAGGTTATAAGTGCACAGTTTGAATTTCTGTGTCCACCAAGATGTACAAGAACACACCTGATCTTCAAAATCCACATTATTTTATAATTATAAACTTATAATTTGTCCGATGCGCTGAACAGTGGGAACATTTTCTTCTTCTTCTTAACTTGGACACACCCAGTGAGTCAAGTCAATTCCTTCTGTACCTGATCTTTCCAACGCAGCGGAGGCCTTCCTCTTCCTCTGCTACCATCAGCTGGTACCACATCGAAAACTTTCAGAGCCGAAGCGTTTGTATCCATTCGGATGACATGACCCAGCAAACGAAGCCGCTGGATCTTTATTCGCTGCACTATGCCTATGTCGTAGTTGAAAAGCTCATACAGCTCATCGTTCTATCGCCTAAGATAAGCGCCGTCGCCAAGGTGCAAAGGTCCAAATATCTTTCCCAAAATCTTTCTCCCAAACACTCTGATGGACGTGTCATCGGATGTTGTCATGGTCCAAGCTTCTGCGCCATACGTTAGGACGGGCATATGAGAGTCTTGTAGAGTGTTAGTTTTGTTTGCCGAGAGAGGGCTTTACTACTCAGTTGCCTACTTAGACCAAAGAAGCACTGTGATAGCTGTCAACAGTGACGTGGGTGCCGATACGGGAGAGCACCGACTGTTTGTTTGATGATAGGAGGTATTTCGTTTTTGCCTCGTTCATCACCAGAACCATTCGCTTTGCCTCTTTACCCAGTTTGGAGAAGGCAGAACTAACAGCGCGGTTGTTAAAGCCGACGATGTCAATATCATCGGCAGATGCCAGCAATTGTACGCTCTTATAAAATATTGTGCGAAAGCGATTAAGTTCTGCGGCTCGTACGATCCTTTTCAACATCAGGTTAAAGAAGTCACACGACAGCGAGTCACCCTGTTTGAAACCTCGTTTGGTATCAATTGGCTACCAATTCTGACGGCGCTGCTCGTATTGAGCTCGTATTTTGGATGTGATTTTTTTCAGTTCAATATTTGACAATTCAGCTTACAAATGTTAATGTAACAGCTTCAAGTTAAGATGGAAAGACTCTACTTTAAGTGCTTCGCTGTTCATTTCTAGAGGCGACCTTTTGAAAATCAAAAATCTATCTCATTAAATTTAGAGATTTTGTTAAACTCAATTAAGGCTCTAGTATATAGAAGGAGTATTTCGTGTAAATAGAGATTTTGACAGACCAATATAGAAAAACTCCGAACTACGAAGAGTTTTGGCCGGAATTTTAAAGAAAACTGCACTCAAGAAGCGCCAGACAGACAACAGCGCCACGTATCAAATCAAAAATGAAAGACAAAGATAAGATTATTCTCCTGCTTTGCGCTGATTTTAAGTTAATCAATACGCAACGTGCTTCATAAGTAGGGATAGCATCTAAAAAGCATTCAATTCTAACAACATGGCACGTAACAAGGTATAATAGGGAGACCAAATGAGCGATGCAACTGAAGTTTGGAATGCACAAACGTCGTATATTAAAGGCAATCATTTTTTTTTTCAGATATGATATAAAGGATAATTTGCGTTTGTTTTATGGACTAGAATAAATATGGTTGGAGGTTTTGTTGTTGTAACTTTTGTATAATTTATTTTTTACTAATTATTACTTTTAAAAGTTGCGTGTACTTGCGTTTTTATTAGTGATACAGGCGTTCCTGAACCTCACGCTTTTTAAAAACAATTTAGAAAATGTATTACTTTATTTATCAAATAAATAAATATGGGCTTTTTAATACCGGTTACAGTTAGAATATTAAATAAAATCGGTTATCTTTAATGGGTTATACCTATACCTTGTGTTGGACTAAAAAATCGAAAAATTGTTTATGGCATATTCTAAAAGTGCATCATCTTAAAAATATAAATTCAAAAAATCATAAAGATCGGAGCACTAGAACGAAAGTTACAGACCGTGGAAGCGCGCAAATTATCCTTAAATGAAGTGCACGCAAAACTTTAGACGCGATTATCTCGAAGTCGTGTTTTTTGAAAATTTCCGTCGCGGTGATCACTATTTGACCGATTTGCATAAACTTTTTTTTTTTAGTTATGCGAAATTAAAACCTCGTGAATCTGAACGGTTCACTTTTTATAAATATTTGCATAGTTCGCTGAATTAATTTTTTTTTAATTTTTCAACCCCTCAAAAATCGTTTTTTTTTTGGTTCATATGGAGAAAATTTTTTTTTTGGATAAATAAACCTTTCATATTTACTAAAAAACATTTTTCTACAATTTCCGTTGAGCTGCTCATGCGCTACCGTGAGCACCGCAAACCTCTTCTAAAAAACAACATTTCGGGAGAGGAGCGATATCAGCATAAATAATAACATTTTTAAAAATAAAAACACCAAAATGTGTTCTTCGAGAGTTACCCTTCAGTATGATATATGCCTTATTTGAGTAAAAGTTCTAAAACATATTTAAAAAAAATTATGACAATCGTCCATTTTTTTGGGCTCACAAGGTATATAACCGCTTAAAGAAAAATAAATAAATAAAAAAATTGGTTACGGCTAATTTTAATTGGTTACAGTTATTGAGGTGTTGCTAATACTAAGAAAGTCATCTCACAAGTTCAATCCCGTGGTACCGCGATTTCTTTAAAACAGTCCCGAAATGCCGTAATCGAAGCTTTTCGCTAATATTAGCATCGCTAGCACATACATACATGTGTATATACTCGTATATATGCATATGCCTTCCGCGTTCGATGAGTGCATGTAAAAGTTGGCAGCTGATTACATTTCTCTGCAACATGCAAGCAATTGAATGGCATGACACATTGCCATTGCACCTTTGCACATATTTCTATTTTTTCTCATGCCAATTTCATAAATTTAATTGCGAATTTTTTTCAGCCGCTGTGTGAAGAGTAATCGTAGAAACAAAGCAAAAAACAAAAAAAAAAAATAAACAAGAAAGAGTTGCTGCAAGATATTAACAAACAATAAGCAATAGAAAGAAAGAGTGCCGCATGTTTCGGATTTCATATCAAAGTGGCAACCAAGAGCTGGCGTTGTAGTGTCTGTGCGGCAAACGCCTGTTAAGTAAATGAGATTAAGTACCACGCATTGGCGCGCCGTACGGCGGTATTTTTTAGTTTTCACCGCTATTGCATTGCTGCCCCTGGCGCTGGTCTATCTGGTGCGAAACGATCAAATTTACCGCATCAAAGGATATGAGGTGAGTTCAAATATTGGTATACCTGCACACACACACACACACACACACACACACACACACACAAACATTTTCCTATGCATATTATATTTACTTAGCAACCTATTTACATGCCCATCCCACAATCACAACCAAAACTCAACCCATTTAATTAAAAGTCACTCACAGGTTTTGTTGTTTTGAATTGAGTACAATTCTTATCATTACTTGGCGATAATCAAATGGCAAATACTAAAGCCAAGGCTTCAAAGCAAATCGATAATCCATTTGCTTTGCTCATTGCTGTAGTTTTGTTATAATTTATTTATTTTTTTTTCTGTGTGCACTTTTGTTGCTAATTTGATTGTTTGCTATTTTGTATTTCATTGTAAGCGCTCATTTTGAAAAAAAAAAAAAATTCATAGTGTAAATCAATATGAAACCTCCGTCCCTGATACACTTGGAAACCCTGTGCATCTACTTATGTATGCATATATAAAATCCCCTCAGCCTCTCCTATACCTGGAGTCAAATTCTGACATTATGATGTTTGCGTAACCACTTTTCGCTTGGGTGTCGGCCAATGAGGTGTAAATGAATGTAATTAAGGACGTGAACTGACACATTAAATAATTCGCACGCATTTTCTATTATTCGCTGTTTATACGCAAAACCTTACACAAATATTCAATAGGATAGCTTAAACATTTTTTTTTCATTCTTTTATTAAATTTGTACTATGGCCGAAAAAATAAGTCACCCATTTTTTTTTAATTTTTTTTACTCATAGTTACCATATATTTATCATTCCCAAAAGATTGGATGCAAGGTATCATAGTTAAAGTTCCAAAGAAAGGAGATTTGACTTCGTGGGATAACTGGAGAGGTATACTGCTTCTATGCGTTACGCTTTTTTTGGGGGGTATAGTCATCTTAGACAGAATTAAAGATTAAATCGAAGCTACTTTAAGACGTCAGCAAACAGGCTTTCGCAGTCAGAAATCATGCCTCGATCATATAGCTACTCTGCGCATCATCATCGAGCAAATAAACGAATCGTTATATCTGGTCTTCGTTGATTATGAAAAAGCTTTTGATCGACTACATATGGACTGCCTTACAACGAAAAGGAGTTCTTGACAATACGAAGCCTTCGAGTACCGAATCTCTCATGATGGAATCTTATCGGATGCCATCCAAACCGACGCTGGCGTAAAACAGGGCTGCATTCTGTCGCCGCTTCTTTTCCTCGTTGTCATCGATGAGATGCTAACTACATCAATCGACCGATTTCAATGGAACATCTCGAAGACCTAGACTTTGTTGATGGCATCGTTCTATTCTCTCAAAGCAAATCGCATATACAAAGCAAGTTGAATCATCTCGTAAAACACTCTAGTACCGCTGGACTTAAAATCAATGCAAAGAAACCCAAACATTTGGCAATGCACACGAACGATGCATTATAAAGGGTGGCTAAATTTCAAGGGCTGATGTTGAATGCGAACCACACCTAAACGTCAAGTGTTTTTCTGCATTTCATGTGACATTTTTCAATTTCAGACTAACTCAATTTGAACCATGGAAAGATACGTAATCAAGCAATGTGTTAAAGTTATTCAGGCTTATTATGAAAACGGACGTTCAAATCAAAATGCATATCGCGCACTTCGTGATTTCAGTGATGAGGCACATTTTCACCTCAGTGGATTCGTCAATAAGCAGAATTGCCGCATTTGGGCGAATGATAATCCAAGAGTGCTTGCCGAAAAAGTAATGCACCCACAAAGAGTTACTGTTTGGTGCGATTTATTGGCCGGCGGCATCATTGGGCCATATTTTTTCCAAACTGAGGCCGGTCAGGCAGTTACTGTGAATAGTGTTCGCTATCGTGAGATGATAACGAACTTTTTATGGCCCGAATTGAAAGATATGGATGTGGACGATATGTGGTTTCAACAGGACGGTTCCACTTGTCACACAGCTAACGAAATAATGGTTCTTTTGCGCGAAAAATTTGATGGCCGAATAATCTCAAGTCGCGGCGATGTCAATTGGCCGCCAAGATCATATGATTCGACACCATTGGACTTATTTGTTTGAAGTTATTTGAAAGAAAAGGTGTACGTCGATAAGCCAGCAACAATTCAAGAGCTAAAGGATGACATAATTTGGCACATTAACGGCATAGAACCTCAATTATGCCTCAGCGTCATCGAAAATTTGGACCATCGGATGGAGGTGTGCCGCCGAGGGCGTGGCGGCTATTTGGCCGATATTTTGTTCTGTGCGTAATTGAGCTATACTAATATTATCATAATAAAGAGAAATGACAATAATTTCTTAAAAAAATTGTATTTTATTCAAAATCAATACCGGCCCTTTAAACTTAACCATTCTTTACAATATCGGAGAGGAAAATATTGAAAATGTAAACGTTTTTCAATACGTTGAAAGCCAATTCACTGCGGAAAGCGGATGCAAAAAGGGATGTATCTACAAGATTGTAAAAAGCAAAAGGTGCATTTGCAAATCTTCGTC
This sequence comes from Anastrepha obliqua, assembly GCF_027943255.1. Lineage (NCBI taxonomy): Eukaryota > Metazoa > Arthropoda > Insecta > Diptera > Tephritidae > Anastrepha > Anastrepha obliqua. The sequence goes on from NC_072894.1 coordinate 14,032,113, forward strand.
CGGTGTGGCAGTCCAAGCAAATGCTCATTACAACAAAAATACGCTCTACGCCTGTGAAACATGGTGTCTGTCTGCGGAAATTGTACAGAAGCGTCAAGTGTTTGTGAACCGCTGCTTGAGAGGCATTCAACATACGTATCTGGTGGCCAGACAACTGGATATCTAACACCAAATTGCATCGACGATGCTATCAAAAACCAATCGCAACGGAAATAAGAGAATGTAAATGGAGATGGCTTGGCCATACGTTACGGAAAGGTGGCACTGAAATCAACAGACAAGCGCTGGTCTGAAACCCCAAGGACAGTGCAGAAGAGGCAGATCTAGAGGCTCTTGCCGATGCTGCATCGAAGTGGAATACAAAGCCGTGTACAAAACAATGACCTGGAAGCAAGTGGAAAATATATCCGGGAATCGCACAAAATGGAAAAATTTTACTTGCGCTATGCTCCGCAACGGAGACAAAGCAATGATGATGATGATATTTACCCTTTGAAAATTTCCTTTCAATTCCGATCGAAAAAAATTAGGCACCTTTTTTATTTTATTTTATGTGCGACAATTTGAAGACAAAAATGCTTTTATTCGAAACATTTGAAACGTCCTGGTCTGAAATTGCATTAGACTATCTGGAGAATTCGCACAAATCCATTCATCAACGCGTTTACGCAGTAATTTCTAAACAAGGCGGCAGCACAAACTATTAAGCTTTGATTAATAAATTAAAAAAAAAAAAATTCTATATTTGTTATTATTTTTACTTCTTTAGTTAGTGCCTTCTCAACATGCATAAAGCAAAGGCAAATAAGTAGAGACAGCGCTCCACGCGCTAGTCGATACGATTGAGAAATCACTTCACTATAAGGAATGCATCCTTGCTGTCTTTCTGGACATCGGGGGTGCCTTCAATAACATACATCCGGAAGCAATTAACAAATCGCTAACAGAAATAGAAGTAAGCAGAGCACTTGCCTCGTTCATAGAACAAATGCTAATCGATCGGACGATACACACAGATTTGGGTGAAATGTCAATTCAGAAATTTCCGATCAGGGATGCACCACAGGGTGGGATAATCTCTCCACTTCTGTGGAACCTGACTGTCAATAACCTTTTGCCGATGATATTTTAATAGCAATCTCGGGCTACCACCTTCCAACACTGTGTGATCTTCAACAAAGAACTCTCAACAGACTATCACTTTGGTGCAAAAGACGACGACTAGAAGTACATAAATCCTGAAAAAAGCCATTGTGACATTGAGGGAAACTGCAGAGCCGATAAACTAGCGAAAATCGGCATCAAATTGACCGATGAGTACATAGGCAATATAATAGGCATACACTTACAGTCTTGTAAACTACTTATCTTTCAAGAAATTGTAAGAGTAGCGCATAAAAGATGGCGTAATGAAGCCACTTGCAAAATCGCCCTACAACTGTGGCCGACTCTCAATGCTAAACGCACGGAACTTTTACTAAGAAGAGATAAGCACCGTCTTAACACATTGATTTCAGTTGTAACAGGGCATTGCCTAATCGATAGGCACGCCCAGAGAATGGGTGGGTCAACACATCACTTCTGCAGAAGTTGTCTATACGAGGAAGAGGAAGAGACGATCCCGCACCTTCTGTGTCACTGTCCTGCTCTATCCAGACGTAGACTCGCCATTTTGGGTAGACAATCCTTTAATGTATTGGAAGTTCTCGCCTCTGTCGGAATTAAGGATCTTATACAATTTTTGAAAAGTACACACTGATATTAGGAGGGATAAGGACAAGTTCCCCTCGCGGCATCGCGGCAATGGCCATGAGCCTGAGTGGGTACCACAGTGGACAATCGCTTCAACCTAACCTAACCTAGTGCCTCTATTTAAGTGAGCCGTACTGTATTTTCTTTACTCTTTAATTTTAGTAATCAGTTTGACTTCTTGAAATAGATAAATAAAAAAATCGGGCAAATTTTTCTATTATTTAATTGCCAGCTACAAAGCAGAGAGCACTTAAATTCCACTATCGTCTTTTTATGGATGTATACTTGAGCACAAATGTTTACAAACATACATACGAACATACACACATATGTGCATATATTTTTGCTTACGTCTTAAAAAAGTCATCCCTATATTTGTACATATCGAAATTTCCTTGTGGGTGGCTTTATCCCAGGCGAAAGAAGTGCCCAATTAAATAATAATTAAATATAAGGCACATACACACAAATTAGCAAAAGTAAACAAGCACATGGAGTATGCATGTATGTGTGTATAGTATATATGTATGTATTTATATTCCCACTCTGTATTCTCATGCAAATTTAGATATAATATTTGCTCATCTATTTAGCTAAGCATACATATATACTTTCATACATATAAGTATACTTAAATATACGCTTGTATGTATATTCACATATGTTTGTATGTAAACTTGTAAAAATAAGTATGCCAACGCGTATTTCTTTTCGCAGAAAATTAGAAATTAAAATCAAAGCAAGTGCAATAATTTAATCGTATTGAGTATTGAATACCCCTGTACGGTTGTAAGTGCGCACTTGCACACTCAAATGTGCATTAACCCTCTGTTTGGCAAATGGGTTTGGGAGTACTTTGTTTAACTTCCATTTGCGAATAAAATGCAGTCACTCACGCTTCACTTAATGCAGATACGTTTTTTTTGTAAAGTCTTCTATATTTCATAATATTTTGCGAAAATGGAAAAGCAGAGTATGCAGATATCAGGTCAGTCCATGAGTTCGTGCGTTTTTAAAGGTGGTTTTAAAACTATCACAATAAAAAAACATTATTAATCAATAATATATTTTCCTTCATTATTTACAATGTCTTCTCAACGTTGAGGCAAATTTTTAATTCCCTGCTCAAAAAATGGTTTGTCCTTGGAGCCAAAATACGCTTCGATATCCCTTTTTATAGCTTCTTTTGAGGAGTAGTTCTTGTTACCCATATGGGATTGAAGTTCACGGAAAAAGTGAAACAAGGTGCAATATCCGAAGAGTAAGGTGGATGCGGCATTAGCTCCCATCCGAGCTCGTTCAGCTTGCCTAATGTTTGCCTTGCGGTATGAGGTCTTGCGTTGTCGTGGTGAAACAAAACTATGCGTCTATTCACTAAAAACGGTAGATTTTTGTTAAGTGCCTCATTCAGGTTTGATAGCTGATGGGAATAATAGTCAGCAGTTATCGTCTGGTTTGGTTCCAGAAGTTCATAATAAACAATACCGGCCATATCCCACCAAAAAGACAGGAGAATCTTCTTGGGGTAAAGGCCATCTCTAGGGGTCGGTTCTGGTGTTTCATCTTTATCTAATCATTGACGTTTGCGAACAGGATTATTGTAAAGGACCCATTTTTCATCACCAGTAACGTTACGGTTCAAAAAACTTTAATTTTCCAGCCGTTGCAGCAGCTGAGAACACACATTCACTCTCTGCTGAAGGTTGGTGACGGAAAGTCTATGCGGAACCCATTTTCCCAGCTTTGAAACCTTTCCCAACTGAACCAGGTGCCTGGTCAAATTTGGCTCAGCTTCCACGAGTTCGAGCAAGACGTCGGAGTTAAAGACTTCAGGACGACCAGCGCGCCGGGCATCCTCCACGTCGCAGTTACCACTTCGGGATTTCGAAAACCAGTGAAAACCGTGAACAGTGTTTACCATATTTCTGCAGCAGCAGTTGTTGCATTTTTACCACTTTTATAAAAAACGCGTTTATATGCGTTCGAAAACTCCATTTTATTTTTTAGCAACACGTGCTTCTATCCGCTATTAAAATCACTTGTTGAATGCACAATATATCAAAGAAAATATAAATAAATAAATAAATAATTGGCGCGTACACTTCTGTTAGGTGTTTGGCCGAGCTCCTCCTCCTATTTGTGGTGTGCGTCTTGATGTTGTTCCACAAATGGAGGGACCTACAGTTCCAAGCCGACTCCGAACGGCACATATTTTTATGAGGAGCTTTTTCATGGCAGAAATACACTCGGAGGTTTGCCATTGCCTGCCGAGGGGCGACCGCTATTAGAAAAATGTTTTTATTAATTTTGATTTCACCGAGATTCGAACCAACGACCTCTCTGTGAATTCCGAATGGTAATCACGCATCAACCCATTCGGCTACGGCGGCCGCCAAGAAAATATAAATAGTTCCGTTATATTCCGCGAATAATTTTTTGTATGCAAAAATCGTACAAAAGTGAAACTATGAGTAAAATACGCACGAACTTATGGACTGACCTGATACTTCGTATATGAACGAAATCGGATCATAAATACGATGTTTAGTAGCAGTTCAGTACTGACGTCATCTGGCGCGCAATTTTTTTTCCAATCCGGCCAACCTGGTCTAAAGATTTAAGGTTACATACTCGTATATTTATGAACCAAATGATTTTTATTTACAAGATTCAGCTACATTCATAAAGTTTTACGTGCTTTGCTTAAATTTTACGAGCTTCAATCTGTACGTACAAAAAAAAAAGCAAAAACAAAAACATAGCATTATTTTCCATGCAAAATGTATAGGAGTCTGGCCAGACTCAGCGGGGTGCGAAGGTGCTGAAATATTTGCGAAACAAAGGGTTAAATAAAAGGCAATAAGAAACCTCTGAAAGTCCGCAAAAATACAAAGAATTTATATTTGTTTACTCAGGTAATGAAGGCAATGCTTATGTAAATATGTATGTTGGGTTAATGTAGGTACATTTTTGTGCGTAACTGTAAGTCAATTTGCAAAAATGCTATACTACAATACTTTATACAACCGTATTATGTATCATACTTGTGCACTTGTATAAAAGTACATATAGATGTTAAGTACTTCCGGAACTCATAAACTTTGCGAGCCAACTTGTACTTTGGCTCCATGTGGCGCTCCATAAAGAGCCTAATGAGTGTAAAATTGTTATTTAAGTAAACAAATTTCATTTCATCTGAAAAATAATTTTAAGCATCAACAGAATGAAACAATATTGAAATAAAGCTTACGTTTGGAATTTCATTTCCATTAGGTAATTACTGGTACATACCTACATACATACGCATACTTGAGCTGTCCTGTGGCGTATGGGTTGGTAGTCACACGCCATAATCAGCTATAGGTGTGTGATAGTAGATGAAATGCTTATAACATAACAGCTGCATGCAATATTTGGAAATTATATCATCTTTACGCTCATTTAATAATCCAATCACCAAATGCCCTTGGTTGTTGGTAATATAATCCAATTGATTTTAAAGAGATTAAATTAGTCTCGGTGTTAAAAAATATTATTAAGTGTATGCAGCTCTTTATTGCGTCATTCCAACTAGTATTATATATGAACTAGCAAACCCGGCCCGCTTCGCTGGGCAAAGACACGGCGGGTCCACGTTTTGGCATATATTTCGAGACCCCAGTCATGGAGCGGCATGAAAAATACTCTGTACTAAAGCATGCACCAACAGCTTCAATTTGATATCCATATTGTACAAACACATTCTAGGGTCCACGTTTTGGTCTCTATCTCGAGACCCTAGTCACGGAGCGGCATGAAAAATACTCTGAACTACAGCATTCACCAACAGCTTCCATTTGATGCCCATATTGTACATACACAACCAAAGGTTACCCGCGTCCACGTTTTGACCTATATCTCGAGGCCCCAGTCACGGAGCGGCATGAAAAATACTCTGTACTAAAGCATTCACCAACAGCTTCAATTTGATATTCATATTGTACAAACACATTCTATGGTCCACGTTTTGGTCTCTATCTCGAGACCCTAGTCACGGAGCGGCATGAAAAATACTCTGAACTACAGCAGTCACCAACAGCTTCCATTTGATACTCATATTGTACATATACAACCAAAGGTTACCCGCGTCCACGTTTTGACCTATATCTCGAGGCCCCAGTCACGGAGCGGCATGAAAATTACCCCGTATTAAAGCACTTATCAACAGCTTTCATTTGATACCCATATTGTACATATACAACCAAAGGTTACCCGAGTCCACGTTTTGACCTATATCTCGAGACCCCAGTCACGGAGCGGCATGAAAAATACTCTGTACTAAAGCATGCACCAACAGCTTCAATTTGATATCCATATTGTACAAACACATTCTAGGGTCCACGTTTTGGTCTCTATCTCGAGACCCTAGTCACGGAGCGGCATGAAAAATACTCTGAACTACAGCATTCACCAACAGCTTCCATTTGATGCCCATATTGTACATACACAACCAAAGGTTACCCGCGTCCACGTTTTGACCTATATCTCGAGGCCCCAGTCACGGAGCGGCATGAAAAATACTCTGTACTAAAGCATTCACCAACAGCTTCAATTTGATATTCATATTGTACAAACACATTCTATGGTCCACGTTTTGGTCTCTATCTCGAGACCCTAGTCACGGAGCGGCATGAAAAATACTCTGAACTACAGCAGTCACCAACAGCTTCCATTTGATACTCATATTGTACATATACAACCAAAGGTTACCCGCGTCCACGTTTTGACCTATATCTCGAGGCCCCAGTCACGGAGCGGCATGAAAAATACTCTGTACTAAAGCATTCACCAACAGCTTCCAGTTGATATCCATATTGTACAAACACATTCTAGGGTCCACGTTTTGGTCTCTATCTCGAGACCCTAGTCACGGAGCGGCATGAAAAATACTCTGAACTACAGCATTCACCAACAGCTTCCATTTGATACCCATATTGTATATACACATCCGAAGGTTACCCGGGTCCACGTTTTGACCTATAAATCGAGACCCTTTTTTTTAATAAGAAGTATCCTATTTTACTTCTAACACCTCCAAAAACATGTGTACAAAGTTTCATAATAATCGGTTAAGTAGTTTTGGCGTGAAAGCGTAACAAACAAACTTACATTCACATTTATAATATTAGTAGGGATGCTTTAGCAACTTAAATCAACTTGGTGAAAAAAATAAAATTGTACTTTGCTGGAGGCCGGATCTCTGTGGAACAAAGGTCGTGCATTTGTTGATGAACTCGTTAAGGGGGGTCGGCAGCAGATCTTCACGGTTCAGAACTATACTTAGTATCAACTGGACAGAAGCAAAATGCAGGGTAAATAGTTGGGAAAATGCTCAAACAATTAAATATTGGGAAGTTACACAATAACTCCATCAAGCCAAAAGGCTTATAAGAAAATTCACCTACAATTGCCTAAGATCCGTAAAGTAGACATCAAGAAAATAAAGGTTTTCTGACAGGTCACTATTACTTAAATTACCATCTCTCAAAAATTCATATTGGACATGAGATGGAGTGAGCACTCTATCTCTAGACGATGAAACCAGAAAGCAAATCTTGTGCAAATTTATTGCCTTAACACAGACAAAACTGCATATCTTTCATCGAGATCAAATAAATCCGAATGTAATCAAGAATGCTCCTGCTGCAGATATTTTGAAAGTCCGCAAGACGAAAAATTTACTGAACGAATTTGGCTTTCAACCAATTCTAGGTTAAGTAGTTTTCTAGGTTAAGTAGTACCTCATTTTTTTATTTTTTTGTCTACGCTTTAACACAAACGAAAGCCTTTGTCAGTATGGGACTTCAACGACACTGAAAACACCTAATTTTGTTGTTGTTGTAGCAGCATGAACATTCCCCATACATATATGGGGAATGCTGCTGAAGTGACAGTCCTTGGCCGGATATAAATCCGGGTCGTTCCGGTAACGTAGAACCGACTGTCGTGGGAACGAAAAATCTACCTATTTGGGTGTTTGGCCGAGCTCCTCCTCTTTTTGTAGCGTGCGCCTTGATGTTGTTCCACAAATGGAGGGACCTACAGTTTCAAGCCGACTCCGAACGGCAGATATTTTTTATGTGACGCTTTTTCATGTCAGAAATACACTCGGAGGTTTGCCATTGCCTGCTGAGGGGCGACCGCTATTAGAAAAAACTTTTTCTTCTTTTTGATTTTCCACCGAGATTCAAACCTACGTTCTCTCTGAATTTCGAATGGTAGTCAAGCACGAACTCATTCGGGCACGGTGACCGATTAAGGTGTAATTACGTCTGGAGGCAGTCGTGAGCAACAAACTCAATTGTCCGTTACATCTGTCTGCTGCTCGTCTTGCTGTATTTTATCAATACGGCAGTTGTTGTTGCTGCTGCGTTCATCTAGCATCATTCCTTCGCGTCCAATCAATGTGGCGAAATTCTCCGCTAATTCGTGTTGTAAGAGCTTGTAACGTTCTGCACTTTTCATCCGACTCAAGCATTTATGGGACCAGTTTATTGGGACCGCTGAAGGGGAATTTGTTTAATGTTAAATTAATCTATATATATAAAAGAAAGTCATGTTAGTTACACTATTTATAACTCAAGAACGGCTGAACCGATTTGGCTGAAAATTGGTGGAGAGGTAGCTTAGAACCAGGAGACGGGCATAGGATACTTTTTATCCCATTCGAACGCGTTTCCGTGAAACGCATCTGATATGGAATAACAAAAGACAAATGACAGCTAAACGTAATTTTGTTTATGGTTAAGTAGAAAATTTGATAATATAAATTTTGTCAGAAATATATAGCCACAGTAATTTGCATTCCCTTTGAATCATCATTATCAATGCCGCGACTAAGACGATCGAATCCGATCGATCCCGACAAAGCCGTAATGCAAGAAGGATACAAAACATTGTGAATGAATGAAACGACTGAAGAAGCACAAGTAATTGCGCGTGAAGAGCGCCGCGTTAGTATGGCTCGACTTCGTGCTTCTCAATCACAAGAGCAAAGCGAGGCAGCCCGTGAAACGGCTCGGTTGGCAATGCGAAATCGTCGAGTGAATAACAGAGATCAACAAGTAGATCATTTTCGATGCACAAGAAGAGAATTATCAAGTGCTGATTTGAATCGAGCAGCGTTTCGATATGATTGCAACACTGATTACTGCATGCATCCTAGCGTTTGCATTGGGCCAATGAACGTTGTTTGCGAGTATTGTGGCGCATTGAAGTTTTCCGGAGAAACGCCCGGATTGTGCTGCCTTAGTGGAAGAGTGAAATTGCCATTATCGACTCCGCCACCTGAGCCATTGCATTCATTGCTTTGTGGCGAAACACCAGAATCACGTAATTTTCTTGTAAATACTCAAAAATACAATGGTTGTTTCCAAATGACCTTATTTGGGGCAGACATTATCGAAGAACGAGGATTTAATCCGACATTCAAGGTATTTATTGATTTGTTTTTGAACCTACTATAATTATTCATACGTATTGAAAGTTTGTGGTCTGAATCTAGAAAATCAATGTTTCTCACATGGTCAATTATATGTGGCATGTTCAAGGGTCGGAAAACCATCTGCGTTGTTTGTTCTTGCACCTGATATTAAAACAAAAAATGTCGTGTATCATAAGGTGCTTAACTGAAAAGTGCAATCTATTAAAGCTTCATTGAAATACTTGATTAATAAAAAAATTAACTTAATAAAATCAAATATCTGCTTTTTTATTGCCTCTAGGGCGGAACAAAGTTCGCCGGATCAGCTAGTTTTTTATAAAAAAAAAATGTATTTTAATTTTTTTTTCTGTTTATTTATACAAAGTATATAATAATGCATATCAAAGGAAGGAGCGTTCAATCCCCTTTACAACATCAACAACATCATCATATTTAAAAAATCGGTCCAAGTTTTTTTAAAATATAAGGGGCAGTTACTCCACACAACGAGTTTTTCAATATATTTTTTTTGCGAAAAACTGAGAGTATTTATTATCTTAAAATAAACTAAATATTAATATTCATGCTTAAATGAATATAAAGTAATTTTTTTTTTAAATAAAAAAAGGCGGCGCTACAGCTGCTCAAACGTGGCTGCTTTAATTTGCACCGTTGAATGTATAGACTTTTGTAATCAACTGAATTCAACCAGACAAAAATCTTTGATTAAAATAAGTTATTCCGCTTTGAACGTACCTATTTTTAACGAAAAAATTGAAAATTTAAAGTGAAAGAAAATAATTACACTTTTTTCATAAACAATTTGAACAAAACAATATTTTTAGTGATAATTAATATACAATTTGAGATACATGCAAACAACAATATGTTAAAGAATATCCCTGTAAAACTTTAAGTTGATATCTTGTTTACTTTTTGAGTTATTTCAACAGCGCGGAAAGAACCGTATTTTGAAAAAAACACCGCGATTAAATTTTCATTCTTACTCATCTTACGTTCGACTCTCATCGCTTCACTGACTTTATCGGGACTTTTTAGACTTTCTATTAAACTTAAAACCTTGAAAAGATATTCCTTAGATTGTAAATGAAAATTGGAAAATGCTAGATGAGCTGCCCCCTTAAAAAAACCATTTGGTGGCTCCAATACACAGCCGAGTGCTGTGCAGAGTACATAATAATAAAATGTCTCGTAGTATTAATAAGTATGTGTGTATGTATATGTAAACATGTTTTTTCTTCATTAAAAACGAATACTTTCACATTTGTTGAAAATCAAGGAAAGAAAATCAATGTGAAATACAACAACTACTTTGCTGGCTTCCACGAACTTGTACATGGAAATCGATTGAAACTTCCGCACAAGCTTTAATTAGTACATGCAAGCTTATGCGTACGTATGTACTCACTCAAATGCATGCACATTTTTCTTAAGCGTTTTAATTTGTCCATGCAAATAAGCCGCATCTTTTCCCCATTCGTCTTCCGGGACCATCAACCACCTATGCACACACACACATGCACTCGTATGTATCCACATTCGTAAGCATGTGCGCAACTACGTACGAGGTTTACGTAGAGTATTGTGTATATGTATGTGTTTGGGTATGAGCTATTGTCATTTTGCTTGCACTTGACCCTGGCACTAGTGACCAAGACAGCGATTACTCCTCATTCGGCGAGAAGCCGCGATTGAGGGGCACAACCATAAACTTGTGTATTGCACTCGCATTGCGACACATACACAGTTGCACACAGACACACAAGTGAGTAAATTTAAATGCTTTTCTTTGCTTTGTACGCCACTTTGGAAATTTGTTTACCACTTTTTGCTGTTGTTGCTTTTGCATTCCAGCAGCACTTTGGTGAAACCATTTGAATTTGCATTTGCATTAGTATTGGAGTAGTGTAGTCGATGCAAACTATGCGAGGTGTGGATGCAATCGAGAAGCGATTGACATGCAAATCATCGACATGTGAATGTGAGTAAATTTACACACTTTACAAGTGAATAAGTGCCAAATAAACAACCAGACCTTTGTATGCACGCGTATGCACGTATTTGATGTTACAAAAGGTGGCAGTTATTGGCTAGTCAAGATAATAAATTGTCATTGTCTATTGGCTATTGCTTCCGCTAAGGTAAAAGGTTGCATTCATATTCGGAAAATGAGTTGTATTTGTGAAAGAGCTATAGAAGAATTTAGTATAGAATGTAAAATTGGCATAAACTCACTTCGTGTAGAAATATTTGTGTGCATATTTTTATTTACAAGTTCACACCTTCTTTGTAATAAAACAATACTTCATCTGAGAGTATATAAGTGCATATGTACATATAAGGAATGGGCACGAAAAATATTGGTCGGGCGAAAATCGTTTTAACATCAAATTTCTACTTATATAAGCTATCAAAACGATTTGTATTTTATTTTCTTCTTTATTAAGCGTACCGGGAAAAAGAAAACGCATATCAATCCTCTTTGTTATAAATAAAAAAGCGCAATTTAGATTTGACTCCTCTCATTAGGCGATGGACATCAGTTTTTGTTACGATATCTTCCGCGCACTACCAACCTATCTTAAACTAGTGCTCTTTTTTAATTTCTTTTTTTTTTTCTTTTTGTTTTTAACAATTTTCTTTTGACAATTGCTCATGTTTTCCAATGGATCGCAATTGTAGACAGTTTGGTGAGTTGTGGTTCTTTTGTCAAGGGTGGTTAAGTTTCAAGGGCCGGTGTTGATTTTGAATAAAATATAATTTTTTTAGGAAATTATTGTAATTTCTCTTTATTATGATAATATTCTTCTTCTTCTTAATTGGCGCTATAACCGCTTACGCGATTTTGGCCGAGATTAACAAAGCGCGCCAGTCGTTTCTTTTTCGTGCTAACCGGCGCCAGTTGGACACACCAAGTGAAGCCAAGTCCTTCTCCACCTGATCTTTCCAACGCAGTGGAGGCCGCCCTCTTCCTCTGCTACCACCAGCTGGTACCGCATCGAATACTTTCAAAGCCGGAGCGTTTGTATCCATTCGGACGACATGACCCAGCCAACGTAGCCGCTGGATCTTTATTCGCTGCGCTATGTCTATGTCGTCGTAAAGCTCATACAGCTCATCGTTCCATCGTCTGCGATATTCGCCGTTGCCAACGTGCAAAGGTCCAAAAATCTTACGCAGAATCTTTCTCTCGAACACTCCAAGCGTCGCTTCATCGGATGTTGTCATCGTCCAAGCTTCTGCGCCATACGTTAGGACGGGCATGATGAGAGTCTTGTAGAGTGTTAGTTTTGTTCGTCGAGAGAGGACTTTACTACTCAGTTGCCTACTTAGTCCAAAGTAGCACTTGTTGGCAAGAGAGATTCTACGTTGGATTTCAAGGCTGACATTGTTATCGGTGTTAATGCTGGTTCCTAAATAGACGAAGTCTTTTACAACCTCGAAATTATAACTGTCTACAGTGACGTGGGTGCCGATACGCGAGTGCGCCGACTGTTTGTTTGAAGACAGGAGGTACTTCGTTTTGTCCTCGTTCACCACCAAACCCATTCGCTTTGCCTCTTTATCCAGTTTGGAGAAGGCAGAACTAACAGCGCGGTTGTTAAGGCCGATGATGTCAATATCATCGGCATACGCCAACAATTGTACGCTCTTATAAAAAATTGTGCCTGAGCGATTAAGTTCTGCGGCTCGTACGATGCTCTCCAACATCAGGTTAAAGAAGTCACACGACAGCGAGTCACCCTGTCTGAAACCTCGTTTGGTATCAAACGGCTCGGAGAGGTCCTTCCCAATTCTGACGGCGCTACTGGTGTTGAGCAACGTCATCTTACATAGCCGTATTAGTTTTGCGGGGATACCAAATTCAGACATCGCGGCATACAGGTAACTCCTTTCCGTACTGTCGAATGCAGCTTTGAAGTCGACGAAAAGGTGGTGTGTGTCGATTCTCCTTTCATGGGTCTTTTGCAAGATTTGGCGTATTGAGAATATTTGGTCGATGGTAGACTTTCCAGGTCTGAAGCCACACTGATAAGGTCCAATCAGGTGGTTGACGGTGGGCTTCAGCCTTTCACACAATACGCTCGCTAGAACCTTATAGGCGATATTTAGAAGACTTATCCCGCGGTAATTGGCACAAATTGCAGGATCGCCCTTCTTATGGATTGGGCAGAGCACACTTAAATTCCAATCGGCAGGCATGCTTTCATCCGACCATATTTTGCATAGGAGCTGATGCATGCACCTTACCAGCTCCTCGCCACCATGTTTGAATAGCTCAGCCGGCAGTCCGTCGGCGCCCGCGGCTTTGTTGTTCTTTAGCCGTGCTATTGCTATTCTCACCTCGTGATGGTCGGGTAACGGAACGACAATTCCGTCGTCATCGATTGGGGTATCGGGACCTTCACATTCTCTATGACATGCGCAGCTGTCACTGTTTAACAGGTTCGAGAAGTGTTCCCTCCATAATTTAAGATTGCTCTGTACGTCAGTCACCAGTTCGCCGTCTTTGTTCTTACAGGAAAACGCCCCGGCCTTGAAACCTTCTGTAAGCCGCCGAACTTTCTGGTAGAATTTTCGGGCGTTGTTCCTGTTGGCCAGCATCTCAAGCTCTTCGCACTCACGTATTTCGGCCTCTCGTTTCTTCTTTCGGATAATACGTCTCTCTTTCTTTTTCAGCTCTCTGTAGCGATCCCACATGGCTCGCGTTGCGCCCGATCGCAGCGTGGCTCTATAGGCGGCATCCTTTCTTTCTGCGGCAGCATGACATTCCTCGTCGTACCAATTGTTTTTTCGGGCTCGCCGGAATCCGATTTCTTCTTCGGCGGCGGTACGTAGAGAACGAGAAATGTTGCTCCATTGCTCGCGCATGCCGGTGTGTTGGGCAGTGCTTTCGGAGAGCAGGAGTGAGAGTCGAGTGGCGAATCTTCTGGCTGTCTGTTGTGATTGCAGCTTTTCGATGTCGAACATTCTTTGCGTAGGTAGATGTACGTTTTTTGCTGCACAGAGGCGTGTGCGCAGTTTGGCTGCAACAAGGTAGTGATCCGAGTCAATGTTGGGTCCTCGGATCGTACGTACATCTAATACACTAGAAGCGTGTCTTCCATCTATCACAACATGATCGATCTGGTTTCGTGTTTTTCGATCAGGAGACAGCCAGGTGGCTTGGTGAATCTTCTTATGCTGGAATCTGGTGCTGCAGACTACCATGTTTCGGGCCCCGGCGAAGTCGATCAGCCTCTGTCCGTTACCGGATGTTTCGTTGTGCAGGCTGAATTTTCCGACTGTGGGACCAGAAATTCCCTCCTTGCCCACCCTGGCGTTGAAGTCGCCAAGCACGATTTTTATGTCGTGGCGGGGGCAGCGCTCATAGGAACGTTCCAAGCGCTCATAGAAAGAATCTTTGGTCGCATCGTCCTTCTCTTCCGTCGGGGCGTGGGCGCAAATTAGCGATATGTTAAAAAAACGTGCTTTGATGCGGATTGTTGCGAGACGCTCGTCCACCGGAGTGAACGACAGTACTTGGCGACGAAGTCTCTCTCCCACAACAAATCCGACTCCGAATTTGCGCTCCTTTACATGGCAGCTGTAGTAGACGTCGCAAGGTCCTATGGTTTTCTTACCTTGCCCCGTCCATCGCATCTCTTGGATGGCAGTGATGTCAGCCTTTAATCTCACGAGGACATCAACCAGCCGGGCAGAGGCACCTTCCCCATTAAGGGACCGGACATTCCAGGTGCATGCCCTCAAATCATAGTCCTTAGTTCGTTTGCAGGGGTCGTCATCAGTATAGGGAGGTCTCATCCGAGGCTTTTTTAAAGTTTTCATTGGGGGGGATTTTTAAGTGGCGGGTCCCAAACCCAACGCACAACCAGCTATCCTGGAATGTTTCGCCTTCTCACTTTAGCTCACTCCCGAACGGGTGTTCGAAAGCTAACCAGAGGATACGTGGGCTAATCCCGGCCGTTGTGAGCTGCTTGAACCATATGCAGAAGAATCGTCCTGGCCATTCCCAAGTGAATGGCGATCAGTAACTTTCCCCACTTGCGTGGACTTCTACACATGGAACCATCCTCCATGATAATATTGGTATGGCTCAATTACGCATGGAATAAAATATCACCCAAATGGCCACCGCAGCCTCGGCGGCACACCTCCATCCGAAAAATTGGGTACAAACTTTCGATGACGCTGAGGCATGATTGAGGATCTATGCCGTTAATGTGCCGAATTATCTCATCCTTTAGCTCTTGAATTGCTGCTGGCTTATCGACGTACACCTTTTCTTTCAAATAACCCCAAAGAAAGAAGTCCAACGGTGTCGTTGACGTTTAGGTGTGGTTCACATTCAACATCGGCCCATGAAATTTAACCACCCTTTATCTTTCGAAAAGAGGGAGAACCTGTCGTTACGGTGGCGAGCACTATCGCGCTATGCTGACTGAATTTTTGTTCTCAAGAGGACTACTTGCCATACAGTTGGCTTAACAATCGATTTATTGCAACATTCAAGCCATTGACGCCATACGGCCAGATTTTTTCGAAAAAGTAGACAAAAATTGGACTGATCGAATGGACCATGCAACTCGTTGCCGCGGTGGACATATGCTGGATATTATATTCAGAAAATAGTTCCCATAAAATTATCTACCAGATTGTAATGAAAAAATTCATTTGAAAAATATTGTTTTTTTTTTATATTATTATTTTAAGTTTTCAAGCTCTTAAAAAACACCCGATGCATATGTACCAATATTTTCAGTCCAATAGCAAAATATTATTGAATACTTTGCCAGACGCAAAAAGCTTAAAGAAAGGGAAATATTTGATTCAAGTGCCCAAAAGAGCTAATGGTGACTACCCAAAATGCGCTGAAGAATCAGCGACCACTTTAGCAGAGTATTTTCGAGCGTGGCGTACTGGTAGTAGTTACAGATTCTAATCATGATCATTAACATAAAATAATAAACAGATTTTCCTAACAGGCGCAGCCTCCATCATAGCAAATCATCACTTAAAAAGGCGTATGCAATTCAGTGGCGGCAATAAACCCGTAACTCCCTCATTTGTGGAACAATATTCATATAAGGCTATATATCACAAATAGGAGTAGAAGCTTGACCTAAACACGTGCCAAGTGTGCATGCGCTAGTCCATGTATAAATAACAAGCGTCATTTCACTTACTTCGTTTAAAAAAAAAACAATTTTTTCATATAATTTTTTTTTTTCATTTGTTTTCACTTTGAAGCCGTATTCTTATTTATGTATGTAATATATTTATGTGACCTTAGTGTCCTTGTTCATATTTTAGGTTTATAAATAAACACCACAATTGAAATATAAAATTATTCGTCTTTATTATTTGCAGTTCCCTCGTTTACGCTCACAAATAGCTGTTGGCGTCACCTAATTGCCTCTTATACATCTCATATTAGTTTTATTGTTAGTGAAATGCTGATTTAAATACTTACATAAACACACACACACACACACACACCGCATTCGTATTTCTTTACCGCTTCGCCTCGCCTCATTCCGCGCATTCACTTTAATTACTCATTTACAACCAGCTGTGAGCGCATTTCCTTTCATATTTTCACATCGAATTCATCTTGTTCCAATGTAAGGCATTGTAAGATATTTTTCAACTTAATAATTCCATCACTTATACGCCCCGCACATTAGTCAATCCCCACCTACATACATATGTATTATAGATACTCGCGTTTGCCCCGAGCAACTCTTTAAGAATTTGTCCGCACACAAGTAGTTCATTTGAGCGCATACCCTTCAGTACGCAGCAGCACTGAATCAGAGATAAAATCATTGCTTACTTTTTCAGTAGCAGTACTCACACTGCGCCTTACTTTGCCAAGGTATTTCAGGTGTGAATTCAGGGGTGAATTGTTATTGAAATGTAGGTGCTGAGATCACAAGGGAGTTTTTGAAATTCGCAAATGATTTTGATGTTTTTCACTAGTGCCAACTACTTTTTTTATCATAAAATATATTATTTTTATTTTTCATTAGTTATGTTGAAGCTTGCTTGAAGCATTGGATTTTTTGAAGTTTGTTTATTTATTTGTACTTCGTAAATCTAGAAATAATTAAAAAAAAATCTTATAGACTATCAGGAAGATATAATTCATATTATACCTACATACAGCTGCGGTCAATATATAGTAATAACACCACACACAAATTTATACTGACTCCGTTTACATCTGTTTAACTGTTGGGCCGATTCAACTCAAAACAAAATAATAAATTCTTTGATGTTAATGGTTTATTATCATAACAAAATTATTTGGTTTTTTTCAACAGTTTATAATACGCTAATTAATTTAAACAAAAAACTTTAAAACTACACAGTCAAAATAATAGCACTTCAGTTCATTTTTAACAAAAGTTAGTGGTCTTTGTTAAAATAAATAAAAAATTTCACTCAGATATATTGTAGATAAATTAATTGTATGGTTTCAATACTTAGTTACGTGCCCTTTGTTTGCTATTACCGCGGCACAACGCCTTCCCATGGAATCCACTAAATACAGGCATCTTTCAACTTTGATGGAACTGCAAATTTTCTGCACAGCCACCCAACGCTTGATGGTTTTATTGTAGATACACCCTTCTTTATGTCCGTCCACAGATTTTTGATAGGGTTCAAATCTGAGGACTGCGCAGGCCACTCCATTACATTGATAGAGTTATCGTTGAACCATTTTTTTTGCCATTTTGCTGGTGTGTTTGGGGTCATTGTCTTGCTGGAAGACCCATACCAGCGGCATTTCGCAGGAAGCACACGGCAGCATAATTTCATCAAGGATTTTTACATAAACCGATTAATCCATAACGGTTTTGATCCAATATATAGGACCCACATCTTGAAAAGAGAAGCAGCCCCATACTAAAATATAATACTATGACCTCCATGTTTGATAGTTTTTGCTGTGAATTGTGGCTTGTATTCGCTGTTAGATGGCCTACGGACAAAACATCTGGAACTCTTTCCACCAAAAAGTACAATTTTGGATTCGTCAGTCCATAGCACAATTCTCCACTTTTCCTTTGGCCAATTTAGATGATATCCGTTTATTTAGCAAAAGATATCCATTTAGCAACATGCTTAGAGGAAAGGAGCGGCACTTTTCGAGGACTACAGGCATTGAAGCTGTTGTCTCGAAGTCTGCGGCGAATAGTTTTCACGCTTGCCGGCACATCCAATGTTTTTTTGAGCTCTGTAGCTGTCATAAAGGGACTTGCTTTAGTCGTCCGTACTAACCGTTTTACTATTAAGGGTGACAAAACTCGCTTCCTACCACGGGATTCAACTTTTTGCTCATATCTTAGGGCATATACTATCATTTTATTGGAACAGCCCAGCAATTCCCTTATTTGGGAATACGATTTACCCTCGGACACAAATTTTTTTATTAGTCCACCAATTTTTTTATTAGGAACACCCATAACTAGACAATTTTTATAATATTATTACACGATTTTATAGAAAGTATTTAAAAAAAAATTTATTACCTTCCGTTTTCACTTTTTTCACAAAATTTTGCAAAACAAAATTAAAAAAGCCTACTGGTGCTATTTTATTAACTGCACAATATGATAGGTATTGACAAAAGATCTTTTATAACTGATTAACAGTTACGAAATTTGACAACAAATGCACACATTCTGAGGTAGCATAAAAAATGTAACTGTTTTTTACACTCCAAAAAATAATATAGTAAATAGGTGAAATTTTTACATCTTTCGAATCAGAATATTGCAACTGGTGCTATTACATTGACCGGCACTGTATATCTATACAATTCATTCAGTGGCAAATTAAACGTTTGCTATGAAGACGAAAATAAAAGGCAAAAGACTTTTAAGTTTTATCAAATTTTTTCAAAGTTCTTTCTATCGGTCCACAAGAGCACAAATACAGTAGTTGGAATTTGCTGCAGAAAGAATTCCGCAAGGATTGCCGCAAATAAACTCCACTAATAATATCAAAGATAAAGCAGAAAAAAAGCGCACTCCTTTGTAATAACTTCAAGTTTGTTGAGGCCCTTCATACATCAGACGAAGCAATCAGATCAGCAAAATTAAGCGATTTTGGAGTGAAACTAAGAAAATCATTTTGAATACGTTCAAGCCTATTAATGTGCCAAAGGTGGTGTGACCTCCACATAAATACAGCATTTTCTAACTAAGATCGTACAAGCGAGGAAAATAGTAATTTTACGAGTACATAGATCAGCAAAGTCGGAAGTAAAGCGTCGGATTAACGCATAAGTAGAATATGATCGAGACATTTTAAATTTAAATTATTTAAAATTTTTCTATTTATTTTTGTTATTTAAAATTATTTAAAAATTTAAATTTCAAATCAAAAATTACACCCAGATCCGAAGCTTCACTCAAAGTGGAGAGAAGCGAAAATGATATATGAAAATATTTCCTTAAACTTTCAAGAACGATCTGGATTTGCGTCGAGCCGAGCGCCTCCGCTTCCGATATTGATTCATTAATAAGAAATAAAAAATAGAAGTGTAATAAATTTTTTGAAGATTTCAATACAACGCACAACACAGTGCACTCATACTGTTGAATCTCTTAAATGACTTTAAAGCAGTTTTCCCCTACACTCCATCAATATTCGTGGCGCTAAAAAGCACAGTAGGCATGCAAAACTGAATTGCAAATAAATGAGCAATAGAAAAGTGGTCAGCAAAAAAAAAAACAACTAAGGGGATAAATGTTATTTGCACTTTTTTTTTGTATAGTTACTTACTTAAAAACCATGGCTGATCAAAGTCCATCCTCACTGGGTCCGAGCGGTACTTTGCGCATTCATATTCCCTCAAGGGAGAGGTGCGCAGGCTGCAGCATTTGTATGTAGCAAACATGTTTGCGGTTGACTCGAAGTTGGCCGGATTGGATAGTGGAAGAGTATTTTGCGAGGAGCTACTCGTTAAGCTCAAATTCAGGCTACCGGGCCGCTGCAGTGTTTTCAAGCGGAGGTAGCCGCAATCCAAAAGGTAAGGTATTGGCTGCTTACTCTTGTATTTACTGCGTGGGAGGTAAACATTAAACTCCGACAGCTAAGCGGCAATTACGAACCTGAACCTGTTGTTGGTGCACTCAAAATTAGTCGGGAAATGCCTGACTTCTCTCTCGACTGCGTGCGAATACTTAAATATTAGGCTCATTTAGAATCCTGGGCACAGTGACTTAGCGGCAAACTGCTGAACGGTTGAACTACCCGATCAGGAGATACTTGAGATGGTTAACCCGTAAAATGACGAAATTGGGGTTCCCTTGAAAACCTATGACCTTGTGGAAAGCTGTGCTGCACGTCAATTCAGAGAGCGCTGGGTTAGTGCCCAAATATGCGAAGTTGCGAGATTCTTCTGACCCGGGCTAGATCGAAAGCTTTTGAGGGAGCTCCGAAGTCTAATAAAGCCACAGCTCACGAATTTTATGGGTATTCTTATGGAACGTTGCCAGTTAAATAGTATTCGTGCGATGAAACTTGGCTTTGCCTCGAATCCTTTCTGCAGCAGCTGTTTGGAGAATGAGGTGTAATCACAGCAACACCTTCTACTCAGCTGTTCTGCTCTCACCGAGTGGAAATTAAGATATCTTATCTGTCATGAATTCTGCATGATCATTTCAAATCTATGTATGCACACTCTCGTCCAATCAGTCGATGTTCAGATGGCAACGAAGTGTGCTTAAGGGGGGGGTAAGGGATAAACGCTAAAAAAAAACACTTTTTTCATGAATTTATTGTAGCGAAACGGTTCAAGTCAGTTTATTAAAAGTTGTTGCATATTAATAGGACTATGAATAAGTTCGTGCGGTTTTTTTCGAAATTTGAAACTTTATTGACGTTAAATGGTTACAAATTTAATATTCAAAGTATTGTCCATCGCTTACTACTACTTTTTCCCATCTTTCTGGCAATTCACGGATTCCCTTTGTGAAAAATTCGGTCGGTTTTGCCGCAATCCACGAATCGATCCATTTTTTGACTTCATCGTAATTACGGAAGTGCTGGTCAGCCAGGCCATGTTGCATCGATCGGAAGAGATAGTAATCGGATGGCGCAAGGTCTGGACTATACGGCGGGTGGGGTAGGACATCCCATTTGAGCGTTTCTAAGTATGTTTTGACCACTTGTGCAACATGTGGCCGAGCATTGTCATGTTGCAAAATAACTTTGTCGTGTCTGTCGGCGTATTGCGGCCGTTTTTCTCGCAGTGCTCGGCTCAAACGCATCAATTGTCGTCGGTAGACATCCCCCGTAATCGTTTCATTCGGTTTCAGTAGCTCATAATACACAACACCCAGCTGGTCCCACCAGATACACAGCATAACCTTCAGGCCATGAATATTCTGCGCCGACGTCGATGTTGAAGCATGCCCAGGGTATCCATACGTTGCCCGACGTTTTGGATTGTCGTAATGGACCCACTTTTCATCGCCAGTCACAATTCGATGCAAAAAACCCTTTCTTTTGTGCCGTTGAAGCAGTTGTTCGCATGCCATAAAACGGCGTTCAACGTCTCTTGGCTGCAATTCATACGGCACCCATGGCTTTTAAACGTTTGGAAATGGTTGATTGATCAACTCCCAAAGTTTTTGCAACCTCTTCTTGCGTTTGAGCCGGATCTTGATCGAGCAATTCCTCCAATTCGGTATCCATGAACTTTGGCGGCGCACCCTCGCGTTCTTCGTCTTCCAAGCCAAAATCACCACTTTTAAAGCGTGCAAACCACTTCTGGTACGTTCGCTCAGCTAGAGCATGCTCACCATAAACTTCCACCAAGATACGATGACTTTCGGCTGCTTTTTTCTTCATATTAAAATAATGAAGAAGAATTCCCCGCAAAAACACATTATTTGGCACGAAATTCGACATTTTCAAGTGTGGTAAAAATATTGTTGTTTACGCTTCAAATAAAAAACTTATACTGACGTTTGTGCCTTACGACAGTAGCTCTCCAATGAATGTTTGGAAATGTGGATCGATGGAATAATAATCAAGTTACGCCATCTGTTGTAAAACCGCAAGGAACTTATTCATAGTCCTATTATAAAGTAACATTTCAAGAATATTTGATAAAATTTTCATGTAAAAATATTGCAAAATGAGCGAATGAGAGCACATTTACGTAGACGTCTTTTCAAAAATACATTTTGCAGTAGTCAGCATATCTCAGCGTAGAATCATCTGAAATCAAAAAAATCGAATAATTTAGTTAAAGTATGAGTTAAACTTCCCCCCAACGTTTATTTTGACGATTTATTTTCATTTTCAGCCATTTGGTAGTCGTTGCCGCCATTTTGTAGGTGTGAAACCACCTTAATATAAAAAAAAATGGCGAAAAAAAAACGTTGGCGGCAGGTTTTTTATATGTAAAATATGTGTGCAAAATTTCAAAAGGATCGGTTGAGTAGTCAAATGCCAATGACTACGCACTTTAAAAAAAAAGGTTCGAGAAAACCGCAGGTATACGTTTGTAACGGACTACGCGCGCACCTGCTGCGTCTCGGCAGATGTTTGAGGCGGCTCGGCTTTATGCTCTATAACTTAAAAAGTTTTGCTCGGATTGACTTAAAATTTTAACATTTTTTTATTTTTGAAATGTTTTACTACAATAACATGCAAAAAAAAACCGATTTTTATCGGCACCGCGGGTGCGTCAGTTGACGTTCACTTTCGTTATTCATGAAAGCTACAATAAATCATGAGTATAGTCAAGAATTTAACGGTATAAAAACGCAGTCCAAAATCGACCCCTGGCTCCCGGACTATTAGCTCGTATATCACCAACACAATCTCAGTTTTTTGTAAACACACCCCAAGTGACGTCAGCCTATCAGCTTATTCCGTCGAATGCGCTCAGAGCCGAACAACGTGTTAAAGGGCACACCTCTAAAAATCTTTTCACCATTTCGGCTCTCACTTTTTAGCTCCACTTGCGGATAGAGCAGGTTTAGACATCACGGACGGCGTGAATTACATCAATAGCTGCAAGCGGTTAACGCAAATGTAATTTGCCATCGGCCGTCATACACCTCCACCATCCAAAGCTCCCTCTTCCTTTTTGCACTCAGTTTTTCTCTGTATGGTATAACAAAGAACGAATTTGATTGTTTGCTGCTTGTAAGTGGGCTCTTGTATTGACAGCTATTTAATCTCACCTACATAAAGAACAGTTTATGATTTTTTTCTTTGTTTTGCTTAGCTAGTGACATGTATGTTTTTATGTACGTTGCTCTGCAAGGGTCATTTTGTTGTATTTGCCAGGCAAGATAAATAAAGCGCGCTCTGCTCTCATCTTCTTCTAACCTACTATCTCGTATTCGCCAACCCTCTTCGCGTCCACTTGCCATTCAAGTGTAGATTCATGACCTGATAATTCACACCTGATTTCAGCGACACAAATGTAGTGATAACCACCTCCCGTACTGCAGGGTATTAATACGCCCATACACGCACACACCCATATATAATTTGCGCTCGTGTATAGTATAGCGGCAATCATACTCGTGCATACACACTCACCCATTTGTTGTACATGTTATTGTTGCTCGTATTGTTGCTTCTTTATATAGTCCAGGCTTTTGTACACATTTTTATAATTGTATTGTATAACGATTTATAAGCTGATATGAAGGGGGTAGAAAAAAAAATTGTAAACAAAAAATTCAAACAATTCGCACTACATCAATGCACCATTTATTTTGTAATTAGCTAAATTTGAAATGCAAATTAAATCGATTGGCGAAATTCAATACAATACAATGACAACTTAACTAAACTAAGCAATACTTAGAAAAACTGCAACAATAATATCACAACAATAATTTCTATTATCGTACAATTTTTTAGGCGTCAAAGTTCAACGATCACTTCGGTGATCAAAGTTTTCGTTATCCGGTAATGTTGCTGGGGAAAAATAAGGATCTAACTGTAGCGGCAACAGGAAGTTCTCGTAAAAAATTTTACAAATATGCTAAAGTAAATATACAAATGTACAAGTAACAATCAAAGTCCTTTTGTATACATACAACGTAACGTTTAAGCATTTCTCTCCACTCACACACATTCGTACATTAGTATACGCATATTTGTTTGTATGTAACCAAATAATTGCGCAAGTCTATATTAATGCTTAGTGCAACACATTAAAACGGGGCACATGCACAGCTGCAGCTATTCCGCTAAAATGGATATTTGTAAATAAAAAAAAAACACTTGCAAAAGTTTTCAAAATTCATCAGTAAGCAAACTCCAATTGATTTCTAATAATGCACAATAGAAAAAATAGAAAAAAAATAGAAAAAATAAGATATACGTATGTAGATATGTTAGCCATCGTCAAAATTTAATTACTCATAAAATCCATCGAATTCACTTCCATAAAATCAAAGTACGTGTCATGTCGCAATAAACTACCAAAATCACCCTATACCCCGCTCTTGGCATCTATAAGTATGATTAGTATGTACTTCAAACACTCGTATCACGCGACCCTAACATGCCCGTTACTCATACGCCCCGTGCGCACATTCCACATTCCTCATGCCACCTAAACACCCCCATGCATTTTGTTCGTTGTTTAATATTCTCCCATGTCAAACATTTAATGCATTTCCTTTTAGTAACCTCAACGATTGTCAAATGACAAAAATAATAGTTAAGTATTGCTGGTATTTTGAACTGTTTGCGCTTGTTTGCCTATACCTATATACATACTTGACAAGCTACATTTGTGCATTCTATTCATTTGTCCCATTTGTGTATTGTAGTATGTTAACGAGTCTCATGTGCCAGTATTGCCAGAGGAGTCCGTGCACACGCTCTCGCCGAACGATGTGGAACGCATCGAGAAGCGCATGGAACGGCGGCGCAAACTGCTGCAGGAAAAATGCGCCGAATTTGGGCTAAATGTAGTTGGTAAATATACGTGCAAGTTATTGTAATAGTAATGCATTTTTATGTACTTACATATAACCATAGATATATTTATATACTCGTACAATAATGTTAAGGAAAATATTTGCAAGGGTCATTCAAGCTGCTGTACGATTTGAAATAGTAAACTAAAAGCGCTTGATTTGATAATCAATTTACATATTTTAACGCTAGTTTTAAGAGCAGTCATCACTATTCCCTCATATTCAAAGTTGTAATATTTTTATTTTATTAATTTAGTTTAGGTTTTAACAAAAACATTACGGACTAAACGAAAACAAAGTTGACTTAAAACTATTAAAAAGATTACATAAAGCTAAAGGAAAGAAGAGATTTGTGAAAGAGTGACCTCAAACTAATTTATCCGTTTTTACCATCCACCTTTTATCTTTCTTATCTCTATTCTTTCTACTGATATCTATCCGGGTGTAGTACAACGGTCTACTGACTGAGTGCTTGGACTTGTTCAGCCCCCCACAAATCTAATCTAATCTAATCTAAAAGGAAAGAATTCAAACTTCTCGAAAAGTACGGAAAATCGGCGCATTTCTAACGTTTTGGATTCTATCATTGGATTAGAGTCCCAGTTGTAAAATCAACGTTTGAAGCAAATTCGTTTAAAAGAATTCACTCTAATATTCATATACAGGGTTGGCCATATTAAACTGACCCATTGAGTAACCCTATAACTTTTTACTGTAATTTGAAATCTAAGGTTTACGTCAACAAGCCAAAGACACTAGGCGCACTTAAGGCCAATATCCGACGGGAAATAGCCGCCATATCGGCCGAGACGCTGGCCAAAACTATGGAAAATGCCGAAAAACGGGCACATTACGCTATACGAGCTAAGGGCGACCACTTGCGCGATATCATATTCAAAAAGTGATGTAAACGAATCTCCTTGAACTAAATTAAATGTTTTTCACAATGAAACACAAAAAAATGTTTCTTTTTCCATATTTTTTTAATAATCACATGGGTCAGTTTAATATGGCCAACCCTGTAGATACATTTTTGCTTTCTCGGACCGAAATCTAATATCATATAAAGGCACTTATATAATATTTTATATATATGTAATTGGCAATTACACCCTTTAATGGGTATTTGGCGGACTTACTTCTTCTGTTTGCGCTGTGCGTCCTTTCCACATATGGAAAGGTGGTTTTTTATAAGCAGATTTTTCAGAAATCTCGGTTAGTCCATAAATTTCAGGTGGTTTTAAAATGAATAAAAAGATGTTTAAAGTATTTATTAATCAATAATATATTTTCCTTCATTATTTACAATGTCTTTCCAACGTTTAGGCAAATTTTTAATTCCCTGCTCAAAAAATTGTTTGTGCTTGGAGCCAAAATACGCTTCGATATCCCTTTTTATAGCTTCTTTTGAGGAGCAGTTGTTGTTACCCATATGGGATTGAAGTTCACAGAAAAGGTGGAACAAGGTGCAATATCCGGAGAGTATGGTGGATGCGGCATTAGCTCCCATCCGAGCTGGTTCAGCTTGCCCAATGTTTGCCTTGTGGTATGAGGTCTTGCGTTGTCGTGGTGAAACAAAACTTTGCGTCTATTCACTAAAGACGGTCGATTTTTGTTAAGGGGCTAGGTGGGTTACAGAGTTTCAAAAAAACGGTATTTTTACTATTTTTTTTAATATATACAATCATATATTTTATTTAAACAATTCAGCATATCAAAGATACATATTTAAACAGTATTTTGTGAAATTTTTATTTAAAAATTCCGAAAACTCAGCCGCTGGTACCTCATCTCCCTTAACGTCTCACAAAAAAATCCTCTTGCCGTGGACAGCATAACTCATTATTGGTTCATCTAAAATCAAAATACCAAAAATATTTCGTTAGTACATGGATAAATCTCGTTACTGGACGAAGGAAAAAAAAAATTTAATTTGAATTTTTGACAGACTTTGAACAAAAAAACACATTTATTGGTCAAATTTTCGTCATGTGTTGGCTCGAAAAAATTAGTTGTAATAAAAAAAAAAATCCTTCCTTCAATAACTTGATAATGTTATTCCAAAGATGTGTGCAAAATTTGAACAAAATCGCTTCATAATTTTTCGAGAAATCGTGTCCACCGACTTAAAAAATCGAGTTTTGAGATAAACGCATATACCTGCGAAACGCTGCACTGACATGGCCTCTCGTAGAATTTTACTCGGATTAATTTGAAATTTTAGGAGAATATTTTAAACATATTATACTATTTAATAAGACAAAAAAAATCGATTTTTTGAAATTTTCAAACCCACCTAACCCCTTAAGTGCCTCATTCATGATGGGAATAATAATCAGCAGTTATCGTTTGGTTTGGTTCCAGAAGTTCATAATAAACAATACCGGCCATATCCCACCAAATAGACAAGAGAATCTTCGTGGGGTGAAGACCATCTCAAGGGGTCGGTTCTGGTGTTTCATCTTTATCTAACCATTGGCGTTTGCGAACAGGATTATTGTAAAGGACCCATTTTTCATCACCAGTAACGGTACGGTTGCACCAGCTGCGAACACACATTCACTCTCTGTTGAAGGTTGGCGACGGAAAGTCTATGCGAAACCCATTTTCCCAGCTTTAAAACCTAACCCAACTGAACCAGGTGCCTGTGAACTGTTCCATGCGATGAATTTAACCTCTGGGCTATCATATCGACTGCCAAATTTGGCTCAACTTCCACGAGTTCGAGCAAGGCGTCGGAGTTAAAGACTTCAGGACAACCAGCGCGCGGGGCATTCTCCACGTTGCAGTTACCACTTTGGAACTTCGAAAACCACTTTTGCGTAGTCCTTACTCTCACGGTATCCTCTCCGTGAACAGTCTTTATTTCTGCAGCAGCAGTTCTTGCATTTTTACCACTTTTCTAAAAACAAATACAAAATATGCCTCTTATACGCGTTCGAAGATTCCATATTATTTTTTAACAACACCTGCTTCAATCCGCGATTAAAATCACTTGTTGAATGCACAATATATCAAAGAAAATATAAATAGTTCCGTTATATTCCGCGAATAATTTTTTGTATGCAAAAATCGTACAAAAGTGAAATTAAGGGTAAAATACGCACGAACTTATGGACTGACCTGATATAAATATCCGGGCTTCATGCCGTTTGTGCTGGTAAATATGTATAAATATGTTATTTACTTTTACTTATAGGCTTGTCTATAGAATGATGCGAGGTTTTTTCACTTAATTATGGATTACTTTATAGACTTTTAATTGCACACCGTAATATAATTATAATAATTTTGTAAAAAATATTTATTTTCCTTTTTTCTCTGAGCAACATAATAAATAATAAATATGAGGCCTTTAAAAAAAATTATGTATAAGGTTGTAAAAGTTTTATCTTTGAGATCAAGAAATACTTAATATTTAGTGAATTTAAGTACCTAGTAAGCAGAATTTTATAACAGCAGCTGTAAACGATTAACCCTTTTGCATCATTCGACGGAATAATCAGCGAGCAAAGACTTTCTCTTATCACCATGAACGGAAAAATCCACAATAAACCGTTTTTTTTTTGTTAAAGTTTGAGGAAAATAAACAATTTTTGTAATCCTCTAACATTATTTTTCATTAGAATAAACAGTAAATGCCTGGCCGACGCAAGGTATTATGGGCGCGAAGCATTTAGAGTACATCGCGCATTTCGAGCGGGTATGCAAAAGGGTTAAGGGTTTAAATACTGCATCGAAGTCTAGCTATTTAATGCCTCACAGGTAGACAATACTAAGTCGATTTAAGTTCTTTTATCAAAAATGCATAGTTGCAAGTAATAATTTACTAAAATTCACAATTTTCTCCTTTCGTAGGTAACGACACTTGGCACAAGCCCAACGCCTGGGAGTTTTTAGTCAATAAAAAATATCACATTATATGGTCAGTTAATTTTATAATGAATTATTATATGATATTTGAAATGCATATATAACTTTTTTCCATAAATAGGTGCAATGTGTTCAAAGCCGCCTCCTCATCATGGATGTTCAATTTTAATGTATTAGCCGGCTATTCGCCGGATTTCTTACAACGAACCAAAGAAGTGTTCCTGAATTTGGCAAGGGAACGCTATCCACGCGTTACTATTGAGCAGGTATAATACATACATATACACACATTAAGGTGGAGTGATAGGGTATGGAGAATTTTGTTTTTTTAATGGTCGCCGTAGCCGAATGGGTTGGTGCGTGTTTACCATTCGGAACTCACAGAGAGATCGTTGGTTCGAATCTCGGTGAAAGCAAAATTAATAAAAACATTTTTCTAATAGCGGTCGCCCCTCGGCAGGCAATGGCAAGCCTCCGAGTGTATTTCTGCCATGAAAAAGCTCCTCATAAAAATATCTGCCGTTCGGAGTCGGCTTGAAACTGTAGGTCCCTCCATTTGTGGAACAACATTAAGACGTACGTCGCAAATGGAAGGAGGAGCTCGGTCCAACACCTAACAGAAGTGTACGCGCCAATTTTTTTTTTTTTTTTAATAATGAAACCCTGTGTTACTGTTCTGCAGGTATAGGTATACCTATGATCAGAAAGTACGGTGAATGTTTAAATAAAACAAAACAATTAAATTGCCCGCAAATTTATAATATTTTATCTCCTTCAAAATATGACCCGTTTGAAGCAACACACATGTGCCAACGTTTAACCCAGTTCTCCATGCACTTCTCGTAGGCTGACGTAGGGATGGCCTTCAACTCTTTCGTCGCATTCTCTTTGATCTCCTCTATCGACTGAAATCTCCTTCCACGAAGTGGTAACTTCAACTTGGGAAACAAAAAGAAGTCGCACGGAGCCATATGAGGTGAATACGGTGCTTGTACGATGGTATTTACTTGGTGTTTGGTCAAATAATCCAGCACAATTTGCGCTCGGTGGGATGGCGCGTTATCATCATGCAAGATCCAAGAATTGTTTGCCCACATTTGTCTGATGTAAACAAACGCCAGGCAGACACTAATGATCCGATGGCGGTAAAAAGTGGCAGATGTGTGTCTTACAGTAGACACAACATACGAAAAAAATATGGACCGGTTCCCACGTGCGCGATTCATTTAAATTAAACATTGCGGGTACTTTTTGATCATAAGTTATATGCATATGATTTACATACACTAAGGTGTAGCGATTGTATAAGGAAATTTGTTGGTATTTTTTTTTTTTTTGTATGGCATAGCAATGAAATGCAGTCATCATAATACAAATCACAAAATATTACTTCCTAGGATGAAGTTTTAAGGTACTCCAGAAATTTTACCCAGCTCTTAATAAATTTCATATAAAGGGTGGTTAAGTTTCAAGGGCCGGTGTTGATTTTAAATAAAATACATTTTTTTTAGAAAATTTTTATCATTTCTCTTTGTTATGATAATATTGGTATAGCTCAATTACGTATAGAACAAAATATCGGCCAAATGGCCACCGCGGCTTTGGCGGCACACCTCTATCCGATGGTCCAAATTTTCGATGACGCTGAGACATAATTGAGGTTCTATGCCATTAATGTGCCGAATTATCTCATCCTTTAGCTCTTGAGTTGTTGCTGGTTTATCGACATACAATTTTTCTTTCAAATGACCCCAAAGAAAGAAGTCCAACGGTGTCGTTGACGTTTAGGTGTGGTTCACATTCAACATCGGCCCTTGAAATTTAACCACCCTTTATAAAAAAGTTGAAGTCTTATAAATATTTGCAACTTGCTTTTTACTGAAGTACAAAATAAAAATAATAACAATTATATTTTTAACGAATTAAAAAAAAATATTTTAAACAATAAATCAATTCGAACCGGCACAACTCATCATCCAACGCATCATTGAAAGTCATTTGATATCACGAAATAAATCAATAATACTAAATATCCTTACAAGTCACCTCAGCAGGCTAGTAAAAATCATTCATTAAGCAAGTAATTATTAAGTAGTTATTACATACTCAATTAATCAATCCAAACAATAACAACAATCAAAAGGGAATACAAGAGTCTGTACAAATGTATGCACGCAGGTTAGATTAGGTTAAGTTTCGGTGGTTGACACTGCCCATAAGTGTGGAGAGGAGACCCACTTAGTTCTGGAGGTCCATTGAGCTACCACTAGTTTGGACTCAAGTTCCCAATGTAGTGAAAGATCTTTGTCTCTACGGTAAACGATTTCTGCGGATTCAGCATCTGCTGGACATCCAAAAAAGTAAGAGTTTAGGCAGCGATATCTCGTTCTGGTAAAGCGGGGCAGTAGAAGGGAAAGTGTTGAAGTGTTCATCTCCTCCTCGCTCCTGCAGCTGCGACATCAGTCATTTGCAGGAAACCGCATACGTTTCCCATATACGAGGTGTGTTCAAAAGTATCGCGAATTTTGAATTTTCGCAGGTTACGTATATTCGAATTTCGATTTTTTGGTGGCGATATGTTGGCACTCATGTCTCTCACTCATGCCGACGAGTTCGGCCATTTTGGATGTTCAGTTAATTGTTGACAGCTGCTTTGCTTGTACGTATTTCGGCTCGTCTTCGATTTTTACCTATTCAAAAAGATGGATCAAAGAACCTGTATCAAATTTTGTGTGAAAAACGAAATTAAGTGCGCGGATGCATTCCGAAAGTTGACTGTGTCGTACGGAGAAGCTACTTTGGACCAAAGCCACGTTTATCGGTGTTACAAAATGTTCTCAGGAGGCCGAGAAGATGGGAACGACGACAACGAAAAGCGTGCCGGACGCCCGAGCACTCAACAACAGACGAAAAAATTGATGAAGTGAAGAAAATGGTATTGGCCAATCGTCGAATCACCGTTAGAGAAGTTGCTGAGGACCTAGACATATCGATTGGCTCGTGCCATTCCATTTTTTTTTTCAATGATTTGGGCATGAGACCGGTCGCTGCTATATTCGTACCAAAACTGCTCAATTTCGACCAAAAGCAGCATCGCATGAACATTGCTAATGAGATGTTGGAGTCTATCCGCGACGACCCAAATATGCTCCAGAGAGTCATAACTGGTGACGAATCGTGGGTTTATGGTTATAACGTGGAAACCAAAGCTCAATCATCTCAATGAAAGCTGCCGCACGCACCAAGACCGAAAAAGGTGCGCCAAGTTCGGTCGAATGAAAAAATGTTGCTTACCGTTTTCTTCGATTGCAGAGGCGTTGTGCATCATGAGTTCTTGCCACAGGGTAAAACGGTCAATAAGGAATATTACCTGCAAGTTATGCGCAATTTCCGCTAAGCAATCCGCCAGAAACGCCCGGATTTGTGGAAGAACAAAAATTGGCTCTTGCATCACGATAACGGCCCTGCTCACACATCGTTGCCTGTGCGCGACTTCTAATGATGCCACAGCCACCATATTCCCCAAAACTGGCCCCTGTGACTTTTTCATGTTGCCGAAACTGAAGAGGCCCATGAAAGGACGACGCTACGCTACGATTGACGAGATAAAGCCGGCATCGAAGGAGGAGCTGAACAAGATAAAAAAAATGAATTTTTTAAGTGCTTTGAAGATTGGAAAAAACGTTGGCACAAGTGCGTAATTACTCATGGGGATTCCTTTGAAAGGAACAAAATAGATATTACTGAATAAAAAAATTATTTTTGAAAAAACACAAAATTCGCGATACTTTTTGCACACACCTCGTATTTCCATTAGGTAGTGCCCGGTGATACTAACCTCTGCTCTAATAGAAGGCCGATCTGGATTTACGAGGGGCCTAGTTCTGCGCTCATTCTTTCTAGTGATCATACCAACTTCTGTATTAATAGAAGATTGATCTAGCTGAATGAGGGACCTAGTTCTACGCCCATTATTTATAGGCCAGACCTACCTCGTTATCTCACAAGTGCATGGCTCTGCTTGTGCCATGTAGATCGACCTGATATAGAGCCTCAAGCATGCTCAAGCATAAAGAGATGCCCGGAGTTGACTGATTTAGAACCAGTTACCCTCTTAGACAGTTCACATGCGACGCAATTTTCAGGAATCCCATGTCCAGGAACCTAGAAAACATTCGTGGGGCTCCACTTAGCCGACTCATTAAGAATAGCTCTACATGGAAAGCAGCTCTATGTAATTTGGAAGAATCACGCATGTACGTGCATAATTTTGGAAAAAGTGGAAATGAAAAGTGAAAAAAAGGTCGTAGTTAACGTTTCTTTTTTCAAAAATTATTGGTGCCAGAATCACTTTAGCGCTCTTATTTATTGGATAGAAAGCTAACTTTCTGCAGATCTGCTAAAATTAAAAAGAAAATGTACGATCCACCTTCCACCCTAATATTACATATATACACGTAGGTATAGCATGCGAAGGTATAAATACATACATACATATAATTGGCGCTTACACCCTTTTTGGGTGTTTGGCCGAGCTCCTCCTCTTATTTGTGGTGTGCGTCTTGATGTTCTT
This sequence comes from Anastrepha obliqua, assembly GCF_027943255.1. NCBI lineage: Eukaryota > Metazoa > Arthropoda > Insecta > Diptera > Tephritidae > Anastrepha > Anastrepha obliqua. The sequence continues at coordinate 14,065,771 of NC_072894.1, forward strand.
CGACAAATAGTTCCACAGTTTTACGTCACCTCTAAGCAGCAGATAATTTTTATGAGGAGCTTCTTCATTGCCAGAAAAAATGCACATACGCTCAATCCAACCAAGCTTCATCCTGAGTTTAATAAGAAAACTGGGTTGGGTGAAGTACTGTGGTGAGTAGAGGGCACAAAAAACCGTGAGGTCGAAGTGCGAATAGAATCTATCTACGAGGGGTGCCTTTTATATGTCGGGATTTGGCAACCCTGGTGTTGCACTCTGGCGACTGACAGCTGTATCGCAAAGTTTGACATTTTTTGGCTTTTACGTACTCAGAACGTTTTGAAATACCAGCGCTATTTGTGTTGTTTACAGTAACTTAAAAGATTCATCTCGGTCCAAAAATGGAATTAAATCGTGAACATTTTTGTGCGATTATTTTATACAACTTTCGACGTGGATTAACTCAGCAACATTGCATGGATGAACTTAATTCATTTTTTAGCGATGAAGCTCCATCAAGGACCAGTGTTTATCGATGGTATGGTGAATTCAATCGTGGTCGTAGTTCACCCCAAGACGAATTTCGTGATGGTCGTCCAAAATCAGTTGTTGTTCCGAAAACCATTGATGCTGTGCGCGAACTGATATAGCAAGATCGTCATGTGACCTATCGTGAGATTGAGACAATCTTAGGCATTAGTGGGACCAGCATACATTCAATATTGCATAATCATTTGACTGTCAAAAAAATTTGTTCGCGTTGGATTCCACACAATTTGTCAATCGCTCAAAAAAAGGCTCGTGTCGATTGGTCGAAGAAAATGCTCAAAAAATACGATCGCGGGGCTTCGAAACACGTCTATGACATCGTGACAGGTGATGAATCATGGATTTACGCATATGAGCCCGAAAGTGAACAGCAGTCGACTGTATGGGTGTTTCAAGATGAGCCAAATCCAACAAAAGTTGTTCGCGCACGAAGCACTTCCAAGCAAATGGTCGCCTGTTTTTTCGGAAAAACTGGACATGTCGCAACCGCACCACTAGAACAACGCAAAACAGTAAATTCTGAGTGGTACACAACCATTTGTTTGCCAGTTGTCTTCCAAGAAATTAGGAAAACCAATCGCCAAAGACGGATCACTCTTCACCAGGACAATGCGAGCTCTCACACATCGGCTCAAACAACTGCATTTTTGAGCATCCAAAACATCGAATTAATGGGTCATCCGCCGTATAGTCCTGACTTGGCACCGAATGACTTCTTTTTATTCCCGTACGTAAAAAACAAACTGAGAGGTCAACGTTTTTCGACACCTGAAGAAGCGGTTGCGGCATTCAGAATGCATGTTTTGGAGGTACCTCATTCAGAGTGGCAAAAGTGCTTCGACAATTGGTTCAAACGCATGCAAAAGTGTATAGATCTTCATGGAGAATATTTTGAAAAACAATAAAGTGATTTTCGATTATTAAAATTTGTTTTTGTTCTCTAATCCCGACATATAAAAGGCACCCCTCGTATCTATCAAATCGTGTTATGCATTTCCCTCTATGTAACGAAAGTTTAGATGCTTTTATATGGATTTTATATGGTTTTTATATGGAGAATGAAATAAGAATGGCTGCAAAAAAATATTATCAAAAATCAATGCGAATTTTGAACCTCTTCAAAATTACACCATATTATATTAAAGCAATATGTTGCAAATACAAAGGTTTCAAAACAAATCGCCTTACGCAGTAGCGATCTACTTTGCAGCTACTACTGCAGCAGAGCTTTTTCATGGCTAAACTACCATCGGAGGTTTGCCATTGCCTGCCGAGGGGCCACCGCTATTAGAAAAAAAATACCAGTCTAACGGTTAGACGGGATAGAAGTGAAACCTTCCGTAAGACAAACTGAGAGAGAATGAGACGAAAGCAGCATTAGGGGCGGGATAATTATAGGTTCATTATAATATTGCTATAAAGTTCATATTTTATTTTCTTCATTTTATTATTATTCATCCTCAATGTTTTCAATTTCAACAAATGATACGAGTGGCTTATGATAGCTAAAATATGATACAAATGCTTTGGTTTCGATGTTGTCAACATATCTTTGAAATACCGCGTCAATGGTTGTTTTTGATCGTGTTGTCGATTCAGTGCGATTGTTACACATTTTTAAATTGAATGTTGTATTGAGAACGTCAATTAAAGGAACCGCTGTGTCCAATGCAAAATTTACGTTAAAATCGCCACTTAAAATCATTGGAACTTTATTGTAATCTTTTCTAAGTATCCGCGATACTTCTAGTGTATACTTTATTAAATTTTCGTGAATGAATTCCGTGATGCTATTTATTGATTTTTTTTTCTGTCGATATTCACGACACCTTTTTGCATTATTTTTCGACATAATTGCGGTAAATATTTAAAAATGAAAATATTTACGAATATAAAAATACACACGCGGTTGCTATTATGAGCGTCCCCAGCAAAACCTGCGTGACCGAAACTCTAACACAATTACATTTTTTTGAATGTTACAAACACATATGCACGCAGGTTTTGCTGGGGCGTGACCGAAACTCTAACACAATTACACATATGCACTCGTATTTGTTTGAAAATCGACTTTTTTTTTGGTTCTCCGTCACCTTTGGAAAATGTGTAAACAGTAAGCAAACTTTATTCAAATATTTTCCCTCATTTTTGCATCAGTAAAATTAAACAAACGCCGTAGCCGAATGGGTTGGTGCGTGACCACTATTCAGAATTCACAGAGAGAACGTCAGTTCGAATCTCGGTGAAAACACCAAAATTAAGGAAAACTATTTTTCTAATAGCGCTCACCCCTCAGCAGGCAATGGCAAAACACCGAGTGTATTTCTGCCATGAAAAAAAGCTCCTCATAAACATATCATAAAATAAAATATCTGTTTAAAAAAAATTTTTTTCTTGTGATTCGAACCAAGGATTTTGGATCGGAAGCTCACATTGCTAGTCGCTCGGCTACCGCGCCATGCTGTCGGCGCTGGCCTAAAAGTTATTTAGTTCGTCGCTACGTTTATATCAACATATAATATAACGCTTCGTAGCCAAGTTGGTCGCTTTTTTCGTTTCACTTTTTCCCAAATCACTCCCAACGATTCTAAAGAAGTTTTCACTTCAAAAAAACTTTTTCTGTCACTTTAATTTTTCATGCACGCAGATGCGAGCCTACGCACTCCCGTATGATAGTCACGCACCAACCCATTCGGCTACGTCGGCCGCTTGCGTAGGTATTTATAAGCACAAACTATTTTATTAGGCCGGTTTTCGTAGCTTTTATAATAATAAACCATCCTCCAACCGGCTGGAGGGGCGCGGTTCGCATGACGCATGAATTATTTTAATAAATCACTTGCAGTAATTAGGCGCATAATTTTTGTTAAGGCGTTAACTGTTTCCTAATTGCTGATTGCTATTATTCAATGAGCAGAACGAAGAGCGATTAATTCTCCTAGCATTCTCGATACCGCAAAAAAAGCTTGCTATTTTTACGCCATTTAAGGCACTTGAAGTCACTTTCTTTTATTCCGCTGTATCCTTTTTGTACACAAAGTAATCGGCAGCCCATCAGCTAAATGACGATATTTTATAATAAATTACTTGTGACAACAATTTACATGCCCACATACATACATACATACATACATACATACAAATATTGTATGATACTTGCTTCATTAACGTCTTTGTGTTTTTGCTGTTGTGTTTTTGTTGTTTACAGCTGCGAGAAGCACAAAATGATTCCACTACATTCATGATAGCGCGTCATCCATTCGAGAGGCTTTTGAGTGCATATCGTGATAAGCTGGTATTTGCCATACCGCACTCCTATCACGACAAACTGGGGCGGCGTATTGTGCGCAAATACCGCAGCAAAGTGAGTAGCAGACACGCGCACGTTGGTAAAAAGTGTGCCAAACACATGTTTATGTTCAAACACATATGTACATATTTATTTATATTTTATATAATATTTATGCTTGCACTCGGTTGCATGAACTACTCTTGACCCGTTTGTTAAGGGGTCCCGGTGATCTAGACTTTTCAAACAATCAATATATTTTTTTTGATTTTTCGAAAGTATAGGCTTTTAAGAACATACTGTCAAATTTTTGGAAGGATATTCACAGTATTTTCGATTCTACAGCGGTTTTAGCAGGTAGAGTCAGATTCGTCTAAACTCAGTTATCTCAATACTACTTTTTTCGATCTGGTGTTGTCAAAAAAAAAAAAAACTATTCAACTTAATAGTCTGAAATTTTAATATGTTGTTCACAACATCAATGGCTATCGGCCGTACTAGAATCATATTATTATTTCAATTATTTCATATTTTTTTATTAAAAAACTGAAAAAAATAACCCGATTTTTAGAATGTCAAATTCATTTGTCGAACTTCTTTTTTTTATTTTTTTTTTTATTCTAGTAGCGGGACATAGCTACAGTCATACTGATTAATAACTTTTTAAAGTTTTTGTATTTCGGATAAATAGAAGACCCAAAATGACCACACCGTCCAGTTCCGTCGGCAGGGTCAATTTCAGCGCCATTTTTTAAATTATTAAACTTAAAAAAAAAACAATTTTGTTTTCATTTTTGTATGTAAAAAAAGCTAAATAAAATAAATATCGTTTTTCATTTTTTTATTGTAAAAAAAATTCCTGAAAATACCCTAAATTTTCGAGCTCTAGAGGGCCAATTTCAGCGCCATTTTTTAAATTATTAAAACTAAAAAGCATTTTTTTGTTTATTCAATTATTAAAATTAAAAAAAAAAATTGTTTTCATTTTTGTATGTAAACGAAGTTAAATAAAGCCCAAAAAATTTAAATATCATTTTTAATTTTTTTTATGGAAAAAAAGTTCCTGAAAATACCTTAAATCTTCGAGCTGTAGAGGGTCAACTTCAGCGCCATTTTTTAAATTATTTAAATTTAAAAAAAAATTGTTTTCATTTTTGTATGTAAAAGAAGCTAAATAAAATAAATATCGTTTTTCATTTTTTTATTGTAAAAAAAATTCCTGAAAATACCCTAAATTTTCGAGCTCTAGAGGGCCAACTTCAGCGCCATTTTTTAAATTATTAAAACTAAAAAACATTTTTTTATTTTTTCAATTATTAAAATTAAAAAAAAATAATTTGTTTTCATTTTTGTACGTAAACGAAGTTAAATAAAGCCCAAAAAATTTAAATATCATTTTTCATTTTTTTTATGGAAAAAAATTCCTGAAAATACCTTAAATCTTCGAGCTGTAGAGGGTCAACCTCAGCGCATTTTTAAATTATTTAAATTTAAAAAAAAATTGTTTTCATTTTTGTATGTAAAAGAAGTTAAATAAAATAAATAACGTTTTTCATTTTTTATTGTTAAAAAAAAAAAAAACTTGAAAATACCCTACATTTTCGAGCTCGAGACCACCGGGACCCCTTAAACTGTTGAAAACCAACAACATAAATACATATTTATGTATATAATTCTAATTATAAACACACGCATTATTGTTCATATATTAATAATTGACATTTTTTTTTTTTTGTTCTTTTTGCAATTATTTACCTTCACTTCGCAGAGTTTGGATATGAATTCGCCGAAATATCCAACATTCCCGGAGTTCGTGCGCTGGCTGCTGGATCAGATCAAGCACGGCAATGTCCAAATGGATATGCATTTCGTCTCGTCGACGATGTTCTGCACGCCGTGTGTCATTAATTTCGATGTGGTCATGAAATTCGACACCCTCGACGAAGATCAATTATATCTCATACACAAGACTGGCTTAACGCGCGTCATAGCGCCAGAGTGGCGAAATGCGGGCAAGGGCAAGAACACGCAGGAGTTGCTGCAATCTTTCTACTCAAAGTTGACACCCAAAGAAATGCACGAACTGTATCAATACTACAAGTGAGTATGCGTTGCAAATACATAAAGAAATAAAGAAAAAAGAAAACAGTGATAGGACGAACAAAGTTGTAAAGTAGGAGCAGAGCTTAGTAGTAGTTGAAGAGTCGCAGAATTTAATAATATTTTGTGTGAAATGAGCTTAACGAAAATACCCGAAGACATTGCATACCTTTTGAAAATAATAGAAATTTGAAATGATGTCGTGTTGCCACATTTATAGCCCTTTTCTAAATTTAAAAATAAAAATGAAACAATGGATTTCAGAAAATGGAACTACCTTTTCATTCACACCATTCGTACCAATACTTTTCCCGAGGTAATCGTGCGGTATGCAAAATTTGCAAAAAGGCGGCCGATGTAGCCGAATAGGTTGGTGCGTGACTACCATGCGGAAGTGCATAGGTTCGAATCTCCGTGGATGAAACACCGGAATGATAAAAAAAGTTGTACCTAATAGCGGTCGTCCCTCGGCTGGCAATGACAAACCTTCCAGTGTAAAAGTTCCGCTGCAGTAGTAGCTGCAGAGTAGATCGCCACTGCGTAAGGCGCGTCAATAGCATATCTGGATAATTTTGGGTAATTTTGAAGAGGTTCAAAAATGGCATTGATTTTTGACAATATTTTTTTGGCCGCCATTCTTATTACATTCTCCATATAAAAGCATTCGAGCATTCGTTATATCCAAGCAAATGCATAACACGCGTAGGTAGATAGATAGATTCTATAAGAGGTTTGCACTTCGATCACATGGACTTTTATGCCCTCTACTCATCACAGTACCTCACCCAGACCCAGTTCTCTTATTACACTTAGAATGAAACTGGTTTGGATTGAGCGTATGTGCCTTTTTTCTGGCTGCAGTTGGCCGAGGAGTGTTTGAGAGAAATATTCTGCGCAAAACCTTTTTGGACCTTTGCACGTTGGCAACAACGAATACTGCAGGCGATGGAACGATGGGCTGTATGAGATTTACGACGACATAGCGCAGCGAATAAAGGTCTAGCGGCTACGTTGGCTGGGTCCTGTCGTCCGAATGGATACAAACGCTCCGGCTCTGAAAGTATTCGATGCGGTACCAGCTGGTGGTAGCAGAGGAAGAGGAAGGTCTCCTATGCGTTGGAAAGATCAGGTGGAGAAGGACTTGGCTTCACTTGGTGTGCCCAACTGGCGCCGGTTAGCACGAGAAACTTTATTAAACTCGGCCAAAATCGCGTAAGCGGTTATCGCGCCAAGTAAGAAGAAGAAGTTGTCCGAGATGTATCAATCTTCTCCGCGCTAGAGCGCTGCATTCCAGGAGAAGGTTCATTGGAGTCTAGTGAAATTAGTCGCAGAAACGGCAAGAGTCCGTAGATCAAATCCCGATCATGTGCAGATGACTTCGCGGTCTGCACTGCTATATGAGGATGCCTGTGAGCATTCTCAGATTATCCTTGGGGAGGGTTAAGAGTTTTTGAAACCTCTTTTGGTTGCACCCTCTCCGTAAGGATTTCGCCTGGCGTAGCTCCATAGTTTGATGTCAGCCAACCTCTCTTAGCGCCACCTCTTCACTCCTGAGCTTCTCCTTGATGGTGTGTTATCTCATAGTTGGGGCTCTATTAGAGGCGAACCACCACAGGCTCTCTCGCCAATGCGTTCGCTATTTCGTGCCCAGTTATATCCTGTGTCCTGGGACCAAAATTAGCCGGATGCAATTGTGCATTCCTAGTAGATTCAGTTTCTCGATACAGTCGAAAACCAGTTAGTGGTTTAATCCCACAGGACTCTATCATCCTGTGACTGTGACTTGACTGTCGTGGGCTTGACTGTCACTCAGAATGGCAACTCGCTCATTCCGGACATTCTTGTCTAAGCTTATCTCTGCATATAGACAGACGGCATACATCTGCGCTTGGAAGATGCTCGGAAAACTACCCATCGGCACAGATCACTTGGTTCTGGGGTCGTAAACTCCAGCGCCTATGCCATCTGGGGTCTTCGAGCCATCTGCGTACCAGTATAGCGTTCACTCTTGGAGTTTTCTTTTCTTGGAGTTTCTATTCTAAACTTCAGTTCGATTCTGAACGTCCACGAATAACAAAAAAAAAAATATTAAAAATCAACGCAATTTTTGAATTATCTTCGACTAAGTATTTCAAAATTCAACGGGCTACAAAACTATGTAACCAGAATTTTTGTAAAAATTCCGGAAAAAAATTTGAGATTTTCGTAAAAAAATTATTGAGTTTTTTCAAAATTTTGTACAAAGTTTGAAACTTTGAGTTATATGGTTTTTTGTAGTATAAACTACTTTTATATTAAAAACCATTAAATAATTAGTCAAAACTTTGTAATGTGCCGACCTGCTGTTATTGTGAACACAGGTGCAAGTAGATGATATTTAAGTTCGAATACGAATAAGATCGTCAGTTTTGAGAAACTACTTCTAAGAAAAGGACTTTAATCACAAGGCTTTCCTCCATTCCGCTTCAATAAAGATGTGTTAAACGTCAAGGCTCATCCTCCTACCGCCTCATTTTTTCCGAAAAACAAAAATTATATTCAGTTCGTCTACTTAAAGAATACTTAAAAATACCTTTCTAATAATAATATCTATAAATAAATGTGAATGCAGTTACTATGTTAATTTATTATTACATCTATTTGTAAGAAAATAATAGAGTTTCTAACACACCTAATAACGTATTCTCATACAAGTAAATGCAACAATTAAGCATTCAAACAATTATATTAATTTAATTTTCTTCTAATTCTCACGCATTTCTCTTCCCGCCAGGTATGACTTTGAGTTATTCAATTATAGTGCGTCATCGTATTTTAATTTGGTACAAGAAAACGGCACCTGAAAATAATTAGGTCCTTCACCATGGACAGCAACAGCAACGACAGCAGTAGCAGCATTTTAGGTGTTTCACAAAGCAGCCACGCACGCACTCCTCAGAGCAACAACGAAGCACACACATTTATGTACACAAATCTACAGCCATATACACGCCCACATACATGCATGCATGCACACATACATACACTGACAAATCATACATATGAACAAACATACGTACATATACAAAAGTAAAAGCTAAAAACCAAAAACCAAAAAGCTCTAAGTAGAAAATTAAAGTAAATAAGTTAGAGAATGACACAATAAAATTGTTCGCAATGAGTAGTGGATTAATAGTGGAAATTTAATAAGTTTCGCAGTATTTACGGCACTCTTTGCATTGATGAACTTGAAGTGCTACATTGGCCAGAAAGTGAACAAAAATTGTAGCCTTCAAATAACTTTTATATGTATCTACATATGTAAATGTAGCATAATGAAGTATTGAAATAGTGCTTGCCACTTTATCGAAAACCTTGCATATCCAGCTAAATTGGTTGCATAATTGCTATATACATACATACATACACACTTATTACGAAACAGGCAGTATTGGCAAGCGCTTGCGAAAGTCCAAGCCTTAGGTACATATGCAGATATGTATGTATTTGAGCATTTTGAAAAGACACTGTACAATAATTTAGCCACGTAGTATAACTGATAAATATGAGCGCAGTATGCGTAGTTACATTTATTGCTAGTAGTGCTAAGCTTAAAATTTTTGCTAATAATTAAATTAAAATAAAGAAATTACAACATAAAAGATTAGATTACTGAGAGCACTTGTTCGATTCAACGGGCAAAGCAATGCTGAAAAAGAGGCGCGTTAATGTTTGAGGTGAAGAACGTGTCCAAAAATATACCGTAACCAACTGAAGGACTCGCATGAATTATTGCCACTTTCGGAATGTATTCGCATCTCAAATACGAGTACATATTGCATACTTATAGGCACGTTGTTTCACGTCAAACCGCCCTCGTGTTGTTAAGAATATAGGTATTTATTGGTGCAGACGCCAAAACATGACACAATAAAAATGTTGCGCAGTACTCGTAATGTTACACGAATAATTTTGTAGGTTTCACTGCATTTTTAACAATTCGTTTTAGAGGAGCACAAAATGCTACTTAGGTAATAATATATTTTTCTAGAAGTTCCGAAGTACATACTTACTTACTTGAATGATAGGCAAAAATAAAAACTAATGCCACTAAATTGGGTCATTTAGACTAAGAAATGTTCGGTAGGCAAAATACAATTGAATAAAAAACAACAAACCAAATGACAACACATTACCCAACCTAAATTGTTGAGCTGAATTGGTCAATTTTGTTATTTCTATTTAAACAAAAAGTTGAGTAATAATAAATCGAATTGAAATTTACCAAAATCTAAACAAGTTTTCTATTTTCTTTTACAACATAAATATGGAACCGGGTAAGTATGTGAAATAGCAAACAAGTTTTTTCCAATAGCAGTTCTCGCAGAAAAGTTAGACCAATCATCAGCTATCATAACGTAGGTCAAGAACAAGACTGATGCTGTTGAAGCAGTAACTTTTCCCTGTCATTCACCGGTCGTCTTCGTCGTCTGTAATTCACCGGTCGTCTTCGTCTAGCCCATCTAGGGGTAGGCCCAGGAAACATGCTGTTTCGACAGTTTGGTTCCATAGGGAGAGGGGTGTTAAATGAGTGGGTTTCGTGGAGCATGTGAAAAGGTGGTTAGTGTCGTGCGGGGTGCCTTCACATGCCGGACATATGTTTGATATGTCGGGGTCAATTCCGGATCGGTAGGAGTTTAATCTGCTACAGTATCCAAAACATAATTGTGCCAAGGTTACGCGGGACTTTCGTGGAATTTGGAGCTCTTCGTCTGCAATGGGTGGTGGTTGGACTCCGATGACGGCATTCGAGGGTCGGAAGGTTAAGAACGTGATGAATGTCGTTTATGGCCTGTCTGTACACTGTCTGATCCAGTAACTGTCTGTTTGTTTTGTCTGAGACCTCGTCCGCGTAGTTGAGGAAATGCCTCCTGATGTGCCTGGGAGGTGGCTCAGGCTCGAGCAAGTGTCTGCATGGGTGAGGCCTGCGGTAACACCCTAGCAGAAACTGCTTACTGAGCAGTTTGTTATGCTCCTTAACAGGCAGCATTTGAGCCTCATTATGCAGATGTTTTATAGGTGACATCAGAAGGCATCCTGTCACGGTCCTTAAAGCAGTGTTTTAGCAGGTCTGAAGCTTCGTCCACTGCGAATCACTGGTTCCAGGCGACCAGACAGGCGCTGCATAGTTTAGAACCGGTCGGTCTATTGCAACATTCCCTTGTCTTTGCCCCAAGTGCTGCCGGCGAGTGACTTGAGAACCTTGTTGCGATTCTGTACTTTAGTTACAATAGCGGTTGTATGCGCTGAGGAGAGTAAGCAGTCAACGGTAACTCCCACAATTTTGGGGTTGTTAACCGTCGGAATATGTGTATCATCGACTTTCACCTTTAGTTGTAGCTTGACCTCCTTTGTCCAGGTGGTGAAAAGGGTCGCCGTGGATGTAGGGGAGAGTTGTAAATTCCTCGCAGTGAAGAAGCGAGAAAGGCTGGCGAGGTAGTCGTTTACCGTGGAGCATAGGCCATCAAATACATTCCCATGGCAGCCGGTTCTACGTTACCGGAATGACTCGGGTTTTTTCCGACCAAGGGCTGCCACCCCAGTAAACTAGCCCTGTCTAGTGTACCGTATCCCACCCGCCAGGAAGGGATCGACAGAAGCGGTTTCAGTTGTCCCCTTCTCAGACATCGGTGTCCCCTTGACCGTTGTTTAAGGGGTTAGGGGTAGTCAGAGGCCCGAAAAAATGATGATTTTCACGAATTTTTTTTTGCTACTTAATTAATTTATTTAACAAAAATAAAAACATAGCATAAAAACATCATGTTTTAACTTGACTTCACCAAAATTTCAAAAAAAAAATTAATAATTGCAAAAGTTATCGCTGTTTGTGTGAAGCCCGTTTCTCCAGAAGTCCCTTGCGGTGAACATCACAAGTCCTTGCAGATTCATCTAAAACCAATCGGATGAGAAAAATTATTTTTATTGATAGATAATCTCGAGCCGGATCGAAGCTTTTTTTTTTCAAAATGAACAAAATGGCGGCCTCAGAAAATTTTTTCCAGATTTTAGAAAAAAAACCAACAGTTAATTGTTAAAAAAAAATCGAAATTTTTGGAAAAAAAAATCCTTCGATCAGGCACAAGTTTTTTATGTTTTTCAAAAGCTGTATAAATTTTATTGAACTCTACGTAGCGGTTTTTAAGTTACAGTGTTCACCAGTTTGAAAAACATAGTTTTGAGAAAAACGCATTTAAAGTTTTGCTATCGGCTCCGGAGCGGCCGAGCGCCCTTTGTTAATTGTTGAATAACTTGAAAAGTATTTGTCGGATTCACTTCAAATTTTTACACAATATTTTTAAAACATTATACTTTAAGAAAATGCAAAAAACAAAAAATCGATTTTTTGAAAATTCTGACTACCCCTAACCCCTTAAGGAAAACCGCACCATTTCTTTCTTAAAAAAGCCTAAGACTGATAGAGTTCTAACTCAGTGTTATTTCAAAAACATTTTGGCCTCAGTACGACAGAAGCAGGACGCTTAAAGTGCTGGGAATCCCACACCACTCAATTTTCAAACTCATAGCCGTGGTCACCGATCACTGGGTGATCGGAAGTCATGCGGAGAAGCTTGGACTCGAAAGATACAGAAAAGAAGCTGTTGAACACTTTCTTGGCAAATATCCGGGTCTGGCCGCTAGGCGCTTGAGGTTCGGGGATATCCTGAGCTGTTCTCCAGCCTAGATTCCGTTTCTCACCTCTACTACATCAACAGCACCAGTTGGCTGTAACCGGTTGTTCTTCCTTTGCCCATTCCACGTCGTTCTTTGGAATTCGGCATTCCATAAACGTCATTACACCATATTTTGCATAAAAATTTGGGTCTTAAGGCTTATAAAGTCCAGTTAACACAAGAACTCAAGCCGGCCGATCATCAACAACGTCGTGTCTTTGCTGATTGGGTCGTTGAAATGCATGAAAATGATCCGGGATTCCATCGAAAAATCATCTTGAGTGATCAGGCCCATTTCCACCTAGGTGGCTTCGTCAACAAGCAAAATTGTCGAATCTGGGGCTAAGAAAATCCAAGAGTTATTGTTGAAAGGCCTCTCTATCCTCAACGTGTGACTGTTTGGTGCGGTTTATGGTCCGGCGGGGTCATTAGACCTTACCTTTTCGAAAATGAAGCTGGAGCAACAGGTACGGTGAATGGATTGCGCTATCGAGAGATGATTAACAATTTTTTATGGCCGGAACTGGATGGTATTGATCTGGGCAACGTTTATTTTCAACAAGACGGCGCTACGTGCCACACAAGCAACGAAATCAAATGTTTAATATCAAAATAACACCTCTTATTGGAAAACCCTTTATTAGTCTTTGTTGACATGCTGAGTGACCACTGTTGGACAATTTTAATTAGAAATAAACGTTTTGCTAGTTTTCACATATTTTTATTTCAACCAATTTTTTTTTTTTATTTAATTTTTTTATTATTTGATACTTTAGTCTGTTTGTATGTATGTTCGGTTTATTACATATCCTTTATTGTAAATTTCTTCATTCTGCTACTAAATCTTAAACTATTTCATATACATATGTATGTTTGTATGTGTGATTTTCTGCAGCCAATTTGTATTAACATAAAATATTATTTTACAATGTTTTAGCTGAAACTAATTTCGCAAGGTAAATTTTATAATTGAAACATAAAAAGAAAAATATTGGAGTTTATAAACTAAATTTGCTTAAATTAAATACAACTAAGTTTTGAGTGTTTCTGCTATTAAATAACCGTTATGGTTCATGTAGGCTTACAAATTTCTGTACTTGATTTCCTACAAAGACGGAAAAGTAGATGAAAAAAAAAATTCAAGTCGTGCGCACGAAACTCGGGAAATACTCGAATCTATTACAGCAACGGCAACGGTTTTTGGTTTGAAATCGAACGATTTTCATCTTTTCTAATAAAGGAAAATGCAGGAGGGTTGCCCTTCCAGAAACTGCATTGGGTCTACTTTTAATAGCTCTAATAAAGGCTTATTTTTGGGCAGCACTAAGTTAAGAGATAGCCAGAGACAATATCACTACTGGAATACTGAAATGCGCTCTTCTTTTTATAGAAGTCCGTTGAATTTTGAAAAAGACTTTCAGAAGCACTAAAAGCATGGGATAATAGGATTTGCTATGGTCAGTTATCAAAATTGTACGGTAAATAGGCAGCAGTAAGATGATGTTAAATTGTAAGTTGATTGGTGAGAAATGTAGAGAGAATGAAGAGGATGTCAATCACATCTGGTATTTGCGAAAAAGGACAATATTTGTATATACGAGTATTTATGAAAAAGTTTCAATACCAGCTTAAAAATTTTTACCTATCAGCGTAAAAGCTCGAAATTTTTTAAAAATCGAAAAGTTGTGATTACTTTTAATATGTGAAAGTGTGAAATACTTCAAATTAAAACAACTGCCAAAGTACAGATGAAAGGTTTGTTCGTAAATAAAGCGCCACTAGTTCGGTTCACAGTAAGATTGACTAAAGCATTGCGTTCGTTAAAGTGACTCATCGCTGCATTGCCATATTTATGCTTTTGTTGCAAGAAACTTTTCAAAAATTTTAATTCTTAATTATTTGCTTATCATTTTTGAATCAAAATTAATTAGAATAATTTTCAACTTTTTTATGAAGTTTTATTAGAAGTTATGGAAATATTTGTTTTGAATAATTTAAAAATTATTAAAAATCTCATATGGCAAGAGATGAACAAAATAGGCATGAATCAAGATGTCATCATTTCATAAGTTATGTTTATGCTGTTGTAACACAACAACAATAACATTTCAAAAATTTGATACATTTTTAATTTCCATTTTTCCATTAACGAAATTTACTGTACTAAAAAGGGAAATAAAAAAAGAACAAACTTTTCGACAAACTTAAAATATTTTAATTTTTTCTAATCTTGCATTTTTGATTCAAAATTACAAACATATCAACGATCACGGATTAAATCGATATAGAAGGCAATAGCAATCAGTGTGTTCGAGCTGCGAATTGCGGTGGTGTTACTTTTTATGAGACATCACGTACCAGGCGAAAATTCTAGTGGCGTCCGGTCAACAATCTGTTGTTCATCGCTAGCAAAAAACCCAATAATTTAATTTGTTGTTTTATTGTTAAACCGGCCTTCAGTTAACAAACGAAAAATAATTGTTTGGAGGTCTTCAAAACGTTTTTAAAACAAAACAATAAAAATCATTACAAAAGGTTTTAATACGCAATAGAGTTGGGTAAGTTTGTAATGAATGCTCTCTTAATATTCAATATAATTAAATTATAGCTTTTAACGAAAAACCAAAAAAACCAAGCACGACTGAAACCAAGTTGTTGGTCTGATATCAACTGGACATACATATAATAATAACTAAAAAATAATAATAATAATAAAAAAAAAATAATAATAAATAGAAATAACTTAAAAAAAAATAATTAAAAAATAATAATTAAAAAAATAATAATAATAATAAAAAAAAATAATAATAAATAGAAATAACTTAAAAAAAAAAATAATTAAAAAATAATAATTAAAAAAATAATAATAATATTTAATAAATAGAAATAACTCAAAAAATAATAATAATTAAAAAAAACTAAATAGAAAAAAATTTAAATATAGTCGCAACATGTAACATAATTTTTGCGAAGTTTTTCACTGTTAACTACAACAATCAAATAAAAAATAAAAATAAAAAAAATACAAAATAAAAATAAATAAATAAATATAAAAAAATGTGTAAGGGGTTAGGGGTGGTCAGAATTAAAAAAAAAATTAATTTTTTTGCATTTTTTTTCAGTGTAATACAGTGCACTCGCGGTAACTCGAATAGCCGCTAAGTCGAACGACGTGCTAACTCGAACACATTTTTTTCCCTATTGACTAGTTTGTAACTCGAACAATATTAAAGCGCTATAACTCGAACAAAAAAACAAATTTATTTGTACACACATTCTTTTCAAACATGTACATTTTGTACATACATACATATGTAATAGTATATGTATATAAATTATATGTATACTAGTGTATTGTCCATATGAATATTTCGACGTTAATATCCCGTTAGTTTTCTGGGAACAACATCTTGCATTGACCAAATTGCTTTAAATTTGTCATTTGTAGTGTATCAGTGCATGTGAGTAATGGATCGTAAAAGGTTGAAGTGTTTAACATTAAAAAAGAGGGCTGAAGTCCTTAACAAAATTAAACGTGGATGTAGTGTTACTTCTCTAGCGAAGGAATATGGGGTAGCCAAGTCCACCATAAGTCTTATAAAAAAGAAAGACAAGGCAATTTTAAAAGCAGTAAACAACACGTTTTTGGGTCCTGGGAAGAGGAGAACTTTAAAAGCTTCTGAGTTTCCTAAAATGAAAGCCGCTTTATACAAATAGTTTCTGTCCCAAAGAAAAAAGAATTACCCAATAAGTGGACTCATCTTGAAAGAACATAACATGAAAAACATAATTTACAGGTCGAATTTACGCTTTATGATGTTAACAAATGGAATGATGGTGCCGAATTTACCGACACAGCAGTAATAATTGAAACTAGTGATTCTGAGTCTGAGTTTAACAACACAACTGAGACATGTGAGCGGATATCATCTGAGGGGGCAGTTAGCTCTATCAATAAGGTAATTCAGTGGGCCACAACTGAACAAGTAAGCCCCGCAAAGGTTAACACTCTTCAACATTGCTGCAGGCAAGAAAAGACAAACACACATTACAACTTTCTTTTCGGCCTAACTTTTCTGTTAAAGCTGACTTTTTTTGTGTAACTGACACAAATACTGCCAAATATTTGATGAAAAATATTGAAACGAATTAATTATTTTAAACATATTCATGTTCATATCCATATGTAAATAAATAAACAAATTTAATTGAAAAAAATCGATATCGATGACTGTTTTTTTAACATAGCACACTCAATTGATAAGTCGAACAAATTCGATAAATCGAACAGCGCCTGTTTTAATTAGTTCGAGTTATCGCGAGTGCACTGTATCTTAATATCTTATCGTGTGAAAATTTGAAGTGAGTCCGACAAATACTTTTCGAGTTATTCAACAACTAACAAACGGCGCCCGGGCGCTCCGGATAAGCCACAAAAGCTTTAAATCCAATTTTCTCAAAACTATGTTTTTTGAACTGGTGATCACTGTAACTAAAAAACCGCTTGGTAAATTACAATAAAATTTATACTGCTTTTGAAACCATAAAAAACTCGTGCTTGATCGAAGGATTATTTTTTCGTTTTTTTTTTCAAAAATTTGGATTTTTTTAAACAATTAATTGTCGGGGTTTTCTTAAAAATCTGAAAAATATTTCCTGAGTCTGCCATATTGTTAATTTTGAAAAAAAAGAAGCTTCGATCAAGCACAAAATTATCTATTAATAAAACTAATTTATCTTGTCCGATCGATTTTAGATTAATCTCCAATGACTTGTGATGATCACCGCAAAGGACTTCTGAAAAAACGGGTTCCACACAAACAGCGATAACTTTTACAATTATTATTATTTTTTTTTTTTGAAATTTTGCTAAAGTGAAGTTGAAACATGATGTATTAATGCTCTGTTTTTATTTTTGTAAAATAAAACCAGTGACTAGAAAAAAAAATATAGAAAATTATCATTTTTTCGGGCCTCTGACTACCCCTAACCCCTTAAGGGGGAACGCCACTGTGGGGGGGTAAAAAAATAGTCGATTTTCGGGAATTTTTTTTTGTAAGTAGGAATGATTATTCGAGGATCGGACAAAAGGCATTCATTAAATATGTATTAAACTAAGTTGATGTAAATTTTTATTAAAAAATTATGAAAATTAACAAATTTATGTAAATAAACGTAACGAGTTATAGAAAACGACGTCATCTGGTGGCAGCGATAGAGCAATGAATAATCATCTGAAATCAAAAAACCAAAAATTTTATTAATCTAAACAATAGTGGCTACGTAGCCGTATTTTTTTTTTGGTTTTTGACAAAATGGTGGTGATTTGAATTTCGATGTGTGTTTTTCACCATTTTTTTTGATTTTCAACAGACTCAAAAAAATCAAAATTTTTAAAATCGGCTACGATAGCCAATGCGATAAAAAAAAATTTTGAAAAAAAAAAAAATTAAAATCGGTTTATTAGTCTTCGAGAAATCGTTGCCACCGTATAAAAAAAAGTCATTTAGAGAAAAACGCGTTTGAAATAAAGCATCGTATCGTAAGGGCTACGCGGCCGAACCGACGGGCGCTCACTTAAGTGCACATAGAATCGGGAATAAAGCAAATTTCGCTTTAAAATTTTTACCACATTTTCTTGAGTAGTTATACTAACAATTTATACAAAAAAAAATCGATTTTTTTTATTTTCACAGTGGCGTTCCCCCTTAAATGTAGTTACAACATAATTTTTCCGGGCCTTCCACAGCCTTTCAAGGGAGAAATCCATCATCTCAATAGTTATTGAAAAGTTAAAAATTGCCATACTTCCTTTCAACTCTTTCAAGTACAAGCACCTTCAGTGCAAAATAACGCAAATTTCCAGCAGCGCGTCAAGCCAGTAACAATGGCTGCAATATTGCGTCGCCCGAACACACCCAACGTTTTCTCTTTGTATGCCCGTATTGATTACTATTTATTATTGTTTAATGCGCTGAGAACAGAGCAACAAAGCACCAGCAATAGCCAAACGTACAGTAGCAGCTGTAGATGCATGCAAACTAATATCACATCATAAAAACGTGGTTCGATCTGCACAACCACTTTGCAGCAACAACAACAATCACTTGAATTGCTGAACTTCGTTTGCCGTATTGTAATTAGAATTAGCTAAATTTGAGAAAAATAACAGCTTACATGAAAAGTTTTGTGGGAAAAATAAGGCTGCTAAATTTAAGTGGGGAGCCTGGTTTATGAGGTCTAAAAATTGCATCTCTTTGCGATTTTTTTTTTAAGGAAAAAATTAATTTAGCACTGCAAAGTTTTTTCTATCTTTTAATGAACATTTAAAAAGTATAAAAAATATTTGTACTGGTTAAAATAAGTTGAAAAAAATGTTTAACATAGAAATTAGTAGAGCGTTGCAACGCTGGAGTTCCCAACTGGCGTACAAGATACAGCTCGTAATTATTATCTAAAGCAACAAATTCAAATGGATTTCTAATTATCATGATTTTTTATTCTAGATGAACTAAGAAAACTGAGAGAAATTCCAAAATTTCAACTTTTTGAAGGTTTTAAAGAAAAAAATGCCTTTCTATAAAAAAAAAATTCACTTCAACTTGGTATAAAAATCTTGGAAAAATTTTGTTTTATCTTTTTTGTTAGTTCAAATAGAAGAGAATTTAATACTGAAGGGAACAAGCTATGATTCATTTCAAAAGGTGCATTCGTTTTTTCTTTCATTCATGTACGCCAATTCAAAGAAATCATAAAAATGAAAAGTCGAGAAAAGAAGATAAAGTTTGTACTATAGCTGTCCGGTCACAGCGTAACTACCTAATGCTCGCCTACCTTTGGCTTTGTATCTACGGAAATATTGAGAATTAGGCTCTGTAACTTTGTGTGAATATTCTAAAATATATTAGGAATCGCTTAAAACGAAAAAAAAAATTGATTTTTTTGACCTTATAAACCAGGCTCCCCCCTTAAGAAAAAATGACAGCTTACATGAAAAGGTTTGTTGGAAAAATAAGGCTGCTAAATTTTAGAAAAATGACAGCTTACATGAAAAGGTTTGTTGGAAAAATAAGGCTGCTCATATTTGTTTTAATTATAAATAGCGGCTGTTTTATTTCAAACGTTCTTGTTTAAATACATTTTATTTTCACCTACTGTAACTCATGCTTTTCATCTTTTTTATTTAAAAATTCGTTTATTTGGGAACTCCCTTTTTAATGCGCCGTTCGTTCATCAGTGGTGCTTGTTTGCACACAAATGAGGCGTTGTAAAAAAAAAAAAAAAAAAAACAATTAAAACAAAAAATAAACAAATTTAAACAAAAAAAAAAAAACAACCAAACATGTGTGTGTCTATTAATCCAGCCGACGGCTATAACTTCACTTATTCTTTCAGGTTCTTCTTGTGTCTATTTCACGAATTTATTACGTTGTTTGTTTTTGTTTCTTATACATCCGGTTTGTTTTATATAAATTACTTTAATTTATTCATTTATAACTACACAATTTCATTGTAATATACAATAGTTAAAACTAAGTTTCAGCCAGCATTAAAATTTTGTTTAATGTTCAACTTCTATTTGCATTTTCGTTATTTGCCGTTTTTGAATATTCAACTTTTTACATTTTACAAAAGAACTTTATACTTTAAATCTGCAGTATACAAGTTGTTGTATGACAAACCATAAAAATTAGCTTAATTTACGTAAATTTACATAGTGTTTAATAGACTACAATTTCAGTAGAATTTCTAGTAATTATTGTGGTCGCAATCACTATTTTTTTTCTTCCTCTTTATGCTCTTCATATCAACGTTAAGTTAATTAGAAAGGGTTACTGGTTGTTTGATTGGTTGGTGTGTGATATCTTATATATATTTGCTATTCTTGGGTGTTCATGTTAAAAAGTATTTATAATGCCTTGCAAATAAGTCTACAATAAGCAGTTTGTCACTATGTATTTTCTATTGTTTTACTTCTATTTATAGTTGTTTATCGGTTAGAGTTTTCGCTTAGTCTAAAATTTATAACTGTGTTGTATGGTTTAAACTTAATAATTAATATTTTAGGCATATTACTTTTTAGGCCATAAAGTCTTACAAATATACAAATTTCTATGAATATTCTATTTAAGCCTAGTCCGAACTTACAATATTAAAGTTGGTTTTGAACCACTCGAATTATTTAGTGAGTGCTGTGGTTTGGCAGCAAAGCGACATGAATGTTGAATACTTTTCATTTTTTGTTTTTCATTCGCTAGCTTTGTTGCTTAAATATAATTTGTTAAGGACTCGAGTCAACGAGTAGTTCAATTGTAGCTTATTAAGGAAATTTCACGCGCTAGTTCACAGGCTCTTATTGTGTGTGTGTGTATGTGTGTAAATATTGTGCTGGTATAGGCCAAATTGTTTTCGTCTGTCATTGTCCATCATTCATGTAGCTTTGCGGCACAAACTCTTTGCGGCATTCACGCTAATTGGGTGCGCAGCGGCAAATATGCGCTGAGGGAATGCGTAGGCACGCACACAATACACTCAAAGGTTTTTGCTTATTAATTCATCTCCTAATTCAATATATACCAATCCTACATGAAAATTTATACACCTAAATATGATTTTTAATGCTTGCTTTCTCTTGTGGCTAACAACGCATTTTCAGAAGAAACAATAGAAAACGACTTTTAATCAGCATAAACAAAATGTAAAAAAGATTGCAGTTATTAACCTAAATTTATAAGGCCATTTTTATATATATTTATAATTATTTCATTTGAATCAACGCAATGACTTCTGCCTAAGTTTAAGTTGTGTTTAAGCTTGTGTTCTTATACAAATTGCATACGTAAACAAAGTGGATTTACAAATAGTTTGAAGCAAGTTTAAGAGCACGAAATATGCTTAAAATAAAAATTGCGTCCGTCATACCACTTCTTCATATCCTTTATTCACTTAGAAATAGTGAATTCATTTTGCAAAGTCCGTTTCTGTTGCATACATAAAAGTTATAACTTTTATTTTACTTTAAATAAATCAATAATAAGGGGAAATAATGCTGTTAAGTGTTACAAAAAAAAAAAGAAAAATAATGAGAATAATAAAAAATACGTATAATATTAGTGTAGTTCTTACTAAATATTGCAATAATCCATCCAATCTAACCACACATCCTTTTTCAGCCTAATAGCAACTTTTAGTCAGCTTTATTATGTGACGCAACTAATAAAACATTTTGGCGTCAATCGTAAAAAAATTGCATTTTATACAAGAAGCGTTGAGCTAAAAAAATTAGAAACGTTGCATTCAGTTTACTTTGCAATTAAAATGTGATTATAAATATAAATTGTTACGAGGTGTGCTATGTTGAAACAATAGTTGTAAATAGAAAATGGTAAAATAAAGGGATGCAATGACTATAGTTGGCGTTATGTTAGTTTCAACATGTACGGAGCGAACATATCGTATTATGTTTTCCTTAGTAGTTGTACAAAATCGATCACTTAAGATATGCTTTATATAACATTTGGCTTCTGCACGTGTCGCGCTCCTGCTCCATGAAGAAGAGCATGTCGCGTAGATTTACGCGTTTAATGCGTGGGCGTAGCGACACGGTTGGCGTATTCGAGCCGCCTAATGCACCACCAACAGTCGAATTCTGCAAGATATTTTTTATATTAAAATAATCGCAACTTAATGGTTGCAAAACTTTTTTCTTGTTTACGTACCGTTCCAGCGCCGGTTGCGTCGTTGTCAAGTTTGGGTTTTTTCCGTGGGCCGATGGCTTGTAACGCCGTCATGTTGGCATCTCGCTGGCGCAACTCTTCCATTTCAGCACGCTGCATTTCTTTCGCCTGCAATTAGCGAAAATTTCGTTTATTTAAAAGCTTAAACACGATTATTTTATTTATAAATTACCCGCGCTTTCATTTTCGCCTGCTCGGGATCTTCAATTTTCGACCGGGATTTGGCAGCACGCAACAACATTTCTCTTTCTAATTCCTCATGACGTTTTTGCTCTGCTTTATCCAATTCTTCAAGGAATTTTATTTGGCCGCGCACATCTTTTGTGACTTCGTATCGTGGGTCCACCTAAAGTATTCAATTTTCAATATATTAAGTAACCACCCACATTCATAATTCCGTATGCAAAATACTGAATTCTGTATAAATGTTTGTAAACTGCTACAACAACAACAACATGATTTTTGTATGCTCATTATAACTACCTTAATAACATCGATTCGATGCTCTGCTATCACCGCTAATTTCTGCACGATATTTTTCAGCCGCTCCTGACACGCATGCGATATCAAAACCGCCACATCTTGTGATGGTTCTTCTAGACCGCGTTCCATTACCATAGCACGTATGCGCGCTTGTAGTGCCGGCAAATGCAAAAATACTTCGTCCTTGCATGAACGTATCTGAGTGCCAATATTTTCCGTGCTGCCTAGAATGCGTTGTGACTCCTCAGCTAAATTGACACCGCCCATGGCAGCGACGTCATTTATGTCATCGTCCCCATATAATGAGGAAGACATCGATAAAGCGGGCTGTTGGTAGAAAGAAGAAGCTGCGGTTGCAGCAGCGCCCGAAGCATTCGCTTTCTCCTCCTTTTCTTTATCCAGTTGTTCTTTCTTCTTTTTGCTTGATGCTTTGCTGGCTGACGCAGCACCAGATTTTGCCGTTGACTTGTTCGCTGTGGCAGTCAATGTCGGTGTGGCAGGTGTGATCTTCTCTTGCTTTATAGCGCTAATGTCCAATTTGTTGTCGACAATTCTTAAGCTCTCTCCTATACCCACAATCGAGGCATTGCTGCTCAAATGGCTGCTGCTGTTCATTAAGGCGGGGGGCAGTTGTACGATGGGTAGTGATGGAGTAGGCAGCGATGTCCCACTGCCTGCATTGGAATATGTCGCCACGGAATTGATAGTGGATAACATTGTAGATACCGCGGACAGGGATGGTGTTGACGAGGGTGGCAAGCTGTTAGAAATAGCTGCAAGTGAGGGCGGGTGATTGGATGCAACGAGCGAGGGTACAGGCGAAGAGATCGCTTTGATTTGAGTTTGTCCGACTTTGACGTGCGTAATGCCCGATGGCGTGTTTTTACCCTTGGTAGTACGTATTTGGACCGTTGCGGGTCTGCTGATTTGAGTTACTGTTGGCGCTCGTATATGCACAATATTCTGTGGATAAACAATTACGTCACACATATCAACGCAACAGACAGCTATAGACTTACCGCTTGCGTCGGGGCAGTAGGTAGCTGCGCATTCTGCTGTATGGACGCTGGAATGGGTCCTCGGATTTGGGCATTAACAAGACGCGGCCCGTTAGTGGGGCCTTGTATGCGAATTCCACCCTGCTGTTTAGTGATGGTCGTATGCCCGATGGGCCGTGGCGCACCGAGACCTCCTGGTGAAATCATTCTAACTTGCGTTTGCCCAATGGTAGTTGTTTGATTTTGACTAATGGGACGTATTTGCGCCTGAATTTTCTGCATAATAAAAATCGTACAAATAAATAGGAAGCACAAGATTAAGTACTCCAATATCCTGCTTACCGGAAACTGTTGCAACGTTGTCAAGCCGGCAACATGTTGCGGTGGCGGCTTAATGCCTTCAATTACAAGTTCCCTCGTAAAGAGAGCTTGTCGCAGAAGTGGTAAACTTTTCTGCAAGTACAACGAAATATCGAATTTTAAATTGAGATGGTAAATCACGGAAATTACTACGAAAATATGTTTTACTAACTTTTAAAAAACCGATTAGACAAGGTTGTGGACTGGCGTTTAGGAGACGTTCCAGCCGATCGCAAAATTCCTCGGGCTCAACATTCGCATTTACCAATTCCTGTATGAGGTTCCGCACATTCTTTTCCACCGGCTTGGGTTCACGCGTCGCTAAGTCAATCAAGTTAGCCAGGAATTTGCGACATTTCTCTTTGGTATTTCCCTGCGCAGCACTTTGGGTTGTCGCCGCTGTTGGTGTCCCGGTCGTGGTGCCGCCACTGGCCGTGAGTACCGCGCTGTGGTTGTTACTCATTGTCGTTGTGTTCGAAGTGCCAGTGGAGGCGGTGGAACCGGTTGAATGTTGCGCTGGAATTGTTTGAATTTGGGTTATCTGCGGTTGGGGCAGTAAATGTTGAGTCTGCTGGTGAATTTGTTGGTGCTGCGATTGCAAATGCGATTGCTGTTGTTGATGCTGCAATGTGGTCTGGTGATGGTGAGGCTGCTGCAATGTGATATTCGCCTGGGACGTGTACGTATGATGGGGGCCCGCTGTACTCGAGGCAACTGAGTTCACAACAATATTATTGGATGTGGACGAGGACACTGCCATCGACTGCAGGAGCAACAAAAATACAATAATTACTTTTATAGTGCAACACAAATCGCGTGAAAATGCAATATGCAAATTAAAGTAATGTGAAAAATGAATGAAACCAGAAAGAAAAAATCGCAAGACCAACAATCAATTTACCTAGATAGAGTTTTTTTAAATTAAATTTTTCATTGAACTGATATTTCAAAGCCATCTAAGAGATAATTTCTAACTATTTTAAATTAATATTTAAAGAGCAGGCAGAATATACTTTTACACAACAGCAATATAGCCACAAATTAAAGGCAAATACAAGAAAAATTAATTAAAAAATTTTTTCAACTGAATAAATTAATTAATGAAGCAAATTTTACAACCCATAATCAAATGTTTACAAAAACTAAAGTACCGTAGATATTTCAAGGCATTGGCAGGAAGAAACAGTAAATCAACAAAATGTAACCATAATTATAGGAATATACATATATGTACATACATAAGTAACTAACGAATGGCCTAAATTTATGTAAATTGCTTTTCATGGCTTTAGTATCACCCTTCTATTTAGGTTTTTGGCAATAGCAACCCAAACACAGCAAATATAAATCTTCGTTTTTTCCATAATTAAAATATTAAGTTAAACACGGTTTGGTTTTCAGAAAAGGTAAGCCGGAATTAAAATTTTATAATCCCGCCCTGTCAACTAATTCAAGTAAATATTTTGTAATTGATATTTTTGTCAAGGATATGTAGTGTACCAGAGCCTATTTTCTGCCTTCTTTGACTTCAACGTTTCGTACCAGCATTCGCCCAACATTTGCAATTACGTAAGTGTCAGAAATGCATGCAGGCCACACCGAAACATCAATGGCTTGGTTATGAAATAATTCAATGGTTTATTTGCCGACATGAATTCCGCAGTTCTGGAATTGTCTTGTTGGAATGAGTATCTGTTCGGACAACTTAAGGAGGGATATTTTTAGTGGAATCACCACACACGTAGTAGTGACGGTTACTACATGGTGGGAAGGCATTTTTAACCCAACCTCACAGCAAAAAAAAACCTGGGAGCCTGGTTTATAAGGTTAAAAAAATCATTTTTTTTTTTCGTTTTAAGCGATTCCTAATATATTTCAGAATATTCACACAGTTACAGAGCCTAATTCTTAATATTTCCGTAGATACAAAGCCAAAGGTAGGCGAGCGTTAGGTAGTTACGCTGTGACCGGACAGCTATAGTACAAACTTTATCTTCTTTTCTCGACTTTTCATTTTTATGATTTCTTTGAATTGGCGTACATGAATGAAAAAAAAATAAAAGAACCTTTTGAAATGAATCATAGTTTGTTCCCTTCAGTATTAAATTATCTTCTATTTGAACTAACAAAATAGATAAAAAAAATTTTTTCAATATTTTTATACCAAGTTGAAGTGAATTTTTTTTATAGAAAGTCATTTTTTTCTTTAAAACCTCCAAAAAGTTGAAATTTTGGAATTTCTGTCAGTTTTCTTAGTTCATCTAGAATAAAAAATCATGATAATTAGAAATCCATTTGAATTTGTTGCTTTAGATAATAATTACGAGCTGTATCTTGTACGCCAGTTGGGAACTCCAGCGTTGCAACGCTCTACTAATTTCTATGTTAAACAAATTTTTCAACTTATTTTAACCAGTACAAAATTTTTTTATACTTTTTAAATGTTCATTAAAAGATAGAAAAAACTTTGCAGTGCTAAATTAATTTTTTCCTTAAAGAAAAAATCGCAAAGAGATGCAATTTTTAGACCCCATAAACCAGGCTCCCCCCTTAATCTCAAAAATGGTAATAAATTGCAATTCATTTAAGTTATCTGCTCAGTTACTCATACGAGTTGATGGTAACTGAAGTTCTAGGCAACCACTTGCATATTATCAGAAGCCCGCCTCCGCAATGCCGCTTCGGTTACTTCCTTAAAATAAAATAAATAATTGGCGCGCGCACTTCTGTTAGTTGTATCGTCGCGCGCCTCCTCCTATTTGTGGCGTGCGTCTTGATGATTTTCCACAAATGGAGCGACTCCGAGCGGCAAATCATATTTTTATGAGGAGCTTTTTCATGTCAGAAATACACTCGAAAGTTTGTCATTGCCTGCTAAGGGGCGACCACTATTAGAAAAAAATTTTCTATTATTTGATGTTCATGCACAAAGGTGCGAACCAACGCACTCCCGAATGTTAGTTACGCACCAACCCATCCGGCTACGACGTTTTGAAATCTAGCAACTAAATGATTAAATAAATTTTGTGTTACGTTTTCCCAATCACCGCGCATATTAAGTCTGGCAAACTCGTACATTTCTTTTCTATGGCGTGGCATTAAACGTCGTGCAACTTTCAATTCAGATCTGATAATATTCGTATTGCCTTCCAAAAAATGGATGTGCTTACGGATTGAATGAGATCGTAAGTAACTGCGGTACAACTCTTCAACGTTCCAACAGTTTCCTTGGCAATTTTCCCTTCGCTCCAGGCTGGATGCATTTTAGACTGCCCTGTATCCTTCAACTTCTTCATATATTCTTCATTAAAAAACTTGCTGATCGTTGAACGAGATCTACCAAGTTTCTTGCTAATCGCATGGAAGGATAGTCCTTGGCTTTTTAAATCGATAATTTCATCTTTTTCAGAATTAGCCAGCCTTATTGGGCGCATCAGCATTTTAATTTGATATTTTTTTAGAATTCACTTAAAAAACAAAACAAAACGCAGGTGCAGCTTAACTTGCTAAACAGTTTCACTGAAGTAATGGTGTTATATTTATGAAAAAAAAGAAAAAAAAAAAACACATGGAGAGCACGCATTCCCTATCAAAAGGTAATTATTTACACTAACAACTATGAACTTTTACTGTTGTTTTTTTATTTACTTTGCTTTCTAAACATATTCGTGTAGTGCATTGGGCTATTTTCAAAAATCCAAACATGAGGGTGGTGCTAAAATTATGGAAACTACTTGAAGCAGGAAGACTTAGACTGTAATCCACGTCGAGAGAAGCATAAATATTTCCCTACCGTAGAAATTTCTGTATATCGAATCTTGAGAAGCGTAAATAGGAAATTACATTTCAGCGAAATTCAAATAAATGAAATGGACGTCAATGGGGTTTCCAAAACACGAAATAAAGAAATGTTTATCTCCATAACAAATAACATAATTTCAGTGCGGGATATTGTCAATTTCCGCCATAAATTTAACTTGTTCGAGCATAGTTTTTCAGGTTGACTGTGTCAAACTTAAACTAATTTTCATTTCCTTAATGCACTTTTAACTTATTTATTTATGATCCATGAATATTTTACAAGTCATAAGTTATGTTTCCACCAACTAGAGTACTGATTCTAAGAACGCGATGCCTAAAAAAAAAAGAATCGGAAAAGGTTTTCATGCATGCAAGTGTGCTAAAACGAAATTCATTGGTGAAAAATTTAGGAATGAAGTTAAATTATGTTCACAAACTGACTAAGTTACACATTTAGAGCCATGCCATATTAATTTCACGGTTATGATAAAACTACTGCTTTTGAAGATTTTTGTAATAACCATAAATAAGGATGAATTAAGTATTCATCTATTTTTTTTTTTTTTAATATTATGTCAACGTATTAGACACTGCATTCTAAAATTTCAAATACATTACAAAATTGAGTAAACTAAACAGTCCGACAGTATGAATACGAGTATACGAGTAATGCATCATTAAATAACAAAAGAGAAGTCTAACCAACGAATTTGTTTGGAAAATTAAAAAACATTTAAGTAGACGAATTTTCTATCGCAAAAAATAGTATACAGTAGAAGTAATAGAGTGCGCCCAACTCTTCGCTAGACGATGCTTGGCCACACTTGCGGCCAATATGCAATTTGCAGAGACTGCATCAACGCCAGCCAAAGAGCCGCGAACACGAAATGAAATCTTTGGGATTTCGAAACTGAAAACGATCTATACGTTCGGATCGCAAAGCTCACGTAAATTACATTTTGTTTTATCTGTTTCGTCGCTGTTGCCTGTTGTTGGTGCTGTTTTGCTTGCTGCTGTTGTTGATGATGTTGGTGGTGGTGGGTGGTAGTAGTGGTAGTTGTGGAGGTGGATGATCTTACAATCGTTTTACGAAGTGCTATAGGAGGCCCTGTGAATCTACTTACAGCAGCTGGTACAGTTTGTAAACGAATTTGTGCCGGATTGGTCGAATTAGTGTTGCCACTGCCGCCAATGGTTGGTGTCACCGGACCCGAGCTGGCTGTGCCAACGCGCAGTAATTGATATCCATTTTCGGTTTTCAAAATGAGTGCAGGCGTTTGTCCAGGTGCTAGTGTACTGAGTGTTATCTACAAATGGATAAATTTATATACCAAAAAAAAAAAGATTATAAAATCAGTTTTTAAAAGAATAATTTTCAATGACACACAGGAGGTTCATAGGTGCTTTAATGTTCACGCCGATTTTTAGTAATAACAGTTCATAATAAATGTGTGTATTTATATAAAGAACAAACATTTTATATATTAAAATCAATAAAGTCCGTCTAACAAACGCGTGACCGCCATAACTTGGAAACTATTTGACCAACTCGATTCAAACATTGCATGTTTTAACGTTTATAATACGCAATATATTCAATAAAACGTATGGTCAACTTTCGAGTCATAAAAAAAGAATAATAACACTTTTGCTAGGTTTATTATGGCCGACCCCTCCTCTTCTTTGTGATGTGGGTCTTTTGTTTTCCACAAATGGAGGGGCAGAAAACTTTTTCTTTTATTTGATGTACATACCCGCAGATTCGAACCTACGCACTCACGCATTTGTTGTTGTTGTTGTTGTTTTAACAGTAATAGAAGCCCCGTCAGCGTTGGGCGTATCACCGGTCGTCTTCGTCTGGCTCATCTAAAGATAGGCCCAGGAAACATGCTGTTTCGACCGGTTGGGTCCAGAGGGAGAGGAGTGTTAGATGAGTACGTTTTAAAGGGCATGTGAAAAGGTGGTTAGTGTCGTGCGGGGTGCCATCACATGCCGGAGTTTAACCTGCTACAGTATCCAGAACGTAATTGGGCTAGTGTTACGCGGGTCTCACGGGGCAGCTGGAGCTCTTCATCTGCTATGGGTGGTGGTTGGACTCCGATTACGGCATTAAGTGGTCGGGAGCTTAAGAAGGTGGTGACGGCCTCCCGGTGAATGCCGTTTAATGTCTGTCTAAACATCGGTCTGCGCATCGATCCATTCGGTTACGAGAGCCGTCTTAGAGATATACTTAGTGTTAATTTCTGAGCAAATTATATTTGTTTTCCTTTGAGTTTTTGTTTAGCTCTTGCTTAAACATTTGCAATAGGATTGCCATCAGGCGACTATGGAGGCTACTCCAGCATATCAATTCCATTTTGCAGTTTCCACTTTATACACCTTCGGCTTCGATACATGGAATCTTTGTACTCTTCTAAAATCCAAAGTTGGCTGGTTCTTAGAAACATCTTCGCACCAGACGGTAATAATATTTATTATGTATCAAAACTGCATTCACCGGCCAAATTCTTTTTCGCAGAAACAGCTCCAAACATGATCATAACTTCAAGTTGTCGATCTACTGATAATCGGCGTACCCCTAGTTTCCGTGAGTTTTATGTTTGCCCAAATCCGTTCTGAATTTGCCTAAGCCCACGCAAGTCCTTTTTAAATGTGCTCCGGAATATGACGTCTTCTGCCCGTAAACGTCCCCGAACAATTGTGTCTTTGGATCCAATAACGCCACTTTTCCTAAAAACTGCTACAGCTTAACCCGACTGTAAGATCGGATGTTACAAACAAATCAATGATCTTCTGATCTTGTTTTGGAGAGGTTTTTTTTTTTTATATCGCCAGCCGACGTTTTTAAGTTCGGTATACCGTTGCGCCCATTTATTTATGAACGCCTTCGACTTAAAATATTTTGCTGCAGACATTTTTGGACCTATAGGGTGTGTATATAGGAACACTACTTCAAATCGTTTTTCTTGTGCGGAGCGTATTCTCAAAAAATTACAAGACGTGTTGCGAAAAGGATACACACAGCATTTACATTTTTTTATAACGGTTCTCGGTTTCTAAGTTTGAATTTTGCCGGTCACGCTTTTGTGAGACAGACTGTACGTGAACAAATTTATCTTACCCCTGGGTTTTGTGGTCTTGTGCCCACCATGTGAGGGCCGCCGATTACTACACGTCCCAATGTGTTGCCTTGTACATTCTTTTGCTGTTGTTGTGCATTGGGCGGACGCATACCCACCACTACACTCGCCGGGATCATGGAATTCAGTAATGGCTGCTGGTTTCCCTAGAGAGTGAAATAAAATAAAATAAACATTTGAGTGTAATGAAATTAAAAAAAAAATAGAAGGTAAACTTAAAATCCAGTATAAAAACCACTACAGCATGCAAAATATTTATGCGTTTCACCAGCTACCCAAAGAAGAAGGTTATAATTTATTTTGGTCCTTTTATAATAAGAGATTCAGTTGCAAGTCAAAAGTGCACAAAATAGTCAGCAGAAACCAATAGGAAAAATGTATAATTAAATAAAAAAAAAGAAACCTACAAAAATATTTTTAATATAGTAGGTATGTTTTTTTTTTAATAAATAATAGCTTTACTCTGAGTATTCAGCAGTAGTAAGCTGCTCAGATTATAAGTTTTATCCAATTAAACGAAGAATCAGAAGCAAGATGCTAAAAGCTTGAAAATACTGTATATGTTTACTTAGATGAAGCAGTGGCAAAACGTAAAGCGTAAAGTTCCAAAATATGTAATATATGTAGAGATTTGCATACACCTTTTCGCAATAAAGCAGCGCGACATTTAGCAAAGCTTTGACTATTTATTTATTTTGATATCTAAAACTTAACGCAAAGCTTCCATCTTTGCATTAAATTGAAAAACAATTAAACACATTTCCATTAAAAGTTTCAACTTTTTAAACTGATTCTTTAGAAAAATGTGAAGAATGCAGTTTTATGGCCCATTGAATTTTGGTATAACAAAGTGGAAGTTTCAAGCGGTTAATTTTTGTTGGCAGTTTTTTGTAGTTTCCCCGTATAAAAAATTTCCAGAATTCGTTATGAGAGAAAATGCATAACACCGTCCACAAAAAAACAAAAATAAATAAAAATTAAAAAAAATTAAACGCGAGTTTTCGGTCACTTTAAACTGGTACAATATTGTACCGAAATGATATGTAAAAATTCTGGTCAAAACGTTTGAAATTTTGATGAAAACTTGACTTATTTAAATTTTGTACACTGTTTGAAACATTGAGTTACATGGTTATTGTTGTAGTATGAAATATATTCTTATAAAAAAATTAAATAAATAGTCAAAACTAAATAGCGCTGCTAATATTGTGAACAAAGGCGTATACACCTATACTCAA
This sequence comes from Anastrepha obliqua, assembly GCF_027943255.1. NCBI lineage: Eukaryota > Metazoa > Arthropoda > Insecta > Diptera > Tephritidae > Anastrepha > Anastrepha obliqua. The sequence continues at coordinate 14,098,155 of NC_072894.1, forward strand.
ATGTAATGTAATAAAGCATGCTCGCTGTATTCCCTCATAAAGTAACTTTTCCCACACTTCTCTTTACATGAAATATGTCTTTTACAAGCAATAAGCGCATTACAATAAAGTCACAATTATTTACATTCTTCGTGTTTTGTGCATTTTGAATTGGAATTTTTTATGCTTAGTTTTGAAGTTATGGAATTTGGAGATTTACGAGCAAGTAAAAAATTCTTACTCCAAACAACAACAAATGAGCTGTCAACTAAGCAGCGCCCGTGCCGCAGCACAAAACATCGAAATAGAACAATACGTTCATTATTAAATTTTGTTTCAGGCACAAAATGAATCCCAATTCATTTATTTCATCATGGAATACATACATATATGTATGTTCCATTATAAGATAAGTTGCTCAAATTCATGCTATTTTCTTCTTAGTATTTTCTAGATACCAATTCCGCTGAGACATGTTGTCAACATTGATCATGACGTAAAACTCCTTCACTTTGTTTAATGATAAGCTATACAATATAATTCTACAATACAACGCTTAGTTCTTTTAACTTTTAAGGCCACAACAGAGAACATAAAAGTAAGCACCGAGCACAGCATACTGTCAGCCCTAATGGCATCATTTACAACAGCAATGCTCTCGTGGCTCGGGATGGGCGCCTCTTTGGGACGCCGTACCTGATTGATTGTTTTGGTCATTGTAACTATTCCTGGTGCACTTGATACCAAACCCGCTGGCAATGATACCGCATTGTTCGATTTTATAACTAAGGTTTGCGTCTGTGTAGCACCTACTGATTGGGTAGCCGCATTGTGGTGTTGCTGTGACGGTTGCACTGTCAGACCTGGTTGTCCGCCAGTTTGCAGCACTTGATGATGTTGTACCTGTACTTGTTGCGGCAGCGCATGATGCTGCTGACCGCCTCCACTTGACGTTATTGTCTTAATGGTGGTTGTGTTGGGTAACTGCGACGTTGATATGATTGTTGAACCCGCCGGATGACCAGTAGCCCCTCCAATATTTATGGTGCCATTAGGAAGCGTTTGACTTGTAAATGTTATGCGATTGCCAGGCGCCTGTGTTGGCTGGCTGGAATTCATGGCGAAGTTTGTAAACGACGATGCCGGTGACGACAACGACGTTGGCGCCAATGACAATGGTGGTGCTCGTATGTTGAGTATTTTTGTTGGAATCTTATCCGGTGGCTTATCCGTCCACTGACTCGGCGTTTTTGCAGCAAGTTGCAAGCTGGATGTATCTCTATTGGGGATACGCACCGTTTGCTGTTTATTATTTTGTGTTTGTAATTGATATCCGACCCTAGCAGCTATCCCCTCATTGCCGTTGTCGTAGTTATGAAACTTCTTTGGTATATTGAGGGTGTTCGCAGCTAAGTATTTATTATCACTTGAATTGTTGATTTCTAAAAATTTAAAATATAAACAAAAAATTATTATGTATTCAATTGCGGTAAGAAATAGTTTGTGTTTTAAATATACTAAAATCTAAAGGCCCGGTTGATTAAAAACGAAATGAATATTTCAACAAACCTAGCAAAAATTTGCTTTAAAGTAGATCCTAACTACATAAGTATATCCCCACCATCAATTGTTTTTAGCTATTTATATACACATATGCGTTGCCACCCCGCCTGCCTGAATACTACCGCTCTCTAAACTATGGACGAATGTAGCATAAAACGAACATAATTACACGGTATATTTGCTACCTTCAGGTACAGCTGTGAAGTTAGCACTTCCAAAATGCTGCTGCAGAGGATTACGTTTATTGCCTCTGCCGTCACCACCTCCAACGCTATGAGAGTTGCTGTTCACAATTGGAGTCTTTGTGGAAATCACCTCCTCAATGTCAACAAAGGCTTCACTGACTTCTGCGCCAAAGCCTGACACTGTTGTTGCTGACCTTCTGTCAGTGCCGCTTTTATAATGAATTTTATCAGCGTATTCTTTTTTGTACGCTGAATGACTGTCGTTTGTAGAAGCAAAATCCACTACGTAATCTTTATTTCTTAATTCGTTGCTTGCAATATCATCACTACCATTAATTTGCTTGCAATCAGCAATAACAGATTCGGCACCAGAAGAATTTGCTTTATTTTGATTTTGGTGTACAAAAAATTTGGCAGAAGACGCCGCCATTTTCTCGAAAAACGATTAAAAGGAAAAACAGCGAAATTTCATATCGTAATAGATTCATCAGTGGAGGAGATAAGCGATATAAAATGTCATTTGTGTGAAGGAGTTGCCATCTAGTACATAATTATATAAAATGTTAATCCCGCGATAGGAAAAACTTTCAGACTTGTTTATCCACGGAATATCACCATTAACGCAAACAAAAGTTGTCTTCCAACAACATGTGGCGCTATCATAAAAAAAGTTGGAACAGAATCGCTTTTTACATCCATTCCACAATGTAGCGTGCTAAAGATCTCACTATCTACTTAAAATCGTAACTAACAAGAATGTACTTGTGTTCCATAGTTAAATAAACAAATCAAAAAATGTGTGAAAAATGCAACGCACCGACAGCTGATAGCTGTGACGTCATCAGCACCTTACATTACTTTAATTTGTGTTCTATTGCGATAAATTGCAATTGCAAACAAGCGTTTAAGTGAGACATAAGTTTAAGTATAATACATACATATGTATATTGAATAATTTTAAAAATTTATAGCACTTAACTGGCCGTTTTCACCTGCTTGAAAATTTTTCCTGCGTTTTCCTTATTTTCTAGCAAGCAAGTTAAAGAATGGAAAATGCTACGAGTTCGAAGGAATCAGCCCAATTGCTGACGTTATGAGGAACAACATCTGACAAATAAAACAAAATTTGAAAACCAATATATATTTAAAATAATTAACTAGGGAACTGAAACTTGGCACAAATACATGAATTGTATACACCGTACTTATCGTGAAAAGTGGTAAGTATTGGAAAAGGGGGCATGGTAACTCCCAAGTAAACTGAAATTTCCGAATAACTTTTCTCCGCAACAACAAAATCTAAGATAATGAAATTTGATAGTTACACACTGGAAAACCTGTCGGTACTGGAAAACCTGTAGGCACTGGAAAAAGTGTGTGGCACTTCCCATATAAACTGAAATTTCGAAAACACTTTTTTTTGGAAACAAAAAATCTAAATTAATAAAATTTTGCGTTTACATTCCCCTAGCTATCGCAGAGTACGAGTTGTCAATGTGTCGAGTTATGAAGAAGAATATATTTTATTATATTATCTTCTCTATTAGGGGAAAAATGAAAGAAAAAGGAGGCAATGGGTGCATCGGAACTTTAGGTCTGACTCTAACAGCACGTAATTCATTGCCACGAGGGAGTGACTAGATATCTAAAAACGCTTGTAAGGAACTTGTAGAAAATGTGAAGCCGGCTATTAAAGAACAAAGTATTACCATGTGTCATTCTTCATAAAAAAAAATTTAATTGCAGACTAAAACCTTTTAGATATTTCAAATAAGATTATTCCATCATTCAAAAAAACAAAACCTCATTAATAAAACGTTGAGTAAAGTTTGACAACTGATTTCGGATGTTGCTTAATCCCTTGATACAATTAGGAAGCACTGGAAAAAGAGGGCTTAATCGACTCTCTGAAAAGGATATAAAAAGTTTAAAAATGTCCATGTAAACTATAGAATATTTTTATGTTATGAATGGTACTTAATTACTTATATTTTTAAATTATCCATTCCCGTGATTTTGTCCTATATACATGGACGGAGTTCTTTATATACTATATACTTAATTATTGCTTGTGAAGCCTTAATTCAGTAATATTTCCCAAATTTGCTATTATTTACTAATACTCGTTATCACTAATACGGTCTTACTAATACTCATAAAGTGCTTTCAAACAAATGTAATTTTTGGCAGCTCCTTTGCAATGCTCCCAATACATGTTTATTTATATCAGTTGCTTTATCTATTCGCCACTTGTTAACGCTTAGCGAATCGAAGAGGCCTAATATCTCTATCCTCAATGTTGTTGAAGTAGCAGCATAAAAATTTCCCACATGTACAAGGCAAGGATGGAAGATTTCAACGTTTGCTTGATAATTATGGTGGGAAAAAATTTTAGAATGAAACTTTGGCTGCCACGTCAGTTGGGAAATGTTTAAAAAAATTTAGATTGTATTAGTGATATAAAAAACAAAAAAATAAAACAGCCAATCACTAACAAAAGCTAAATTTTGTTAAACACATAAGAGCCAAATAACGGTCTGCTCATAGACCACTTCTAAAACTCTTTTCCCCATGTGTACAGGGCATGCTGTTGGAGGGACAGTCCTTGGCCGGATATAAATCCGGGTCGTTCCGACGAAGTAGAACCGACTGTCATGAGAGCCGACTACCGTCCAATTTTAACTGCTGCTTACCGTTTACTTTTCAGGAATTCTTCCCTATTGAAGTTCCGATGTTACTTTCAATTCATTTGCTGGCAACTCTCGAAGTCTGTCAGTGAAAAATGTACGAAGAATCACTCAAAGCATTCATGCCAATAAAGAATAATTCATAAAAAAGGAAGCGATAATAGCTACTAGCTGGCTGAGTTTAGCTGAACGTAGTCGGAGATTTCGTGTTCGTTAACGCGTTACATACATTTGCTCGTGAAGCAGACGGAGCACCACACAATTGATTTTGTGGACTAAGCGCGGCTGAGAATTATGATCGCCGATTCCGACGGCACATATAAAGTCCCGTAGTCTAAAATTTTCATTATCTTTAAGTTTAGCTTGTATTCATATATTTAATAAAATAAATGATGACACTGTACTCTTAATATTTGAAAATAATTGAAGTAGAAATCTTTTTTCACTACAATACGACAGCTACACGATTAACACGCTACGAAGATGGCGGAGGGGGGAAATTTCACTCTGTGACACTTCTTTTCTCGTATTTCAATGAAAAACACACCGTGAATGACAGCATAAATTTCAAATGCACTTTTCGGCTTCCCAACGATTGATCAAATGCTGCATTCACTTTTAAATAAATATTTGAACACTCAATAACACGTTTCGCGTAATTTTGTGAAAATTTTATTGAGATTTCCGCGAGAATTTTGATAAAATTTGTTTACGCTCGACTCCGTCGCAGCCCGCACTCACTTTGCAAACGGCGAAATTTTATTTTGTAATAGATTTGTCGAGCGGAGTGGGCAAGGCAAAACGTCAAAAACGTGCTACCAGACAACCGATTTGTGGGGAGTTTCACTCTCTCAAATCTCTCATTAAATAAAATCAATTATGACAGTGTTGTGCTATTAATAATGTCTAAAATAAATTGCGCATGCATGAATATTATAATTATGAAGTTTCAAATTTATTAAATTAAGTGGGTGTAATAAATAAAATATGGTGGGATTTAGTGTAGTGTAATTATTAATTTTAGTCAAAGTGCAATGATTTATTTAATGAAAATTAGTGGAGATATTAGGGAATAATAATTTTGCAATTACATATTTATTTTTAAAATGCCTTCAGTAACTTTGCAATAGTTTGGCACGTTATACTATATATTTTTCTAAACTTTCAGTTAGATTAGAACTAACAATAATATTGTATTGCCAGACGTCTACAAATGAAAATAAACATATGAGCAAAAATTAAATAATTAAATTCAGTGCTAATGATGGGACAGGAGTTATCGTACCACCATCTACGATATAAAGTTTTAATTTATTAAGGTTATTTTTATTTTTCAAAACAGCCAAAGGTCTGCGTCGCGACAAAAAGTTCTTGGATTTACTAACACCCTTCTAGTCAATACCTCTGTAAAATTCCAACGACCCTTCATACGAATTTTATTCTTTTCGGGTCTGTGGCAGTAAATAATTTAATTGAATTTAAAACTCTTATAAAAAGTAATCAAAAAAAATTCAATGTTTCTGTCATGTTTCAAACAGTAAATGTTGCGAAGAATACATGAACTTGCCTACTTACAGAAGAGAGATTTAGTAGCATTGACAATAGTGAAGTATAGTAAATTTTATTAGGTACAGTCATACTCGCTAGTGGCGAATATTGCTCGATAACTTTGTTGTTGCTTTCACATGCAAATTTTTTCCTCAAGCGAGCAGAGCCCAGAGCTAGCGAGCAAAGACGTGGCCAATCGAAAGCACCTACTTTATGGGGAAAGCATGTCTACTTCACTCATGGGCTGGGCATACCTTTTATACCTGTCATTTAAACTGTTGAGTTAGATGTGAGAGTGACCGAGACAGCAATATTAAAAAAAATATATATATATATCAGGCAATGCGGGAGTACAAGTTTGGACTAGTAAGTTAGTTTTGTTGTTTTTGTATGCAAAACCACATTTGATATGGTCTATTGTTCTAAACCACGAGCCTATCACAAAAAAAAAAGAGGTTGTCTGTAAAGTCGGTTTACTGACGATAGTTTAACGTGATAACGTCATAAGAAAATACTGATTGAATGGTTGCATTTTTCAAAAGAAAATTTTAATTTTATTTGTTTGATAGATATTTTGTATGGATATAGAGAATGAGTTAACATTAACATAACATAATATACTTTAACATAATATACTATAACATACTTTAACATAACATAACATAACATAACATAACATAACATAACATAACATAACATAACATACCATAACATAACATACCATAACATAACATAACATAACATAACATAACATAACATAACATAACATAACATAACATAACATAACATAACATAACATAACATAACATAACATAACATAACATAACATAACATAACATAACATAACATAACATAACATAACATAACATAACATAACATAACATAACATAACATAACATAACATAACATAACATAACATAACATAACATAACATAACATAACATAACATAACATAACATAACATAACATAACATAACATAACATAACATAACATAACATAACATAACATAACATAACATAACATAACATAACATAACATAACATAACATAACATAACATAACATAACATAACATAGCATAACATAGCATAACATAACATAACATAACATAACATAACATAACATAACATAACATAACACAACATATCATAACATAACATAACATAACATAACATAACATAACACAACATATCATAACATAACATAACATAACATAATATATCATAACATAACATAACATGCTGTTCAAGCAAGGTAACGACGCATTTTTTGGTGCGTGCAGCTGGCTACATAGAATTATAAGACGTTATCACGTCAAAAAATAATAATAACATTAAAACAACAGGTATTATTAACAAACTAGGTTTTACTTTAAATTCTTCAAGTAAATCAAATTAATAATAATCAATAAGAAGGCATATGCAAATACAAATAAGTGAATTTATATTATATATGTACATATGCGCATATACATACACATATACGCTCACTTAAGTAGGAGAGAGCAAGATGTCGAACGTTGCCGTTCGTTTGCTTTGTTTGCTTTGTCGTTCGTTCCGCGCTTTCGCTTACAGTTCATTCAAGGTAACGGCAATGAGCAAGGTAACACTAATGAGCAAGGTAACGACACATTTTTTCGTGCGTGCAGCCTGTTAAATCGAATTATAAGACGTTATCACGTCAAAAATTTTCAAATATATGACCCCTATTATGAGTTGGATTCGATCTTCGATATTCGCTGGTTGTCGAAGATCGAATGTCAATGTAGTATTATGAGCGGTGCAACCCTGTCGAAATTTTCGTTGTTTACCGAATTTAGAGTTGAATGCAATTTTAATTTCGATTGTTTAGCGTATTGTGGGAATATTTGTTAAAATGTACTACTACTAATTTTATTAATTTTATGCAGATCGAAAGTCGTGAGTACCAAACAGCAATTAGAAAGGCTGGTTGCATTAATGGAAGAGAATCCACAACTCGCAAAAGGGATTTGCACCAAAGTTCAATAATTTGTGTTGCTTTTTTTGCAGAATAGTGTGGAGCTCTTGCTGCAACAAACATCCTAAATCGGGTTTTCAAGACTGCAATTGTTCTCTCAATGATACTTCTCGCTTTAGCATGTTGCTTGTTGTATGCCCTTTGTGGAGACCCTTCCTCAGAGTTTCTGAACGGCGTCATTATATATGGTCTTAGAGGGTATCCAGCACCACCTGAGACAGACAAAAATTATTAAAAACGGAATTTCAGTGGGTGTTTATTACATACCGAGGAGCTAAGTATTGCAACGGCCATTGAGATGTTGCTCCTCTAAATGCGCTTTCAATGGCGACATGTTGAAAACCATAGAATCATGAGCAGCTCCTTCGCATTTATGGCCCCTATTATGAGCAACATTCGATCTTCGACTGTAGTCGAAAGTGCTGATCGAACGAATTTTCATTTGGTATTATGGTGCTCATTCGTTGAAGAATAGGACTATTGTGAATTTCGATCGCTCGACGCATTTACAATAGATAATTTTTTCTCAGCTGATACAGCAAATCAAAATAAAAGAACAACTGATTGTGTTGAAATTCTTTGCTAACAACATTTTTAAGAGTTAAAAAAAGTATTTTTTGTGAAAATGAGTACAACGGAGTTGTGGTTCCACGATTCATCGGACGATGAAAGATTAGTGGAACTAGCTAGAAGTAGTAAACAGTTGAGGGGCGCATCCAACCCCCTAGAAATGGCTTCCACTGAGTAAGTTTAGAGTTTTCAAAATGTGTTGACGTACTTAATATTACAGAAATTTCCTTACAGATTTTTAAAGAACTTTAGATCATCTAAAGAGGCGTTTATGAACCTACTGTCCAGTACAGAAAACCAGTTGCAGCAGTGCACCCGAACCAAGAGCTCTTCACTATTCTCCAAAAAAAAGCAACACAAATTATTAATGTGTGTGCAGCTTTGCACAACATTTGCTTGTTTTATAATGTTCAACTTCCGGAAGAAGAGTTATCCGATGAGACCCTCAACGATGATGCTGAAGATATTGAAGTGGAGCCAAATAACGGAGAAGCAGGAAACATAAGAAATGAAATTCTTAGAATATTATAGAAAAATCTAAAAAGTATTAAATAGAAACCTGTACGCCACAGTTTCTGTTTTATTTTTGTTATAAATTTTCTTTATTCAATTATTCGTCATTCGAAAAAACTATGTATTTCAGTTCCTCTACGTATTTTAGCCCATACCTGCCAAGGAAAAATAAAATGTATTTCTATAAACATCACAAAAAAAAACCATTAACCTTAATCCATTTTGCTGCCGTTCTCACTGGTGGTCCCAAGCAATTCAGCTCCGTTGTAAATTCCTCCCATTTTTTTGCTGCTTGTACTTTGGTGGAAATCCCTTTTGCGAGTTGTGGATTCTCTTCCATTAATGCAACTAGTCCGAACTAAAACGTCGACTAAATGCAAGTTCCTCTTCTTTTGTGATTTTTATTTATTTTTTATGAACCTAGAATAATTGACGTGATAACGTCTTATAATTCGATTTAGCCGGCTGCACGCACGAAAAAATGTGTCGTTACCTTGCTCATTTATAGTTACCTTGCTCATTTGTCGTTACCTTGCTCATTTGCCGTTACCTTGCTCATTGTCGTTACCTTGCTCATTTGCCGTTACCTTGCTCATTGTCGTTACCTTGAATGAACTGCAAGCGAAAGCGCGGAACGAACGACAAAGCAAACAAAGCAAACGAACGGCAACGTTCGACGTCCTGCTCTCTCCTACTTAAGTGACCGTATATATGTATGTATATGCGCATATGTACATATATAAATTCACGTATTTGTATTTGCATATGCCTTCTTATTGATTATTATTAATTTGATTTACTTGAAGAATTTAAAATAAAACCAAGTTTGTTAATAATACCTGTTGTTTTAATGTTATTGTTATTAATTTTTTTATTATATATGGAAATTAAAATATAAGGAAAAAATGTATGGTAATATTTACCACATACCTTATAAGATATGTTGTATACTAATATATGTATACAAACATGCATATACATATACAATTTCGCGCAATTTTCAAAAAGAACAAATCTATATGTAACGATGCATACAAGTCATATGGACATATCAAATATACGAATCTATTCCGTACGCAAGCAAATGTAAGCTAATGTGCTTGAACTGCAAGCGAGAGCGCGGAACGAACGACAAAGACCACAATCGGCCCCCGCGTTCGGCAACGTTCGACATCTGGCTCTGTCCTACTTGAGTGAGCATATATATGTATGTATATGCGCATTTGTATATAAATTCACATACTTGTATTTGCATATGCCTTCTTCCTATGTGCATGGTAATGAACCATTTCTCTGTTGAGAATAGGACGATGATAGAAAAAGTAGGAAATGAAAGGGAGTGTTTCGAGTGCAAAGTGTCTTGAAAAAGGCAAATCGATGACGGTGCCTCTTAGTGTTGTTGACTTATTAACGTCTGATGCACAATCGAAATTGAAGATATCTTTCATGAATTTGATAAATGTTTCGTCATTTTTCACGTTTGTGTAAATGTAACTTGACCTATTCCATTACAATTCCATTTACCTCCTCCTCTATATTCATACAAAATATCTATCAAACAAATAAAATTAAAATTTTGTTTTAAAAATTGCAACCATTCCATCAATATTTTCTTATGACGTTGTCACGCTAAAGAAGTCCACGGAAAATGTGATAATCACAAGGTGCAACATCCGGCGAGTATGGTGGATGCGGCATTAGCTCCCATCCGAGCTCGTTCAGCTTGTCTAATGTTTGCCTTGCGGTATGAGGTCTTGCGTTGTCGTGGTGAAACAAAACTTTGCGTCTATTCTCTAACGACGGTCGATTTTTGTTAAGTGCCAAATTCAGGTTTGATAGCTGATGGGAATAATAATCAGCAGTTATCGTCTGGTTTGGTTCCAGAAGTTCATAATAAACAATACCGGCCATATCCCACCAAATAGACAGGATAATCTTCTTGGGGTGAAGGCCATCTCTAGGGGTCGGTTCTGGTGTTTCATCTTTATCTAACCATTGGCGTTTGCGAACAGGATTATTGTAAAGGACCCATTTTTTCTCACCAGTAACGATACGGTTCAAAAAACTTGCATTTTCAAGCCGTTGCAGCAGCTGAGGACACACATTCACTCTCTGCTGAAGGTTGGCGACGGAAAGTCTATGCGCAACCCATTTTCCCAGCTTTGAAACCTTTCCCAACTGAACCAGGTGCCTCTGAACTGTTCCATGCGATGAATTTAATCTTAACCAATTTTGGCATTGGGGTTTTGGATGATGATGATACAAATGCAAATATATATATAAAGGGTTTTCCAATAAGAGGTGTTAGAGACGTAAAAGATCAATGGTTTCGTTGCTTGTGTGGTACGTAACGCCGTCTTGTTGGAAATAAACGTTGTCCAGATTAATACCATCCAATTCCGGCCATAAAAAATCGTTAATCATCTCTCGATAGTGCAATCCATTCACCGTAACTATTGCTCTAACTTCATTTTCGAAAAAGTAAGGTGACTCCGCCGGACCATAAACCGCATCAAACAGTCACACGTTGAGGATAGAGAGGCTTTTCAACAATAACTCTTGGATTTTCTGCGTCCCATATCCGGCAATTTTGCTTGTTGATGAAGCCACCGAGATGGAAATGGGCCTCATCATTCAAGATGATTTTTCGATGGAATTCCGGATCATTTTCATGCATTTCAATGACCCAATCAGCAAAGACACGACGTTGTTGACGATCGGCCGGCTTGAGTTCTTGTGTTAACTGGACTTTATAAGCCTTAAGACCCAAATGTTTATGCAAAATACGGTGTAATGTCGTTTGTGGAATGGCTAATTCCAAAGAACGACGAGGAATGGACAAACCTGGGATTTCTTCAACACTTTCGGCTACAACAGCAATATTTTCGGCTGTTCTTGAGCTACGTGCACGAGTTTTATTCTTCACATCACTAACTTGTCCCAACAGCTTGAATTTTTTCACCGATTTCTGTATTGCGGTCCGACAAGGTGCTTCACGATGACCCAAAAATGTTCGAGTTTTACGAACCGTCTCTGCCAAATATTCACCATTTTTATAGTGAATTTTAATAATTTTAAGCGTGTATCGTTCCATTTTTATTAATGGCGTAGTTTCTACTTGTCAAATATCAAAAAACGACAGCTTCAAAGGTGACATCTACCGAAATAGCGGGCTATTCAAAATAACACCTGTTATTGGAAAACTCTATACATATAAATAATAAAAATTGAAGAATTGAATAATAATAACAAAAGTAAAACATTTAAATTCTGTTATTTAATTTAATATAAATACTGAAGTAGTAAAATATGAGCTTATCTACCTTCAAATGAATTCTTTAACATAATTTCAAGCTTTTACATTTAAAAATAAATTTTAATTTAAGTAAAAATTAGGAAATTAGTACATGTATTTTAATTAAATTTTTGGGTTTAATCCATTTAAAAGTTAATTAAATATTTGTTTAAAAATTAATTATTTAATTCTTTGCGGCCTCGGCAGTCTAGCGCAACTGCACTAGCCTGCCATCCCAGAAGTTGTGGTTTCGAATCCCAATTCCACAACCCCAAAGCCTTATCCTTTCCACCCTTACTCCCGCACAATAGTCAGTATATTCTTTCCATTGTGGCTGCTAAAACAAAGAAAAACACACAGTACTTCAGTGTCGCCAACAAGAGGAAGCAGGCGAGCGCGGTAATAGCGCAGACACACCAAATTTAGCGAAGTCCTCAACCATCTGTGCGATCTTTCTGGCAGAAAAATGTGAAACACAGATGGCGCTCCATGCAGCAAGAAGGCAACGGCAGGTGGGTATTCCCACTACTCAGAAATCAAAATAGATTAACGAAACCAACGTAAGACTGATTCTTGTCGAGGCCCTATGCTCCCGAGAGGAGTGAACAAGGAAACAAAAATTTAATTCTGTAATACATCTACTCTCGATTCACTAATCACCTAGTGAGTAGTGAAAAAATCCGAAAATTTCCCTTGAATCTACTGTGATATTATCAACTCTTTTCTAGGTATTGGACCAAACCAATTTGAATGCCGATGTTAATGATTTTGTTTGCTGCAAATTTGGTCTCAAAGGACCTGAATTTCTTACAAAAAAGGGACCGCATTGATATCGCCGAAGACATGATTACCAAGGATCAATCCGCCCTAACATACATCAGATACATCATTACTGGAGACGAGACATGGGTTTATGAATACGATACACAAACCAGACATCAGGTGAGTGAATGGAAAGCTCCAAATGAACCAAGATAAAAAAAAAAAAAAACGTCATGTACGGTCAAAAAAGAAAGCGATGCTCACGGTTTTTATACCACGAATTTTTGCCAGAAGGTCAGACAGTTTATAGGGAATATTATTTGTGTGTTATGAAGCAATTCGCCAGAAAAGAAAGGATTTGTGGGCAAACAACTCGCACCGTCGCACAGTGGCATCATTACCAGAGAATTTTTGGCCAAGAACGACACGAGCACCATCCAACAGCCATCGAATCCACCAGATATGGCTCTCTGTAACTTTTTTCCTGTTTGATCCTGACAAAAAGCCACCACGCGGAATGCGTTTTAACAGCCGAAAGGAAGTAATGGAAGAATCAAAGACAGCTCAGTTCGCTATAACGATAATAAAGTTCCAGGTATGTTGGAATAAATGCGTTGCAGTTGATGGGGAGCACTTTGAAGGCTTTTGAGGAATGAACTTGTATTTTCAATTTTCGGAATATGTTCTGGGAACTTTTTGGTCAAGGTGGTATATACACAGTATGTTCAATAAATAACAGAACTTTTTATTTAAATCATGGAACACGTAGAGCTATCTATTAAACTTTGATCATATTGAAAACGTACAAGCGTCAGCTTTCAACCGCAGCCAACTTCATGTAAATCGTTTCACAGGTTAAAAAGTTACGCGCCTTTTATTGACAGTATGTTTCGTGCTTGTGTGGTAAAAATACAATGGAGCAAAGAGCAAATATTAAATTCTGTGTTAAACTTGGAAAAAACATTTAGTGAGGCGTACGAATTGATGCAAAAAGTTTATGGTGATGATTGTTTAGCTCGTTCAAATGTATATAATTGGTTTAAACGATTTAAAAATGGTCGTGAAGATTTGAATGATGAAGAAAGACCTGGTCGTCCAGAAGCAAGCAATCGTGCTGAATTGGTGGAAAAAGTCCGCGAAATCATTCCTGTTGACGGATATTGCCTGAAGAATTAAATTCATCTACTGGTACTATTTGGAAAATTTTAACTAACGATTTGGGTAAAAGAAAGGTTTGTGCACGCTTTGCTCCACACCAATTAAATAAAGATAAAAAAATCGCTCGTGTAGAGCATTGTAAAGACATCATTTCAACAGCTGAAAACGATCCAGATTTTCTTGATTCGATCATAACTGGTGACGAAACATGGTGCTTCAAATATGACTCTGAAACTAAGCGTCAATCTGCAGAATGGAAGACGAAAGGAGGGGCAAAAGCAAAGAAATTGCGTTTTCAGAAGTCAAGAATCAAAACAATGTTGATCTCGTTCTACGATTCCAAGGGTATTGCACACAAGAAATTTGTTGCAGAAGGTCAAACTATTAATGGAGAATACTATTTACAAGTTTTACATTGTTTGTGGTCAAGAATTGTTCGTGTAAGACCTGAATATCCAGAAGGGAAACAGCTGTTTTTATTGCATGATAATGCACCACCTCACAAAACCAAAAATGCTCGTGAATTTTTGATGCAAAAACATACTTGTGTCATCGACCACCCTCCGTATTCTCCTGATCTATTATTCTGTTCCCTAAATTGAAAACTGCCATGAAAAGTGCGTTTTACGATGATATTCCAGCCATTCAAGTAGCCGTGACACAGGTGTTAAAGAACATTCCCTTAGATGACATAAAAAAGTCTATGGAGAAATTGGTTGATCGTTCTGAACGTTGTATCGAGTTAAATGGAGACTATCTATATATATAAAAATGAAATGATGTTCGTTTGTGCGCATTTTTTTGGGCCGATACGAGGCCAATTTTATTCGTTCTTTTTTTCATATTATAGGGATCCACTAGGGGAAGGTTTTTAGCAAAAAAAAATTTCTTTTAAATATTTTCTTCATATAAAAAAAAGAAAAAATCAAAATATTGTACAAAACAAAACTTGCTCGATTCTTAGATTAAAGTAAGTTTCGAATCGACATTCATTTTATGTGTACAACTTTTTTTGAATTTTTCGTTATTGTATACAGAAATTTCAAATGATTCGAATGAAATTTTTTTTTTTTATTTCTTCCATAAAATATTAATATTACACCTGTCGTTAGACAATAAGTAATTTGATTTACAAAAAGATGGAATGAGAGTGATATTGAAGGGCCAGTGCCCCCAAGCTCATTTAGAAGAAATATATACATATTATTTAAAAACAAGTCTTTAACAAACAATGACATATACGATTAGTTGACAATTGATTACAAGGATTTTGCAAGATCTGTTGGTGTTTGACGGTTAAGCCGACTTTGGGTAGATTTTTCTTTATTTGGTAGTCTTCTCATCATAGGATTTGTATGCGTTAACAGTCTATTTATGTGTCTTCTGCTAGCGCTTTGTATTGTTTCATCAATAGTATCGATGTCAAGGTCGCGATGAATATCTGCGTTAGGCATGTACCAAGGTGTATTAGTTAAGGTCCTAAGTATTTATGAAAATAATGTTTCAATTCAATTGAGCAATGCTTTCTTTGACCAATTCTATATGGAAATGAATGCGTTTGCAAACGATGTTTTCGGCTATGAACAAATGTTGGAATCGAATGAAAAAGGAAAGAAACGCGAAATGATAAAAAAAAAAATCTTGGAAAATTTAAAATGAATGGTGCTTCATTGGAAAAATTCAAAGGTAATAAGAACATACACAAGATAAATTTAGAATTCGATTTTTTAGATTTATTTTGTTTATTTCTTATTTTTTCAGAAGTACACCACACAACAACTCATTCCAACTCTGATTTTGAAATCCTGTTGGAATTGGTGATCGATAATTTTGTTCTTATAATGGTCAATGGAAATTTGCGTGTATCAGACCCTGCATATTATTTACCATATCAACTTTTTATGGAACATATGGACCAAATGAACACAAACAAATAATTTAGTTTTGTTTTGATTTTTTGCAACATTTTGGTTTTCAGTTAATACAATAAAAACAATACTGTTTTTTCGTGAACACAAAATTCTAAATTTATTACGTTGTTTGTTTAGAATTTTTTTAGAAAAAAAGTAAATTTTTTGGTTTTGAGGAAATTAGTTTATTGTTGCTATTTGTGAAAGCGTAGATATTTGTAAGTATTTGACTATAATCCTAAAAGTTAATGGAATACCACTATGACACATAGAAAACATTTTTTCAAAGGGGTGTTTTTCGAAAATTATACAATAAAAAACATTGTTTTCAAAAATTTTGAAGAAATAAAGTAAAATAAAAAAAATTTCGAAAGCATGAAATTTTTTCAAAACCAAATTTTCCTCAAAAAGATAAAAGAAATTTCTTCGAAGAGGTGTTTTTCTAAAATTACAAAAAAAAAATTTCAAAAATTTTAAACAAATAAAATAAAACTTTTTCAAGGGTATGAAATTTTTTCAAAACAAAATTTTCTGAAAACCAAACAAAATTAAAAAAAAAATGGTGTTTTCAAAGCATTTCATATTCCACTATTAATAGAGAATACATTTTTTCGAGGGGGTGTTTTTCAAAGCGGAAAAAAATCTTTTTTAACAAATCAATTTAAACTTTTACAAAAGTATGAAATTTTTTCAAGAACAAAATTTTCTCAAAAACGTTAAATTAAAAAAAAAAATAGTTTTTTCAAAATATTTAATTTTCAGCAATTAACTGAGAAGAAATTTGTTAGAGCGAAGTGTTTTTCAAAACCAAACCAAAAAAAATAAACCTTTTTTCAAAAACAACAGGAATGATAACATTGCCTAACAATTTCTGGACTTTTGCACAGTCTAAAGAGGCATTGATACAGAGTGTATTTCCAAACATAGTTCAACATTACAAAAACCATGATTGGCTCAGCGAAAGAGCAATTTTAGCTGGGAAAAATAAGGACGTCAATGATATAAATTCAGCTATTTTAGATCAAATACCTGGTGACATAGTTGCGTATAAGTCAATGGACACTATTACTGATCAAGATGAGGTCGTAAATTATCCAACTGAATTATTAAACTCACTCGATTTGCCAGGTCTACCATCTCATAATTTACGATTAAAAATTGGAGCACCGATTATTATGCTGCGCAACATTAATGTGCCACGACTTTGCAACGGTACCAGACTCGCTGTGAAGAAGCTAATGGGTAACATTATCGAAGCAACAATTTTGAAAGGGAAGTACAAAGGAGAAGACGTTTTGATACCCAGAATTCCACTGATTCAGACGGATTTACCATTCGATTTCAAACGTTTGCAGTTCCCTATTCGCCTTGCCTTCGCTATGACAATTAATAAGGCGCAAGGACAGTCTCTACAAATGTGCGACATTCATTTAATATAGAATACCCAATTTTTTCTCATGGACAATTGTATGTAGCTTGCTCACGAGTAGGCAAACCATCGTCATTATTTATTTACGCGAAAGATAGAAAAACCAAAAGCGTTGTCTACCAAAAAGTGTTACAATAAAGTTCGAATGAAATTGTATCAAAGAATTTGCTTTGTTTCGAATTAATTTTATTCTCTTTCAGCAAATCATTGAATTTTTCGCCTAGCGAAGCGGGCGAGGGTACGCTAGTTTTGAATAAAAAATAACTTTCAAACACAGTACGATACGTGTTTTATTCTACATCTGAAAAGTTATGTTATTTATTGAACATACTGTGTATGATAGATATACTATATGTCTATATCTACCTCTATTTCTTTATTCTGTTACATATAACCGTTATGTGAGCTACATAAATTAAAATATACTCATACTTATGCAGAAGTGTGGTATAAAAAATTCTGACACAGAAAAAAAGAAGCCAAATTTTTAAACTTTAAGATTTATTTATTTTTATTTATAACATACTAAATCACAATACATACGAGTATGTTACAATCACATTTATAATAAGGTTTGAAATATTTACAAAGATGTGTGCGCCAACATACACGCACAAACATAAACAATTTAAGGTACATGGAATCATACAGATAATTTAAAAATTAAGTAAATTAAATTAAATAAAGAGTAACAAACTTAAATTCGGTATTAAAATATCGTATCCGTAATATACATAACTATAAGCTGATATAGCTTTGTGTTATTATTTTTATTTAAGTGGCGCCACTTCCGTTTCCGGCCGCCGACGTTGCACTACGTAATATATTAGACATATAGCTGCGACTCCGATGCCTCCACACAGCGACGCCCAATGTATGATGTTAAGCGTCTTTAGAGAGTTGATAAGTTTCTTTTTGAAAAATGCAACCATTTCGCTATTGAGTTGAATGCCCTGAGCGAAATAAAAAATTGGAATTTCACACTTGCAAATATTAGACGAAAAAATAATGTCGCCTTACCTCTTCCACCCAAATTGCCGGCATCAAAACAGTGCTTAAATTTTCGGTTATGGATATACGGTTGATACTCTTCAAGAACATGTTGAATTGGACGCGCTTGCCACCTTGTAGTGGAGTACCAGTGAGCTAAAAAATATTTAATTTGTTAAATTAGAATTTTTTTTATACTATTTTTCATTGTATTTAATTTTATTTTAAACTTATTTTATTTTTGTAATTTTTATTATACATTTTTTATTGAATTTTAGTTCATTGGTCTTATTTCATGTTATAAAGGGTGGTTAAATTTCAAGGGCCGATGTTGAATGAGACCCGCACCTAAACGTCAACGACACCGTTGGACTTCTTTCTTTGGAGTTATTTGAAAGAAAAGGTGTACGTCGATAAGCCAGCAACAATTCAAGAGCTAAAGGATGAGATAATTCGGCACATTAACGGCATAGAACTTCAATTATGTCTCGGCGTCATCGAAAATTTGAACCATCGGATGGAGGTGTGCCGTCGAGCCCGCGGCGACCATTTGGTCAATATTTTGTTTCATACGTAATTGAGCTATAGCAATATTACCAGAATAAAGAGAAATGACAATAATTAAAAAAAAATTTGTATTTTATTCAAAATCAACACCGGCCCTTGAAACTTAACCACCATTTAGATAAGGAACTATTTGCATTTGGTGGCTTTTGGAGAAGTGCCGCCGAGGCCGCGGCGCCCATTTGGCCAATATTTTGTTTCATACGTAATTGAGCCATACCAATATTTTCATAGTAAGGAGAAATAACAATAGCTTCTTAAAAAAATTGTATTTTATTCAAAATCAATACCGGCCCTTGAAACTTAATCAACCTTTATAATTTGATTAAGTTAAATTAAATTTTATTTTATTATAACCATAATTTATTTTTATTAACTTTTTTAAATTATTTTTTTATTGAACTTGGTTTTATTTTAATCTTATTTTATATTATATAATTTGATTAAATTAAACAAAATTTTATTTTTTTTTATAAACTTACTTAATTTTTATTTATTTTTTGAATTCATTTTTTTATTGAAATTGTGTAATATCATTTTATTAAATTAAATAAAACTTTCTTTTTGATATCCTTACTTTATTTTTATTAATTTTTTAAATTATTTTTTTTTTATTGAAATTAGTTTATTTTAATCTTATTTTGTTTTATTTTATGTTATATAATTTGATTAAATTAAATAAAATTTTATTTTATTGAATGTGGTTTTATTTTAAATCTTATTTTATGTTATATTTTTTAATTAAATTAAATAAAATTTTATTTAAATTTAATTAAATATATTTTTTAATACATTTTAATGAAATGAAGCTAAATTATTTCACCACACTTAAATAAAATTAAATTTAATTTAATAATAATAATTCAAATTAAAGTAAATCAAATTTTATTTAAATTTATTTTACTTGATTTCTGTGTAGTCTTTTTTCTTTATTTCTTTTACTTTATATTGTTTTATTTTATTAAATTTAATGTAATTTTATTTTACTGAAACCGTTTAATTAGATTTTAATGTGTTTTTTTTTCTTACATGCTGTACATCCACGAATGTTTGATGCTTCTTCGCATCCGGTCGCAAGCCACGTATCATCTTCGTGTATTCGTTGGAGGCGCCCAGCATATGTGGCAATGTTAATATTACCGGAGCATCTGTAAGCGAAAGAAAAAAGACGAAAGCAATAGCATAAATATCCAATATTTTAACTACAATACATAAAAATAGGTTCACATATAACTAGATTATCTACTCTTTCGAGCTTAGCTCCCAATCTGTAATTAAAAGGCGAGCGTACCCCTACAAACTTTCTCTCTCGAAATACGAGATTATAAAGATATTTGTTTCCGTACAACCCTGTGTTTTTTTGTATTTTTCGATAGGTATTATTATTCCGAATGTACGGAGAAACGTCAAAGTAAAAACTAAATAAAATGGACGCCGAAAAAGAAAAGAAGTTTGCAATAAAACTAATAAAATTTTTGTTAGATATTAACTATACATTCATATTTTATTTTATTTATTACAGAAAAAACATCTGTATCTAAACGCTTTGGTCTGTTATTACTTATTATAAAATGTAACATCGCATTTCTCATGCGAATTGCTGGCATAATTTTTTTGCAACCTCAGTAGACGTCGTTTACAGATTTCCGCCAAATGTCTCTTATTAGCAGCAAATCGCGCAATTAAATTAGCTATTGCTTCTTTTTGTTTTTACTTCATGTCGTTAATAATAATTAAACAAACCAGAAACGCTAAATTATTTCACCAAACGAATTTCTATGCAGAAAACCTTTCAAGCTTGATTGTCAATTTGCAGCTAATCTGCCTTATGTGAACGGGTAGATTAATTCTTGTGGGTTTATTGCTAATCACTGCATACGGGAATGTACTTTTACCGGCTTATTTCCATGTTTATTTTATATAAACGAAGGTGTGGAAAATTTAAAGACATTTTATAATCTTTATCGTGAAATCTGGCATTTATGCACTCGTACCTCATACAAAATAGAAATCAGATAAAATGCAAAAAAAAAACAAAAAAAAAATGTTATTAAGGGTGGTTAAATTTTAAGGCCCGATGTTGAATGTGAACCACATCTAAAGTCAAGTTCTTTTCTGCATTTCATTTGAAATTTTTAAACCTCAGACTAACTCAATTTGAGCCATGGAAAGATACATAATCGAGCAACGCGTTAAAGTTATTCAGGCCTATTATGAAAACGGGCCTTCAAATCAAAATCCATATCGCGCACTTCGTGATTTTTTCGGTCAATTTAATCGTCCAAATGTGCGTACAATCGGAAAAATTGTGCAAAAGTTTGAGCAAACCGGGTCTGTAGGAGATGTGATAACACCAGTGCATGCTCGTACAGCTCGTACTGCAGAAAGTATTGCTGCTGTTCGCGATAGTGTGTTTGAAGAGCCGTCCACCTCAACTCGTCGTCGTGCCCAACAATTGCACCTCTCACGCATGTCGTTGATGAACATTATGCATAAAGACTTGCATTTACACGCTAACAAGGTGCAATTGACTTAAGAACTAAAGCCTCTTGACCATTTCAAGCGTCGTCAATGGTCAGAATGGTGGCAGGAAATGGCAACATTGAATGACCAATTTTCGAAGAAAATCATCTTCAGTGATGAGGCACATTT
Organism: Anastrepha obliqua; assembly: GCF_027943255.1. NCBI lineage: Eukaryota > Metazoa > Arthropoda > Insecta > Diptera > Tephritidae > Anastrepha > Anastrepha obliqua. The sequence continues at coordinate 14,119,957 of NC_072894.1, forward strand.
TCACCTCAGTGGATTTGTCAATAAGCAGAATTGCCGCATTTGGGCGAATGATAATCCAAGAGTGATTGCAAAAAACCAATGCACCCACAAAGAGTGACTCTTTGGTGCGGTTTATGGGCCGGCGGCATCATTGGGCCGTATTTTTTCCAAAATGAGGCCGGTCAAGCAGTTACTGTGAATAGTGTTTGCTATCGTGAGATGATAACGAACTTTTTATGGCCCGAATTGGAAGATATGGATGTGGACGATATGTGGTTTCAACAGGACGGTGCCACTTGTCACACAGCTAACGAAACAATGGCTCTTTTGCGCGAAAAATTTGATAGCCGAATAATCTCACGTCGCGGCGGAGTCAATTGGCCGCCAAGATCATGTGATTTGACACCGTTGGACTTCTTTCTTTGCGATTATTTGAAAGAAAAGGTGTACGCCTATAAGCCAGCTACAGAACCTCAATTATGCCTCAGCGTCATCGAAAATTTGTACCATCGGATGGAGGTGTGCCGCCGAGGCCACGGCGGTCGTTTGGCCGATATTTTGTTCCATACGTAATTGAGCTATATCAGTATTATCATAATAAAGAGAAATGGCAATAAATTCCTAAAAAAATTGTATTTTATTCAAAATCAACACCGGCCCTTGAACCTTAACCACCCTTTATAACTGGTCTTAAGCGATCTTTTAACCCCAAATGTAAATGTATAAGTAGAATATCAGTAGCTAGAGAACAAGTAATACTTTAGTACGAGTATATAAGTATGTACGCATGTATATATAAATATTTAATATATACGAGTATGTATAAGTAGGTATATTTATAAAACTTTTTATATGTAAAAACAAAATTTTAAAAGATGGGGAGTTAGGCGCTATTTCAAACTGTAGCAGGCTAAACTCCTACGTATCGAGAATTGACCCCGACATACTAAACATATGTCCTGCATGTAAAGACACCCCGCACGACACTAACCACCTTTTCACATGCCCTATCAAACCCACTCATCCAACACCCCTCTACCTCTGAACCCAGCAAACAGCAAGTTTCCTGCGCCTACCTTTAGATGAATGAGACGAAGACGACCAGTGATTTGCATTACATTAACAGGGTTTAGTATTGCTGCTACAACAACAAAAGGACATGGAATTCATATGACACTGGATTGAGGTTCCAAGAGAGAAAGCAAGCTAAGCTGTTTATCCTTCCCTCCAAAGGAGTATCAAATGTGTTTCTGAATCCGAACAGAGACAGTAATAAAAAATTACCAAGTTTGGACATCCGAAGCAAAATTAGGAGAGCAAATTTTGCTGTTATTGAACGGGTCGAATTCTGCTCGCATTTCCTACGAATTCTTCTTCGCTTAAGCGATTTTGGCCGAGTTTAACAAAGTGCACCAGTTTGATAAACCAAGTTAAGCCAAGTCTTTCTCCACCTGATATTTCCAACACTGCAGAGACTTTCCTCTTCCTCTGCTACCACCAGCAGGTACCGCATCGAATGCTTTCTGAGCCGGAGCGGACGACATGACCCAGTCAACGAAGCCGCTGGATCTTTATCCGCTGCGTTATGTCTATGTCGTCGTAAAGTTCATACAGCTAATTATGCCACCGCCTGCGATACTCGCCAACGTGGAAAGGACCAAAAATAGTCACGCGTATTCTTACAATCGTCCAATCAGTCGTTGTTCAGATGCCAACGAAAAAACATGAGTAGTGGTTGCTTTGACTTTTTCTTATACGAGTATCACCAAAGCAATCTCAGTTTTGTCGCAAACAAACCGCCGTCTCATTCCTTGTGACTTCAGCAAATCAGCTGATTCCTTCAAATTCGCTGTGAGCCGATTAACGGTCTTATGTTGGCCACACCTTCTGAATTCTTTTCACCATGGCATAGAGAGGGCTTACGAACTCTCGCTGGATACTACTATACGATGAATTGCCGTCTTCGTTACCATTTGAAGCATTTTCAGCCATTATAGGCGCGTTGAAATGCCTATCTGGAGGAGGAAGGGAACACAAATCTGGGTGAAACAAAAAAGTAGCACTCTCTGTCTCACGACAGAATTCTCAGGTTCACTAGGTTAGGTGAGGTCACGGTGATTACCTGGATACCACTGATTTGGGCTCAAGGTCCGCCACTAACTTCCAATGTGGTGAAACTAATTTATCTTTCGCGTAAATTAAAAAATACTACAGATGACTGAGGAGTCTAAGTTTGAAGTAAAATTTTATACAACGAAGTCACATTTCGGCAAGAGCGGCGCAGTGGCAGAAGTGTTCAAATCTCTCCACTGCCCACTCGTTCCTGCAGCTGCGACAGAAGCCATTAGAGTAAACGCCCATAAGTTACCCATGCATTCTCATTAGGTATTGCTCGATGATGATACCAAACATTGCACTAATGGAAGGCCAGTCTAGATTGATGAGGGACCTAGTTTCGCGTTCATTCCTTCTAGATCAGACCAGTATATCTATCTCACAAGTCACATTTCGGCAAGAGCAGCTCAGTGGCAGAAGTGGTCAAATCTCTCCACTGCCCACTCGTTCCTGCAGCTGCGACAGAAGCCACTGGAGTAAACTCCCATAAGTTACCCATGCTCGATGGTGATACCAAACACGGAAGACCAGTCTAGATTGATGAGGGACCTAGTTTCGCGTTCATTCCTTCTAGATCAGACCAGTCTATCTATCTCACAAGTGGGCTCCGTGGCCCATCTACAGCTACCTTGCGCGATGTAGACCCAACTGATCCAATGCTTGTTTGAGAATGCTACATACTGGGCAGTATTGACTGACTTAAGGTGAGTTGAGAAAAATGATTTAAACATCTACACAGATGGCTCAAAACTGGACAACAAAGTAGGTGGAGGGGTCTACTCCGATAAGGCGGAAGTCACTGCCATAAAAGAGGGACTTACAGAAATAAAAACGAGAGTATTATCCACAATTGAAGTCTTCATTTACTCGGACAGTCAAGCGGCAATAAAAGCACTTGAATCAAAAACGCACTCGTCAAAAACAGAATGTTTTAAACTACTAAATGACATATCTAAGTGCTACAAGGTGCACCTTATCTGGGTGCTAGGCCACAGGAATATTGCAGGAAACTGTAAGGCGGATGAACTTGCACGAACCGGTACAACGATCTCGAACCGGATAAGACGCTGATACCCATGCCCATAGCCACTTGTAAATTACTTATAGACAGGGAAACTATCAAAAAGGTAAATACAAGCTGGCAAAACCTCCCACCATGCGAACTAAGCAGACAGACATGGCCGAACTGGAACAGCGGTCGATCGAAGATCTTACTAAGATTTAACGGAGAAGCTATAAGAAAAATGATAGGTGTATTAACTGGTCATTGTTTAATAGGCAGCCACGCTAGAAGGTTAGGACTCTTGTACTTCGATTTCTGTAGAAGCTGTCTTAATACAGAAGAAGAGGAAACAGTCAGACACCTTTTATGTGAGTGTGAAAGCTTAGCTATGAGAAGGCTGCGCACTCTTGATACAGCATTTTTAACCGATGTAGCGGACATAGCCCATCGAAAACTAACGAAGCTCTGCTCGTTTATTAAAGTTACCGGATGGTTTGAAAAGGAACACGTAGGGTAAGGATAAGCTCCAGTGGTATTACAATGGACCTGCGAAAGGTCTAAGTGTGTCTTTATGACAACCACCCCACCTACCTACATACATAAGGTGAGTTGCCCTTCTAGGCAGCTCATCCGTGAGGTAATTTTCATAAATGCCTCTGAGTTCAAGAACGCAAACACCGCTTAGTCAGCTCATTTAGAATGGTTCTAAGTTTGATTGCCCCTTTGGATGAAGTACATTGGCATTGTAGAGGTTTTATGGCGGTTTGTCTGTCAACGTAGATATAATATATAATATTTATATAGGCTATGCTTCGAGAGGCGCGGCTTTTTAAGGCTCATTAACACTAGATTTACCAGCTATTTAAATCTACCAAAACCAGTCAAAATGACTGGTGTATAAGAAAAACTGCTTATTGTGACTTCCAGTCTTTATCCACTGCTAAAAAAATACAAAAAAAGTTGAACACTATTAGTTATAACACTGTGCGACAGTGAAATTATACTTTTATGGAGACCTAGTTCAACTTGTAGGTATAGTAAAACTAAGAAAAATGGTATAGGAGAAATTTCCAATACACCACCAAAATCTCATTTTATGGCCATAAAACCGTTTTTCAGTAGGTTGATGTGAAGAATAACTCCTAACTTCGCCAATTTCCATCCGATTTCGAATTTGCTTTTTCAGTTCGAAAGAACAAAAACAAGCCTTTTTGACAGTGTGTTGACATTTTACTGAAATGACAACTGACGAGACTGTAGACGGAAGTATTTGGAATTTTTTTATTTTTTCTCTATTTTTTCAACTTTGACATAATTTTTACGATATTATCCGATATTATCAAAATGATGCTACGACTCCCATGGCATTTCTCCACCAGAAAGCTTCATGAAGAATCAAAAACTAAGATTTTGTCAGATCAAATACAAAATTTGACTAAAAGATTCAAAATTCGTTCCAGTTTTTCGGACAATCTACTAATAACTGAACTTTCTTAATGTTCAATTATTCCCTGGTACTTAAATGCGTATAGATTAACCCTAGCTTGTAAGATGTATAGCGGAGGTTTTTCATAGTAGTTTTTTCCTTCGAAAAAAAGAAAAAATCATTTAAAAAACCAAACCTGTGATAAATATACAAATATAATGATGTAGAATTAAGATTTAAATCATATTCTGTAAATTGTGCGATAACATAAGTATTGTAACGTTTTTCTACTTAATAAACTCTTATCTTATCTAATTTTGTTTACAGTTTGTCGGTCACAATTTCTACATAGGTAGATTTTCATGTGTGCACACTCTCCGCATATATTTTTTTTGCACGTCTTACAAATATTTGTGGTCTGATTATTATTGCAATATTCTATTTGGCACCATTTGCGTACAGAAACCGTGACACTTGTAGTTGGAATATCATACTCGTGTAGTTTTTGCTGTGAAGTCTGAAATTCTGCAGCAAGTTCTTTTACTAATCTAAATACGTGCCCCGACAGTCGGTTCTACGTTACCCGAATTTCACTTCAGCAGCACTCCTCGTACAAGAAGTTTCATTGCGACAAACTCGCTTAGGAGGTTGGTGCATTTCTACACTCGTCTTTTTCTAAATACGGTTAGCCAAATTTCGTCTGTACTTCAGACGCAAGCCAAAAAGGTATGTGGTTTGTTTGGCATAGACGAAGTAAAAATGTATCTGGCCTTCGTTGGAGACAGTTGCTCATCCACGGCAATATGATCTCCCGTTTCGAAGCAGTTTTGACTGTTTTCAATAACTTTGTTCCAAACTACTAAAATTAGAGCATCCGCCTGTTTGCAAACGTTGACTCCACTGACTTCTTTTGTCGAAACGAATGTATCGCAGAAACTGTATAAAATCTCGTCTACACATAGAGCTGGAGAAAAATGATGGTCTCCACTTGTTGTTCTACAAATATTGAAGCCTCAAAATATTTCCTTCGTACGTCTCACGTGCGAACAATATTGCAATAAATACCTTCAATTTCGCTTGCATAATTATATAGTTTTTCTCCAAAACTCGAGAGACTTCTAACTCAGTACAAATACTTATATGTTCCAAAATATGGTTGTAATAGGAACACAATTGCAACGGCTTAATGCCGATAACGAAACGAACGAAGCCACTAGGCGATATATTCCTCACGATTGCTCCGAAATCACACGTTTCTTCATAGAAACTTGGACCAGTCATCATTTTTACTGGTACTGGTATAAATGTCAATAGCAAAAAATATATTTGTTATTAATAGGTCTATGGATAAGTTCGTGCGGTTTTACAACAGATGGCGTAACTTGATTATTATTCCATCGATCCACATTTCCAAACATTCATTGGAGAGCTACTGTCGTAAGGCACAAACGTCAGTATAAGTTTTTTATTTGAAGCGTAAACAACAATATTTTTACCACACTTGAAAATGTCGAATTTCGTGCCAAATAATGTGTTTTTGCGGGGAATTTTTTAATATGAAGAAAAAAGCAGCCGAAAGTCATCGTATCTTGGTGGAATTTTATGGTGAGCATGCTCTAGCTGAGCGAACGTGCCAGAAGTGGTTTGCACGCTTTAAAAGTGGTGATTTTGGCTTGGAAGACGAAGAACGCGAGGGTGCGCCGCCAAAGTTCATGGATACCGAATTGGAGGAATTGCTCGATCAAGATCCGGCTCAAACGCAAGAAGAGGTTGCAAAAACTTTGGGAGTTGATCAATCAACCATTTCCAAACGTTTAAAAGCCATGGGAATGATCCGAAATTCAAATTTCGAAAAAAAACCGCACGAACTTATTCATAGTCCTATTAATATATATATATAAAGTAACATTAAGTTCATAAAATGTATTATTCACTTATAGCTACAAAAGTCTGAGCATCATTTCGAAAAGGAAATGTTATATGTAGTAGGAATTTTGAATTGAAATTGCACCACCAGTCAAAATGACTGCTCTGGAAAATCTAGTGTTAAGGTGACTGGAAAATTTGCTTCAACAACTAAAATTAACTTCCTTATCTATTTATGTATCTTTCGTTTATCCTTTATTTAGCCCTTGAGAACATTCAGCTAGGTGGTCTTCTCTAACTCCAACCTAATCAACATACAATCACTTCCTGGAATCTCTAGTGTTTTCAAAATATTTTTAAATAAAAACTACTCAATATATACCTATAGTTGCATGCTCTAGCAAATATAAAAAAATTTAAATAAATAATTCTGATAGTCCATACACACATACATGCAAATGGATAACCAAAGGCCGATGATTATAATCAAATATACTTAATCATCATTTGTAGAAGAGCTGTTTGTTTCCTCACGTTTTGCCTATCAAATTGATTTAATGAAACATTCATACGTACATACTTATATGTATGTATGACTATGCAAAGCGTTGTGGGCGATTTGTTGCTTGTACTTGTGTTTATTTATCTTTTTAAGTCATTAAATACCAGAAGTGTTGAAGTTTTTGGTTAAACACTTCATAGAGCTCGTTTTTAATAGAGTGCTTACACGGTCATTATTCTTATGATCTATCATAAAAACGCAGTTATAGCTGGATCACTCTTTTTTATTTGTATGTGCATCGTACATAAAGGCCCATATGTTTTCGATGATGTGCATATACGACCTATTTTATTAAATTTACTTAAGGCCTAATTCGAGGTGTCATTAAATTAATGAAATATATTTTTGGCCAGTTCTTTTGATATTTGTGATGGAAATTCATTGATTTAGTGGAGAATTATCTCTGTGATACTTTTACTTCAATACCACAGGTATATGACTAGGTCATGACTAATGAAAAAAAAGATAGACACAGAGCAACAGAGTGAAGCAGCACAGATAGAGACACAAGTAGCCGAGCATATAGCACGAAAGCTGGCTACAAATACGGTGGACCCAGGCGAGCGTGAATAGAATCGGTTCTTTATGGATACTGTTCTGGGCTTTCCCGAAGTAATGCAGAAAGTCATCCCAGAAGCTGTAAGTGCGAAGGCATTTTGAACCCTACCTCACCTACCCAAAGAAAAAAAAAATTTCATGATTAATCGACCTAAGCTTTGAGGTTAAGGATGTGGTTATGGTTGTAGCTATGACGCTATGGGTATGATACTTCTAATTGGGCCTTTTTTATTTTTCCTTTGTACTTATCAAATATAATTATCACTTAGTAGAAATCAACATGCTTATCACAGTGGAAAATCATGTGAATCAGCCTTACAGGGTCTTGTTAGCATGATTGAAGCCAGACTGGAAGTACAGCTGACGAGTACATAATGGGCGTGTTCATGGACAATGAGGGAGTTTTTGATTATGCCACTTTTGGCTCAATATGTTGCTCTGCCGAACGACACGGAGTTAATCAAACCATTGTAAAGTGGATATATTCCATGCTCTCTGAGAGGCTGTTAACCGTTTGTGAGAACAGTGATGAACTAATCACCGTCAGGGTCAAGCGAGGATGTCCTTAAGAGAGTATGTTTTCTCCGCTGTTGTGGTGCTTGGTCGTAGACTCTCTACTAGCGGAGGATGTCTGACCGCTAACATCTAATAAATCTCTATAAAGGCTTTGCACGAAAGTGCATAGGATTCTGGACAAAATCGATGTCTGGTGCACGAGAAAGGGTGTTTCCGTCAATCCGAAAACCACCATAGTATTGTTCACGAGAAAATGGAAATTGGATGGGCTAAGTCTTCCAATACTGAGCGATGTGACCCTTTGTCTCTCCGATAAAGTTAAATATCTAGGAGTAATCTTGGATAAGAAGCTGACTTAGGAGACACACTTGAGATGCCTATCTGTTCCATGCGCTTTGCCCATAGAAAGTGGGGCGTCATCAGTCTAATCAGCTGTTTACAGTCCCTTCTGCTTAATGACAGGAGGAACTGCGACAATCGGTCGGACACGCCAATCGGTTGTTCATCTGCAGCTTCTTTCAGCCTGCCTAGTTCGCTTGTGGGTTAGAGTGACCCGTTTGATAACCATGGCGTTGATGCCAGCCGAAGGGAGTGGCAGAACGGGCCAAGGAAGTTGGCTTCAGCGCCCATTCTAGCTAAAGAGCAGACACATACAAATCTGCCTCTCCATTTCTGTTCCACAACAAAGTTCATCGCTTCTTGAATAGCACAAACCTCCGCTTGAAACACAGATGCGTGCATTCCAAGAGCGTAGTGTACTTTTGCTCCGCTTGATTCCATGTAGACATCAGAGCCGGAACCGTGAAAATGCCATCCGTGAAAATGCGAGAACAGTATTTGCCGGGCTCATTTTCTCAGTTTGACCACAGTTGAGCCTCTGGCAATACCACACTGCATCTCTTGTCAAGCACGACTCTGGATGTCATGGAGTCAAGGGGCATGGCGAGGATCGTTGGATCGAAGTCCATGCCTACTCTGTTGCCCAATGCCCGACAGAAGCCATACCAGTTCCCATTGCGTTTTGCCTGTAGGTTGCCTTCAAGGTTTCTCCTTGAATGAAAACATCAAGTGCTGGTAGACTGACCAGAGCATCTAATGCCGGGTCTGAAGTAGTCGGATTTTATTTTTTGTGGCAAACGTATTCCTTTAGCTATTTAGGTTGGTCGGTCAAAAAGTTTGCTGGATGGGTGCGTTGAAATTAGGAGGGCTGATTGTGTTTTACTTAATTAGCCTTTGTATGCATGTACGAGGGCTGTCTTTTATATGTCGGGACTTGGCAACCCTGGTGTTGCAATCTGGCAACTGAGAGCTGTATCGCAAAGTTTGACATTTTTAGGCTTTTACGTAATCAGAACGTTTTGAAATACCAGCGCTATTTGTGTTGTTTACAGTAACTTAAAAGATTCATCTCGGTCCAAAAATGGAATTAAATCGTGAACATTTTCGTGCGAACAACTTTCGACGTGGATTAACTCAGCAGCATTGCATGGATGAACTTAATTTATTTTTTGGCGATGAAGCTCCATCAAGGACCAGTGTTTATCGATGGTATGGTGAATTCAATCGTGGTCGTAGTTCACTCCAAGACGAATTTCGTGAAGGTCGTCCAAACTCAGTTGTTGTTCCGAAAACCATTGATGCTGTGCGCGAACTGATATTGCAAGATCGTCATGTGACCTATCGTGAGATTGAGACAATCTTAGGCATTAGTGGGACCAGCATACATTCAATATTGCATAAACATTTGACTGTCAAAAAAATGTGTTCGCGTTGGATCCCACACAATTTGTCAATCGCTCGAAAAAAGGCTCGTGTCGATTGGTCGAAGGAAATGCTCAAAAAATACGATCGCAGGGCTTCGAAACACGTCTATGACATCGTGACACGTGATGAATCATGGATTTACGTGTATGAGCCCGAAAGTAAACAGCAGTCGACTGTATAGGTGTTTCAAGATGAGCCAAATCCAACAAAAGTTGTTCGCGCACGAAGCACTTCCAAGCAAATGGTCGCCTGTTTTTTCGGAAAAACTGGACATGTCGCAACCGTACCACTAGAACAACGCAGAACAGTAAATTCTGAGTGGTACACAACCATTTGTTTGCCAGTTGTCTTCCAAGAAATTAGGAAAACCAATCGCCAAAGACGGATCACTCTTCACCAGGACAATGCGAGCTCTCACACATCGGCTCAAACAACTGCATTTTTGAGCACCCAAAACATCGAATTAATGGGTCATCCGCCGTATAGTCCTGACTTGGCACCGAATGACTTCTTTTTATTCCCGTACGTAAAAAACAAACTGAGAGGTTAACGTTTTTCGACACCTGAAGAAGCGATTGCGGCATTCAGAATGCATGTTTTGGAGGTACCTCATTCAGAGTGGCAAAAGTGCTTCGACAATTGGTTCAAACGCATGCAAAAGTGTATCGATCTTCATGGAGAATATTTTGAAAAACAATAAAGTGATTTTCGATGATTAAAATTTGTTTTTGTTCTCTAATCCCGACATATAAAAGACACCCCTCGTATGTACTTTGCATCTCCATAAAATATTTAAGTTTAAGAAATCGATTCATTAACGTTTGAGATTTCGCCGAGAAAAATAAATAAATCAGAAGGCAAACCTCAACTATGTGACTCTTGTTTAACAAATATAATTTAATTATCAACCACGAAATCTTTAATTAATTTAAATTAAACATCCCCCATGACCATCTTGGTATGCCTACGGTCAGTGCAAGATGAGTACCGAGGAAAGAAAAAAGCTTCCACGTACAAATGGCTGCTAATGAAGTAAATAAAGTTTTTTTGCTCTTTGCCTATTTTGAAGGCGTAGACAAAACATCTTTAATGTAATATTAAAATAAAACTTATGAATAATTAGCCCAACAACAATAGAAATAAAGATTGTTAAGCCACCCACAGATCATGAAACGAGATAAAAGTAATTTAGTTTGTGGAGTTCGGCAATATTTAAATTTCAATTGTAACTACATTTATATGTGTGTATGTATGTATTTTATTAGAAATTGAAGTACGAGAATAGTTTATAAATTAATTTGACTTAAAACTAAATATCAATCATGTTCAAGTACAGCTTGAGAACATAAATACAAATGCATGCATAGAATGCTTACACAAAGCTACCATTGAGTGTGTTTGTGGGGGTGATACGGTGGAGGTGAATCTATGATTGATGGGTTGATTATGATGTGCGCTTGAATTATGGCACATAGACACAACATAAATACCTATGTTTTTGCTACTACCAATAATCAATGTGATTATCGTGCAAATAGATGCTTATATTGGAGTATTTTTGGCTGCTGTGTTGCCCCGCAAACATTTTTTCTCCTATAAAATTTCCCCAATGAAATGTACGAGTATCGAGATTGATGACTGAGGGCGCTCCTGGAGAAGTTGGAGTTAGCATCGTGTGCTGCCATCTATCAAACGACGGAAAAACAGTTTTCAGACTGGTTCATAGGCTAGTTTGGATTTGGCAACTATTCGAGTAAGACGTGTTTCGTGATTTTTGCTAAGATGGAAGTATCGTTCGGTAATTCCCTTTTTGTGTTTGAATGGGAAAAATGCGAGGCGATAAAAGCTAAGTTGTATGCTGTCTATGGGGACGCCTCGCCATCTATGACCACAGTTAGATATTTAGATTAGATTAGATTAGATTTGTGGGGCGCTGAACAAGGCCCAGCACTCAGTCAGTAGACCATTGTACTACACCCGGATAGATATCAGTAGAAAGAATAGAGATAGGAAAGGTAAAAGTTGGATGGTAAATACGGATAAATTAGATTAGTCTTCCACAAATCTCTTGGATTCATTGATGAATTTTCAGAGATCCGGAAGAGGAAGAGTATGAACTTTGTCCATACTCAGTGCATCGCAACCCAATATCCTAAGTCTGATTCTGGAAAATGAAGGACAGCTACAAAGAAAATGCTCTGCAGTGTCGTCATTCTCAAGACAGGATAGGCATATCGGGCGGTCCACGCCCCCCTTGGTAGCCATATGCTGACCACAGACGTTGTGCCCTGTGATTACACCCACCAGTACTCTCAGGTCCTTCCTGCTGAGCTTTAGGAGAAAGGTCGCTGTTTTCCTGTTTGGTTCTTTCACAAAACACTTGGCTACTCTGCACGAGTTCAACTCAGACCAACGTCCTCAATCCATAGTTGAATCGATGCGGAATTGACACCTAGAAAGGGTTCAGGGCCTAGTGGCATACTTGCAGAGCCTTCATTTGCCAATTTATCAGCTAACTCGTTCCCTGCAATACCACAATGTCCAGGTACCCAAATAAGACTAACTTTGTTGTGTTTTGCAACACTGCTCAGTTTTGTCTTACATTCACCGACTAACTTCGAAGAACAGCATGGGTTAGCAAGGGCTTTCAGTGCAGCTTGACTGTCACTACAATTCCAATTGCCCTGCCACTTCTTCTCAATTAGCCAATACGCCACATTCAAGATGACAAAGACTTCCGTAAAGAATACCGTGTCCATCTGCCCTGTGGCATAGGAGTGCTGAGTGTCTTCGTTTAAGTACTATCCAGATTCGCTTCCATCACTGGTTTTGGATCCGTCGGTGTAGAAAGTGTGCTGATATCCCATTAATAGGTTCTCTGGACTTAACCATGGATCTCTATCTGGGATCAAAACGTCATACTTCCTACCGAAACTAACGACAGGCACCCGATTGTCCACCAGCATCGAGAATAGTGTGCACCGCTCTAACAACTGGTGATATATCTGACAGTGGCCAGTGCTTACTTCATTTTCCCCGACTCCGTTTAACTTGAGCCTGTACGTCGCCTTCATTGCTTCCTTTCGAATTTGAAGATCTAGAGGTTGCAAGTTCAGAATGGCATTAAGGGCATCACCAGATGTCGTACTCGTGGCACCTGTGATACCCAAGCATACACTTCTCGGCAGCCCGTTTAGATATTGGTTCAACGAATTTAAACGTAGGCGAACATCCGTTTTGGATGAGGAGCAGACGTGGTTAGTGAGGAAGTCATTCAAAAAGTCCACGACATGATTCTCGCTGATCGACGAATGAAAGTGCGCGAAGTAACAGAGGCCATAGATATATCGACCGGAACGGCAATTAAAATTTCATATTATAAGTTGGGCGCCAGGTTTACTCACAAGCAACAACAAGCGGATACTCACAATCAAAACAATGGATTTATTCTTCTTCTTCTCTCGGTGAATCTGCTCCAAAGAAGGCGAAGGCAGTCCTATTGGCCGGCAAAAACATGGCAACGATTTTTTGGGATGCGAACGGCGTCATTCTCATGCATTTTGTAGAAAAAGGAATGGGATCACTGGACAAGAAGAAGGTACTATTTCACCACTATAACGCACCAGCACTTTCATGCGGAGTTGTCGCCACCAAATTGCATGAATTGCGTTATGAATTGCCGTCGCGCACCCCCGTATTCACCACATCTGGCTCCCTGCGATTTTTTCTTGTTCCCTTACATGAAGAAATGGCTTGCGGGGAAAAATGTACTTCAAAAGAGAAAGTCATTGCCGGGACAGAGGCGTATTTTGGAGAGTTCGACAAATCCCATTGTTTGGAGGGGTTAAAAAAATGGCCGAAGCGTTGGGGGAAGTGTACCTTTCTAAAAGGGGACTATGTTGAAAAAATGTTGTCTACATTTCTAACACGGGTACTTATTGAACCCCCTTCGTACCGATGCGAATTTAAAGTGCTGCAAAAAGGGGAATAAGTTAGACTGGCTGGGGTAAACTAATTTACTATGTACCTACATAAAATTGAGACGTAGAAATTCATAGGCTACCAAAATCATTCTCTTTATCATAAATAAATTTTAATTTAAATAACCTTACACATACATATGCACGATCCGAGATCTCACTGTCTTAGTATAAATAAAAGGTAGACCTTCAGGCTAATTCTTTTTTCAAATTACATGCTCTATAAATCACAATTGATATCTATTTCGTGCTAAACTCAGAACCATTTCGTTAGCAACGTCTCGAAATATCAGAAACATACTTCCGACAAAATCATTTTGGACTAAGCCCGCACGTGACCATCGACAAGCCAATGCGTTCTATCAGCGACAGTTTAAAGGAGTTTTGGAGTGCTAGTAACATTGGCCCATATTTTTCCAAAATGCTATTGTGGTTTTAGTGCTACTGTTACCAACTTTTTGTGCGCTGAACTTGAAGATACATATGAACTTGAACGATCTTTGGTTTTAGAAAAATGGCGCGCCAAGCCACGCAATTCATCGAAACAACCATTATTTTGCTGGCTAACACCAATAATGGTGAGATCAGCTATCTTGGCGATGCAAACTAGTCACTTCTGAGCAACGATTCGACTTCGATCTTTTTTCGTGGTGTCGCTAAAGGTGTGATATTATATGAATAATTCTGAAACGATCAGGGCTCTTAAGGGCCTAAAAAGCCTTGAAAAAGTCGGTTTGTAGAGCCAGCCGAGACATTCATTTAAATAAATATATATTCCACAATTAATGGAAAAAGTTATTTGCCCATTGAAATTTATTGAACGGCATACTTTTCTAGAATATTTAAGAAGAAGTCTACTGATGGTCCACCCTTCAGACATTTTAAGAGGATGCAAAATTAATCAATTTACAATAGAATTTATACGGGTCCATATATAAATTAATACAAAACACCTTTTTTGACACTTTTTTAGTATCGTATTACTTTTTTTATTTATCAAAAGTTCACAGCGATGTTACTCGCTCTATGACAAATCTTATAATGCCCTACTATCACTCGAGTGCGTTTTGGGAGACCTCTGATAGGTATGTATGTGCGGAATGCGTTTGCTTTTGGCGGGATAACAAGAGACGTTATTTTTGTAGCTGGGCAAATGCAAAGGCATATCGAAGCTATTTTCTTTTTGTAATGCGGGACGCTTCGATGTGCAAGATCAGCAACTGAAGTGATTGTTGGCAAATTAACTGTGTATCGATGTGTTGTTAACTGGGTGCTCAGGTATGTGTTCGAAGGTGCCGCTAAGCGAGGACATAGGTATGTTGTTGCTGAATTCTTATTGCAATGCTATGATCATAACGTAAACGTACGATCAATACAAAATTAAGTTTGAGCACAAAATTGAGTGCCAAAGCAGAATTTGGACAACAGCTTTAATTCTGCGCCTCTGTTACTTTAACTTATACATTAGGACGGGTAAGCTTTTTTTTAAATCGTTCTCCGCAGATTCAATCACAATTCTAAAGTAAATTTAGAACCAATCTTTAATTAAAAAATTGGCGTTAGTATTTATTTGAAAGGTGTTACTGGAGCTAAAAATTTTTGAAAAATTGTATTTACAGTCGAGAGATATGTAGCTTTAAAATTACAAAGTAGCAAAACTGGATTTTACCTTCGAAATGAGACTTTCAGCTATTAGTCCATAGATGTCGCTAGGAGTATTTTTAAACCTTCCCAAATATCTTGTTTTTTTCGTCTGTCATCTGTCAACAATATTCAGTTCATTCTTAGGTTACGTTTCATACAACAATGCATTTTTGTGGCTCTTAAAAATGTCGAATTTCGTGCCTTCAAACTACGATTTGCGGACATCGAAAAATCACTTGTAAAATGCTGCTCTCCCGGCTCAAAACGAAGTCCTTTTTGCATCGAATCGTTACGGGTGATGAAAAATGGGTATATTTTTCCAATCTCAAGCGTATGCTCCGCCCGGCCACAAGTCAAAAACAACGGCCAAACCAAATCGCTTCGGCCGCAAGGCAATGCTGTGTGTTTTCTGGGATCAGCGTGGTATGATTTGGTACGAGCTATTAAAACCCTTTTTTGTTAATAAACGTTTGAAATTGAAAGAAAAGTACGCAAGTACCAAGAGAACTGATGGAAAACGAAGATGGAGATGTTCGGGAAATCAAACGTTTAGCAATAAATAAATCAAATATCCTGCAGTTAAGCTTTTAGGTATAGATACATCACATATCCTTCAAATAAATCATATATCCCTTACCAACCAGGCCAGATTGACATTTGCAGGAAAGTAACAATTTTGCGAAGATTAATGGAAAAGGGTAATCTGGACGGACCCGAATTTATTGGCATGATAAACGCAAGAAAACGAAGGAGAGGATGGCTCGTAATTTCGTAAATTTTGTCATGGTTTGAGCAGCCATTAGTGTCAAAGAGAAAACGTCCATATTTTTCATATCTACAAAAATGAATAGAGTCAAGTATATAGAATTTATAGACGAAGTACTTATTAGGTTGTTTTGATGATAATTTCGATGAGGAGTGGATTTTCCAGCATGACAACGCAGTCGTTCATGCTTTCAAAGCAACCAAAGAGTTTTTGGCAGCGAAAAAAATACAAATTCACGAACGCGTGATCAAAATAATAAAATCACCCAACAACAGTTTTGACTACTCACTTTTTTTAATTTTTTATAAAAAAAGAGTTCATTCTGCAAAAAATCCCACATAAATCCAAGCTTAAAACTTTTTTATGGGATTTATAAAAATTTTCCATATAATGAATTCAAGGCATTTTTTATATGGAGAAAATGCGCAAAACGCGCAATTAAAATCAACTTGATTCTAGAGCTCCTTGAAGCTTCCACTTTATTATAATACAATTTAATGGGCTATAAAATTACGCACTAATTTTTTTTCAAGTTCAGTTAAAAACTTTTGATGGTAATTTTTTAATTATGTTTTTTTTTTAATTTGCACAATGCTTGAAAGTTGTATTTATATGGTTCTTGTGGGAGGCCGAATTGTATTTTTATTAAAATCCAATAAGCAACAAATAAACTGTCCAAACTTGCCAATAACTCCCTGTGAATTAAATTTTTTTTTTAATTTGCACAAAGTTTGAAACTTGGTTTTATATGAGATTGAACTATATTTTCATAAAAAAATTAAATAAGAAACAAACAACAAATTGTCAAAACTTGCCAATAAGTCGCTGTATAGTAATTTAACGCAGCTAATTTTTTATAGTTAAAATGAAAATTAAAATTTACTGTACGCATGACCATTCAATGATCTATTAAGCTCTCTGTTTATTTTGCTTTGATCTCATTCGGTACAAAAGTATCCTTTTATTTGCATAAAAACTATTAATAATCGATACATTTGACCGACTAATTCGCTGCGCCATAATCATTTGATTTACCAAATGTTGTATAACAGTTTTTAAATATTCATAAATAAAAAAATTGTTTAAACGCGTGTCAAATAAAAAATAAAACAAGCGCTAACAAGATAGAACCTGAAAGTTTCATATTAATTTTTCCCTAATTTATGCAAATTTTTAGCTGTAAAGCAAAGTGGCAAGTGGCATCAAGTTGAAAAACTTGTTAGATCTGCACAACATAAAAGTCTTTAATTCTCTGTCAATAAATTCTTAAAATATATTCTTAAGCGCTGTTTAGCTGTCAATAGGCCAAATGCAAATCAAGTTGTATAAGAGTGAGTTTTGCAAACAGCTGACAAGAAAAAGCATGAAATATTTAAATAAAATCTTTTTGTAATTTAAGCGACACATTTCTCCACATTTGGCAAACTGCTAATTAATCCTGTTTACGTAGCGTATAATGATAAGAGAAAAAAACATCACTATAACTAGGAATATTTAGATAAGAAGTACTTCCACAGTCCAGTTAGACACTGCTACTTTTTCTCAACATTGTATCTTTGCATTGCTATTGGGCAAGTTATTGAACTCAGCAGGCGCAGTGTACTCTATTTTCTGATTCGTGGTTTCCAAGCGACACTTAACAGCTTTTAAAGATATTCCACTTCGACTACAAAAAGTGGATTTTTTATATGAAAGTCAGTTGTTGCTTTAAAGGTAAAAGTTAGCAATTTTTTTTTGTATAAACCTTACAATGATAACTAGCGCCACTTTGATCGAGTCCAAAGAACAGCCTGCCTCCTGATAACAGGATGCTTAAGTACAACACTTACTAAGGCTCTAAATACGTTGCTTCACTTGTTCCCTATCGATCTGGCTGGCAAAGCGATTGCAGCGAAAGCAGCGACACGCATGAATGCTATATCGAAATGGAATAAGTATCTTGGCCATTCGGCCATACTGAACAGGAACACTGTTATCTCTTCCGACATAGACTATCATGTAAATCTTCCATCACCACCTTTGCTATTCTCTTGTTCACTCCCAACTAGGGAAGAATGGAAGACAAATCTAACCAAAATCGATGGCCCTCTGACTATATATACAGATGGTTCAAAACAAGACGGCAAAGTGGGATTTGGAATCTTTTCCAATTCCCCTCACATCAATCTATCATTTAGATTACCCGACTACTGTAGCGTATTCCAAGCGGAAGTATGCGCTATCTGGTATGCTGTGAAAACTCTCTTAGAAAATAGAATATCACTAGAGGATTTCCGCTTTTTCACCGACAGTCAAGCGGCCGTTCGAGCACTCAGCTCCTCATCAAATTCTCGAAACGAATTAATATCTTTGACCAAAATCTACAATAAAAATCTCGGTTAGGTGGGGAAATCATATAACATAATGAGCTCTAGGGCTACAGAACGGACCCAACTTGCGGTCTACGTGGCACTCCGATGCGAGGTCACCCTTAAACCAACCAACCAACTAGCGCTTCTTATACCAATAATGCTTTATGGTTCACTAATATGGTGGACGGCGTGCGATAAGTGACTTGCGTTAAAAGATTGGAAATCGTGCAAAGGATTGCAGGAATATGTGACACTGGCGCTATTAGCACAACTCCTACAGCGGCAATGCAAAGAATTCTCAACTGGCATCCAAACAAATGAGTAGTAAGAAACTCCGCCAAAAAAACTACTCTAAGACTGAAGATGTCAGGACAATTTTCACAGAGGCTTTTGGTCACAGTAACATGCAGGGCATAAAAGGACGGTCAGACTACGTCATTTCACAAGTAAACTTTGGCAAGAGGCCTGAGTTTTCAATAGAACAGAATGGCTTAGAATTTGATCACCACGCATATAATTTCTTTACAGATGGAGCCAGAATGGCGGAAGGAGTAGAAGCGGCTGTCTTTTACCCGCAATTGGATCTCCAAAAGTCTTTCAGACTCCTTAATTACTGTAGATGCTTTCCATTTCAATTCAACCGGGCTATTCGGGTCATGTTCTTCGATTTCGATGTAACTCAAATATGTTGCTCTCTGGTCAAAATAATGAGACACGTATTTTTTTGTTCGCCCGAAAAAAATTTTTTTCAAGAGTTATCGGCAATTTTGTTTTTCGCCTCAAACTCGATTTTTTTTAATTATATAAGAAAAAATTTTTTTTAAATGCCCATAACTTAGTCAAAAATGAACCGATTTTAATAATTCTGAGTTCAAAATGATCGTCATTACTTACACGAGCGATTTCATGTAGAAATAGTTGCAAAAAAGTAGTTGAAAATTTTTTATTTTGCAAAAACCAAAAAGTGCGAAACAGGGTGTTTACTTAAAAATTCATTACTCAAAAACAACGCATTTTAGCTACTAGGCATGCAGCTCAATTAAAGTTTGAGATGTTTTCTTGATTTGGAAAAAGTTATAAAAAAAAAAAATACACATTTTGAAATATTGAATTTTGAAAAAATTTAAATTTTTTTTCTTTTTTACTAAATAAAAAATTTTCAAGTACTTTTTTGCAATTGTTTCTACATGAAGTCGCTTGTGTAAGTAATTACGATCATTTTGAACTCAGAATTATTAAAATCGGTTCATTTTTGACTAAGTTATGGGCATTTAAAAAAAATTTTTTCTTATATAATTAAAAAAAATCGAGTTTGAGGCGAAAAACAAAATTGCCGATAACTCTTGAAACAATTTTTTTTCGGGCGAACAAAAAAATACGTGTCTCATTATTTTGACCAGAGAGCAACATATTTAAGTTACATCGAAATCGAAGAACATGACCCGAATAGCCCGGTTGAATTGAAATGGAAAGCATCTGTAGTATATTTTAAGCTAAAATTTATGTCGGAACAAAAGCAGCTGAATTGGCTGTGGAATTAACCCCTCTTAATACACGTACAAATATTTTCATTGATAGCCAAGCGGTTATAAAGCATTTATGGCTCCTTGGGCTAACTCGGAATGTGTTCAACAATGCAGATCCAAAATGGATGAACTCTGCGGAAATCGGCAGGCTACTATTTACCGGATAGCAGTACACAAAGGAATAGAAGGTAATGAGTGAGCCGATGAGCTCGCTAAGGCAGGTTTTCACTTGCCGAGATTGAAAGATACCCATCACTCTCCTTTCTGAAAACGGAACTAAATGAATAGCTATCTTCAGAAACGCAGTCGATATGGGAACACTCAACTAGTGCAAAACTGCCCAAAGTATGCTAAAGACTTGGATTAGAAAAACTGGGTACTTTATTTAATCACTGTCTAGAAAAGACTGCACAATTTTGGTTGGGGTACTGGCAGCAAAATCCTCGGACTCTTCAAAGGCAAAAGAAAAGATTGGATATCAGAACATATATGGATGTTAATTGAAAAACGTAGATATAACAGCTAAATATAGCTAAAGATAAGATAGAAAAGGCGAAAACGAGGGGTGCGAAATACCGAGCCCACCTGGAATACTCCAACTTAATAAAAGGGGTAAAAAAACATGCAGACGTAACAAGAGAGCTTGAACAGATGAGCTTGCTAGTGAAGGAGAGAGAGAGCTGCTGCCTCCCGGGACATGCGAACATTGTATAATGTCTCGCGTCGGCTATGCGGCAAAGGTCTGCAGCCAAAGTTGCTTGTTAAAACAAAAACTGGACAAATCTTAACAGACAGCCAAGACCAACTCACGCGATGGGTTAAACACTGTGTACAACTCCTAAAATCTTCTCCTTCTCCCAACTTAAGCCGATGAACCCAATAAAAAACCTAAAGTGCGACGTATATCAAGCATTAACCCAGAGGCACCAACTCATCGGGAAATCCCAGCAGCAATCCTAGCAATGAAACCTAACAAGGCTCCCGGGATAGACCAGATAACATCAGAAATGCTTAAAGCAAACCCAGAACTTTTAGCAGCAGCAAAATTTGTCCAGGAAAAGCTGGTATACCGCATCATTCCCAAAAGATTGAATGCAAGGTATCACTCTTAAAGTTCCAAAGAAAGGAGATTTGACTTTGTGTGATAACTGGAGCGGTATAATGCTTCTATGCGTTACGCTTAAAGTGCTAGGTATAGTCTTCTTAGACAGAATTAAAGGGAAAATCGAAGTTACTTTAAGACGCCAGTAAGCAAGCTTTCGCATTCTGAAATCATGCATCGATCATGGATGCTTTTAATGTGGTCAGTGGGGTGGAGACTGCCACCGCCTCCGCTAAGTCTAGTGTCGAACCTTTTCTTGCTAGCTCATTTGCTATCTCATTACCCCGTATGTTTCTGTGACCGGAAACCCATATCAGAGTGGTTTCAAGCCAATGACTAAGCAATTCCAGTTCCTATCTGCACGGTAATACTAGTTTGGATGAAATGGAGTTGGAGTCTAAGGCCTTTATAGCTGCTTGACTGTTTGAGAAGATAGCTACTCCTGCACCAACTTCCTTGTAGAGTTTTTGTGATTTGCATGCTTCTCTGATCGCTAACAGTTCTGCCTGGAACAAGCTGGCATAGTCAGGAAGACGAATTGACTGAGATAGGTTGAGTGGCTCCGAATGGAAGCCAGCTCCCACATCGTAGAACCATCGGTATAGATTTCGATATCGTATCTTCCAATCACCTTCCCTTTGCTCCATTCGGCTCTCGGTGAAAAACGTACCGTAAAGTTTTTCTTGAAGTTAAGTGTAGTCTGATCTGTTTTTGAGCAGCGAGGGTCCCTGTAGGAGGATCTTACTGTGACCGTACGACCTTGTTGTCCAGCTAATTTGATAAGGATACGAGTATTGTTGACAACTAGTAACCAGAGCAGAGGGCGTTTTACCGTGCTGCTGCCTACCTCACCGATGATTATTCTAGTTTTAAGCATATTTTCTATCCATTCGTTGAGACCTATGTCTGTGCCTAACATATTAAGAGCCTCAATTCAATTACAAAACAAGATCCATGTGCCAACATGCGTGTGACTCATGCAACGAAGCGAATGCTAGGGGTACTTTGGAATACCTACTTTGTCACTGCTGTGCTCTTTGTAGCACTCGACAAATGTGACTACGATCAGCATGCTTATTAAATCTCGGGAAGGCGTGCATTAAGATTTACATAAAATAATAATTCGACTTCAAATACATGGCTCTGGACAATTGCATAGCACTGGCAATAGACCCTAGAGGTCTAAGTGAGATCTTTTTACCGAACAGCCAGCTCTACCTAACCCAACCTTACAGTGGTAATGCAGTCTTGGTATATTCTTTGTACAATCCGTTAAAGAAATTCTCATCACAATCGAAAACCACTTTGAGCGCCCTAAGGTTTTTCATCAGCTTAAACTATACGCAGATAAGATAAGTGACTAGTGACAGGCGGCTGACCCATTAATATTTACTCTTTCTTCTTTTCGATATGTTATACGCCCCATCGAAATATCCAGGCTTGAAGGGCAAATGCAGTATTTGTTTGAAAAATGCTGATGTATCTATTTACTGTATTAAAGAATACAGACATGGATTTTATGTATGGAATACTGAAATAGTCTTACTATAACTCTATTTAAAGTTTCCAACGTTGTCCCTAATATTGTAAGTACAGTCCCAATCTGTTCAGCACAGCAGCTGCAGCTTCCTTGACCTCTTGCAGGCTACCATGACGATTTCCCGCGATATCAGGTACTTGGCTACCAATGTAACAGCCCACAAAAATCTAATTCATCCATTGTGATACTATAAATATACAGAAGAAAACAGAGGATCAAGAACAGGCGGAAGAGAAAAAAGGAAGAGGGGGCTTTGGTTTAGAGGAGAATGATGACTAACCGGTAGCTAATCACAACTGCGTTAGCCGCTTGAAGCTACTGATGAAATTCATCAGGTGTGTGATATCTTAATCTGCTATATCCACTGGTGTAGCAAAAAGTGAGAGCCAAGATGTCTGATTCTTAGTCCGGTGCGAGCAAAATAGCTGAGGAGAAGGTGCTGAGAGGATTCCACCTCATCCGCCAGACAGCTGCTGCAGAAAGCACTTGAAGCAATACCAAGTCTCTTCGCATAGATGTCTGGTAAGGATACCCACATAAATCGAGAACTGCGCTTTGCCAGCATTGCAAATTCTCTCGAACGTCTTCGATCTACCCGTGGCTAAAAGAATTTGAGGACTTTGCCCATCATTTTTCCAGGACCAGACCACAGGTTCTCAAGGAAACCACGCTCTTCTCATTTCGCGGCAAAGTCATCTCGATATATCTCTGCTTACCAAACGTATCAGCCTAGCAGTTTCTCCCCTATGCCAAAGTTTTCCAGGAACCCAAATGAGCCTACTATAGAAGTATTCGGATGCACTCGCTTCATTTCTGAAAGTATTTAATGAAAGTATTTAAGCTGGCGGTAGCAGAGGAAGAGGAAGGCCTCTTCTGCGTTGGAAAGATCAGGTGGAGAAGGGCTTGACTTCATTTGCTGTCTCCAACTGGAGCGTACGTAATTTATGTTAATGACCAATTCAAGCAAATTTCTTTTGCAGAATGTACCACGTATTATTATTTATTATACTGCTTGTGTTATTTTCTAATATGTTGGTATTATTTCGGGCTCAACTCAAGCTTCAATAAGAGCAGACTATAGGCGAATAATTTTATTTGAATGAAGTCATTACCCTGCTTTGCTTTGCGTTTAACTAACTGATCCTTACTTAATGAGCGTGAATGTTGTCTACTTTTTGTAATTAACATTAATTAGCTATTAACAACAAAATAAATTCGTTTCATTGACATCGAACGGCCGGATAAATATTTGGCGTTGGAAAAGCATGAACAAAGAAACTAAAATTAGCATAGCCTTTATATGAGTTATATGTAGGCAATTATGTTCATAAATATGAGCCCATGAATAATCGTTAAATTATATTAATCGCTGTTTTTGAATATTTTTTTTTGGTGTCTCAAAAGTTGCAAAAGAAGAAGAAGAAACATTTCGATCTGTGAATACTAAGAAATAATCAATTCTACCTTTATTAACCATAAAGTGACTTAATTGATTCTTTCCGGTTTCCAAATATACCAGCTAGAGACAAATACACGCATACATAGGTATGTCAGATATGCATGTATAATCTAAAAAAAACAACAACAAAGTACTGTTCAAAATATTTGCATACAATTGTACCTAATGGCGCTTTGTTTCCATCACAAACCTATCAGGTTAGTCCATAAGTTCGTGCGTATTTTATCCACAATTTCACTTTTGTACGATTTTTGCATACAAAAAATTATTCGCGGAATATAACGGAACTATTTATATTTTCTTTGATATATTGTGCATTGAACAGGTGATTTTAATCGCGGATAGAAGCACGTGTTGTTAAAAAATAAAATGGAAACTTCGAACGCGTACAGGCGGCATATTTTGTATTTTTTTTATAAAAGTGGTGAAAATGCAACAACTGCTGCTGCAGAAATAAAAACTGTTCATGAAAAGAATACCGTGAGTGTAAGGACTGCGCAAAAGTGGTTTTCAAAATTCCGAAGTGGTAACTGCGACGTGGAGGATGCTCCGCGCGCTGGTCGGGTTGAAGTCTTTAACTCCGACGCCTTGCTCGAACTCGTGGAATCTGAGCCAAATTTCACAGTCGATATAATAGCTCAGAGGTTAAATTCATCGCACATTTCACAGGCACCTGGTTCAGTTGGGAAAGGTTTCAAAGCTGGGAAAATAGGTTCCGCATAGACTTTCCGTCGCCAAACTTCAGCAGAGAGTGAATGTGTGTTCTCACCTGCTGCTTGAAAATGAGAGTGTTTTGAACCGTATCGTTACTGGTGATGAAAAATGGGTGCTTTACAATAATCCTGTTCGCTAACGTCAATGGTTAGATAAAGATGAAACACCAGAACCGACCCCTAGAGATCGCCTTCACCCCAAGAAGATTCTCCTGTCTATTTGGTGGGATATGGCCGGTATTGTTTATTATGAACTTCTGGAACCAAATCAGGCGATAAATGCTGATTATTATTCCCATCAGCTATCAAACGTGAATGAGGCGCTTAAAAATATCGGGCGTCTTTAGTGAATAGACGCAAAGTTTTGTTTCACTACGACCGCAAGGCAAACATTAGACAAGCTGAACCAGCTCGGATGGGAGCTACTGCCACATCCACCATACTCTCCGGATATTGCACCTTGTGATTATCACATTTTCCGTGGACTTCAATCCGATATGAGTAACAAGAACTACTCCTCAAAAGAAGCTATAAAAAGGGATATCGAAGCGTATTTTGGCTCCAAGGACAAACAATTTTTTGAGCAGGGAATTAAAATTTTGCCTAAACGTTGGGAAGACATTGCAAATAATGAAAAAAAAATATATTATTGATTAATAAATACTTTATAAACATTTTTTTTATCAATTTTAAACATCTTTTTTATTAATTTTAAAACCTCCTTTAAAAAACGCACGAACTTATGGACTGATACTTTGGCTGCATGTATTTAAGTATCTACACACGCATACTACTGGAAGATGATACCAGGTGCACGACTGAAGAATAGAAAACTCGTAGCGAATAATAATTATTTTTTTATTTAATTTAAACACATACATATACTTATTTGATTTTAAGTGTGAAATGTTTGCATTCCAAATATTCGGGCCTGAAGCTCATCGAGTGGTATGAAGCATGAAGAACTCAAATGCTAAGTGCTTTTTCGCCACAAGTGCTCCAATTGAATATATTTACATTCTTATTATTATTACTTTGTTCAACTAGCAAAAAAAAAAAAAACAAAAAAAAAAAAAAAACCAACAAAAAAAAAATTGAAAAATTTGAAAGTGAAATTGCAGACACGTTTTTCGAATTGTGCTCAACAGCGCACTTGGGGTAAGCGAATGACCTTGAATCTGGAGATCTTAATTATGTGCAAATGGCTCGAGTGATTAGCGGCGGATTTTGAAATTAGTAAGCGATCAGTGATCGATGGAATGCTGTGGCAGGTGGGCATCACTGTCAATATTAGTCGACGAAGCTCTTAATCAATCAAACTATAAATCCATATTTAGGTATCGTTCACCTTTTATTAGTGATGTAAAGTTGACATGTAGAGCACTCAGATTAGCAACACGCGCACGTTTGGAGTTGATTAATGCCCATGATAACTGACAGATTGATCTTCCTTCTTTGAGAAAAGTGTAGAGAAGTTATAAAATAGCCAATTGTAAAACAAAAAAATATTAATTTGAAATATTATAAGTAAAATCGTAAAAAAACAACCAAACGCGTCTGCTGTTACAAAATTTGCATAGATATGTATACTTTAAATATTTGATGTGACTGTGTACAATCATTTATTATAGGTTGACAAGGCTAAATGTTCAAGTTATTTGACAATGCGTCTGTGATATAACTCAATGTTATACACCTTGTTTACCGGTTTATTGATAAACCCGATAAATATCTACATATGTGTGTGTGTGTGCATGTGTATGTGCGCATGTAAACTGTGGGCTAGGGCATAGAAGTGCCTGTGCGAAATTGTCAAGCAACTAATGTATGGGCGATTCAAAAATTTTTATAATTCATAGAAAAAAGAAAAAAGAGGGGAAAAGAAGAAAAAAAAATGGAGTTTCTCCGATTTAGTTTAACATTACAGAGAATCTAAAGTGAAAGGGGGAAAAATAAACTCTGTTACGACGAATGACACTTAGTGCTGGGCGAATGGGCTATCGACAAACCCTACGAAGACTGAGGAAGAAGCTTGACGAACGCATTCTGCCTAAGCTAAAAAAGCCATAATCCAGCTATCCAAAGAAATCAAATATCTTGGAGTAATCCTCCTTGGGCGTGACTACCATTCGGAATTCACAGAGAGAACGTAGGTTCGAATCTCGGTGGAACACCAAAATTAAGAAAAACATTTTTCTAATAGCGGTCGCCCCTCGGCAGGTAATGGCAAACCTCCGAGTGTATTTCTGCCATGAAAAAGCTCCTCGTAAAAATATCTGCCGTTCGGAGTCGTTGAAACTGTAGGTCTCTCCATTTGTGGAACAACATCAAGACGCACACCAGAAATAGGAGGAGGAGCTCGGCCAAACACCCAAAAAAGGGTGTACGCGCCAATTATATATATATATATATATATATATATATATATAATCCTCGATAGTAAAGTTCTTTGCAAGTCACACGTTGAAATAAAGACATCCAAAGCACTGATAGCCTTCTGGCAGTGCAAAGGTGTCTTTGGAAAAACGCGGGGTCTTTCTCCTACCAACATCCTATGAGACTACACGGCTATGATAAGACCTAATATCACCTATGCATCAGTGGTCTGGATGAGAAGACTCTTTCTCGTAGGAGTCAGGAGCACCTTATCGAGACTACAACACACTGTGCCCATCTGTTGCATCGTAGCTTTTCCGACTACATCAGGCCTGGCATTAGATGCTCTGGTTAGTCTACCAGCTCTTGATGTTTTCATTCAAAGAGAGGCTGTGGAGGTCATCTGCAGGCAGAAACACAGCGGGAATTGGTAGGGCCTCTGTACGGCATTGAACAACAGAGAAGGTATAAACTTCGATCCAACGATCCTCTCCATGCCATCAGGAGTCGTACTTGAAAAGAGATACAGTGTGGCGCAGCCAGATACTTAATTGTGGTCAAACTCTGAAAATGAGCCCGACTAACACTGATTTCGCATTTTAACGGATGGCTCCGGAACCGAGCACGGTTCCGGCTGTGGTGACTATGTGGAATTTAGCGAGACAAAACTACACTTTCCCCCTTGGAATGCACGTATCTGCGTTTCGAGCGAAGGTGTGTGCTATTCAAGAAGCGATGAACTTTGTTGTGGAAAACAGATAGAGAGGCAGACCTTTATGTGTCTAGAGCGACAGCAAAGCTGTGCTTATGACCGTACACAACCCTCCAACCACTTCAAGGGTAGTTGAGTCCTGTAAATCCAGGC
This sequence comes from Anastrepha obliqua, assembly GCF_027943255.1. NCBI lineage: Eukaryota > Metazoa > Arthropoda > Insecta > Diptera > Tephritidae > Anastrepha > Anastrepha obliqua. Next base: position 14,148,068 of record NC_072894.1, read on the forward strand.
TGAACTATGTCCGTGGATGTAATATCCTGATGCTAACATGGATCCCAACCCACGTGGGTATCGCGTGAAACGAGATCTCTGACTCTTTGGCTAGGATGGGCTCTGAGGCCAACTTCTTTGGCCCGGAGCCCTTTACTGGTTACTCTAACACAAAAGCGAGCTTGGCAGGCTGAGAGAGGCTGCAGATGGACAAAATTGATGTTACCTGTCATTATGATTCCATTATATTTGGCTGGAAAATCACAACCAGCGATTGTTCGTGAGCTCGAGCACCTTAAAGAAAATATAGTTTTTCTTTACCGCGCCATTACTCGTTACAATGATACTGGTAGCAACGCGAAAAGTCATGGAGGTGGACATCAAAAGACTGCAACGTCACGTGAAATGGTTGAAAAAGTAAAGAAGCGACTTAAGCGAAATCTCCGACGAAGTGCCAATAAAGTGGCAGAAGAACTGAAAATATCTGAGCGTAGCATCCGTCGCACACTGAAAAGTGTTCTCAAAGTCAAGCCTTACAAGACCTAAAAGGCCCATGATATCACACCAAAGCAGCAACAAGTCAAGCTTGAGAGAGCGAAGGAGTTGCTTTGCTTGGCCGAAAGCGGTCAATTTCGGAAGCTTGTGTTTTCTGATTAGAACATTTTTCAAATTGAGCAATTCGTAAACTCCCAAAACGATAGGGTTTATTTTACCTATAAGGAAATTTGAGTCATCGATTGGTCACTAGGAGGCACCATTCGCCACAGGTAATGGTTTGGGCCGCTGTAACTGCAGATTGGCGCTCTCCAACCGTTTTCATCGAGCTTGGCGTCAAAGTAAATGCGAATGTTTTAGCGGGAAAGTATTCTGGAAGTTGCTTCGAAGCCGTGGGCAGATAAATATTTCGGTGACAGACCGTGGACGTTTCAACAGGACTCGGCACCGTCTCACAAAGCTCGAGTGAACCAAAAATGGCTAAAAAGCAACGTTCCGAACTTCGTAACGTCCACATAATGGCTCTCAAATTCACCAGAGGCGATTCCGATGGGTTGTTATCTTTGAACCATTCTGGAGAGCACAGATTCATCAGCCTCGATGCGCTTAAAAAGCCATTGTTCGCGAGTGGGCCAAAATACCTGCAAGTCCCATTCGGGCAGCTTGCAATTCTTTTGTGGACCGTCTCAAGGCCACAGTCAAGGCAAAAGGTGGTCATATCGAGTAAATTGATTCTTAATTTTATATTATTTTCACACATTTTTTACTTTGAACTGAATAAAAGTAATTTTCCAAACTAAATTTATGGCTTTTTAGTTGGTTATACTTCGAGTGCTGGACCTTTAATAGGGCACGAGTCTATTTCCTGATTTTCTGAATTACTCAATGGTTTTCTTTTCCCTTAATTCCTAATCAAGTTTACCTAAACGTCGCTTGAAAAAATTCTAGATTTAATTTTTAGCTGGCTTTGCCGCAGAAAATAAAAAAAAAACTGATTTTATTCCACTTAAAACTGCGAATAAGCATTTCAAAGCAAGCCTTTTCAAAAATGTGCTTTAAAAATGAATGAAATGAAGTTATTACTGTTATTTTCCATAAAATGTAACTAATTATGTCTTTATATTTCTATTATTTTTCCCAACACTCAATTTTTTTTGTTGGTTTTGGATTGCCACCCAACAGAAGTGGTTTCCATTTACAATTACTAAAATGAGTTTTATCGCGCGCCATAATAATGCCATCTATCTTGTTTTTTTTTTTTTAATTACTAGTAATTTTTTGCCGTTTCCCGTTTTGGCGCCCATCTCAAAATCTTCAGCTTGCTGCCATTGACTATTAATGAACACCTCAGTTCCGCATATCGCGGGTGCCGTTATACGGCTCTCAGAATCAGAATCAGTTGTTGCGTTGACGTAATTTTTCTTCAGGTTCGGTAACATTTTTTCTTTGTTTACAAACAACTTTGGTTTTACACGAATATTCTCTTCCATGTTTACATTAACCTCAAATAACATTTAATTGTGGTTCGCAAAATTTCGTTCGCTATTTCGGTACTTCGCACAGTTCGCTCTTTTAGCTGCTTTAAAATTAAGTCATTGCAAATTTACACGCGAAATTCCCCTTCAATCTGCATAATCTGATATGCCATCATTCTTGATGAGCAACGATTTGTTCAGCCCCGCTGACACAGCTGCAAACCACATACGAGCAAATTTAATAAACACATTTTTTCTTTCTTATTCAAATATTCTATTAATGTTTTATTACCGTAAAATTATGCTAAAATATTAATCAGATCTTACATTTAATATACTTTTCGAGTGCACAGTGGGGAAAGTATGTAGGTGATTTGTAGGTATTAACAAATATTTTGCAAAACATAACAATTAAAAAATATTTAAAAAATAATAGTTTGAACTAGGGCTGTAATTTCAAAATTGTATCTACTCCGGCCCTCTTTTAAAGTGCAGTTAATAAAAAAATCACATTTAGACAGCATCACATAATTCGCGAGCAACTTTTCTTCTACGCTAGGCGCTTAATATTATTTGAATTCCATTTTCGGTTGTATGTATCTCAAAAATCGAGTATTTATTTGTTCGAGTGTGTGGAGCTGATTTGCCTTGCTGCATCTCCTATCTTCCGTAGTGTCCTGTCAGTGTGCCATTTTGTCCGAAAGCATAGGCATAAACGGTTTTAACATTGCCCGCCGTGTGGTTGCGGAACTGTTGAAGGTATTCGCTCTCCTCACCGAACCGTGTTTGGGTTTGATATTTCGTGGTGCTCGCTGGCTTTCGTGTGGTTGTCAAGGCGAATACTTCGAATTTTTCCTTGTATTTGGCAAAGAATGGGTGACTGAAGGGATCGTCATGGTAGGGGTTTGTTGTTGTGACTTTTGAAGATACCGTTATTTTAGGCTTGAGTGTTGTTGTGCTAACCTTTGTTGTGGAAACATTTGGCTTTCGGTTCGTTGCACTCGTCGCGCTAGTTGCATACAAAGCGGGTTTTCGTGTAGTTGTGCGAGTAGTGGTAGTTCTTTTGGTTGCTGTCGCCGCCGTTGTTTTCGCAGTAGCGCGCGTTGTGATTGAGGAGTTTTGTGATTTTGTTTTAAACTGCGTAATCGGGGAAATTGTGGACACCTTCTTAGTTGTATATGGCACTTTTGTGGTGGTAAAATTCTTTTTATTTGCTATGGTTTTAGTTTTTGTTGTAGCGAAAGAAGCGAAAGGCTTCTGCGTTACCGTTGTTCTTATAGTAGTTGTTGGTTTTCGTGTAGTAGTCGTGAGGTAGTATTGTAGTTGATTATTTCTTGTAGTTGAACTTTTACGACTGGTAGTTGTACGTTTTGTTGTCTTTTGCGTTGTTGTGGTGGAACGTGTTGTAGTTTTTATTACAACGGAAGTCTTTTGGGTTAACGGCGATCTCACTGTAGTTGTAGGTCTTCGTGTGGCAGCTGTGCTGGGTCGTTCGGTTCTAATGGTGGCAGTTTTGGTAGTGTAAGCAGCTTTACTTGAGGTAGTTCTTGTCGAAATTTTCTCAGTTGTGGGTTTTGTAGTTGTTGTAGTACTTATTGACTTCTTGGTTTGAGGGATTTGTGTTGTTCTAGTTCCTGTGGTTAGTTTTTGCTGTGTTGTTCTTGGTTTACTCGTGGTACCCCTATTAGGCTTCTGCCATTGGTAATCCCATGACATTTTCGTAGTCGCTGGTTTTTGGGTTGTAGTCACCGGCGCCGTTTTGCGGGTACTGCTAATGGCTGTTACTGACTTTTGTGTATTTGGTAGCTTCGTGGTCCTTGCTGTTGTATGTGGCGCTCTTGTTGCACTAGCGCTGGCATTCGGTTTTATTGTTGTATGTGGCTTAGGGGTGGTTGTTGTTTTCTGTGTTGAAGGCGCTTTTGTGGGCTGTACTAGCGACTGATTTCGCCAGTTCCATGTTGTTGTTGTACTCGGTCGCTTCGTAGGGCTTATTCCAGCATTTGTTGTTGGCTTGTTTTTATGCTCTGCTTCTACTATTGGTTTGCGTATAGCTGTTGTCTGCGTTGTAGGCTTCCTTGTAGTGGTGGTGAGCAAATTTGCATAATATTGAGTTTGAGTTTTTCGCGTAAATGGTGGGGTAGTTGTTCCTCTTGTTGTTGTGCTAGGTTTTTGCATTTCAAGGCCGAGTTTGTGTTGGGTAGACGTGGCTTGCGTCTTCACTGGCGTCGTGCGAAACAGATCGCTATTGACATAAGGTCTTGTTGGGAGGACGTGCAGCTTCGTTTTTTCCGTGCTGCTCGGTGTCGTATGAGTTTGTTGTTGTTGTAATTTTAAGCTATGCGTAGCGGCTGTAAATTTTTGAAGGAAAGGATTATTTTGATACTGCGTTGCTAGCTGTTTCTTCGGCGGCGCTGTTGTGAATGTTTGTTTGTGGGTTGCCTCAATGAGAGCTGAGTTTGGTGTTGGGCTGATGTATTTAGTTAGAAATGGGTTGGAGTGCAAGTTAAATTTCTGTAGGTTTTGCGGGGATGGCGACGACATTTGCACTTTAGTGGCAGTTTGTTGATGGTTACTAAAAAAGGGGTTAGAAGCGTAGGGGAGGGAAATTGACTTGGTAGGGTCCACATTAGTATGGATTTTAGGCTTTGATGTTGTCGCTGAGCTGAATTGAGATGATTGAATGAATTGGTTTAGGAATGGATTATTTATGTAGACCATTTTTGATGGAACGACTTCATTAGTGACGGCATGAGTAGCAACTTTAACAGTTGTTTTTTTAGGCGTCGCTGTGGCAGGCACCAATTTTACAGCACTATATTGATTTAGAAATGGATTATTGACAAATGGATGGTTCAATTCGTCTTTAGTTTTTATTTTCTTGGACAAATATGTTATTTGGTTAATATTGTAAGCATCTGTCATATAGCTTGGCTTCTCACTCGGTTCACTTTGACTGGCTTGATGTGCTTTCTGCAGTTCGTTGCTGTCGAAACAGGAGCTTATGCGATCCAATTTTTGGTTGCGGCAATTTCGATTATACACCGTCCATGCGGTAAAACCATCTCCAGATAGACGTGTATGCTCTTCATAAATAGTTTTCACGCAGCGCACATCGTCGGTGATGTCATTGTCCAAGAGTTTGTTGCAAGAAATCTGACAGGCTTTGCCGCCGACGCTATCATGAGAGCACCAGTAAAGGTCACTAATTTGGAAAAGGCCATGATCTGCACTACCATCTGCATTTAGGCGTCCCACGGCGGCAGTATTGAAACTTGACTCGTACTGCGCTATACAAACCCAGGTGGGCACTTCCTTCATTGGCATTTTGTGTTTGAAGTATAACTCTTGCGCCAATTCACATTTGCTGTATATTTTCCCTTTACCCACTGCAATGTTCGATTGTTTTTCAAAACCAACTGCGTGTGGCTCCTTCACTGGCTGAGCATGTTGGGCTTTTGCAATTTCCTCTGGTGGAAAGCAACTGGCCACACGTTCCACTTGCTGGTTGCGACAGTGTCCATTGTAAACAACCCAAGCCGTGAAACCATCACCTGAAATTCGCGTATGCTCCGCATGTATCGTTTTGATGCACTCGATGTCATCGCTGATATCCGAGTCCAGTAGTTTGCCGCACGGAATGTTGCATGCTTTGCCGCCATACTCCTCATGGGCGCACCAGTAGAGGTCACTGATTTGAAAGAGTCCATGATCGGCGCTGCCATCTGCATTCAATCGTCCTACAGCTGCCGTATTGAAACTAGACTCGTGCTTAGCAATACAAACCCACGTTGGTATATCCTTTAGCGGCATTCCATGTTTGTAGTACAGCTCCTGCGCCAGTTCACATTCCTTATAAATCTTACCCTTCGCCACTGCCAGCCCTGTTGTTGTTGATTGTTTGCTGTTGTTTTTGCTGCCACCCACCTGCGTTGTAGTTAAAAACTGCTCTGTCTTACTTATCTTGTTGTTGTCGAAGCAGGCAGAGACCTGTTCGATCTGTTGATTGCGGCAATTCCCATTGTAAACTGTCCATGCTGTGAAACCGTCTCCCGAGATGCGCGTGTGCTCCTCGTGTATTGTCCTTATGCATTTAACGTCATCGGCAATGTCAGCGTCGAGTAGCTTTGCACACGGAATGTTGCAAGCCTTGCCGCCAAAGTTGTCGTGTGAGCACCAGTAGAGATCGCTTATCTGAAAGAGGCCGTGATCTGCGCTGCCATCGCCGTTGAGTCGTCCAACTGCTGATGTGTCGTAGTTGGACTCATGTTGGGCGATACACACCCACGTAGCTATATCCTGCATTGGAAACTTGTGTTTAAAATATAATTCTTGAGCTAATTCACAACGTTTATAAACTTTACCCTTGTGTGGTTTTGTGTTGTGTGTCTGTGTGTAAGTGTATATGGATGTTGGTTGGTATTGTAGTGTTGGTGTGGATTTCGGTGGGTTGCCAATGTGTTTGAGGAAGGGATTTGCGTGGTATGGTTGGTGTACGGATGCTTGCGGTGTGTGGGAGTGGAACGAAACGGGTGCAGCGTTAGCGTGTGTTTTAGCTGCATGTTGGAAGGTTTGATCGTTGAAGCATGAGGCTATTAAGTCATACTGTTGGTTACGGCAGTTTCGGTTGTAGACGGACCAAGCGGTGAAGCCGTCCCCTGCGATGTGCGTGTGCTCACTATGTATGCGCTTGATGCAGCGGACATCGTCGGTTATGTCGTTGTCCAGAAGTTTAGTGCACTGCAGTCCACAAGCCTTACCGCCACTATAGCGATCGTGTGAACACCAATAGAGATCACTGATCTGGAACAACCCATGATCAGCGCTGCCATCTGCATTCAAATGTCCTACGGCGGAGGTGTCGAAGTTGGATTCATGTTGAGCGATACAAACCCATGTGGGAATTTGCTCCATTGGCATTTTATGTTTGTAGTATAGTTCCTGCGCCAGCTCACAACGTTCGTAGACCTTACCACGTTTATGTGTGGAATAGCTGCTGCTGATTGAGTTCGATTGAATTGATAATGCTGTTGGTGTATAGAATGGGGCAGGGGCACTGGCGAAGGGGCTATGAGCAGCAGGTTGCCGGGCGCCTGGCAATATACGTTCGTTTGAAAAACAATCCTGTACGTAATTCTCGACACCATGGCGGCAAAACTGTTGGTATGCATTCCACGCATTGAATCCATCTCCGGAGAGCCGTTGATGTTCATCGTAAATAATACGCAAGCAGCTTAAATCATCGGTTAAATCGGCATCGTACAAACGGTCACAGGGCAGATTACAGGCGAATCCTTTGCCAGGTGGCGAACACCAATACACATCACTAATTTGGAAAAGTCCATGCGAGCCACCGTCCAGCCCACCCGCGTAGGCTTCCGTATTGAAATCGCTCGAGTGCTGGGCAATGCAAGTCCAAGTCGCCACTTCGTGCAGATCCAGATGATGTTGGTTGCGTAGAACTTGTGCCAATTCGCAACGGTCGAAAACCTTGGCATTGATGGTGACACTAAAAGCTAGAAATATGTAAAAAACGCGCGCGAAAAATACAAAAGCGCAGGAAAAATCGCTTGCGCCCATAGTGAACTTCAGAAATGCTGACTTTTTTTAAGTTGTGGAATTATTTTGATTGGCTGGGATAAGTGCCTTTAGATTTCCGCGTAACGCGAATGCGATAAACGCGCGGGAGGCACACAATTTACCCTGCGGCGCAATAATTTTTACTAATTTCTCGGGTATTAGACGACACACAGCGATATAAACAAAGAGATGAATTTACTGCTAAATGGCAAATTTGTTAGCTAATTTTAAGCGTGCCAAAGCTTATTGAGTTTGATTATTTTTTCCACTACTTTATTTGAGTTCGCTTGTTTGCACGCTCGCGTATCGTTTAACACTGATTTTAGTGATGCCTCGCGCTTATATGTCCAGCTCGATTTGCGCATAGCATCACATCGAACTGCCACCTATCTGTCCAGCCATTAAGGCACACTCAGATTATTTATAATTCAGCCACGCTCAGAGTTTGCGCCATGGAGTGGTTTGTAGTTTGTTAGCCAGTCAGCCGGTCGGTTAATTAGGCAGTCAGTCAATCAGTGGGACAGCGTTGTGGAGATGCGCGAAAGAAAGAAAACTGGTTGAACAGCAAGTCAACGCGCGCTGGCCGTGCTGCCTGCTTTATCAGTTGATATCTTGAGGGGACGTCGCGTTGTTGGTGTGGTCATTGATTTATCTATATTGCATAATTTTAATTGTTCTTTTATTATTGCTGGTATGCGTTGACAAGATGCTAAGGAGGCTAAGCTAAAAAGCTGTAGTTTTTGGATTGTACTTTAATTCGAGCACATCTGAGAATTTTTGTGTGAACCTTTCAATAAACAACTGTAGTTTATCATCGAATATGGCGGTATTGCTTAAAAAACTTATATAAAAAAATAAAATTATTAAAAAAAAATTAAAAAAATACAAAAAAAAAATAATTTAAATACTGTTAAATACATCCATTCATATATAGGGGCGGGTAGATGTTGAAATGGAATAAAATGGCGTTTGCTGTGTGGCACGTAGCGCCGTCCTGCTGGAACCACATGTCGTCTAGGTCCATATGGTTCAATATGGGCCATAAGGAATTGGAAGGGCCACCACGTCTACCAAAAAAATGAACACTCAGTTTGATAATAAAGTTTTATCATTTTAACGTGCTGTTCAATCGTGTGACTTGCCATGATGGTTTGGCATAAACAACTGAATAATAAGCACAAGATTTGACAGATGTCACCAAAACAAAATGGCTGCCACAGGGCGCCAAAATCGACCCACGCCAATTGAAAAACCCTATAAGTATTTGCCCTAACCACTTTTAATTCGTACCTCTACAAATTCTTCTCATATACACCCCGTTGCAAAATTATAAACACACCACCATTATTTTATTTTTTAATACAGTTAACAGGACAACTAGAATCACATACGATTAACGCAAAGTTTCAAAATTTGTTGAAAATTTCAAGAAATTTTTTTAATTTTTTTTAGCTTATTCAAGTTTAGTACAATAAAGTTCAAGTTTCGCTAAAAATGCGTAAACGGGTTTCGCGCTAATCAAGAAGAATGTACAAGGTTCAATTCAATTTTTTTCGCTTAGGTGTCACATCTTTTTGCCATACAAAGTAGAGGGTGTTTTTAAGGCCCTCGCTTTATTTGAAGTTCGGTTTTTTGAGTGTTTCTTTAAGGGGTTGGGGGAGTCAGAATTTCCAAAAAATTGGATTTTCTTAAAGTATAATATCTTAAATTTCTTATTTTGTGAAAATTTGAAGAGAATCCGATAAATACTTTTCGAGTTATTCAATAATTAACAAAGGGCCCTTGGGCGCTCTGGAATCGATAGCAAAACTTTAAATGTGTTTTTCTCAAAACTATCAACATTAAAACTCGTGCCTGATCGAAGGATTTTTTTTTTCAAAAATTTCGATTTTTTTAAACAATTAATTGTCATTTTTTTTTCTCGAAAATCTGTCAAGCACAAGATTATCTATTAATAAAACTAATTTCTCTTGTCCGATTGATTTTAGATGAATCTCCAAGGACTTTTGATGATCACCGCAAGGGACTTCTGGAGAAACGGGCTTCACACAATCAGCGATAACTTTTGTAACAAATATTATTATTTTTTTTTTGAAAATTTGCTTAAGTCATAGCAAATAAAATTATTGAAATAAATAACTGCGGCGGCCGCCGTGGTCGAATGGGTTGGTGCGTGACTACCATTCGGAATTCAGAGAGTGAACGTCGGTTCGAATCTCGGTGAGAGATCAAAAAATCGCCCCTCGGAACAACATCAAGACGCACACCACAAATAAGAGGGGGAGCCCGGGCAAACACCTAAAGAGGGTGTACGCGCCAATTATATATATATAACTACCCCTTACCCCTTAAAAGCATGTAAAACAGAAAAGAAAAAGTTATTTTATTTTTGTTTTCGGTATTTTATTTTTTGATCTATTGTTAAAAAATAAAAATTCTGTTTTGTCCATAAAAGGTTCGTTCAAAAAGTTGCCAACCTTTAAAAAATGGTATTCACATGGACAATGTAATTGAAGTGGTTTCGTGTGAACTACGATCATTCGGAAAACAAATTTTTAGTATTTTTTCGAATCTTTAAAGTACAGAAATGGGTAAAAAACAGGTTTTCATCTTTGAACGCCCGCCATTCCGTCAAATGTTATCTTGTTTTTTAAAGATCGTAGTTCATAGGATAACGGCATTCATACTGAACAAGAATCTTTTTTGTCTTTTTGATTTCAAACACCTGTGAGTTCCGGAATCTGTGTCGCCAGCGATATACCTGTTTTTGCAAGACCATTTTTTGAATAAGTCCAATTTTTAACAACTTTTTCCAATAAACAAATTAATAATAAATGTAAATAAACCCAGTCAATTTGCGACGCAAACGATGGCCATTTTGCTTCAAATCTTGCACAGCTGTATTTTATAGACACATAAGGCGAGCTTACACTTTTCAAGTCATTGCTTCGGTTGAACGGTATTTTTCCCCATCAAGAAGCAGTGTGAAATTAAACACGAAATTATTTTTGATCCATTGTTTTGAAAATAACAAAAGTAGCGTCACTCTTATTTCGTTTAATTCAAGTCTAACACATAATAACTGTCGTCATCAATCTGACAACAAATTTCCTTCCAAATAAAAGTGTGGGTATCAGGTCGTCTTTAGGTGCCAAAAGCAGTGGATACTGCTCAGATAGCATCTTAAGTATTTCTTTGTGTCCCGAAGTTACGTCTTCGAGCCAAAAATAATATTTATGGAGGCTACACATTGCCTCCTGTTGTATCTTAAGATCCAGGGGAGCAAATCAAGCATAGCATTTAGGGCGTGACCAGAGGTTGTACTCATGGCACCCATGATGCATAAACATACACTTCTTTGTAGCCTGTATAGTTCCCGGATTGTGGACTTAACCATGCTCCGTCGCCACCAGACTACAGAGGCGTAAGTGATGATTGGTCTGATAAGTGCTGTGCATATCCATAGGACCACAGCAGGTTTGACCAAAAGCTCTGCCTCGTTACTGAAAAATCCGTAACGCTCGATTCACCTTCAGTGAAACGTGTGTTTCCCAAGTCAGCTTCTTACCCAAGCTTACTCCTAGATATTTATCTTTATCGGAGAGACAAAGTGTCACATCTTTCAGTATTGGAAGACTAAGTCCATCCAATTTCCATTTTCTCGTGAACAATACTACTATGGTGGGTTTGTTCGGATTGACGGAAAGACCTTTTCTCGTGCACCAGACATCGATTTTGTCCAGAATCCTCTGCACTTTCGTGCAAAGCCTTTTTCGAGATTTATCAGATGTTAGCGCTCAGACATCGTCCGCTTATGCTTGGACATGAAAACCGCGTTCCTGCACCTCCGCTTGCAGAGAGTATATGACCAAGCACCGCAACAGCGGAGAAAAAATACTCCATTGGGCACATCCTTGCTGGACCCTGACGGTGATTAGTTCATCACTGTTTTCACAAGCGGCCTCAGCCTCTCAGAGAGCATGGAATGTATCCACTTTACAATGGTTTGATTAACTCCGTGTCGTTCGGCAGAGGAACATATTGAGCCAAAAGTGGCATAATCAAAAACCCCCTCATTGTCCACGAACACGCCCATTGTGTACTCGTCAGCTTTCAGCCCGGCTTCAATCTTGCTAACAAGATCCTGTAAGGCTGATTCACATGATTTTCCACTCTGGTAAGTGGACTTATCGGCAATACTGCCACTCGAATATGTTTTTCCACCACTCGTTCTAGACTTTTCAACACGAGCGCTGTCAAACTGATTGGTCTAAAACTTTTTGCTAGGGAATAGTCATTTTTTCCTGGTTTCGGAATAAATACTACTCTTACGCATTGCCATTGGGATGGTATATAACCAAATGCAAGACAGGCTGTGAAGATCCTTTTCAGAGCCTCAATCAGCCTCAATCCTCCTTGTTTAAGCATTGGAAGCATCCTGGAAAAGGCCCATGAAAAGCAAGTCGACACCCATCATCTCTTTGTCGACTATAAAGCTGCGTTCGATAGCCCGATAAGGGATTGCCTGTACGCCACCATGTCTGAGTTCGGTATACCAGCGAAGCTCATACGGCTTTGCAGAATGACGTTGAGCAACACAACCAGCTCCGTCAAGGTAGGAAATAACCTCTCCTAGCCATTCAGTACCGTTCGAGGTTTCAGACAAGGCGATCCACTGTCATGCAACCTCTTCAACTTCGTGGTGGAAGGGGTGCTCCGAAAAGCAGGTGGGCATCGTAATGGCACTATTTTCTACAAATGTGTCCAGCTCCTTGCGTACGCCGATGACATTGACATTATCGGCCGCTGTAAGCGAGATGTCACCGCTGCGTTTTCTGCTATCGAAAAGGAATCATCACGAGTGGGTCTGGCGGTGAACGAGGGTAAAACGAAGTAAAGAGTGTTTTTTTTAGAGGTTAGGTTTTCAAGTTGGCACTACTTTTTTCGTAGATGGTCTTTTTGACAGCTGTCACTTGATTTATGCTCAGTTTGGTTTGCCATTTCATAATGAATAGACTTACACCTGAACAACGTTTATTTATTACGAAAATAATGGTTCGGTTCGCGCGGTTCGAAAATAATGGTTTTTGTTCAGCGATGAAGCTCACTTTTGGTTGAATGGGTATGTCAATAAGAAAAATTGCCGCGTTTGGAGTGAACATAATCCACAAGCCATTGCTGAGACGCCGTTGCATCCTCAAAAAGTTACTGTTTGGTGTGCTCTATGGGCAGAGGGAATCATTGGTCCATATTTCTTTAAAAATGAAGCCGGCCATAATGTTACAGTCAATGGAGAGCGCTATAGAGCCATGATTAATGACTTTTTCGTGCCTGAATTGGACGATGTTGATGTGGACGACCTTTGGTTCCAACAAGACGGCGCTACATGCCATACAGCCAACGCAACAATCGATTTATTGAAGGAAACTTTTGGTGAGCGCATTATCTCGCGCCGTGGGCCTGTGGCGTGGTCTCCAAGATCGTGCGATATAACACCGCTGGACTATTTCTTGTGGGGCTATGTGAAGTCGCTTGTCTACGCAGATAAGCCCGAGACGATTGACGTCTTGGAAGAGAATATTCGGCGCGTTATTGCTGACATACAGCCCCAATTGCTGCAAAAAGTGGTCGAAAATTGGGCCTCTCGGCTGGAATTTATTCGAACCAGCCGCGGCGGCCACTTGCCCGAAATCATTTTTAAAACATAATGGCAAACCCTTATCTTTATAATAAAGCTAAATTCTTGGCCATAACATTAAATTATAAACGTTTTATTTCATCTTGAAAACCTAACCTCTAAAAAAAACACCCTTTATATGCTGTCTACAACGCGGAACACACGGCGTGTAGGAACGCACGCATGTTTAGATAAAACCACCGTCCGTCTGTCCGAAATGGTTACAGGCTACCACTTTCATTGTCTATGAGTTTGTTTGTTTCTAACCCAAATAAAATTTTACTAAAACGTGCGCGGTCGGGTTCGAATTTAGCACTTCCTTACTTGTTAAAAATCCTTCTTTTAAATTAAATTTTAAATTTTACATTTCTACATTACAAAACTACCCACAGATAATCTTAGTTTAGCCGCAGTCAATATCTGTCTCGTACGACGCATTTTATGCCAAGATAACAGTTCCTTCAGCTAATATGTTTGACTTCGCTTGACTATTTCCTTCAGTTATTGTGCGCCTGTCTTGGGCTTGAATACTTTCTCGAAAGCTTTTCCTTCATATTTATTTTAAGAAGATTATTAATAACAAGAACCGCTAATAACTAATATTTTAAATAGAAGACGAGCAAAATAACCAGTTTGCGCAACTATCACGTCCATTAAAGCCACTGACTATTGATGTTGTAGAGAATCACAAAACTCAACGCTCAGCGCTTTTGCTACGTACATTTCATATGCCCATATGTATGTATGTATGCATGCAAATAAATTGATTCATAACTTATGACAGCTCTCAGCAGTAAGCTTCTTGATCGGTGAGAAGTATTACTAGTTAGCAGTTCATTTGTTTTGCTGTCTTCCGAACTAACAGTTATAATTGAGGTGCGTGCGTTCGAATACATGCACCTACATTCATACACATGTAAGTGTATATCTGTATGTGTGCGAATGTGTATTCGTTAGTTGGTGATGATTAGTTACCCATTGGGTGGCTGCTGATGCCAATCAGTCTCTTAAGAGCCGCTCGAGTGCTACGTCACTGGTGTAAACATGAATGCTATCGGAAATCGCAATCGGCTGAGTGGTGTGTGGTGTGTGCTGTATGTGTGTGCATGAATGTATGCAGTTCAATGATGGCACTTATAGCCATTGAGCAGCTCAGACGTCAACATTCTTTGTTTTGTTTTTTGGTTTGGCTCTTCGACAACCACATAACCAGTCTAATTCCAAGGCGCATCTTAAGAATGTTGATATGCATTCTTTAGACATTTTTTTTTGAGTATCGATACTTGTTATTCAACGAACATACATACATACACACATGTGTACATCGCCTATGGCGCCTCCAAAATCTTTCGCCTGCTATCTTGGCTGATTTTGCTTGTGTAACCAAAAGTCGATTTTATTTCCGCACAACAAATGAGTTAGCGGCTCGTATACGATAATAATATAATTTGCGGTAAGGCGATAAGTCATTTGTCTTATGATTGCATCTGCGATTAGTTGGATTGCTTATTTATTGAGCTGTTCGAGCTAAAGTGCGCCTTATTAATTGATGGCTGGGCAAACGAACATTATAATTTATGAAGTGAAACTTCTTAGGCGTCGATGGACGAGCGAGCATGGAGAGTAAATTTCCAGGCCATGCAACGTTTTGGGCATTTTCGTTCCGCGAGAGAGAAAAAAACTATAATGTAGAAGAAAGGGAGGGAGAGAGAGCTATTCCGTATATATATCTTCGATATACTTCCCTACAAGAGAGCTGACTATCATATAAGCACTCATATTATCAACATCACTATCCTCATCCAACTACACATTTTCCTTCTAGCCATGGGAAAGTTCGGTTGGTTTCCCGTTGTCGGTGTGATATTATTTTATTCTCTTTTACCAACAGCAATTTCTTATAACTGAAAAATATATCTACTATGCTCTAAAGGCAAGGCAACTAATCATTTTTATTTTTACAATGTAATAAGTGCTGACAACTAAACTCTTCATTGTCGTCAAACTTCTCAGCACTAATAATCATACTTCTCATTTTTGTTATGAACAAGTAATCAGCACTGATGGGCCAAACTACTCATTTTCGTCATCAAAAAGTAGTCAACACAAACTCCTCATTTTCGTTAAAAAGTAATCAGACTGAGGAGTTTCGTTAAAATGTTTTATTTAGAAATTATAAAATTTATATTTTTTTGTTTTCATTACAAAACTTTTACACACCAGTTCGGTGTTTCATCCACGGAGATTTGTACTTACGAATTTTCAAGTTTTAGCCAAGCATCTACTCCTTCGGCTATGGCGACCATACAACAAATACAGGCAAATTTCAGACTAGAACTTTTTTCAGAGCAGCCACATTATAAGCATACAAATGAGTTGCCTTGGCGTTTAAAGTACAGTAGATATATTTTCCACTTATATGAAATTGCTATTGGTAAAAGAGAGATAGAATTCACACAGAACAGGGGAAAAGTATATCAAATGAAATATTTGATTTTCCCATTAAAAAATGTTGTATAGTATATGCTATTCTGATAATGCGCATGTATTAGAGACTAATAAAATACTTGTAAATGTGTTGGAGTTTTTGTCGAAAGTGCTCAGCACTGTCTTGTAGGGACCGTAAAATATTAACTTTATAATTTCTAAATAAAACATTTTAACGAAACTCCTCAGTCTGATTACTTTTTAACGAAAATGAGGAGTTATCGAGGAGGAGTTTGTCCTGATTACTTTTTGATGACGAAAATGAGTAGTTTGACCCATCAGTGCTGATTACTTGTTGAGAACAAAAATGAGAAGTTGCCTTGCCTTTAGAGCATAGTAGATATATTTTCAGTTATAAGAAGTTTCTATTGGTAAAAGAAAGATAGAATATCATACCAACAAGGGGAAACCAACAGAACTTTCCCATGGCTTGAACAAAAATGTGTAGTTGGATGAGGATAGTGATGATGATAATATGAGTGCTTATATAATATGATAGTCAGCTGTCTTGTAGGGGTCTTGTAGGATTTAGGCTATTTTTCCTGAGTTTTTCCTTGTGGTTGCTAATTTCTAGTAAGAAATAACACTGCCTACTTTTTGGCGCTTGTTTGTTAGTGCAAACTTGTAGGAAATATATTTTTGGTGCCTACTTTTTGGCGTTATACTTCCTTGGTGCCTACTGTTTGGCGCGTTTTTTGGTACCAATTTTTTGGGTTTTTTTTGCGCCTACTTTTTGATGCTTATTTCAGTTTCCTGGCTAGTGCTTGCGCGTATTATAAAGTGCTATCCATTCCGGCGTCGGATTTATTGGTATTGCCTTGCGGTAATTTGTGCCGTTGCTGCGGTTCCGGAATAGCTGCGTTTGTGCGGGTGATAAACGTTCGGAGTAGTCCGCGTTGTTGCTACGGTTTTCCGTTTCTTGTAAATTTTGTCTATTTGTATTCTCTGCAAATGTTGCGAATTTATTTAGATACATATTGTTTCTCTCTCTCTCTCTCTCTCTCTCTTGCTCATTCTCTCTCGGGTCTCTCTCTCTCTCTCTCTCTCTCTTGCTCATTCTCTCTCGGGTCTCTCTCTCTCTCTCATTTACTCTCGTGGGATCCCTCTGTTTCTTGTCTGCCTTGAAAGTTTCAATTCTGTTATATGTACTACGCTACACGCACTTTTTGTTTATATTTACTTATTTTTTTTTTTTTATAAAAGGCGTGCGTTAACTACAAATCGACTGCAATTTAATTGTTAGCGCAGATAACGCCCCGCTATTTTATAGTTTCTTCTCCTCTGCCGATTAGGTTTGGCGCTGTGTTGAAGTTTACGTAAATGTGAGTTGAATGAGGCGAACGCAGAGCAGAAACATGGTTTTACATACGCCAATTTGACTTGCTAATTTTAATATAACCCATCATTAGTTCGAATTGAGGGGAGCAGTGAAAAAGGGGAGTGGTCTTATTAAAATTGTGAGTTTTAGGTAATAATTTGCACTGGTTAGCCGCGAAAAGTTCAATGCCAATTCGTGTCTTTCAACAAATACAAAAGATGAAAAAGAAAAAAAAAATATACTTTGAATTGGTTTCTTCTAATATTTTGGGTATTTGAGATTTGTGATATTTTTTTTTATTTGTTATTTGTATGCGTGCACCTTTATGGAGATCGTATACCTATAAATACATTTAACATATCAAACCACGATATCGCAAAAGAAATATAGACAACAATTTTCCAATAAAATGAAAATTTGTTATAATTTCGCCGCGAACAGGTTTGCCATATGTGATGTAGTCTTTCCTGGGGGATTACATAGGTGCACGCGATGAAGTGAACCATGAAGTGAAATGCCGTGCTTATTTGCACCTAGCGCGGATCGCTTCAAAAGTGCTGCCAGCTGGCGCGCTAATACTACGTATTCGATTTTTTTTTCACTCTGTCCATTTTTCAGAATTTATTTAGTGTTTCTCATGAATATTCGCACTTGTCAAATTTCGTTTCTTAGAACATTGCGGTCACGCTAATTTGTTTCTTTCTGTTCTCTATGAAAATTTTATATTACCTCCCGCTCATATTATGGAAAATAAATAATTCAATTAATTTAAGCGATCGTTTTTTTTTTTGTTCTTTAATTTAAGCGTTCAACTGTTTTGATTATCATTAGTGATCGATTTAAAGTTGGCATGTACAGATTTTATGTTCGAAAAGATTGGGAGACACGTGCGTGTGGTTAACCGCAAATTTGGTTATTCATTTGAATTTTATGATAAAATTTTGCCTAAATAAAGTTAACTACATTAGGAATGTTTCTTGAGTCCCGAAAGCTCCGGGATTACTTGCTAGCAATCTCGATACTCTTGGGAGTTGTAATTTCTGTACATAAATGGATAGAGAGAAAATTTTTTTTTAATAAAAAATTAAGACTGATTTAAACTTTTTAGCAAATATGGAAATGCTACAACGTTTTTGTGTTTGTGTTCTTCTTAATATAAAAAAAAACAATGCATATACCGGGTGTTCTTTTGGCTGCATAAAAACTATCGATATCGATAACTATTGTTTGACAACTGGGAATGGCAAACTGTATTGACATTACCCTTCAGAAAGGTCTGGCAACAGATATCTCGGCCAACTGCAGCCAGAAGATAGTCCCATACGCTTAATTCAACTCAGCTCTATCTTGAGTTTAACAAGGGAACTGGATCTGGATGAGGTACTGTGATGAGTAGAGGGTTCAAAAGACAATGAGGTCGAAGTCCAACCTCGCAGTAATAAAATCTAAACTAATCTAAGGTCTGGCAAGTCATCATGAATCGTTAACGTCAGAAAAATGCTTTCATGTTGTAGGAATTTACTTTGAAAAAAAGAATTACAATAATTCTGTTCCCAAATATCATAAAACACTGGCGCCATCATCGGCCTTTATTTCTTTCGAAATGAGGAGGAGCTACCGTTACGCCTTCCAGCCATGCTGTTCGATTTTTTATTTCCAAAAATTAATCAGCTAAACCTCGACGGCATTTGGGTCCAACAAGACGGCCGAACTTGAAAAACAGCGCTCAACCATCGATTTATTGCAATATTCAAGCCACCATTGACGCCATACGTTCAGATTTATTGGAAAAAGTACATAGTCAAAAATTGCGCTGATCGAATGGACTATGTAAATAAAAAAATAAATGCCATGAAATTATTTACCAGATATTAAAAAAAATTATGATAAAATTCATTCCAACAATATTTCTGTTTTGTATTATCACTTTAGATTCTCAAGCTCTTAAAAAAACACCCGATACATGCGTGCTCCTATTTCTCCTAAACTGACTTACTTAATGTTTTATTCTAATCGGGATGGATATACAAAAATATATTAAATCCCACTATTTTCCACTTGAATTGTACGATAAAAAAATATACGCACTTCTTTCAGTGTCAAATTTGCTTAGAAATTGAAATTTGAAAAAGTCCAACCAAGAAGCACCAAGATATTTTGTAACTCCTAAAATACTCTTACTAAAAACCCCATTGCATTTAAAGACCTGGAAAGTAAAAGTGAAGTAGAAAAGGAAAGTAGATAGTCAAGAAGGAAAGGATAGGAATAGCAGAAGGAAAAAGATATGACAGAATAGAGACATAGGGGTAGCTGGACCTGTGAGAATTTTCCAGATTATTTGTTAAATCTGAAAATATCCTCCAGTGTGAGAGAACGAATTTTCATAAATTTCTCATGACTTCAAAACCCAAATACTGAACACTCACAGAGAAAGAGCTCAAAGAGCTCAAAGAGCTCCTCCAAGCAAGACCGGCAAATCGGGTTCTCAGTGATTTCAATGGTGATCATATGCTGCACCCCATGGATTGTGTGCTGTAATAATACCGATCATCAACCGAACGTCTTTTTTTCAAGTTTTAGTAGAAAGTCCGACAGTTTTCTGTTCGGGGTTGTCACAAAGAACTTTGCAGCTCTGCAGCGTTCTTGACCGAACCATCCCTCTTTTTATATATTGCCTACATAATCGCTGATCCAATTCATGGTTCTTGCAGAACTGATTCCGTTCATTGGGGTAACCGCTTATCCACAGTTGGCCAATTCATTGGCAACTTCATTCCATTGAACACCGCAGTGCGCTGGAACCCATATAAGTACAATTCTGTTCTGTCTTGAAACAGAATTAAGCTTTTTCTTACATTCCTGAATAATCCTTGTGGTTTGCTTTGCATTCTCCAAAGCCTTTAGTGCAGCCTGACTGTCGAACTTTGAATAGGTCGAGCCAAGGAGCACCAAGAGATTTGCCCATTGTATTTAGAGCTATGGAAAGAGGGTAGATAGTCAAGGAGGGAAGGAGAAAAGTATCAGAGAAAGAGATAGGAAAGAATAGAGACAGAGTTAAAGTTATTTAGTCCTGTGAGAATTTTCCAGATTCTTTGGAAAATCTGTAAATATTCTCCAGTTTTAGAGAACGAATGAGAATGAGAATGAGTTATATCTCACGACATCGGAACCCAAAACACGTAGCCTTACTCTAGCAAAGACATAACACTCACAGAGAAAGTGCTCAGTGCTATGCGCCTCGATAATTTCGACAGTTCAGGGTTCCACTAACGAATCGCTTTCCCTTGTCTACTTTGCCTGAGTATTAAATGTGTATAAATTTCGTTACTGCTTTTTGTTTTGTTGCTAATTATGATAAATAAATTTCATTTTACATTTTTTTTTACAATTAAGTTGTTGTAAAATAATAAATATTTAAATCCCGGGACTAGTCTAAAAATTTCGAGATTGTAATAACCACATCTCGAAAATTTCGCGATCGTAAAAATTGAAAAAAATGGCATCCCTAATCAACATAAAATGTTCTGGATGAAGCACAAGCAAAGTGGTACCGGAAATAGCAAACTTTAGCAACTTTAGAAAGCATTTGGTTAGTTTAAGGAATATTTACTATAGATTGGCAACTTTTTCTAAAACAAAAATGCGCTGTCCCCTCTCACCAGTTCAGATTCCGAAAACAACACTCAACTGTGCAGCAAATTCACAGAGTAGCTAAAAAAATTACAGACAACTTCGATAAGAAGAAATATTGCACTGCTATATAGTGAAGGGTGTTTTTTTAGAGGTTAGGTTTTCAAGATGAAATATAATAAAACGTATATAATTTAATGTTATGGCCAAGAATTTAGCTTTATTATAAAGATAAGGGTTTGCCATTATGTTTTAAAAATGATTTCGGGCAAGTGGCCGCTGCGGCTGGCTCGAATAAATTCCAGCCGAGAGGCCCAATTTTCGACCACTTTTTGCAGCAATTCGGGCTGTATGTCAGCAATAACGCGCCGAATATTCTCTTCCAAGACGTCAATCGTCTCGGGCTTATCTGCGTAGACAAGCGACTTCACATAGCCCCACAAGAAATAGTCCAGCGGTGTTATATCGCACGATCTTGGAGGCCACGCCACAGGTCCACGGCGCGAGATAATGCGCTCACCAAAAGTTTCCTTCAGTAAATCGATTGTTGCGTTGGCTGTATGGCATGTTGCGCCGTCTTGTTGGAACCAAAGGTCGTCCACATCAACATCGTCCAATTCAGGCACGAAAAAGTCATTAATCATGGCTCTATAGCGCTCTCCATTGACTGTAACATTATGGCCGGCTTCATTTTTAAAGAAATATGGACCAATGATTCCCTCTGCCCATAGAGCACACCAAACAGTGACTTTTTGAGGATGCAACGGCGTCTCAGCAATGGCTTGTGGATTATGTTCACTCCAAATGCAACAATTTTGCTTATTGACATACCCATTTAACCAAAAGTGAGCTTCATCGCTGAACAAAAACCATTATTTTCGAACCGCGCGAACCGAACCATTATTTTCGTAATAAATTTGCACGATTTGCAAACGTTGTTCAGGTGTAAGTCTATTCATTATGAAATGGCAAACCAAACTGAGCATAAATCAAGTGACAGCTGTCAAAAAGACCATCTACGAAAAAAGTAGTGCCAACTTGAAAACCTAACCTCTAAAAAAACACCCTTTATATTTGGTCATCGCGAAAGCATTTGACAGGGTATGCCACAGAGGACTACAACATAAGCTAAAAAACATCTTATCACTCAATATATTTAATACCCTTAAAGGCTACATAACTGACAGACAATTATTCGTAAAATACGGCTATGAATACTCTGAAATCATGACAGCGGCCAGTGGTGTACCTCAACGTCGCGTACTGGGCCCCATAGTAAACCTGTTATACGCAGCAGAAATACGAACGCCAACTACTCGAAGGTCCACGATAGCTACATTTGCAGACGACACAGTTTTAATGTGCAGCTAGCCTTAAAGGTAACATTCAAGATCCCGAATAATCTATTGAAGATTATTCGTAGCTATCTCAGCAATCGCGTGCTCTTATACGAAACGCGAGAAGGGTGTAAGACTAAACAAATAACAGCAGGTGCGGCCCAAGGATCAATGGAGAAATGAAACACATTCCGATAACTTTACTGGCTACTAGGAAAACAATCAAGCTTAAGTTTATTTAATAAGCAAATAATATATACATAAATCAATTATAAGACCGACATGGACATACGGACCAGAAATATCCCTCGTAAATCAAACCCACAAATTCTACAGAGAAGTAAATTTAAGGTTCTAAGAACAATCAGAAACGCAGATTAGTAATAAGAAATCACGAGATTCATCATGACCTCGACATAGACACAGCCAGTAAAGAAAAGCAGCAGTGAGCATATCTTGCGACTGCTAGAGTACAAAAACCTAAAAATAAGACTAATACCGGAAACGAAGAAGACTAAATATATGAATATAATTATAGAAATCCGTGTTATATTAGTAAAATTATAACTAATTACCACTAAAGCCAAGAATACTCACTTGCAAAGAGAAGGGACATTTTAATTCCAACCCCCCACGCCAATAACTATTTGTTACCTAACCTACGCAATACTGTCCAAGGCAAACAAGGCTGTTATGATCTGCAAACGCCTAGCAGGAAAATCCTGAGGTTGTAACCCAAGAATCCTGAGATGGATGTACAACATGATAATAAGACCAATGGTGACATATGGAGCGGTCGCTTGGGCATCGAGAGTCACTCTCTCAGCAGTGCGGGCACCACTAACTATGTAAGCTTCAGCGTTTAGTATGCGTGTGCATCACGGGAGCGATGCGGACCTGTCCTACAGCTGTGATGGAGGTGATACTGACACCGCTCCATATATTCATTCAGCAATCAGCCAAGTGTACCCCATTAAATAGTAACAGGGAAGGCTTCGGTAGATCAAAAGTGATGCCATCTAAAAACATGGAAGTGGTAAAACTGCAGCTCTCTCTCGCCTAGCTGCCCAGAGATGATATCACTAAGGTGATCAAATTCGAAAAGAAGTTCAGAATTGAACTGAACAATAAGTTGAACTGGAGTAGACCTGCAGGTTTGTGTACCCTGTACTCCAGGAGTGTACCCTGTACTGGTACACAGATGGCTCGCATACCCCAGAAGGCATAGGCGCTGGAATATACGGCGCCAGAACCAAATGGTCTGTGCCGATGTGGAGTTTTTCAAGCATCTTCCAAGCGGAGCTGTATGTTATCTGACTATATGCAAAGATAAACTTAGACAGGAATGTCCGGAGTGAGCGAATTGCCATTCTGAGCAACAGCGTACGCAACGGCTCTATCATTCTGTGCGATTAATACCTCACTGGTATTTGAGTGTATCGAGAAACTTAATATACTAGGAATGAACAATTGCATTCCAGTAATTTGGCGGCCGCCGTAGCCTAATGGGTTGGTGCGTGACTACCATTCGGAATTCACAGAGAGAACGTAGGTTCGAATCTCGGTGAAACACCAAATAAAGAAAAAGTTTTTTCTGATAGCAGTCGCCCCCCGGCAGGCAATGGCAAACCTCGGAGTGTATTTCTGCTATGAAAAAGCTTCTCATAAAAAATATTTGCCGTTTGGAGTCGGCTTGAAACTGTAGGTCCCTCCATTTGGGGAACAACATCAAGACGCACACCACAAATAGGAGGAGGAGCTCGGCCAAACACCTGAAAATGGAGTACGCGCCAATTATATATATATATATATATATAATTTGAGTCCCATAACACAGGAGTATAACTGGGACCGAAGTAAAAGACGCATTGGCGAGAGAGGCTGCGGCCTTTAATAGAACCCTAGCCCTTCCTTGCCATGGACAACACACCATCAAGGAGAGGCTCAGAAGTGAAGAGCTCGGGCTAAGGGAGGTTTGCTGGCACCAAACTATGGGGCCACGCCAGGCGAAATCTTTACTGGGAGGGTGCAACCAAAAGAGGTTTAAGAACTCATAACTCTCCTCAAGGATAATCTGAGAATGCTCACGGGTATGCTCACAGGCTACTGCAAACTGTGAAGTCATCTGCACATGATCGGGCTTTGATCTACGGACTCTTGCCGTTTCTGCGACCAATCTTCCAGTTGCGACTCCAATGCAACTTCTCCTAGAACGCAGCGCTCTAGCTTGGAGAAGGTTGAGACATCTTGGCTAACTGCAGCTAGAGGAAAGGCACATACGCTCAATACAACCAACCTCTATCCTGGGTTTGGATGAGGTACTGTGATGAGCAGAGGCTACAAAATACCATGTCGCCGAAGTGAAAACCTCATTCATATATCTATCTATCTATGTATCTATCTAACCTACATATTGTTAATATTAACGGGTTTTTATTTATAATGGAAATAAAAAAAGAAAATATTTAAAACATTCTTCTTAGTCAAAAAATGGAAAAATGTGTGTACGATAGCTGTAGACCTACTCTTTTTAAAGCCATGCAGAAGTGGTGTTTTGTGCTCTTTTACTTCTACGCTCTAAATTGGGCGATGAAATTCGTATACTATTTCTGAATATACAATATAATACCAAACTCTGCTCATTTCACAATAACTTCGTTGGCTTTAGAGTGAACCTGTGAAAGAATTATTGATTTGGCCCTCCTGTGGGGTTAATAAGCGTTTAAACAGCGTTATCGCGAATGTACTTCTATTGAATGGAAGGACTAAATTGAGAAGGTAATATCCACTTTTGGCATGAATAACTGGCACAACTGACACAAAGACAATTCGTGAGGTTTTTGGATCATTGGAAGTATTGAATTTTGTACTCAAACGCACTTACAAAAAAATTACAAATTATTGACCCAATCGGTTCAATGATCTCGATTTGTGTTAATGTAAAATTTAGTGGCATTCTCAATTAATTTAATCTAATTCAATTTATATGATTAAAAACGGGTATTTGTTTTGCAAAGTCGTAGAATTCTTAATATATTTTGTAAGTTCAAAAATATGACGCCGGCACATTTTTGAAACGCAAATATAAAGACAAGTTTGAAGTGTGCAAATAAATATTCAGATTGTGTAAAATGAGTAACGGAATTTATATTATTGTATTATTGAGAAGCGCAATAGCCGCTGTCCATAAACACGGCTATATCAAACTATAATATAGTTATTAAAATAATACAAGGGGCGCAAAATTAGTCATTAATTTTGTTTTTTAATAACTTTTTTACTGAATAAAAGAAAATTGCTTGCCTGTAAGTACACTGCGGCTGTTTGGTTCACCAGTTTCATTGATGTGCGACGTCATTTGCAAAATTTATAAATCTTCTGATAGGCTGATTATTTTTGCGCCACCTTGTTTGTACATAGCTACTGTTTTACACCGGCATTAAATTGCAAAGACGGGCTTACGACGAACGCGCAAACTCTGTGGCGTTGTAAAATGAGCTAGGAAGTTGCCATATGTATGCGATTTATGCTAACTATGGAAAATAAATAGTATGACCGCTTATCGAAGCGTTCAAATAATTCCAAAATCAGGTATGGAACTGACAGAGCTTGCGGAAGCAATATAAATCTATTGGGTTAGGGAATATGTTGATAGCGTTTTTAACTTCTGCTCAAATATGAACGAGACGTTATCAATAAAACGGTCCGCGGATGACATATAGCAAAAAAAATTTTTTTTTTGTTTTTTGGTACAGTAGCACAGAAAACAAACTATGTGACATATCACAAACTATGTGACATATACTGACTTGTTTACAGTAGCACAGAAAACAAACTATGTGACATATCACGCTGAAATTCGCCATGTAAGCTTATAACAGTCCTACCAAAAAACAAAAAATTGATTTTTGCCATATGTCATCCGCGGACCGTTTTATTGATAACGTCTCGTTTATATTTGAGTAGAAGGTATATTTTTTTTTATTTTATAATGATTTATTTGATGATATGATTCATTCAATAGAAGTATTTCTGCTCTGCAAAACTATGTTAGCTGAGTTTTTCAGTTATTTAATTTTTTATTACTTTTGAGGCTTAGAAATGGAATACCCAGTAGGCAAAAATCAGCGTTTTCGACACCGGCATTTCTTTGCTTTTCATCGAGGTCTAAAAGCTGCCGGAGCAGCCCGAGACATTTGCGATGTGGACGGAGAAGGTGTCATAGGCGAGCCTACAGCACGGAAATGGTTTGCAAAGTTCAAAAATGGCGGCTTCGACGTTGATGAGACGTCCCGCAGCAGAAGACCTTCCGAATTCGATGAATAACGTCTCAAATCACTTTAGAAAGAGAACGCTCTCCAAACTAGCCATGAATTGGTCACCTTCATTCAACGGGATTTACCGAAAAATTGGGAGCCTGGGTGCCTCACGACCTCAACGAAAAAAAAAAACAAAGAAATCCGCCTTCAATTGCTTCTCAGCGTCTCGTCCGCCATCGAACAACATACGGTCATAAGCAACCCCTTTTGTACAGAATCGTCACGGGAGATGAGAAATGGTGTCTCTACATCAATATGAAGCAAAGAAAGGAGTGGAGCCACACAAGGCCAGGAGATACACCAAAGCCATAAGTAAAGCCGGATCTTCATCCAAAGCAGATCATGATATTTGCTTGGTGTGATTGGGAGGATATGGTGCACTCGGATATGCTCGAAACGAATGCCACGGTCAACAAGGAGCTCTACATTGCCCAGCTACACCACGTAAATGAGGTTATTCGACTGAAAAGACTTGATCGACCTGGTGAAACCATACCCCCTCACGACAACGCTAAGCTCCATGTTGCACAAGTCGTCAAAGCCGCACTCTAAGACCTCGAGGTGTTTCAGCATCCGTCATATTCTCCGGACCTTGTACCGAGCGATTACCATCTTTTCCGCTCCCTGTCAAACTTTATGAAAGGCGTTACCTTCGATAGCAGAGAGGCGCAGACCAGGCGATTTATGGCGGAACGGCATCAACAAATTAGTCGAGAGGTGGGAAGAGGTTGTAACAGCAACGTCGAATATATAATTGATTATATTTTTGATAATTATAATATTATTTATTGCTTTTTGTTTGCATAAAAGTTTTCGGTGAAAACTCTATGAACTTATTCCCCAACTCAATACATACAAGGAATCCCCAATCAAAGGCCTTAGTATAATTTTTGGTTAAAAAGTACTTAAAAAAATGCAGAATATATTCTGTCGACAGTACAATAACCCCAATCGCATCTGAATTCATCACAAAAATACTTTCTAAAATACAAAAGCCAATCAATCCTCATCTGTCATTAAAAATTAAAATGTATAACTCACAGAATACTGTTCTGCTATTGCTCATAAAGTATTGCACGCATTGGAGCCGCACGCCACACAGTGGTATGGTTTGATAAATAGTATGCAAAAAATATAAGAACTATTTCTAGGATATCGAAATTTCCTATGCGCATTTAGTTTAACCTGGTTGCAGTAAACCTTCTAAAGTTATAATTTTATAATTTAAACTAAAAAAAAGAAGATATCTTAACTCGTTACAAAAGTTACACTTATGAAAAGGAATAACATTCGCTATAAGTATCTCCTTTCTTCATATACTAAAGGTTTTTGAAGAAACAAAAAACAGTCCAGAATATTGAAACATTTTACTCATTAACCATCATTTCTTTAACTAAAGGGTGCTCAGATTGGAGGTACTTTTTCCAATAGGGGTTTTCGGTCAAATGACTCGCGACTACTGTTAAACTAAATACATAATTTTTTTAAGTATTGATTGACATTTCATCACGGAAGGACTTACGCCTCAACAAAGTTTATAAATCGTACAATTTTATTGGCAAAAGCGATGCTATGTGAAAAGGGCTCGCGCGCTCAGGTCAACTTATGGTGTCCAGCGATGAGACCCATTTTTGGCTTAATGGCTACGTCAATAAGCAAAATTGCCGTATTTGGGCTGAAGAGCAACCCGAAGCGATTCAAGAAAAGCCATTACATTCATTGAAAACAATCTTTTGGGGCGGGGGAATCATCATATTTTTTCAAAGTCGAAGCTGGCGCCAATGTATCAGTGAATGGCGAATGCTATCGCGCCATAATAAACGGCTTTTTGTCATCGGAAATTGAAGCCCGGGATCTTCACATCATTTGGTTTCAACCAGACGGCGCTACTTGTCTTACAGCGCGTGAAACAATGGATTTACTGCCGCGTCGTTTCGGTGAGCAATTTATCTGTCGTCTCGGACCAGTGGATTGGTCTACAAGATCTTGTCACATCACACCTTTTCTTAATGCTTTGTGGATAAACCAGCTCCGATTGAAATATTGGAAGCCAACTTTACTAAAGTTAGTTACGAGATATCGATCGAAGTCCTACAGCGAGTTAGTCCAAATTGGTGTTTACGGATGGCCGAATTACGGCGCAGATGCGGCCAACATTTGAAAGAGATTGTCTTTGAAAAATAAATGTCAAGAATGGTTCTATACAAAACTAATAAATATTGTCCAATCAATTTGAATTTTCCTTGCCTTATTTCAATTTAAAACCAGATATCTCTAAATTGATCATAATTTCAATCATTCAGTTCCAAAATCTGTTTATGAGGTTGACGTCTTATGCTTCTTATGAAAGATCGATGAATCAAAATTTCAGTACTTGTTGCTGTTCTATTGCCTTTTCTGGAAAACTTTGCTCTTAAAAATAGTTATTATATCATCTTTAATGATAAAATATTAAGCCTCACAAAAATTAAGCCTCCAACAAACTTAATATAAATTTACAATGACTTGACCTTTGCCACAAAACTTATTAGTTCGTTCAGCGCTCGGATGGTGAATTTGTTCACATCAATCGGAAGAATGGATTCTCATAATCCATTTATCTGTTATAGGAAGATCGAGCAAAATGGTGCCAAATAATTTTTTTTTTCAAAGAAAATTCCAAACGCTCTATAATGTCATTTTGTTTCGCACATATCTTTTGGAACACTTACGGTAAAAAAATAAATTTTTTTTTTCGAATTGTTCAGATAATTTTTTTTTTTGAAATAATAAGATAAGTACCACTAAAATTTTACTAAAATTTGTTTACCTAAATGCGCCATTGAAGTGCAAGAAAAATCTCATCTATTTTCAGTCTTTTAAAAGCTTCATTCAGATTTTTCTAAAGGAAAAAGTGCAAATTTAACTCAGTCAGACATTTCTCTTTAAAGCTATACCACTAGGTTTTTGGTCGGAAAATTATTTACCACCTAATATCACTGTAAATTGGTTTATTAGTTGACTTGAGAGCAATCAATGCAAATGAATGCTTTGGCGACGTGCTAGCATTCATACCGGTACACGAGTATTACGTCCGTTTGGAAATCAAACAAAGCGTCGCTACGTACAGTAGGACTCGGATACATGGCACTTTTCACGTATTTCAACGTAACTCAGAAATTTATGAATCGCATTATGAAACTTTCAGCGATTTCTGAACATCATATTAATGAAAAAATAGGAAAAAAATTTTGGAAAAATTACAAAAACAAAATTTGTATTCAACAATTTTTTACAGAAAAATAACATTTTTTTCCAAAAAATTACTTTTTTTTTTTTAATATAAATATTTTATACCAAAAGGGTTATGAAAACTTTAAAAAGAACCAAAAACATTTCACATTCACATTATGAAACTTTCGGCGATTTCTGAGCATTCCTAGGAAAAGGTAAGGTTATGTTACCTTTATATGTCCTAAAATCAAAACGCACGTGCAAAGGCTACGGTTGCTTTATTTCAACTAGCAAAATGATGTATAGTAAGAATAACGAATGACCTAAATGTACATGGCTTGCTATGATTCTTACAGAAAAAAATCTTTCAAAAAGTTCAAATAAAAAAAGAGGTTGTCTGTAAAGTCGGTTTACTGACGATAGTTTAACGTGACAACGTCATAAGAAAATATTGATGGAATGGTTGCAATTTTCAAAACAAAATTTTAATTTTATTTGTTTGATAGATATTTTGTATGGATATAGAGGAGGAGGTAAATGGAATTGCAATGGAATAGGTCAAGTTACATTTACACAAACGTGAAAAATGACGAAACATTTATATTATCAAATTCATGAAAGATATGTTCAATTTCGATTGTGCATCAGACGTTAATAAGTCAACAACACTAAGACGCAACATCATCGATTTGCCTTTTTCAAGACACTTTGCACTCGAAACACTCCATTTCATTTCCTACTTTTTCTATCATCGTCCTATTCTCAACAGAGAAATGGTTCATTACCATGCACACAGGAAGAAGGCATATGCAAATACGAATATGTGAATTTATATACGCATACATACATATATATACTCACTCAAGTAGGAGAGAGCCAGATGTCGAACGTTGCCGAACGCGGGGGCCGATTGTGCCTCTTTGTCGTTCGTTCCGAGCTCTCGCTTGCAGTTCAAGCAAAGTAACGCCGCAAGAGCAAGATAACGCCGCATGAGCAAGATAACCACACATTTTTTGGTGCGTGCAGCCGGCTACATCGAAATCAAAAAACGAAAATTCTCCAAAAATTTGGAACTGAAAACTAACATTTTTTTCGAAAAAAACCTTTATAAAAAATATATTTTATAGCAAACAGTTTTGAATATGTTAAAAAAGAACCAAAAATATTTCATTTAAAAAAACTCTATAACAAAATTTTCAATCTATATATATAAAAATGAAATGATGTTCGTTTGTACGCATTTTTTTGGGCCGATACGAGGCCAATTTTATTCGTTCTTTTTTCATATTATAGGGATCCACTAGGGGAAGGGTTTTAGCAAAAAAAAATTTTTTTTAAATATTTTCTTCATATAAAAAAAGAAAAAATCAAAATATTGTACAAATTGAGTTTTTAGTGAAAATTGCCGCAGCACTTTCTCGATTCTTAGATTAAGTTTCAAATTAACATTCATTTTATATGCACAACTCTTTTTGAATAAATATGCGAATTTTTCGTTATTGTGAAACGATTTGTGTCGTGTTGCTAAGTTGCAACATGTTTATGATACAATCATGAATAATGTTAGCCATGAAACTGGTGGATTGGTTTTCTTGGATGCTTCTGGGGGAACAGGAAAGACCTTTTTGATTTCATTGATATTAGCAACAATTCGATCAGATAATAACATTGCATTGGGACTCGCTTCTTCCGGAATTGCGGCTACATTACTGGAAGGCGGTCGCACAGACCATTCTGCATTAAAGTTGCCTTTGAATATGCAGGTAAATGAAACACCAACATGTAATATTGTGAAAACATCTGGAATGGCAAAAGTTCTTAAAGTATGTAAGCCCACCGTATGGGACGAGTGTACTATGGCACACAAGAAACCATTGGAAGCACTTGATAGAACTTTGAAAGATCTACGAGGAAGCCAAATAGTCTGTGGAGGTGCCGTGATTTTATTGGCTGGAGATTTCAGGCAAACATTACCTGTGATCCCAAAATCTACGGTTGCAGATGAAATCAATGCATGCTTAAAATCATGGTATTTATGGAGACATGTAAATACGCTTACATTTGCTACAAACGTACGTGCTCAACTACAGAACGATCCGTCAGCACCTGAATTTTCACACCAATTACTGAAAATCGGAAATGGCCAAATGTCTGTCGATTCAACAGGAATGATTACATTGCCTAACAATTTCTGCACTTTTGCACAGTCTAAAGAGGCATTGATACAGAGTCCTATGTTTGGAAATACACATAGTTCAACATTACAAAAACCATGATTGGCTCAGCGAAAGAGCAATTTTAGCTGGGAAAAATAAGGACGTCAATGATATAAAAACAGCTATTTTGGATCAAATACCTGGTGACATAGTTGCATATAAGTAAGTCAATGGACACTATTACTGATCAAGATGATGTCGTAAATTATCCAACTTAATTCTTAAACTCACTCGATTTGCCAGGCTTACCACCTCATAATTTACGATTAAAAATTGGAGCACCGATTATTATGCTGCGCAACATTAATGTGCCACGACTTTGCAACGGTACCAGACTCGCTGTGAAGAAGCTAATGGGTAACGTTATTGAAGCAACAATTTTGAAAGGGAAGTACAAAGGGGAAGACGTTTTGATACCCAGAATTCCACTGATTCCGACGGATTTACCATTCGAGTTCAAACGTTTGCAGTTCCCTATTCGCCTTGCCTTCGCTATGACAATTAATAAGGCGCAAGGACAGTCTCTACAAATGTGCGGTATTAATTTAGAATACCCAATTTTTTCTCATGGGTAATTGTATGTAGCTTGCTCACGAGTTGGCAAACCATCGTCATTATTCATTTACGCGAAAGATGGAAAAACCAAAAACGTTGTCTACCAAAAAGTGTTACAATAAAGTTCGAATGAAATTGTATCAAATAATTTGCTTTGTTTCGTATTAATTTTATTCTCTTTCAGCAAATCATTGAATTTATCGCCTAGCGAAGCGGGCGAGGGTACGCTAGTATTGAATAGATATCAAGATTATAATTTTTTTTAATTTGTTGAGTCTACTTCTTATTACGCTCCAGCTTTCTTCTTGCCCATTTCTTATAACACTCTTACTTAGTCAGACGTTTCTCTTTAAAGCTGCATCATTGCACAGATTAGATTTTTGAAGTTCCGTGGTCGAAAATTTGATATTTCGCCACCAAAACACCACTGTACGCCATCATTTTACGGTTTAAAA
Source organism: Anastrepha obliqua (assembly GCF_027943255.1). Taxonomy (NCBI): domain Eukaryota; kingdom Metazoa; phylum Arthropoda; class Insecta; order Diptera; family Tephritidae; genus Anastrepha; species Anastrepha obliqua. The sequence continues at coordinate 14,180,801 of NC_072894.1, forward strand.
TTTACTCAATCACCCTACTGTCAGAGCTGTATGATATTTTGCTATAATTATCTTGTTTTCCGTTAATTATAATGTTTTAATATATTCAATAAAATCTTGACACTCACCCAGACACGTTGTCAGATCCAAAGCGCCTGCGTATAGGCAACCATTCTTCCGTTTTATCACATTCGCCAGTTTATCGACGCAGAAGCATTCGTTGTCGTGCTCAGGACCGATATCATTGATGAAATTCTCGCCGATTGAGTATCGAAAACCCGGTATGCCCTGATATTGTATGTCACTCTGATAGAATAATTCCACCGAACGACAGATGTCCGCACTGAAGATGTACATTGAATCGCCACGTTTGCGGAATGGCGGATACGATGAAGCATCGGTGCCGTTAATCTGATTACACATAGAAGTTTCGCCTTCGGAACCATTTAGCCACACCTGCAGATTATGTGAATCGTCCAGCTTTTGTATCTCGAGCACACGCTGGGCATCACCTTTACCGGTATGCACCTCGTACACTTCTTTACCTGTACCGTTCTTCTACAAAAACAAAAATTAAAACAACATTAGTCATATTCACTGAAGCTTCACTAATATTCTCAAGGTATTTGAATACACGCAATGAAGTATTACTCACGTGATTGAAGAACGAGAAGGCTAAACTGCCATCACTCAGTTCGCGTATCGTCTTGGAGCCACCCTCTTTGATTTGGTTGCAAATCGCCTTGGCAATGCCATTGGTATTGATGCAGAAACGCACACCGTCGAAGAGGAACTCACGCACTGTTGTATCGAGAAACATTGACTTTGGATCATTGAAGACGGCCTTCAAATTTGCATTTAAATGAACCAGCAACAGCGATAAACCCGGATCGTTTTCCCCGATCTGCAGCACCGACTGAAATCGATATCGATTGTATAAAAGGTGTATGTGTATGGGTGTGATAATTACTAATACTTGGTAAGAGGTTAGTTTTTTCAAAGCGAGAGGAACTATGCCAAGCTTAAGTTTAATTAATTCTTCATGCTACAGTTTCATGCTTATTTACAGTTTTATTTTCGATCAAAGCGTTTAAGTATCAAACATGCAATTAACCCAGCACCAAGGCAATGGAAATCAAACAAGCGGTAGCGGGAAGCATTTGAAGGGGCCAGGAGCGCGGTGGTGTGTTAATGACATGTCAATGTAGATAGTCAAATAGCAGATATGAAAATTCGATTACTGTACAGAGTTAAAAGCTATAGAGTTAAAGCGAGATTTGAGTTGGGTATGTATGTATGTATATATGGATAAGTTTAAGTAAGTGTATGTATGTATAAAATCAGAACATTGACATATGTCCGTCTAACGAATGCCAGTGGCGACTCGCTATAATAAATATTCATATCTTTAAATTCATTATCTATGTATGATATTTCTTTAGTAGGTATGTTTGCATGTTTGTGTACAATGAATGAATACACCAATAAATGATATTCAACGGCGAATAGAAAAATTCTAAATAAATTATTGAAATCGTCGAAGATTAGTTAAAAAAAGAGAAAAAGATTTGAAAGGTGTCAAAATTATTGGATAATTTAAATTCACTGAGAAGGCAATCAAGCCGGTAACTGTGTTTTCAGGTATCAGCTGAACTTGCGTACGTAAACATTTCTTGAACTTATGCAACGAATTCTCCAGCACTTACTTTTACATCATTTAATATGTCGGCAAAAATGCTGTTCAACCACTTATAAGGCTCTGTTATAGTCATAAAGTCGATATTGATATGAAATATGAGAATAATTAGTTTTTCTATACAACCCTTAAATTTTTTTGTACAATTAATTTTATGAATTTGACTTACACAGATGAGTGATTAGTGGACGTTGATGAGTGATTTTTGCAAAAATTTCCATAACAAGCGAAATTAAAACTTAATATTCTATAGCAAATGCTTAAACGAGTATTTATTGATCTTCAAATAGAAAATAGTTAGTCTAATTTAAATGCTAATGCAATAAACTAATCAAATTAATAAATTGTTTTTAGTTTAATTATCCAATAATAAACTTTAACCTAAAAACTTAAATACGAAATTAAGCAAAGTAAAAGTACTATGTATATACTGTGGGCAAAAAGTAAGGTGAATTTGGTTGTAAAATGAAAAATCTTTATTTATTCTTGTAAATCAATTTGATCCCCTTCAAAATAATCACCTCTCGATGAAATACACTTATGCCAACGATTTTTCCAATCCCCGAAACATGCCAAATAGTTCATTTCCGGTATAGCCATCAGCACCTTCTTCGATTCAGCTTTTATCTCCTCAATCGACTCGAAACGCGTTCCCCGGAGTGGTCTCTTGAGTTTTGGGAATAGCCAGAAGTTACACGGAGCCAAACCAGGCGAATACGGTGGTTGCGGAACGATATGCGTGGAATTTTTGGCGAAATGGTCACGAAGAACGAGTGCAGTGTGAGACGGTGCATTATCCTGATGCAAAAACCAAGAGTTGTTGGCCCATAATTCTGGTCTTTTTAGACGAATTGCTTCACGTAAACGACGCATAACGCTCAAATAATACTCGTAGTCCTTATTAACAGTTTGGCCAGGTGAAAGGAATTCATAGTGCACCACACCACGAAAATCGAAAAAAAACTGTCATCATGACCTTTATTTTTGAACGACTTTGACGTGCTCTTTTCGGTCTGGCCTCGCCTTTAGCACGATATTCGCTTGATTGGTCGGTTGTTTCAGGGTCGTAAGCATAAATACAAGTCTCATCTCCCGTAATGATGCATTTGAGCCTGTCCTGATACTCTGAAAGCATTGTTTCACACACATCAACGCGACGACTTTTTTCCAAGAAATTGAGAGTTTTCGGTACCAAACGAGATTTGACTTTTCGTAGGCCCAAATGGTCTTTCAAAATGGTTTTCACAGATCCTTCTGATATTCCGATCATATCAGTAAGGTCTTTAACAGTCAACCGACGATTCTTGAGCACTAACTCCTTCACTTTATTGACGTGTTGGTCATCTGTTGACGTCGATGGTCGTCCGGAGCGCTTCAAGTAATCAACACCTTCTCGATCCTCTTTGAAGTCTTTGTACCACTTATAAACATTTTTCTGCGACATGGTCGAATCACCAAATGCCTTCTGCAACATGCTAAACGTTTCCGCAGGCGAAATTTTATTCCGCAAACAAAATTTGATGGCACTTCTCTGCTCAATCAAATCAGACATTGTAAAAATCGAAAAAATGCACTCTTGGTCGTTTGGTAAACACAAGCGTAAATATATTACTGATAATGACATTCACATGAAAGTTGGCCCAGATGTTATTAACAGTGCTGCCAACTCATGGAAAATTTTAATCCCGCGAAGTTTGACAAATAAATTCACCTTACTTTTTGCCCACAGTATATAAATGGCGGGTACATCCTTTTTGGGTGTTAGGACGCGCCACTCCTCCTATTTGTGCCGTGCGTCTTGAGGTTGTTCCACAAATGGAGGGACCTACAGTTTCAAGCCCCGTCCGAAGGTTAGATATTTTTTATGAGGAGCTTTTTCATGGCAGAAATACACACGGAGCTTTGCCATTGCCTGCCGAAGAAAAAACCTTTTTTATGGTACATTTTGGTGTTTCACGGACTTTTACAGAGTTTCGAATCTACGTTCTCTTCGAATTCCGAATGGTGGTCACGCACCAACCCATAACCCATTCGGCAACGGCGGCCATTACAGCCACAGCCACCACTAGTACCACAGAAACTAAAAGAGTTGCACTTTGAGATGCTTTTTTCTAAGAGAGTCAAAAATCGTGTGTTTTCCCTTTTAAATCAGATGTGGTGAAAATATCTGAGTAGCGCCTCAAAAACCTTCGCAAACGTGTAGATTGGTTTTTGGTTAAAAATTTGTCTTGGACTGTGTAATATTGGAAAACGGCACCTTACCTCATACCTAGACTAACCCTTAACTCTTCATCTATAATATGTGGGTGTGTATTAGGTTGGGACATAAGTTCATAGCGTTTTTAACTTTTGTTTATTTATTTTACAACGATATGTTTGCTGTTGGGCAAAGAGTAAGTATTCATTCGATAGAAATCTTTCCGCTCTACAAAGCTATGTTAGTTGAATTTTTGAGTTATTTATTTTTCTATTAGTTTTGAGGCTTAGAAATGGAATACCACGGAGACAAAAATCAATTTTTTCGACACCTGAACTTCTTTGCTTTTTATCGAGATCAAAAAGCTGCCGTAGCAGCACGAGACATTTGCGACGTGGACGGAGAAGGTGTAATAGGAGAGTTTACAGCACGGAAATGGTTTGCAAAGTTGAAAAATGGTGATGACACATCTCGCAGCGGAAGGTCTTCTGAACTCGATGAAGAACGTCTCAAATCACTTTTGAAGGAGAACGCTCCCCAAACCAGCTGTTATTTGCTGGAAAAAATGAACTCTAATCATAAACCTATACCCACTCACCTCCATTCAAAGAGATTTACCGAAAAATTGGGAACCTGGCTGCCTCACGAGCTCAGTGAAAAAAAAAGTCGCCTTCAAATTGCTTCTCAGCGTCTCGTCCGTCCTCGAGCAATGCGCGGTCTTTAGCAGCGTTTTTTGCACCGAATCGTCACGGGTGTTGAGAAATGGTGCCTCTACATCAATATGAAGCAAAGGAAGGAGTGGGTGGTTCCAGGAGATACACCAAAGCCGAGACTCAAGCCGGATCTTCATCCAAAGAAGAGCATGATATTTGTTTGGTGGGACTGGAAGCGCGTGGTGCATTGGTAAATGGTCGAAAAGAATGCACGGTCAATAAGGAGCTCTACATTATCCAGCGACAACGCGTGAGTGAAGCTATTCGACTGAAAAGACCGGATCGACATGGTCAAATCATAATCCTTGATAACAACGCCAGCCGCCATGTTGCACAAGCCGTCAAGGCAGCACTCGAAGAGCTCGAATGGGAAGTCCTTCAGCATCCACCACATTGTTCGGACCTTGTAACGCCCGATTACCATCTTTTTCGCTCGCTGTCAAACCGCATTAAGGGCGTTCCCTTTGATAACAAAGAGGTCTTTAAAAGCTAGCTCAACAACTTCTTTGACACCAGACAAATAGGTGGAGAGGTGGGAAGAGGATTCAAATAGGAGCCGCCGAATATATAATTGATTAACTTATTGATATAAATTTTGATTTTTGTTTAAATAAAAGCCTTCGGTAAAACGCTACGCACTTATTCGCCAACCTAATGTATGAAAGTTTGTTTTGTAATTTAATTATATGTGTTGAAAGTTGGTAAGGAAAGTAGTTTTAGAGATACCCGTATTTACCATACCTAAGAGTCTGGATAAGTACTCTTATACTCGCTTAATTTATATAATATATTCGAGTTATCCACACCTGCCAAAAATTAATGACATGCATACATATTTACGAGTATACAAACCAGATATTCTCTAATGCAATTATTTACGTATGCATAAGCCTTTATAGTAAAGACAAAAGCCAATATGCGCATTTTTTCTTGTTCCTCCTTTGAAACCATTCAAAATGCGAAAAAGACATTTCGTGTGTCGGGATAGATCTAAGAAACCAGACTCAATAGTTATGTAGATACTTTCAATGTGTAAATCAAGTTATTTCTATTTATACTCGTACAAATTTGCATGAATATATTTTCATGACGGTGGTTGATGCCATTAGTCCCGAAGAGGAATATAAATTAACACTGAATGCCTTTCTTCTACCTTCACCAGATGCCATTTTTTTTAATTCTACGTAAAAGGCTAAAGTTGTATGTGTTTTGTTTGCATGTGTAGTCTTGTGCATTGTTAAGCCATTTTATAGCTACATTAAAAATATATCTATTAGTGGTAAACTGGTTTAGTTTTTTCTTTACTTGAAGAAAGAAAGTATAATATAGACGATGTGTTAGGCGAAGGCGAATTTAAAGTTTTGCAGACCAACACAAATGCGCTTTTCTTGTTGTTCCTACGATGGCCAGGAATCGCTACTTCAACATTTTTTACGCCTGCTTTGACGTCAAAGGTAGTAAAATTCATCTTTTCTCAGCTACTTTCAAATCTAATAGTCAATGCGCTCTTAAGTTACATTTGATGGTATCAGATTATGTTGACGACATAGAGTCTCGCATGTAGCATACCATATACACACATTGCCATTAAAATAGGTACGCTGCCTTTACCTTTCGATTTTCTTATGCCGCTCGAAATATTTAAAGTTATTATTGAAATTTCGCTTTATTCCAAATTTTTACAAATGACATCGCTGCTGCATTGTGAATTTAAAATATCCCTTATAACTATTAAGTTACGTTGTGGAATGCACAGATAATGAACATTCTGGAAAGAGTAGCTAGTAAGAGGTGGATCGGAAAAAGGTTTCTTGGGTGTGGATCCATTTAGCTGACCTTATCTGGTCAACTTCCAGATTTATACGCTAATTTGTTTTGCACAGCCTCTTCGGTCAGGGACTAGCAACTGCGTTACTCGCTTTTTGCAGCCTTGTGAATACATCACTTTTGCATCCAGGATATTGAAGTCCACTCACTTTACCAGTGCTCTTCTCTCCAGTATTGAAGGAGAAGTAACTCTCATCAAATATTTGGTTCCCCATGGCATTGACTTTCAGTCCAGCAGTGCTCGAGTGCTTTACAAGGTCGTTCAGTTTGCTTTGCATGCCTGAACTGTGTTTAGAAAGCAGTACTCTGTCGGCAAAATCTAAATCTTCAAGATGTTCCATTGAAATAGGGTGCCTCAACAATGCCCTTCTTTCTATATTATCAATTGAATTTGTTAAAATTTCATCAATGACGACCAGGAAAAGAAATGGTGATAAAAAGCCGTCCTACCTCACACCGGCTTCAGTTCGTATGGGCTTCGATTCATTCCAAAGCTTCGTATTGCATCTTGAGTAAGTTGACAATCTTGTCAAAGACTTCTTTCCGTAGTAGAGCACACCACATATTACTGTGTTTTACTCGGTTAAAGTCTTTCTAATAGTCAATATAAAGTCCAAAGATAATTGGCTTCATTGACTCATGCACCGTTTAGGTGCTGCCCTATAAATAATATACAATGGGAGTCTTTCTTGATATATCTGGAGCCTTTAACAATGTGTCTATGGAAGCTGTGATGGAAACCTTCGAGTGTACTGGTGTAGAACCTGCCATTCGAGACTGGATCGGCAGCCTATTAAACTGTCGGTTAGTGATGGCCGAATGCGGGTCCAGTATAATGTCAAAAAAGGTAAAACAGAGGTACTCCACGGGAAAGAGTGCTCTCCTTATTCTATGGAATCTAGTGATTAATCAAATTTTCATCAAACTTGAGGATAGCGGACAAAAACTGACAACATATGCTGACGACTTGGTGGTTATCCGCTCAGGCAAGTGCCCTCAAACGATGAGTGAAGTACTCACAAGTGCGCTGATGGAGATTTAATGTGAAAAAAGGAGCAAATTAAGCTTCCAATGTCTAATATGCATGCAGGAGATGAGCACAACTTCAACAGTGGCAGTAGAAAGACTTATCGACTGGCGTCCAATCAAATTAATAGCATGAAAGTCAGTCGAAAGATCTGCGCTAAGACCGGGACGACTGGACAATTCAAACAAAGGCTTTTTGGTCACAGTAACATACAGGGCATAAACGGATGGTCAGACTATATTATTCCACAAGTAAACTTTGGCAAGAGGCCTGGGCTTTTAATAGAACAGAATGGCGACCGCCGTAGCCGAATGGGTTGGTGCGTGATTACCATTCGGAATTCACTGAGAGGTCGTTGGTTCGAATCTCGGTGAAAGCAAAATTAATAAAAACATTTTTCTAATAGCGGTCGCCCCTCGGTAGGCAATGGCAAACCTCCGAGTGTATTTCTGCCATGAAAAAGCTCCTCATAAAAATATCTGCCGTTCGGAGTCGGCTTGAAACTGTAGGCCCCTCCATTTGTGGAACAACACCAAGACGCACACCACAAATAGGAGGAGGAGCTCGGCCAAACACCTAACAGAAGTGTACGCGCCAATTATTTATTTATTTTTTTTTAATGGTTGGCAGAAGGGTTTAGAATCTTTGGTGGTCAGACACAATTTCTTTACAGATGGATCCAAAATAGAGCGGCGACATTCTGCCTTCGATCTCCAAAAGTCTCTTAGTTATTTCAAGCTGAGACCTATGCTGTAATAACTGTAGCCGAATTAGAACGTTGGAATTTACTCCCTTCGACACTGGCACAAACAACTTCATCGAGAGTCAAGCTGCTATTAAAGCAATAATCACTGCAATGACTAGCTGTGAATGCGTGCAAGACTGTAGTTCCTAATGGACTAGGCCTGGACTGGGTACCAGTGCACAAGGTAATAGAGGAAATGAGGGAGTTGACGAGCTTGCTAAGGCAGGCACCCGCCTACGTATAAGTATATGGAACTAACTCTGGAAGCACAGTCTATATGGATTGACAAAATAATGCTACGAACTTACAGCCCACTTTAATATATCACTCCCAAAGAGAGAATGTATAATATTAGCTGGAGTACTGACGGGGCATTGTCTCCTTCCACTTCAAGCAGCTAAATCGCATGTAACCTTTGCGAAGAAGAAAAAGGTACCGTTAGAACACCTTCTTTGCCACTGTCCTGCACTAAGCAGGACTCGTTAAAATTACCTGGGATGGGTATATAGTATTACATATTTATTTTTGAAGGTTATTGCTGAGAAAAGTTTAAATTGTTTATTAAAACTTGATATGTATCTCGAACTACGATTAACACGACTCCAACAACACTGGTAACACTACGCACCGTTGTGGTCTATGTGAGGTAGGCCGGGTCGATTTGTGGGGAGGCATAAAAATCGCTCATTGCTCTGTGAAAATCATATTCTAGGGATCAAAATAAGAAACTTTGCCGAGGGAACCATACCTCTAAAACGAATTCTGATGTCCCCCAATTTGGGTCGAACTTTTAGTGTCTTTTGTGGGGAGGCAAAAAAATCGCACATTGCTCTGTGAAAATCATATTCTAGGGATCAAAATAAGAAACTTTGCCGAAGGAACCATACCTCTAAAACGAATTCTGATGTCCCCCAATTTGGGTCGAACTTTTTAGTTTCTTTTCTCATGTAAAGGCCAAAAATGGTGATATTTTGAAATGATTGTATGGGGAACCTTCCAGGGGAGTTCCAGGGGGTGTGCCACTGGCATGGGTGGATCGGCCGTCCAAAGTTAGTGGGGGTCGGTCATACATTTGGACTCGATTGGAGCACTCTAAATGGGTCAAAGTGGGATTTTTCGTTCGACCCAAATTGGGGGACATCAGAATTCGTTTTAGAGTTATGGTTCCTTTAGCAGAGTTTCTTATTTTGATCCCTAGAATACGACTTTCACAGAGCAATGAGCGATTTTTAAATCGACCCGCCCTAATGTGAGGTCTATTCACATCAGCCCGATATACCTAACCTTTGGTCTATTCTGATCGATGATTTGTTTTAAGGATGATGAGACGCCCGAACATGATTTGCATAAAGATCCGGCTCAGACACAGAGCGAAATATTATAAACCCTATAAGGTTGATCACTTAAGTCTTAGGAATTCGTCTACCAAAGACCTTTAATAGCTAAAATCTCATATTAAATAAGTTGACTAGGACTAGGGACGAGTACCAATTGCTGCACCCATTATTGTTCGCTGTAATGCCTAATTTTGCGTCAATCACTTTAATACCTGCCCACTTATCTATCATCTGCAAAATCAGTTGAAATAAATTATAGACTATCAAATATCTCATGCAACTTCACTTAACCTAAATATCTCATGATATTAGAAATGCACATTGAACCAATAAATATTGCGAACTTTAAATGACCCATAATTAGGGAAGAATTGCATCAAAAGTGAAACTGAAATATTTAAAACTTTCAAGTAGAAAATAAATTTGCAGTAATTATAGGAGAAGTCACATTTTTACAGTTGACTACGTTTTCCATATTCAATGCACACATACAAACATATGCAAGTGTTTTATATGTATTTCCTACCCAAATTCACCACCGAGCTGGCGAAATATACTTGGATACGCTTGTTAAGATTTGTATGTGCGTATGTGAGAGTATCTACAGCGAGGAAGCAATGATTAGTATGTATGTAGGTGAGCCAATGCAATAACCAATTAATATATGTATGCAATTATTAGTTTTCAGTTTTGTTGCTTCATATTAGACAAATTTTTTTTTCCATTTTTTGTATGTAAAAAAATTTACTTTACGTTTCCCACGTATGCGCTCCATCAGACGTTTCAATATACGAACGCCTGGTGTGTGGTTGAGCCTGTGATTTAATCTATTCGCGAAACCCTGAAAGATATCAGTAATTTCTCTTTCGAATACTTGTAAAAACGCCTGCAAATAATACGGTTCATATTAATAACGCTGGCAAAGGGGCTGGAGTTCTGCGGCTATACTATATTCTGGAGCTCAAAAGAAATACACATCATTGACTTGTAATTGCATACGTGTAATGAAAATGCGCCGACCGCTATGCAGCTACAAAATGTAACTACTCGATTTCATAACATATTTCTTTCAAGACCCAGTGTATGTATATATTTAACAGACACTCGGGATTGGCAACGCGTTGATTGCCGATCTTGCAAATCTCTGAAAAATCGCTTACATTCATATGCATATTAAGCACCACAATACGATCGGATTGGGTGTAGGGCGCAGATGCCTCCTCATCAAATTCAAAACGTGTATCCTGCACATAGCTGATCTTAGAGCCATCGCGTGAAAAGTGTTTCACTTTTTTGCGCCGATATTGTCTGTGAATTTAAGCAAAGCAAATAAATTAAAATCGTTGCATGGTTTTTAGCACAGAGATGGAGAGGTGAATTACCACTTACCTGTATACGTACGGCCCAACCTCCTCTACAATGGGTATGGCACCTTGTTGAATCTTTTGTGCATTGGTTACGTTGAAGATATACACCTTGAAGGTCAACGGCTGGGGCAGTTGCACGAACCGCTTGTACTGTTCTGAGCCATCCGCAATAATGACACTCTGGGGAAGAGAAATATGTGAAATGGAGATGGTGAGAAATCGATTAATTGTGCGATATTTCTTTTTACTTGAGTGGCTATAAATTACAACAATTAATTAAATGCGTTCGAGTGATCAGGTAGATAGCAACAAAACAAAAAATACAAAAAAAAACGAGTACGTTTAATTATCCTATGACATACGGACATGCCAGCAGAGAGTACAAATTTTGCATTGATGAAAAGGTGGGTAATTTTGCATGCGAGAGATAATCAAGGCAAGTAATAAAATCGAGCTTATACTTAGGCTTATATTACTTATGATAGATATGTACACAAAGGTGACCTGTTGGAAAAACAACCACAAGAGTTGTTCACAATCACATACCACTATAAGTATTCGCGATGCAAATTTTTTCGAGATCTTCAATTCCGAAATTTTCGGTATGCCGGTATTACGAGATTCCGAGACTACTTCCAGAATTTAGATATTCATTTATTTGCAAACAACTTAATTCGAAAAAATTTGCATTAATATTGTTTGTGCAGTTCTCCATCCTAAAAAAACAATAAATAAATAATTGGCACATAAACTTCTGTTAGGTGTTTGCCAGAGCTCCTCCTCCTATTTTTGAACTGCGTCTTGCTGTTGTGCCACAAATGGAGAGACCTATAGTTTTTTTAAGGCAACTCCGAACGTAATGGTTTTTTATGAGGAACTTTTTCATGGCAGAAATACACTGCAAGTTTGCCATTGCCTGCCGAGGGCGCCCACTGTTTAAAAAAAAGGTTCTATCATTTGGTGTTTTATACACGAAGATGCGAATCTCCGCACTCTTGAATAATATGCATGCACCAACCTGTTCGGCTACGGTGGCCATGCCGAATTTCTGGTAAAAAAAAATCCTTAGGAAATTAAGCTAAAAAAATAATTTAAAGTGTAGGTTAGGTTAGATTAGCCTGGTTGGCAGTAAGCCACACATAGACCTTTTGGTCCCTAGCGATACCAGATGGAGACCGACCTTTTGAAAGTAGACATCATGTAGGATGTCAACGCTTTTGGTGAATCTAAGCAAAGCTGGAGGATCCGCTTTTGAGACGTCCACTTAAAGTAGACATCTAAGCAGAGCTGGGGGATCCGCTTCTGAGACGTCTACTGAAAGTAGACATCTAAGCAGAGCTGGAGAATCCGCTTCTGAGACGTCCACTGAAAAAAAAAACATCTAAGCAGAGTTGGGGGATCCGCTTCTCAGACGTCCACTGAAAGTAGACATCTAAGCAAAGCTGGAGGATCCGCTTTTGAGACGTCCACTGAAAGCAGACATCTAAGCAAAGCTGGAGGATCCGCTTTTGAGACGTCCACTGAAAGCAGACATCTAAGCACAGCTGGGGGATCCATTTCTGAGACGTCCACTTAAAGTAGACATCATGTAGGATGTCACCGCTTCTAACGAATCTAAGCAGAATTGGAAGATCCGCTTTTGAAACGTTTTCCAGACCCTCAAACAATGGGGCTCCCAGGCATTTTAGACGCGTTAATGGTCAAACGCACAGAAGGTGTTCTAAAGCTTCCTCAACATCCTATCTGTATATCGTGCATTTGTCCGTGTTAGCAATCCCTATCTTGAACGCATGTGCAGCCAATAGATTATGACCTGTTAGCATACCTATAATAGTTCTGCAGTCCTTTCGCGAGAGCGTAAGTACGAATTGAGTCAGTTTTTTGTCATTAGTTCTACACATGACTTTTGCTGTTTTGCATGTGGTCAGATTAGTCCACCTAGCTTCCACTCGCTTTTTCATGTAGTCGTCCATTTCATTGTATATTGTATTTAGCGGTGTTGGTATGTCGTTCTCTTGTTCAAATGGTAGTCTAACAGCACTTTTCGCTATCTCATCTACAATTTCGTTCCCCATAATGCCTTTGTGACTAGGTATCCATAGGCCGTACCAAACGGTTGGTTTTAAAGTATGTAACGGCTTTTCTTGAATGGCTACGTGTTGTTCTTCAGCCCAAATACGGCAATTTTGCTTATTGACGTAGCCAAAAAATGCACCTCATCGGTGACAGGTATGTATATACCTCTTAAATGAGACTTTCAGCTATTAGTCCATAGATGTCGCTAGGAGTATTTTTAAACCTTCCCAAATATCTTGTTTTTTTTTTTGTCTGTCATCTGTCAACAATATTCAGTTCATTGTTTGTTACGTTTCATACAACAATGCATTTTTGTCGCTCTTAAAAATGTCGAAAAACGCTTCTCAAGCTCATCAAATGCTTATAGAAGCTTGTGGTGGACATGCTCTACGTAGAAGACAGTGCTTCAGGTGGTTTGAAAAACTCCGAAGTGGTGATTTTAGCGTGGAGAACGAGGACCGTGGCCGGCCACCGAAAAAGTTTGAGAACGCCGAATTGCAATCATTGTTGGATGAAGATGATGGTCAAACGCAAGAAATGATGGCAGAGCAGTTGGGAGTGACCCAAAAAACCATTTCCAAACGTTTGAAAGACATGGGCATGATTTTAAAGGTCGGAAGATGGGTGCCGCATGAACTGACTGAAAGGCAGCAAGAGAACCGAAAAACCACTTAAGAAATGCTGCTTTCCCGGTTCAAAAGGAAGTCTTTTTTGCATCGAATCGTTTCGGGTGATGAAAAATTGGTGTATTTCTCCAATCCCAAGCGTAAACGATCGTATGGTCCGCCCGGCCACAAGCCAAAAACAACGGCCGCAAGGCAATGCTGTGTGTTTCCTGGGATCAGCGTGGTATGATTTGGTACGAGCTATTAAAATCAGGTGAAACAGTTGACGGTGCACGCTACCAACGACAATTGGCCGATTTGAACAGCGCTACACACCGAAAACGCCCAGAATATGCCGATCGGCGTCACAAAGTAATTTTTCTTGATGATAATGCACCGCCACATCGAACAAGAGCGACCCGGGAATTGGTGGAGACGTACATCATAAATTGGCGCGCTATGAACACCTTTCACGGTGAATTTCGTAAAAAAATTGGTGTATTTAGTTTAACAGTAGTTTGACGCGTGATCTGTTAAAAAACACCCTTTACCTACATAGTTACATATAAACACTTAGCTAATTTATTTGCATATTCAATTTTATCTCTTATGGCTTTCTCATAAAAAATAAGTAACGTAATTTGCTCGCAATTTTGACGCAATTTCAATAAAAGTGTAATCGTTAGGGATTTGCGAAATTATCGGCCTGAAACTAATTTGCATTTTCCCCTACTCATTACATAGTTAGCAAAATATCAAACAATACAAGTGTATATTTATTGACCCCTTGGCTCAGTGCCCTGAAGATAATCTGAAATATCTCAACAATTTCACGCGAGCTGCCAACGCTTATTAAGCTAATTTATTGAAAGCAGCACATTGTTTTTGCTACTTAGGCTAATTAGTATTATCTGGGGCCTTTGACCCTGGCGTTCGAGTTGGATGTACGTTTCAAATATTATACTTCATAAATTAAGAAAATTTAATATGGTTTTGAAAGGGAGCGTTGAGAATAAAAAGTTGTATGCCAGTGATATTAAAAAAATTCTCATAATGAATATTCATATTTCACTTGGTTTGTCTTATCAACCATCGATTTGAAATTAAAAATGTGGAACTTGTACTTGGATATTTGTGCATGTGAATATATTGCAATTATAATGCGGGTCTCTTTCAAGTACTGTCCACCTCCTATTTTATTCAGTAAAGCATTTAGAGGTTTTTGTGGGTTTCCATTTGACTTCTATGGACTTTTGATTTTTAGATTTTGTTGTACAAGGTGGCGTAAAATTAAGAACCTTATCGGAAAATTTATAAGTTTTGAAAATGGCGTCACACGTCAATCGTTTTTGACACTTGTAAAGGAGGACACTAAGTAAAGGAGTGCTTAAAGGTCAAAAAAGGATTTTCACCACTACTCAAAGCCGTTTTTTATGTACTAAAAATGTACTCAAAAAGAAATTTTACTTTTTTAGTTGCAGCAAACGATGACTAATTTTGCGCCACCTTGTATTTCAGAAATTTTTAGCTTAAAATCTATCGCTCCTTGAAAAAACCTTTGTTAATAAATTTAGTGGGGAGTAAGCTGGAGCTTCTTAATATATTAAAAAAAGGCTAAACTTAAACTAAAAAAATTTGAAATACGACAAGGTGGCGCAAGTTTTATAATTTTTGCAAATGGCGTCGCAGGTCAATCATATTTGGGAACTAAACAGCTGCAGTATAAAAATAGGCAAGCAATAAAACGCATAAAGATCGAAATAAAGATTTCCATTACTCAAAATATTTTTTTTCTATTTAGTAAAAAAGTTAGTCAAAAACAATTGTGCTGATTAATCTTACGCCACCTTGTTTGTTGTTATTTTTGTTCTTCATAAGAGTAATTAGAAGTTATAAAACATTTTGTCATTAAAGCTAAAACTGTCTTTAAAAAATAGGTTTTCCATTTTCTCATTTTTGAATATTCGGCATCCTTCTTCTTCTTCTTAATTGGCGCTATAACCGCTTACGCGATTTTGGCGAGTTTAACAAAGCGCGCCAGTTGTTTCTTTCTCGTGCTAACCGGCGCCAGTTGGACAGACCAAGTGAAGCCAAGTCCTTCTCCACCTGATCTTTCCAACGCAGAGGAGGCCTTTCTCTTCCTCTGCTACCACCAGCTGATACCGCATCGAATACTTTCAAAGCCGGAGCGCTTGCATCCATTCGGACGACATGACTCAGCCAACATAGCCCCTGGATATTTATTCGCTGTGCTATGTCTATGTCGTCGTAAAGCTCATACAGCTCATCGTTCCATCGCCTGCGATATTCGCCGTTGTCAAGGTCCAAAAATCTTGCACAGAATCTTTCTCTCAAACACTCCAAGGGACACCTCATCGGATGATGTCATCGTCCAAGCTTCTGCGCCATACGTTAGGACGGGCATGATGAGAGTCTTGTAGAGTGTTAGTTTTGTTCGTCGAGAGAGGACTTTACTGCTCAGTTGCCTACTTAGTCCAAAGTAGCACTTGTTGGCAAGAGAGATTCTGCGTTGGATTTCAAGGCTGACATTGTTTTCGGTGTTAATGCTGGTTCCTAAATACACGAAGTTTTAAAACCTCGAAATTTTGATATAACTGTCAACAGTGACGTGGGTGCCGATACGCGAGTGCGCCGACTGTTTGTTTGAAGACAGGAGTTACTTCGTTTTGTACTCGTTCATTGGCTTCGTGGTAATGTCCGCGATTATTGAATATTTATGCAAAACATATTAATATTCAGCCACCATCTACATGAAATCCACTACTCTCTGGAAGGCAACTGAGTGATGACTGAATAGCGGTTGTGTTAACCTCTTCATGCAGCTTATGAAGTTCATTAGGTGGTTAATATCAAGGCCAAATTTAATCCCAGGACTCGGATTGTCGCTTGGTTGTCGGAGTATTATACAAATGAGCAGCCAATCAGCTGCTTCTTCGATTACGGCTACACTTGCTTGGAATACACAGCAGTGGTTCGGTAACCTGAATTTGAGTCTGATAGCGGAGCTCTATGCAGAATACTCCTCTGGCATCTCTTCCATCCAACCTCGGGCCATCCGCGAACAAGTTCACAAGGTCCTGCCTCCAAATGCTGCACCCCTCCCACTATTCCTTTCATGTAATGTGAGTGGAGATTGCCATAAAGGATTAAGCGTCAAAGGAATGAACTTAAACTTTCTGCGGGTACTTGAATGTCGGTAAGTAAGACCAAGCCTGTAGTCCGAGTATCTCAATCTGATTGCGACACGTGCAGTGACAGTTTTTCCAGTGGTTTATATAGGTACAGACAGGTACATTTAGCATTGCGTTAAGCGGTAGCGTAGGAGTTGTTCGAAGCATCTCACTGATTCTAATAAGAGCAGACTTTTGAACTCTCTCGAGCTTTTTCACCCACGTCGTCCTCTCCCGTGTATTTCTCCAGACAAGGACTATATATAGCATAATGGGTTTTAAATATAATGGTATTATAGAGCCAAAATACAACTCTGGAATGAGATACTGTTGCCTTCAATTGCAGAAATCTACTTGCCCATTTAGAACTCTCTCTAAAATGAAGAAATAGTTTTGGTGGACACCTGAACTCTCTGTGCTTTCGGGGCTTCGTGTGGATGCCTATTTAATAAGGCTAGAAAAATTAAGTCTCTCTCATGATGGGTACTGTATAAAAGAGGGCTAGGAATATTTTAGACCGAAAATACTAAGGCTAATAGGGATTCTCGGGGAAGCTTCTGCGAAAGTATGGAATGTTTCTATGAGTCTTCGAGGATTACATGAATTCTCAAAGGGGTTCCACTTCCTTGGGTTACTTGAGAGACGAATCGGGATGCTGGGGGACTAGCGGCGTGGAGTCACTAAAGCTATTTCTCGACGCTCATTTTCTTCCGACGAATCTAATATCTAAACACACCAGGTGCGGAAGCGCACCAGTGCTTTTCGCAAGCCTTCTTGCCGAAGGCCGTTGAGAGACTGATTGACTTGCACATAAGAAGTGAAATTCCTTGGGGGCTTCTTCCTCGACATTGAGGGGACTTCTAATAATATCCTCCCGGAAGCAGTCAAAAAGCCAAGGGATTATCTGGGGACCGACCTTGTTAGGCTTATTTACAGAATGCTTAGTGACAGAACGGTCGTGGTAGAGTGGGGCAGCATCTCTCTGCCGGCAGATAAGTAGGGGTACTCCGCAACGCGGTGTTCTCTCACCATTTTTCCGGGCTGTCGTTGCCAATGACTTGTTTCAAGAGTTGTTGAGGAGGGGCCGCAGGATGATTGCTTTTTGGATACTTTGGATTTATAATATATAATATGTATAACCGACAAAATATATATATATAGGAGTTAGCGTTAAGCGCTAGAGTATATACATATATTGGCACGTACACCATTTTGGGAAGTTTGGACGAGCTCCTTCTCCAATTTGTGGCGTGCGTCTTGATGTTGTTCCACAAATGGAGGGA
Source organism: Anastrepha obliqua (assembly GCF_027943255.1). NCBI lineage: Eukaryota > Metazoa > Arthropoda > Insecta > Diptera > Tephritidae > Anastrepha > Anastrepha obliqua. The sequence goes on from NC_072894.1 coordinate 14,198,844, forward strand.
CCGACAGTTTTAACCCGGCTCCGAACGACAAATATTTTTTACGAGGAGCTTTTTCATGGCAGAAATATACTCGGAGGTTTGCCATTGCCTGCCGAGGGGTGAGCGCTATTAGAAAAATTATTTTTTTTCATTTTGGTGTTTCCCCGATATTCGAACCAACGTTCTTTCTGTGAATTCCGAATGGTGGTCACGCACCAACCCATTCGGCTACGGTCGCCCGATTATACCTACTAACTTATCAATAGGAAAAATGTCTACCGATTATAGTAGAAAAATCGAAAAACAGCAAAATTGTTCCAAATTAGCGAAGCGTTAATGACCAAAGGAAATTTAGAAGTTAGTAAGTATATAGTTGAACCGAGCAAGAATATGTTTCGAGTGCATAAACACTGGCCTGTGTGTCTTACAACCCGGCAAATATTCAACTTTCCTGGAGTTGCATGGATAGAATATGAGTTAAAATCTTGTTGACACCTTCTTGTTCCCATCCTTTTCTAAGTGGTTATACACCTTTTATATATTTGTGCATCTTTCAAATTTGATATCGATATGACTTGCGCATCGTTCTCTAGTATCATAGAAATAGTTGCATAATCTGTATTTGTTCGAAAATTATTTTATAGGCCCTTCAGCGTTCTAAAATTCTTTTCTGAACACTCATCCACTTCAACTTCTCATAAATTATGCATTCACCTTCTAAACGGCATTGGATCAGAATGCGCTTTAATTTATGCGTCAATGTAAATATGTGGCAATTTGAACATTCCTTGCATAAAAAATACCAAATAAAATTTTATTGTCCTCACCATCCATCCAAATGTATTTTCAAACCCACCAAAACAAAAAAACCGAATTGGTGGCCAAATTGAAAATAGTCACCTCGACTTGAATTGAGTTCTTCTAGGACGCAAGAATGCATTGACAGTCAAAAACAGACAACAACAAAATGTTAAGCAATTTGTTTTTGTACTCCAAAAGTAGCAACCAAATGCATTCTCAATGCTCATAATTAAAATTCTGTCTGCGTTGGGCCATACAAATAATTGGGGCCACGGCAGCCGGCCTGAAGGAGAAGTAGCAGAAGCAGCAATAAATACATACAACAACACCAACAACGTGCCCATTATTGTGATCACAACTTGACTAATTTACATTTACTTAGTTGGAACAGCCTACACTTTTGTTCTGTTGTCATATTTTAGCGATCGGTGTTTGTAGTTGTTTTTTCGGTTTTTCTTTTTTTTCAACAATTGGAACTGAAGTTTCATGTTAAGTTATTTTAAGGCTGTTCGCATGCAAAACATGCATAAATAATAATAATTTAATGGCGCAAAAGAAGGCACTTAATTTTTACCATTTGGCACTTTTGAGCGAAATATTTATGTTTATAATGTGCAGTTATGTGCGTCATCGTTTAGAATTTATCGCGCATGCTAATATTATAAATAATTAAAAATACGTATTCGTGATATAAAACTAATATTTCGAGCCATTATAGCTAATTTTGAATAGTTTTTTGAAAAATCAGCACTAAAGCTATTTTCTAGATTTTATATTTCCGTGGAATTTTGGCAAAACAACTCATGTGAATTTAGTTGATTTTGCTTTTAGTTCAATAAATCATAAGCTTTCCCAGAAAAATTAAATATTTTTAATAAAATTTTATTAAAATAAATGTCGAAGCTAAGACTGAAAAAGTCTAATTGTTTAAATCTTATGTTAGAACTCTTCAATGTAGCGATAAAGTGGTAGAAAATTCTAAGTAGACTTGGGCTGTTTTATCATAAGCACACAGATTTTATCTCAATATTTTCAAACGAACAGGGTAAGGGTAAAATATGCCAAAGTTTCATCAAGATCAGAAAAAAAGGTGAATAACATTGTGCGACAGCAATTTTTGGCCCCAAACCATACCAATTGCAAATGAAAGTACTCATGTAAAGTTTTTTTCTGCATTTCATTTGACGTTTTTCAACTTCAGACTAACTCAATTTGAACCATGGAAAGATACACAATCGAGAAACGCGTTAAAGTTATTCAGGCTTATTATGAAAACGGGCGTTCAAATCACAATGCATATCGCGCACTTCATCTTCAGTGATGAGGCACATTTTCACCTCAGTGGATTCGTCAATAAGCAGAATTGCCGCATTTGGGCGAATGATGCACCCACAAAGAGTGACTGTTTGGTGTGATTTATGGGCCGGCGGCATCATTGGGCCGTATTTTTTCCAAAATGAGGCCGGTCAGGTCTTACAGTGTAGAGAGGAACTAGAATTACTTGGTGGAACTAGAATTGCTTGGTCATTGGCTTCAAATTACTCTGATATGTGTTCGTGGACACAGGAATATAACATAGAGGGTAATGAGATAGCAGCTAAACTAGCGAGAAAAGGTTCGGCACTAGACATAACAGAGATGGTGGCAGTTGTTACCCCATTCAAGACAGTAAAAACATCCATTACTTCACACTGCTATGCCTTACCCAGAAGAAGAAAATGACGGGCACTACAACAAGAAACCCATGACCGTCGTACAACATCCAGACGATGAATCACCTGTTAGAATGCTCTCGTCCAAGTATCTCACGTATCACTGCAACTCTTACAGGTCAATCGAAGGTAGGGGATCATGCTGCCAGACTTAACCTTCCGTCCAATCACGTCTGCAGAAGCTTTATTTTCCACTTTTTATGCGAAGATTCAGGTATAGATAGAGCAAGACTTCGCTCTTGCGGTAAGCTTTTCCTACAGCAAATTAATGAAATCTCAGACATAGAGATACAAAGTTTACTGTTACCCATCTTACGAATTGGATCTGACTCAAACAAAAAAAAAAAAAACAACTAGAGGCCAGTGGCAGTAAAAGCGCGGTAGTCGCTAATTAGGATTATGTTATTTCAGTAGAAATAAATACTCAACCACTTTTAACAGCAACATCTTCTCCAAAGTGCTCATACTCGAAGCTAGGCAGACCCACAAAGTTATTCTGTCGATTCATCTCTTGAAAGGAGAAAAGGTGTTGCCATACAGGTACTCGTACATGCGGATCTCATTAAAATACTTAACTTACCTCATAACCGAATTAAGAATCGATAAGCCACATATTTTCTTTCTGGGAAGGTTCGAATTTGTGAATTCTTTAAAAAGTTAATAGTTTTCGTTGGCAATATGAAAAACAAAGGCGAAGGTCAAACTTAAGTACCACAAATACGTGTTATAAAAAGTGTTTTTGAATTTGAATCAAGTACCAGAAAGTACTTCAAGTCCAAGTTCAATTGCCAATTTTGCATTGCAGTCAGGTATTTGGCCAAATGGTGGCAGCCGGCCCGTAAATTAATATCCATCGAAGTGTGGCGCAATTTCAACAAAATCTGCATACAAAGTGTATATGTCAATGGATCGGAGTCCACAAAGTAAGCGAGAAAAAATAGCAAAGCTATGCATGTGTGCGTAAGTTAGTGTTTATTAGTGACTTTAAATTACTCACACAAGAAAAAAAATTAAATAAAATAAAATTAACGACACCTACGAGGGCGAGCTACTAATTAAACTGGGAAATAAGCAGAACTTCTGAATTGTTGCAGATTTATGGTAGAAATATAATATTAAAATTATGCTGCAAAATTAAAACTATACCACCAATTGAAGTGCCAAGTGCAAGAGAGGAGAAAAATTGAAGCGTAATTGATGGCATTCGTTTAGTTAATTTACGCAATGGAACAGACACAATTATTTTTCCTAAGTAAACCACTTTGACTAATTACCTTTGCAAGCATATACAAAACTAGCTACCAACAAATTCCATGTGTAGTGTACGAGGGTCATGCCTCATGCTGCCAAACAAGTGGATCTAACACGAGTCGACAAATTAGCTGTTGGGGAAGTTCGAGGCGCAACTTTCCAGGAAAAAAAAAAACGACTAGTAAGTGCACACGTTTCTTCACAATGGTGTCACTGAGAAAATTGGTAAAGAGTTTGGTCAATCACATGCACATAAATACATAGAGAGCATGTGTGGCAACTAAAGTGCACGAACTCAACGACACAGTGAGTTTCATGTGCCAGCAAATAAGTTTGAGTTATTGTGCACATAGGCGGACGGGGGGACAGACGTGGCTAAACCTACTCCTTGTATTTTTCTGTGTTCAGATCCTTAAAGGCATTATTATTTATGTAATTTCTGATCAATTTGGTTCGATGACTTGGAGTCCAAGACTTAACCGTTTTCAAGATATTCGAGTTTAAAAATGAATTAAAAAAAATGTTTTTTTATTTTGCTCTACGCCCATTTTTTTCTAAGCGTTAGTTCAAAGAATCTATTATTTTTTGTATTTTTAGTTAAAGTGTATGCCAATTAATGAAAATAATCAATACAATTTGAAGCTGACTTCAGACCTGGACTGGTTATTGCTTTATAAAGTTTTGAATTTACGATTTTTCATTATTCATTCCGGCACTCGAAGTGTAACCAACTTCAGACCGCTGATACAAGGGCGACAAGGGCTACAAGGGCATCCATCATCTGTGTCTTAGTTGGCTAAATGACAGTGCAGAGTATTGTTTACAAGTGCGCGGAGGTATTTTGTCGATGGATTTCAAAACTAATAGTGTGATTGCATTACATATGGCTGGAAAATCACAACCAGCGATTGTTCGTGAGCTCGAGCACCTTAAAGTAAATACAGTATTTCTTTACCGCCCCATTACTCGTTACAATGATACTAGTAGCAACGCGAAATGTCATGGAGGTGGTCATCAAAATACTGCAACGTCACGTGAAATGGTTGAAAAAGTAAAGAGGCGACTTGAGCGAAATCTTCGACGAAGGGGCAAAAGAACTGAAAATATCTGAAATGAAAAATGATCTCAAAATCAAGTCTTACAAGAACCAAAAGGCGCATGATCTTACACAAGTCAGACTTGAAGAGCGAAGGAGTTGCTTCACTTCGACGAAAGCCGTCAACTTCCGAACATTGTGTTTTCCGATGAGAAATTTTTTCAAATTGAGCAATTCGTAAACTCCCAAAACGATAGGGTTTATTTGACCGACCGTTCATACGAGAATTTGAGTCATCGATCGGCCACCAGGAGGTGGCACCCACCACAGGTTATGATTTGGTTCGCTGTAACCACAGATAGGCGTACTCCAATCGTTTTCATCGAGTCTGGCGTCAGGGTAAATGCAAAATATTATCGGGAAAGTATTCTGTCGGTTGCTTTGAAGTCGTGGGCAGACAAACAAATCGGTGACAGACTATGGACGTTTCAACAAGACTCGCCACCGTCTCACAAAGCTCGAGTGAACCAAAAATGGCTAAAAAGTCATCAGACGTGAATTCGATGGATTATTCTCTTTGGGCCATTTTGGAGAGCTTGTTCCGATCTAAAAGATTCACCAGTCTCGAGGCGCTGAAAAAAGCCATTGTCCGCAAGTGGACTAAAGAACGTGCAAGTCACATTCGGGCGGCTTGCAATTCGTTTGTGGACCGTCTCAAGCCATAGTCAAGGCAAAAGGTGGTCATATCAAGCAAAAGTAATTTGATTCTTAATTTTGTTTTATTTTCACACATTTTTTACTTTGAATTGAATAAAAGTAATTTTCCAAACTAAATTTATGGCCTTTTTAATTGGTTACACTTCGAGTGCCGGACCCTGTAGGCTGGCGTACTGCCCCATACTATCGAAGAAAGGAGCACCCAGGAACCTTAATTGTCTAGTTGCCAAACCGCGACATTTACAGAAATGTCTTCTCTGAAAGGTTCCCACAGCTTTTGCAGTGGGGGGTTGAATGAAAATTTTGTTTTTCCGCATGTGTGCTGATCGTCTGTTGACTGGTAAACATAGCTAAGCGCTTGGGAATGGAATGGTGTGGAGACCCCAGGGCTTTCTGAGCCCTCAGTCTATTGTACTGGTACCAAAGGGTTTTCGAAATAGCACAGGTAGGAATGGAGCTCCATCTCTTCTGTACTGTTTTGAGAAATTAGTTGTACAATCCCCCTTTAACAACAGTCAGAGGGATGCTGATGACCAGAGGCCTCTCAGACCAATTCAATCCCCTTTGTGGCAAGCTCACCAGCAATTTCACTTCCCTCTATGTTCTTATGACTTGGAATTCAGATCAGAGAAATAGTTAGTACCTGCTCACACAAGAGATTTGATGTCCTCTTTAAATGCATGGAAGCTTAGGTTAGGTTAGGTTGGTATGGTTGCCCAGGGAGTGAGCAGACTTGAGGTGATTCCAAGTCTCACAGCATGCATTCCTTGCGCATTGTGCCCTGTGAGAGAACCCACTAGATTAGAGAGTTGATATTTTGTCAACCTCAGAAGCTCGCCCGAGCGCCTCCGGTCCACACGTGGCCAGAAGGATTTCGCGACCTTACACGTTTGTGTATTTGCCCAGCGCTTTCTGAGTTGGCGCGCTGCCCATCTTTCCAGGACTAGACCGCAGGTAGCCAGGGGGATCCCAATTCTCTCTCTCCGCGGGGAAATCATCTCACATGTCCCTTGTCTGGCCAGCTCATCCGCCTCACAGTTTCCCGCAATGTCCCTGTGGCCGGAAACCCAGATGAGGCTGATGTCAAAGAATTCGGACGCAGTCGAAAGTGAGGTCAAGCATTCCTTGACCAATTCCGAATGCACCGTCATAGACCCGAGGGCCCTTATTTCCGCTTGGCTGTTGGAGTAAATATTTACTTTCTTGACTGTTAGTACGCATTTGAGCAGCCAATCACCTGCTTTCTTGATTGCGGCTACCTTTGCCTGGAACACACTGCCGTGGTCCGGTAACCTGAATTTGAGTCTGATGTAGCCCCTCGCAAAAGACTCCTCCGCCAACCGTTCCTCCCAACTTCGATCCATCCGTGAACCACTTCACCAGGTCTTGCCCCCAAGTGTAGCCCCCCGTCCCCTCTTCCCTTGACGGGATGTGAGTGGAGAATGTTCCGGTTGGACTAAACGAGGGTATACACTAATCTGTTGACAGAGCGATGAACTCGAAGTTTCTAAGGATGCTTGAGTGCCCATAAGTGAGGTTGAGCTTATAACTCCAGCCCCACAGTCTGATTGCGGTACGTGTAGCGGCAATTCTGCCTGCGATGTCTACGGGTACCACATTTAACATTGCGTTGAGCGCCAGAGTAGGAGTCGTTCTGCGGTTACATGCATGGAAACTATTCTGCACATTTTTTCAAAAACGTGTATGCCCTCAAACAAAGAACACTGTTCTGACAAGCTTATAAACAACTCTTTGTGCTCGACACCCCGATAGTCGAACTACAACCAAAAATTATGCATCATTTTTTTACTGCCTTCGAATTAGTAAGCCCACAGCTAGCTAATCCAGCAAAGCATTTCTATTTGATTTGCGACTTTTAACTACTTGCAACGAAGGTTTTAAGCTGGCATCCGTTGCAAAAACCAGTAGCTTGAGTGAACTACTCCTGAATTTTCGTGCTCATGACCATGGCCGTTGATGATGAAGCGTAAAATACGTTGAATCAAGCCATTGCTCATCATTATCCTATTTTAAAATTAATAACACACATTTTTATAAACAAAGCGCCTTAAAGCCCTGGGGTATATTGTTTACGTGAGGCCGTGTTGTGAATTATTTTTGATAACAACAATTCATAACATAACTCAATTGGTGCGCATGCGAGTCGCGTGCGTCTTTTTCAATGGATTTTCTTCACACTTTGCCGGAGCCCAAAGAAGAATTAAATAATGAGAAATGTTGTTGTAGATTAGTGCAGCTTATTATGGGTAATACAAAGTTTTTTTGTTGTTGTAACTATTTTCCAATTCAAATTTTTCGCACGTTTCGGTAGCATTCAAAAGCAGACTCGTGTTTGAAGCGTAGTCTGTCACACACACACATACACACACTCATATGTATACACAGAGGTAAATCCAACAAGCAGTAGCGTAGCAACAAAGGCGATGACGTTAGCAACACGTTTGCCTGAAGTAAATGTTGCGCAACATGTTTATGCATTTCGCTTTGCGGCTTGTCACTTACCATATATATGCATGTAAACATGTATGTATGCACGTATGCATGTTGGTTAAAATGTGTTGGTAATTGATTTGAAATTTTCGACGTATGTATGTATTTATTGTTGTAGCTCTTGAATTCACTTTTCTGTTGTTGGTAAGGTTAAATATAAAATAGCACAGCGACGGTTTTCAGCCAAATACTACATGGCAAGCAATTTTTGGTTTGGTTGAATTTTGGGGCCATTGTCAATGAACTTATTTTTTTACGCACAAATTTTATATTTTTTCATTTGATTTGTATACATTTTTTTTGCAAATTTTGTTTTGATTATATTTTGCTAATCATTTATTTACTGTGTTTTTTGTTTTTATTACAGTACCAGGCCAAGCAATAACACTGTTGTTGCCCTTGAATTGCTTTCAATTGGATTGCCTGAGCTCGTTGACATTATTGTTGCTGCTCATTTTATTTTGCAGTCACCGTTAAATTGCAACTGAAAATGAACGCCATTCCTTTCTGCTCTTGAATCTTTAATTTTCTTTGTATTTTTCCTATTATTTCCGCTATGGTTTTTTTTTATTATGATTTCTGCAATGTTGAGAGTATTTTTTTCTTTGTGACGTTAATTATTTTTGTGACAAGTGTAACTTAATTGCTGCCGCTGGGCATTCTTTCCGCTTATGTGACTGTCGTTGTGCGACCAAGAAATATGCAATCACTTTGGGCTGTGGTCGTCATGTCTATTCGCTGTTTTACAGTCCATTCACTTAGATTGGTTTTCAAAGAGATGCCTTCACAAAACAGGTAAACTGGATTTTTTTAAAAGCAATTATTAGCTGATTCGCAAATGGTTTGGGGGTAAATAAGATGTTTGTATGCTTAGCTGTTAATACTTTCAGGACATTCATACCTATATATCTACATACATATATATGCATCTGAGGTAGTGTGCTTCATTTTCTTTTTTAAATGCCCCTTAACCCAGAGTAAATGAGTTGGAGTGTAAAAAATGTATTTGTTTTACTACCGCCTTTAAAGTCTTTAAAACCATTAAACATTAAAAGATTCTCACACTGCTAAGGCTGCGGCCTGTGAACTTTAGTATGAAGCTGCGAGTTTAATATCAAAATTAATATCGTTATTAAAATCTTTATAGCATTTTCGTATTTTCTGTGTTGAACCATTGCTCAAATTTTAAGGTCTAAACAAATAGCGCTTTATGAATTTTAATAACACACTTATTATGACTGAATTGTAGTTTTAGGTTCTGATTTACAAAATAAGAATGCCAAATTGACCTTTAGATGCGCCGATTTTTTGCGAGGTAACGCAACACTAAGGAAATAAAAAATAAGTTTAATAAAAAAATGAAATAATAAAAAAATAATAATTTTTTTAATGACAATAAATGGTGGAACAAATAAAGAAACTGAGCCACACGAAAAAAAAAACAAATATTTTATCTCAACTTGCCGATTGTTTTCAGCAAATTTTCCTAAAATTCTTTCTACTATAGCAATTAAGTCTATAGTAAAGTTTGTAGTTAAGTCTACGTAAAGATTTGCTGCCCCATTCAACTGCCCTTGCGATATTGTATTTTTTAAATATATTTTGGGTTGACGAAATAATGAAGTTATTGTGAGAAGCTTTGCTAAAATAGTGACTAAATTATATACCCCTTGATCGAAAAGTTCACGGAACACCCGTCAGGTGACGCACTAAGTCAACAGATTTGAGTACGGGGGTTTTTTTTAGGTTGTCAAATCTGTATAAGCATTCTACAGATTTCAATGCCCTTCTTTGACATTTGTGAAAGTTACGACGTTTTGGGAAATTTCTATTTTTTAAAAATGGTTTTGAATATCCAACAACGAGTTTGTATTAAATCTTGCGTCAAAAATGGTTTCAATGAGACGAAAACCTTAGAAATGCCGAAAGAGTGTTCCGGTAAAGTTACTCTAAAGAAAACAGCCATTAACGAGTGGCATGAACGCTTCGGAAGAGATCGTGAGTCCATCGAGAATGACGAACGTAGTGGCAGGCCGTCAACATCCAAAACTGATAAAACATCAATAAAGTGAAAGAAAAGTTGATCAATAACTGCAAATTAAGTATCAGAGAGCTGGCAGTGGGCTTGAGCATTGCTCCCGTAGTTGGTTGAACCAGAATTTCATGCAAAAAAGCGAACGCGTTGATCGCCAAAGACATGATTTTTAAGGCTGGGTCTGGCCTAACATTCAGCAGACGCATCATTACTGGAGACGAGACGTAGGTTTATGAATACGAAACGCAAGTCAGATAACAGGCGAGTGAGTGGAGAGCTCCGAATGAACCAAACCAAAAAAACTATGTCATATTCAGTCAAAAAAGAAAGCGATACCCACGATTTTTCGGGTTACCGCGGCATTATATGCCACGGATTTTTTCCAGAAGGTCAGACAGTTTAACAGGATTATGAGACGTTTACGTGAATCAATTCGCCAGAAAAAAAGGATTTATGGGAAAACAACTCGTGGATTTTGTACTATGATAACGCATCCTCGCACACTGCCATCATTGCCAGTGAATTTTTGACCAAGAACGAGCCGAACAGCCATCGAATACACCTGATATGGCTCGCTGCGCTTTTTTTTCTGTTTAATCGAGTGAAAAAACCAAAATGGGAACCACTTCGGCTTTTTAATAGCCGAAAGGAAAGAATGGGAAAATCAAAGACGGCTCTGATGGCTATACCGGAAATAAAGTTCCAGAAATGTTTCGAGAGTTTCGAAAGTGAATTAAACGCTGGCATAAGTGCGCTGCAGTTGATGAGGAGTAGTTTGAAGGCGATAATATCACTTTTGAGAAATAAACTTGCAGTTTGAATTTTCTGCATACATTTCGGGAACTTTTTGTAGAGCAATGAAAGCAGTTACAGAAGCATAATTTTTGAATTGCCAATCGTTTTCCCTTCTTTATGAGCATTTAATAAATCTTAGTGTTATAATTGAAAACATGGCACACATTTTTTTCTTTACAGAATTAAGATTTAAAAAAAAGTACAAGGTTAAAGTAAATTTGTATACAGAATTTTAATATCCAGAATATTAATTCAACATTAGTTTGAACCAAATAATGGCTCAGAACTCATTTCAAAAATTGAGATTAACACGAAAAGAGCTGTTCCCGCAACATTATTTTTCTAAATTAAACACTGCTCTTCGAGCCGGCTTTGAGATTTCCCTTAACATTCTCACATTCATCATCATTCACAGCATTACAACGCGGGATGCGTTAATGCTTCCTTCACAAAACTCCCTCAAAGTGTTCTATCGCTTGCTTTTCCTTCGTAGTTGCGAATTCCCATTGCTGTGAGATCGCTTCCTACTGCGTCTATCCATCGGTTTCTCGGTCTTCCCTTCGCCTTCGCACCAATTACCTTTCCAGTCATGGCTTTCCTTACAGCGGACTCAGCAGGCATACGGAGCACGTGACCTAACCACCGCATACGCTGCGCCTTTACAAAACGCACAGCTGTCTCGTCTTGGATAAGTCCGTTCAATTCCGAGTTGTACCTAATTCTGTAGCTGCCATCTTCATTTTTAATGGGTCCGAACACTTTCCTTAAAATGTTCCTTTCGAAGTTAGCAATAAGCGCACTGTCATTAATTTTCATAGTCCAAACCTCGCAATTAGTTGGTAGAACCACCGTTACCGGTGCGTTACCGGAACGATCCAGATTCATATCCAGTCAAGCACTGTCACTTCAGCAGCATTCCTATAAAATTTGTTGGGTATATTTCACTGTTACAAAAACTGCAACAACAACATTATTTGTAAGCTTAAATAAAATTATGATAGTTTGGTTGTCCTCATGAAAAAGATGCGGCCATGGACTATCTACATAAAAGGTGAATATTCCCCTTGGAAACCGAGCGGTAAGATTTCCAATATTTTTGCGCCAGTTAACTAAAAACGCGCTGCTGATAGAAAAATCTGAAGAACATCAACCAAAACATATCAAATATATGCAGGCTTATGAAAAAGTTATTACACTTGCCCCCTTGACCAAAGTTGTCTTTATATTTTGCGCCTTTATTGGTGAGTTGAATTCGAGATGTTTGGTATTTTTTTAGGAAAAACTTACATATAACGTTTTCACTTACGCGTTTTATTTGTGCTTTTTTTCATTGACTTCAAAAACTCATCTCGTCCAAAAGTAGGAACTAACTGAACGTGAAAATTTTGTTGCGATGATTTATTACGATTTTCCATGTGAATTATCGAGACAGGAGTGCATTGGCCAACTTACTTGGACTTTTGGCGTTGAAGCACCAAACTTAGCCACTGTGAAACGTTGATACAAAGAGTTCCAATGTACCAGCCGATACTTGCAGGATGAATTTATTGAAATACGTCCAAAAACAACTGTTATGCCAAAAAGAATCATATCTGTGCCTCGACTGATAACTCAAGATAGGCGAGACAGATGCATCTGTGAGCATTAGTGGGACCCGCATACCTTGGATATTGCACGAGCATTTTTGATCGTCATGCAGATTTATTCTCGTTTGATACTGCATAATTTGACAATTACCCAAAAAAAGAACTTGTGCCGTTGGTCTAAAGAAATGTTGAAAAAATTCATCCGCGGTGATTCAAAGCAGTGACGAATTTGGGATCTATGCATATGAACCGGAAAAAAAGCAATCGACAGTTTGAGTGTTCCAAGGCGAGCTTAATTCAAGAAAAGTTGAAAAGGCGGAAAAATGCACCTCAAAGCAAATTGTCGCCTGTTTTTTCGACAAACCTTACCATATCACAATTGTGCCACTAAAAATCTTCAAACAGTCAATTCTGAGTGTTACACAACCATTTGTTTGCCAGAAGTATGCGGAGATTTAAGGAAAACCAACCGCCGTAGACGAATCAACCTTCACTAAGTCAAGTGAGTTTTTGTGCACTCACAGGATCGACTTAATGGGCCATTCGCCTTATAGCCCCGATTGGGCAGCTAATGTTCCCGAACATCAAAAATAAAATGCGACTTTTTCAACCTCTGAAGAAACTGTTAAGACCTTTAAACAGCTCGTTTTGGCATCCATTTCTGAGTGGCAAAAGTGCTTTGAAAATTTACTCAAGTGAATGCAAGAAGAATATTTAGAATAAAGCAATAAAGCCATTTTCATTATTATATTTCATTATTGGGCGCAAAATATAAAAGTAACTCTCGTAGTCCTTTTCTGAAAATTTACAACATTAGTTATACAATTACAGCAAAAAACTTAGTTGGAAATTAGAATTACAAATTAAAATAAATTTCAATTAAGCCGAAACCTTCACAAATAAAAAAGGCTTTGTTTTTTTTACATATAACACCTTATCATCAGGAAGGTGGCTAATAATGATTAACTATATTCAAATTTGTTGATAGCCGTAACTTATTCACTTTGGAGATGCTCTTCTGAAGCAAGTAATGGGTCGTCTCTTTAATAGCCCTTGAAAGTTTATATGTTTGGAAATTTTCCATTTAACCTCGATCAATTGCACATCTGGCTCAACGGCGAGCTCATGTGTACATCTGATCTGTTTTGGACCAGAGAAGGATAACAAAGTTGGCTCTTAATAATTTTCTGGTCACAATTAATGAACGCCAAATTCGAAAATCTTATTTTAGAGAAAATACTGTTTTAAGGCAAGTCACCATTATTAATTTGTAGCCTTACGAAATACCTCCTGTCTTCAAACAAACAGTCGGCGCACTCGCGTATCGGCATCCGCGTCACTGTTGACAGTTATAATTACGATGTTGTAAAAGACTTCGTGTATTTAGGAACCAGTATTAACACCGAAAACAATGCCAGCCTTGCAATCCAACGCAGAATCTCTCTTGCCAACAAGTGCTACTTTGGACTAAGTAGGCAACTGAGCAGTAAAGTCCTCTCTCGACGAACAAAACTAACACTCTACAAGGCTCCCATTATGCCCGTCCTAACGTATGGCGCAGAAGCGTGAACGATGACAACATCCGATGAACCGACGTTTGTAGTGTTTGAGAGGAAGATACTGCGTAAGATTTTTGGACCTTCGCACGTTGGCAACGGCGAATATCGCAGGCGATGGAACGATGAGCTGTATGAGCTTTAAGATGACATAGACATAGCGCAGCGAATAAAGATCCAGCGGCTATGTTGGCTGGGTCATGTTGTCCGAATGGATACAAACGCTCCGGCTCGGAAAGTATTTGATGCGGTACCAGCTGATGGTAGCAGTGGAAGAGGAAGGCCTCTTCTGCGTCGGAAAGATCAGGTGGAGAAGGACTTGGCTTCACTTGGTGTGTCCAAGTGGCGCCGGTTAGCACGAGAAAGAAACGACTGACGCGCTTTGTTAAACTCGGCCAAAATCGAGTAAGCGGTTATAGCGCCAATTAAGTAGAAGAAGAAGAAGCCATATGAATTTTTCTCACGTCTTTCGTCCCTTTCCAGAATTATAAAGACTCCAAATTTTTATAAAAATACTCACTAAGCTCAAAAAAAAATACTCAAAGCTCTCAATACATTTTAGTAAATGGACGACAGTGTTGCCATCGTTATCAAGCCGTTTCTGTGCATAAGCCTGTTTCGTTCTTAACTAATGGGATGAAGTGTGAATTTTAGTCCCCTCTTACGGCAAGTATCTACCAAATTCTATCCACTTAACCTGCTGGGAGACAAAAATATAATTCATAGTCATACACGAGTAATGCAAAGTTTCACATTTTGCACAACTTCTTCTTCTTATTCTTCACTTCCCTCCAACATTGCACGCGCATTTTCCTAAGATCAGCTTCCACATCTCTTTGGGGGTGTTCGAGAGAAAAGTTCTTCGTAAGATCTTCGGTCCTGCGTGCGTTGGCGAAGACTACCGTTCAAGAATGAACCACGAGCTGTATGAGCTTTACGCCGACATTGACGTAGTTCAACGCATCGCCATCCAACACCTGCGTTGGCTAGGGCATGTCGTGCGTATGGATGAAAAAGCTCCAGCAAAGAAGGTGTTCGAGGGCGAAGTCCAAGGGAGCCGACGCAGAGGAAGACCATTGCTCAGATGGAAAGACCAGGTGGAGGAAACCCTATGCTCGCATGGTGTACAGAATTGGAGAAGGCGCGCGCGGAGCAGAGGCGCCTGGAGAGAGCTAGTGAGGTCGGCCGTAACTCGGTAACGGGTTGTTATGGCCACCTAAGTAAGTAAGTAAGCTTCCACATCTTCTACTCATCGTTTCCTCGGGCGTTCCCTTTTTCTTTCTTTCAATTGGGCGAAGATCTAGTGCTTGCTCGCTGCCTTGGCATTCTAGCTATATGTCCTAGCCATATAAGTCGTTGAGACTTAATAAATCTTATTATAGTTTCTTTCTTAACTATGTCTTCCAGTTCGGCATTGTATCATACCTAATGCGATAAGTGCCATCTGTCAGTCTAAGCGGACCATAGATCTACTCATTTACTGATTGGAATGTGTATGCCCCACATTTCAGATCATTGGATACAATGTTTGGTCTTATTCGAACCATATGTTTAGTTTTTTTCCGCATTGATTATTAGTCCACCTAGATGTATTCTTTCCTCCAGCTTTTCGAACGCAGCCTGTAGCTCATTTCTAGTGTTTGCCATTATTAGTATATCATCTGCATAGGCACACATTTGGAATGGCTTGTTGTAGATGCTTCCATTCGGGTGTTATTTCATTTAGTATTGCATGTAGCGCCAGGTGAAATATCAGTGTTGAGAAGGCATCTCCTTGTTTAACTCCTGAGGCAATAGAGAACGGTTCTGAACATTCACCTTGCCCTATATCTTTGGCTGTCGCATTTGTAAGGGTCATAATAACAAGTTCAATAAGCTTTGTTGGTATGCCTACCAGAATTTTATTTTACTTCCTTCTATGCTATCAAATGCCTGCTGAAAATCGATAAATAGTCAGTGAATATCAATGTCGTATTCATATAGTTATTTTTTCAGAGGTTTGCTTGGCTATGAAGTCCTGGTCGCTTGTCGACCAGTTGGCTCTAAAGCCTGCTTGGTAATCATCTAGTATTTCTTCAGCATATTGGCTCATCCTTAAATATAGTATATTTGTGAAGACCTTGTGCCCTGAGTTCAGTAGCGATATGCCTCTGTAATTTCGCTTTAATTACACTTTGCACAAAATTTTTCAAAATTTCATCAAATTTAATCACAAAATAATCAATTTTTAGAACTTTCGCGGCTATTCAATTTAATAACCCATTGAGTGTAAGTTTCTGGTGACTACGAAAAACCACTGATTTAAATTGTTTTTTTTTTTTCGTTGAGAGTGTATGCTCGATTTTTTTGTTATTTGGAAGAAACAGCATACCAAAGTTACTTGCCCTTTTTGTTATACAAAAATTCAATGGGCTATAAAATTGCATACTCATAAAAATTGCAGAAATTCTGTTTAAAAAGGTGATGCAATTTTAATAAGTTTCGAAAAATGTAATAATTTAAAATTTTGTGTTACACGCTTACGGTTTTTATTGTACATTGCCCAAATTTTTATTTAAAAATCGTAGTAAGTTTATAATTTTGCAACTGGGTGTGTCTGAAAAGTAATCGCAGAGGTACGAATTAATAGCAGTTAGGGTAAATATGTCCGTATTTCACTGGACAATGCGTTAAGTCAAAGGTTGAAGATATGTTGTTAAATAGACGGTCGCCGTAGCCGAATGGGTTGGTGCGTGACTACCATTCGGAATTCACAGAGAGAACGTTGGTTCGAATCTCGGTGGAACACCAAAATGAAGAAAACGTTTTTTCTAATAGCGTTCGCCTCTTGGCAGGCAATGGCAAAGTGTTTTTCTGCCATGACAAAGCTCCTCATAAAAAATATCTGTCGTTCGGAATTGGGTTTGGAACTGTAGGCCCCTCCATTTGTGGAACAATATCAAAGCGCACGCCACAAATAGAAGGAAGAGCTCGGCCAAATATAATATATGATAGTTAGATAGGGACTTCACGTATATGCAGAGTTTGGTTCACAGAAGACGGTGTGCTATATAATACTTTTTTTACTTAAGGGGGGAGCCTGCTTTAGAGGCTTCAAAAAATCGATGTTTTTTTTTGTTGCATAAATGTCTTCCCAAACTATCCAAGAATGTGTACTCAAAATTTCAGAAGCAAATTCAAAATATTTTCGGAGTTACAGAAAAAATTGTGAGCAAGCGTCGAGCAGGTATACGAGCGGCCGGATCGCGCGAAATGCGATTTCTCGGTTTTTTATTTTTACGATTTTTCTTAATTGGCGGGAAAGATAGCGAAAAAGTGAAACGTCCTATCGAAACGAGATTACATCGATTATATTCGGAATTAAATTCTCTTCTAGTTGAACCTAAAAAACCTTAAGAAAGTTATGATTATTCCACTTTTTAAACAATCTAAAGTGAATTTGTTTTTCCAAAAAAAAATGATTTTTTTTTTAATTAGCGAAAAATTGTTGAATTTCTCACTTTTTGTTTAATTTTCTTGGTTTAACTAGAAGCTATACTATACTAAAATAAAAATTTGTTTGTGTTTTTGGTTTCAGGTGGAAATTCGACCTGCATCTTACCCGCCGCACGACACATGCACACTCGAGGCGCCTTGGCAAAATGCTTGTACCGGGCATAATATGACATATATTTTAATGAAAAAATTTGAGAAGACTGTTGAAATATATAACAATACAACCTGAAAGTTTCGTTTCAATCGAATATTTCTTTCCTTCCTGAAAAAAAACTACGAAAAAATCAATTTTTTGAAGCCTTTAAAGCAGGCTCCCCCCTTAAGAAGACTAAGTCGGCTACTGTTCGTGACTAAAGAATGAATGCTATTATTTCCAAAATAAATCGAAAGCTATAAAAAATAAATTTTAGAACTTCAAGTCATACTCACCTCTTCAACCTTCTTGTCCACCATGCTGGGAAACAGGAACCAGCCGCAATAGGCGCCCAAAGCAGCTGTCAGCAATCCAATGAAGCTCACTATTAATGACCAATGAATCATCTTCGATGAATACCAGGGTACGGAGACAGGGAAGAGACTCTTCGCGATGCTTGCTGTTGTCATGGTGAAGCAGCAATGGAAGCAAATTGACGAAAAGTTACTAAAATTTGGCTGACTAACAGTGCCACCAAATAATTTACACACAAAACACACAGAAATGAATGATGAGCGAGAACTAAATAAGTAAACACAAACACTTAGATGCAGATGAGGAAGAAGAAGCATATAATTCCGGTAAAGTGGTGAGAAGTGTAGGTGCTAGAAGAGTTTTAGGTTAAGAATAAGTGTCAGTTAATTTTGTTTGTACGTAGCTGCATTGAGTAAGCTTTTCCACATTTAGTTTTTCAATTGTCACTTTTTCTTGATTTGCAAGTGTTAGTAATTTCTGGAACACAGCTGATTTGGCAAGAAAACACATTTGCGGTAAACTATTGCACCGTTAAACTAGTTGTGGCGCTTCGCATTTACTTTATGGCACTCAATACACTAACAAACAGCCCGTGTTGACCTTTATGTGTATGTGCATGCGGAGTACTAACACAAATGCAAATAAAGTCATAAAGAGATCAGGTGTAAACAAGACAAGATAATAAGACTTAGCGAAAATGTAAATAGAGGACTGAGTTGAACAGATGTGCCCCGTGAAGACGACGAAGCGGTGGTAAATTGGGAGAAGAGAAAATAAAAGCAAAAAGCAGTTATGGAGAAACAAAACAAAAAAAAAAAAAAATAAAGTAAAATAAATAAATAAATAAAGAGATGGCGAAAAGTGGGAAAAAGAAAGAAACCGGTTTTTTTAAAGAGAGTGTTAATTTGATGAAGAGCACATTTTCGTTGGCAGTGTTTACTTTTATACCGTCGCATACAGCGTGTGAAAAGTCGTGGATGATATCAGCAGAAGTTCATTTATGAGTTGCAGTGTCGTGTCGTGTCAGTGTCGTGCGCCCTAAGCCTTTTAAATTTCATACCTTTGCCTTCTCACATGATTTTGCATCGTTGTTCGAATAATGAAAAAAGTCAACATTTTGAACTTTCAACTTAATAAATCTTTGTCGGAAGCTAAATTATTCATCGGTTTATATGGTGAGACCTTTGCAAATACGAAACGAAATATGAGACGATACCTTTACTACCTGGGAGGCTGTTAAAATGGCACTTCAAAATGGCTTCAAAATGATCTTGGGCTAATACTGCGTTGTATTCTGAGAGCCAGACACCCCAAATACTATTGATTTTTTTAACTTGTCTTACATGAGGACCAGTTTCAAGCGAATAATTCTTAGTCTGCCAGCCTAACTTGTAAGTAAAAACAGAGCTCTGAGCGTTGAGCCATTCGGCTTCAATTAAATTTAGCAGGTGTTGCTTGACATGAAAAAATTAGGTTCGGATATTCCCGTTTTTTTTATGCATCATTTTTTAAATGACGAGTGACCATGTCCGTTGAGTAAATGACGAAAATTTCGGACATGAAGTTGTCATGACATGCACTTTACGCAGGGATAAAGAAAAAATAATAACTCGTAACTGGGAATTCCCTTAATTTGAGTTTGTTGAATTGGGTTTCGCTTGTTAGTGCTAGAATTTTAACACTTTACCAACACTAATTCAATACAGTGATACAAAATTTGAAGGTAAGTGATTGACCCACAATTCAGCCGAATGGATTAATACAGTCTATGAGATTCAGCCTTCACCATGGATCCTGTCACAGTCAAGATATCATCACTCGCTGCAAAGAAAGCGCATTTCCTTAAATTTCAAAAGGTCAATTTTGTTGAATGTAGCGTAAGCGGATGAAACGACTTTAATTTGGATGGTAATTTAAAGATCTTAAAAAGACCACAGCACGAGAAATCAGTAAGTTTTACTTTGAAGTTTTTGCAGGGTTTTTGTTAACAGTAATAGAAGCCCCGCTAGTGTAGGGCATATCACCGGTCGTCTTTGTCTAGCTAATCTAAAGCTAGGCCCAAGAAACATGCTGTTTCGACGGGTTGGGGTGCCTTCACATGCCGGAAATATGTTTTGTATGTCGGGGTCGATTCTGGATAAGTAGGAGCTTAATCTGCTACAGTATACAAAACGTAATTGTGCCAGTGTTACACGTATATCACGGGGAAGCTGGAGCTCTTCATCTGCAATAAGTGGTGGTTGGACTCCGATTACGGCATTCACAGGACGGGAGCTTAAGAAGGTGGTGGCGGTCTCCCGGTGAATGTCGTTTATTGATTGTCTAAATACTGTCTGGTCCAGTAAATTTCGGTCAGTTTTGTCCTGGATTTCGTCGGCGTAGTTTAAGAAGTCTCTCCTGTCGTGCCTGGGAGGCGGCTCAGGCTCAAGTAGGTGTCTGCAGGGGTGAAACCTGTAGTAACATCCTAGCAGGAACTGCTTGCTGAGCAGTTTGTTATGCTCCATTACTGGGAGCATTTGTGCTTCATTGTGAAGGTGTTGAACGGGGGAGATCAGGAGGCAACCGATCGCTGTCCGAATGCCAGTATTTTGGCATATCTGTAACCTTATCCATTGCGGGTTACTAGTTCCAGGCGACCAGACAGGTGCAGCATAGTTCAGTACCTGCCGAGAATTGCCGATGCAACAGTTCTTTGTCTTTGCCCCAAGTGCTGCCGGCAAGCGATTTTAGGACCTTGTTGCAATTTTGGACTTTAGTGGCAATTGCGGTTGTGTGCGCTGAGAAGGAGACCAAACTGTTGGAGGTTACACCCAAAATTTTGGGGTTGTTTACCGTCGGAATTGGTGTGTCGTCGACTTTTACCTTAAGGGACAGCTTGATCTCCTTTGACCAGGTGGTAGTGAGGGTCGCCGTGGACTTAGTGGCGGGAAGTTGGAGATTCCTTGCAGTGAAAAAGCGAGAAAGGTCGGGGAGGTAGCTGTTCACTTTGGAACACAGGCCATCGATGTCATTGCCTGTCGCCATTATCGTACAGTCGTCAGCGTATGAGACCAGGGAGACTCCCTCTGGTGGTTGGGGAGCCTCGAGATATAGAAGTTGAACAGCAAGGGAGAAAGGACACCACCCTACGGCACACCCTCTCGAAAAATTACTGATGAGTGACGACCGCTCAGGTAATTCGCGGACCACGTCTTCAGCCCTGGCGGGAGTGTCGACTGATAAATATCATCTAGTAGCGTGGAATGGCTGACTGTTTCATTAGGAAACTGTACTAACACTCTTGTTAAAGAAAAACTCATATATCTGGCTTTGCACTAAGTGGCTAGATTCCGACTTGGAAAGCATGGCAAAAAGGGTTAGCAGAGTGCGAGAGAGGGACAAATATTCTCTTACACAAAGCGGTATAAGTGCAGACTGCTCTTTCAGTTTATCAGCTAGTTTAAAGATATAATTATTTCTTTACCAAAATAGCAGTTTTTAAAGGAGTTCACAGAGAGCTCGTAAGCTGCGAGCCGTTATCTGGAACATTTATTAAAAAAAGACAAGTTGGTAGAGCAAACCACTTAAGTACTGCTTAATTGAAAGAACTATTGAAAGCGAGACAACATTTTGACCAGTTTTTGCTATTTTTCGAATATTTATTATATTATTTTTTTACACAGGCATAGCTCATTGTTTAACCAAAATCATATAAATCCAAGTTTAAAATTGTAGAAAAAGTTTGGTATTAGGAAGTGGAAATTTGAATTTAGAGAAAAATACCTTTACTTTTTTGGAATATTTTTCCTTAAAAATTGTGTTTGTAATTGCAATTTTTGTTAGAGAAGGAACTATACTTTTACATTCAAAAAAAGCAAAAAGTCAAAAACTGGTAAAAATATGAATGCGATATCGTTTTATTGCGGCGTATATGTATCCACCGGTAGAGGAATCAAAACTTATGCGCCATTTGAATATCTAATTTTCCATTTGAACACAAAACACAAAATTTTATTTCGATCTGTGAAATGATTTTTTGTTTACAAGCCACTCGAGGTTGAGGTGTCAGGGAATTTTGTTAAAATGGAAAGATAGTCGGTTCCTTGAAGTTCATGAAGTTAAAAAATTCTTAGTTTTTGAAGGACCAGCAACAGAAATTAATAAAAAAAAGGTGAAAGTGTTAAACGAATCTAACTCCTCATTTCCAACTGCGCATAAATGGGCTTTTGAGTTTATGCATTTGTGGCGGAAAGTTATTGAAAGAGAGAACCATCTCCCGAAGTTATTATAAAAGCACCAAATTTAGACTATTTACTTATTTATTTTTAAATGAAATACTTTTTTTTTATAAAAATATAGTTCGCATTCTATAACAAAGACTAAAGTAGTCACAGTTTCAAAATTTGCATTGGGTTTATAAGAAATCGAAAAATTTTCATCAAAAATTCAAACTTTCTAATCAGAATTTCTGCATACACGATATATATAGGTATATATTATACAAGAATGGTAGAAGGAAGATTGCGCCCATCAGAGAGTGCGTGACGTCACGTTTTTTCGAGTTGTGCAATATTGCCAATCATTTGCTCTTCGCAATAAATTTAGAGCTTTTTTATACCGAAAATGCGAAAATTTTGAAGTTTCGTGTTTGTTTCTTTTTTTTAATTTAAAGCTACCGAAGCTTTATATACAAAAGAAGGTTAAAAAAGCCCACTCTGAGAAGATTTTAGTGCTAATGAAAATTAGTTGGTTCTTATAAAATTTGATATTTTGAAAGTATGAATTTAATTTTTTGTTCCTTTTAAGGTTATGTTTGAATAGTAAATCTTTTTCTCTCAACTCTTCTTAAGATTGAAAACCTTTTTACATATTTCAAAAGGCGTTTTAGTTTACTGAATGCGAATTAAAACCATAGAGGCGCAATCTTTCCTTAGTGGGACATAGGGCATCAAGAGGTGTATTCATTGTAAAAACAAGCCACAAAATACCAGAAAATACTAAAGAAACCATATTGACATTTTTACAAAAAGAGTACCTTATCTAGTTACATAACCACAAATATAGCAAATAAATCGTTCCCTTAAAAAAAGGCTCGCTTAACAAAAAAACTCATAAATTAAATTGTACATAAGCATAAAACATTTATTAAAAAAAAAAAACGGACATTCTAAAGACAATTTGTCACGCATACAAAGGTTTTTAAGTAATTCAATAAAAATTTGGTGTTTTATTTTCTTTAAATGGGCATTTTAGTGCGTTTTTATATCCAAAGCTAGGCAACACTGCAGTAGCGAGAGAGAGATTTGACTGCTGAAAGCTGAAGAACACGAACAACAACTGCAATCGCGAGAAATGCTACCAGATGTTAAAAAAAGTAAAGCTAAATATAACTGAGTGAATTATTGAATTAATTTTTAAAAAATATATATTTTACAAAATTATAAGCATTACTTTTAATTAGAACAGACTAGAAAAATATCATGAAGAACTAACTAAAACTCCGAGACTAAATAACAAAAAAAAAAAATGCTAAATCAAGTTACGAAAATGGTAATCTGGCCATACTGGTGCTAAAATCACGTAACTCACGTAACGCAAAATAACGGGACGACGATAGGCGCCATCTCATTATTCTTTCCATCATGATATATATATTATATGGCGAAAATGCGAAACAGCGTGGGTGAAAAAGTTATCAAAAATCAACGAAAATTTTAAGTGGCTTCAAACCGGCACTTTGTTCTGATTGAAAATTTTGAAATTTTGTGGAAAGTTTGAAACTTATATTATTTTGAGCTTTATTGTGAAAATTTTGAGCTACGACAAACTGGCACTAAGTTACTATCGGTACTAAAATTGAATGAGGTAAAAAACAGCGTCACCAAATTTTTTATATTCTGTTTATAAATTTTGCATAAAATTTGAAATTCATATTATTTTGATAATATTGTAGAATTGGTTTTTTAAATTTTAAATTGTTTTTAAAAAGTAATTAAAGTAAAATAAATAGTTCAAATCAGTCAAAATGTGTCAATATGTGGTGTCTTTAAAATAATGACGGGAGGTATATATATTGCAGGATCTTTGAAATAAGTTTTTTGAAGTCGAAAAAGATTATTTTGAATAAATTTACTAATTTCATTTAAAAATTCACACTCTTCAAGTTTTTCTATCTGACTTTGAATTATTGCAAATTTTCAACCCAACCACAAATAAAACCAATGATTGACACTTTTTTCTGAATTTCGGTTTAAGCCATACACCCTTGTCTACTCCCAATTCAGGCATTCCCGTAAGAGTATTCACTTTGCCATGACCGCAAACACCATCTTTGCATATTTATAAAGGGTCTGCCAAAAAACGCGCCTGGATGTTGTTTTAAAATAAAATATGAAATATAAAAATTTAGATTCTTTCGGGTTTCGCTATTTATTTTGAAATGATAGCTCTTAACAACTCTACGAGAAAACTAGCATATCATCATTTAAATGCCCCCCATGAGGCGTCTGCAGGCTGTCATAGAAGAATTAAAATGCTCAAGGGCACGCACACACACATTATCGCATAGAGTTCAGCAATATCGAACCGAATGTTGCGTTTCAGCTCTGGAATCGTTGCTGGCTTATTCATATAGACCTGACTTTTCAACAAACCCCACAAAAGTCGCTTAGTGGGGCTGGAACGCTTGGTATAGGTGGTCAGTTTATGTCACCTTTAAGTGAAATGAATCGACCGGGAAACTTAGATCGCAATAATGCTATGTTTTCTCCTGTTTTATGACTTGTGACTTCATCTTGTTGAAAATAAAGCTCGTCTGTGTATATAACTTCAAGCTCAAGCCACAAAAAAACTTCCATCACTGGTCTATACTGATGTCCATTGAGAATAACAGCACTCGCGAAGCAACTTCGAAGAAAAACGACCTGTTATTCTACAATCTGAAAAACCAACGCAAACACAACATTTTGATCTTATGATTTTTCTGAAATTATTCGGGAGTTTCTTTTCTTTATCCAGTGTGAAGTGAGCGGCATCGCTAAAGCTGATTTTGCGTAAAAAACCAGCATCACATTCAAAGAACCATTTCACGAGATTTCTGCCTTGATAAATCAAATCATGCGGCAATTGAATTTTGTAAGAATGTACTATAAAGGCAAATCCTCATGCAAAATCCGCGAAACAGCCCATTCATGAATGCCTATT
The DNA here is from genome assembly GCF_027943255.1 of Anastrepha obliqua. Classification (NCBI taxonomy): domain Eukaryota; kingdom Metazoa; phylum Arthropoda; class Insecta; order Diptera; family Tephritidae; genus Anastrepha; species Anastrepha obliqua. Next base: position 14,223,948 of record NC_072894.1, read on the forward strand.
TGCTGAGAACGTCGAGATATCGCTGTTGAATATCATTCAGACACTTTGCGCCACAGCAGCGATATTCTCAACAAAACATCCAGTTTTGGTCTCCTCGACCGAACCAGTTTCATGAAATTTTTTCATCAAAAAAATTACGAATTTAGCGTTATGTTGTTAGTAAAAATCAACCTGTTTCATAATGAACTACAGTGATTTTAACACTTTTTTCTACCGTGTAAAATTGCACATCTGCCTACTTGAAAAATGGCAACGTTGCCATAAAAAACGCGCCGCCTAGAAATTATTCACCACTGATATCCAGGCGTCACTTTTGCAAGACCCTCGAAAGTAAAGAGCAAATCGCTTGTGCTCACGTCCGTGTATGCTTGTTGCACCGCTTCATAATGCCTGTGTATTGGTGTGTGCTCATTTCGGCCTTGATTGAGAGTCACGCAGACAGTGATTTTTGATTCATTTACATTTTCAAAATAACTGCATTTGGCAACACGGGAAACATCTTCACCTGTCATGCCCGGTGTTCACTGGCACTTTGCGCACAAGGTGTATGTGTGTGTGTGTGTGCGCGTGAAGAGTGCTATCGTGCTTTCACCGTCACTGTACTTACATTGGTATGCACTTGAATCGAAGCGCGCCACCGTTGCACCGTCATGCAATTCATGTACAAATATCCGGCGTGAGTGCGGCGTTGAACGCAACTGCTGTAGTTTTCGCTGCTGATGCGTTGAATGGCGCATTGCAAACGCACCAACGTGGCTAGCTTGTTGCATGCTTCAAATGAGACTAAAAGTGAATGAAATGGAAACTGAACTTGACTTTCGAATTTGTGAGGGCGCTGCCAATATGGAATTGGATGGATCGTAATCATTTATGGAAAATGGGCAGTGTGGGCATAAACACACACCTGTAAGTGCGTGCCATCGCTATGGCTGTGTTGGTGACCGCCACGAAATGCTTTGCCGCCTAACAATGGCATGTGGTATGCAACAGTCATTACGTGATAATATCACAGATCATCATTACACATTTCCATTTATTCTAATTTTGTATTTTTTGTTGCTGTTGCTTTTTTTGCATTTATCTAAGTTTTCACAATTTCCATCGCTAGCATGTGAGTCGGCCATTGATGATTAATTACCTGCAATTTGAGGGGCGCACATATTGCCACATACACAAATTACAACAACACTAAGAAACACGGCGAGCAGCCACGTGCACGCACGAACGTACATTCCTAAGTGCCACTAAGGTGCTATGCAGGTATGTATCATAGCAAAAGTGGATATTGCTGGGAATTTGAATGGGTATTTTTGAGTGGGAGCTACGCAGCCATCATCGGTCACTTCGCTAACAGGCACTAGCCTCCACAGGGCAACACAGAACCGATAAGGGTCAAAATAATTACACTCGACACTTCACTGTATGAAAGGAAAGCTTTGTGGTAGTCGAAGAAGTAAATGAAGAAAGAAGTTGTGTGTGCATGCAAGTGTTTTTGTTGTAAGACAATAAATTTTTATATTACCACTTTACCACTTTTTTGTGTTTTTTTTTTTTTTTTTTTTTTTTTGTTTTACACTAATTAACCTTGTTTAGTGATTTTATCTAGTTTAGAGTAGCAAACACTCAGGCGCACCAACAACTTCGCATTGCATACCGTTTGCTTTGGTTAACCCGTAAATATGTGTATGTAATTGTAAATGTGTGTGTGTACCACTGCGTCACTTTGAAACTAAATTTCCACTTCTTCTTCTTCCACATTCAACACTTCATTAACATCTGATTTCCGTGTGCGACTAGAGTTGAGCTTCAATTAAAACTAAAACTGCCAAACTAAAAAATATTCAAGCCAAGCTGAATGGATTTGAGCGACTCGCCGCCGCCTGACGCCGCACTGCTACTGCACACGGGCAATGTCAAAAATTGTGTATAGAAATAATAACATCAAAAAGTAAGAGAAAAATGGCTCACGAAAAAATAGATTTATCTACGTACATGCATAAATGTTTGTAATTGTTGTAAGCGCCCATAACAACAACAACAAAGCGCATCATTAAAACCACATTACACACACACATACACACACAATCATACAGGCATTGTATGCATACAAATCTAGTCTATAGGTAAATTTGTTAGGGCCTCGCGCTGGGCTTTGGTTGTCAGTGGGAGTCTCTATTTTAATTTTCGTTGTGCACACATTGTCTCTTTTCGGCGTCCCAAAGGTTGTCACAACTACAGACTCACTTACATAAATGCATAGACAGCGCCTTTGTAAGTACCGGTGCTTGGCATACATACACACATTTATGCACGTACAAGCATAAATATAGTATACCTTTGCTCGCTCTCTTTCGAATTTTCGCTTTTGCCATTTTCGATCACTTGCTTGCATTCCTCTGCATACCGCTTTATGGCTGTTGTTGTTGTTGATTGTTTCATGTCGCCTGAGTTTCATTTATTTGATTTGAATTTTTGTTATGGATTGCTTGCGGCCTTTTTAGCTATAAATGTGTGGTGAAGTGGCTGCTTGGTTGGGTTTATGGTTTTGGTCGGAGACCTTCAGCTGTAAACCTGAAGCGACGGCGCCGTTGATGTTGGTGGCAGCGGCGGTTAGCAAGCAGCTGATCACTGATTGAGAAGTGTTTTTCAAAAGTAAACAACAGCAGCAGTCAAAAGCAAAAACAGCAACATTGACAACAAAAGTATCCAAATGTTGTACAGGTTGATTGAAAATTGGGATAGCAAAAATAAAGAAGTTTGAGCTTTGAAATGAAATTATAATTTTTTATTCCATATAAGCTTGAGAAAAACACTCGGCACCATCGAACAAGTACACAGACACGTAAATAGGTAAAGTACGTAAAGTAACAGACACGACCGCATTTCTCAACATATTTCAAGCCTTCGACAGTCTGAACTCTACGAAATTTTAGCTGACGTACCCTAAGGCAATATAATGGGCGCAATACTTTACTTGCTTTACACACAAGGTCTACCAAAAACAGAGGGAACTAGGCGAACTTTTGTAGATGATACCGCCCTACTCGCTATTGACTCCTACACCGAACTGCACTTATTGGAATTAGTGGGGCGCTTCGAACAACTCCTACTCTAGCGCTTAATGTAATGTTAAATGTGGTACCTGTAGACATTGCAAGCGGAAATACCGCTGGACGTACCGGAATCAGGCTGCGAGGACGCTTACGGGCACTTAAGTATCCTTAGAAACTTTGGGTTCGCCCCCCTGACAACGGATCAGTGTGTAGTCTCGCTTAGTCCAAGCGGAATTTTCTCCCCCCATATTCCTTCAAGGGAGGAGTGAACTGGTTGCAACACTTGGGAACAGAATTTGGTGAACCTGTGCGCGGATGGCTTGAAGTTGGACGGAAGGGTTGGAGGAGGAGTAAATTCAGGTTATCGGATCGCTGCAATGTGTTCGAAGGAGAGGTGATGGGCTACTCACGTGCTTAATAACTGTTAAGAAGATAAATATTTACTCCGATAGCCAAGTGGCAATTAGAACCCTGGACTCAATCGTGGTGCATTCGAAACTGGTCAGGGAATGTCTGGTTTCATTTTCGTTTGCATCCGAATTCTTTTACATAAGCCTGATCTGGATATCTGATCATAGTAACATTGTGGGAAGCGGTAGAACTGGCCAAACAAGAGACCTGTGAAAAGGTTGTCACCTGCGCGACAAGGTTGTCACCTGCGCTCTACTCCTGGAACGATGAGCTTCGCGTCAACTCAGCGAGCACTGGGCAAGTACACAAACTTGTAAGGTCGCGAAATCCTTCTGCCCACATGTGGATTGGAGGCGTTCGAGGAATATTCTGAGCATGACAAAATCTCAGCTCTAAAATTTCGTGGGCATCCTCACGGCGCACTATCCGCGAGGTATACATGCCATAAGACTCGGAATTACTTCGAGTGCTTCTTGCGTTAGCTGTATGGAGGATGAAATGGAATCATCTCAGCACTTTTCCTAAGCTGTCCCGCTCTCGCGGAACTAAGATTTAAGTATCTTGGTTCTCACTTCTTTTCTACGCCTGCTGATATAGCAGGCCCTGATATAAAAAATCGGATGAGCTTCATTAGCAGCACAAAGCGGCTAACATAACCGCAAATTACTCCGTTCGAAATCCACAAATATTCAATACTGGGTTTTTTGCCGAGCTACTTTTTTTTCCATTTTTCTATTAAATGGTGTTTTGTGCGCGAGGTTTTAAATCTGGGCACTTGCGAGTGGTAGTCACGCACCAACTCATACGGCAGCCATCTTTAAAACACGCTGAGAAATTTGTTTTTAGTTAATTTTTGGTTGATTTTGTAATGAATACGCCACTAACTTTCCGAACAACTTCTCTTATAATATTCTTCATGTTAAATATTAAGTACGCACTCGCATATTTGAGATGCCTAAGGTAGGCCACTTTGTAAGTGTCGCTTTCAATACTTTTCAACCAACCCGTACTAACGTTCATTAACGTGAACATAGTTTCACGTGTTGGTAAAATTGCTTAATCATGTTAGTGCGCCTAATAGTCGGTGTGTGTATGTATTGCATGCGTGTTAAGGATGTTCAAATTCATAAGAAACTGCGAAGAAAACTTAATAAACTTAGTCTAACTAACCGCCTTGCGACTCCTTCAGAAGCGATGACTTTATCAAATAGTTGGGTAGTGAGTTTTAATAGGGTGAGTACTTTTATTTTTTTAATAAGGAAACCAGGCGCGCAACCAAAATTTTTTTCCGGTGGGAATTTTGTACAAAATCCCCTCAATGTTCAACAAATAAAATATTGGGTTGGGGAAAAAGTAATGTGGTATTTTTTCAATTGAGCGCGACATTTAAACATATCTTGCGTTGTACTTATTGCATCGGGTCACAGTAAAGGGCGCTTTGAAGACGACATTCTGTACTACAAGTGTCTCTTTGACAGTGTTGTTATCGTACGTTTCAGTCTTAAGTTATAGCCCGTCAAAGATGGAGTCCACCAAGCAAGAAATTCGTCATATTTTACGTTTTTACTATCTTAGAGGTAAAAATGCAACGAAGGTGGCGGCAAAAATTTGTGAAGTTTATGGACCTGATACTGTAACGATTCGCACAGCACAGAGTTGGTTCGATCGACTTCGTTCTGGTGTAGTAGATGTCGAAGATGCACCCCGTACTGGTAGGCCAATCGTCGTAGAGACTGATAAAATCGTTGAAATTATCCAAAAGGACCGGCATGTGAATATTCGCTCGATTAGTCAGGAACTAGGTGTAGACCACAAAACCGTTTGGAACCATTTGCAGAAAACTGGATTTCAAAAAAAGCTGCATGTTTGGGTGCCACACATGTTGACGCAAAAAAATCTCTTGCACCGAATCAACGCTTGCGATTCTCTGCTAAAACGGAACGAACTTGACCCATTTTTGAAGCGGATGGTGACTGGCGATGAAAAGTGGATCACGTACGACAACGCCAAGGAAGGTTTTGCTGTGTGTTTGGTGGGATTGGAAGGGAATTATCCACTATGAGCTGCTCAACTATGGCCAGACCCTTAATTCGGTCCTCTACTGTGAGCAACTTGACTGTTTGAAGCAGGCGATTGACCAGAAGCGGCCAGAATTGGTCAATAGGAATGGTGTTGTGTTCCACTAGGACAACGCTCGCCCTCACACATTTTTGATGACCCGCCAGAAGCTACGGGAGCTCGGATGGGATGTCCTATCGCACCCACCATATAGTCCGGACCTGCCACCAAGTGACTATCATCTCTTCCGGTCCATACAAAACGCCCTTGGTGATACCAAGTTGGCCTCAAGAGGCTTGCGAGGTTGTCTGAGTTTTTTGCAAATAAGGAGGGGTGGTTTTATAAAGGGGGGATAATGAAGTTGCCTTCTAAATGGCAACAAGTTTGCGAACAAAACCGGACATATTTGACTTGAATCGGATAATTCTAAGTACGTTAAATAAAGCGTCAAATTTCGATCACAAATACGACATTTCTTTTGCCCCAGCCCAATATGAATTTTTTAATGAAAATAAATTTAATCCAAATCACAATGCAGCAAATAAAAGTTAGTAGCTCGAAAATTGGAAAGAAAACTATGATTTGGTTTCGACTCGGTGCTTATTTTCAGAATTTTTTTCTAAAATTCTTTCCACTCTGGTAGTTAAGTCTCTAAAGATACGCTGTCCTCTTAAAGAGCTCTTGTGACTTGGTATTTCTTGAATAACTCCTTCTTGCTGGATAACGGCCAGATATTTTCATTTTGTTTCAGTGTCAAATGTCTTTTCATAGCCGTAGAAAACAAAAGCTGAGTTTGCCAATCATTTAATTACGTTCTAAGGAATAGTAGGAGGAACGATAACGCGAGGAGCCCGACGAAACGCCGAACAAAGGGTGTAAGCGCCAATTATATGTAATTATACTTAGTCCTGCCACAGTATCCACTAGTATTAAATAAGAAGATCTCGTGGAAACATACGATTAATGATAGAGTAAAAAAGCAGCCACAGCACTCTATACATACAAAAGAATTGTGGGGGCAAAATGGGGCCTAACGCCAAAAATAGTACACTGGATATATACAGGATATATACGACGTAAACGTAGTCCCCTGTCAGCTGTTACGATCAAACTAATGAGAACCCCATGTAAATGAAAAATTCCTTCCTTCAGTATCGTAGTATCGTAGATTTTATTTTACGATATTTAAAAATTCCCGTAATAACCTGTCAGCTGATTGCTCTCTCACCACACAGTGTTGCCAAGCAGTACATTTCGAAATTATTTACAAAATAAACTAAGAAAAATTATAATTTTTATTAAAATAACTTAAAAACACTGTTGAATAATGTTAATTATAGATAAATGAACTATTTGCATTTGTTGGTTTTTGGCTTTGGATTATTAAACAATGAAAAATTGTAACTTATAACGCGGATGTGTGAAAAAGTGTGTAGGCAAAAATATCAATGACAACATTGTGAAGATACAACCAAACACATACACACACAAACCGATGTATTGTGTAAATATGTAAATAAAAGAACGCAGTTGTTCTCGCGGGATGAGTTTTTGTGCTCGGTAAGGGTAAGGGACTGCGTACGTCGTTCACTGTTTTTAGCATTAGTTTGGTAGCCAACACTCGAGAAAAGAACAACAGTAAAATGCCTAGAAAGTATTCAAAGGAGTGCTAGTCTCTGCATAAGAAAGGCACTAAAGACTACGCCCACGGCAGAGATGAGGCCTACAACAAACAGCTGGCGGCGAAATCGGCACTTAGGTTAAGAGAATCTTCTATCTTAGCCACTAACAGAAGAGGTCACGCAAGAATACTAGACGACATCTTTTGTAACTCCAACGACAGACTTTTGTAACTCAGTAGAGTTGCATTCAAACACATCCTTTACCACAACTTTCCCAACGAGTGAAGATTGGGACAATGGGGTAATGGACAATAAAAGCGGAATCAGCATCTAAGCTGATGGTTCCAAGCTGAATGATCAAGTAGGCGGAGCTGAATGATCAAGGAATGAATGCCAACATATCATTCCGGTTACCGGGTCACTGTAGTGTATTTCAAGCTGAAATATTGGCTATCAGGGAAGGCCTGCCAGCCCTAAATGAAAGTGTCCTCACAACAAGAGACATAAACATATATTCAAATAGCCAATCGGCCCTGAAAGCTTTAAAATCGCCTAACATTAACTCGAAGACAGTAAAAGAATGCATCGACGTTTTAACATAACTTTCACAGTACTTTTTAATAAACGTGCACACTGGGTGCTGGGTCATAGAGACATAGAAGGCAACTGCAAAGTAGATGAACTAGCAAGATTGGGTACCACATTACCGATCCAACCAGACAAAGCGAACATTCCTATATCTTTAGCACTATCAGTGCTGCCAACAGGCTATGGTCTCAGTCCCTGACCTGTGCAACTAGTAGAATGGCGTGGCCGGAATGGCACATGGGCCGCACAAACCGACTGTTGAAACTAAACAGGAAAAACATGAGAAATCTTCTCGGGGTCCTAACAGGGCATTGTCTGATTGGCAGGCATGCCAGCAGACTGGGTGCGCCCTATAACGACTATTGTAGAAGCTGTGACGACATCGAAGAAGAAAAGACTATAGAACACTTGCTATGCAGGTGCTTGGCTGTGGATAGAAGAATGTTCAATATTTTAGGAAAAAGTTCCCTGAATAACTTGGCAGAAGTAGCCAATATAAAAATAACAAGTCTTGTTAGATATTTCAAAGCCACAGGTTGGTTCAATGAGGAGAATTTAGGGTCTACAGCAGGCCTAGGTGTGTCAAACGACAACCACTATACTTATCTACCTACCTAGTCCTGTCATAAGTCCTGTTACAAGTAAAGTTCGTTATATATATTAAAATATAATACTTTTTTTAATGAAGCCATTTTCATTTAATTATACACATAAATTAAAATAGAGAAATTTGTAATTTTATTTCGAAATGGTCTCCATTTGCTTTGACTCAAGCTCAAGATTATGCCATTCAGCTATTGCATCACGCACGGTCAACCTTCAGCGGCTATGAACCCAGGAATATTGTTTTTTAGCCACTGCTCGATGGTTTTTGACTTATGGGCTGGAGCGTTATATTGCTGGACGATCCAACGCTCTCCATTGGAGAGAGTACTGCTCAACTGCTTCATCACTGCTTTTGCCGCGGTCTTTACCTCTTTTTTCGTTTTTATGGGAGATGTTTTATTTGGAGAAAAACGTTACAAAATGCATCTACTCATGTAATTCGTCCGTTTGCAACTCGACGGGAGCAGAATTTTACGTATGGCAACAATAGCAAGCAGGTAATAGGTATTTTATACTGGTACGCTGTAAGTAATTGAAGATAACTCGAAAAGTTAATGAAATGAATGAATGAAATGAAACTTTCAGACTCTGCAATTAATAAAAAAAATAAAAAAAATCTGAGGAGAGATATTTTTCCAAAAATGACTAAATTTATTCCCACAAATTGAGTCCAAAAAATTTTTTTCTTCACAAATATTTTTTCTATATAATTTTTTATATTTTTTTTTAATTTTTTTTTTTTAATTCTAAATTTTTTCTTGATAAAAAGAAAAGAAAAAATTATTTTTTGTATTTAAAAAAAAAAAATCTTTTTAAATATTTTGTTTAAAATTTTTTTTTTTTCAAAAATATTTTATTTATTTAGTTTTTTATATTTTTTTTTTTTTTAAATTTGTTTTTTTAATTTCTAAATTTTTTCTTGATAAAAAGAAAAGAAAAATTTATTTTTTATATTTAAAAAAAGAAAAAATCTGAGTAGAGGTATTTTTCCAAAATGACTAAATTTATTCCCACAAATTGGGTCCAAAAAAGTTTGTTCTTCAAAAATATTTTTTATATTTCATTTTTTATATTTTTTTCAACAATATTTTTTTTTAATTTCTAAGTTTTTTCTAGATAAAAAGAAAAGAAAAATTATTTTTTTATATTTAAAAAAAAAATTTCTTTTTAAATTTTTCCTTCAAAAATTTTTTTTTTCAAAAATATTTTATCTATTTAATTTTTTATATTTTTTTTTAAATTGTTTTTTTTTTAATTTCTAAATTTTTAGGTATTTTATACTGGTACGCTGTAAGTAATTGAAGATAACTCGAAAAGTTAATGAAATGAATGAATGAAATGAAACTTTCAGACTCTGCAATTAATAAAAAAAAAAAAAAAAATCTGAGGAGAGATATTTTTCCAAAAATGACTAAATTTATTCCCACAAATTGAGTCCAAAAAATTTTTTTCTTCACAAATATTTTTTCTATATAATTTTTTATATTTTTTTTTAATTTTTTTTTTTTAATTCTACATTTTTTCTTGATAAAAAGAAAAGAAAAAATTATTTTTTGTATTTAAAAAAAAAAATCTTTTTAAATATTTTGTTTAAAATTTTTTTTTTTTCAAAAATATTTTATTTATTTAGTTTTTTATATTTTTTTTTTTTTTTAATTTGTTTTTTTAATTTCTAAATTTTTTCTTGATAAAAAGAAAAGAAAAATTTATTTTTTATATTTAAAAAAAGAAAAAATCTGAGTAGAGGTATTTTTCCAAAATGACTAAATTTATTCCCACAAATTGGGTCCAAAAAAGTTTGTTCTTCAAAAATATTTTTTATATTTCATTTTTTATATTTTTTTCAACAATATTTTTTTTTAATTTCTAAATTTTTTCTAGATAAAAAGAAAAGAAAAATTAATTTTTTATATTTAAAAAAAAATTTCTTTTTAAATTTTTCCTTCAAAAAATTTTTTTTTCAAAAATATTTTATCTATTTAATTTTTTATATTTTTTTTTAAATTGTTTTTTTTTTAATTTCTAAATTTTTTCTTGATAAAAAGAAAAGAAAAATTTATTTTTTATATTTAAAAAAAGAAAAAATCTGAGTAGAGGTATTTTTCCAAAATGACTAAATTTTTTCCCACAAATTGGGTCCAAAAAAGTTTTTTCTTCAAAAATATTTTTTCTATTTCATTTTTTATAATTCTTTTTTTTTAATTTCTAGATAAAACGAAAAAATAATGAATTTTTTATATTAAAAAAAAAAATTTCTTTTGAAATATTTACCTTCAAAAAAATTTTTTTTTTAAATATTTTATTTATTTAATTTTTTATATATTTTTCAAAAATTTTTTTTTAATTTTTTATATTTTTTTCAACAATTTTTTTTTTTTAATTTCTAAATTTTTTCTTGATAAAAAGAAAAGAAAAATTTATTTTGTATATAAAAAAGTTTTTTTTTTAAATTTAATTTTGTTTTAAAAAATTTTGTTTATTTAATTTTTAATATTTTTTTCAACAATTTTTTTTTTTTATTTTCTAAATTTTTTCTTATATTATTGTAAAAAAAAAAAGTTCTTTTTAAATATTGTATTTTGTTTCAAAATTTTTTATAAATTGTTGTTTTTTTTTTGTTTTTGTTTTTTGCCGGCATTACACGAGCAGTTACTTCGTTTTGCTCACGAAAAAAACTTTTTGCACTTAGTTTTTAAGAAACTAGCGACAAGACCTTTCTGTATATTTAGTCTTTGTACTCATAGATTTTAATGAAAAAATAAAACAGAACCGAATACATTTAACTTTAAAAAACTGTGTACAGAAATATTATACTTTCAATAAATCTCTGAATTCACAAGCCTACAAATAAACGAATGTTCAGAAAAATTGAAGGCCAAGCAGATGCCTAGAAAATTATCTGCATTTCAAGCATTTCACAAGTTTCTACTTGCGCAAATTTTCTAATTTAGGATTTGTTGATGCATTATTTATTTGCATGTATGTATGTGTGTATATGAGATGATCTTTAAAATATCTAACATCACGTATGTATATGTAAAAGCCCTTTATTTTCTTTTAAAACTTTCAATTTCGTTTAGAATTAAGTTTTAGCTCATTTCATTGCTATTTCAGTTTGGTATTTTTAGCAAAGCCATTTATTTTTAAACACTGATAGTGGACGTTTAGTTCTATTTCGAAGAGATCACAAGATCAACATTCTCTGGTGTACATTAGGGCGGTACATTTGTTATTCGCCATCTGTTCTAGCAGATTCGGATTCGGCATATAATTTTAAGAAAAACCCCTTACAGCATGGCTCTAAAGTCAATTGCAATAGAGTCCGAATTGGAACGGTGAATGGCTTTAAAACGAGCATCTGAAGTCAAGCACCAGGAAATCTAGGTGTCCTATTTCGTAGGGTTACTTAATTAAGGCGAGCAAAATTTTGAGCGCGTGAAATGAAAACGCGAAATTGAAATGAAGAGGACACTTATTTAACCTTCGGATCGCGTAAATTTGTTTCGCGCTTAAGTTTAGAAAGAAGTGCCCTGAGGGAAATAACAGCTATAACCTTTACTACTTTCACTATTTTTGCTTTCCTATTAGAAACAAGTGAGGAACATCTAACTTTGGTCCGGACCGTGAAAAAGTGGGTATGAGCAAAAAATAAAACGAAAAAAAAAATGCCTTGGCCTTGAGCTCGCCCAGAATGCTGTTAATATCATATTTAATCGATCAATAACCACGCCCACATCCCATATAGCGTTAATTTTTAAAAAAGAGAAAAAGGAAAAAATATTCTTTTCAGGCAAAATCTTAAAGGAAAATCACACAAATTCGGTGTGATAAATTTATGATAAATGAAGAACCAGAAAAAAGAAATACTATGAAAAGAAATGTTTCCAAATGTATTTCAATAACGACTTTTTAAATTTTACTAAAATGTGCACGGCTATATAAAGTTCGGGCTTCCTTACATATTTTGAAATATTTTATATAAAATGCATCTTTTATTTATTAACATTACTCGTATTGAAAAAAAACTAGGGTATTTTAATATAATAATATTCAAATACATGTTTTCTCATGTCATTTTTCTCATCTCATTTTGTAGTGCCTATGAGATTGTAAAAAAAAAATCACTCTATTGACCTAAATCTGTCTGCCGCCAGCTGGCGTTGTGTGCACGTAAATAGATTGGCGATTCCTCATCACGAACTGGTTTTACTTATGCTTAGTAGTCGAAGAGAAGAGCGCAGAATGAGTTGAAAAGAAAACCAATGATAGTATTGAAGATGTGGGTGCCGGTGACGTTTAGCAGTTTTCGTTGCTTTTAAGCATTCGCCGTATGAGTAAGCAATGGCTTAGCGCTAATTTTTCAGATGAAAGCGAAAAAGAATTATATTTTAAAAGAAATGATTTAAACCAATGAAATACAACGAATAATCTCGATATCCTAGTGTCACATTTATTTATCTTGAAGTGCCCATTTGGCTTAATAATATATGAGAATGCAAAGCATTGGACTTGAAACCGACATGTCGTATGAGCAACATTCGTGTTGTCAGATTGATTCTTAATGCCAAATTAGATGTTTTTTACACCTTCATTTATGCGGAGAAAATTTGATTATTAATACATTAAATTGGTGTTTTTATGTTGTTTGACACTTCATAATGCAAGAAAGCCATATTAAAAAATATTGCGTTGTTGTGTTGGTCAAAAGCGAGTGCAAAATTCTGCCAGTTTTCTTCTTAACTTATGCAAATAGGAAACTCAAAGGGTATAGCCCCTTTGATTAGTGAAATCAAAAATAAAAAGTACATTAATTCAGTGCAAAACTCACCGTTCTGGTTCTGATTTTATTTGTGACTTTTATCTACCCAAGCAATATTCCAAAAATCCCCTTTAATTCCTTGGAAATAATAAATGGTGAATAATTCCGAAATCATTTGCGCTTTTAAAAATCAGTAAACAATTTACTCTTACCATTATTTGTTTAATTACAAAAAATGGCGTTAAAATTCGAAAAATGAAAAACTTGTGCCCTTTTAATTGTGATGTCACTTTATTATTTACCTACAACAAAACACAAGAAACAAACACTCAATCAGTCTAGTATTCACTGAATGCGTACAAATGCCAATAACAATAAAAAAATTGTGGCTATTTGTTATTGTTAGCTACTGTGCACCAACAAGTTTGAACGAAATGACCCCAAAGAGTGAAAAGGTAAAAAAAAAACAAGTAAGGAAGTACGAAGTTCGGCTCGGACCGAACTTTATATACCAGCGCACTTTTTAGTCAAATTTAATTAGGGCTGGTTGTTAATTCTCGGACTCAAACAAGCTCATAGACAATGAGAGTTATAGCTTGTAACATCAGAGAGACGGACGAAAATTTATTTATTTATTTATTTTGAGAAAAATTAGAAACTCATACATGCTTTATTACTACAATAAAAAACTTAACGATAATAATTAATACTTACCCATTTAATTCATTCAGCGACAATTCAAATGCTTGCTTAGAAATTAAAAAATAAGAAGCCAAAGAGTTTGAAGGTTTTTTTTATAATCTTTCAATATTTTATGTGCCGGATCATAGATCGTTCAAACACTCGTGTTGTGAAAGAAATTGGCAGTTGTTGTTGCTCTAGCAGCACAAACATTCCCAATACATTTGGAAAGGAGTGACAGGCCTTGGCTGGATTTAAATCCGGAACGTTCGGGTAACATAGAACCGACTGTCGTGGGGAGGCGCGGGTAGTCAATGACTCGACTGATAATATCAAAGATAAAACAGATTGAAAGTAGAAGAATTGTCCTTTTTAAGGTTTCAAGTTTGTTGACGCCCTTCATGCATCACACAAAGGAATCGGATCAGCTAAATTAGGCGATCTGAGAGCGAAACGAAGAAAATTCGGAACGATTTGGAATTCGTTCGAGCCCTTTAATGTGGCAAAGATGATGCGGTCCCCATACAAATACCTACATTACAAATACATAATTTTCTAACTCAGATCGTACAAGCGTGGTAAATAGTAACTTTAAAATAGAGGGTGATAAGACTGGAGGTACCTTTTCGAATAGGGGTTTTTTGACAGATCATGAGTGACTACTGTCGAACTAAATATTTAATTTTTTCAGTATTTATTGACAGGCTTGCGCCTCAATAAAATTTACAAATCGTAAATTGTATTACGAAATTCGCCGCTTTGTGAAAAGTGTGCCGCGCGTGCTCAGGCCAACTTATGGTGTACGCCTGCCCCACGTTTTTGGCTTAATGGCTAAGTCAATAAACAAAATTGCCATATTTGAACTGAAAAGCAACCCGAATCCATTCAAGAACAACGATTACATCCATTGAAAACAACCGTTTGGTATGGACGATGGGCTGGAGGAATCATCATATATTTTCAAAGGCGATGCTGCCGCCAATGTAAGAGTGAATGGCGAATGCTATCGCGCCATGATAAACGACTTTTTGATGCCGGAAATTGAAGCCCGTGATCTTTACAATATTTGATTTCAACAAGACGGCACTACTTGCCATACAGCCTGTGAAACAATGGACTTAATGCGTCGTCGTTTCGGTGAGCAATTTATCTTCCGTCTCGGACCAGTAGATTGGCCACCAAGTTCGTGTGACATCACACCATTCTTTTATTTGTGCGGGTGTGTAAAATGTAAATGCGTTGTGGATAAACCAGCTGCGATTGAGGTATTGGAAGTCAACAGTACCAAATTTGTTCACGAGATATCGACCGAAGTCCTCCAGTGAGTCATTCAAAATTGGTGTATCGCAGTCAACATTCCAAAGGGATTCTGAATTGTTCTACATCACAATAATAAGGATTGCCCAAACAATTCGAATTTTTCCTTGGTTTATTTCAAATTAAAACCCCATAGCTATAAATTGATCACCCTTTATATAGATGAGTAAGGTCTGCGCCAAAGCGCCGGTTAGAGGCAAGTGTGGAATATGACGGGGAAGTTATATAATTTAAATTACACAGAAATAAGTAAGTTTTAATCAGAAATTACACTCAGATCAGTAACTTCATTCATAATGCTGAGTGTAAACTTATAAAAAATGGGCGTGGTGCTTATGCGATCCCATTATGATTTATGTCGGATGGGAAGCAATACGTCTATTGTTAAGTATGATATTAATGAGTTTTATTATGTTGCCATTTAGATAAACGCATTTACACAAAAGTGAGTGAGGCACAGCCCATTTTGCTAAGGTTTACTTGTGTCGTATTATTTTAGTTTTTTTCTGGATATATAATTTTTATCAAATTTGTGGGGATGTCAAATTTATAACAGAGATTCCATATTTCACTTTTTATTTTTTGAAAATTACTGTGGTTAATCAGAATCGTAATTGACCGATTTCACCCATTTTCAGTAGCAAACTGCCTTGAACAACGAATATTATGCAAACCAAGTATCGTGGGAATATATTATTTGGTATCGAGGTATCGTGCGCACGGACAGACGAATAGACAGACAGACATTGCTAAATCAACTGTTCTTAATACACTAAGCATTGTTTCTTTACATAAACTTACATGAAAGCTTAGAAGGAGGATTAAACATAGAAGGAGAAATATTAGACTTCTAATGTATGCGGATGATATCATTTTGTTAGCGATCACCCAGGCAAACTACAAGTGATGATTAATAACCTTGAAAGCTACTGCAACCTGTGGAATCTTGAAGTAAACCGCTCAAAGTCTCGAATAATGGGGTTCAGGAAACGTGGAAGCTCAGTAAAGAGGAGAAATAGTATTATATTATACAATAGTAAGGAAGAAATACAGACTGTGTCTCGATATACTTTCTTAGGAGTGGAAATAACACCTCAGATGAATTTAAAAAAAACATGTTGAAAACAGAACAGCTGCAGCAAAAAGTGGTATTAATAGGTACTTTGTGGACTTGTCTAAGGTGTAGGGTTTCGGGTGGTTTGAAGATGTTGATATATGTATTGCAAAAATATTTTGTAAAGCGAATTCTGAAGCTACCATCGCATATGCCTACATACATACTTTTTTGGACACAACTAGGCTGGGATGAATATGTCCATACAAAATGCCTTAAGTACTAGTAGGATATATAAGGAATTAGATTGGTCAAAAGGTCTGGTTTATTTAAAAAAATATGCTATAGAATCAAGCATGTGGATAATGAGGGCTAGAAGTGACATCGTAATCTTAAATAACAACGGATTTGACACAGGAAATAAAACTTGCTCAATGTGTAATTTAGGCCAGCTAGAAAACATAGCACATTTCTTGGTGCGCTGCCCAATATTAAGAGAATACAGAAAAGCCTTTTTCGGAAAATTTACCTAAAATGATTCACAACTGATTGAGATTCTCAATGGGGAAAATGATCATTGGGATAAACTTTTGCGTTTCATTAAAAATGCCTTTAGATACAGAGATTACTCAATAAAAGAGTTTAACTGGTTTTCAAAACCGTAACCGAATAATTTTTTTCTACGAAAAATAAATCGGCAGGCGACTCATGCCATTGTCTTTAAATTATTGTAAATATTTATTTTTTTCTTAATATTACAATAAGTAAATTTCAAATTTTGTATATTTTACTTTTATTTACAATAAATACTACTACTACTACTAAGAATTTTGGTATAATATAACTGTACTTATATATGTCTATATCTAACTGGATTCCTTTACGCTGTTACATACAACTGTCAAATGGACAAAATTGTAATACCCTTAAGCACAAACGCGCGGGGGTATAAAAAATTATGCATAAACTAAACAACAGTGAAATGGAAGCAAAACAAATACGAATTGAATTTAAATCTTTGTTGTGCTGTTGCATTAAAACTTGGCATGCAGTTGTGAACAAATTGATTGCAAGCGTTTGCCAGCCAGCAGTTAGCCGGTAGCAGATGCTCGCCTGGTGGTGTGGTGGCGGCCAATGTAAGTGCATTGGCTACAGGTGCATAAACTACCAAGTACCATTCACTTTATTGCCATTTTGATGTGGATATAAAAGCTAGAATTAGAATCGACACCGAATTTAAATACCTATATAAATGCAAGCAAGTGTATGTAAATGTATGCATTACACACACACACACACACACACATACCACATGCACACCATATAAATGTACTAAAATAGTGGAAATTGTCGACGGCGGTCAACATGGATTTTTTATTCAAATCCAAAGCTTTGCAACGAAGGGTGGCAGGCGGTGGCTTGGAAGCCTTTACTGACTAGCAATGAACTGACTTGACTTGTAGAGCTGCTGTGCTTAGTTGGAAACACGAAGGAAGCGGTGATGCGGTGGTGCGGTGGGGGTAACGAATGATAGCAAAGTCGCGTCTACTAGGCTTGTTGTTGGCGTGCGCCAACAGATAATAAATTTAATTCGATAAAATGCCGACGATGAGCACTAGACGCCTACAAAGGCAGAGCAAGTACGTGTGCGAGTGTGTGAGTGCATGCTAGGGTTGCTAATATTAGCGGCGATTGTTGGTGACGACATTTCGGGATATTTTTTTATTTTTTTTTTATTTTTTTTAATTGCTTTTTACGGAGTTTTATTTGTTCTAGAGACTAATTCGATTAATTTGAGTTTTAACATAGTGATATTAAGAAAAAAATGTGCTGAAAGTCAAAGCCAAAATAATGTATCGGGTGTTTTTTTGACGTGATAACGTCTTATAATTCGATTTAGCCGGCTGCACACACGAAAAAATGTGTCGTTACCTTGCTCATTAGTGTTACCTTGCTCATTGCCGTTACCTTGAATGAACTGCAAGCGAAAGCGCGGAACGAACAAAGCAAACGAACGGCAACGTTCGACATCTTGCTCTCTCCTACTTAAGCGAGCGTATATATGTATGTATATGTGCATATGTACATATATAAATTCACATGCTTGTATTTGCATATGCCTTCTTCCTGTGTGCATGGTAATGAACCATTTCTCTGTTGAGAATAGGACGATGATAGGAAAAATAGGAAATGAAAGGGAGTGTTTCAAGTGTAATGTGTCTTGAGAAAGTCAAATCGATGATGATGCCTCTTAGTGTTGTTGACTTATTAACGTCTGATGCACAAATTGAACATATCTTTCATGAATTTGATAAATGTTTCGTCATTTTTCACGTTTATGTAAATGTAACTTGACCTATTCCATTGCAATTCCATTTACCTCCTCCTCTATATCCATACAAAATATCTATCAAACAAATAAAATTAAAATTTTGTTTTGAAAATTGCAACCATTCCATCAGTATTTCCTTATGACGTTGTCACGTTAAACTATCGTCAGTAAACCGAGTTTACAGACAACCTCTTTTTTTAGCTGCACGAGAACTATCGCTACCGATAATTATGATTTTGGCAGCTAAGAATGACAAACCGTGTTGACATTTCAGTTCAGTAAGGTTTGCCACGTCATCATGAATCATTTAGTGCCAGAACAACGCTTTGAAAATGTGGCAATTCTCTTGAAAAAAAAAACAAAATAAATCTGTTCACGAAGTTCTCTACAGTGCTCTATAACTGGCGGCATCCTCGCTCTCTTTTTTTTTCAAAATAGGGAAGGCAAGCGCTTAAAGCCATTTGCTATTTGAATCTTTGTTTCCAATATTATTTAGCTAAGCTTCGACGACATTTTGCTCTAACAAGGCAGCGCAACTTGCTTCGCAGCGCACCTGACAATTGATTTATATAGGCTCCGGCACTCGAAGTGCACGGGCATCAGCTGTGTGTTAATTGGGTAATTTTTTTTTTTATTGAAATGTTATAAATTTTTTTTTACATTCCATAACGATTACACTAGTATAAAACTAATAAGTAATTATTCATTTTACAATTTGAAGTAGCTTAAACAATACTGACAACTAAGTCTTGAGGTTTCTTTCTCTTTAATCTTCTTTTTACAGTTGCTTCATCGCTTAGTACGGAAGCTTCTGCATTAATGTGTTTTTTTTACTTTTCAGCATGCTTAACTGCACAGAGATTGGCTGTGTCTGAGACGGTTTTTAAATTTAAATCCTTGTGGAGATCTTCATTATGCACGTACCAGGGAGCTTTAACGATTCCCCTGATTACACTATTTTGGAGGCGCTGTATTATGTCGATGTTGGTCTTTGCAGTACATCCCCATAATTGAAGACCATAGGTCCACACCTGCTTTAGCACTTGGTTGTAAATGAGGAGCTTATTTTGAGTTGATAGCTCAGAGTTTCTGCCAATTAGCCATTGGAGTTTTTACGTCTTTAGATTCAGTTCAGCAGCTTTGATTTTCACGTGCTCTTTCCACTTGAGCTTTACATCTAAAGTTATGCCTAGATACTTTGCACTATTAGCATTTGGCACTATTGCTGACAAAATATAAACTGGTTTGTAGATACTTTTTTTTATTAGTAAAATCCACGTGAACTAATTTGGTTTCATTTAGCTTTATGTTCCAATTTTCAGTCCATGGACTTCTGCAGTTTTTGGATGGATTCGTTTTTAGTTGATCCAACAGCTAAGATGCATGTATCGTCAGCGAATGTAGCTACTTTGCACATTTTCGGTACTGGCAGGTCTGCGGTATAGAGTAGGTACAGTACTGGCCGAGTATGCTGCCTTGTGGTACTCCGGCGAATATGTGTTTTATTTCCGAATACGCCTGCTTTTGCTTTACTCTAAAGTACCTATTTGTTATATACGATTCCAAAATGTCAGTGAACTGCAACGGAAGAAGGGCTTTTAATTTACAAAGTAGTCCTGCGTGCCATACTTTATCAAATGCCTGGGCAACGTCAAGGAATATTGCTGAGCAGACTTTATTACTCTCTAGCGCGTCTTCTATTGTATGTGTTATCCCGTGTATTTGTTCGACGGTAGAGTGTTTTTCCCGGAAGCCAAATTGATGTGAGGGTATGATGTTTCTACATGCGATTATAGATTTTAAGCGTTTGGAGAACAGCTTTTCGAATAGTTTACCTATTACTGGAAGCAGAGCGATTGGCCGGTAAGACGACACTTCGTTCGGGTTTTTGCCTGGTTTAGGTATCATTACTATTTCGGATACTTTCCATTGGAATGGTGTATATTTCCAATCTAGGCGTACATTCATTATAAAAGTCAATTTCATTAGCGTCTTAGTTGATATATTTCTCAAAACTTCGGCGGTTATTAAGTCGAACAATGGACTCTTCCTTAATTTTAAATTGGAAATTGGCTAAATGACAGTCCAAAGTATTGTTTACAAGCGCGGGGAATCATTTTGCCGAAAGTTAACGCGAAAAAAGAACATCAGTAATGGATTTCAAACCCAATATTCTGATTGCATTATATTTGGCTGGAAAATCGGAACCAGCGATTGTTCCTGAGCTCGCGCACCTTAAAGTAAATAAAATTTTGTTTGCCGTACCATTACTCGTTACAATGATACTGGTAGCATCGCGAAACGTCATGGAGGTGGTCATCAAAAGACTGCAACGTCACGTGAAATGGTTCAAAAAGTGAAGAAGCGACTTGAGCGAAGTCACCGACGAAGTGCCAATCAAATGGCGAAAGAACTGAAAATATCTGACTATAGCATCCGTCGCACCCTGAAAAGTGTTCTCAAAGACAAGCCTTACAACACCTAAAAGGCCCATGATCTCACACCAAAGCAACAACAAAGGCAGACTTTCGCTTGACTGAAAGCGGTCAATTTCCGAAGCTTGTGTTTTCTGATTAGAAAATTTTTCAATTTGAGCAATTCGTAAACTCCCAAAACGATAGGGTTTATTTGATCGACTGTTCATACGAGAATTTGAGTCATCGATTGACCACTAGCAGACAGCACTCGCCTCAGGTGTTGGTTAGGGCCGCTGTAACCGCAGATGGGGGCTCTTCAATCGTTTTATTGAGACTGGCGTCAAAGTAAATGCGAAATATTATCGGGAAAGTATTCTGGAATTTAGCATACAAATATTTCGGTGGCAGACCATGGTGGTTTCAACAGCACTCGGCACCATCTCACAAAGCTCGAGTGAATCAATAATGGCTAAAAAGCAACGTACCGAACTTCATAACGTCTACACAATGGCTCTCAAATTCACTAGACGCGTATCCGATGGGTTGTTCCCTTGGGCCATTTTGGAGAGCGAGACCCGAACTAAAAGATTCACCAGTCTGGAGGCACTGAAAAAAGCCTTGGTCCGCGATTAGGCCAAAATACCTGCATGTCACTTTCGGCCATAGTCTCAAGACCTTAGATTAGGTTAGGTAGTGATGGTTGCCCAGAGAGTAGAGCCCACTTGGACGAAAGAAGTTTGGTTCATCCTTTGTGATAGTTCAAGACCTTAGTCAAAGCAAAAGGTGTCATATCGAGCAAAAGAAAATTGTTTCTTAATTTTGTATTATTTTCAAACATTTTTTTACTTTGAATTGAATAAAAGTAATTTTCCAAACTAAATTTATGGCCTTTTTAATTGGTTACACTTCGAGTGCCGGACCCTGTAGCAATAATCAAGCCACTATTGGCGCCTTAAGGATACATTTATTAGAAAAAGTAGTCAAAAATTGGACTGATCGAATGAACTTTGTAACTTACAGTCGAGGAGAACATAAGCTAATAAAATATGGCATGAAATTATCTACCAAAGCGGAAAAAATATTTCTGTTTTGCATTATCATTATAAGTTCTGAGGCCCTTAAAAAGCACCTAATACTTAGTACAAAAAATTCGTAAAGCAAAAGCTGGTTCATAGGCTACTTACTTTTTCATGTTATCTACGAGGATACTTAAATTTTAATTTAGAAACAACGGTCAGTTGAAAAATTTTCTCTTAACTCTAAAAATCCCTCTTTCGACTAAAAATACTTATGCGACTATAAAAAACATATCGTTTATAAGAGTTGAATTGTGTCTGTAAAAATTAGAATACTCTTGGGCGCAATTTCATTTGAGTCTTCTAACGACTCTCGAATTGGTTATTCTTCCCACTCTAACTGGTTTTATGAATCACAAAACGATATTACTTTTCAATTCAGATACATGAGCTGTCTTCCTTATAACGTGAAGAAATTAATAAATTAAGTAGGAAAACACATCAATAAATCCCACGATTTTCGGTATTCAAAAATAGCGAAATCTCGCATCCCTAGTGTGTTTGTGTGTGTGTGTGTGTGTGTGTGTGTGTGTGTGGAAGAGTGCGTGAATGTGGAACAAGGACAACGCTGCGAGGGTGGCGTACATCTAATTTTTGTGTTTGTTTTTTATAAGCACGCAAATGTATGTAAAATATTTGCACGAATTTATTTTTCTGCTTTTATTTGCTTAAATTTACTTTGCAACCAGTCGATGTGTGCGCTAAAGTCACGCCAGTACATCTGGGCTTGAAAGCTACTTTTTTCGTTCAAACCATAAAATTTAAATGTGACGGCTAAAAAATTATGAAGATTTGGGCAGCGGTTAGTTTCTTTGGAAAAAATGCCATAAAAGCATTGGGAAATATTTTTCATTGCTATTGGTTTTTAAGATCCAAAAATTTGAAATGTGCATGCATTCAAATAGTGGTACCGGTTGACTCTGCCGGATTTCATTCTGTCAATCCAAATTTCTAGCAGGTTTCTAATGGATTCGAGCTTTATTTTGGAAATAAGCCGATGGATATTTTATTAATGTGCCTGGTTTTTGGCATAAAATCGGTCATTAACAGTATCTAGAGCGACCAGTTACAAACCCATGTTGGCTTGGGTTAGTTAAAGAATTAATGGCAAAATAAACGCAATACATTCAAACAGTTTAAAGACGCTTGATAGGTTGTAAATCGGCCTTTAACTGTAAATAAAATTTTTCTGCCGCTTTTAAAAAAATAAATTTCCATGCATGTAAGAAAGTGCCTGTAGACAAAGATTTGTTAAATAAAGGGTGGTTAAATTTCAAGGGCCGGTGTTGATTTTGAATAAAATACAATTTTTTTAGGAAATTATTGTCATTTCTCTTCATTATGATAATATTGTTATAGTTCAATTACGCATAGAACAAAATATCGGCGCCCAAATGGCCGCCGCGGTCCTGGTGGCACACCTCCATCCGATGGTCCAAATTTTCGATAACGCTGAGGCATAATTGAAGTTCTATGCCGTTAATGTGCCGAATTATCTCATTCTTTAACTCTTGAATTGTTGCTGGCTTATCGACGTACACCTTTTCTTTCAAATAACACCAAAGAAAGAAGTCGAACGGTGTCAAATCACATGATCTTGGCGGCCAATTGACATCGCCGCGACGTGAGATTATTCGGCCATCAAATTTTTTGCGCAAAAGAGCCATTGTTTCGTTTGCTGTGTGACAAGTGGCACCGTCCTGTTTATACTACATATCGTCCACATCCATATATTCTAATTCAGGCCATAAAAAGTTCGTTATCATCTCATGATAGCGAACACTATTCACAGTAACTGCCCAATGATGCCGCCGGCCCATAAACCGCACCAAACAGTCACTCTTTGTGGGTGCATTGGTTTTTCGGCAATCACTCTTGGATTATCATTCGTCCAAATGCGGCAATTCTGCTTATTGACGAATCCACTGAGGTGAAAATGTGCCTCATCACTGAAGATGAAGTGCGCGATATGAATTTTGATTTGAACACCCGTTTTCATAATAAGTCTGAATAACTTTAACGCGTTGTTCGATTGTGTATCTTTCCATGGTTCAAATTGAGTTAGTCTGAAATTGAAAAATGTCAAATAAAATGCAGAAGAAACTTGACGTTTAGGTGTGGTTTACATTCAACCAGGGCCCTTGAAATTTAAAGAGGAATTGCCAACTCCGGATAAATTCTTGAACAAAATTAGCTGAAATGTGTCTGCATCTGTAGGTGATGAAGGAAGAAAATTGGTCGCTTGGTAACCTGCAAAGATGTTCTTTGAAAATTTCTGACGAGCTTATACTCAGGCTGATTGAGGTTAGTGGTAGGTAGGTGAACTGGCCCAGACACTCCCCAAATAGCACTTAAGCACCGCTTTGATACCATTATAACATCACCAACAGGGAGATATCTACAGCTAGGCTGTTGAAAAAAGGAGCACTCAGTGACCTTAATCGTCTAGCTGCCAAACCTGGATATTTACAGAGAAAGCCCTGAACAGTATCTTTCTCTGAAAGATCCTCACAGCTTTTGCAATAAGGGTTGAATGGTAAACTTAGTTTTTGCGCGTGTGTGCCGATCGTCTGATAACCGGTAAACATAGCTACGTGCTTATAAATTGAATGGTGTGGAGTCCCCAGGACTTTCTGAGTCCTCCCTCTATTGTACTGGTACCAAAGGGATTTCGGAATAGCACGCGAATAAATGGAGCTCTAACGTTTTTGCGCTTTCCTGAGAAATGAGTTGCACAATTTCTCTTCAACAACAGTCAGGAAGATGCCGATGACCGGGAAGAATGTGGTCTGAGAGCAATTCACTTCTATGTCCTGGAACCCAGATGAGAGGAATGTTACCTGCACACCCAAGAGATTTAATCCCCTTTTCACAGTAGTTGACTAGTTTGGATCTGCACCATGGCGTCGTCAAAGCCTTGATTACGGCTTGACTATCGGAAGAGATGTTACTATTTCCCTTGCTCCCACGTTCTCAAAGTATTTGTCATGCGTGCAGGACCGCAAAGACTTCTAAATGAAATACACAATGAAGACAAAGGTGTAAGCTTCGGTGCAGGTTTACTCCTCGTTTCATTCGTGCCTACTTGGAATGATTCAACTGGTACAATCCTCAAAGTTTACGAATGTAGAGGTCTGTGCAAAGTTCAGTGAAATACGGTGTTAACTGCCCAAAAATCCTACGATGTCCCTTGAGAGATTGCCTCCAGAGGTCAAACTCCTTTAACCTTTAAGTACAAAACAAAGCTCAGGTCAGCACAGTGGCAAGTTCTAAATGCTCTGGTGATGCCAATGCATGCAGTCCTTTGCACTCTCATCGGTTTAGTGATATTATAGCCCTTTCGAAGAGTTTCCCCACCAAACTTGGATAAATATATATATATAATTCGCGCGTACACCCTTTTTGGGTGCTCCTCCTCCTATTTGTGGTGCGCGTCTTGATGTTTTTCCACAAATAGAGGGACCTACAGTTTCAAGCTGACTCCGAACGGCAGATATTTTTATGAGGACCTTTTTCATGGCAGAAATAGCATCGGAGGCTTGCCAATGCCTGCTGAGGGGCGACCGCTATTAGAAAAATGTTTTTCTTAATTTTGGTGTTTTCACCGAGATTCGAACCGACGTTCTCTCTGTGAATTCGGAATGGTAGTCGCGCACCAACCCATTCGGCTACGGCGACCGCCACCAAACTTGGATACCTACCGTTAAAATTGGCAAAACCACTACATCCAAAGCTCGTAGGCCGGCTTGAGCACTCGATTCTTTACTCGATTTTCATTGTGCAGCTCCCAATGGAGTATCAGTTTACCAAGATACTCAACTACTGATGAAAGGGGGAGAACGTAGTTATTTAATTTGGAAAGTCTAGAGTGTGGAGGTTTATATTTTCTGGGAAATAGCATTAGCTCCGTTTTGTCAGAGTTTAATTACTGGTTATTGGTAGCCTCGCATCAAATACAGTTTCTATTGATCCATCGTGTTTCTTCAATCATTTTGGCCCTTTTGCGCAAAGATTTCGACCTACCTTCAAAAAGTTAATTTTAGAAATTGTGGTTTGTGGTTTTAGTCCACTTACAGTAGACAATTTCCATTTCTACACTTTGCAAATTTCACTGAGGTCGCATTTTTTTCCAAGCGGCACATCGAAATAAAAATATTGTCAATCGACTATAGTTTAAAAAAAAGAGTGGACTCAAAAAATCCAAAAAATCTGTTTTTCGCTGGTTCTGCTCTATTTCTTTCGCCTTCTTTCAATCAAATCGCTTTTTTTTTGTTATTCTCAGCATTTCCTAAAGCTTCTTAGTGTGGAAGAAGAAGCAAACGCTATCTTTTGCCTCCTTCGCCAGCGCGTTCTCAACGCCGCCGTATCACAGATTTGGGTCAAGATTAGTACCGCTTTCCTTTGATATAACCAAGTATTTGTATATGCACAGTATGCATGTATGTGCAAATGTAAGTATGTCTGCTGCGAGTTGTGCCTATTTACGCTCACTGCTTTGCGCCAACATTGTGGCACTTCAATACATTAAAAATTGTAGTACTTCGTATAGTCGTGGCAGTTGTTCGCCTCTTCATCCATTTGGTTTCGTCTCGCTGCGCCTTAGTTTGCTGAAATTTCGAAAAATTTTGTTAACAGCACATTTTTGTTTGAGTTCTTGCTCATACTCGCCTTCGCCCACAACGTTTCAAGTATACGCCCCGGAGGGCTGATACTCGCAGTAGTTGGAGGTTGTTGTTTTGTGTATGTGTGCTATTTGTTGTTGTTATTCGCGCTATCCGTTTATTGACCCTCAGTAATATTGCTCAAGGTTTTGCGGTGTTTCACGGTTTTCACTTTTCATTCACTTTCCATTTTTGCGCATTCAAATTTCCTTCCTTCGATTTTCCTTCTTGGTTGCTTTGCGTATTTTTGTGATTAAATTCGATTATAGCTGTTGGGTTTTGTGTCGGAAAGTTAAATCGGCATGAAATTGCAAGAAATTCAAC
This sequence comes from Anastrepha obliqua, assembly GCF_027943255.1. Lineage (NCBI taxonomy): Eukaryota > Metazoa > Arthropoda > Insecta > Diptera > Tephritidae > Anastrepha > Anastrepha obliqua. The sequence goes on from NC_072894.1 coordinate 14,250,907, forward strand.
TCAAAGGCTATTAGTCTAATTAGCTGCCGGCCTGTTAACTCGTCTGACCCCTTTTTTATGCTTTTGTATCAGCCCACATGTCAGTCCGTTTACCTTCCTTCCTGACCAACTTATATTAGATAAGTACTCTTGGGAGTTTACATACAAACAAAGGTACCCGTTTAAAAGCAAGTGAAATGATAACAAAAAAAACCATTTGGGGTCTAACGTGAAATGGCATTCATATGTGCATGCACACAAATATAAACATACGTAAAGCAACAACAATAACATAAAATGACTAGAATGCTGGTCAATCCATGGCTTTATGCCGTTTACACATAAAATGTTAAAATAAATGTTTTATGATTTTTTTTATGTTCTTGCTAATTGATGTTTCTGGTTCCTAATGTTGGTAACAAATAAACCGTTTTAGCCAAATACCGTTTCATAGTGTTTTAAATGCTTCACTTGGTAGAATCGTTGAAATTTCTTTGATAACATTTTAACAGACTAAACTTCAAAAAATGATTAAATAAGAAAACCAAATATTTTTTTTTTTATTTTTTATAAAATATTTTTATAAAAATTTTTATAATTTTATAAAAAATTTTTATAAATTTATAAAAATATTTTACTAAAATTTATAAAATATTTTACTAAAAATATGAAAGAAAAACAAGACTTTACATCAAGAATTAAAAAAAATTTGCACCTTTTGGGGGTTCCTGGGCATTTGCTACAAAATGGCAAAAATTAAGGTATCCAATTAACACAAAACCAATTCTTTTCTACTTTCAAGGTGGACTATATTACAATAAGTTTGTAAAACCGGCGTTTCTGTACTTTAATAATATTATAAAAATATATAAAAAATACCTATAAAAGCTTGAAGACCATCCCAATAAACTACCCCGAAATCCACTTTCCAAATGAAGGTCACACATCTTCAATTCTTCATCATCTTCATTATCCCAACTCGCACGAGCATACGTCCACGAAGGTAATGGAATCTCAACCATTCAGCTTTCCGTACGACCTCATCATCGTAAATGAAGCTTCAAGCGAGACTGGAAGCTAGGGCGTTCGGCTTCCTCCAATCAATTTCATTACATAAAACAAAAAAAAAAATAATAATAATAATTCGCACACAATCGTCGTCAGGTACAACGAAAGCTTTAAGGGAGTCTAGAAACTGGGCCTTTCCAGTGCCCAGCTACGAAAAAACCAAGACTGGAAACCCGCCCTTTACCGCTCACTCCATCTACATCTCATCCATCACACATGAAAAAAAAAATCTTGCACAATATCAGTAATTTTGTCACTCTCTTTCCATCTCGGAAAGAATGGAATAAGTGATTCTCACTAAACAAGTTCGATACTACACTCTATACAGATGGCAGTAAAATGGATTGTGGTGTTGGAGCTGGTATGAACTCTCATATACTTAAAATTGAAAGATCTGTGCGTCTCCCTAATGGTTCCAGTGTCTTTCAGGCGGAAGTACTGGCAATTGCGGAAGCTTGTAGGCTACTAATCGCAGATCCCTCTTTTAATCGCTATCTTTTCGCAATATCGCTATTTTTTCGGAAAGCCAAGCTGCAATCCAGGCACTGGGTTCAGCTACAACAACCTCTAAGGTGGTGGAACAAAGCAGGACTAGCCTTACCACCTTGAGCGAAAACCATAAAGTTCCCTTAATCTGGGTCCCGGGACATCGGAGCATTGAAGGTAATGAAAAAGCAGATGAACTGGCAGGAAGAGGATCTGCCTTGAATAACGCTCTTGCAGAATCGGTATTCACACCATTAGGTGCAGTCAAGAGATCAATCTCCTTAAAATACCTTCGAATCGCAGATTGTAGATGGAGAGACCGGACGAAATGCAAAATTAGTAGAACGTTATGGCCCACCTACAACCTCAAGCAATCGTCGACATTGATAAACATGAAAAGACGGGACGCCTGGAGACTAACGACGGAGAACAAGCAGCCAAAATGGGCATCCCTCACAAGACATACTGTCACAGTTGTAAACAACCGGAGAAAAAGGAAACAATTTTCCATTTCCTCTGCGAATGCCCTGCTCTATGAAAGGACAGAATGTTAACCCTGAGTAAAACGCTGTTCGAGAGTCTGGAACAGCTGTCTGGCTTAGATGTCAACAACTTGATAAGGTTCCTGAACGGCACAGACTGGATATAGTCATGCTGTAAATAACTGGTAAACAAGTTGATAATGAGGATGTGGCAACAAAATGGTGCGGAAGCGCTAGTTGGAGTCTGGAAGAATCACCACTTAAACTAACCAACCAACCAACATCAACACATGAGGCCTAACGGAAGCTTTTGAAGAGTACTGGAAACTAGGCCTTTCCGGCTCTTAGCTGCGAAGAGCGTAGAATAGAAACCCATTACATTTGGTAAACTTATTGCTAGTTTCGTATACAAGAAAATTCAATAAATAAAGGAAATGAAAAAAAAAATAGTAAGGTCTGTAGAGGCCCTATGCTCCTAAGAAGAGTGAAACAAGGAGATAAATGAAAAAATCATTTTAAAGGCCTTGCCTCGCTGATGTGAATGATCTAACCTCCTAAACGGATGAACCGAATTGTGCGGAACTTTCACATTTCACAACATTTATTTTTAAAAATTTATAATATTTTTTCTTTTGAATATATTACTCTCCAGTTAAAGCTGGCATCAAAATATTTCTAAAAATCTTACTTGCTGTTTGACTTGGTTCCTAAATAAAATATATATCAGCTGGCTGTAAGCAAAGCTTTCAAAAAAGGAGAAAAAGTAGGAAGCTACGTGGCGCTCGAATCGAGATATTCCTTAAAATTTTTTTTGTGTTCCTTTAGACTAAAATTCAAAATTATGTTACTAAGGGCACTTATTCGGTAATACCCTGATATGGATTAGTATCAGTCCACATCTGCTTGATGGCTATATAAAATTAATTTCGATTTATAGGAGGGAATCCTCTCTCCGGAAAAAGTTTGGGCTTGGCAGCGCCATAGGTTATGTTGAAGCGGTTGTTCACTGCAGGGTACGCTCAGGCTAATAGCCCTTTGTGATGTGGCGTGGAGAATTTGTGCTTATCTCTCCTAAATGCAGTGTGTACCTCTAAAAAGAATTTAGAAGATTCCTGATTTCCACAGTACTCAGATCTTCCAACTTATTAAAACATTGTCTATCTAAAGTGGTGAATCTACGCCCACATAAATCAGGACAATGACAAAGAAGGGGCGACATAGTCTTTTTATCTTCCTCATTTTGACAGTTTTTGCAGAAGTCATAAGTTTGCACGCCGCTCCTCTGGGCATATCTGCCTATAAGACAGTGCTCAGTTATAACGGAAATCAGTTTGCTAAAACTGTGGCTATTTTGGCTTAGCAGAGTTACTGCGCACTTGGCACAATTTGGTCACAATTGGCATGCGACTCTGTAGATGGTTTCATTTCGCCATTTTTCTTTCGCTGCTCTGACAATTTTCTCAAAGTAAGTTGCTTACAAGTCTGTAAGGGTATGCCTATACCCTTGTCTGTATATTCACCAGTTGATTTGGTGCCGAGTCACGCTAGTTAAGGGGACAGATATACCTGTAAAATTTCGAAAAAAATTTGTTTTTTGATAAAATGTTAATATAATCCTTTAAGAATATGTCAAACAATTTTTAGAACGTAAATTTAAGTATTTCTTAATATATATTATAGATCATCCACCGTGACGACTCTATTCTTTGTCTTCGAGCGCTGAAAGAGGTATAGTTAAGTTGTATTCAAACTTTAGACGAGTTTTTCTCAAAACTATTGTATATTTTTCGAATTGGCGTAAACGATAACTCGAAAAGTTATGGACCGATCTCCCTGAAATTTCGCGCACATATTTTTATGATATTAATTTCTATGTGAATTTACAAGTTTTCGAAATTTTTCGAAAAAATAATTTTTTCGATGCAAAAATAGTAGGAAAATTCGCCACAAAATTAATTTTTTTAAGGGTTTTATTCGTCGAATTTTATTTTTTGTCCATTTTTGTTCAATTCATATAGAAATTATGACATTAATAAACAAAAAAAATTTTGGTTTTTTGTATTCAGGTGACTGACTCCGATGCTACAATGCCCGCCGATTGAGAAGCCCCGCTGCGGCCTTCCTGGAAGAATTGAGTGTAGATCCGCTTTTTTTTTTAAATTATTAAATTATTAAAAAAAAAAAGAAAAAAAAATTATACAATATTATTTTATTGTATAGATAAACTGTATGCCAATTTTGAAAAAAAATATATTGACTTCTTCATTTTAAATAATTTTAATGAAAATCAGGGCAACCAATGTTACAATGGCCAGGAACCCATGTTACTTTTAGGTGAAATGACTCAGCCATCTCGTTAAGAGATGTGCGGCATTTCATGGCTACTTTGAAGGTTGTCGACTGCTTTGCCAGCGATTTTATTCCCGCCCGGATACCTGTGAAAATATAGATATCGTCTTCCCGTATCGTATCACACATATCAGGGCCACGGCTTTTATGGTATTATTGCCATTAGTTCAGTCTGGAAGGCACTGAAGTAGTCGGGAAGTTCAAAACTGAAGAAGATGTTGAAATATATGGCACACTTCCACCCATCCTACCCTCGAGCTTTGAGCCATCTATGTACACCTGGATGGACTCCCCTGTCTTACATCGTCCCGTTCCCTCTCTTCTCTTGAGGTTAGGCGCGTCGTGAACGTTGTACTGGCAAATGTAGGCGGGCGGTGCATAGTTCACCAGTCTGGAAAACTCCGATCCAGCGCCATAAGGTGGAGTTAGATTTATGAATGGGTAGTATGTAGCGGACATATGTGAGTTGCTATAGTCCAAAACGGTGTTTGAAAAAGCATCACTTGATTATGCCTACTTATAAGCCCCTAAAAAGTGCACATGCAGCAGTAATTCTCATCTACTATACCTATAACATACATAATTGGCGCTTACACCCTTTATTGGGTGTTTTGCAGAGCTGCTCCCTCCATACTTCTGGTGCAAATTTTGATGTTTTGCTACGAATGGAGGGATCTACAGTTTTTTTTTGCCGCCTTCGAACGGCAGACGTTTTGTTTTTTTTGTCAGGAACTTCTACATGGCACAAATAGGCTTACCACTGTCTGTCGACGAGTGACCAAAATCAGAAAACACATTTTCTATCATTTCGGGTCTCATGCTTGGGTTTCGACTTCCGAATGGCAATCATACACCCATTCGGCTACGGCGGCGACCTTCAAGGAGTTTTTAAAACAAATTGCAATACGTTGGTAAAGTTGCTGAGTAAAGGTCCACACTAAAATTCCTTGCATACTTATTCAAGGTGGCGCAAAATTAATCATCCAATTTTTGTTTTGAATAACTACTAAAATAACGAAATTATTTTGAGTTATGGTTTAGTTTACTAAATAAAGAAATTATTTTGAGTGATGGAAGTCTGTATTTGGTTAGTTTAGTTCGCAAGTGGCAAATATGATTCATATACGACGCCATTTGGAGGGTTCCAGGAAAATTATGACTCCAATGAAAGGTAACAACATCCTGTTGTTAAAGTGAATTGAAACAATTTTCGCTCCAGAACTAAAATTATGACAATAAAAAATTTATAAATTAATTTTATCGCAACATAGTTTTCAACTCTCCAATTGCAGTGCAGAAATCTTGAAAATAGAATAAAAAGGTGATGTGTTTTATAGCTTTAAAATTTACTCTTCATTAACTCAACTTAAACTTCTCTCGAAGGCATTCAGTTTTCATATACCGCCACTCTCGCGATATTTTTGTGATTTTCTGAAGCTAATCTAGCATTCAAAACAAACCTAAATTAGGATTTAGCTGATTAACTAACTAAAGGGACCACTTTTCCCGCCACCAAGGAAGTCGTAGAGAGTTTCGAAATGTATGAAATTCATCACATTTAGAACGTAAACGGTATAAAATCCAACATTCATTTGCTCCTAATTTTCACAATCAACCGCAAAGTGCAATTGCATTGTGCCAATTATGTTGCCTTTCCTACTCATACGCCAAGCGTCCGTAAGGCCGGGCAGTGCGTTCAATGTGCCTATCTGCCTACTCGTGCGCATAAATAAATGCATGGAAAAGTGAATTGGGGCAAACTACGCCCAAAGTGCACTCTTAGTACACACAAATACGCAGACCATCCTTAACTTCTATGCCATTACAATAACAGCTAGAATCGGTACTTCGACAGGCAGACAGACAGACAGACAGATAGAGCGACAGAAATTCAGAAAAAAAAATAAACAAAAACCGACCCGCAAGGCACAATTACTATGGCAAGTGAGTATTTATAAAGCTAGGCACCATACCCACACATACACACACACATATATACGCACGAATTTGAGTTCACTTGTCTATGATACCCTTAAAGGGACATCAACTTGGCTACACGCACGCAGCGCAATAACAAGCGTCCCAACAACTGCTACGAACAACAAACGTTGATAATAACAACAATGACAGCTAGCACTTGCAGCAATTGCTCAGTCCTCAGTACAACTGTACTTTAGCGCTTTAGAGTGAGAGAGAGTGAGAGAGTAAGATTGTTGTACGTCGAGCGTTTTGCCATTGCTATTCGGCACAATGCCCGTAAAGTGTGTCAAATAATTCTGAAAGATTTATGCCATTTCCCTGCACTTCACTTGCCATTTGCCTTTTGCATTGTACAATTCGGACACATGGACGGACAGTCCAGCTGCAGGCGGGCCTACTGGCACCGTCTATGCTTTCTACCATCCTATTGGAAATTTTTATACAGCTGTGTGTGCCTGTGTTTTGTGTCAGAGTGCTTTATTTTAAGCACTCACTGGGACAGACAGACAGATTGGCGGCTTGAAGTGAGTTTTCTCCTTCTTATTCTTCTGCATGCCATTATTTTCACTGGTTTTGTCGTTGGCTTTGCAAAGGAAATGCACTGCAATTTTTGGGTGCATAAGCTCCGATGGTTCCGCATGGGCGGAGGAGCATTTCAGTTACATCTGCTCCCCCTGTGTCTACCGAAAGATTTGCTGGTGTGTTCACATTAAGCACTCTTATGAATGTAAATATTCACACACGAGTAGATTTAACCTGCCGACATCAATAAATGCATATACGAGTAGACATGAATGTTTGTTTGGAGATTATTTGAATCGGTGACAAGGTGTGTGACTGAATCTAGAACACATGCATTATAAATTTTAGCCTCACATAGGTTGCGTGCAACCAAGAGAATGGTTTTGGGGCCCAAAGAATTTCAGAAATATTTGTTACGGGACCTACCTTTCCTTACTCGATTATAGTCTGGTGGACGGCTCTCGACAAGACTGTGATAAGAAACGGGATTCAGCAAGTTCAACGTATGACGCTTAGCTGTATGAGCGACACTCTTAGAACCACACTCTCTGATGCTCTGAATACACTTTTCTTCTTACTTCCCCTAGATTTGGTTGGCAAACGAAGTGCAGATAAATCTGCTGCTCGGCTTACCGCAACTAAACAATGGCGCGATTTAGGTGTTGGACACGCGGCCATAACACTCGGTCTGGGGCCTACTAATCCTGTTGCCTATTGTGTGGATGTACCACATTTTAATAGTTTATTTAGTACCAGAATTCCTTCTATAAGTAAGTGGATTGACAATACACCTGCTCGGAAAAACAGCTTACGGTTATTTACTGTTGGTTAAAAGCTTGACGAAAAAGTTGGCGTTGGCGTCTACCGTAAGAAGCCAAAAGTAAACGTTTCGGCTCGTCTTTCGAATTACTGAAGTGTATTTCAGGCTGAAATTCCAGCCAGTATGCAGGGCAGATTCCACCGATCTTCCCTTGCAATAAGCATGTTGGGTATGCGACAACCGACCCCGAGCAATTTCGCTTCTTATGTGCAGGTCAATCAGTCTCTCAAGGGTTTTCAGCAAAAAAGATGAGAGACTGATTGGCCTGAAGTCCTTAGGGGAGACATGCGAACTCTTGCCTGCCTTGGGTATAAAGACAACCCTTATAGCCCTCCTTGATCTTGGTATATAGCCCCTGGTTCCCAGCTCACATAGATAGGGCTCAAGCAACGGCATACCTCCACAGATTTCTGCAGTTGTGCATGAATGATGCCGACAGGACCAGGCAACTTGAAGTGTCTAAAGGAGTCAATGACCCAAGCCAGGCGGCGCTTATCGAGCAACCAGCCCCGGTCTCGAATGCAAGTTAAATTGCTTTCCAGGCCGATGCTGGGCTCGTCGGAAAATGAGCGTCGAGAAGTAATTTCAGTGACTCCTTGCCACTCATCGCCCAACGTCCCAATTCGTCTCTTAAGTACCCCAAGGGAGCGGAACTCTTGTATCGCTTGAAACGGATTTATTTTTCGAAATGGAATCGCTGATTGAGCTTTTGGGGAACATACGGCTAAAATGAATTAAAATGTAAAGAATTTCTGCTTCAATATCCTTGCGAATGCCCAGTTTTGAGGCATAACGGAGCCCAGATACTCGATTGCTTTTCAATACGAAATATATGTAAATAAGATTTCCATAACTGGCATAGGTAAGTAGCTTTTTCTAGTGGTCAATACAGGTTTTTTACATAACGCGGTTTTCAACTTATAATTCAATAATGAACAAATGAAAAGAATTACACATAGAATTTCCCTTTAAATGTGAGATTTGCTTATGGTATTTAAAGCAATATTTGCTGATACAAAGGAAATGCCATAAAGTAACTCAACTGCGAAAGTTTCAGTTAAATGATTCACCCAAAAATTGGACTAATTTCGATTTGAAGTACAAAAGCATTGTCGAAGTCATGGAAAATTCCGGTAGAAGAGTGGAAATTTTCAGCAAACACTGCGCTGAAATACTTCGATACGACTTGAAAAGTTTAAAAATATGAAGAGTTGGAGTGATGCGAAGATGAAGAGAATTCAGCGAAGCTCCTAAATTGCGAGTTGCTCATAACGCAGCACATATAATAGTTACACACACACACACATATGCAGTATTTTTAAAGTGCTTGTGTACTCTCACTATTTCAAAAGCATTCGTACATAAATTTGTGTATGGGAGAAAAACTTTAGTCTATGCATTGCGCTTCTGCCATTCAACAGTAAAGATGGGCATGCTGAATTACGCCATGAAATAATAATTTATACATTCGGTTTATGTTCGAATAATCAGCACAATCACAAATATTTTCGGGAAGATGTATTCTGGAGGATTTATTTTTCGATTTATTTTGGATTTATTTTTCAATTTATTTCTCGAAAAAAAAAATTGTCCGTTTCCAATTTCACGGCGAACAAATATTTGTCGGAAATATTGTGGGAAGCAATTCTGTATTTTTGGCAGTTCTTATGTGAATGTTGAAGTTTATTCGCTGCATTGAACTATCTAAATAGCAGCAGAGCAAAAAACTGCTGAGGTGGAGCGTTAGAGTTTTAAGAAGGCATTTTCGCAAAAAAACTAACCCATTTGAATTCACGCTGTGATTTACTGTTCTTTTATTAAAGTTTCCATTAATATTTCAGCTTCATAGGTTTGCGAAGAGCTATAGACTAAGGGAAGTCGCTTTCTAATGTTTCTTAGAGGTGAAGCATAATAAAAATCAATTTGATGCTTCGGCTAATGTTAAACTTAGTATAGCTTTACTTTTTTGTGCAGAAGTTGGATATTAAAGAAATGTCAGCGCTTCTTTAGCCGAATCAAGATGTAAAGCTGTAAAGTGGAAGAGAGGAGGCATATAAAAACATTTGCACTCATTTCGAAGTTTTCTCTACGCTAAGCGAAGAACTCTCTTCTTCTTCTTAATTGGCGCGATAACCGCTTACGCGATTTTGGCCGAGTTTAGCAAAGCGCGCCAGTCGTTTCTTTCTCGTGCTAACCGGCGCCAATTGGACACACCAAGTGAAGCCAAGTCCTTCTCCACCTGGTCTTTTCAACGCAGAGGAGGCCTTCCTCCTCCTCTGCTACCACCAGAGCGGAGCGTTTGTATCCATTCGGACGAGTTCGGGCTTGATGATACGTTGCATTTCAAGGCTCACATTGTTTTCGGTGTTAATGCTGGTTCCTAAATAAACGAAGTCTTTTATAACCTCGAAATTATAACTGTCAACAGTGACGTGGGTGCCGATACGCGAGTGCGCCGACTGTTTGTTTGAAGACAGGAGGTACTTCGTTTTGTCCTCGTTCACCACCAGGCCCATTCGCTTTGTCTCTTTATCCAGTTTGGAGAAGGCAGAACTAACAGCGCGGTTATTAAGGGCGATGATGTCAATATCATCGGCAGACGCCAGCAATTGTACTTCTCTTCTTCTTAATTGGCGCGATAACCGCTTACGCGATTTTGGCCGAGTTTAACAAAGCGCGCCAGTTGTTTCTTTCTCGTGCTAACCGGCGCCAATTGGACACACCAAGTGAAGCCAAGTCCTTCTCCACCTGATCTTTCCAACGCAGTGGAGGCCTTCCTCTTCCTCTACTACCACCAGCTGGTACCGCATCGAATACTTTCAGTGCCGGAGCGTTTGTATCCATTCGGACGACATGACCCAGCCAACGTAGCCGCTGGATCTTTATTCGCTGTGCTATGTCTATGTCGTCGTAAAGCTCATACAGCTCATCGTTCCATCGTCTGCGATATTCGCCGTTGCCAACGTGCAAAGGTCCAAAAATCTTGCGCAGAATCTTTCTCTCAAACACTCCAAGCGTCGCTTCATCGGATGTTGTCATCGTCCAAGCTTCTGCGCCATACGTAAGGACGGGCATGATGAGAGTCTTGTAGAGTGTTAGTTTTGTTCGACGAGAGAGGACTTTACTGCTCAGTTGCCTACTTAGTCCAAAGAAGCACTTGTTGGCAAGAGAGATTCTACGTTGGATTTCAAGGCTGACATTGTTATCGGTGTTAATGCTGGTTCCTAAATAGACGAAGTCTTTTACAACCTCGAAATTATAACTGTCTACAGTGACGTGGGTGCCGATACGCGAGTGCGCCGACTGTTTGTTTGAAGACAGGAGGTACTTCGTTTTGTCCTCGTTCACCACCAAACCCATTCGCTTTGCCTCTTTATCCAGTTTGGAGAAGGCAGAACTAACAGCGCGGTTGTTAAGGCCGATGATGTCAATATCATCGGCATACGCCAACAATTGTACGCTCTTATAAAAAATTGTGCCTGAGCGATTAAGTTCTGCGGCTCGTACGATGCTCTCCAACATCAGGTTAAAGAAGTCACACGACAGCGAGTCACCCTGTCTGAAACCTCGTTTGGTATCAAACGGCTCGGAGAGGTCCTTCCCAATTCTGACGGCGCTGTGGGGATACCAAATTCAGACATCGCGGCATACAGATAACTCCTTTCCGTACTGTCGAATGAAGCTTTGAAATCGACGAAAAGATGGTGTGTGCCGATTCTCCTTTCAAGGGTATTTTCCAAGATTTGGCGTATTGTGAACATTTGGTCGATGGTAGACATTCCAGGTCTAAAGCCCCACTGATAAGGTCCAATCAGTTGGTTGACGGTGGGCTTCAGCCTTTCACACAATACGCTCGCTAGGACCTTATAGGCGATATTTAGAAGACTAATCCCGCGGTAATTGGCACAGATTGCGCGATCGCCCTTCTTCAATTCCGTCGTCGACGATTGGGGTATCGAGATCTTCACATTCTCTGTGACATGCGCAGCTATCACTGTTTAACAGGTTCGGGAAGTGTTCCCTCCATAATTTAAGATTGCTCTGGATGTCAGTCACCAGTTCGCCGTCTTTGTTCTTCAGGAAAAATTTATTTGGTCTCACGCCAATACTTAGCAAGGGCGCAAAGTATAAACAAAAATTACATGTTTCTTCGCTTCTCGCATCATGTTTGCAAGTAATTCTAGATGACTTTTATTTGTTGTAGTTTTTGACCTAAAACCAAAGCTACTTTTCACTCAAACCACAATTTCCATTTCACGAAGTTCGCTTGTGATAAGAGGAAATAGGATGCATCCTTTGGGAGTTTTTATTTATGACAGGAGGTAAGATAATAGAGAGCAATCTGCCGAGAAGCTTCTATTCAGAAACGGGCTTAATATTTTTGGTAATATTACATACCCTTATACTCTAAAAAACAGCCATTTACGAGTGGCACGAGCGCGTCAGAAGAGATCGAGAGTCCAGCCAGGATGACGAATGTAGAAAAGTTGATCAATAACCGCAAATTAACCATCAGAGAGCTGACAGTGGACTTGAGGTTTGCTCATGAATCTACTCAGCACATTGTAGTTAATGATTCGGGTTTGCGGTCAAGACCTAAAGTTTTTTTAAAAAGGGACTGCCTTGATACCGCCAGGGGCATGATTCCCAACCATGAATCCGACCCAAAATTCATCAAACGCATCAGTACTGGAGATGAGACATGGATTTATGAGTACGACACGCAAGCCAGACATCAATCGGATGAGTGTAGAGCTCCGAATGAACCAACACAAAAAGCGATACCCACGGTTTTTATGGGTTACCACGGTATTATATACCAGAAGGTCAGGTTCAGAAGGTCAAGCAGTTTATAGGGAGTATGAGACATTTGCGAGAAGCCAAAAAAGAAAGGATTTATGGGAAACAATTAGTGGATTTTTTACTATGATAACGCACCCTCGCACGGTGCCATTATTACTCGAGAAATTTTGACAAAAAATGAAACGAATACTACCCAATGGGCATCGAATTCTTTGATGTGGCTTTCTACGATTTCTTTCTGTTTGTTTTAGTCAAAAAGCCACTACGGAGAACGTATTTTACCAGCCGGAAGGAAGTAGTGGAAAATATCGAAGATGGCTCTGATGGCTCCACGGAAAATAGAGTTCCAGAAATGTTTCGAGAGCTGGATGAAACACTAGCATAAGTGCGTTGGAGTACTTTGAAGGCGATAATATCACTTTTGGGAAATAGACTTGTTTGTATTTGGATGGTTAGGTTAGGTTGAAGCGGTTGTCCTGTGGGACACACTCAGGCTCATAGCCGCGTGGAGAGCTTGTCCCTATCTCTAACCTAAAACCAGTGTGTGCTTTTCAAAAATTTTAAAATAACTCTGATTTCTGTAGAACTGCGATCTTTTAATTCATTAAAAAATTGTCTACCCAGAATAGTAAATCTGCGTCTGGATAGAGCAGGGCAGTGGCACAGTAGGTGCGAGATTGTCTCTTCCTCGTCCTCATCTAGACAACTTCTCCAGAAGTCATGTGTTTGCACACCCATCCTTTGGGCGTGTCTTCCTATTAGGCAGTGCCCCGTTATGACTGAGATTAATGTGCTAAGACTGTGTTTATTTTGGTTTAGCAGAGATTCTGTGCGTTTAGCATTTAGAGTCGGCCACAGTTGACGGGCGATTTTGCAGGTGGCTTTGCATTTGGAAATTTCTGAATAAATTCCTGGCACTTTTTAATCAAAGTGGTAAGTGTAAACTGCCACAAAACAACCACAAGCTCACAAATTAATGTCTTTCTGAAGGAAAATTCGCAGCTATAGTCAACACTACTATGCATTTACCAGTGATATCGAGATATTTTGTCCCTCCTGATGTCTACTACTTTTACGCTAAACAAATGCAATTGCTCACCATTGCTACTAAGTAATGTACAAATCCCACAAAGAGATTGCGCCACATACCGTGGAGTATACTTTCAAATACTTAGGCGTCTTGGTAGCCATCGAATTAGCTTTCGAGACCACATGGAGTACGCTAGCAACAAAGCTGCGACCGCGACAGCAGCCCTGGCTAGAATAATGGCGAATATTAGAGGACTAAACAGCAGGCAAGACAGGTCCTGGCTGGAGTAGTGAGGTCTATCGTCTTATAAGGCGCGACAGTTTGGCGCGATGCATTCCAACACGCTTCATACGTACGAAGCAGTAACTCCACGTCCTGCTTGTGTGCACTTAGATTCTGCTCTGCCTTCAAGAAAGTCTCAGAAGATGCGGCGCTCATCATAGCTGGTCTATGCCCACTTGACCTGATAGCGCAGGAAATGTGCGAAATGAGACGTACGAGTATGAGGAACAACCAAGCCCAATGCGACCAACTGGCACTGAGAAAATCAATAAACCACCGCTGCATGGGCCAGTGGCAGACGGGATGGGACAGTGCAAATAAAGGCAGGTGGACCCACCTATCCAGAGATGAAAACGCTGGTAAACTGACGATACTGCTATTAGAAACTAACTTTTCTGTGGTAACGAACAGTGACATGGGGGGAGGGGCCATACAGATCCGACAGGGGTGGTTTTCTTCAGATATGACTTAACAGTGGTGGTAATAGGCAGATGCAGCTTGAGAAATTTTGCATCAGAACAGTAACTAACGTTGAGTGCAACACTCAAACCGCCTCCCGACGAAATACTTGACGGTAGTACCGGGGGGATCGGTACTTTGACGGTAGGAGGTTTTGTTCGTGTTAAAGTCGCACACTGACGGGGTAAGGCTTTCGATGCTTCCTTCTCATAAAATCAAAAAAAAAAAAAAAAACATACCGGAGTTCATCTAGACACACAACTGACCTGTCGAAAGTACATTGAAGCTAAAAAACCCAAACTAAAGCTGGAAACTATTAATCTCTACTGGTTGATGAATGCTTACTCGCCCCTCAGCTTGGAGTCTATTTGCACGTAGGGGTTCGAAAACTGGAGCACTGCCAGCAACAGCAGTATCGAAATTTTTGAACGAGTGCGATTAAAAATACTGTGAACAATCATAGAAACCTCACGGAATTTTAAAAATAGAGACACTCAAAAGTTGGTTGATTATGACAGTTATAGCTTGTAACATTAGAGTTATGGACAATCTCAATAATAGATATTTATGCCGGATCTTAATGAGGTGGAGAGCAGCACGTGAATCAAGTTTGGGGGAATTGTATTAAGTCATTTACTAATTTAAGTCGGCAAACGTAGCCGAATCGGTTGGTGCGTGACAAAGTTTTTTCTTAGAGCGGTCGTCCCCCGGCAGACAATGGCAAGCGTCTGAGTGTATATTTGCCACGAAAAAGCTCCTCATAAAAAATCATATGCTGTTCGGAGTCGGATTAAAAATGAAGACGAAGGAGGATCTTGGCCCAATAAAGGGGCACCGCCTATTTGTTCAAGTTTTATTTGCTTCAAATTTCTTGCCTTGGGTTCATGCTTTTTACCAAATTAGACTACTTTTGGATAATTGAAACAGAGTTATCACGTGCATATACAGATGCATTTTGTAAAATTGCTCTTATATGGCAGGTGGGCGCG
This sequence comes from Anastrepha obliqua, assembly GCF_027943255.1. NCBI lineage: Eukaryota > Metazoa > Arthropoda > Insecta > Diptera > Tephritidae > Anastrepha > Anastrepha obliqua. The sequence continues at coordinate 14,266,156 of NC_072894.1, forward strand.
GTTATTGACCGATTTCAGTACCAACCTATCTTGGACAGAATAATATGTGTACCAAGTTTGCTTGAAATACGGACGGACATTACCAAATAGGCTCCTTTCCTCATTCTGCGCATTTTGGTATATACAGCCATGGTCATATAAATACCACATTTCGACTTTGAAAGCAAAGAGTTGAATGTGTTTTTAAATGATTAATTTTTATTGGGGAAAAAGCAACATAAGAAATAAAAAACTTATTTACTTCCACTTTAAAACAAAAAAAATGGTAAAAAAAAAATTATTTCTTTATATTTACGAGACATATAAATAACACATCCTTAAAAATAGCTAAGTAATATAATAATATTGTTTTACCAGATTAGTATTTTGACCTATACCCACCGTTTTTGATTACTTCTTCAAGCCCATGCTTTCTACAAGCTTGTGGCATCTTTCCTTTGGAAGCGAATGCCTAGCCTCCTCAACTGCGGCCCACAAATTATCAAAATTTTCAAAAATTTTGTTAGCGATTTTGACCTTAACGTCATTCCACAAATTTTCTATTGCATTGAGATTAGGGCTCTGCGCCGGCCAATCCAGTACATTAATTTTTTCTCTTCTGAGCCATTGCTTCACTGTCTTTGCAGTATGCTTTGGATCATTGTCCAGCATAAATGTTCAATTTAATGGCATAAACTCACACATTTTAAACTGGAGTATATCCAGATACTGAAATCTTTCCATTTTACCAACCACGCGAACAATCGGCCAAGCACCATGCCAGGAAAAAGCTCCCCCAACCATGATGCTTCCGCCGCCGTGTTTGATCGTCTTTTTTGTGAACCTAGGATTTGGTGCTAATTTTTTTGCACGACGTACAATAGTTTTCCCATCTGGTCCCATCCTATTTATTTTGGTTGCGTCGGTCCAAAGCACGTTTTTCCAAAACTGAATAGATTTGTCTTCGTGGGTTTTTGCAAAGGCAAGTCGGTGTTTGATATGTCTTTTTGAGAGGAGTGGTTTTTTTCTGCTTATGCGGCCAAACAGCTGGGCTACGTTAAGTCGCCTTTCTACAAGCTTTATGGATACCTGTAGACTTGAATACTCTGCGCGGGCATGAAAAGAATAAAAAATAATGCACATAAGTACCCTGTAAATATGTACAAATAAATGTAGACAAATGCAAGAATATTGCATATTTACTTCAAAGTCCATGAAGTAATTTTGTGCTGACTTACTTTTTCATATATTACATATAGGCTAAATAACCACGCACACACACTCACACTCACACCATCCAAAACTGCAGCCTTTCTTGCAATCACGCATACCCGTCACTGTCGAACACTCTTGGTGCACGTGCCCTTATTGCCCGCTATACCTTGATTCACTCTCCTGAGATGACTGTCGCTGACCCTCTCACAACGTCCTTCAACGCCGCACAACCCGCCAATATATGCACCATTGCTGTTTGTGGCGGCTGTAGCAAAAATCAAAACAAAACACCTCAAACCCCGCTACACCGCTCTTCGGTGTCCTCGTACAGGACAGTTGAGTTGCAATTAATGAATCCGCAGAACGTTGCGAGGTAACGCGAAGCCATCCAATGTTTCCTTCGCATGCAATGCGAAGTTCACACAGAGCGTGGGGTGATGCAGGCGCGTGAGTAAAAATGAGTAAATCATGCTAGGAAATAGCGTGACGAGTGTCGATAAGAGAGAGAGAAATAGCGAGAGCGAAAGAAATTGAAAGAGGAGCAAAATGTAGCGCGTGAATTGCATGAAAAGTATACGCTAACATGCGACGATTGCAACAAACTATTGGCTACTTGCTACTTGCAATCGTTAGGAAGCGACGCCACGAATGTAGGATGAGGTGGTTATATGTAAACATTACTTGCGGAGCGAAAGGATAGCAAGCAATTTAGGTGAGCGCATCAAATCGTGCCGATGAGTGCGAGCGAGTGTGTGAAACCGGTAGTAAAGAAATAGGGACTTTCTGCTAAAGAGCTAGTTCCAACGTGACTAGTACACAACGTGACTGTTACCGTATAAGCCGAAAAGTCGACGGGCACTTCAGCTTTGTGAGCTGACTAATACTTTTGATGTGCTGCGTTGATAGTTTGATTCATGACTGAAGAGGATGCGGTCTTTCAAATCTTATACATACATTTGGTGTATTTAATTGGAGACATACAAATTTTATATAAAAAATTCAGTATTAAAGTTTCCCCAAGGTAGTATCCCTGAGCTCCTGTGCTCTGTTCTTTTCATCAATGCTCAAAAGATGAAAAGAAGCATTTTCCAAATTTCTTGCTTTACGCTGACGACTTTACACAGCTTTTCATCCATCACAGATTTTCGAAACTCAGACAACCCCTGCTCCAGGCTGTCGAAGAACGGAGCACCATAATCGTCTAGCTGCCAAACCCGGACATTTAACGAAAAAGTACTCAACAGTCTCTTTCTCTGAAATAACCCGATAGCTTCTACAATAGCTTTTAAGCGTGTATGCCGATCGTCCAATGACCGGTGAACACAGCTACGAGTTTGGTAATTAAAGGGCGTGGAGTCCCCCGTCTGTTGTACTGGTGTCAACGGGTTTTTGAAATAGCACATGTACCGGATGGAAGACCTCTGAGGCCAACTCAGTCAATCCCTTCCTGGCAAGCTCGTCGGCAATTTCATTTCTCTCTATGTCCCTATGTCCTAGAATCCTTATCAGAGAAATGTAAAGGAGCTCACTAGTTTGGATCAGCGCCTTGATCATGGCTTAACTATCGGAAAAATGTCAATATCTCCCTCGTTTCCACGATCCCTAAGCAGTTTGCATGCCTGCAGCATCGTAAAGGCTTCTGCTTCAAAAACACTAGCAGTATTCGGCAGTTTTACGGAAATTAATTGGCTGACTTAGAGCAAATCCCTGCTGCGACTCCCCATTCTATTTTAGAGCCGCCAGTAAAGACAGAGGTGCCAGCATCGGTACAGGTTTTCGCCTCGTTTCATTCCTGCATATTTTGAAAGATGGCCCTGGCACCACCCTCAAACTCCAGTTAGCGGATATAAATAGAAACCTGTACGAAGGTCAGAGAAATACGGTGCTAATTGCTTAAAAATGTTACCATTCCGCTTGAGAGATTGCCTCCAGAGGCCAGCCTCTTGTAACCTGATTGTATTTTGAGCAGCGAGTCTTCCTTCAGTTATATATTTGCAAAAGTTTTGATCAGCGGCACATCACTAGAGTTTTATATTTGCTCTGTAGGAAGATTTTGTATTCCAAGACTTGATAAAAATAAAAAATTAATAAATGAAAAATGAATTAATAATAAATGCGCCAGTTCAAAACGAGCCAAACAATTCGATTTCTCCGCTTGCAAGAATTGGAAATCAGCGGAAGCTACCGCAAGCGCAAGTACTAGCAAGTATATTCATCTTTTCTTCCTGTAGCAATCGATCCAAACTGTACACGATTCAACATCCGTTCGCGAAAATGGAATTTGAAAGCTTTGTGTGGGAAAATGGTGTATACCGGTTCTGGGCCTTAATGAACTAGTTCTGTGCCTTAATGAACTTGTTCTGTGCTAGTCGTAAAATTGTAAGTTTTACTGCAAGGTATGGTTGGAAAAGTGAGAGAGAGGTCGTGTGTGTGTGTATGTGTATCTTTATCAGAGCGCTGGAGAGTGTAAATTAAATATGTTACCATTGCCTTCGTGGCATGCACTGTCACAGCTGTTATTTGTTGTGTTGCTGGTGCGGTTAACTTTTATATACCCTCTATGAAATAAAAACGGAAAATAAGATATTATATGTAGGTACGAAAAAGAGATGTTTGCCATCTACGTAGTTAGAATCACTTTATATAGGACACTAAATTGGAAACTTATTAGCAAATGCAGTGCAAGTGCTTTCGCCTGAATTTTCACAGCCACTTCTACATAGAGCATTAAGGCTCCGTGTCTGAAATAGTGCCAGGAATGACTGTCGGTCTTATAGGTATTAGATGTTTTCAGGCCACAGCTTGTAGTTATTGCCAGAAATTTACTAAAATAAGAGTAATACTGCTGGGCTTTCTGGAAACCAGCGATAACGTTTCGAGCCACTGTGGCGTACTGCAGACTGATGCGGGTGTTAGTTTTATTATATTTTCAACGGTTTGAAATTTTGTGTAGGGAATCTGCAACTTTTTGGTGAACAAATCAGGTCCTGGCGTTCTTTGTCTTGATATTGATAGTAGTGTAATGCTGGTCGTCTTAATTTTTATGAATTCTTTTTCTCGGAAATTCATACTACGGAAGAGTAGTATTCGAAAGGGGAGGAGAGGGCTTAATTGGAGTCGTTCTTATAGGAGTTCAATTTATGAGCTCGGCATAATAGGAGAGATTACATGCGCTGGATGTGCTGGAAATTACTTTACACAAAAAGGTGATCAATTTAGAGTTATCGGAATTTAAATTGAAATAAAATATCAAATAATTTAAATTGATTGGGCAATCTTTATTATTTTTGCATAGAACCATTCCCGAAATTTATGTTTTAAAGATAGTCCCTTTGGAATGTTGGCCGCAACTGCGCCGTAATTCGGCCATCCGCAAACAACAATTCGGAATGACTCACTGGAGGACTATGGTCGGCATCTCGTGAATAACTTAAGTGATGTTGGTTTGGTTTATCCAACAAGCATTTAGACTTAAGATACCCCCACAAATAAAAGTCGAATGGTGTGATATCACACAATTTTGGTGACCAATCCAATGGTCCGAGATGAGAAATGAATTCCTCACCGATACGATGGCACAGTAAATCCATTATTTCACGGTTTGTATGACAAGTAGCGCCGGCGGCGTATTTTACTGTTACATTGGCGCCAGCCTCGTCTTTGAAGGAATATGTGTCGATGATTCCTCCCGCCCATGGGCTGCACTAAACGGTTGTTTTCAATGGACTGTTTTGTTGGACAATGTAAGGACTGTTTTTGAATGGCTTCGGATTGCTCTTCAGCTCAATTACCATAATTTTGCTTATTCTCCTAGCTATTAACCCAGAAATGGATCTCATTGCTGAGCACCATAAGTTGTCGATTTTCGTAATACATTCATACGATTTCCTAACGGTGTTGAGACGCAAGACTTTCCACCATGAAAGGGCAATGAATACTGCAAAAAAGAATGCACTTAGTTTGACAGTAGTCACGCGTAATGTGTCAAAAACAAACTCTAATTGGGAAAGTACTTCCAATCTGATCACCCTTTATTTATTTAGTAATACTCTTTCATAAACTATATAAGTATTGTATATAAAATCCTCTAAATCCTAGTTGGATCATAGAGCGTCTTGATGAGTCGCTAGGATATGGTGTCTTAGGTCAGTTGGCTGCTAGCCTACCAGTATTCTAAGTAATAAATAAACTATCGGCACCTCCAATCAGGTGTTTGCCTGTTTTGATCGGAGAGTGGTATTTACTTTACCACTTATCCTGCATAATGCCGAGCCTTTCCTGATTCGCCACTTGGAGGCGCTTCCGATGAGAGACAGACAATAAATCTTTGACACGCACAATTGTTATTTTTCATAATAAATTTGTAAATTTTGTTTATTTTACAAATTTACCCAAATTTGCTTAACATTTTTATCATGCTTGATTTTGACACTTCTTCTTTACCTGCAATTCGTACTATTTCATTTCTGATATCAAAGCTAATTACATTTTGTGCATTCTATTCCATAGTTTTTGACCAGACATCGATCAATTAATTTTTTACTCATCCACCGATTAAGATGCAACCATAGCAATCAGCTGTTCTGATCAAACATAATGCCGTACCATAAAGCCATAACCACAACTGTAAGCAGCTGTGAAAAACTTTGCACTTGTTTTGATATTCGCGAGAAAAATTTGAATATTAGAAATGAACGACGAAAAATTAATTGACTTATCGGGAAATTATGACAAAATGCAAATGCTGCCATTTATTCCAATTGAATATCAGCTGTTAATGGTTGCGACATGACTAAGCGACGAATGCTATTGTATAATGTTGCGGCAATGGTATAATTATGACTGTGGAGTTATGGCTACGGCGCCACTAATTGCAGCTTTATGCTCGCATTAAACGCTTAATCAGACATTGAGAAATTGGTCCCTAAAAGTTCGATATTTGTTGCATATTTTACTAGTGTTCAAAATGTGGAAAATTATATTTAACGTAAGATAAGCATAAACAAATTGATTGCCTGCGTTTGTGTGAAAAATTCCAAATGATTTTAAAGGTTGCTGGGTATTTTAATCTTCGAAGTAGTGAAATAGTATCTGAGACTCCAACATTTTATTTCTATTATTTCCGACTCTTGTGCAGATTTTTGTGTAATAGAAACAGGTTTTGAAAATCTAGATAACTAACATTATGACTTTGGTTTGCTCCATAGGTATACCCATAGCTTAGGTGTATAGGAATACGGGCAGCGTATGCAGCTTTGATGTTAAGGAAAGATATATACGAAGTCTTTGGAAAAATCAGGTGAAGAAGCACCTGACTTCACTTGGTGTGTCGCGGCCAAAATCAAAAAGAAGAATATACGAAAGTTTAGTGAGGAGCTCAACAAAAAAATCAACAGATAAAGAAATCAGTGAGTACAAAATTTTTATCGTTACTTTGCTGCGTTATTCCCATTTAGTGATATTTGGCAATCCGCGAAAATACGCACAAACAGCAATTAAAAAAATATTTTTTTTTTGTTTTCTGAAAGTTAACAGTAATAGGAAATTGTGAGATAATTCTTCAATTTTATTAATTTAAAGTTATAATTCACATTCCACAATATTGCCAAGTTTTATAGCGAGCAAAAAGTAGTCCAATCCTTTGAGCCGCTTTTTATTTGTTGCTGTTTGAAAATTGATTTAATGATTTTATAAGACATTTTAGCCTATAAAAACCCCTCTTTTGTAAGTTCATCGAGTTTATGTCTAAGAAAAGCTTTTCAGTTGGGATTAGCTTTAAAATACAGAAAATCCTGTGCAAATCGGAGCATTCTAATACCCAATATTAGCGCACATATCTTGGGACTTTGTTTCGTTAGATGTAGAGAAATGTGCCTACATACAGACGAGTATATCCGCACAAAGTGTTGATGGTATTTAATAATCGATGCTTTGCGAAAGCGTATTCTCTTGTTATTGTTTACAAAAAACGGCTTACTGTTTTTGTTGATGTTGCAACTGCGGATGTCTCACAGGAATATCCGCAGTGCCAAGCAACCGTACTTGTGCATATGTATGTGTAGGTATCCACTCGCGAAGGAGTTTCGTGCCGCATGCTAAGTTTCGTAAGTTAGTTGTGGCAGGTTTCAGTTTGTGGCAGCCGACGAGCGAGAGCAGTTCGAAGCAGCGGAGAAAGCAGCCGACGCAACAGAAATTTCATAACAAAATATTGGGACAAACAGCACTTGCTGCAAGCAAGCAGAAGTGCAGGCCGAGAGCGCAAAGTGGGAGCACAAGGAAAAAGTAGTTGAAGTGAATTTTAAATTAATCAAAGAAAAAAATTCAGTTTACAGAAAAACGAAAATATTAACTGGAAAAGTGCAACAAAAATGTTTTACATGCATTATTAACACAAACAATAACAATAACAAAATTGTTGTGCAAAATAAAAACATTTAAACCAGATACAGAAAATTTCGTTGCTTTCGTTCGAAGGCTCCAAAAAACAAAAAAAAGTAAAAATATGCATTGCTAAAGTAGTGCGAACGAATTTTAGGGAGAACCCTTAAATTGTAGGAGCAGTGCAGTTGGGGATATAAATTTCATATGTTATTTCAGTGCAAAGTATTTTGAGTGTTGAACGGAAGTTTGGCTGACTGCTTTAAAAAATAATATCAAACACCAAAATAGTTGCCAAAAGAAACAGCAAAATCATTGTCGCAGCAACTGTGGTAGCGGCAGCAACGCCAGCAGCAGCCACACCATAAGCAGCAGAAAAGGCATCTACAACCCCAACGCAACCAACAACGACGGCAGCGACGATAACAATCGACGCTTGAAAATGTCAACACTTCCGTTTTTGTTGAGCGTCGCCGATGAGCTCGATAACATCAACTCGCAGTCATATATGGACGACTTCGGGTTGGGCTTCCATCCGCACCGTCAATACTATCGCACACCCACCATCCAATTGTCCTTGCCCGCCAGTACCGACTGGATGGAACATGAGCGCTCCCAGCGCTGCCGTTCGCATAAATTCGTCTTCGAAACACAAAACAATCTAACGGCCACGGCGGAGGGCGATGAGGCGGATGACACCGATGAGGCTGGCAATGGTGGCCGTGGCGGTGTGCTAGACGGCGGTGCAGACAATGCGTTCACAGATCGTTATGGCAGTGGCGCAAGCACGTCTGCCGCCAGTCGTCAAAAATACACTTCCTTATTGAACTCGAACAACGATGGTATTGCTGACAAAGGAGTCGTCAGCGGCAGCGGTAAGAGCGGCAAAGGTGGTGACGACGATACCATCGATAATACAGTGCAGATGTGTAACTTGTCGAAAAAGTGTTGCAAAAACTACTATCGACGCGGTGACGAACCAACATCGGCTGCATTGGCGGCCAAGGGGAAATCTGCAGAGGGTGGCTATCGTTTGCATGCCAAGTGCATGGAAGGCGCTAACTCATCGTCGGATGAGAGTTTGCAGAAACCCACATCGTCCATAGAGTTTTTGACGTGCTTCCTGGTGAAAAAGTCGCGTGCACCCAAAGGTGCGGGCATCAGCGGTAGTAGCAAGAAATCGTCGTAGGACACGGTTTCGAAGCGTAGAAGCAATTGTTTCTGAATATGTTGGCGAGGGCAGGACGGCGACAATGACGGCGACGATGCACGCCGAAGTTATAGGGGATGGGCGAGTTGTTGGCGAGGTGTTTGCGGTGATTGTGGTGAGATTGAATGCCAGCGTTGAAGCAGTGAAGCGGAGGTCAGGTGAAGGCGATTGATGATTTACGCAGTCACGCGGTTGTAATGCAGCTACAGTGCAACGCAATTGGGCAACTGAGTAGTTGAGTAGCTGAAGAACTGAAAAACGAATTGACGCGTTTTCACACTTTATTTGGCAATGAGTTTGCGAAGCTGTCAAGGGTAAAATGCAAGGACTTTGGAGTGCCGACGGGAGGGAGGTTGAAAGATTGCGGCTGAAAGTAGTTGGAAAATAAACGCGTCTTCATGAAGGGCAGCCATACAGTTGGAAGTGTGAGTTCACAGCTAATCTCACACACATACGTATCTCAAATATTATACTTACACACACACATACATTATATACACATATTTTAAGAATAAGTATGTATATGCGCATGTATCAATTTGAAAATAGTTGTAAACAACAAAAACCAAAAAAAAAACCGTAGTAAATGTTAAGTGAATGACGGGAAAAATATTCATGTGGTGCCTAATCGTTAGTTTCGTAGTTAAAAAAATTGCCAGAGGCCGTAGAAAATTAACAGATAATGGCTGAAAAGGCTTTGTTTTTTTTTTGAAATATGGTAAGCTTTAGTGAATAAATGTTAATGGAATGCTTGTATGTGTAGTAGTAATATTTAAGTAATAGTGCAGACATTTACACATACATATGCAAGCGTAATTGTGGTGTTAACGAGGCGGTGTTTTGGTGTTAACGGGCAGGATGTGAAGTCAGTGAGTTGGTTTAAGTAACTTAAAAAGATGCTCAAGTGGGTGAAATGCATTTTAGTGTATTTTTTATATGCAGATAAATGTATTTTTTCTTCTAATTTAGCACGAAAAATGAAAAAATAATAAATCTGTTTTAGTCTCTGGGAATAAAAACAGAAGATTTTTAATATTCATTTTGGTCACTTTTGCAGAGAAAATAATTTGCAGCAATTGAAAAGCACTTCAATTTTGAAGTTTTTGGAACTCCGCAAGGGGAAGTATTACAGTGCCTTTTTTAAATTCAAGTAGATGTAACTCAAGTAACAACCAGATATGACAGATTTTCAAATAATTCTATTCTGAAGAGATTTTATATTACCTCGTGAGTACCCGTAAAGTGGTTCGAGGAAGATCTTTGAAAATTTTTAATTTCGAAAACGAAGCTTGCACGGTCTGCATGCAATTATTAGATAAAGAATAAATTTTTCATGCTACTTTAAAACTGGTTGGTGTTGCACTTGTTGGCGAATGGAAGTGAAGTATTAGAGAATTATTTTATTTTAATTGATTTTTCTTAATTTTGTTTAGCTTTATTTTATTTTATTTTATTTTGTCTTATTTTATTTTATTTTACTTCATTTTATTTTATTTTATATTATTTTTTTTTAATTTATTATATTTCATTTAATTTTATTTTATTGTATCCCAAAAAAGGAGTGTTTTACATTAATTGGCGACAGCTTAGCTGCAAGCCAATAATTTGTAACAGGTACAAAATATTACAATTAAATATATATATAAATATTATACAAAATAGTTAACAAATTTACTAACAAGAAAAACGTTTACTGTAAAAAGTTTCGGACTATATGACAATAATTGAGTAAAGCTGCTTTCTGCATGTCGAAAATTAAATATTCTGGGAGTTGAAGAGTTTTGACGTTGTCTGCTAAGTTTTTATGCACTAGTCCGTGGGCTGAGATGATTTATTTTATTTTATTTTATTTTATTTTTTTTATTATATTTTATTTTATTTTATTTTATTTTATTTTATTTTATTTTATTTTATTTTATTTTATTTTATTTTATTTTATTTTATTTTATTTTATTTTATTTTATTTTATTTTATTTTATTTTATTTTATTTTATTTTATTTTATTTTATTTTATTTTATTTTATTTTATTTTATTTTATTTTATTTTATTTTATTTTATTTTATTTTATTTTATTTTATTTTATTTTATTTTATTTTATTTTATTTTATTTTATTTTATTTTATTTTATTTTATTTTATTTTATTTTATTTTATTTTATTTTATTTTATTTTATTTTATTTTATTTTATTTTATTTTATTTTATTTTATTTTATTTTATTTTATTTTATTTTATTTTATTTGAGCTTAATCCATCTCGGCTATTGCCGGAGATTACACAAGCCGGATAAAATTTTCAAGGGATTGTGCTCTGGTGGAGCGTAGCCCAAGTTCTACGCCCATGCTTTAAATATTTAAAAATCTACGAACTATTGCACATGTGCCCAGTATGGTCGACTTCTGCATGTCTTCTAAGAGGTGTTGGCAGTCATACTTCTTCAAGTTTTTTATTAAATGCTTAGGCACTAATCCAGTGGACGATATAATTATTGGAATTATATTCACTTCCCTCGCTTTGTACATACGTTTCACTTCTATGGCCAAAGCTGCATACTTCGATACTTTGGTGGAGTATGTGCTTTGGATGTTGCGATTAAGGGGCACCGCTATATCGATTACTTCGATCGTTTTATTTGTCTTGTCGAACAAGATAATGTCAGGTTTGTTGGCAGCTGCTGTTTCATCTGTGGATATAAATCTGTCCCAGTACAGTTTAAAATTTGCATTTTCCAATATTGGCTTTGGTTCATATTTAAAATACAAGACTTCTGCTTGTAAGAGACCGTGTTTTATCGCAAGTTGTTGGTGGAGGATCTTTGCTATATTGTTATGTCTCATGACATATTCACGGGGGGCAAGTACGCTACATCCAGCAATTATATGGTCGATTGTTTCGCCGTAAATGCCGCACCTTCGGCATCTATCTTCTATTGCCTCGCCATGTATCGACCTTCGGAAATTCCTTGTTGGAATAACTCGGTCTTGGATAACTATTGCGAAACCTTCTGTTTCAGAAAATAGCAGTGGCAGCATCGATTTTGTATATTCTTAATATTTCTAATAGGTAATCATGCGGCATTGAATCAAAAGCTTTTTTGTAGTCAATAAACGCGACGCTTAAATTCCGCCTTCTTCTCAGAGCTACTCCTGTGATAACAGTGTCTATAATAAGCTGATCTTATTTTGTTTAATTTTATTTTATTTTATTTTATTTCATTTTATTTTATTTTATTTTATTTAGCTTTATTTATTTTATAAATATTTCATAATTGTGTGACATTAACTCGTAGACAGTAACTACAGTTTGCAACAAAATACAACTTTTCTTATCGCTCATGAGAAAATCGATCCATAATTCCTGAGTTCTTTCACGCAATAGACATAAACTCAATACTACAGTCTGCGAGAATGAGTTGGCAAAGACAAATAGTTTTTGGAGACCAAGTGTAAGTTGTAAACTCAGTAAAATTAAAAAAAATGTCATGAGAGAAATTTTGCATACAACCACAAAATTACAATAAAAAAGTGTAGTAAAATTTAAAAAAAAAAAATATAGTGGGGGAAATTGTCTATGCAAGTTCAAAATCTAATTTCACGACTAACAATTTTTTTCTTTTACCAAAAAACAGTTTTTTAAGTTGTAAACCCAGTTAAAAACAAAATATCATGTGAGAAATTTTCCATACAACGACAAAATCTAATTTTAGGCCCAATAATAACATTTTTTAGAAAAAATGGGAGCAATCACTCATAAATACGCTAATTTGTATTCGCTTTGCAATATTTTTTGGCTTTTATTTTAACAGAAAAGTAAAAGCAGACCTTTTTGAAAATAAAATATATTTCACGTTGTCTAGACGCGACTACAGTAGATTTTAGTTTACATTTTCTTTTTCTTTGTTTTTTATGTATTTTTCAATACTTTTTTGATAATAATTTTTTTATCCAAAAATTTTTTTCCGATACAATTTAATGAAAATATATTTAATACCATGTCGGATAAGGTTATTTTTTGGCTAAAATTTTTTGGCGGGGCTAAGATCTAGGTATCTTGGCTCTTCCTTCTTTGCACCGCCTGCTGATATAGCTGGCGTTGACATTAAAAATCTGATGCAACTTCATCAGCAGCATAAAGCGATTGACGCAGACGCAGCACAGTCATCGTTCGTAATTCACACACTCTTAATCCATCCTCCTAATCATTCCACCACCACCTCCCCTCCGCCCTCTCCTTTCATCCCATCGGTTTTCTCCTTTAGCTTAGCTCCTTCGCAATGGTATCACAAAGGACGAATCCGTGTATCTTCGTCCAAGTGTGCCCATTTCATGTTCAAGTGTAACCATTCCAATCTAACCTATTGAGAATCGACAAAATTGCGTAATTTGTAAGACCAACAACTTGTGTTAAGGGGTTACATGGGTTTCGTCGGGTAAACAAAGGCCTATTTTCAATATTTTTTTTATGTAAAAAATTATTTGTTTAATTCAAATATTTTTCTGTCTTATAGATACATATTTAAAGAATAATTTCTGAAATTTTCAAAAAAAAAAAAAAATTAAAACTCCTCCATTGCGACGTCATTTCCGTCCGCGTTGTCAGCATATCTCCTGACAGGATCATCAAAAATGAAAAAACGAAAATAAGTTTTTTAGTTAAGACCATAAACTCGTGCTTAAGGGGGTCTTCTACCGTCGCGCCTTAATCTCGGGCCTATTTTTGGGAATTAATTACAAAGCAACCACTTGAGATAATGAAATCAGATTTTTTTATTTAATTTGCACAAGTTTGCACTATTTAAAAATATATTTTTCAAATCGAATTCTTTGGCCCTGTGTCCTTGAACCGTCCTCGAGGTTGCCCTTGTAAAAATGTCCTAGGCGACTTTGTGGCACGCGATCGACCATTTTACTTATCTGAAATCAAAAAATTTTTTTTTTTTATCATAAAGTGTAGCGTTGGCTATGTTTTCCCAGTGGCGATTTTAAATATTTTGAAATTTGTAAAAAATGCGTGATTTTAAAAAAAAAGTTTGAAAATTTCCTCTTTTTTTTACACTTTAGAGGCCCGCAAAATTAAACTAATCAAAAATTGAAAAAAGTGGTCTGGGAAAACATAGCGAGATGTTCACTGAATAACTGGAAAAAAGATGGAATGAATTCGACAAATATTTATAGTAGATGTGTGACCAGAAAGTTGAAAAAAGTCAACTTTCGGGAAAAGGCGTTTAAAGATAAAGAAACGCTCGAAAATGCCACGCGCATGCATGTATTCTCCCCGAAATGCTCATGAAGGAACATGTTTTTCATAAAACCCTCTTTATAGCATACTCTTAACATTAGTAGCTTTTAAAAAATCTAAAAAAAAAAAAATCGATTTTTTCAAACCGTGACGGTAGAAGACCCCCTTAAAGGAAGGAAAGAAAAAAAGTAAAAATTGGAATTTTGGCAGACATTTTCCCAAAAAAATGAAAATTTCGGTCAAATTTGCTTGACATTTTGTTTTTTTAAAATAGTTGTAATTGAGAAAAAAATGCTTCGTCCAAGCACGAGTAAATTGTATCTCGAATACCTGTGTAAAATGTCATCAAGATCGGTTGAGTAGTTTTCGAGAATATTTGACAACCGTATTTGAAAACACGGTTCCGCGTTTTAAGTTTTGAGTAACAATAAAAGTGGCTTGGAGCGCACACCTTCCGAATGTTGTATATCCGAAACTATTATTCGGATCGTGTTGGAAATTTAGGATAATATACTTGAGATGTTGTGGAATTTAATAAGCTAAAAAAATCGATTTTTTTGAACCCACGAAACCCATGTAAGAACCCATTAGCAACTTTCTGTAGTAGCTGACATCTGAACGAAGCTCTGCCATCAATTAATAAATTTCTTATTTATTTCTTTGTTCACAAATTCAAAAAAAAAAAACTAAATTTAAAAACTACATAGCTGAAGGGCCTACAAAAAGTGACGCCTAGATGTCACAAGTGAATAATTCCTAGACGGTAGCTTTTTTTAAAGTGCAACAAATGCGATGCTGTCTTGTGCATTCCTATTGAATCAAAAAACTACTTCAGAGATTTTCATTATAAATCAAATGACTAAAATTGTGGTGTGCCAATTTTTTTTAGTTTTTTCTTCTTTTTATATTGCAAGTATCATTTTTGGCTTTATTTATATATTTTATATATAAATTAAAATTATTTATCTATATGAATTTGAAGTATGCAATTTTTATTTCATATATATGAAATTTTATTTATTGAAAAAAGTTAATTACTGAAACAAATAAAAATTGAAATATGAAACAAAACCAAATTCTAGCATTTTTCTTTGTCATTAACAAAATTTGTATGTAATGGATACATTCCAGAAAACATATTTAGCGTACATTTTTTATTAATCAAATAGTGAATCATATTTCTAGCACCAATACGAGCAAGAATTGAAGGAATTGGATTTTTAAATCTACCAGTTAAAAACTTGTAGCGAGAGCATTAAGGAAATTAATAAATGAAACATCCATCTGATTCTCTATTGTGTTTAACGTAAAGTTATAGAAAATGGTGAGGTTCGTGCATGCAGTTTTACCCGAATAGAATACACGTTGCTGTGCGAAAATGTGTACTTTGAATGCAGTCAATAAGTAGTTAATAACGAATTTATCCAATTTATTTCGATATTTCTGAGAGTTTTACGATTGGCCTGGTGTTTTCTACGCGATTTCTTACACCTCGTTTGTAAATTGGTGAAGCAAAAGTAATTTCCTATTGACCGAGAAAACGCTTCTTGAAGATTTAAGTCAGTGGTATTTTCAAAACAAAGAATTCGCGCAGTTTTTAAGGAACGGGGCGTGAATAAATCATAGCCTGCCCCTTTGGGAGCTACAAGAGTTTGCAAAGGTTGTATCACTTCTGCTTCGGCACAAATATAAATTTACAACCATATGGGGGCCTAAGCGAAATTATGAGTTTAAAAAACTACCTAAAAGCTGCTATTTTGGGCATGAAATGAAATTTTGAAGGTGTAAGGGACAGTTTTGCAATTAAAGTTTTCCTTAGTTTTAATAGATCTCTAAATTTTTCTTAGTTTTAATAGACCTGGAAATTTTTCTTAAATTTAATAGATCTGGAAATTTTTCTTACAGATCTAGAAATTTTTCTTAGTTTTAATAGATCTGAAAGTTTTTCTTAGTTTTAATAGTTCTGGAAATTTTACTTACTTTTAATAGATCTGGAAATTTTTCTCACTTTTAATAGATCTGAAAATTTTTCTTACTTTTAATAGATCTGGAAATTTTTCTTAGTTTTAATAGATATGTAAATTGTTATTATACTTTCACAAGACATTCTTTTTATGTGTCTATAGGTTTGTTCATGTAAAAATTATTTAGTAGTTTTCCAGCAACTTAAGTTCCGAGAAATCACTCTCAAAGAAAAAATATAAAAAAAAAGTACATGAACGCAAAACCAGCAAAAATTTTCCAATTTGAAAAAGAAGGAAAAAGAACAAAAAGTAGAATTTTTTTTAATAAGCTACCTCGTACTAAATAAAAAAATTAAGCAAATAAAATGCAAAATAACAAGCTTAGCATCACACGGTTTTAGTTTGTCCACAATATTTTTTTCCCATTTCATCATCGGTGCCATATGAAAACTATTCCATCAGCAATTTTATTGTCGTGGCAATTACAACTTTCTTCATATTCTCCTTGCTTCCGTCTATTGCCAAATTAGCTGCAGCAGCGGTGACTGGAGGCTGTGGCTCAAAAGTACATACTTCTAAAGGGTGGTTAAGTTTCAAGGGCCGATGTTGATTTTGAATAAAATTCAATTTCTTTAAGAAATTATTCTCATTTCTCTTTATTATGATAATATTGGTATAATTCAATTACGCATAAAACAAAATATCGGCCAAATGGCCGCACACCTCCATCCGATAATCCAAATTTTCGATAACGCTGAGGCATAATTGAGGTTCTATGCCGTTAATGTGCCGAATTATCTCATCCTTTAGCTCTTGAATTGTTGCTGGCTTATCGACGTACACCTTTTCTTTCAAATAACCCCAAAGAAAGAAGTCCAACGGTGTCAAATCACATGATCTTGGTGGCCAATTGACATCGCCGCGACGTGAGATTATTCGAGCATCAAATTTTTCGCGCACAAGAGCCACTGTTTCGTTAGCTGTGTGACAAGTGGCATCGTCCTGTTGTTCACATCCATATCTTCCAATTCGGGCCATAAAAAGCTCGTTATCATCTCACAATAGCGAACACTATTCACAGTAACTGCCTGCCGGCCTCATTTTGGAAAAAATACGGCCGAATGATGCCGCTGGCCCACAAACCGCACCAAACAGTCACTCTTTGTGGGTGCATTGGTGTTTCGGCTTTCAAGTAACCCCAAAGAAAGAAGTCCAACGGTGTCGTTGACGTTTAGGTGTGGTTCACATTCAACATCGGTCCTGAAATTTAACCAACCTTTATATCATTGGACGATTCATATTTAGTATCAGACTTCAAATAAGCTTAATAAATTTTGTCTTATATATATTTACTTACATTCTCCATTTTAGTCATGATTTTTCTTTAAATTTAGAGTTTTGACTCAATTCGCAAATTTTCATTCAAGTTTACTTTTATTTACTTTGCGATTAGCTGTTTTTCTCACTTGCTTCTTACAAGTAAAGATTTATCCAGTTAAAACTTGAAAATTTTCCTCAAAATGTCATGTCATTTTGCTCTCTCACTTTCCCCTATTTTGCAAGTTTTTTGGATACATGAAATTTGATAATTTGTATCGAAGCAACTGTTACAATTTTTTTGCGTCTTTCATTTGTAAGAAAACATTTTTTTGAAATTTTCAGCCGAGAGTGGGGTGCTCTCTGCTTTACTTAACTTTAGCTTGCTTTTGAGCAAAGAAAACTTTGCTGTTTATGCTTAATTCGAAAAGGCGCATGTAACTATTTTCGAGTGCATTAAAAATTTTTCGAGTGTATTAAAATTTCACCAGGAGGATGGTTCCGTGTGTAGAAGTTCACGCAAGTGGCGAAAGTCTTTGATTGTCATTCACCTGGGAGTGGCCAGGACGATTCTTCTGCCTACAGTTCAAGCAGCTTACAACTTCCGGGCGTCGCCAGAGCCTCTTCATAATCCACCAAAACATCATGCGCCGTCTCGCACAACACACATAATAAAGATGAAAGAAATATTTAAATGTTTCCCAAAATATGATCATTTGGCGTATCAGCAAATAACAAAATAAAAAGTAAAAAAAAAAAAACAATTTTTGTACCTTCTTTTATACCAAGAACCAGATGTATATACATATATGTATGTGTTTTTATACCAGTACGTAAAATAAATTACTTAGAGCGAATTATTGCACACATTTAAGCCTCAAATACATAAAATTAGAATAAAAAATAATATTTACGAAAATAAAGTAAAAATACGTAAGATCACACAAGCTGCAGCGCTGAAGTAGTTTAGTTGGATTTAATAATAAAAAAAAAATAGATTCTATATTAAAATATTGTATTTAAAGAAAATTCAAGCGTAAACATACTCGTACACGAGTATATACAAACACACATAAGGTTTTGAACAAATGAAGATCTGAAAAGGGCATTGCATTACATTGAAGAGCCATCACGGAAGAATTAAGCAGGCAGGTAGTTGGCTGAAAGGCGTAGACGCTTAACCTTGCTCCATTTAACACACTCGCATACATACCCATTTACATATGTATGTATGTATGCATGCATGTAAACAGATATTGAATTGTAACAAAGTAGCGACAGTTGTAGCGGTAATCGCATGCCAACCCTTAACTTTTCGAATTTAAAAAATGCTTATCATTGTTGTCGATTTTTTAATAGCCTCTGCTGCAGACATTTGCAGTGGTGCAAAAACAAATCGCAGTGCGAGCAAAAGCAATGCGGTGAAGTGGTGAATCACCTGGAAAGTCTGTCAGTTGCGTCAGTCAGAAAGTCATTTAAGCGCGAAAGTTTGACGTTGACGTTGACGTTGTTGATTTAATGGCAGTAAAATTACGATTTGACGAAATCAATTTCGTTCATTCAAGCGAAATTTTTCAGGTACACATACACACAAACACACATGCACATGTATGTAGGCATGCATGTTTGCTATTGTGTATGGATTGTTTGCATAAATGTAGTTTGTTTGTGAGTGCAGTGAAGCGCTGCAATTCAGCAAGCGAATCACACGAAATGCAATCTTGCGCTATGCCTGTATGTACATATGTATGTGTGTGTTGGCATGTAATCGATGTCACTATTTCGAAAACAAACTTACCCGTAAATAAATCAACATATGTGTGTGTGTGTATGCACATACATACACATGTACATCTCCTCTATACTACGAAGTGAAGCAATGCATAATAAATAAATGGTCTAAATGGGGAAAAATTAAGTAAATAGAGTAAATCAAAGTGAAATTGCAAACCAATAACGAACATAAACAAATAAAATGCAAAAGAGCAATGAATGCCAAAACAAAGAAAACGCTGCAAACAAAAACCACATACACTCACACTCTCATGCATATGATGCGAGTTACACTTCTATAGATTTAAATTGTATGTGTGGCAACACTGAAATGACTTTCATGCAAACTACAAGCCAGAATGAAGCAAAAACAAAAGCGTTTAAGGCCGGCTTATCACGGCTTTAAATAGAAAATAAAAAACAAAAGACCAAAAAACCAAAAAACAAAAAACAATGCAACCAACATAAATGAAAATAAACAACAAAAGCAATACAAATAATGCAATATACCCGTATGTATGTAAAGCGGCATAGAAACTGCTGAAATATTTAGTCAAATACAGTGGGATGCAAAGAAAACCCATGAAACCAAAGTAAACTCACAAAATAATAACATAAAAACAAAGAAAACAAAAGGAATCAGCAAAGTGTAAATGAAGGATATGCTGCGCTTATTATTGCCATATTAAAGCGAATGGCTAAAGAGAGCAGCAAGCAATATTTACATAAATTTATGTAAAAAACTATGTATGTATCTATACAAATTTTAATATTTTTTTTTAATAGAAACTTCGATATATTACGTGTGCAACTAAGTTCTCGCTGTTTTTTTTGATGAGAATACAACTGTAATCTGAAAACATGTTTACAAGAGAATCATTGAAAGTATTGCCCATCGCTGGCTATTACTTTTTCCCATCTTTCTGGTAGTTCTCGTATACCGTCGCGGTAAAACTGTTTATCTTTTGAGGCTATCCACGGATCAAGCCATTTTTTGATGTCTTCATATGAATGGAACTGCTGCTCAGCCAGACCATAAGCCGTCGATCGGAACAGGTCGGACGGCGCAATGTCTGGAGAATATGCCGAGTGGGGTAGAATTTCCCATTTTAGTGTTTCCAGGTAGGTTTTAACGGTCTTGGTAACGTGACGCCAACCGTTGTCATGCTGGGGAATCACTTTTGAATGCCCCTCCGCGTATTGCGGCCGCTTCTCGCGCAGTGCTCGGCCCAATCGCATCAATTGAAGTCGATACCGATCCCTAGTGATGGTTTTGCTTGGTTTTAACAGTTCATATTTTTTTTTTTTTGTTTTTTGGTGGGTGAGGTAGGGTTCAAAATGCCTTTGCACTTACAGCGACCGTCGTCTACTGCGTCGTGTGGTGTGGCCACTAAAACGATCCCTCCTCTCCTTTTGGGGAGACACCCTTCCTGGAACTGCTTTCTATATTACTTCGGGAGGGCCCAGAACGGCATCCATAAAGGACCAACTCTATTCAGCCACGTCTGGATCCACCATATTTGTAGCCAGCTTTCATGCTATAGGCTGGTCTTTTATATCTCTATCTGTGCGGCTTCACTTTGTTGCACTGTGTCGAGGTCAATCTTTTGTTTTCGTAGTACGTTCTCGGTGTATTTCTTTACCGCGTTTCAGCTGTCCCCACGTTCGAGCATTTCGCTGATTATGTTGCTCGGTGCGATGTCGCCAATCTGCTCCCTCAGAGAATTTCTTTCCGCGAGCCATTTGTCACAACTAAAAAATCGACTTTGCAACTGCAGCATGGTTTGGCGTCTCCGTTCTGGAAAGCTAGTGATGACATGTTTCTTCTTGGAGTCCCACGCATCCATTCGTTCCCGGACTATGAGGTCAATAGGTATCTGACAGTTCATAATAAATAACACCAACTTGGTCCCACCAAATACATAGCGTAACCTTCACAGCGTGAATATTCGGCCGTGGCGACGACTTAAAAGCATGGCCGGGCAGTCCCCATGACATTTTTTCCTTTGGATTGCTGTAATGAATCCATTTTTCATCACCCTTTACGATGCGATGAAGAAAACCCTTCTTTCTTCGCCGCTGGAGCAGTTGTTCACAGGCGAAAAAACGACGTTCAACATTCCTTGGTTTTAACTCATAAGGAACCCAAGTCCCTGTTTCTGAATCATTCCCAAAGCATGAAATCGTTTGGAAATGGATTTGTGGGTAACTCCTTATACTGAAGCAAGCTCTTCTTGCGTTTGACATGGATCCTCATTGAGCAATGCCTCCAATTCAGCGTCTTCGAAGGTTTTTTGGCCTTCCTTTACGCGGACGGTCGTCAACATTAAAATCACTGTCTTTGAAGCGATGGAACCAATCTCGGCACGTTGTTTCACTTAAAGCAGCATCTTCATAAACTTTTTGTAGCTCTCGATGTGCTTCAGCCGCCGTTGTTTTCGAATGAAAGAGGAAAATCAACACATCCCACAAATGACGATTATTCGGCAAAAAATCAGACATTTTCACGAAACCAAAAGTATATGATACCAAAACAAAATCACTAATGTGTCGAAGCAGTTTGTTTACCATATCTCTATTGCTTTATGAGGTTAGGTTTGGTAGAATCGACTAGCACACACTGCTGGCGGCATCTACTGACAAACCGCGGGAACTTAGTTGCGCACCTAATACATATAATATATGAAAATGTATACAAGTATAGAGGTCTCCGCCTTCCACGCCACTCATGCATGATTGGCTACCAGGTTTGCTATTCAGCTAAGGTGAAAAAAATTGTGAGGCGAACTTTGGCTGCCGCGTCTCTTGGGATATTCTGCAGCCGAATTTTCAGTCATTTATCAGTCGTTAATCAACGACAACGGAGAAACCTGAGCAATGGCTGCGTTGACTTTTTTCGCTTATCACTCACATTATTCCCTCCAACGTGTATATCAGTAATACAATCTCAGTTGTTTCGTAAACGATTCGTTTTGTTACTAAAGTCAGCTGATTCTGTCAAATTCGCTCAGAGCCGAATAACAGTCTGCTACGTAGCACACGTGACTCTCTATTGTTTTTTATTATCCATCATTAGCCAGCGAAAGCTTTTAATACTCTCGATAGTATCCGATAATTTTTCTTATTTTTGCCTCTCAGCTTCTACTATATTTGTTTTATATTCAATAATTTAAAGTTTTGGTGTATTTGCTATTATTTAATATACCTAAATTGTGATTTAGATATATCAAACCTTAGGCCTCTTCAATTCGCCCAGCGCTAGCAAGTGGCGAGTAAATGAAACAACTGGCATAAATAACCGTTTGCTGGTAGCGCTGGAAAGAGCTGCCAAAAATTATATTTCTCTGGAAGCACTTAATCAGTATTAGTAATACCGCGTTCGTACAGGGAACCATTTGTTGCTTCAACTCGTTAGTGCCGATTTACACGTGGAGACTGGTTTGATGTTTCATTAGAGGTCACACAGGCAAAACTGTTTTGGGCAGCATTCGTTGCTTTTGACGTTTACTTCTTTAGCATCTCCTGGTTGGGATATATTCTACAATCCGTGGAAATGTAAAGCGGAGAACGTTCGTCAACAGTTTCTTAAATATTTCAATGGAGAAAGCCAACTGGTTTGGTTAAATAATGAATAATTTGTTTTTATTTATTTTCATATAAATTTTTGTACTTGTACTACTTCATATCTAAATACTTAACTTGAAATGGAAAAAAATTTAGAATTCAACATAAACATTTCCCATAAGTTTTTCAAATTGAACCTACTTTAATAGCAAAAATTAGCGTGTATTTCCCAACCAGAGCTTAGATGTTTATTACCGTTGATTTCTTTCGTCTCAGAACTTTCTCCCACAAAAGAAGAAAAGGAATGATTAAACTGTCGAAAATTGTTTTGCAATCAAATTTAAGACTGAAAATACGAATAAGAAGCACAAAGCGTGCTGCCAGTATGGGAGATAAAATTTCCTCCCTCTCCTCCGTCTGTCCTTCTCCCACGAACAAAATGTTACTCTTCCAAATATTTTCCTGTGTAAATGGGATGCTCGGCCTCTGTCAACACGCGTTGTGTTCTCGTTCTTTTCAATGGTGTTGTTGACTGTAAATCAAAAACTAATCAATTGCAAGCAATGAAGTTGCCGTGTGTGACTACGACGGGCAGCACTAAAAGAGAAATCGCAAAGTTGAAGCAAACAAATTTGCTCTGCATGTGAACGCGGTCTACTGTGGCTTATTTGAGAAAGTAACTCAGAAAAGAGAGTTGGCAGCTTTGAAAATAATGAGTTATACCAGCTAGCGACAAATTTTGCTCGATAACTTTGTTGCTACTTTCACATACAAAAATTTCGTCAAGTGCGCAGAGCTCAGAGATAGCGAGCAGAGTATTGGCGAATCGAAGGCGCCTCGTATTTGATTAAGTGGAGATAACCACTAGTAGTTGCCGAATTTTTTGTGTTTTGAATCAATTATTTCGGATGGCTTTCGTCACAGAAATAAGCAAAACAAAGGCGCTTTCAAAAGTGATGTCTAGACGCCTACCTTTGAAATTTGTCTAGTAGACAGATGTACTATTTTACACGAAAAACGCATTAAAATTATTGAAACTTGTTATGAAATTAAACATAACAAAATCCTTGATTTGGTGGAAATAATCATCCGAATGAGTCGACAATTCAAAGGTTGGTGAACAAATTTCAAGAATCTAGTTTTGTTGGATACAGAAAAAGGAGTGGCAATCCAAAAACTGGACGCTCTGCTGTAACGCAAAGTATTAAACAACCTTCAATATCGACATTTCGACGTTCTCAGCAAAGTGGCATTCATGAATTGACTGTGATGAATTAATTTTAAAATTTGTCTCTATCAGCTAATAGTAGCGATTTATATTATTTTTTCCCAGCATAAAATTTATTTCTTTACTTAAGAGTGTCTAAAATAAGAATGAGGCAAAATATAGTAGAAAAGGAAATGTCATAGAACAAAAACCCGTTAACTGATTGATCGAATATTATAAAAAATATTAACGAATGCAGATAAACCCGCCAGAATCGTACTAGCCTGTACTGTCTAGAAAGGAAAGCGGAATATCGAAGGCATACTGACAGGCCAGAATTTGTTGGCGGCAAACGCATACAAGATGGGTGTCTCCAAACAATGATAGCTGCAGATTTTGCAATGAACTAGAAGAGAGGGAAACTCTTGAACACCTTCTATGTTCGTGCACTGCATTAGCTAGAACCCGAATGAAATGTTTAAGAGCTCTACAATGTGAGAGGTTAGAATGTCTGTCGCTGTTAGATCTTCAAAGATTACTTAGATTCGCAAAAGGCGCAGGCGTATTACAAGAAGGCTATGTACAAGAAAACGTAAGGGTCAAGCTCCATCTGGTACCGCTAAGAACCAATAAGTCTATGTGACGGCTTTCAGCCAGCCAGGACAACCTAACCTAACCGAACCATTACCTGCTTCTATGTAACCTTCTTTTCGCATTACATTTTCAAAACTACCGTCAATGTATCGTTGGAATCTTCTAAACTGTAGATCACTAGCACTGTTGTCTACTACTGGTAGCCTATGACCTCTATTACATACATACATACATACGTATGTTATGGATTGAAAATTCAATATGCTTAAGATTACGTACAGAAAAATGTATTTTCAAGCAGCACAAGACCGACTAGAATCGCAGCTGCTTTATAATGTTAACAAAACTTTTTTGAAAAAAAAAAAAAAAATTGCAAATGGATTTTAATAAGTACTTATACAACATAAATGGTCGTAGAATAAGTAAAAAACAAAAAAATAATTTCGATCTCGTTTCATGAGGTTCAAACTTATATACTTCTATACACGTAAATATTATGTTACCGGTATGTATAAAGGGTATTCATTTAAGCGTCTAAATTTACGAAGCAGTGAAAATTAAATCTCTATACGCACTGCAATTCCCTTAGACAGCAACTCTGCCTTCGCTTCAGCAGACACAATTTTTGTAAGCCACTTCTCGAATATAAATTTTGACCGCTGTTTTACGAGCATTATTTGGGCTACGAGGTATTTAAGCGTTTAGATGAATACACCTATTGCAAAAATAAAAGTAAAAATAGAAAAAATTACAAAAAAAAAAATTAAAATATAATACAATAAAAAAAATAAAACAGAATTAAAAATAAAAATAAAAATACGAAATAAAATTTTTGGAGGCCACTAAAACAGTTTAAATCGCATGAGCAAAATATAAATAAAATTTGGAAAACAACAACATTAAAACCCAAAAGTAAAATAAGAATAACAGATATTCAAAAGTATTTAAACATTTTAAAAAATGCTAATAAATGTACCCATACGCATAATTAGTAAAGTTTGGAGCATCCCTAATAATCCATTCTTGCCATTTGTAACTTTAATGGCCAACAATTATATTAATTTTTTTTTTTTTGTCAAAGTAAAATAGCAGAATGGTGAACACTTTGGTAGAATTTTCAACAACTGTTTATTTTTGGTTACACATACATACATACGCACTCACATATACCCATTTATATAAAGGGTGGTTAAGTTTCAAGGGCCGGTATTGATTTCAAATAAAAGACAATTTTTTTATAAAATTATTGTCATTTCTCTCTACTATGATAATATTGATGTGGCTCAATTACGAATAGAACAAAATATTGGCCAAATGGCCGCTGCGGCCTCGGCGGTATGCCTCTATCCGATGGTCCAAATTTTCGATGACGCTGAGGCATAATTGAGGTTCTATGCCGTTAATGTGTCGAATTATCTCATCCTTTAGCTCTTGAATTGTTGCTGGCTTATCGGCGCACACCTTTGCTTTCAAATAACCTCAAAGAAAGAAGTCCAACGGTGTCGTTGCCGTTTAGGTGTGGTTCACATTCAACATCGGCCCTTGAAATTTAACCACCCATTAGTTTCTTGGAATCACCTGACCGGCACAAAATTGAAATTATATATTCATATCATAAGGTATAAAACAAGGCAATCTGGTACGGAAAACTAGCCATCGATTGTGAGGAGAAGTCTTTTAGTATTTTTTTTTTTTCAGTTATTCAAACGTGAATCATTTATGCGAAATTCTTTGCTATCTACTTTGGATATGTCAACATTTCGGACATTCACATCAAAAAATTCCACGTAGCTCTGTTATGACGTTTCCTCATGTTCTATGTTCCATGTATCCTTCATGAGCGAATGAGTTCAATGGCTCGTCTTAATTTTTTCTTGGCAGCTTCTCAAGTAACCATCACTCAATCTAACGCTCATAAGTACGAGCACTTCAGCGCAAACAAATTTTGAAAGCTGCAGCTTTCTTCTCTGCAGGTGCGGTATCTGGCTGAGGTATTAGGGCATTAGGTATTTTTTCTTGGGAGTAAATATTTTGCTATGAAGATTTTTGGCACGTGAAAGCAATGTTATTTGACTTAAGGACTTCACTTGCACCTTTCTTTCATCTGTTGAAGGAATTTGGTCTACAACACTTGGACTCCTCATTTTAGGAGCAATTGAAATCTTTTTCTTTCTTCTTTCTTATTTCCCTGCCGAGCATGAAAAAAATGTATAAAAATATATAATTGGCGCTTATACTCTTTTTGGGTGTTTGACCGAGCGTCTGCTCATATTTGTGGTGTGCGTCTTAATATTTTTCCACAAATCGAGGACCTACAGTTTTATGCCCTGCACCTACAGTTTTATCCTCTGCACCTCTACATTGGCCAAGATGGGGGTTCCGGTGCTTCCCCACCCTCCCTACAGCCCAGACCTGACCCCTGCGGACTTCTTCTTGTTCCAGCGCTTGAAAAGAAAGCTGAAGGGGAGGCGTTTCGACTCCATCGAGGCGATCCAAAAAACTGTGACAGCCGAATTGAACGCGATTCCGGCGGATGTGTTTCAAAAATGTTTCCTGCAGTGGAAGGACCGCTACCAGCAGTGTATTGACGCTCAAGGGTCCTATTTTGAAGAATATTAGTTGTATAAGCCAAAAGGTTTAATAAAACTGCTTGAAAAAAATAAGGCTCATTACTTTTCATTCAAACCCTGTGTGGCCGCAAATGAACAAGAAAAATGTAAAGGAACTGTTTAGCCTTTCAAGAGAGAATATCTCGAAGGTCGTGACTTGTATAACCGGCCGTTGACTATTTGGCAGGCATTTCTTGAAGCTAGGATTTTTCTTCCATGAATGGTGTAGCAGATATAGAGATGAGGAAGAGGAAGAAACAGTTGAGCACTTCCCTAATTAAGGCTGGACGATCTTAATTAAAATTGGAGCTGGTTTTCTAGGTTTTTCAGTTCTCTTACGGAACTGTTTGGCGTGGGAGCAGTCCTGCATTTCATAAGAGCCACAAAATGGTTTCAGAAAGAAAAATAAATTAGGTTCCCGTGTTGCACAGTGATTTCATAACGGCCGAACAGACCGACTACCAGTATAACCCAACCTAACTATCTACCAGATTGCATAATAATAATAAAAAAAACATTTATTCCAACAATACTTCTGTTATCATTTTTAGTTCTCAGGTTATTATAAAACACCCCTTATAAGAAAATATCACTTTGAATATGCGGCAACTTACTAGACGGATCTTTAACGATAAAAGTAAGCGCGAATGATTTGAGAATTCCTGACAACAAAGCGTAGTTTTTTGAAGTAAAATTTACTAATTTATATCAGCCAGTGATAATTACAATAATTTGTATTCTTATTTCTTAACTCAATTAGTTGCAATATTCTGATGCAATCACAACGTATTTTTTTTTTGTAATTTTTAGTTCTTTTTGTTTCGATTCAAACAGCTGGATCACGAATTCTATCACCAGCAAAGCCGGCAACAAATCATTAGCGTTGCCTGGTCATATCGTACACCCATACATACATGGCTACCAATACATCAACATAGTCAATATTAGTAAACTAACTTAAACATGTTAACATATTGTTAAACAACATACATCAGTATGTAAATGATAGTTTTTCGAAAAAATGTTAACACTTATAAAAATAAACGAAATTTTATTAGTAAAAATTGTGAAATATTATTATATACATATAAAAATATTACAATAAAGTATTTAATACTTGTAAGTTGAACTTTTAATTAAATATATAAACTCCAATGAGAAAGAAAATACCTTAGAATTAAGAGTAAATCAGATGTATAGTCATAAACAAGTGTCTACAATGCAACATTTCTTTTTGGTATTCTAAAATACATTCTAAATATATAATCGTATATCTACATATCTACATATGTGTGTGTTTACATAACTGTCTTACTTTTTACTAAACATCAAAGAGTTTAAACTTTCGATAGTAGATGATTTCTCCAAAATAGTTGCTTATGCGCAGCGCAAACAAACACGTCAAACAAAAGCGCACAGTGAGTGCCACTGAAAATGGCACAGCTTTAGTGGTGCCATATCTTGAATGCTAAAACTTTGGTTTTTCGGTAGTTTATTATAAAAATACATTTAATTTTCTAATAAAAACAATATAAATGACAGTTCCAAACAAAAAAAAAAAACGGTTCATTTTCTAATAAAAAAGCAGCTCCAAACTTCCTAATTCTTAGAAAATATTGGGAAAATTTGCTCAAGGTATTTAAAATTTTAATCATATTTTTGGATACGCAATTCAGTAGCTTATTCAGTTTTAATGCACTATTGCGCAAGTTTGAAGTATTGAAGCTTAGAAATCATGCAGCAAAATAGCAAAAATTGCGTCAAAGTTTGAAATTAAAATTTATATTATTATATTATTTATAATTTTTTATGAGTATTTTCAAAAAATTGTATATTAAAAATACACACCATTTTTGTGTTTTTCTTTTTCTAAACTTCAAACTTAAAAAGTTGATTCATCTTTATATTTAAATTTCCCACTGATATTTCTGTGTGTGGCGGTCGTCGTAGCCGAATGGGTTGGCGCGTGATTCCAATTCGGTGGTGTTCAGCTTCAAAAACCCAGATATGAAACAACAAATGATGGAAGCACCATTTTTCTAATAGTGGTTCCCAATCGGCACCTGGGAGTGTATTTCTGCCACGTAAAAACCTTTCATACAAAGAAAACCCTCTGCCGTTCAGAATCGGCTTAATAATGTAAGTCAGGTCCGTCCACTTGTGGAACAACATTAAGACGCACGCCACGGTACGTCGGCCTAGGTACGTCGAAGGACTGCCACTTCTCCTAGCCTAACCTATATTAACGAATTGTATGTATACTGCGATTGAATTCAGCGTAATAGCGGAAACCAATAGAAGGTGGTGTCTAACTACTAACTGT
This sequence comes from Anastrepha obliqua, assembly GCF_027943255.1. Classification (NCBI taxonomy): domain Eukaryota; kingdom Metazoa; phylum Arthropoda; class Insecta; order Diptera; family Tephritidae; genus Anastrepha; species Anastrepha obliqua. The sequence continues at coordinate 14,295,526 of NC_072894.1, forward strand.
AGGGCCTCCAAAGCGCTTTGGCCCAAACTGAATCTTAAAACTTAAAAGGACAAAATGTCTGCTTGGATTTAACGGATCACCTACCAGCGTCCTCACAGGTGTTACAACGGGTTACTGCCCTATTACCACCCTAACCAGTGGAATGGATGTACCTCACAATGCCTGCTGCAGGAGTTGGGGAGGTGAAGAAAACATTGGGACGGTGCAACACCTCCTCTGTGAATGCCTTACACTTCTAAGCAGACGTGCAAAATATCTTGGCGATTATTTTCTCGAGACCTGGGAAATTTGCAAAATGTCTCACAGGATGGACAAGTCGCCTTCTTGAAAAGATCTAATTAGTTTAAGCAACTTAGTTAGGGGATGAAAATTAAATGCGGTAATGGCCTTAGGGCCACCGAGAGTCTTGTCTGAGACAAGCACACTGGTTAACCTAATCTAAGCTAATCTAACTAAGTGTCACTATGCTATGGGAGAAATGGTAACTGTTTTTCAAACGGAAATGTTTGCCATTCTGAAAGTAGCCGAATGGATAATCGAGAGGAGATGGAGAGGGACACAGATTGGAGATTTCAGTGACAGTCAGGCTGCAGTGAAGGCCCTGGCACTAAAATAGGTTCGGAAGGCGCTTGGTACTTAAACGATAGTAGTAAGTATCATTACGCTATGGGAGGATTGGCAACTGCTTTCCAAAAGAAAATTTTTGCCATTCTCAAAGAAGCAGATTGATAAATTGAGAAGAGCTGAAGCGGAAAACAGATCGAAGTCTTTAGTGAAAGTCAGGCTGCTCTGAAGGCCCTGGAGAACGCGAAGCAAACCTCAAAGATTGTTCAAGAATGTAAGAGGAAGCTTAATTCTGTCGCAAGACAGATCAGGCTTGTACTTATTTGGGTTCCAGGACAGTCCGGAGTTCAAAGAAACGAAATTGCCGATGAATTACCCAACCGGAGATCAATGGTTCCTCCATAAGGGCCAGAGTTGATAATCGGAATTAGTGCCGCAGGAATCATGAATTGAATAAGCGATTGTGTATACAATTTACATAAAGAGCGATGGTTCGGTCTAGAACGCTGTAAAACTGCAAAGTGTTTTGTGACAAGTCCGAACAGAAAACTATCAAACTTTTTATTAAAACTTAGAAGGAAAGACGTTCGTTTAACGGTTGGTATTATTACAGGACACCAGCCATGGAGTCAGCATATGACCAGCACTGGAATCATTGAGGAACCAAAATGCCTGTCCTGCTGAGCACTTTCTCTGTGAATAACTTGCCTTAGCTAGAGCGAAGCCACGAGTTTTGGGTCCCGATGTCGTGAGAATGAGTAATATCATTCTCTATAACTGAATGGTATTTACCGATTTACCAAAGAATCTGGAAAATTCTTACAGGACTAACTACTTCTGCCTCTGTTTCTATTATTTCCTATATCTTTTCCTGGTACTTTTCTCCTTTCCTCCTTGACTATCTACCCTCTTTACAGGGCTCTAAATATAGTCGGCTTTTTAGCCTGAGTTGCCCATTTCTAAGACATTCGGTGTGTGTGTTACTCGCACGGTTAAAGTAGTAGCAGGTATTTAAAAAAATTTTTTTTGATGAGATTTTGTACCATTTGCTAGTATTTTGTAAAAGTTTGGGACTACGATACGATTTACAATATATTGGTTTTTTTTTGTGGAATATAAACTGCATTTTATATAATAAATTAATAACAAAGTACACTTTGAAAAATTGCAACAAATAACTGTACGATTTTAAGTGCCACTCACTGTAGCTTTCTCATGTAGGTTTGTGGCTAAGAATTACATACTCGTATTTGGAATCAGCGGAAGTTGTGTAATAAAAATGTCACTCCTAATTTGGATGTAGACGCAATTAAGTATGTGGGTGCAATCAGATAGAGACTTAAGTAGAAACATAACTGTTAGTAAGTGTTACCATTAGGCATAGACATACATACCTACATTTATATACATATCAGTTTGAAAATTTAGTTTAAAATTTCGGAAGTAAAAATCATCGATTACTCAATCTACTCCCTATGAAAAACTATGAAAAAAATATGAAAAAATGCTGCGAAAGCTTTGTATTTGTGGTAACATCGTCGGTAAATATCTTTGAGCGTAAAAACATGCATATCAATTAGTCTCATAGTTGCACAAAATTTGAACAAAGAATAAAGTAAAGAGTTCATTTTTCAAACATACAGCTTGAATACTCTAATGCCTAAATACTTAGTGGGAATATTCTAACTACTGCATGCGAATCACATATGTACTTACATACATACACACATACTCGTGTGAGTAAAGTGATTTGACAGTCACAGATATCAAAATAAAAGCAAAAAACAAAAAATAAAAATAAAAATACAAACACTAAAAGCAAGCTGAAAGCAAGCAGATAGCTTGCAGTTGTTTTTCTATGCGCTTCATGTTTTTGCTGCTACCATTTCACTAGTAGTGCTTGTGACAGGTGATTAGTAGCAGAATTTCCTTGTCCTTTCTGTTCGAAGTGCAGCCAAGACAACAGCAGACTGACTGGCTGAGTGACTGAGTGGCATTCACCGCCACTTGGCGGCCTCACTTACTGAAGCTGTTGCTGCCATATTAAGGCTTCATCCTGGTACACGAATAGCAGTGGCGTTGGCTCGTGGCTGAAGTCCTTGCAGTGACCGCCAAAAAGCACTTTAAACAAAGTAAATGTGTACATATGTGTCCTTTCAACTTTATGCAAGTAATGAGTAACACTCAATGACACTTAAAAATACTCGTATATAAATTTATGAGTTTGTGCAAAAAAATATATTTATATTTCCTTCCCATATAGTAAATTTTTGGCATTACTGCGAGTGAGTGTGAGTGTTATCTTTTGAGTGAGTGCGTGTGAGTGTTAGCTTTTGAAGTGTGTGTGCGTGTGCATGTGTGTAGGACAAGTGCGGATGCCCAATTTTCTATTGTGAGCGCACTCGTGAGTGGCTGCAAGCAAGTGGCCGGGCAAGGATGTGCCATTGCCACTCAAGTGATTTTTTGCTACACTCACAATTTAAATATTTGGCAGCGTAAAAACGTATTAATAATTTCGGAAGCAAGGTGCCCTTTGCGAAAAACTTGAACTTATGAAAATTAGTTTTTGTTTACAAATAAAATATCTAAACAGAAAAGTTTGGTAGGTTCCATGCATCGGTACGTGGTTCTACTACAACTAACAGCAATGAATGCCGCCTTCAGCATAAAAGAAGGTGATTTTTACAAAGCTAAGATGTTTGGTTACAGTGTTATTTTAGACAGGCAAATGCTAACTAGCAACTCATCAGATTTTACTACCTCTCCACTACACTTTAAAATAGAATTTAAGGTAAAGTTCCTCACGCGAAGGGAATGAATGATTTGAATTCAGTAGTTCAAGAAAATACAACTGCACTTTAACTGACGGATCTAAGATGGAGTGTGGCCTCGGCGCCGGTGTATAGTCGAAAGATCTCGAAGCTTCCAGGTCTCATCACCTGGCGAAATGGTATAGTATTTTTCAAGCAAAAGCTCTTGGGATAAGGGGAGCTTGCAGGATAACTAAACACCATCCACAACAACTATTGGAAGTATTTTTTAAATATATTTTTCAGGTAGTCAAGCAGTCATCTTAGCTTTAAAGTCACCTGTAATCAATATGTACAAAAATCATCAGACAATGCAAAGACAAACTTAAGGCTTTAGCCCGCACGAGAGGCATCACTCTCAGCTGGGTATCTGGTCAGAGGGACACCGAAGGAAATGCGAAAGCTGATGAACTGGCAAGAGAGAGGACATCCTATAACGAATCCTAAGCGGTGGAAAAAGGCTGTCCCCGAGGCGTACGCAGAAGGGAGATCTTCTCGCTATTCCAGAAGCGGGCCGTTGACACAGATGGACTTACTCGGATATCTGTAAAATAACTGAACAAACATAGCCCAATTTTAACAAATCCAGACCAATCATGACTTACGCCTCTGTGGTCTGGTGGCGAGGGAGCATGGTTAAGTCCACAATCCGGGAATTATACAGGCTACAAAAAGTGAATGTTTATGCATCACGGGTGCCATGAGTACAACCTCTGGTGATGCCCTGAATGCTATGCTTGATTTGCTCCCCCTGGATCTTAAGATACAACAGGAAGCAATAAAAGCAATATGTAGACTTCATAAATATGACGGAACTTCGGGACACAGAGAAATCTTTAAGTTGCTATCTTAGCAGTATCCACTGTTTTTGGCACCTAAAGACGACCTAATACCCATAGTTTCATTTGGAAGGAAATTTGATGTCAGGCAATGGAACAATCCAGAATCCATTCATCCCATCCCATCCCATTTTCTTTACCGATGGGTCCAAGAATGAAATAGGTTCTCGAGCCGGATGGCACTTAAACGATAGTAATAAGTATCACGGTGCTATGGGGGAAATGGCAACTGTTTTCCAAACAGAAGTTTTTGCCATCCTGGAAGTAGCCGAATGGATAATCGAGAGGAGATGGAGCGTGAAACAGATTGGAGTTTTCAGTGACAGTCAGGCTGCACTGAAGGCCCTGGAGAACGCGAAGGAAACCTCGATGGCTGTTTAAGAATGCAAGAAGAAGCTTAATTCTGTCGCAAGACAAAACAGGCATGTACTTATATGGGTTCCAGGACACTCCGGTGTTGAAGGAAACGAAATTGCTGATGAATTGGCCAACCGTAGCCCATCGGTGCCCCCACAGGGGCCAGAGCCAATAATCGGAATCAGTTCTGCGGAAATCAAGAATTGGATCAACGATTATGTAAGCAATCTACATAAAGAGCGATGGTCCGGTCTAGAACGCTGCAGAACTGCAAAGTGTTTTGTGACAAGTCCGAACAGAAAACTGTCAAACTTTCTACTAAAACTTAGAAGGAAAGACGTTCGGTTGATGGTCGGTATTATTACAGCACACAATCCATGGGGTCCAGCATATGATCACCATTGAAATCATTGCGGACCCAGTGTGCCTGTCATGCTTGGAGGAGGTGGATAGCACTGAGCACTTTCTCTGTGAGTGTCCTGCCTTTGCTAGAGCACGGTTACGGGTTTTGGGTTCCGATGTCATAAATAAAATAAATAATTGGCGCGTACACTTCTGTTAGGTGTTTGGCCGAGCTCCTCCTCCTATTTGTGGTGTGCGTCTTGATGTTGTTGCGCAAATGGAGGGACCTACAGTTTCTAGCCGACTCCGAACGACAGATATTTTTTATGAGGAGCTTTTTCATGGCAGAAATACACTCGGAGGTTTGCCATTGTCTGCCGAGCGGCGACCGCTATTAGAAAAATGATTTGATTAATTTTGCTTTCACCGAGATTCGAACCTACGACCTCTCTGTGAATCCCGAATGGTAATCACGCACCAACCCATTCGGCTACGGCGGCCGCCGTTCATTTGAAGTGTTGAACACTGAATACAAAAATGCAGCTGATTTCTTTGATTGTCACCAGTGTTGTATGCGCAAATTCATTTTATTGTTGGCCTTTTGCTACACAGTAAAAAATGAGGGTTTATATTTAATACCAGTTGCTTTGAATTTATACAATTTTGGAATTAAATTTGATTTTTAATTCTAAAAAGTTTTATTTTAAGACGATGAAATATTCTTAGAATTATTTTAATTCCAAAATGGGTTTAAAACAAAACTTTAATTGGTGCTGAGCGTTGCGTTTTTGAAATTTAATACCTATTAGATTTAACGTAAGACCAAAAAAACATTAAAATGCTCTCTTTAATGTTTCAAGCTATTTTGGTTTCAGTTTAAGTTTCAATTATATTCAATTTAAAATTTATTGGTTTAAAAGTAAAACCAAAAAAGTATTAAAAAATTTTCTCACTCTCAATTAATTTTAATGTACTCTGAACTTTAGTATTATTTGCTTTAAAGTAAAACCAAGAAAGTATTTGTATTATTATTATTACTTCACTTATGTATTCGGCCGCCGTAGCCGAATGGGTTGGTGCGTGATTACCATTCGGAATTCACTGAGAGGTCGTTGGTTCGAATCTCGGTGAAAGCAAAATTAATAAAAACATTTTTCTAATAGCGGTCGCCCCTCGGCAGGCAACGGCAAAACACCGAGTGTATTTCTGCCATGAAAAAAATCTCCTCATAAACATATCATAAAACAAAATAAAATAAATGTATAAAAAAAATTTTTTTTTTGTGATTCGAACCAATGATTTTGGATCGGAAGCCCACATTGCTAGCCGCTAGGCTATCGCGCTGTGCTGCCGGTGCTGGCCTAAAAGTTATTTTGTTATTTTTAATCCCTTAAAGTATATAATTCAGTCTCATTCTTGGTTTTTTAAAGAGAATATTTTAATTAACTTCTCTCTCTCTCTTTTCTGAAACCGGAATGGTTTTAATTTTATACTTTCTGGAATTGTTATATATAAACACCAAATTGGTATTAATATTAAACTAAAATTTTTACTGTGTATATGTAAAAGAGAACTTTTCTGTCTTTATTTCATGTGCTTCATTGGATATTAGAAATCCCGAAATTGCCAAAAATACGCATAACTGACTTAACCCTTTAGAACCGGAAAGCAACCAGCGGGAACATTTCGAGTTTAGTGATATATTTAGTTCCAGTACAGGCCCTGAAATTAGAAAATCTGAAAAGGAAGTCCACCACCTCCTCCAGGGGCTCAAGGGGGGTGGGATATATGTATCCCATCAGGTGCTTTGAGCGGGACCTTTAAGTCCCATTAGGTCTCTATATCATGCTAATAAATAAATAGCAAATAGTAATTTGGATGTGGAACTTCACATTCTTCACATATTGTTTTAGTTCGCCTTTCAACATTTTCGCAATCGCCGATTTTGTAGCTTCGTTTCCCATTGCTTTATGTTTGGATAGCTCGAGGCGCTCGTTTGTGCACTGTGTTATGTAAATAAGCAAGCTTCTAGGAAATATTTTACCGAAAATTTGTATTACTGAGGCAGATCGTCCGATATGTGATGAAATGATGGGGGTTCGTTGAGCTTGAACAGTCTTTCGTGATTGGAAATTTTCATCAGGTATTGAACAAACCGTAACATTTTCAAATGTCGAGACATAATTATTTTCACCACTTTCCATTGATTGCGACTAATCATTTTCAGAGGAAGTATTATTTTCGTTATTTTCGCTAGATTTTTCTGATAAGAAGCTTTCCTCTTCAGAGGGCTCGTAATTATCGTCACTGCCGTCTGAAAAATGTTGAAAATGTTAAAAATTTCGAAAGGTTAGAGAATGTTGACAAGCTCTAAACGGGATGTATTTATACCAATAAATAAACCTAACGGGACACATACTTGGTTGCCCATATTCGACGGACCCATGTGTTTTTTTTTTTTTAAATCAAAGAAAAACACAATTTTTTTGATGTTGACGATAATAATCATTTTATTTGGTTCAAGTAGATTTGTTGATATCACTTTTTGAATATGATATCTTTCAAATGGCCGCCTTGAGCCTGTACGGCTGTACGGCGTATTGTGCCCGTTTTGCAGCAATTTCCATAGTTTTAGCTAACATTTCGGCTGGAATAGCGGCTATTTCCTCACGGATGTTGTTCTTGAGCTCTTCTATGGTCTTTGGCTTATTGATATAAACCTTTGATTTTAAATATCCCCACAAGAAGAAGTCAGGTGGCGTTAAATCGGACGAACGCGGTGGCCGGTCAAAATCACTATTTTTCGACATCAAACGACGAGGAAACAATTTCTTCTTCTTCTTCTTTTGTTGAATGTAAATTTCAACAATTTGAGAGCGCTCGCGTGGCGTATACTGTTCCATGGTAAAAATCTGCTTAGATTGACGCTTCTAACGAGGTATGTCATTAAATGATCTGACGTCGCTGTCAAAAGATACAGGGTTGCCAGATGGATCCATCGAATATGGGCAACCCTGTATATCCCATAAATAAAAATAATCGAAATAAGACTTAGAGACTGAAATAATGCTACATTAGTTAACTTACCCAATTACGGTGATCCAATTCGAACTTAGTTTTAGTAAAATCTACTATTTTTTACACTTATTTTCACTAAAAAAATCGAATATTCACAAGAAAATAGAAATTGATTCAAGCACAGTCGCGTTTAGAAGCAAACTGAGCGGCGTCTGTTTACTATTTTAGCATAACAAAAACACAGAACCGTTACCTTAACTTCACTATACCAGACGGGACAGTTTTCAATGAGTTTCAATGGAAAATTTAGACTATAGTTATAAGAAAAATTCTGCTGGGACGTATGTGCCCCAATAGGTCCGAAGGTTAATTACATTTAGCGCACTGAAATTTCAGAAAAAATTACATACCCTGTGCATGCACACACCTATACATAATACATAACTAAAGTTTCAATCAGCCATTTAAATTTTTCTTGAAGAAATTTTATAAAACTTCGCTAATAAAAATAATTGAAGTGAAACTTAAAAACAAAATTCAGATGCATGTAGACCTTCACTCACTTGAATAACCACAGTTCTTCTTCTTAAATGACCGAGAAAGGCGCCACACTTCAGAAGCAGTGCATTTCCATGCAGGACACTTACAACTGCATTTGATGCCAAAGCATTTATGAAATGTCCTCCAAACTAACGTTACATATGAATGCACACGTTTCGTCCTTACAAGCGTGCACATACAAACATACTTAAAAATAGTACAGTAGTAGTAGTGTGTAGGCGTGTGTGTTTGTGTAGAAATTATGTGCATTGAATTTAAATGCTCTAAAAATAAATGGGCTACAATTAGGCACTATTACGCCTTGGTGCCGAATCCAAGCACTCCTTTCGCCTTTGGTTGCTCACAAACAAACCTACATGCATTTCTAACTGTACATTGGCATTTGCAGTTTTATAAATAAATTCAACTCGTATGCAAATTAGACACGTCTGGCACCTAATGCTCCATTATAGTTCGGTAGGCAATTGTGCTGCTTACACTGTTTGCGGCAAGTGGCACTATTCGGAGCAAACCAAATCGACAAGCACTTGGCCCTTTTTCCATGCAAACATTAACTTCTAGTTTAGTTTTCGTTTTTGCTGCACTGCAGAGCTGGGTGAGTCAACCAACAAAATTTATTGACTAACCATCAATCGATCAGGTAAGAACTTATGGTGTTTGGTAGTAGCTAAGTGCTTATGAAGTTAAATAAATCACTACTGAAATTTAGGGAGTGCCTAACTGTTGCTCAATTATCGATATTTTTCAACACTTAATGGAAAACAAAAACTGCTATCCAAGGTAAAGTCCAAAATAAACAACACTGAGCTAAAATAGAAACGACAGGCAGCACCTTTGTTCTGATAACTTCGAGTTATTAAGGGGGTACTACCCTGGTATTTTTTTTTTTTCATTTTTTTTTTTTTTTTTTTTTTAATTATTCTATAACATCTTAAGATTATTGTGTGAAAGTTTGAAGTGCATTGGAGTAAAATTGACAAAGACACAAAGGATTAAGTATCTACCTCTCCAACCGGATTTCAAGCTGCCGAAATCTTTAAACGCGTTTTTCTCACACTTGCCTTTTTTACGGTCGGTGTCCACTGTAGATTCATATCTACTGCACCGATTCTTTTCAAATTTGGTTTTTTTGTTTCTTTACTTTATTCACGAGGTAATGACGTCGAGTTTTTTTTTTTTTAATTTTGTCATATTTTAAAACAACAAAGTTTTCAAGTTTTTTTTTTATGAAAAATCGGTGTTTTGACTTCAAAGCGCTTTAAAAAATTAAAAAAAAAAAAAATTCGACGTTGTTACCTGCGAAACTTTATTAGCTGATGAAATCAATTTGGTTTTTTGATTTTAGTTGATCCAGTAATGAGTTCTGAGGGACACCGCAATAAAACTTTTTTATGAGACGTCCGCGAAGATTCGCTGCCACCAACTCATTTCTTCATAAAAATCAATGAAAATTTCACACAATATTCTTTAAATATGACTTTATAATGAAGTAATTTTAAAATTTTGAATAAATCAACTGTGTCGACAAAAAAAAATTCGAAAAATATGCTTGTTTTACACCGAATTAACCATACTACCCCCTTAACCCAAAAAGTCGCCTCTGGCCTCGATACACTGTTTTCCGCCATATAAAAGCTTTTCGAAAGAGTGTTCCAGGTCATTGATCGGTATGCCCGTCGGCACAAGTCTTTTGGATGGCCTCTACCGGCGCAAAACGTTTTCCTTTCATGGCCAAATGCAATTTTCCTAATAGGCAGAAGGCACAGGGAGCCATATTAGGCGAATACGGTGAGTGATTCATAGTTAAAATCTGATTTCTAGTCAAAAAATCAGTCACAAAAGTGGATCGATAAGATGGTGCATTATCGCGCAATAAGCGCCAGCTTCGAATTTCACAGTATTCAGTGTGGCGATACAACAAACGCTTCAAAAGACCAAGATTGAAAATTGCATTGATGGTTTGGCTCATTCGCACGAACCCCTTGTGGACAATGCCCTTGGAATCGTAAAAACAAACAAGCATCGACTTGGTTTTTGACTTCTCCAAAGGCGTTTTTTTGGGTAGTGGCTCATCTGGGGCCTTCCATTCGGCAATTTGAAGCTTAGTCGACGCTTCAGGGTCATGTTGGTCACGTTTCATCACCAGTTACAGTGTTGAAAAGGAAGTTGTCTTCTTTTCTTACCTCTTTAATGAGATCTTTCGAATGCTGAATTCTGAGCAATTTTTGGTCCTCAGTTAACTTGTGCGGAATGAAGCGTGCACAGACCTTTTCTAAACCCAAGTGATCAGTTGAAATACGATAAATCCGTGCTTTGGAGATATTCATCTAAAATTCCATGAATTGAAGATGATGATTTCGTTTAATTTTTTTGATAAATTTACGAAAAATTTCGTTGGAGTTTCCGGTGTTTACTGATTTTTGGCGGCCCGAATGTTCCTTGTCATTTATGTCCTCACAACCATCTCTGAAGCGTGTAAACCACTCATGAACTTTGGCACGAAATAGACCATCATCGCCATACACTTCATCAATTCAAATGTTTCGGTAAACGTTTTACGTTTGTTAAGCCAAAATTCGATATTAACTCTTTGTTCGAAACCCATTTTTGTACCGATGACACAAACATACTGACACTTTACAGGCAATAACTTCGCTTCCACTAAACCGAATGTCAGCAAGCTTTCACGGGAAGTCAGCTAGGGATGTAACTTTCAACGCACTAACTCATTAAAAAGATGGCGCCATCACAAAGATTTTTATGACACCAGTCTTGTTTGTTTTGGGCTTCACCTTTCAAGCTTACCGGAAAAATTTACGCCCTTTAAATCCTAAGTTAATTAACCAAGAGCAACGGCAAAGAGCGTGGAATCCAACATAATCTTGAGTTACTTACTTCAATTAAAAAAAGAAAAACTGCGTGTGGGTATTATTATGAGTTCAAATAATCCCGCAAGCAAAAATAGAAGGGAAAGGTGGCATTGTCAGAGATCAACTATCTTGGCTAAGAAATATAAGGCAATGAACCGGAATCGGCAATGTAGGAACTTTATTGAATACTGCGAGAAATCGAGTGATATATCCGGACATTTTATCTAATATTAATTAAAAGTACCATCTGTATGCAAAATTTGAGAGCCAATTTACACGATGACTCTTTATCTTGGATGGAAAGTATTGCGTGTCGAGCTGTGTGACAAAAAGTGTAGAAATGTCAGGCAAATGCAGGCATACACGCACGCTCAGTGACATCGAGGGATTTTTCACATTTTCGTATTTCCATTCATTTTAGGCTCGTGCTTCAGCAAATGAATGACCAAAGAAAATTGCTCGCTTAGACGGCGAATATGCGCAAGAGAAGCCGCAAACAAGAAGCCATCGTGTAAATGCACACAGATTTTCTAAGACTGCTTTAAAAGAGAATGTTCATAAAACCCAGGTTGAAAAATCGTTTGGTAAATTGGTTCTTATGTATTTGGTATGGGAATAAGTTTCCTTCCTTTCTAAGCCAAAGTTACGATGTGCCATTGAAAGCTAACTAACAATCTTTCAGGCAGCATACGGATTCCTCAGACGAAAAATTCGAGTTCTGTTGACTTGATCCATTCATTGAGCCAGTTTGCGATGCTCACTCCGAAGATGCAATGTCTGGGGAATACGGCGGGTGGAGCAAGATTTCCCGATTCAGTCCCTCTAAATATTTCTGGACCGATTTAGCATCGTGTGGGCTGGCATTTTCATGTAGCAAAATCTGTTTGTCATGTCTAACGTCCCATTCCGGTCACTTTTCTTTGAGTGCTCGATTCACACGCATTAGCTGTAGTCGATAATGATCGCCAGAGATGGTTTCAAATGCATTAAGGAGTTCATAATAGATTACACCATTCTGATCCCACAGGGGCGGATCCAGAGGTAATTTTTGGGAGGGGAAAATTTTTATCAAATTCGATATTTGGTACTCAATTTATATGAATCATAATCAATAATTTATGAGTCCGATAGCTTTTGGGGGGGGGGATGGGGGAGGAGGAAAATTTCCCCTATTTCCCCCCTTTGATCCGCCCCTGGATCCCACCAGATGCACAACATAACCTTTAAAGCATGAATCATTTTTTCGCTGGTTGACCAGTAACGCTGCGATGCAGAAAGCCATTTCTTTTCTGCCGTTCAAGAAGCATTTCACACGTCACCAAACGTCTCTTGATATCCCTCATCTTTGATGTGGCACCCAGTTACCTGTTTTCTGGATCATTCCCATCTCGTGCAAACGTTTACCGACGGTTGAGTTGTCAACCGACAATTCTTTTACGAGGGCGGAAACTTATTCCCATACCCAATAAGTAATCAATGGACGGAATATAAAATTGTATAATATAAGGAGAGGAAGAATGACTAAGAACATTGCTAATCCCTTGATGGACCAGTTTAGTCCTTTTGTTGCTTTGCCGATGTTCAACGCCTACTTTGGCGCTATTTTTCTCTAAAGCGTCTTACCTTAGGCTTACCGGTGCAGTTAATTCTGATTAAATTGTGATTTGACAGACGGTTGTGCACGTATTAGTGGAACTGATTTGCTAGTTGGGTAGTTTTGTCCGTAAAAGATTATTAGTTCCCCTGATACTAAGAAATAATTATTTATTTAAAAAAATAAATTAAATTGCAATTTCTCCAACTGCTTGGAAATATCAAACTAACAAATTACCACGGCATCCAGTCTTTCTTATTCTTCTTTTTAAAAGTCTTTTTTTCATTCGCAATAGATACTAACTGTCACTTTTCGGTACTTTTTGTCACCAAAAATTGCCCTAATCCGCTTAAATTATGAGAATTAAGTCTACTTTTGAATCTGCATTTATTGTACTTTTTTCCTAAGAAAATTCCGAATTAAGTCCCCATTAAAGCCAATGTCTGTCTAGCCTATGCCTAGTCGCAGCTCACGTATCGCGCAATACACACACAATATAGTACTCGTATTTGCTCTCTTATGGGGCTCAATTTCAAGGCGTCACCTGCCAAAGGTAATGCTCCATCAGCAGCTCTACTAGAAGCTTAGAGTTTTCCCTTTTAAGACACATTAGATAGCTCGTGAATTTAATGTAACAATAGTTTTTAGTAAATCTGCAGTGTTGTGCCGCAAGTTTCTGCTTATTATTTATAGTTATATTTATAGCTTTAGTTATTATTTAATCATCTGCAAGGAGATTAACAAGTCCACCATGACTGCAACTCTCAGACAAGCGCCTTCTTTGGTTACCGCGTCGGATTTTTCATTCACTTCTTCACCTTTGTGTTACGATTCTAGTTGTTGTAGCAACATAAAATATTATCACACAATTCTGTTAAAGTTGCCGTCTTTGGTCGAATTTAAATGATGTCTCCTTTATATAACTCTTCGAATAATTTTTTAATAAAAGCACATCCTTTGTAATCATCGAATATTAAAATAAGCAAAACTGATGGATACGCTTTTAATATGAGAGTGAAGCCCTCAACTCATCGGGTACATACTCGTAGGTACACAGTGTGAAAAACCTCTGCCAATTTTTCTTTCAATATTTTACTACAACAGATCAGCGCGGTTACAAGTTTAAGCTTCTGCAGACACAAATTGTTCTAAAAATATATTCAAATTCGTTTGTAATATGCGGTCTTCCTTCTACAAGGTGGTGAAAAATTAATCACCATATCGAAAGATTTTACATTTTTTCAAATGGCGTCGTGGGCCAATTAGATTTGACACCTGTAAACTAGACAGCTGTAGTAAACAAACAGACAAGGGGACATCCATAAATTACGTGAGATGTTTGAGGGGGGAGGGGGTCGAGTCAAATCTCATCTAATCTTACGGAAAAGAGAGGGGGGGTCTCGGCAAATATCACGAAATTTTTTTTCTGATTAAAAGAAAAAAAAATTATACTATTTTGGTCCATTGTCCAGATTTTACATGCTTAAGATTTAATCTTCCGGACTTTAAATAACATGACGGAAAGTCATTTGCTCCATTTCTAATATGCCTACCGATTCAACCGCTGAATGCCTTCATCTGCACGCCTTATGATCTCTATTGCCCAAGTATACGTGATGATTTAGAGAAAAGATGCTGCAGTACACGCGGTATTTACTTCGCATCTATCACAAGAGCTGCAGAGCACAGGCGAGCAGCTCACATTGCACCAGCTAAGCAAGCGCAAAGTGCGACCCTCACGGATTGTCACAAGACGAGCTAATGAGTTACTGTGCGCAAGCGTCAACGGCTTAGAATGGCTAGATCAGAACGAAGTTGAAGGAGCAGATGATTTTACTGAAAATCATATGGACATGTTGGACCCAAAAGTCTCTCTGGAAACCGCGCATGATTCTCCATGGACTGAATTAGAGTAGATATTCTTTTTTTAATCGCAGTAGTTACGATTTAAGTTTTCTATTGTTAACTTTTTATTACACTTATAACTCTCAGCAATATTGATTACTAGTCTTAACTAGTCGTAAATAAAAGCACGAAGCAAATTTTTTTTTCTTTTTACAATAACAATCCAACGCGTTTACATAAGAAACCCACATTTTGAAAAATCTCACGTGGGATTGAGGGATGGGGGAGGGGGTTGAATAAAATCTCACGACATCTCACCAGGGGGAGAGGGAGGTACAGAAAATTAAAAAACACCTCACGTAATTTATGGACGCCCCCCAAGTAGTGGAGCGCGTAGAGGTAAAATTGAGTAAGAATGTTATTTAAAAGCAAAATTGGTTGAATAAGTTTGGGTCACCATGTACTTCTTGTCGGTGGTTTTTAGTTATTTACCTTTAACCCTTGGTAATTGTATATTTTTAGGCGTAATCATATTGTTATTAAAAAATATTAAAATTCGTATACTCGTACGTACATACCAAATATGTATGAGTACATGTATGAATATAAGTAGCTTTTGAAGAACCCAGCAGGCAAATTCACTAGCACTAAGATCAGGCAAATGCATTAGCACTAAGATGGCTAGCTTTTAATTGTTGAGAAGGGTTGAAATAGTTTACTGGGTGCAGTTGATCCATTTCGATTTCAATTTTACGAACGAGAAAGAAACTTTAGGCGAATATTGAAATCAAAACATTTTATACTAATCAAATTTTTCTAACTTTTGATATCAAAAGCATTTGAATTGCGAAAATACTATCGAAATACATTGTTGGTTAAGAAGAGAATAAAATCATTCTAAATAAAATAATTACTATTATCTTAGTTTATGATATACACTTCTAACGTAGCACCCTTGAAAGTAAAATTACCAAATTTTACCGCGAGTCGAGCTTTGGCCTTTGGAAACATTACTGATATTAGATTGTTAGAAAAAAGTTAATATGCATTCTGCGCAAATATCTTTTAAATATCAATATGTGGGTATGGATTAAAACTATTCGACTGAAATTGCGTTGAATTTTCTTTTATTTTCTCGCATTTTTTCCCATCCAAAAGCAAAAAGCGAATTACCGAACAATAGTGAACCGAAAAATTTAGGTGTCAACAAATGGAAATCTCTAACGCTGGATGATCGCGTTGAATGGAGGAAGATGGCTGAGTTAGCTAAAGCCCACCTCGGTGTGTAACGCTAATACATGATGATTATTTTGAATGAAGGATAACTGGCACAATGAGTTCTACGAACAAGCCAGATCAAGGGCGATGTTACATGAATAAATCAGTGGATATTGAAATTATTAGAAGTAGTGCAAATCAGTGTGATGGCCTAGCTTGATGTGTAATGAGTATCTGTATTCAATGCCTTAAAAACCAAATAATTTTCAAACCCAAAATGTAAAAAATCAAAAAAAAAATTGTTTTTCCATTGGAAAATGTAGTATTTGTTGTATTTACATAGCTTTTCTCAAACCAAAATTTAACACACACACAACTGAATAAATTTATAGAATGCACATAAAAAACGTAAAAAGCAATCAAATAACTTTAGTCAGAGAAGCGGCGGCACTATTTGACATTTTTGGCACAACGATAATTGTGTGAAAATGGGCTTCAATCAAGAAACATAAAACTAAATGAGTTCTCGCTATGTTTTGTGACAGCATAACGGCTCATGCATTACTTATAGACGAAGTTAAATATAAAGACGTGGGCATAGCACGAACAGCGGCGCTCACAATAATAGCACAGCGACATTTGGCAAAGTTTTGACTATTTTTTTATTATTTTATTTATAATTTTAGTCAAACGTTTTAGAAACATTTTGGATCATTTAGTATGATGAGCTGAAATTCAGGCTGATTTTCGGTAATTTTTTTGCATTTTAATTTGTTTTTTTTCCATAAAACGAGTGCTTGAAACATTAATTTTTTATATGGAAGAAAATGCGTAACACCTTCAAGAAAACGAAGATAAATAATCAATGCGAATTTTGAGCCACTTTAAACTTAGACAACACTCAAATTGAATGGGCTATTAAACTGCGTACCCCGAATTTGTCTAAAATTTATTTCTGAAAAGTTTGGGTTTTCATGACCATTTTTTGGTTTTTGTTTCTGTACAAAATGTGCAACTTTGTGTTGTTCGGTTTTTATTGTGAAGTAGTCTGTATGATGAATGAAAAGCTGTTTCCGTCCTGGACAAAAAAAAATCATCGTGAAGCTGCCCAAGAAGGCAATTTACATGACTGCGGGAAATGCCGAGAAATAATTCTGCTCAACGTCACCTACAAAATTCTAGCCGCGATCATACAGGCAGACTCCAATGTATCGAACGCTTCTTAAGGGACGAACAAGCTGGGTTTCGCCCTAACAGAAGCTATGTTGATCCAGCCAACACTCTTCGCATCATAGCTGAAGAATCAAATGAGTGGCGCTCCCCGCTTTGCATGCTGTTTGCTAACTTTAAAAAGGCATTCGACACAATACGAAACGATACCCTATATGGCTGACGTAGCAAGACAGTTCCTGTTAAGATAATCCGCTTCATCAGAGCCCTGTATAAGAACTTCGAGCTAGCAGCGCTTCAAAACGGCAAAATCAACGACCCATACACCACTAACACAGGCGTAAGGCAAAGTTGTCGCCCTTTCTCTGCGCCATCGTCCTAGACGACGTTATGAGTCAATTGACCCTTCACAAAAGAGGCATCGTATGAAGTTTCAATAGGGATCTTGAGGACCTTGACTTCGCCGATGATATTTGCTTTCTCTTTCAAACTCACTGACATGTAAGCGAAGGCGGACAGACTAGTCACGCTGGCATGCACTGTCGGACTGGAAGCCAACATCGTCAAGACAAAGGCTATGAGAGTTAACAACAATAAAGCAAGATCTATAATGGTTTACGGGTGTCCGATGGAATTTGTCGAAAGCTCTGCCATCGCGGCTGCACTGTCATGACAGATGGCCGAGCAGACGAAGATGTCAACTCCTGGCTAAACAAAGCAAGAGCGGTGTTCGGGCTAAGAACCGTGTACGATAGAGAATTATTGTCGAGGACCTATGCTCCTGAGTGAAGTGAACAAGGATATAAAAATGAATATTTCTCTGTATGTTCTCGATGAACTCAAAAACTACTGGACCGATTATTATAAAAAGTGGTATATATATGTATTTTTCCACGGAGAAGGTTTGTAGAATATGCTCATTGCTGCCACTCGTCACCAGGTGGCGCTGCAGAGTAGCAACTTCTACCCTGTTCAACCGATTTTTTCGAAATAAACAAAATCAATAAAATGGTTTAGAATGAATTGAATTTTTGTGTACTGATTTTTCTTTAAAGTTATTTTTCGTAAATTTATTTAAGTTGTTGGCGTAGCAACGCCCGCCGGGTACACTTAGTAAGCATATAAAATTTAAAAAAGTATAAAACGAGAAATAAAAAAATATACGAAACTTTGCAAAATATCGCCATGCTATTATATTGGGCACCCCTGTATGTACATAGATCTGTAACAAACGGGCGCCACCTCAGCGGTGCTTGTAGATGTCTTTCAGGCAGTAAGGCTGTGGTTCGAAGTCCGCTTCAATTTGATGAAAGAGTTTTTTGTTTATTTGTTTTTTGTTTGTTTGTTTGCCTCTCAACAAGCAATCACAATCTGTCGAGTACATTTCAGTGATGAAAAAGCTTCATAGCAAAACCATTTACAGGCCACTGTCGAAGGCGACATATAATTTTGTGTGTATAGGCTTCCTACTATAAATGTACAGTCGACGGCAAAACTAAGTACACACCATATATTGACAAACTTTACCTTTTAATTTTAATTAGTTTTAATAAAAAATATAGTTCATGCAAAATGTATAAAGATTCGGTAATTTTCATCAAAATTTCCGAATTTTTGAAAAAAATTTCAGCTCCTTATAATAAAAAAGCAAATTAAAAAAAGGTCAAAAATTGCGTTCAATTTTATTTGGTCGCAGTGTTGGGCATTTCCTCCCTTTAACGCATGCTCTACATTTTTTATATGGAAGAAAACACCCAAAACCATCATTAAAAAAATTTTGAAAAATCAGTGTTACTCTTGACCTACTTGAAACTAACAGTTTTCCTAAAAATCCTGAGTAAAAAGTTTGAAATTATTATGAAAATTTACCGAAAGTTTGAAACTTTGTATTATATGGTTTTTGTAGTATGAACTACAATACATTTCATATAAAATTAATCAAAGCTAAAAAAAATAGCCAAAGATTGTCATATGCCTATGGTGGACATTTTATTTTGACGTTGACTGTATGTATGTATACCTGTATGTAAAGGGTGGTTTAGTTTCAAGGGCCGGAGTTGATTTTGAATAGATACAATTTTCTTTTTAATTATTGTCATTTCTCTTTATTATGTTTATATTGGTATGGTTCAATTACGTATGGAACAAAATATCGGCCAAATGGCCGCCACGGCTTTGGCGGCAAACCTCCATCCAATGGTCCAATGGTTTTCGATGACGCTGAGACATAATTGAGGTTCTATGCCGTTAATGTACCGAAATATCTCATCCTTTAGCTCTTGAATTGTTGCTGGCTTATCGACGTACACCTTTTCTTTCAAATAACCCCAAAGAAAGAAGTCCGACGGTGTCAAATCATATGATCTTGGCGGCCAATTGACATCGCCGCGACGTGAGATTATTCGGCCATCAAATTTTTCGCGCAAAATTCGTTAGCTGTGTGACAAGTGGCACCGTCCTGTTGAAACCACATATCGTCCACTTCCATATCTTCCAATTCGGGCCATAAAAAGTTCGTTATCATCTCACGATCGCGAACACTATTCACAGTAACTGCCTGACCGGCCTCATTTTGGAAAAAAATACGGTCAAATGATGCTGCCGGCCCATAAACTGCACCAAACAGTCACTCTTTGTGGGTGCATTGGTTTTTCGGCAATCACTCTTGGATTATCATTCGCCCAAATGCGGTAATTCTGCTTATTGACGAATCCACTGAGGTGAAAATGTGCCTCATCGCTGAAGATGAAGTGCGCGATATGCATTTTGATTTGAACGCCCGTTTTCATAATAAGCCTGAATAACTTTAACGCGTCGCTTGATTGCGTATCTTTCCGTGGTTCAAATTGAATTAGTCTGAAATTGAAAAATGTCAAATGAAATGCAAAAAAGACTTGACGTTTAGGTGTGGTTCACGTTCAACATCGGCCCTTGAAATTTAACCACCCTTTATTTGCGTAGTATAAAGTGAAATGTGTCAAAAAGTAAGCCAATAAATTCCGCAAAACCACTAGAATTTAACAGTCATAAATTCCCAACAACATACAACACACAGAGCAAGCAACGCCGAGTGGGCTACAAAAACAACACAAAAAACACGCGACAAGCAGTGTCAATAACTTAATCCGCTGGAAAAATCTTTATTCATATAAATAAACTGCTTGCAACAACAAAATAGAAACAAATGCAACAAGTAATTAGAACAACAACATGTGGCACATACACACACGTACACACCTATGCATGCTTTAACTTGAATTGTTTTTGCCACTGCTGCTCCTGCCTCTGGTATAATTCTTAAGAGCAAAAAGTACGCAGCATAAGTGAATTTTTTGTTGTTGTTTTGTTTTTTGTTTTCTGACCAATTTTTGAATGCCATGACATCCCCCATCTTCCGTTTTATTACCTGCCACTTGGCATGCTGCCCAGCGCAAGTCGTTCTCCAAATCATTCAGCTAGTCGGCAGGCGATGAAGTGGCTCCTACTATGTAGATGTGCCTGTGTGTATGCCATCGATATGACTAATTTGTGGCGGTGTCAACAGAAGCAACTACAAATAAAAACGAGCTGCTACAATTTAAATGGAACAAACATGCCTGGCTGGCGATAGCTCAAAGCATCGGTACCAATAAAAGAACGGTGACGTGGCGGCGGTGGAATAGTAACGAAAGCGCCAAGGAATTCGACATGTAAAGGAGAAGGCGATAAAAAAATGTTGCATGCATTTCCTTGGCATCATATGGGGAACTATGTGTTGTTGGTCCACATTGTTGTACACAAACAATCTCAAAGTTGTTGTACTGATTGATGTTTTGTTACGTTGGGTTTTATTGCTGTTGCGTTTATGTTGCCATTATTTTTAATATCGAATAAATTATGGCTCGGCTGGACAAATCTTTTGACAATTGTGTCAAATAGTGCATTATAGTTGCTGCCAGTATGAATTTACGTGTGTATGTATGTATGTCAGTGAGCGAAAGTGAAATAATCGAATGCCTGCGCGATGGTAATTAAAACGGGACTGTGTGGACTAAAGATTGATTTTATGCTAACCAAAATGCAACTGTCTACAGAGGTTCTAAAATGTGGTTTTCACTAACGGCGATAGTGCAGGTAATCCCCGACGTTCACTGCACTCTTTCAATGCACTTTAAAGTTGTAACATTATTTAAATCCACAAAGAAATAACCCGAAAACATTCTGAATACTGCCTGTTGTACCGCCTCGGCTATGCAGCAGAACGAAACTGAATTATTTCAGCAAATTTTTATCTATATAAATTATATATACCTATATAAGGCGCGTACACCTTTTTTGGATATTCGTCCGAGCTTCTGCTCCTATTTGTGCGCGCGTCTTGATGTTGGTCTACAAATAGAGGGACCTACAGTCTTAAGCCGACTCAGAATGGCAGATATTTTTATGACGATCTTTTTTGTGGCACGAATACACTCGGAGGCAATGGCAAACCCTGCCGAGGGGCGACATCTATTAGAAAAAACTTTTTCTTCATTTTGGTATTTCACCGAGACTCGAATCTACGTTTTCTGAATTCCCAATGGTAGTCACGCACCAACTCATTCGACAACGGCGACCACTTTATCTAGCTTAGCATTACTATTGTATAATTAACAGGGTTGCAATGCCACAGAGGGCTCAGATATGCGTTTATTGTTCGAACAGAATCCTGAGAGAGAACTTTAGTTTGTATTTCAGCGAATTTCTGATTCCGCACTACTTCTATCACGCAGTCAGAGTCAACATTTTCACTAGAGGCTGGCAAATAGGCAAAGGCACGATTTTATTAAACACTTTTTGTACTTCTTTTACTTCTTTCAGTCAAAATTAGAACACTAGGAAACCATGTAATTGATCGACAAAAATTGATCGTTTAATTTTCAAGAGAAATATAAAAAATTACATAGAGAAGTTGTGGCATTGGCAGCCTGATATTTATCAGAGAATACTTACAGCGAACCGATGCTACTTTGCGCTACAAAGACACCTAAAACGTCGCATTATTGGAAGACCAGTGAAAATAACAATTTATCGTACCAGAGCTTAAATATACGCTAGTGTAACTTAGACACTAAACAAAGTAAAAATTCAACATTTTAGAGCGTAAAATCCTCAAAAAAATATTTGGCGCTTGTTGGAATCCAATCAAGCTTCAAATACTCTATGACCGCCCGAATATTGTCATGACAATAAAGCTTAACCATCTCCGCTGGGATGGTCAAATTATAAAGGCAGACGAAGCATCCCCAGCGAAGAAAATTCCATTGGGTACGTGCACAAAAACCCCAAACTCAATGGTTGGATCGGGACGCTGAGCTATGGTATACATTGTTGGGGAACTCAAGCGAGAGATAAATCAAACTGGAGACAAATGTTGCAGAAAACCAAGACCCGGACCGAACTGTTCAGCTAACAATGATGATGATGATGAAGTGGTGGCATTTTATTGATCGGAGAGAAGGGATTGTCAAGACCCGAACCCGACTGTTGAGCTAACAATGGTGATGATGATGAAGTGGTGGCATTATATTGATTGGAGAGAAGGGATTGTCAATAAATTTCATCATTTATAAAACCAACTCCCTCATTTTACAACGATTTGTTTGCTGTTTGGCAAAGGGTAAGTATTCATTCGATAGAACTCTTTCTCCTCTACAAAACTATGCTAATTGTATTTTTGAGTTATTTAATTTTTTACTAGTTTTAGAAATGGAATACCCCGGAGGCAAAAATTAACATTTTTCTTTGTTTTTCATCGAGGTCAAAAAGCTGCCGAAGCAGCCCGGCACATTTGCAACATATTATATATGGGAACGTGTCACAGGCGAAACGACGGCATGGATATGATTTGCAAATTTAAAAAATGGCGACTTTGACGTCGGTGACACGCCCCGCAGCGGATTCAAATCACCATTGAAGGAAAACGTTCGTCAAACCAGTTGTGAATTGGCGGAAAAAATGAACTGCCTTCATAAAACGATTCTCAATCATGCTCATTCAGTGGAATTTACCGAAAAATACGTAGCCCGGGTGCCTTTCGACTTCAACGAAAAATAACAAAGAAAGTCCCCTTCAAATTGCTTCTCAGCATCTCGCCTGCCATCGAGCAACACGCAGCCATAAAAATCACTTTTTGTACCGAATCGTCACAGGTGATGAGAAATGGTACCTACCATGAATATGAAGTAAAGAAAGTAGTGGGTGGCTTCAGGAGTTACGGCAAAGCCGAGAGTCAAGCCGGATCTTCATCTAAAGAAAATCATGATATGTGTTTGGTGGGGCTGGGAGGGCGTGGTACACTAGGAAATGCTCGAAAAGAATGCTACGATCAACAAAGAGCTCTACATTGCCCAGCTACACCATTTTCACTTGCGTGAAAATTGTTGGACATAGCGGTGTGATTGAAAGTGTACAGTTACAAAGTAACAAACCTTAAAAGTACCATCCGCAAACCAAGTACTACTTCTAGCCAAAAATTCTATGTTACGCCGCGTAGCAAAAACAAGGACGCTGTTTTCTTTAGATTCAAAATCACGAATAAGAAACTTTTGCTCTGACAAAGTGTTCGTAAAACGTTCAGAAATTTCACCTAAATCCTCCAAAGATTTCGGATTAGCGTCTATGTTTCCGCTTTGCTTTCGCCAAATTCTGGCGTTCCCGAAATTGAGTGAGAACACCTACATCTACACCTACAGGAACATCTGCAAGCTCTGCTCGAATTATTTGTGCATGTGGATGCTCAGGGTGAGAAGAAGCAACTCGTTTTAGTCGGTCAACGATAACCTCGTCTTCACCTATGACATTATTTTTATTTACATTTAGAAAACTTTATGCAAAATGAAATAGTACCTTCTTCACAATTCGGTGAATGTGTGTCGGGTTTCGATTGAGCAGGTTCTCTAGGTAGTAGGTATAGTGGTTGTCGTTTGACACACCTAGGCCTGCTGTAGGCCCATTGTGATACCACCGGGGCTGCCCCCTCTCCTCACTCTATTTACATTGCCCTTATTGAACCAACCTGTAGCTTTGATATATCTAACAAGACTTGTTATTTTTATATTGGCTACTTCTGCCAAGTTATTCAGGGAGCTTTTTCCTAAAATATTGAACCTTCTTCTATCCAGAGCCATTCACCCGCATAGAAAGTGTTCTATAGTCTCTTCTTCTTCTTCAATGTCGTTACAGCTTCTATAATAGTCGTTATAGGGCGCTCCCAGTCTACTGGCATGCCGGCCAATCAGACAATGCCCTGTTAGGACCTGGAGAAGATTTCTCATGTTTTTCCTGTTTAGTTTCAACAGTCAGTTTGTGCGGCCCATATTCCATTCCTGCTACGTCATTCTACTAGTTGCACAGGTCAGGGACTGAGACTATAGCCGGTTGGCAGCACTGATAGTGTATTTATCTATAAGCATCTTGCAAGTTGCTAAAGGTAGTATAGGAATGTTCGCTTTGTCTGGTAGGATCGGTAATGTGGCACCCATTTGTACTCGCCAGTTCATCTACTTTGCAGTTGCCTTCTATGTCTCTATGACTAGGCACCTAGAACAGGTTTATTACAAAGTACTGTGATAGTTCTGTCAGAACGTCGATACATTCTTTTACTGTCTTCGAGTAAATGTTAGGCGATTTTAAAGCTTTCAGGGCCGATTGGCTAGCTGAATATATGTTTATATCTCTTGTTGTGAGGACACTTTTATTTAAGGCTTTAAATACACCAATGGTCCTAATCATTGACGGATTAATTAGTTTCCGACAATTTTACCTAACGACTCCATATTTTAGAATTAAAACTAAAATTTTGAAGAAATATTTTGATTCGAAATGTCAAATTACAAGTTTCTAAACAAAACTGAAGGTTCCTTATATTGTTACCATGACAACAATAAAGAATGATATGATATAAAAATGTCTAAACAAAGAAAACAAAAAAATATATCGGGAAAAGGTTGTCGGGAAATTAGATTTGAGAAAAAGTTGTCGGGGAATTAGATTCGGGAAAAATATCTGTCGGGAAACCGGTTGTCAGGACAAAGGATTTCGTCAATTAGGATTCGGGATAAAGGGTGGCTACCGTAGAGCCTAATAATATATCTAGAATTAGAGTCTGTAATTTTGCAAATTTAAATGTAACCCTCTGAAACTGACGTAGTATATAACAGACACCAAATACTACAAAACACTATTTTGCTCCGTTCTTTTATAAGCAGATACTCTCGAATTTTTAGTAGCTTCTTATTACGTTTTCATGAGTACGTTAGTGTATAAAAGGCAGTTGAAGGGAGCACACGCGTCGGTGTGAGTGAAAAAGTGTCTACAAGTCAACCAAAGCAGTATTGGCGTAGGTATCTGAGAAACAATCACCTCAGTATTTTTGTTATATTTTCGTAGTGTTTCCTGAACAACGTATCAGTGAAATTGTTTCATTACCTTATATTTTTTTCACTTTTGATTTGATGGAGCAGTTAAATACAAATCAGAGGATACACTCTTCCAAGAGAACATCATCTGGAACTTTTAAAAGCCGTGGCGAGCAGATACAACAGTGGTTGGAGGAAGAAATCGAGCATGAGTTCAGCGCTTTTGATGACGAAGGTACTGACCCCAGAAACGGAACTTTTAGAAAACGATGAAGTTTCAAATGATGAAGCAGATGAAGAACTTATTGTTTCAAGCCAAGTCAGGTTCATCGCTGAACAACAACGTACTTACAATCAAGAAATGGATGCTTACACAAAAAAACCAGTTATGATAGCAGATTACAACCATACGAGAGGAGGAGTCGACGAAGTTGACAAAAAATGTTCGATATATTCAAGCAGCCGTAAAACTCGTCGTTGGCCAAAGGCAGTTTTCCAAAGACGAATAGATATGATTGGTATTAATACCATAGCTTTGTTTTGAATCAGATGTGTTCAGACAGTGATGATAAAATGAGAAGAAAAACTTTTTTACTCAATCTGGAAGGAGAATTGGCGTTAGATCACATGAAATTTCGCGTGTATAATGAAAGACTGCCAAGAGAACTAAGAATGACGATAAACAGGGTTCTCGGTAAAGATCTTCGCCCTGCCCATCAACCGATCTAACTTATCGAGTGGAAGAAAACTTTGCAGTATTTGTTCGCCAAAAATAAAAAGAGTAACTAGATATTGTTGCTGCAATTGCTTAAAGCCAATTTGCCTCCAATGCTCTAAGCCACTTTGTGAGACCTGCCCACAAAATTTGTAACTTTTTATTACACGATTCATAGATCTCTTTTTACTAGACTGATAAATGTAAGCTTATTATAGAATGCAAACATTTTTTTAATGAATGAATGAATGGAATATTGTTTATTTTTAAGTACATAACTTCTGTAGGAAGAATTTTTACGTAATGTTCAACATGAAATACTCCTGTGGGCAAAAAGTAAGGTGAATTTATTTGTCAAACTTCGGGGGATTAAAATTTCGCTCTAGTTATTTTTTCATGAGTTGGCAGCACTGTTATTAACATCTGGGCCAACTTTCATGTGAATGCCATTATCAGTAATATACTTACGCTTGTGTTTACCAAACGACCAAGAGTGCATTTTTCGATTTTTACAATGTCTGATTTGATTGAGCAGAGAAGTGCCATCAAATTTTGTTTGCGGAATGAAATTTCGGCTGCGGAAACGATTAGCATGTTGCAGAAGGCATTTGGTACAAAGACTTCAAAGAGGGTCGAGAACGTGTTGATGACTTGGAGCGCTCCGGACGACCACCGACGTCAACAGATGACCAACACGTCAATAAAGTGAAGGAGTTAGTGCTCAAAAATCGTCGGTTGACTGTTAAAGACCTTACTGATATGATCGGAATATCAGAAGGATCTGTGAAACCCATTTTGAAAGACCTTTTGGGCCTACGAAAAGTCAAATCTCGTTTGGTACCGAAAACTCTCAATTTCTTGGCAAAAAGTCGTCGCGTTGATGTGTGTGAAACAATGCTTTCAGACTATCAGGACAAGCTCTAATGCATCATTACGGGAGATGAGACTTGGATTTATGCTTACGACCTCAAGAGACCACTCCGGGGAACGCGTTTCGAGTCGATTGAGGAGATAAAAGCTGAATCGAAGAAGGTGTTGATGGCTATACCGGAAATGGACTATTTGGCATGTTTCGGGGATTGAAAAAATCGTTGGCATAAGTGTATTTCATTGAGAGGGGATTATTTTGAAGGGGATGAAATTGATTTACAAGAATAAATAAAGATTTTTCATTTTACAACCAAATTCCCCTTACTTTTTGCCCACAGTAGTAATTTCTAACTTAACCACTAAATTTATCTTTTTTCTTAATATATCGTTGAGTTTAAGTTCAAACAAAAGTAAATGTAAAACATTTGTTGAAAAAAAACAATATATGGAATATTTTTCGTTGTTTTTGTATAGATATAAGTTTCAAGGTTTAATTTGTGAAATGAGAACAAAACCTGTTTAACATAAACTGCCATTTTAAATTCAATAAATATGTTAATAAATAAAAATATAAGTTTTTAAGCAAAAAATTAAAATAGTTTCACCAACTTTCCAAGCCGGAACTTGGTAAAGGCTAGTCGTCGAAATGGTGTCTGCTATACTACCATGTCAGTGGAATTGTGAAAATTAAGTCATGTCAGTCGCAGAGAGTTAATTATAGAGGGACCAATTCTCAAGAAGAAGAAGAAATCTACTTACAAATGCAATTTTTTGTTACCTACTCTAATGAATTGAAAGAAACTTTTTTTTTTACCGGCCATATAAAATACATGCCTCTAAAGCTGCTGACAGTGAGCGCCTAATAAATATCGAGCCGCAACTAATAAAAAAATACACAGAGCAAGAAAATTGCCACAATCAATAAAGCGATAGTGTGAAATGAAATAATTTGAAACACTAGTTCGCATGCTGGGAATTTTGCGCGTGCCAGTACTACCTAGGAATGGACTAGTTTCATGCCCTTTTACATAAGGATCAATACTCAGAGCAGCCTATCCTTCGTCGTACAAGTATGTTGCAGATTCTAAATTCTCACTGAAATTCCAATGCATTTTGCTCGATTGCTGTTTTGTTAACTGTGGGTGTTGTTATTGTTGCAATTATGGAATTTTCATTGAGCGCTTGATTATGCATAGATAATACGAGAATGCGCATTTCAATTTTCTATCACTGCTTTTGGACATTTCATATTAGTAATAATTTGTATTGATTGCCCTTCAGGAAAATCGAACGGCTTCGAGCGCAGCCTTTCTGGTGAATACAAGAAAACATTTATAAAATTTACAAATATAATGAAAAAGACATGTTTGCTTACCTTTTACGCACAAATTCTTTGCAAACCAGTACCACAGCTCTCAATTTTTGTGCACCTAATACTCGAACTTCCAAAAAAATTATCAATTCCAAACCAGAAATGCGTTTCACCAGAGCTGGTTTTCTCTACAGGGCAATTACCGATGTGTGTATGCATATGTGTGTGGGTAGCAAAGAAAGTTGTTTATGGCGGCTGTAAAGCAGTGGTGGATCGGTTTATGTACTTTAGCCTTTATAAAAAAAACCTACACAGCTGCTGCTGCTGTTTAAGGTTGAAAAATTTGCATTATGTTACAATATTTTTCTCGTTCCCATAAGGCTTGCCGATAAATTTAGCGGCAATTGCTTTTTGTTAATAAAATAAAATTTATAATATTACTTGTTGAATGCACTATAAGTGCGGTAATGAGAAGAGTATGCGTGATGTGGAATCTGGCATATTAAGTTATGGTTCCAAAAAGCTATTAATTCGAAGGAAAAGTTTATCATCATCATAGCATCACAGTTCGAGGTGAACCATTGCTTCCGTTACAATTCGCCCCAACGGTCTCACACGGTCTTCTCAAATTTAAGGCTCAGAAAGATCTTTGGCAATTCTCACTGCGCTGGTGGTATTTGTTAAGGTCTTTCTGCGAAGCTGGATGAGCTTTGCGGGAATGCCAAATTCAGACATGGCGACATACAGGTAATTCATTATCGTTTCGACAGTACGATACGGAGCTTTGAAATCGACGAAAAGGTGGTAGGTGTCGATTTGCTTCTCTCGGGTCGATGGTAAATTTACCAGGTCTGCAACCCCATTGTTATTTGTTGACGGAAAGTTTCAGCATTTCACAAAGTTCGCTTGTATGCAATATTGGGAAGGCTTATCATACGGTAGTTGGCGCAGTTCGCAGGCTCACCTTTCTTGTGGATTGGACAGAGAACGCTGAGATGCCAGTCGCTGGGCATGTTTTCATCCGACCATATTTTTTCTAAGAGTATTTGCAAACATTCGTTAGCTCATCACCTCCGTTCTTGAAGAGCTCTGCCGGCACGCCATCCGCACCCGTAGTTTTACGCTGCTTGTGGCACCTTCCATATATTGGGTTAGCAACTAACAAATTGCGGATTTTACTCATAGATGGCTTCAGTTGAATTTTTAGGTTTGCAGATGTAGTACAAATGTAAAACACATTTTGTTATTTGATAGTTGGCAATTCAGCTGTCAACCAGTAAACAAATTTTTTTGAACGGTTGCGTAGTTTTCGTTGGCGTTCGTTGAAAAATGGAAAATCAAAAGGAACATTTTGGTCATATTTTGCTTTTTTTTTGCTTAAAAGAACGGCAGTGTCAATAAAGGTTGTCAAATTCAGTTCTGGTGATTTTTCACTAAAAGGTGAAAAACGCTCTGGTCGTACAATTGAAGGTAATAGTCTGTCTGGTAACTTATTTTGAAAATTTCGAATTTCGGTTTTTTACATATTTTGAAAGTGCGATATAATGGTAATATACTGTAAAAAGTTTAGACCGAAATTCGAAATATTGACGAAATTATAGCACATACATGAGAGTGGCTCGTACTTGCACGGCTCAATTGCTAAAACTTTAAACTCGTTTTTCTCAAAACAACGTTTTTCCGGATGGCCGTCGTGAAAACAAATTTTCTATCTAACGGATTGAGCTGAAATTTAGATATGTTTTTCTACACATCAATAGTTCTGGCGGGTAGTAGATTTAATTTATTTCGTCCCTAACTTTCCATTTTTTAATCCGATTTCCACTTTAAAAAAAGGCAATTTTCTTACGAAGTCCGCCATTTTTTATTTCTTGTCAAAATCATTTGATCTTACTACCCGCCAGAATGACAAGCACACTGATTAATAAGCAATTTGTTTTTTCTGTTTCAGATGACCACAAGTGACGAAATCACGCCGGCCAGCCACTGTACCTCTTTTTTTTGCCGCTTGCTGCAGTGTACGAAAATAGTATCAAAACATAAAAAAAAAAAAAAAATTTTGTACACCTTCTGATACCTTTAATAACATATCAGAAAATCAAACCGATTGAATTTTATTTTCCCTTCCAAAAAATGTCCCAAAAACGTGTAAGTTACCAGACTACTACCTGAAGTTGATGACGCCCTAATCAAAGCAATAACAGATTCGGATTGTCACAGTACAACACGTGAGATTGGAGAAAAGCTTCATGTATCACATGCATTCATTGAAAATCACTTAAAACAACTTGGCTATGTTCAAAAACTATATGGGTTCATATGGGTTCCTCACGAACTGAAAGAAACGCATTGAACGCAACGCACTAACAGCTGCGATTTGCTAAAGAAACGTAATGAAAATTATTCATTTTTAAAACGACTGATAACTGGCGATGAAAAATGGGTTGTTTACTACAACATCAAGAGGAAAAGATCGTGGAGCAGGCCGTTTGAACCAACACAAACAACATCAAAAGCCGATATTCATCAAAAAAAGGTTTTGTTATCAGTTTTGTGGGATTACAAAGGAATTGTCTACTTTGAACTCTTACCACCCAACCGAACGATCAATTTTGATGTCTACATTGAACAACTCATGAAATTAAACAATGCAGTTGAAGAAACAACACTCTACAAGGCTCTCATCGTGCCCGTCCTAACGTAAGGCGCAGAAGCTTGGAAGATGACAATATCCGATGAAGCGACGCTTGGAGTGGTTGAGAAAAAGATTGTGCGTAAGATTTTTGGACCTTTGCACGTTGGCAACGACGACGACATAGACATAGCGCAGCGAATAAATACCCAGCGGCTACGTTGGCTGGGTTATGGCTTCCGAATAGACGCTCCGACTTTGAAAGTATTCGATACGGTACCAGCTGGTGGTAGCAGAGGAAGAGGAAGGCCTCCTCTGCTTTGGAAAGATCAGGTGGAGAAGGACTTGCCTTCACTTGGTGTGTCCAATTGGCGCCGGTTAGCACGAGAAAGAAACGACTGGCGCGCTTTGTTAATCTCGGCCAACTAAGAAGAAGAAGTTGAAGAAAAGTGGCCCGAAGTGACAAATCGAAAAAGTATTGTATTCCAACATAACAATGCAAGGCCACACACATCTTTGGCCACTCGACAAAAATTATTGGAGCTTGGTTGGGATGTTTCACACATCCATCATACAGTCCCGACCTTGTACCATCTGATTACTTTTTGTTGCGATCTTTACAAAACTCCTTGAAAGGTAAAAATGTCAATAATGATGATGATGTTAAATCGTACCAGATTCAGTTTTTGGCTAATAAAAACCAGAAGTTTTTCGAACGTGGGATTATGATGCTGCCTGAAAGATGGCAAAAGGAGATTGATTAAAATGGATAATACATTACAGAATACAGTTATTTAGTTCCATAAAAAAATGTTCTTTGATTTTCAAAAAAAATCTGCAATTACTTAGTTGGTATTTTGGTATTTTTTCGTTGATGGCAAGTCCTACCATCCTACCAAAAAATGCGACGACGTTAATTTTATTAAATTTATTTTAAACTATAAACTATAAGATGCTACTTCACGCGTTTAGTCGATATGCTCTCAATTCTCAACAAGCTTATGATTTCTTTGCTAGTGATTTCGATTTCATACCACTTGCTTTTTAAAAATGGGCTATTTTTGCTTTGAAGAATTTACATTATTGTGTGCACCTAAAAGACTACAAAAATTATGGTCATCACACGCATCCAGTAAGTGAGGTTTCATTCAAATCATGCTTATGAAAATAATGGTTGACTTATAGACCATTGAATTACATCGCTAAGCTCTCGCGAAAAATCAAATAACGCGTTTCTATATTCAATTAACCTTGCCCACATTATAATGTCTCATATTGTGCCGGTACCACGATAACTCTGCTATATCTCAAACCGAGTAAAACATAAATTGAAGTAAATAAGTTATCAAAATACATCTAGTCCGGCAACTGCCCTTTTTCGTCATCTGGTTCCCAAGGTATGGAAAGCAATAGGGCAGAGTTTTTACTGTAAAATTTTGAATACTCTGCTGGCAAACGTAGATTGGTGGCTTGGTAAATTTATAAGACACCCTTGGCACAAAATTTCGTACCTCAAACGCAATGGTTTCCCCCTAATAAACTGCTTGCAACCACATTGACCGTAATACTCCACAATGTGCAGACTCATCGTAAGATATAACCTATTCAGCATGAAAATCATTGAGGGAAGCATCGCTTTTCAATGCATCAATAATTATAGGAATTTTCCAAATTTTTCCAAGTTATTACGCTTAAAATTATCTGCTAAGCTGTTATTTTTCGGCGCATGCTTTCACTAACCATGGAGTCCAGAATATCTGAAACTTCTCATCAGCAATCTAATTTTTCTGGTGTATACCTTTCACCTATGTATATCTATAGACTTTCAGCTATTAGTCCATAGATGTCACTAGGAGTATTTTTAAACCTTCCCAAAAGTCTTGTTTTTTTCGTCTGTCATCTGTCAACAATATTCAGTTCATTTTTTGTTACGTTTCACACAACAATGCATTTTTGTCGCTCCTAAAAACGTCGAATTTCGTGCCTTCAAACTACGATTTGCGGACATCGTTGATTTTCTGTTATCAATTAAAGAAAAACGCTTCTCAAGCTCATCAAATGCTTATAGAAGCTTATGGTGGGCATGCTCTAAGTAGAGCACAGTGCTTCAGGTGGTTTGAAAAATTCCGAAGTGGTGATTTTAGCGTGGAGAATGAGGACTGTGGCCGGCCACCGAAAAAGTTTGAGGACGCCGAATTGCAAGCATTGTTGGATGAAGATGATGGTCAAACGCAAGAAATGATGGCAGAGCAGTTGAGAGTCCCCCAAAAAACCATTTCCAAACGTTTGAAAGACATGGGCATGATTTTAAAGGTCGGAAGATGGGTGCCGCATGAACTGACTGAAAGGCAGCAAGAGAACCGAAAAACCACTTGTGAAATGTTGTGGTTCTAAAGGAAGTCGTTTTTGCATCCAATCGTTACGGGTGATGAAAAATCAATTCTCCAATCCCAAGCGTAAACGATCGTATGGTGCGCTCGGCCACTAGCCAAAAACAACGGCCAAACCAAATCGCTTCGGCCGCAAGGCAATGCTGTGTGTTTTCTGGAATCAGGTATGATTTGGTACGAGCTATTAAAACCAGGTGAAACAGTTGACGGTGCACGCCCATCGGCGTCACAAAGTAATTTTTCTTGATGACAACGCACCGCCACATCGAACAAGAGTGACCCGGGAATTGGTGGAGACGTACGATTGGAAACCGCTGGTGCATGCGGCTTACTCACCAGACTTGGCCTTCCGATTATCATTTGTTTGCATAGATGGGCCATGTACTTTCCGAGCAGCGCTTTAATTCTCACGAAGAAGCCCAAAAATGGCTCGATGATTGGTTTGCGGCCAAAGACGGGCAATTTTTTTAGCGCGGCATCTACAAATTGCCTGAGAGATGGGAAAAATGTGTCGCTTGCCAAGGCTATTATATTGAAGATTAACCATTTTTTGTTAGTAAACGTTTGAAATTGAATAAAAAGTCTCATTTCATAGGTATATACATCAGGTGATGTTTTATATCTGGCATCTCCGTGCAGGATACGTCAAAATAATAGAAAAAGGTCGTTCCTCGGCAAGCAATGGCAAACCTCCTAAGAGACATTTGCCGTTCGGCGTCGGCTTAAAACTGTAGGTTCCTCCATTTGTGGAATAACATCAGGTCGCACACCACAAAAAAAAGTAGGAGCTCGGCCAAACACCTTACAGATATGTACGCGCCAATTAATATTTCTTAATGGGCTTTGAGCCCAGACCCATCTGCCAGTTTGCCACATATTGGCATATTTTGGCTACGACAGCGTTTGCAATATTGAATTAAATACAAATTCTTTTAAGGAAGATGTAAAGCTAAACAATGGAATTTGAAAAAAAAAATATTTGAGTTAATTACAATACAAAACATTTAAACAGCTCATCAAATATAGCAATGCGAGCAGTAATATGACAAACACAACAACAATACAGCTAACAAGTGTCGTCACGGCTTTTCCGTGGGCGGGTCAGATCCATATCTGTAATGTTGCTATGCATGGCTATTGACAATTGACGCTGACTACTGACTACTGACTACTGAGTAAAATATTTAAGAGCGCAAATTAAAATCGCCAAAGATAAATTTAAATAAAACTGGGCATAACAAATAGAACCAACCACTACAAAGTAGCTTAGAACTGCTCCATATTCAATAAATTTACTTATGTGTACATACATATGCATATATTAACACATTTAAATGGATATACATTTTTACGTGTCTTTACATGCTTACATATGCTTGTATGTGTATTTGTGTGCCCTAATATGTGGCATGTAACAGCTTGTCTATATTTGTACAATGGGCAAATTGATTTTATTTTGTATCTGGCAGTGAGCGCTTTTGTGCCAATAAAAAAATACATACATACATACAATACAAGTATATGCACTCTGGCACATACATACATAAATACTTTGTTGTTTTGAGTCCATTGTCGCAAGAGATAATGAAGTTTCTCTTTTAGCATTGTTTGAAGGCCCGTGTTTCCGCCATTTACGCTATTTATGTCAGGTAGTCGATATTAAGATTGTTAAGTGGAAGCTTAAAATTGCGAATAAGCCCCTTACACATCATACGCTTGGACTTTTATGATATTTATGGCTCTGTTTTCTTTGAATGAAAAAGAAAGAGATGTAAAGTGTGAGAGAGATAAGTTAATGTGAAGGGGAATTAGAACTGGTAATATCGGTGAGTGGCAGTTATCAGCTACTTGGATATGACGCAGTAAAATATATTAAGTTATTATTTTCTTTTATTACGTGTGTATGTATGTGCATTTACCCCTTGCATTAACACGAGCACGCCCACTTCTGATATGAGAAATATCTGCAAATTCATACCAGTGAATTATTCAATCGGCAGCTTTCAAGTTTCTTAAGTTTAAATATTTTATTAAATTGACTGCTGGCAAATATCTGTACAGAGTTAAGTAATTCAAAGTCAGAGTCATCTAAAGTCACAGCTTCTTTAGCAAAGGCTTAAGGGCCCCCCTTATCTTATCTTATCAGTCGGCTTCAAAAACTCGATTTTTTTTACTGCAATATTATACAGATATATTGTAGGAGAATACGCCCTCAAAATTTTATAGTGGAATTCAAAGTGATTTCGGAGTTACAGGCCTGTGTACCGTCCCTCGACAGGCGAGCTTGAGTCGAGCCGCTTACTCCATACGGCTAAAGCAGGTAGGTACACAAAGAAACTTGCTGCAATAAACACGAGGGTCGGCGTGGAAAATGGAAGTTGAAACCATAAACGAGATGTTTCAAAGGTCAGAACATAAATTTGGAGTCAAATATTTAAATTACATTGGGGACGGGGATTCTGCAACGTATTCATCAATTTTAAAAAATAATCCATATGACAATGATTTTCCTCTTGTAAAAAGCGAGTGTGTGGGTCATGTGTCGAAGAGAATGGGTATGAGGCTCCCAAAACATTAGAAAAAAAGAAAAACTTGGAGGAAAAGGGCGATTGACAGACGCACTGATTAAAAAACTGACGAGATATTACGGACTGGCAATTACAAGAAACGTTGACTCAGTGACGAATATGAAAAATGCTGTTATGGGGACGTTACATCACTTCTGCTCAACTGACAAGAAAACGAGACACAGTAACTGCCCCACGGGTGCTGACAGCTGGTGTCAATGGCAAAAAGCTAAGGCAACACGGACACTGAAGACTTACCGGCACCCTCCTCGTGCCATTTCCCCTGAAATCGAAAAAGAAATTCTCCCCATCGACGAAGATTTGACGAGTGAAAATTTGTTGACGAAATGTTTGGGTGGGCATACTCAAAATGCCAACGAATCCTTCAACGCCACCAGAGTCGTGGCGTATGGCACCAAAACACCTGAATTCTGGAAAGAAAATCTTGGACATTGTAACGTATATTGCTGCTGGGGTTTATAACGAAGGCTACTCTGCTATATTGAGGATGATGGACTCGCTCAAATTGACAATAGGCCAGCAGTGACTCGATGGATAACAATCGACTGGTGCGCACGGCCAAGCGCGCTACTGCGGCAACTAAAGAGGCTCGTACGGCCCGTGGAGAGGAGCAACTGGCCCGAAACTACTTTATCAAGGAAGCTGAGGGAGTACTTTATGGTGCGAATACAGCTGAGTTACATTCTGTAGCTGTGAGTATACTGTCTACCTTCTGAAAACTTTGAAAGACGTTTTCTCAAAACCATGTTTTTGAAAATGGCGTGTAAGACTAAAAAAAAAACGACGAAAGCTATCGTTTCAAACCGATAATCTATATAAAGCTAATTAAAATACGCAACTAATCAACCAACAAAATACAAAAAAAAATCATTTTTTAATGTTATATAACACCTTTTTTGAAAAAAAAGCAAAAGAAAGTGCTCAGATTATTCGGCTATCAAATTTTTTGCGCAAAAGAGCCATTGTTTCGTTAGCTGTGTGACAAGTGGCGCCGTCCTGTTGGAACCACATATCGTTCACATACATATCTTCCAATTTGGGCCATAAAAAGTTCGTTATCATCTCACGATGGCGAAAACTATTCACAGTAACTGCCTGACCGGCCCAATGATACCGCCGGCCCATAAACCGCACCAAACAGTCACTCTTTGTGGATGCATTGGTTTTTCGGCAATCATTCTTGGATTATCATTCGCCCAAATGCGGCAATTCTGCTTATTGACGAATCCACCGAAGTGAAAATGTGCCTCATCACTGAAGATGAAGTGCGCGATATGCATTTTGATTTTAACGCCCGTTTTCATAATAAGCCATGGTTCAAATTGAGTTAGTCTGAAATTGAATAATCTCTAATGAAATGCAGAAAAAAGTTGACGTTTAGGTGTGGTTCACATTCAATCCTTGAATTTTAACCACCCTTTACAAGATTAGTCTATTATATGCGGGAAAGCCTTCTGAATAAGACAATATTTTTCTTTTGTGTTTCAGGTGAAAACTACGACCGCAATCTCGCACGCCGTTTTACTAGCGCGCAACGAGAAGCTGTGCGAGATCCCTCATACGTCAGCCATTTTGTTTTTTTATTTATGTTAAAAAATTGTTTATTACTCTCCAATCGTGCCTTCAAATAAATGCAAAAGATTGGTCATGTGTGTCGCTTTTTTCGCCTCGAAAAAAAAATTGAGAAAAAGCACCTTTTCTTTTGAAGCCACTGGTAAGAGGTTCCCTTAAGGTTGTGTAGAAAGGGCAAGAAGATATTCAAAAACGGGCAAAAGTCAAATTATTATTTTTTTTTTATTTTATACAATAAAAATAAGAGCTTACATAAATAAAAAAATTGTATTATATATAAACTTATAAAAAGCGCAGCGCTAGCTACAGAGGCTCTCGGATACATCAACTATAGAATTTCAAGTTTTCATATTAATAGCCAAAATAACACATGGACTGAAAAGTCCCGAGTCTAACACTTAGATGGCACTTGTGCTATTGTACTCGCCTCTTTTTCCGTTAACCTAACCTTAAAAAGTCATATATGATATTCTGTTCATTAGCTCGAGAGTTATTGTGCCAAGAGTGACGCTACTTTTGCTATTTTCAAAACATTAGATTAAAAATAATTTCGTGTTTTCATTTTGCAATGCTTCTTGATAGGAAAAAATACCGTTCAAACGAAACAATACATTGAAAAGTGTTATACCGACTCTGCTCTATCAGAAACAACAATAAAAGGATGGTTTGCTGACTTCAAACGTTGTCGTGGACATACCGATGATGCACAACGCAATCGACGCCAAATGAGGTGGTAACACCAGAAAACATCAAAAAATCGAGTAAGTTATTTTAAATGCGCGAGAGCGATCGCCATTCACTGTTTGATTGGCGCCAGCTTTGACCTTGAAGAAATATAAGCCGATAATTCCTCCAGCCCATAGGCCGCGAAACGGTTGTTTGCAATGGATGTAATGGCTGTTCTTGAATAGCTTCCAGTTGCCATTAAACCAAAAATGGAACTCATCGCTGAACACCATAAGTTGACCTGAGTGCGCGATGAACATTTTTCACAGAGCGTCGAGTTTCGTACTACAATTGCACAATTTGTAACCGTTGTTGAGGCGTAATCCTTCCATGATAAAATATTAATGAATACTGAAAAAAATTATGTATTTACTTTGACACTATCAAAAAACTCTATTGGAAAAAGTACCACTAACCTTCACAGTCTTTATTAGCCATTTCATATACTTTTTCGTATTTATTTTAAAAATCAAATTATAAACAAAATACTCAAAGTAAAAATCAAAAAAAATCAAGTTCGTCCCGAATTGTGGCTTACGATATTCTTTTCTTCTAATTCTATGAAAATTCTTAACTTTAATAAAATCTATTTATTTATCTAAAACTATTGAAAAATAATTCAATTTTGTACATCTAAGTATGTATGAGTACACGCGTACATAGGCAATGTAACAACAACAAAAGAATCATACCCGTAAATTGCTGGAACTAAAGCAGAGGCCAAGCAACGTAATTTGCGCGCTTCCAATCGACATTGAATTAAAACGCGTGCTTACATTATAGAAATGCCATGCACACACACACACGCACACACACCCATTCATATAATCATGCTCGGAAACCCTCACAGTGGCGCTCGCAGTTAGCTACCATCGCTACACACATCTACGCAGTGACATACATGTGTATGTGTGCCTATAAAAAGCTTGCGCCCAATCTAATCCAAGTTTATTTGCACAGCGCGGAAATCGTGTACGGACGTACTCATCCGTATCCCCGGGAGTGAGCAAAACGCAATCGAGCATAAAATCAGCATCCGTGAAAAGTGTGGAATTTATTTCAATTAAAACAGTTTCGAACAATTCCCTTCTACTTAAAAAAATAAAATAAAACAGAACAAAAATCAGAGCGAAAATATACTCTCCTCATTGTTACGCCAAGAAAAGTGAAAGAAAAAGTAACGAAATATCTTCGACACAAATCCTTGCGTGCGTTTGTGAAAGAAAAAAAAAATTAAAAAAAAACTTTTGGTGCCTACGCAATGGCCGTTGTTCCTTCGTCTACTAATCTCAATGATTGGGATTATTGGGATTATCGCCGTCGCCTGTGGCGTGACCAGGATCTCTTCGACTGGGAATTGCCGTACTGGAAGCGTTTGGCACGCTTCAACTCTTCGCCAGATCTAAGTCGTGTTGTTGTGGGCAAAGACGGTTTCGAGGCGAACGTCGATGTGCATCCTTTCAAACCTTATGAAATTCAAGTGAAGACAGTGGGCGACACTGTGGTTGTGGAGGCGAAACACGAGAAGCGACGAGACGGTGACAACTATGTTGGACGTCATATAGTTAAGCGTTTCGTCCTGCCACGCGGCTTCTATCCGAACGATGTGCGCTCCGAACTCTCCTCCGATGGCATTTTGTCTATAAAATGTCCACCACCAGCGCAGGCTGAACGGAGCGTTTATGTGCGTCAAGTGGGACTGCCATATCTGAGCATTAAGAACTGATGAGGATTAGAGTGGAAGGCGAAAGGATATTCATGGTTTTGCAGTAATTGTAATTAACACCAGCACACGTGCGAGTAGTTTGTGTGTGTCTGCGAAGAACACAAAAAGGTTCAGCGTGTGCTGCTGTTTATACGTAGTTTTTAAAATATTTGTTATGATTTAGCACAATACTAAATCGCGAGGAGTTCGTTTTTTTGTCTTTGTTCTTTTCGATTTTTATTTTCTATGAATTAAATTGCACTTTGAGTTTCTGTTCAAAACCAGAAAAACGAAATCACCAAATAGCTTGCCATTTTTTTTGGAAATTTTTTGTAATTAACACAAACTTTTTGAGAATAATAAAAAATATATCGTAGTTAAATAAAATTGAGATAATTTTATTCAAAAAAAAACTTGTGCAGGACAATGAGGATGGATACGTTTGCAAGAAGGTGTGTTGGCATAGGTGCGTAGTTATGGAAATAGAAGTGCCAAAAGTGATGGAATGTAGAGCCATTTAAGCTTCACGTTTATTAATGAATTGCTTCATTTTTTGTGACATTTGATTTAATTAATCGAAGGTTCCATGGCACCTTATTCTCATGTTGATGGGTCGTTCACGTCCAGTACTTATTTCTACTGTATCACGTCAAAAAAAAATTAGAAAAAATGCATAGGGTATATGCTAAGATTTAGTTAAACATATACGAAGAGATTTTTTCAAAATTATTTATTTTATGGTAATAATATTTTATCATAAACAACAGTAGTTTCATAAAAAATTCATGTTTTCTCAACGAATTGGCCGGACACGAACGACCCATCGACACGGGATTAGAGCTAAAATTTCATTTGGTGACGTCATTGTCGAGTTATTGACAATTTCTATATTTATGAAGCAAAACGATTTATATTCGAAACATAGATAGGTTGGGGATCAGAAAAAAGGTCGAAAACTCGAGTCCGATAGTTTGCGCCGTACTACTTATGATACTTTCTTAGATGGTACTATAACCGTGTTTCGTTTTGATGGAATCTAAAACAATGCGCCATCTAGCTCGGTTTGCTGCTCTCTGGCGCTAGTTGGTGAACCCAGTGTTGACAGGATATGTTTTACTTGATCTGCCCAAATAAGATGAGGTCTTCCTTCTTCTCATCGTCTACCAGTGGGTTCCCTCTCGAAGGACTAGCCTGCCGGAGCACTTTCGTTCATGGTTGAGACATGGTCACATTTCGGTAACGCTCATACAGTTCGCTGTTCCATCAGATATAGAATTTATACTCGCCTACGCGAAGAGGATCAACGATTTTTCGGAGAATTTTTCTCTCGAACGTTTGTAGTGTGTTCTCATCAGTTCTCATCATCGTCCAACCTTCTGCACCATATACAAGGACGGAGATGATTAGGCTTTTGTACAGCGTTGTTTTCGTTTTTCGTGAGAGGACTATACTTTTCAATTGCTTACTAAGCCCTTCGTTTAATCTCTAGTCTGACGTCGTTCATTCGTTAACACTAGTACCTATATAAACAAAGTTCTTCACCGGTTCAAACTCGCGATTGCCAACAGTAACGTGTTGGCT
The DNA here is from genome assembly GCF_027943255.1 of Anastrepha obliqua. Taxonomy (NCBI): domain Eukaryota; kingdom Metazoa; phylum Arthropoda; class Insecta; order Diptera; family Tephritidae; genus Anastrepha; species Anastrepha obliqua. The sequence goes on from NC_072894.1 coordinate 14,337,183, forward strand.
AAGACGGGAGGGATAAACTCATATACACACTGAAGAAAGTTACATTTAGAAAAAATGTGGAATTATCATTAATGAGGAGCACAAATCATGAGGAGGAAGAAGTATACTGGCCAGGAAAGTACCAGAAGAAGCAACAAATGCATGGAGCAATAGATTAGCAACTACAACAACAAAGAACTTATTACATAAAAGAGACATTATCCAAAACTTAGAACGAAAGCTATAGCCCACAAGTTTAGCTATCCATATGAGATGGAATATACTATCCGTAACCTTAGAAAAATGATTATAAGTGGCATTAACTTGGTATACATTTGATATAGCGCTCCGAAAAAGCAAGTAAATTGGTTACAGCCGATTTACCCATAACAAACCCACGTTGATTGTGGCACAACAAATGTTCGAGAGCGCAATGTATTTTATACTTGACTATCAACTCAAATAGTTTTAAGACAGCTTGGAAATTGGCCTACATTTAAATTATAGTCCTCAATACAATTTTTATGTTCACTTCTGAGAATGACGTGGAAAAAGTCAATTCCCTGTCATCGGCTTAAACTCCCACAGAGAGTGGCATGTTGAGAATGCGTCTCAAAGGTTCGGCCAGAGAAGCACAACTTATAAGTGAAATAACTGACAGGTAATCGGCATCAATATTATTGGAGGAATTCAACTAATCGACGCCATTATAACCTTACTTATCTATCAAAAGCAATTCTCCTAATGTGAGGAAAGCATTTAGGATTAAGTAGAAGTCTTCAGGCACATCATCATTATGCCGCTAAGTGATAATGCATGATCCAAAATCACAAACTGAAGTTATTGGATGCTCTCAATATAAACTAGCAAATTTGGTAGTTTACAATAAGAAAGACGGAAACTTGATAAATTACAAAAGCTTCTGTTCCATGGTTTGAATGGTGGAAGCGTTTTTCTGGTACTTACTACCATTCCTTTCGAACGACATTCGCCATTTTGAAAACAAATTGGTTCAAATAAAAATCAAAATGTAAGCAATCCATTTTTATGTATGTATGTATAATTGGCGCGTACACCCTTTTTGGATGTTTGGCCGAGCTCCTCCTCTTATTTGTGGTGTGCGTCTTGATGTTGTTCCACAAATGGAGGGACCTACAGTTTCAAGCCGACTCCGAACGGCAGATATTTTTATGAGGAGCTTTTTCATTACGAATAAAACTCGGGAGTTTGTTGAGAGGAATATGCCGGAGCAGCCATTCCTATATTCAATATTTAACCTTATTTATAGACGATATTCAGAAGAGGCAATATTATGTTCTCGAGCATGCAGATCAAAACTGTCACAGAATTTTCGTAAAGTTTTCAAATTCTATTATAACGGAACTATCAATATAGCAAAGTATGTTTTATATTTTCTAAATTCATTAACTTAGTTATATCGAGGTTTCACTGTATGTAATTTCAAAATAATATGCCACTAAAAATAATTTAAAGGACTCCTTACCGCCTTAAAGCACCTTACAGCATGAAGGATGGAGCTGCCCCAACATGACTATGAGTCTAATGGTATGACTTTTTTCTATTTGATAACATCGTGAGTTGATAATAAGCAAATATATTTTCAGATACGTCGAACTGTGCTGAAGAAAAAGGCTTCATAAAGGAATAGAAATTCCTTGCCCGCACTTATTTACATACTCGAGACGTTCTTTAACTTGAGCAGAATTTGCTTCTGAGTAAAAAAATTGTGTTATTTCTGATAGAAACATTTTTGATTTAAATTACCAGTGATGAATTCTAAAACTATAAATATTGCATTCGATTCCAGCCATTTTATGTTTAACAGTGTAGAAATTATTAACCCTTTTGCATCATTTGACGGAATAGTCCGCGAACAAAAACGCGCTGCTCTCATGAAGAGCGGAATAATGCGCAATAAATTTTTTTTGTTAAACTTTGAGGAATAATTAATAAAAAATAATTGATTTTGGTAATCTTTTAACATTTTTTTTCATTAGAACAAACAGTAAAAGTCCTGCTGACACAAAGTATTACGGACGCAGGGTATTTTGAGCACATCGCGCATTTCGGTGAGTGATGCAAAAGATTTAAGTTCAAGAAAGTTTTAAAGAGTACCGAATATCAAAAAAAAAAAAAATAATAATGTAATGGCCTATAAATATATTTGTGAGCATCCAGCAATCACAAATATATATATAGGTTATTACATTATTTTTTTTTTTTGATATTTGGTACTCTTTAAAATTATCGAGAGATCGAGCGAAATTAGTGAGTTTTTCTTTTAATTAATAAAATTTTTTAATTTTGTAACGTTAACTTAGTGTGTTAGTAACATAAAAAAATATTGCTAGTTAATTAATTTTTTTTGCTTTTGCTTTCAAAATTGGAGTGCAAAAAATCTGAATAAAATAAATTAATTTTTTTAGAGATTTGAATTTGTTAAGCGTATTTTTTCTATCAAAAAATTCAAATTCTTGGATATACAGCGCACGCTCGATGACGTAAACTAATTCAAACCAAAGTGGTTCTCATTAACAAAAGTGATCACGTTTTGGAATGCCTAAAAAGACTAAGTAAATTTTTTTTTTCACATTTAAATTCACATTTTATTCTTGTTTTCGTTACATATTAATTGAAAAGTAAGTCATACGATCAGTCATCTTTCTCCCTTAAGGGGTTACATGGGTTTCGTCGGGTAAAAAAAGGCCTATTTTCAATATTTTTTTTCTATGCAAAAAATTATTTATTTACTTAAAAAAAAAAAAAAAAAAATTAAAACTCCTCCTTTGTGACGTCATGTCCGGTGACCCCTCGAAAAAAAGGTGCGCCCGCGTTGTCAGCATAACTCCTGACAGGTTCATCGAATGGAAAAAAAAGTGCTTTAGTTATGACCATAAACTCGTGCTTGACGAAGGAAAGAAAAAAAAAGTAAAAACTGGAATTTTGGCAGACATTTTTCCAAAAAAATTAAAATTTCGGTCAAATTTGCTTGACATTTTGTTTTTTTAAATAGTTGTAATTGAAAAAAAAAAAACAAAAAGCCTTCATTCGAACACCTGTGTAAAATTTCATGAAGATCGGTTGAGTAGTTTTCGAGAACATTTGACAACCGACTTTGAAAACACGGTTCCGAAAAAACGCGTTTAAAGTTTTGTGTAACAATAAAAGTGGACTTGGAGCGCACACATTCCAAAGGTTGTATCTCCGAATTTATTATTCGGATCGACTTGAAAATTTAGTATAATATTCTTGAGATGTTGTAGAAATTAATAGGCCAAAAAAAAAATCGATTTTTTGAACCAACGAAACCCATGTAACCCCTTAACCCTCTCAGTATACTCATACCATTTTGATCGACGTCTTCATGACCAGCCCATATTAACGCCTTGTTGAAAATTTCAACTGCTTCAGTCTGCTTAATTTCCTCCAGTTGCTCTGATACGCTATCTTCGTCGGATTCGTCCTCTTGTTGATGATCGTCATCTGCATTACCCTCCTCGATATCTTCGTTCCATTCATGAATGGCTGGTAACGTGAATTCAATCTGAAATTTTTAATAAAAAAAGTGTTTTCAATAACCCACATACATATCACTGAGCATATCTGCGAACACGAACGAACCTCAGGATTTAAACTACTAAGGAGATCGACGGTGTTGCTCATCAAGGTGCGAAGTTCAGCTTCTCATTTTTCTTTTAAAACCGCCAACGGAACATTATCTTCGGGATCATCATTGTTTACCGCAAAATTTAAAATACTGTTCCAGCACTTAGCTAATGTCGCTTCACCAACACGAAACCAAGCCGCATCCAAAAGATTTATGGCTGTTTTTAAGTTAATTTTTTTCAATGACTCGAGCAAATCAGACTTTGTCGCTGCTATTGAAGCTAGAAGATTGTTTTTGTAATGCAACTTAGTGATTTTTATTGCATTCTGATCCGTCGGTTGAATGAGGGGAGTAACGTTTGGTGGCATAAACATTGCCGAAATTTGCCCATTCTCCGTTGTCAGTTCAGCTTTATTTGGGTGAGAAGGAGCTATATCGATTAGGAGAAGAGCTTTAATTGCTAAGGCTTTCTCCTTTAAAAACGATGTAACCTTAAAAAAAAAACCAGTTAACCTTAAAAATCGAGCAAAACTTAAAAGGAATATTCACCTGTGGAACAAATGACTCATGAAACCATTGCTTGAAAATAGCCGACGTCATCCAGGCGCATTTCGAGCTCTTATAGTCGGTGGGACACTGAAAGTTTTTAAAGCAGTGTGGATTCTTTGCTTTTCCAATTACCAAAAGCTTAAGCTTGCGAGATGCAGTGGCGTTTGAACAGCATAAAAACGTGATTCGCTGCTTCTCGGACTTTACCCCTGGGGCTCTCTTCTCCAAACTTGACGCGTACGTTTTCTCTGGCAAAAGTCTCCAGACTAACCCCGACTCATCAGCATTATATAACTGACCGTTGCACAACTGCAATTCGAGCATTTTAAATTTAAGTTTTTCTTTAAACGGATCCACTAGCTGAGGTTACGAAGCCAGTTTTCCGCCTGATATTTTAAGAAGACGAATACCCTATCTCTGCTTGAATCCTTGGAGCCATCCATCACTAGCGAAGAAGTTTGCTTCATTTTCTTTATATTTTGCATGCATCGTTTTTGCCTTTTCTTTCAGTATTAGAGCACTTACTGGCCAGTTTTTATCTCGCATTCGTATAAACCAACGATAAAGAGCTCTCTCCATTTTGGGCAACTCTGAAGAACGCAGTGTTTTTCTATTTCCAGGTCCACAATACGTGTTGTTTACGCATTTTAGAATCATTTGCGTTTTCGCTTTAATGTTACAAATTGTTGATGTAGCAACATTATATTTCTTTGCTAAAATCGTGACAGATGAGCCTTTTTTTAAAAAGCCGAGAATTTTAGTCTTTTGTTTTAATGTCAAGCACACGGGTTTTTTAGAACTCATTTGCACCAGAAAACATAAGACGAAATACTCTTTGCAAAACCAAAACCGCGACTGAAATATTTTACTCCTTACATGCACTTACGAATAAAATGCCTATTTTATAATTAGGGGATTCGCCAATTTCAGAATTACTTGAGATCATGTAAACTACATTCAAACAATTTTAACGTTTATTGTTCATGTTTTAGAGCTTTTTGGGTTTGTTCACGTTTTAGAGTAGTCAATGCACAAAAATGTCTGTTCATGTTTTGGGATGTGCACGTTTTAGAGCGTTCACGTTATCGAGCGTACGCTGTAGTTTACATATATAATAGTTAAAAAAAAAATTAAAAAATTTTTAAAAATAAAAATAAAAAATTGTAAAAAAAAAATTCTAATAAAATATATTAACATGTAAACGCATACCCACAAATATTTAAGTACAAGGCGTTCCCCAAGTTCCATTCCGCTTATATGTACTTACGTACATATATATATTCTTACAATTAATTTATGTTTAATTTTATTTTATTCGCGAATTGTGCCTTCAACTTGAATTGTTTTATATTAAGTCGCGTATACGCGTAGGTGGGCGCGCCAGCAACGTAACAACTACTTATTTGGCAACAAGCGCGCGCGCACAAACAAACCACATACATCTGCACATACATGCACAGAGTGTGACTTGTTTTGAGAATAGAACGCATTTAGCGAAGGGGAAAAAATAAATAAACAGAATTGGAAGTAAAATACGAGATAACAACAATAACAACTGGAAACCATTTAGAAAAATGTTTGCGAATACTTTGAGCGTCGCTTGAAACTTAACAATATTCTCGTAGCAAATATTGAACGCAGATTTTGTAGCATTGGCGATAGCAACAATATACAGAGGTAGCAAAACAATTTATTGATGGCACTTAACGCTTGAGTGACAAATAAATTACGTCGCCTAAGGTCGATCACTGATCATTGATAGTTTGGGAAGTGAAGGTTTGATGTATGTAAATGCGTATTGCATTTTATTTGCAAACATTAAAGAAGTACCGATTTTTATGGAAAAAGTAAAGGTAATTGTTCCGGAAAAATACTTTCTACAGGTCATTATGTCAAAGAAATACTGACAATACAGGCAATTATTGGTTTTAATAAATATTACTCACTTACATATTCAGCCTCATCACCGAATCCATGCGAAATTGAAGAAAATTACCGCCAGATTCCATTGCAATAATTTGAAAATTTATTGTTGGACTCAAAAGGAAGTATGTACAAGGAAAAAATTAGAGAAATTTGAGCGAATTTGTAATGCGATTTCGAACTTTCTGATATTTGGTTATAAAGGGTGGTTAAGTTTCAAGGACCGGTGTTGATTTTGAATAAAATACAATTTTCTAGGAAATTATTCTCATTTCTCTTTATTATGATAACACTGGTATGGCTCAATTTTGTATGGAATAAAATATCGCCAATCAGCGGCACACCTCCATCCGATGGTCCAAGTTTTCGATGACGCTGAGGCATAATTGAGGTTCTATGCCGTTAATGTGCCGAATTATCTTATCCTTTAGCTCTTGAATTGTTGCTGGCTTATCGACGTACACCTTTTAGTTCAAATAACCCCAAAGAAAGAAGTCCAACAGTGTCGTTGACGTTTAGGTGTGGTTCACATTCAACATGAGATAAAGGTTAACCATCCTTTAAAATTGTTAAACTAAAAATGAGTTGCTGCACTCCACTAGAGGGGAATTTATAGTACACACTATTAGAGAATAAATTGGTGAAGTATTTTTATAATTTAAATTCAGCTTAAAATGGTAATATATGCAATCAAGTCTGCCAATATTAATGACACTTTGTAAATAACATAAAATTTATTTCAGGGAAATAATTTAAATTGCTTTCATTTTCAGGTTAATAAAAATTTTGTTGAGCCAGTCGATATACAAGGTGAAGTCCAAAATAAACAAGACTGGCGTCATAAAAATGTTTTTTATGGTGCCATCTTTTTAATGAGTTAGTGCGTTGGAAGCAACATCCCTAGCTGACTTCCAATGAAAGCTTGGTGACATTTGGTTCAGTGGAAGCGAATTTATTGCCTCTAAAGTGTCAGTATGTTTGTGTCATCGGTACAAAAATGAGTTTCAAACAAAGAGTAAAAATCAAATTGTGTTTTAAAATCGGTAAAATGCTTACCGAAACATGTAAATTGATGAAAAAAGTTTAAGGCGATGATTGTCTATCTCCTACCAAAGTTCATGAGTGGTTTACACGTTTCAGAGATGGTTGTGGGGACATAAATGACAATATACGGGTCGCCAAAAATCAGTAATCACCGAAAACTCCATCGAAATTGTTCGTAAATTTATCAAAAATGAAACGAAATCATCGTTGAAATTCATGGAATCGAAGTTGAATATCTCCAAAACATCGACTTATGACTTATTGCATTTTAACTGATCATTTGGGCTTACAAAAGGTCTGTGCACATTTCATTCCGCACAAGTTAACTGAGGACCAAAAATTGCTCAGAATTCAACATTCGAAAGACCTCGTTAAAGAGGCGAGAAAAGACGAGAAACTAAGCGTCAAAGTACCGAATGGAAGACCTTAGACGAGTTTTGTTTTACGACTCCAAGGGAATTGTCCACAAGGAGTTCGTACCAAAGGGCAAAGCCGTCAATACAATTTTTTCGAATTCGCCTTGAATACCTCGAAGGAGGAAGCTGGCACACCACCTCATCGATCCACCAACTCACCGGTCCACTCTTGTGACTGATTTTTTGACTACAAATCGTATTTAAACCATCAATCACATCACCGCCTGATATGGCTCCCTGTGACTTCTGCCAATTAGGAAAATTGCATTTTGTGTCCGTAGAGGCCATCCAAAAGACTACCAACATTCTGAAGGACATTCCGATCAATGACCTGAAACACTCTTTCGAAAAGCTTTTAAATCGCGCAAAACAGTGTATCGAGGACAGAGGGGACGATTTTGAATAAATAAACTCGAAGTTATCAGAACAAAGCTTTTGTTGTTTCTATTTTAGCTCAGTCTTCTTCAATTTGGACTTCCCCTTGCATATGAGCCTTAATTGTCTGTTTGGCCAAGCTCCTCCTCCAATTAGTGTTATGCGCCTTGATATTTATGTATACAAGTAATGGGACCAACTGTTTTATGTCGTTTCTGCGCAGCTGTTCGATTTTTAAGAGAATATTTTTCATGGCAGCAATACACTCAACGGTTTAATGGAATTAATGTTAAAATTCAATTCGAAAAAATGTTTTTTCTTTTCAATCAATATACAAGTTCTCTGAAATTTCTGGAATAAGTTATCATTATGGGGACCTCTCGGACCTTCTTTTCTATGCTCTATTTATTGAGTAAATTTTTCCATATTCAATTCGATTTCGAATGTTAAGGGGGGGGGGGGGGGTAGGGTCACAAAATCGAATCACTCATCTTAAAATCATTTCAAGAATGTTGTGTCAAAATTTTAAGTGGATCGGAGCAGAACCCTCAAAGTTATAGCCTTTGTAGGCACTCTACCTCGAATGCGGAGCATCGATAATTTTTCAGAGTCATTTTTTCAAACGCGTTTTTCCTGAAACGACTTCTTAAAAGTCGGTGCCAATCACAATTCCGAAACTATTCAACCGATTCTTTTCAAATTTGGCACACGTTTTCTAAATCAAAAATACCTCCCCCCCCCCCCCCCCCTCACTGCTTTTTTTTTATTTATTTTTTTTTTTTTAAGGTTGTTTTTCACTTACAAATATGGCGAAATTTTTCGCCAAAAATGCTCGTTTTACGTTTTTTTGCCACCAAAACTACAAAAATGCAAAAAAAATTGTATTAATGGGGGGGGGGGGGGGGGGGGGGGGAGAGCATTACGTCATACTTTAACTGAAAAATTCGACTTTTTTAGTTTCAGATGATTCTACGATGAATGCCGATTGGCGCCGCAGAGCACCTCTCGAAAAACATATCTCCAAAAAAACTCTGTCATGGGCTTATTTGTCAATATTTTATTATTAATATTTTTTAAAAACTTATTGAAAAGATGTACAATAACATGCAACTGATTTTGTTAAAGTATCTTAAGCCATATTTCTGTAAAAAATTCCAAAAAAAGTGTTTTTTTTTAGCGCTAAACCCTACCACCCCCTTAAGCGATCGCACACAAATAATTTATATCATAATATAAGCTCATACCAGGTATATAGTATACCTATATATTCAACTTCAAACGTTTGGCCGCAAACTAATCATCGAGCCATTTTTTGGCCTCTTCGTGAGAATTGAAGCGCTGCTCGAAAAGTGCGTGGCCCATCGATGCAAACAAATGATAATCGGAAGGCGCCAAGTCTGGTTGAGTAAGCCGCATCCACCAGCGGTTCCCAATCGTACGTCTCCACCAATTCCCGGGTCGCTCTTGTTCGATGTGGCGGTGCATTGTCATCAAAAAAAAATTACTTTGTGATGCCGATCGGCATATTCTGGGCGTTTTCGGTGTATAGCGCTGTTTAAATCGGCCAATTGTCGTTGGTAACGTGCACCGTCAACTGTTTCACCTGGTTTTAATAGCTCGTACCAAATCATAGCAAACATACAGCATTGCCTTGCGGCCGTAGCGATTGGGTTTGGCCGCTGTTTTTGGGTTGTGGCCGGGCGGACAATTCGATTGTTTACGCTTGGGATTGGAGAAATACATCCATTTTTCATCACCCGTAACGATTCGATGCAAAAAAGACGTCCTTTGATGAGCTTGAGAAGCGTTTTTCTTCAATTGATAACAGAAAATCAACGATGCCCGCAAATCGTAGTTTGAAGGCACGAAATTCGACATTTTTAAGAGCGACAAAAATGCATTGTCGTATGAAACGTAACAAACAGTGAACTGAATATTGTTGACAGATGACAGACGAAAAAACCCAGACATTTGGGAAGGTTTAAAAATACTCCTAGTGACATCTATGGACTAATAGCTGAAAGTCTCATTTCAAAGGTATATACTATCAATTATCACACATTCTAGTGGAATAGTAGGTTAAATAAGTAGATATCAAGTGAGATGTGTTTGAATAAGGTGTAATATATTAAAAAAAATGTTCTCACTTGGTCCTGCCACTTATTTTTTGAAAATTAAGAAATTTACGTGATATGATCGTAACACAACTCAGACGACCTTAACGTAACATTTCCACAGATCATCCTAGTAAAGAAGAGGTTTTTCAAGCTGAACGATCACAAAAAAATGGGAAGTCTGGATTGTCTACTGACAATATTCCAGCTGAGTGCTTAAAAGTTGACGCGAATGCCGCAGTGGAAATTGTATACTCCTTTTTCGAGGCATCCGGAAGGAAACTATATTGGGGAAATTGTCTAAAAATGGTAACTGGGATTGCTACAACCGGCAATTGGTAAAATATTTAATACCTCATTTCAGACCGCATTGTTGAGTCAATAAATAGTAAGCTGCGTAAACAATAAGCTGGGTTCCAGCAAAACCCCTCCTGTATCGATAACATCAAAACTATCCGACTAATAATTGAGGAGTGTTTTGAATAAAACATAGGGTGGGTATGACATTCGTTGGCTATGAAAGCCTTAGAGAGGATGGGTATTAGAAAAACCTTTTTTTTGTTTTTTTTTTTGTCGGGACAACTAGCAAGTGCAGCCCTCAAACATTAATTAAGCCCATTGTACTTCACTTGGATTCCCTGCTAATTTTCTTTAAATCTATGCGATCTCCGAAGAAATCTGAATAGATCTTGTGGTCCCAAGGAGCCAAGGTGGTCGCTTCGTAACACATCAGTGCCAATGACCTCAAACCTGATTCGTGCGAAGACGGGGCAGACGCACAAGAAGTGGTCCGCCGTCTCATCCTCCTCTCCACAAGCTGGGCAGAGTGCACTGTCTGAGATGCCCAACCTTTCCATGTGCTTCGCCCACAGAAAGTGGCCCGTCGTAAGTCCAACCAGCTGTCTGCACTCTCTTCTGCTTAATGACAGGAGGGCATGCGACAGTCGATCGGACATGACAGGTAACATCAGTTTAGTCCATCTGCAACTTCTCTCAGCCTGCCAAGCTCGCTTGTGGGTGGTAGTTAGCCATTTGCTAACCGTGGCTTTGATGGCCGCAGAAGGGAGCAGAGCCCATCTTAGCTAAGGAGTCAGAGGTCTCGTTACCCGCGATACCCACGTGCCCCGGGACCCATGTTAGCATCAGGCTATTATGTCTATCGACATAGTTCAGCCTGGATTTACAGGAATCGACTACCTCTGATGTGGTTGGGGGGCTGTCTAAGGCCATAAGCTCAGCTTGGCTGTCGCTGCAGACACATATAGAACTGCCTCTCCTCACTGCATGCTCTTCCTCTTGAAACACAGATGCATGCATTCCAAGAGCAAAGTGCAGTTTCGTCTAGCTGGATTCCACGTAGACCCCAAAGCCGGAGCCAAGCTCGGTCCTGGAGCCATCCGTGAAAATGCGAAAACAGTGTTTGCCGGGCTCATTTTCAGAGTTTGACCACGACTGAGCCTCTGGCAGCAATACACTGTATCCCTTTTCAGGTATGACTCTTGATGGAATGGAGTCAAAGGGCATGGAGAGAATCGTTGGATCGAAGTCCATGCTTTCTCTGTTTTCCAATGCCCGACCGGGGCCGTACCAGTTCCCATTGTGTTTCAGCTTGCAGATGGCCTTCAAGGCCTCTCTTCGGATGAAAGCAACAAGTTGTGGCAAACCAATCAGAGCATCTAATGATGCATAGGTGATAACACTGTGTGACAAAAAAAAAATTAAATATACTTTTATGGAGACCTAGCACAACTTGTGGCTATAGAAAAACTAAAAAAAATGGTATAGGAGAAATTTCCAATACACCCCCAAAATCTCATTTTATGGCCATAAAACCGTTTTTCAGTAGGTTGATGTGAAGAATAACTCCTAACTTCGCCAATTTCCATCCGATTTCGAATTTGCTTTTTTAGTTCGAAAGAACAAAAACAAGCCTTTTTGACAGTGTGTTGACATTTTTTCTGAAATGACAACTGACGAGACTGTAGACGGAAGTATTTGGAATTTTTTTATTTTTTCTCTATTTTTTCAACTTTGACATAATTTTTACGATAGTATCCGATATTGAGGATTTTTTTTGTACACCACTGTCATAGTAAATTTAATTTTGCGTCGAATGAGCTATATTTGACTGTAATTGAATTAAAATTCATAGAGTTGTGTGGGTTTTAAGATTTTTTTTTTTTTAACTAATTTGGCATGTAGGTATAACTTACGCTAAATGGGAATAAGGACGTGAAACGTGGTTCGTTTCTTCTGATTTAGCTTGACAATTAGAGGTTTAAACTTTTGGTGATATAAAGGGTGGTTAAGTTTCAAGGGCCGGTGTTGATTTTGAATAAAATACAGTTGTTTTAAGAAATTTTTGCCATTTCTCTTTATTATGATAATATTGATATAGCTCAATTACGTGTAAAATAAAATATTGGCCGAATGGCTGCCGTGGCCTCGGCGGCACACCTCCATCCGATGGTTCAAATTTTCGATGACGCTGAGGCATAATTGAGGTTCTTTGCCGTTAATGTGCCGAATTATCTCATCATTTAGCTCTTGAATTCTTGCTGGCTTATCGGCGTACACCTTTTCTTTCAAATAACCGCAAAGAAAGAAGTCCAACGGTGTCAAATCACATGATCTTGGCGGCCAATTGACATCGCCGCGACGTGAGATTATTCGGCCATCAAATTTTTCGCGCAAAAGAGCCATTGTTTCGTTAGTTGTGTGACAAGTGGCACCGTCCTGTTGAAACCACATATCGTCCACATCTATATCTTCCAGTTCGGGCCATAAAAAGTTCGTTATCATCTCACGATAGCGAACACTATTCACAGTAACTGCCTGACCGGCCATATTTCGGAAAAAATAGGACCCAATGATGCCGCCGGCCCATAAACCGCACAAAACAGTCACTCTTTGTGGATGCATTGGTTTTTCGGCAATCACTCTTGAATTATCATTCGCCCAAATGCGGCAATTCTGCTTATTGACGAATCCACTGAGGTGAAAATGTGCCTTATCACTGAAGATGATTTTCGTTGAAAAGTGCGCGATATGCATTTTGATTTGAACGCCCGTTTTCACAATAAGCCTGCATAACTTTAACGCATTGCTCGATTGTGTATCTTTCCATAGTTCAAATTGAGTTAGTCTGATATTGAAAAATGTCAAATGAAATGCAGTAAAAAGCTTGACGTTTAGGTGTGGTTCACATTCAACATTGGCCCTTGAAATTTAACCACCCTTTACTTTGATCTGTTAGATGTATAGAATAAATTCAGGTTTATTTATTTAAATCATAATAATTTTCACAGATTATTATTTGAATCACTTCAAACACCATCGCCCACTGCCATTGCGCATTTGCGTAGCGAATAGTTCAGCAGCAGAGGTGGCAGCAGCCTGTCAGCCAAGTGACAAACGCTGATCGAGACGAATGAACCATTTCCTTTATATTATTTTCCGTATTTAATGACTATTTTATATTCACTCATATTTCCCGACTGCCCCACACAGCACCAAGCATATTATATATATGTATGTATGCATGTGTGTAATTATGTTCAGTCTCGTTTATAAGGTGTATACATGCGTACATATGTATGTAAATACATACATACATACATACACATCTACTAAAAATAGCAGTTGTCGCATAAATAGCGAAAAATCTTTGAGATCTTTGGCTTGATCGCCGGCGAAACAAACACATACACATTTCCATGCGAGTACATTTGAGTGAGGGCAGCATGCATCACAGGGCGTGATGCTGGCAATGCTGCTGCTGGTGCGTGAAAGCTGTGAAAAGCTGCTGCGTAGAGTCAAAGCAGCCGACTCCTGAGAGAAAATCCATTTAATGAATCATTTTATGATTCTTGGAGACAATGTTTCCTTTTTGTTTTGCGTTTGAGGGCGGCAGGCTGCCGATCATGCGAACATTTATATCTTTCTATGTACCTATGTATGTGTGTATATTAATGCAAGTATATGTGAAAGAACTGGCGGTGATTGTGAAAAATAATCTGGCGGAGTAAATCTTTAGTCTTTTCTCGGCCGTGCTTAAGTAAAGTAGTGCGTAAGTAAAAGAGTAGTGCTGTAGAAAAATTTCGGTCAAAATATCCTACTGAAGTGTTCAGAATATATGAAACAATCTGTGTGTAAAACTATATGCATATAAATTCCCTTAAAATCGTTTCGAATTTAAATATTGGCCTTTGCCCTTAGCTAACTCTTTTGATGTGAATGCAATTCCGTTTTTTTTTTAATAAAATACAAAAAGTTACTTGGAAATTTTTGTCGTGATCAACTTATTCCCCATTTAAATACTTAGCAACTATTTTTAAAACTTTCAGATCAGAAGAATATTATTTGTGTGCTATTTTCACTTTCCAATTTTTGTAGAATTCAAGGTGTCTCCGATAAATCTGACAATGTTTTAGCATTGCTGACACCAACGCATTAAAGTGTTCTTAACAGAGTGATTTGGCCATTTTCTTGTGTGCCGAGTTTGTGTATTGGATAAACCCAAAGGATTAGCAGCATGGCGGCGCGCTGTCAACTCTTTTGGCTGGCGGCCGTGGCGTTAATTAGCGGTGAGTATTTCCCCTTTCTTTCTTCTTTTGGATTTTACACTCTGAATTTTCGAAAGTGTGTGGCTTTATAAGTGTGACTAAATGAACATCACTTAAGCAGCGTTTTTTTATTATAATAGAAAATAAATGAGTAATTTTTGATTCAATGACATATTTTTTAAACAGAAAGCACTGATACCTATAGTAATCTGCGGGTTTTTGTGGCGGAATGCTCGAAACATTTATTTGCTACACATCTTTTGTATATCCAGTGCTTTTATAGTTGGTTTCTTGATTTTTCTTCGGCAAAATTTCGATTACGACTTTAGTTTCTCCTAAATTGTAAATGTAAAAATTTGTTCAGTACACCTAACAGCCCTTTGGTTGTTATACCATCCAGCCATTTGAAGGCGCATTTAAATTCATCGCGTATATTTATTTTCTTTATTTGCTAACAATTTCTCGAAGGCTTGTAGTAAACAGTCTTCAATATGTTACTTAACAGTGACCATCTCTTTGGTTTTAAGGTAAAGTGTAGCCTGCATTCTTTCTCTAATAAAATAAGGCATTTCATAACTCTATCGAATGGGTGGATACGTGACTACTATTAGGAGTACGTAGACTCTAATCTCCGTGAAACACTAAAATGAAAACAAAGTTTTTTCTAATAGCGGCTGGCAATGGCAATACTCCGAGAGTATTTCTGTCATGAAAAAGCTATTTACATAAAAAATATCTCCGCTTGGGAAACGGCTTAAAACTATAGGGCCCTCCCTTGTTGTCATTTCTTTTTATTATGATAATACTGGTATGGCTCAATTACGTATGGAACAAAATATCGCCAATCGGCGGCACACCTCCATCCGATGGTCCAAATTTTCGATGACGCTGAGGCATAGTTGATGCCGTTAATGTGCCTCGGCAGGCAATGGCAAACCTTCGAGTGTATTTCTGCCATGAAAAAGCTCCTCATAAAAATATCTGCCGTTCGGAGTCGGCTTGAAACTGTAGGTCCCTCCATTTGTGGAACAACATCAAGACGCACACCACAAATAGGAGGAGGAGCTCGGCCAAACACCTAACAGAAGTGTACGCGCCAATTATTTATTTATTTAATGTGCCGAATTATCTCATCCTTTAGCTCTACAATTGTTGCTAGCTTATCGACGTACACCTTTTAGTTCAAATAACCCCAAAGAAAGAAGTCCAAGGGTGTCGTTAACGTTTAGGTGTGGTTCACATTCAACCTCGGCCCTTGAAATTTAACCATCCTTTATAATAAAATCAAAAAAATTAAAAAATAAATATTAATTTTTTACCTCTGTTTTTTTTTTCAAAATTAACAATATGGCGGCCTTAGGAAATATTTTTCAGATTTTCGAGAAAAAAACCGACAATTTATTTAAAAAAAAAATTGAAATGTTTGAAAAAAAAATCGAACTTTTTGAAAAAAAAAAAATTGAAATTAAAAAAAAAAATCCTTGGATGGGCCACGAATTTTTTATGTTTTTCAAAAGTAGTATAAATTTTATTGAAATCTACCAAGCGGTTTTTAAGTTACAGTGATCAGCAGTTCAAAAAACGCATTTAAAGTTTTGCTATCGATTTATGTAGGGTTATAAGAAATATTTAATAACTTACACTGTGTCATCTATTCATGGGCCATAGAATAGTTCTTCAGCCGTCATAGTAGCTTCCAAAATATCGACTTGCTGTTGCCTACGTAGCCTTATAGCTTCTCGAGTGTTATCGTTAGCACGCTTATCTGCCACTTTCATGCGTGCAGCATCCATTTTTTTCAGCATACGAACGCTCCGGAGCGCCCGAGCGTCCTTTGTTAATTTTTGAATGACTCCAAAAGAATTTGTCGGATTCACTTCAAATTTTCGCAGAATATTTAAAAAAAGAAAAATTCACTGCGTCTATATTGCGAGTGGTCAATTGCTGTGAACTCCACAACACTGCGCGCGCTAATTTACCACTGCTGCTTTATATAATAATAATTAATAATAATATATTATAAATTGACGCTTACAACCTTTGTTAGCTATTTGGCTGAGCTCCTCCTTCTACTTCGGGTATGCGTATTGAGATTTACCTTATCGCGCCTCAGAACGGCAGATGAACTTTTATGAGAAGCTTTTCATGGCAGAAATATGCTCTGAGATTTGTCACTGCCTGCCGTGAGGTGATCGCTATTAGACCTTTTCTATCATTTGGTCTTTCATGCCTGGCGCTTCAAACCCGGGTACTACCCACCCACTCGGCTACGGTGTACTGATCCATATGATTGATAGATTATTAAATTAGCATAGTCGCTGGTTATTCATTGAAGACTCTTTGAGCAAATATTCAATTATGATAATTCCCTCGCTACCCTAATAAAGTAAAGGTAACCAGAACTTTTGACGTCGATTTTTCCACTTTGATTTCCATTGCTGCTCTCTTTCCTGCCTCTTTTCACTAGATATTGCTTGAATTCCGGATTATATGACGAATCCGGGCTTCATCACGCTAGCACAATTCTAAAATCTTTACAACTCTCCAAACATCATTAGTGGTCGGGTCATCGTTAAGTAACTTAACTCTCGAAACTATTAGGCCCTCCTCGTTAATTCAGCATCGAATTTCGGATGCCATTTTGGATGCTGCCTTTGATGCTGCTGGGTTCAAAAAGTATCGCGAATTTTGAATTTTCGCAGGTTACGTATATTCGAATTTCGATTTTCTTGTGGCAATATGTTGGTACTCATGTCTCTCACTCATGCCGACGAGTTCGGCCATTTTGAATGTTCCGTTAATTGTTGACAGCTGCTTTCTTTGCTATTCAAAAAGATGGACCAAAGAACCTGTATCAAATTTTGTGTAAAAAACGAAATTAAGTGCGCGGATGCATTCCGAAAGTTGACTGTGTCATACGGAGAAGCTACTTTAAACCAAAGCAACATTTATCGGTGGTACAAAATGTTCTCAGAAGGCAGAGAAGATGTGAACGACGAAGAGCGTGCCGGACGCCCGAGCACTTCAACAACAGACGAAAAAATTGATGAAGTGAAGAAAATGGTGTAGGTCAATCGTCGAATCACTATTAGAGAAGTTGTTGAGGACCTAGACATATCGCAGAGGGCCAACTGACTCGTACCATTCGATTTTTTTCAATGATTTGGGCATGAGACGGGTCGCCACAAAATTCGTACCAAAACTGCTCAATTTCGACCAAAAGCAGCCATGCGATGCTCATCTCATTGCTAATGAGATGTTGGACTCTGTCCGCGACGACCCAAATTTGCTCCAGAAGGTCATAACTGGTGACGAATCGGGCGTTTATGGTTATGGCGTGGAAATCAAAACTCAATCATCTCAACGGAAGCTGCCGAACGAACCAAGACAAAAAAAAAAGGCGCCAAGCTCGGTCGAATCTAAAAGTTTTGCTTACCGTTTGCTTGGATTGCAGGGACGTTGTGTATCATGAGTTCTTGCCACAGGGTAAAACGGTCAATAAGGAATATCACCAGCAAGTTATGCGTAAATTGCGCTAAGCAATCCACCAGAAACGCCCGGATTTGTGCTCAGAAGTCGACCAAGAAGGTGTTAGCATCAGTTTCATAAGATGCGAAAGGAATTTCGTTTGTTGATTACTCGGAAACTGGCGAACGATACATTTTGAATATTAAAAAAACTTTTTAGACGAGCTGAAGGAAGCGATTCGTGAAAAAATACCCAGTTTGTAAAAGAAAAAAATATTTTTCAGTAGGACAAAGCACTGCGTCATTTTGACAATACCTAAAATCCATGGATTGAAGTTCGAATTGTCAATTGGAGCATCCACCGTGTTCACCAGATTTGGCCCCTAGTAACTTCTACCTGCTTCCAGACCTAAAAAATTTCAAGCGGAGAAAACGTTTTTTATGAAATGATGAGAGTTCAATTTATCACTTCAGAATGGAATTCATAAATTCGAATGTCTTTGGAACAAGTATATTGATGTTCAGGGATACTATTAGATTTGTGGGGGGTTACATACAACCAAGCACTCAGTCAGTAAACCATTGTACTACACCCGGATAGATATCAGTGGAAAGAATTGAGATAGAAAAGATAAAAGGTGGATGGTAAAAATGGATGAATTAGTTTGAGGTGACTCTTCCACAAATCTTTTGGATTCATTGATGAATTTTAAGAGATCCGAAAAAGGCAGAGTATGAACTTGGTCCATACTCAGTGTATCGCAACCCAATATCCCAAGTCTGATTCTGGAAAATTCAGGACAGATACAGAGGAAATGCTCTGCAGTGTCGTCATTCTCAAGACAGGATAGGCATATCGGGCTGTCCATGACCCCCATGGTGATTACATTCACCAGTACTCTCAGGTCCTTCCTGCGGTTTCTTATCGAACCGCAAAACTTATTGAAGAACCTCGTAATGTGGTCAGAACAACATATAATTCTAAAAAAATTTGAATTTCTTACTGTGCTAGTAAACGTTAGATGGCACTTTTACCAATAGACAGTTTTGGAATGTCTTTCACGTAAAAATACAACACTGTAGCTGATGCGCAACACAGATGACTTAGTATCATTTAGGTAAAGGCAATTCTCCTAAGCTTGGACAATGGCAATATCCGATGAGGAGTCGCTTGGAGTGTTTGGGGAAGGATTCTGCGGAAGATTTTTGGACTTTTGCCTTGTAAAAACTTTTTTTCTATACACAATGAAGTTTTCTATTGACGAAAATATTTTATGAAAATAAGACAAGCGTACGTATACTTGTCTTTGTCTTTTTAAAATATTCGCAGTCATATTTTTCATGCTACATGGGGTGTGGTACATTTTCTTTCATGCAAGAGAGGTACGATTTACATTGGCGAGATCTTTCATAAACATACAAAATTGCAAAAAATCAACACAATTCTTGAGCGACTCCAAACTTACACTTTGTTGTACTAAAATCGAATAGGCCTTAAAACTGCATACAGCGAAGTTTTCTAAAAGTTCTGATTAAAAAGTTCCATATTTTGATGACACCTTTTTGAATTCGCGAAATGTTTGTGAATTTTGCAAAAAGTTTGGAAATTGGGTTTATACAGTTTGTATTGTGCAATGAACTTCAGTGAAAAACTGGAGTACAGCAGTATATTGAAAAGTAATGAGCCTTATTTTTTTTAAGCAGTTTTTTTAAACCTTTAGGCTTATACAATTAATAAACAAAATAGGACCCTTGAGCGTCAATACACCCCTGGCAGCGGTTCTTCCACTGCAAGAAACATTTTTTAAACTCATCCGCCGGAATTGCGTTCAATTCGGCTGTCACAGTTTTTTGGATCGCCTCGATGGAGTCGAAACGCCTCCCCTTCAGCTTTGTTTTCAGGCGCGGGAACAAGAAGAAGTCCGGAGGGGACAGGTCTGGGCTATAAGTAGGGTGGGGAAGCACCGGAACCCCCATCTTGGCCAATGCAGAAGTGCAGAGGAAGGCGGTGCGCGCCGACGCATTGTCGTGATGAAGGGTCCAATTGTTGACGAGGTCGGGCCGAACCCGTGCGACGCGGTTTTTCAGCCAAAGGAGCACTTCTTTGTAAAATGCTGCGCTTACAGTGCTTCCTGGAGGTACAAACTCCTTGTGGACGATGCCTCGAGAGTCGAACGCCTCCAACGATCGTTGCATTTTCGCCACTGCAAAATCCAAACACACTTTTAAAACAGCTTTCACGCTCGGAGCGATGTTGACTGCACCGCTGTTGCCAGCGAACTGGGACCGGTTTCTAGTGGAAGGGGAAGGTCCAACGATAATTTTCCCCCACCAGCCGATTCGGTTGATCGCTTGGCAGACGCTGCGCCCGGGAAGGCTCATTACTTTTCAATAACCCCTGTACATCCATCTGATTCCATCCATCTCAAGCAAAGCAAGCATTGAAAAGGTAGCTGTGAAGTTCCGTTATTCGCAAATTGTAGATTTAAGTCCTTCTCTGTGTATTTAAAAAAACAAAATTACGGAAAAATTTAGTATGAAATATTGAAATATTTCATTTTGATGAAAATACAACTTTATTCTGAAAAAAAAAAAATAGTTACAAGTGAATCATTGAAAGTACTGCCCATCGCTGGCTATTACCTTTTCACATCTTTCTGGTAGATCTCGTATACCGTGGCGGTAAAACAGTTCATCTTTTGAGGCTATCCAGGGATCAAGCCATTGATGTCTTCATATGAATGAAACTGCTGGTCAGCTAGACCATACGCCATCGATCGGAACAGGTGATAATCGGACGGCGCAATATCTGGAAAATATGGCGGGTAGGGTAGGATTTCCCATTTCAGTGTTTCCAGGTAGGTTTTAACGGGTTTGGCAACGTGAGGCCGAGCGTTGTCATGCTGTAGAATCACTTTTTCATGCTCCTCCGCGTATTGCGGCCGCTTCTCCCGCAGTGCTCGGCTCAATTGCATCAATTGAAGTCGATACCGATCCCCAGTGATGGGTTCGATTGGGTTTAACAGTTCATAATAAATAACACCACCCTGGTCCCACCAAATACATAGCATAACCTTCGCAGCGTGAATATTCGGCCGAGGAGGCGACGTAGAAGCATGACCGGGCAGTCCCCATGACTTTCGTTCCTTTGGATTGTTGTAATGAATCCATTTTTCATGACCCGTCACGATGCGATGAAGAAAACCCTTCCTTTTTTGCCACTGGAGCAGTTGTGCACAGGCGAAAAAACGACATTCAACATCCCTTGGTTTTAACTCATAAGGAACCTAAGTCCCCTGTTTCTGAATCATTCCCAAAGCATGCAATCGCTTGGTAATGGATTGGCGGGTAACTCCTAACACTGAAGCAAGCTCTTCTTGCGTTTGACACGGATCCTCATTGAGCAATGCCTCCAATTCAGCGTCTTCGAATGTTTTGGCCTTCTTTCACGCGGACCGTCGTCAACATTAAAATTATCGTCACTGCTGGCGGCATCTATTGACCATGATGGAAAGAATAATGAGATGGCGCCTATCGTGGTCCCGTTACTTTGCTCTCAGCGAATTTGACAACGAGTTACGTGATTTTAGCTGCAGTATGGCCAGATTACCATTTTCGTAACTTGATTTAGCATTTTTCTGTTATTTAGTCTCGGAGTTTTAGTTCTTTCTTCATGAAATTTTTCTAGCCTGTTCTAATAAAATGTAATGCTTATAATTTTGTAAAATATACATTTTTTAAAAATTAGTTCAATAATTCACTCGGTTTTATTTAGCTTTACTTTTTTTAACATCTGGTAGCACTGCCCGTGATTGCAGTTGTTGTTGATGTTCTTCTGCTTTCAGCAGTCAAATCTCTCTCTCGCTACTGCAGTGTTGCCTAGCATTGTATATAAAAAGGCACTCAAATGCCCATTTAAAGAAAATAAAATACCAAATTTTCATTGAATTACTTGAAGAACTTTTTGTCTTTAGAATGTGCGTTTTTTTTAAATAAATGTGTTATGCTTATGTACAATTTAATTTATGAATTTGTTTTGTTAAGCGAAACTCGTTTGTTAAGGGAACGACTTCTTTGCTATATTTGAGGTTATGTAAATAGATAAGGTACTCTTTTTGTAGAAACGTCAGTATGGTTTTTTTAGTATTTTCTGGTATTTTGTGGCTTATTTTTACAATGAATACACCTTAACGCCCTATGCCCCACTAAGGATTGATGGCCGGAAGAAACTATTACACCTCTATGGTTTTAATCTGCATTCAGTAAATTCAAACGCCTTTTAAAATGTGTAAAAAGGTTTTCAATCTTAAGAAGAGTTGAGAAAGGGACATTTAATATTCTTGCATACCTTAAAAGGAGCAAAAAATTAAATTCACACTTTCAAAATATCAAATTTTATAAGAACCAACTAGTTTTCATTAGCACTAAAATCTTCTCAAAGTGGCCCTTTTTAACCTTCTTTTGCATAATGATACAGTTTTTTTAACTTGAAGTTTCGGTAGCTTTAAATTGAAAAAAAGAAACAAACACGAAACTTAATAATTTTCGCATTTTGGGTATAAAAAGCACTAAATTTATTGCGAAGAGCAAATGGTTGGCAATACTGCACAACTCGGAAAAATGTGACGTCACGTACTCTCTGATGGGCGCAATCTTCTTTCTATCATTCTTGTCTATTGACAAACAGCGAGAACTTAGTTGCGCACCTAATATATTGCAAAAACTGTAAAGAGATAAAGTGACTTAATTATGTGGGCATAGGTAAGTGTATGTATGCATGTGATTTTATGTTTTACGGAAACCTAAAAATGTCTTTAGTTATATATAATATCAATACAGCTTCCGTTTAATTCATACATAATATTAAATTTTTCCTTAATCTCCAAGTTCCTTTTTCTATATAAAAAAAATAAAAATAAAGAATTTTTCAAATTTGAATTTTTTTATTTATGACATCTGCTGCGGCAAATTGAAAAAATAATGTCAATACTGCTGCAGCAAAGCCATAAAATTTTCGAATGTTGAATGAGCCGGCCGGCCGGCAAACAACTAACTTAAGCAATAAGTATCTATGTATATATGCGCTTACACATACATACAAACGTATGTGTAAGTGTTCGTTCGGTCGTAGCTCGGCATGTTTTCATAATAAAGCACATTAAATAATTTACAAATCTCAAAGCATAAATCAAAGAGACAATTGGCCGAAGAAAGTGCCTGAGTGGCCTTAGCGATCTTGGAGGGTAGAGAGACAGAGAGAATGAGTGTGACAGCAGTGAGTGGGTGTCGCACTATTCCACTATACTTAAATTAGCACAACATGCACATATACACATACATACATACATACGCACGTAAATATGTTTATTTCTCTTAGATTATTTGTGAATGCCATGAAAATCAGCGTTAAATCAATATTTATTATTATTATTTCTTTTCTTATTTGAAAAGTGTCACTGGCGCGTTATGAGGATTGTGAGAATGCGCCCGTGGTGGAGCATTCCTCCATACAGATTATCGATGAAGAGGATACAGTGCGAGTCATTTACACATGCGAAGAGGGCTACGAGTTGCGGGGCACCACAGAGTTGGTATGCGATTTGGATACAGATCTCTGGGATGCCGATCCGCCGATATGCGCAAAAGGTGAGTAAACACAAAAACGAAAAGCTTACGGAGGCATGCAGAATAACAAATAACAATAACAAAATACAATTTCAGCTGAGACTTCGAAGGAGTTGGACAGCGCTGCAAATACCGAGCGCGCTAGAAAAAAGAAACCTCAGGATATAGTGGAAGATCGACACGTGCCCGCAGAGATAGCTGCCTCACTGGATATGTCTTGCGTGCAGGCTAAAGTTAAGGCACCCGAAATACGGCATGGCTTTGTACAGAAGTACGATCGGCGGCGCAAGGACGACCATGTTTTTTTGGTGGCCTTCTATGCTTGCAATGACAACTTCGAACTGGAGGATGCTGAAATAGCCACATTGTACTGCAGTCAACGCAGATGGGTTGGAGAACTACCAACCTGCATGGCACTGGGCGAGTATACCGACGTGGACGAGGAAGGTGAGTGCCTACAAAAGTGTTGTGCTTGGGATATGTGCATGCCTTAATTCTTTGTCAACACTAGAATACGACGAATATGAAACCGTTGAGGGCGAGGGAGAAGAAGATGACGGAGAGGGGGAGCAAGAGGTAGTCGAGGAATCCGTTAATAATCGCGTAGCACCGCCGCCACCACCCCCACCAGTACAAGTCGTCCCGGCCGAGCACGAAATCAGCAATGAAATTGAACCATCCGTGGCGCAAGAAAACATCGAGTCTTCGTATAACGTTGAACCGGAGAGTGTAACGCCCGCTTCAGAGCCCATGCCTATTACCGATGTCAATATTGTCATCGCACCCACGCAAGATCCATATACGCCACGCCTGCTTGACGAGGACTGTGGTCCGGACAAAGGCGGTTGCGAGCAGAAATGCGAGCGCTTGCTTTTCCCAGGCGAAAATGAGCCACGCCTCAAATGCTCTTGCTTTGAAGGCTTCAGCTTAGATCCCAACGATTACGCAAGCTGTCATGGTAAGAGTGCAGTGTAGAAAGTATTCGCTGTGCATGTAAGTTTATCTACTTCTTTTCCTTTTGCAAAGACATCAACGAATGCCAGCTGAACAATGGCGGCTGCGAGCAGATCTGCAACAACTTGCCTGGCTCTTACCAGTGTGCCTGTGAGCAGGGTTTGCAAATCGATACGCTGACGGGAAACACTTGCATTGGTAGGTAGTCACTCGTGCGTGCTCGCATTTTTGGAATTTAAATGCTTCTACTTATATAATTTATTTCATACAACTGCATGCATCACCCGCCCACCTCGTTAAATACCCGCTTGTTCGCCAACTGTTGTATTGTATTGCACGCAACCATCTGACATGACTGCACACATACATTCATAACTACATATTATATATACACACACATATTGCCGCAGACATCAACGAGTGCTTGTTGCGCAACGGTCACGGGCCTTGCCAGGACACCTGCCACAATGAATGGTGCGGCTACAGGTGTTCCTGTGAAGGTCTAGTCGGCACTCAATTATCCCAAGATAATCACACATGTGAAGATGCTGGCGAGTGTGCTATCGCCAATGGCGGCTGCTCCCATCAATGCCTCTCCTCCATGGGACGCATCTATTGCCTGTGTCCAAGCGGATGGCTGATGTCGGCGGATGGAAAGAACTGTGAAGGTGCGAGCGCTATACTGTGGAAAATTGATACGAAAATTACTTAATAGCAGCCAAATTAACCGAAGTGCAAAGCGCAGTAAAAAAGATGTTTAAATCCATTTGAAATGCTCGTCGCACTTGCATCAAATTGTTTCCTTTATTGCTAATTAATCACAAAATCCCTTTTTTGAACTCATTAATTTAATATCTGTTTTTTGCTTTGTAGACATCGACGAGTGCGCCCAACCTGAAGTGGTCGCCCAGTGCGCTGGTGGCTGCGAGAATACGCCAGGTTCTTACCACTGCATACCAGCATTGAACACACCCGATGATGATGATGATGCAGCCGAAGCAGTCAAAGAAGATGCTTCAGTAGGCACACCAGTTGAAGATGTAGAACCAATAGTGGAGACGGAGACCGAGGAGGAAGATGATCAATCCATACGGCGCATTGCTGAAAGTGGGCCCATCTGCCCAAATGGCTATCGCTCTGGCGGCGACAACTCGGACAAATGCGTTGATATCGACGAATGCGCCGAGGGCACCAGTGGCTGTGAACAATGCATTAACACCGATGGCTCCTTCGAGTGCACTTGCCCTGGCGGCTACGATCTTGCCGACGATGAGCGCACATGTGTCGACATAAACGAGTGCGAGGTCGTTGTCGAGAATGAGGATGACGCCGATGCTGTGCCTTATAAGATTTGCTCGGATGGTTGTGAGAATACAATTGGCTCGTTTATTTGCACGTGCGCGCCCAATCAACATCTACTCGAAGATCAACGCACATGCGCTGTTGACACTTGTCAGGATTTGAATAAACCACAGCTGAATAAGACGCGTTGCGCTTATCAGTGCGTCGATTTGCCGAGTGGCGTATACGAATGCGTTTGTCCTGAGGGCTACAGGTTGAGTGATGATTTGCACAATTGTGAGGTGGCTGAAAACATTTGCGCCAAGGAAGGCGGTTATGAAAATTGTGCTCCTGGTACTTGTGTTTCAAGTGAGGATAATAATTCTTATGTCTGTGAATGTCCGCCCGGTTATGAGAATGAAGGAAACCACTGCAAGGATGTCGATGAATGTGTTGTTGGCCTACACGCGTGTTCACACGAATGCTTCAACAATTTGGGTTCATATCAGTGCAGCTGTCCAAATGGTTTTCGTTTTGTTGAGAGCAGCGAGCATGTCTGTGAAGATATCGATGAATGTGCAATAAATCCGAATTTATGTGGCACACTAAACTGTGTCAACAATCCAGGTAGCTTTACTTGTCTATGCGCAGATGGCTCAGTGCCAGACGCTGAAAGTGGCGCTTGTCATGTGGCGGATCCTTGCGAGGCACATGAGTGCTCGCATCAATGTATTACTGAAGGTGTTGGCTTCAAATGCATTTGCCCGGAGGGTATGTCTCTGGATGACGACGGTCTGCATTGCTCCTATAAGGATATTTGTGCTGAAAACAACAATGGTTGTGAACATATTTGCAAATCGGAAGAGGATGGCGCGTGTGCGTGTCGCAGCGGCTACGAATTGTCTGCTAATGGAAAGTCGTGCGTAGACGTCAACGAGTGTGAGATCGGCAATGGTGGCTGTCATCAGGTTTGCCAAAACTATGCAGGTGGGTACGATTGCGCCTGCGAACCGGGATTCGAATTCCTTGATGGTCCGCTTAAGAGCTATTGCTTCGACGTTGACGAATGTGCTTTGGGGCTGCATAATTGTGGGAAGGCCATGTTGTGCGAGAATCTAAATGGATCATTCACGTGCATCTGCCCACCGGGTTTTGCATTGGGCTTACCACCAGTCTATGCTTCGCTACGCGCTTTACTTTCATCATTTCATCCCACTGCAACGAAATCATTTACCACCTCATCAATCATATCTGCACCAACTACTTCTATCATACAAAATTCACCCTCATGCTTAGACATCGACGAGTGCTCCATTTTTAATGGAAACTGTTCGCATTTCTGCTTGAATTTCCCTGGCAGCTTTCAGTGTTCCTGCCCGCCAGGCTATGCGCTTAATATTGCCGACAATCGCACCTGTTTGCTGGTAAACGCTTGCTTGCAGAGCAATGGCGGCTGTTCGCATGACTGTAAGTTTGTGGCAGGTGTAGGTGCGCGCTGTCACTGCCCTTCTGGCTACCAACTGGCTGAAGATGCGCGCACCTGTGCTGACATCGATGAATGCGCAACCGCTAATGGGGGTTGCGGCCAACTCTGCCACAATACGCTGGGCAGCTTTGAGTGTACTTGCAGCGCGGGTTACAAAAGGTCGGAAAATGGGTTCGACTGCGCCGATATTGACGAATGTGCAAATGGGTTTGGTAATTGTACTTTCATCTGCGTAAATCTTCTAGGTTCCTACGAGTGTGGCTGCGAAGGAGGATTCGAGTTGGGCGAGGATCGACGCACCTGTATTGACATAGACGAGTGCGCGCTGCGAAGACATGACTGTTCGCACGATTGCGTAAATGTGGATGGTGGGTATGAGTGCATATGCCCCGGAGGGTATTTGTTAGGTGAGAACAAGGCGACCTGCTTGGACGTGGATGAATGCATAGGCGGTGAACATGGCTGTAGCCATGGCTGTGCCAATAATTTAGGCAGCTATGAGTGTAACTGCCCTGAGGGCTACACGCTTGCAGCAGACAACAGAAACTGCATTGCAGTAACGAGTGAAGTCGAGATAGAAAGAAATGAGCTCGAAGTGGAAACAGCTTTGGTTGATGTGTGCCTACGAGAAAATGGCGGCTGCTCACATATTTGCAATCCGGAAACCGGTTGTTCTTGCCCAGATGGGTACGAGCTGTCGGTGGACGGGAAAACCTGTGCGGATATTAACGAATGTGCCTACAATAATGGCGGCTGTTCACGTACATGTCTTAACACGGCAGGAGGTTTCGAGTGCGTTTGCGCCGATGGCGTAACACCTGACAATGGCCATAGTTGTGCGACATCTTGCCCACCAGGATTTATGGTGAGCTTGGAAGATTCCTCCAAATGTGTGGATATCGACGAATGTGCCACGCAATCCCCCTGTGAGTATAACTGCATAAATACCAACGGTTCGTATGAGTGCATTTGTCCTAAAGGCTACAAGTTGAGCAACGGACGCAACTGTGAAGATATAAATGAGTGTTTGAACGACAATGGTGGCTGTGTAGGCGGTGAGTGTGTCAACCACGTGGGAAGCTATCAGTGCAAGTGTCCGTTGGGACACCGATTGGCCAACGATCGACGCACATGCGAACATATGCCCGAGCTGCGCGATCAATGCCCACCATTCGCGGCACCCGCTAACGGCGACTTCCACTGCACGAAATATCGTCACAAGAAGAAGCATTTCTATAACACACGTTGCAAAGTGTGGTGCAATGAGGGTTATCGCTTGGAGGGGCCGACGCAACGATTTTGTAATGCCTCCGGCACATGGGATGACTTCGAAAGTCGTTGCTTGCGTAAGTATTGTCGGCTAGAGATTTGAGTAAATGAAAACAGTGAATATGTCAGTATAATATTTCGGCCTTTACAGCTACCGTATGTCCGCGTTTGCAGCCGCCACTCAATGGTGTGATTATGCCCACTGTCTGCACTACCGGTAAAGTGTTTATGGGCGAACGCTGTCGGCTGCAATGTATGCCTGGCTTTGTGCCCCTCGGCAAGAGCGTAGGCGTCTGCACGGCAGATCTCAACTGGTCTCACAATGCAAGCTTCGAATGCGTGCCGGCGGCTAGAACACAATTGTTGCCAGCCATACCAATACCGGGACCACAGTCTTCACTGCCGGGCGGTAGTGTCAGTAGATTCCCCAATAGGCCTAGAATAACACAAGTGAGACCACAAATTGGTTTTGGTGGCGCTATTGCCGGACGACGTCCCTTTATTAAGTGTCCGCGCAACACTACCGTGTTTTTAGCAAAAGGAGCCAGCACTGCGCATATTATTTTACAAAAACCTATTACAAATATGGACTATCGTTATATTGAGTCACATCCCACTTGGACGCGCAATATGGAAGCTCATTTGGGCGCTGGTCGCCATGTGGTGACATTCCGTGGTCAGGATCCGGTTTCGGGCAGACGCGCTCGATGCCAGACAATCATTTATGTGGAAAATGCCAACCCACCGAATGTAAATTTCTGTACGCGCTCGTTTGAGGTAACTTTAAGTCCAAATCAGGTCTACCGTTCGGTAGTATGGGAGGAACCGCGCTTCGAAAGCACACTGGGCCCCATTAAAAAACTTTATAAATCGAGGGTAAGTGTATTATTTAGCTACAATAGTGATAATAAATTAATAAAAATACTGACCTTTTGAAATTTAAATAGATACCCGGCGAGCTCTTTAATGCCGGCGTGCATACGGTTTACTATGAAGCGACCAATGAGCAGGGCATTACGGCACGCTGCGAATTCCAAGTTATCGTTAAAGGTAAGAGGACAAGGGAGTCAAGTTATTACTAATTTAATGATTTAATGCTTTTAAAATCTTTGTAGAAGCCAAACACTCGTCCGTAAAGTCTTCGCACACACTTGACTTGAGCCACCAAGCACCCCCTAAGCCTAGTCTGCAACCAGCTCCTTTAATGCGTCTGCCGACTTCAAGGGAAATGAGAGCTAAGCTACTGGCGGGCCATGAGTCCTTTGTGATTTGTCCGGGTCAAGCACCAGTTAAAGTTACGAACTCGAAATCTGTAAGTTATTTACAGCCTGAGTGGCTCATTCGTGTACGCTACGCTTGGTACAAACGCCCTGCATGAACTGTTGCGACTGCAAAGCGATTTGCTGCATTCCAGAATGCCGAACATCGTTCTGCCTGCTTTCTAGTTATTCTCGCTTCATATTTTCGCAAACAATAAGTTGTCCACATTCCTCTAACCCCTTTGACTTTATTTTATAATGAACAGGTAACTTTACCAGTTGGATGCATTTTAAAAAATGTGCGAGATAAGTCGATGCGTCATCACGCTCAGCGTCGTTTGATCACCACAAACTGGTCGCAATTCACTGCCTTTTAAACGAAAATATTACCAAAGTTGGGACTTTTTATAATATATTCTTAGTAAAGCCAGAAATGTGTATTTGAAACATTTGTATATCTTAATCTAATATTTGTACTTGTAATCTTATACTTTTTATGTAATATAATAAAATGTAATAGGAATTCTCGAACAAACGGGTATGCGAGTATGTTTTATTTCCTCACGTATTACTTAAGCATTCGAAGTGGCTTTTTACAATATGTAAAGTCGTGTAGTTAATCGTGAAGTGATACCGAACAAAATGTATGTATACTGAGTCGCAAAAAAAATGTATTCTTCTAAAAACCACCGAAAGTTTTTTTATAACGTGGCCATCTGGCAACCGATTTTCAAAAGCGATATGATATTATTCCAGTCTCAAAATTTCTATACTTATTCCATTCTGATGTATTTGTGAATTTCGAAGTTGTATTCACATAAGCAGATAGATCAATTATTCTAGTGCATACTAGGTTATTCAATAAGTTTTGAGGTTCAGTAGTTTGTTAGGTTTGGCAGCCGCATCGCACATAGAAACAACGATGCCACTTAGACCACGAAATGGGTCGGTCCGTTGTGCGCCGCGGGGCTGGGCTACATTTCCCTCTCCATATTAAAACATCCTGAGCTGTTGCCAAAGCGTAAAAGGTTGTTGATACCTAAAATGTATAGATTATCTATATTCGTTAAGAAGTAGGATTTTAAAAATCGGTTCCTGCTTATGACTAGAGCTGGGCATGTGCAAAAAAGCTGTTGAATTGTTTCCAACTCCTCTTCATATCTGCAGCTACGACTTAAATCATGCGTGTAAACGCCTAATCTCCTTGCATGATTTCCTATGAGACAATGTCCTGCGAGGGCCCCTACTAAGGTCCTAACCAGAAGTCTACTCAATTTTATAATATTTTTGGACAAACATAGATTTAGCCTTGATCATGTTTGCCTAGCAATTTCACAGGTGTTATCGCCAATCGATATTGCTTGGCCATCTCATTTAGAGATTGGCGACAACGTAATATACTCCTTGATGTTGTTTGGAATGCATCCAGGACTCATAGGACAGCTTGGCTGTCTGATAGAATGCAGATATCTGTTCATGTTATTCTGTTTATCTCTAACCAGCTTAAGGCTTTATGAATAGCGTTTATTTTCGCTTAAAAACACTACAGTGATCCGGTAGTTTAAAGGATTCACTAATAGGAAGCTCTTTGCAAAATACTCTGATCCTACATCGGTGTCCATTTTAGATTCGTCTGTGTAAATCTTAACGCGTGTGTTGCGTGTTGGATCTTCTTCAAGCCATTCCAGTCTACATAGAAGGGATTTTCATTAGGGAATTCCTTTCGAAGCAAAGAATGGGAGGGTGATAATCACAGTCCCTAGGTATAACCGTGTAGGAGTCCAAGATGGTTGACTGTTTATGTGTGACAGTCCTCCATTGTGAGCTCGCTTTGAGCCTTAAAGCGGAGCACACCGCTGAGTATTTGCAAAAAAGATCTAGGGGTGGCAGATGTAGTATGATGTCCAAAGCCATAGATGGCGTGGTTTTCATGACGCCACATTTTGCTAATTCCGCTGATCTCTGCATCTTATTCAATAAAATAGAAGAGGTTTTGTTCTGCATAGCACGCCACCAGACACCATTTCCATATGGAAGAATGGGTCTGACGACAGCAGTGTAAAGCCAATGAACAACCTTAGGTTTAATTCCCCAGGCCTTACCTTAAGCTCTCTTACAGGCATAAAAAGCTAGGTTCGCTTTCCTGACCCTTTCTAAGATGTTTGACTTCCAAGTCAGTTTCCTATCTATGTTTAGTCCCAAGTACAATACTTGGTTTCTTCCGAAATCACAAGAGCTTCCCCCTTGAACATAATTGGACTTAGCTGAGGGATTTTGTGTAAGGTTCAGTAGAAAAAACATAATTTTATTGTTTGAAATACGCTTTATTATTCGGTAAAGTCTGCCTGAGCATCAATACACTTATTCCAACGATTTTTCTATTTATTACTTCCATCCCTAAAGTGAGAATCTGGAACGCCTGCAAAATACGATGCCATAGCTGTTATGACCTCATCATTTGATGAAAAACGCTTTCCACGCATGCATTTTTTGGGGTCTGCAAACAGATGGAGGTCGCTAGGGGCTAAGCCGGGTGAACTCGGGGGATGCTCCAACAATTCGAACTTTAATTCATGGATTTTAGCCATTG
The DNA here is from genome assembly GCF_027943255.1 of Anastrepha obliqua. Classification (NCBI taxonomy): domain Eukaryota; kingdom Metazoa; phylum Arthropoda; class Insecta; order Diptera; family Tephritidae; genus Anastrepha; species Anastrepha obliqua. The sequence goes on from NC_072894.1 coordinate 14,369,707, forward strand.
TCAAAATGACGCGGTGCTTTGTACCAATGAAAAATAATTTTTTTCTTTTGCAAACTGGATAATTTTTCATGATTTTTTTCCTTCCGTTGGTCTAAAAGGTTACAATAGTATTCACAATTTATTGTTTTTCTAGTTCGCAACTGATCAACAAAGGGATTCCTTTCGCATCCCATGCAACGGATCCTAAAGCCTTCTTGTCCGATTTCTGAGCACAAACTGGTTTCGGAGCCGAAGTACCACGTGCGAAAAACAATAACACATACCCCGCGCAGGGTGTGTGGGAGCGAAAATTGTAGAGTCTACTTTATATAAAAATAATATTTAATAAAATAATATTAAAATCGTATTTATTGTTAGAAAGGAATATGTTGAACGAAATATATTAAACATTTGCGGAATATATTTGTTTTTGCATTTGACTATTATTCTCTTATTACATCAGGGGCAAACTAAAAACATTTCTACGACCTACGAATAACCTAACAAATTGAAATCTGCATCCTCTTGCAATCCAGCGACGCTTTTCTGAGCAAAGTTGAATGAGAGCGAATTTTGAAAAAAACATTGCTTAACAAAATTTCGAAAGTATGCGTTAATAGCTCAGAAATCCAATTTAGACAAATTCTTTAAGCATACAACTAAATTCGCATGCCACGTGAAATAACTCTCAAAATCCATACAAATTGCATTGCCATGAAACACTTTTGAAATTTAATATGTATCTCATACCAAAGTAGTGCCCAGTTTACGCTGTAAAAACTTCGCGACAGGCCAGCAGAATTTGTTGACACCTCTTTAAAATACACATTCGCATACATATACATATATGAGGTGTGTTCAAAAAGTATCGCAAATTTTGTGTTTTTTCCAAAATTATTTATTTATTCATTAATATCTATTTTGTCCCCTTCAAAGTAATCCCCATGAGATATTATGCACTTGTGCCAACGATTTTTCCAATCTTCGAAGCACTTCAAAAAATCTTTTTTTTTTGTCTTGTTCAGCTCCTCCTTCGATGTCGTTTTTATCTCGTCAATCGTAGCGTAGTGTCGTCGTTTCATGGGCCTCATCAGTTTCGGGAACAGAAAAAGTCACAGGAGGCCATATCTGGGGAATACGGTGGCTGTGGCATCATTAGTGTGTTGTTTTTGGCCAAAAAGTCGCGCACAAGCAACGATGTGTGAGCAGGGCCGTTATCGTGATGCAAGAGCCAATTTTAGTTCTTCCACAAATCCGTGCGTTTCTGGCGGATTGCTTAGCGCAAGTTGCGCGTAACTTTCAGGTAATATTCCGTATTGACCGTTTTACCCTGTGGCAAGAACTCATGATGCACAACGCCCCTGCAATCGAAGAAAACGGTAAGCAAAACTTTTACATTCGACAGAACTTGGCGCGCTTTTTTCGGTCTTGGTTCGTGCGGCAGCTTCCATTGAGAATATTGAGCTTTGGTTTCCACGTCATAACCATAAACCCACGATTCGTCAACAGTTATGACCCTCTATTGCAAATTTGGGTCGTCGCGGACAGAGTCCAACATCTCATTAGCAATGTTCATGCGATACTGCTTTGGGTCGAAATTGAGCAGTTTTGGTACGAATTTTGTGTCGCCCGGTCTCTTGTGGCACGGGCCACTAGGTCGTCAGCGATATGTCTAAGACCTCAGCAACTTCTCTAACTGTGATTTGACGATTGGCGAATACCATTTTCTTCACTTCATCAATTTCTTCTTCTTGTTGAAGTGCCCGGGCGTCCGGCACGCTTTTCGTTGCTTCGGTCCAAAGCAGCTTCTCCGTAAGACACAGTCAACATTTGAAGTGCATCCGCGCCTTAATTTCGTTTTTCACACAAAATTTGATACAGGTTCTTTGGTCCATCGTTTTGAATAGGTAAAAATCATAGACGAGCCGAAACACGTGCAAAGAAAGCAGCTGTCTACAATTAACTGAACATTCAAAATGGCCGATCTCGACAGCATGAGAGACATGAGTACCAACATATCGCCACAAAACCTGCAAAAATTCAAAATTGGCGATACTTTTTGAACACACCTCGTATTGCGTTCTGCTTTTTGCTCCATAATAGTCCCACTCAAGGGCTTCGACGCAGGTGTTAACTCAGCTAAGTGTCGTTCGAAACTTTCCCGTAAACGCAACCAAACAAAAATGAGTGAGAAGTACGCGAAGCGTTTCGAGGCGGTATTTTTATGGACGCATTCGGAGGGTCCGAAATTATCTTGTCTTATCTTATGGATGCAAGAGTGATTAAAAAATCAAAAAAGTTTGTTGTGATGTGGAATCAGTGGTAAAGTTACAAAAAAGTGTAGTTACAAAAATGTTGATGACTTTTTCGAGCGCGGCCTGAAGCTAGTGACGACAGAAAGCAGGATAAAGTGATCGTCCAACTTTTTAAGCGGGACCCTTCTTTGTGACTACGCCAAGCACCATCAGTTCTTGCTAAAATGAGAATAGATGTAAATATCAACACCATCGAACGTCGACTAAAAGAGGCGAACATATTCTACGGTCCCACAGCATCAAAACCACTGCTCTCAGGAAAACACATTGAGAAACAACAAAACAAGAAAATGGTTTCACAGTATTGGAATGGCCTTCCCAGTCCCCAGACGTCAACCGCATCGAAAATGTGTGGGGAATTATGAAAACGCATCTTGCCGGAAGGCCAGTTTATGATTTAAAGCAACTCGTGTATCAAGTGCGCAAAATCTAGTCCTGTTTGTCGACGAGCTACGCAGAAAAACTGGTTCAAAGCATAAAGAAGATGTCAGGCTATACTCGACAACGATGAAGAATACACGACTTATTGAGTAATTCCGACTTGTAGTTTTGTATATATTTGCATGAAAAAAATTTTAAATATATTTCTTCTATACTTCATGAATAATCGCGGTTCGCGTTGAACGAAAACTTACAGTTCGTTTGCGAGTGAAGTGCCTGAGTTCAAATACTCCGAAGACATGGCATTTTAAGCGAAATATCTTCGCTAAAACTGTAAGTAAATTTTCTGTACATTTTTTTGCATATTGATTTGTTTCCAAACACTTTTCTTAACAAAATCTGTCAATTACTTCTGGAGCGATACTCATAAATCTCATTTGGCAATCAATGTTTCTAGAAATACTTCACGGAAAGCCAAATGCATTTTGCTGGCGGAATTTCACGGCTGTGAAGTGTGAATTAGTCTTTCCACCGAAAAGTAATAGCACATAAATATGAATGTCTATGTTTCTAAATCTGCACAAAAAGTATAGCGTTTTTCAATAGGTGCGCTTCAACTTTTTTCCGATAGGGAGGGCGAACAACGCAATATTTTTTATTTTTCGTTTGTCATTTGTAAACTTCATTAGTATACATTTCATCATGGAACGCTACACACGTGAGCAACGATTGCAAATCGTGCAAATTTTTTATGAAAATAATAGTTCTGTTGCTGCTACTTTAAGAGCAGATTTTCCAAAAAATCATCTTCAGTGATGAAGCTCACTTATGGCTCAATGGCTTTGTCAACAAGCAAAATATGCGTTACTGGGCAGAAAGCATGTGATTCTTGAGGCACCGTTGCATCCCGAAAAAATCACTGTTTGGTGCGGTTTACATGCCGGCGGCGTAATTGGCCCATATTTTTTCGTTGACGAGAACGATCGCCACGTTACTGTGAATGGAAATCGATACCGCGACAAGATAAACGATTATTTTTGGCCACAATTGAATGGTATGGACTTAGACGACATGTGGTTTCAACAGGACGGGGCCACAAGCCACACAGCACACGCTACAATTGATTTGTTGAAGAGTAAGTTCGATGAGCGCATTATTTCCAGAAATGAACCGGTCGAATGGCCGCCGCGCTCGTGTGATTTGACGCTTCTAGACTATTTTCTTTGGGGTTATGTGAAGTCATTGGTCTACAGTAACAAACCGGCGACGATTTGTGAGCTCAGAGCCAATATTGAACGCGAAATCGCTGGAATTTCGGCCGATTTATGCAAACGAGTGGTCGAAAATTGGGTTCAACGATTGGACTTCGTAAAACGTGCACGCGGTGGTCATGCAAAAGAAATCGAATTTCATACTTAAATGTATATGTTCAAACTCGATAACAAAAAAAAAATTAGTTAAAAAGGTCAAACCGTTTGTGTTTTATTCAAAAAAGTTCAAAAGTTGAAGCGCTCTTACTGAAAAACGCTTTACTAGAAAAATTTTAATATTATACATTTTTCCATTCATTAGTCAACAGATGGAGTCATTTTGTGAAAAAACTGGTTTGCATAATTTTAGGCGTTGCTGAAGTGATATTTGGTATTTCTTTGAAACAAGTTTATTGGGTAAAGCGTTGTGAGTCTATATACGTGCATGTGTGTGTATGTGAATATATTCACTTAAAAAGTATACGTAAACGTTTTAGGAAGTTGCATCAGATCTTTTAAAAACAATAACAAGAATTTCAATAGCAGCTTCAATTAAAAGATGTGGATTTATTAAATGTAGCACGTTTGCACGCTTGTTAGTAAACAAATAAAGAAAACATATGTACGTGTGCCTATGTGTAGTAAATAGAAATATAATTACTAATATTCGGAAATTCCATTGTTAGGATTTTATGATTGACTGTCGGTTACATTCATACATACATTCTGTCAAACAAAAATATCGGCGATTGTTCATTTAAAAAGCGCGCGTTCCACATATGCCTAAATTTTTTTGCTGAAATGTTGGTACAACTGTTCTCTATAGTGTCGCAGAGTTTGAGTAGATCTGTCAATTAGCTTGTTTTTGGCAATTAATTATATCAGTCAACCGTAAGTGTGCTCTGCGGTTATCACTATGGAGAAAAATATCGAACAAAGAATTTGTCATAAACTTTGTGTTTTGAACGTTATTTCGTGTGCCAAGTCGTTGAAAATATTGCAGAAAGCCTATGCTTAATAAGAAACACGAGTCTACGAGTGGTATAAGGCTTTTTCAGAGGGCCGAGAACTCGTGGAAGATTTGCCCGGATCTGGTCGCTCACCAACGTCTTCAACGGATGAAAACGTCGACAAAGGAATCGGTGCAGGAAAACTTTTAAAGTTTGAGCTAGATAGCTCGTGACCTTAACGTATCTCACGATTGAATTCGCAACATTTTACAACATTAATTGGGCATGAGACGCGTGGCTGCTCGACTCGTTCGAAAAGATTTGAACTTCTTTAAAAAAATTCATCGAAAGAAGGTGGCTGAAGGCATGCTTGAGCAAGTGGATTCGGACCCAACGTTTATTCAGCGCATCATAACAGATGATAAGATGTGGGTATATAAAAACAAGTCAACAGGCGGCTGAATGGCGCTATCCACATGAGCTGAAACTCAAAAAACCACGTCAAAGTCGGTCAAAAGTGAAAGTCAGGTAACTGGTTTTCTTTGATTTTCATGGGGTTGTACACTCAGCAATCATTCCAAATGGTTCTACGGTGAACGGTAAAAAAATAATATTTTTTGAAAGTTATACCACGTTTAAGAGAGAATGTGCGTAGGAAACGGCTCAATTTGCCCAATTTGTCGAGAGAAAACTCATGGATCTGGCGCCATGATAACGCACCGTCTCACAAGGCTCATATTGTGAACACTTTTTTGACCAAAAACTAGACAAATATCATCGCACAACCACCGTATTCGCCGGATTTAGCCCCCATTTACTTTTTCTTTTTCCCAAAACTTAGATTGCCACTCCGTGCACGCCGCTTTGAGTCGATAGAGGCTGAAAGAGCTGAAAAAGATCTCTTCCAACGCGTTTAAAAGATGCTTTGATGGCTGGACTAATCGTGCCAGCATGGCTGGACTAAGCATTGCATCGAATGCAGCTTATTTTGAAGGTGATGAAATAAATTTTGATGATTAAACAATTATTATGCGTTTTATTGAACAATTTCCGGTACTTTTTTGACAGAATGTATGTAGATGATTTGGGAAATTTTCAACAAATAATAATATCATAATATACTTTATAACAAAATGTCAGAACAAACCGAGCACATATAGAGAAAGATAAGCATATTTCGCTAGGACAACATACCTGCTCACAAAGCTGCCATGGCACTGGGAAAACTAAGCGATTTGGGGTATAATTTGGTTGGCCATTTTCCCTATTCGCCTGATTCGGCACCTTCAGACTTCCATTTGTTTCCAACCTTTATGAAATTTTTTTTGTGTGAAGCGTTTCGTTTCCAATGAAAAAGTTGTGAGGGTCACAACCTCCAGGCTCTCACTCCCGGGAATACTGATGTCTGAAAAAATAATGGGAAAAATGTGTTCCAGTCAAGGATGATTATATGGAAAAATTAAATCGTACTCTTTCGTTGTAAGGCCGCACTGATTCTTATTTATTCACAGCATTTAAAAGGAACTAATTAAAAAAACTTCAAATTCTCCCGAAAAACAACAACTAAAGCAATAAAAACAAATGACACTCTATTTCGACACCGTCAATAAACCGTTTTCACATTTTACCTTTCAATTTCTTTAGAATGTGTTACGCGATTAGCTTCGATTAACCGTTATCTTTGAAACATTTTTGCTTTATTTGGACTTCAAATTTTAATACTGTGTTTTTAAAATGCCTGACTAAAGATTATCCTTTGATATTACGCAATTTTTGTATTCAATTTTTTTTTCTTTGTTCACTCCTCTCGGGAGCATAGGGCCTCGACAAGACTCTTCCATCGTTTTCGGTTCTGTGCTGTTGTTTTTGCACCGTCCCATGAGATGTCGGCATCTGCTAGTTCGCGCAGCATCGACCTTTTCCAAGTGTTTTTTGGTCGACCGCGACCTCTGCTCCCTTGCGGGTTCCAGTCAAGTGCCATCCTGGTGATGCTATCTGGTGGTGTTCCCAGTGTGTGACCTATCCATCGCCACTTTTTTTCGTTTGATTTGTCTTAGAATATTATAAAGAGTGGGCCATGTAAAATTTGCTTTTTGAATCGGCTATAAAAAAAAACTAATCAATATTTTTTCAAACTTTTTTTCGAACATTGTCATTTATGAATGAAAAATAATATCGTTCAAATGACTGCCACGACTGGCTTTACAGTAGGCCATTCGATCCAACCCAATTTTTAAGCACATTTTCGATTGTTTGGGCTCCAATTTCATGAATGGCAACTTCGATTTCGTGTTTTAAAGCATCAATCGTCTCTGGATGGTTCGCATAGCATTTGTCCTTAACGGCTCCCCACAAAAAATAGTCCAACGGGCTTAAATCACAGCTCCGAGGCGGCCAATTGATATTGGAATTTCGGCTGATTATTCGGTTTTCAAAAACGGTAGCCAAAAGCTCGAGTGTAACTTTGGCAGTGTGATAAGTTGCACCGTCCTGTTGAAACCAAATGTCGTCCATGTCAACCTCTTCAATTTTTGGAAACAAAAACTCGTTGAGCATGTCACTGTAACGCTCCCCATTTCTGTAACCGCGGAAGAAGAAGAAGACTCACCACTTTGGAAATAAGTTTTCAATATTTCCCAATTTTGTTCAAGCGTATAGCGTACCATTTCGTTAATGTCAAACCTTTAATTAATTATGAACACATTTAACATGTCATTTGTGTTACCATTCTCAAAAAAATAGGTGGTTCAAAAAGCGAACGCTATATGGCCCACCCGTACTTTTGTGGGGTTTTTTGTTAAGTGAAGTTTTGTAAATAAGCAAACAACGGTTCCAGAGCTAAAACGCAACATTTGGAGCGAGATTGCTGAACTCAATGCGATACTATGGGAGCGTGTCCTTTTCAAGTTTTTCTCCTACGATATTTAAATGATATTATTTTTCACATAGAATTGCTAAGAGCCGTATTTTGATAAAAAATAGTAAAACCTGAAAGAGTCTAAATTTTTCCCGTTTTATTTTAAGGATTAGAATTTCCAAAAAATCGAGTTTTTTATTTTATTTTCTTAATGTGCATATATTTAAGAATACACACAGAAAATGTAATATCGTTCCGGTGACTATTTTCAAAGTTACACGCAAATTTGAAAATCTCAAAGTCCTTGTAAAGTGATCTTCAAATTTTAAGCGCGTCTTTCCCAAAATGGTGCTTTCAAAGTCGGTAACCAACATTACTCGCAAACGGCTAAACCGATTGGCTAAACCGAAATCTGTTTGGTTTTTTAATTTCAGAGGATCGAGTTTGAGAGGAGCTCTCGGAGATCAGGTGTAGTTCCTTTCCAAATAAATATTTTTATTATTTTATTAATAGTAAAAATGCAGTTCAAAGATAACATTGTATGTGTACAATTATTTAGATCAATAGATTTAAAAGTTTTCTCAAAAAAAATTCTGCAAAATTCATTTCTTTTCTGGCCTTTTAACTGTATATATATATGTAATATATAACGGGGGATTTTTTAGCTATTATCTTTTTAAGCAGTTGGTTTAAACAGCTGACGCACGTTTCGTGTTTTGTTTCACTATCAAACATCTTCAGTTTGGTCTATAATTTAACCATGAATCGTCTTACAAACGAACAACGCTTGCAAATCATTGAATTTTATTATAAAAATGCGTGTTCTGTTAAGGAAATTTATCGGGCGCTTGAAGCGGCTATTCGAGCTATTGTGACTAAATTTAGTACCAAATTTACATTATTGGACATCAAACCACCAACACGCTTACGTAGAGTGCGAACTGAAGAAAATATCGCAGCTGCATCGGCCAGTGTTAATGATGACCATCAATTGTCGATTCGTCGCCGTTCGCAGCAACTGGGCCTCTGTTACCCAACAACGTGGAAAATTCTGCGAAAGGATTTAGGTGTGAAGCCTTTCAAAATACAGCTGGTGCATGAATTGAATTTTTGGTGAATGGTTGGCCGACGATCCACTTTTTTATCGAAAAGTTGTGTTCAGCGACGAAGCTCATTTTTGGATCAATGGGTACATAAATAAGCAGAATTATCGATTTTGGAGTGAAGATCAGTCAGAGGAATCGCAAGAGCTACCAATGTATCCAGACAAGGTCACAGTTTGGTGCGGTTTATGGGTTGGGGGTATCATTGGACCGTACTTCCTCAAAGATGCTGCGAATCGTAACGTAACTGTGAATGATGAGCGCTACCGTGAAATGATATCCAACTTTTTTTGCCCAAAATGCAAGAGCTTGACTTGCATGACATGTGGTTTCAGCAAGACGGTGCCACATGCCACACAGCACGCGTAACAATGGACTTGTTGAGAGGCGAGTTCGGTGAACATTTTATTTTACGTTCGGGACCTGTCAATTGGTTAGATTATTTTTGTGGGGCTATGTTAAAGCTCATGTCTATTCAGACAAGCCTGCTTCAATTAACGCATTGGAAGACAACATTAAAGCATTTATATGTGAGATACCGGCCGAAGCATTGGCGAGAGTATGGCAAAATTGGACTAAGCGGGTACACCCTTTTTGGGTGTTTAGCCGAGCTCCTCCTCCTATTTGTGGTGTGCGTCTTGATGTTGTTCTACAAATGGAGGGACCTACAGTTTCAAGCCGACTCCGAACGGCAGATATTTTTATGAGGAGCTTTTTCGTGGCAGAAATAAACTCGGAGGTTTGCCATTGCCTGCCGAGAGGGCAACCGCGATTAGAAAATGTTTTTCTTAATTTTGGTGTTTCACCGAGATTCGAACCGACGTTCTCTCTGTGAATTCCGAATGGTAGTCACGCACCAACCCATTCGGCTACGGTGGCCGTTGTATAGAACTGTATATAACCCCTTAAAACAACATTTAGGCGCGTTTTTTGAAATACCCTTTAATTTTGGAGGGTGGTATATTAACCCGCTACGTTTTTCACATATGGGTATTTTTTTCGACTCAAAAGCAATGCTGCTTATTTATTCAATTTATAATTCATTTTAAAGTGCAATCTTATAATTTAAATTTTTAATTAAGTGATTAATCGAACGGCTGTGCGCTTTTAATGACCTAACGCACACAGCCGGAACTCGCTTTAGCGCAGGCTGAGTATTAGTGTACCAAGAAACTGCATGTAGTTTGAAGTTAGTTATGCATAAAATATTTTTTATTGTCTGCATGGTCTCAATGTTCACACTTCTTATCACGAAATGAAAATTATTCTGGGGGCAAAACAAAAAATTTTACTTTAAGATAGTTGGAAAACGCGTGCGTGCATTTTGAAGCGTAGGCCAGTATTGGAAAAAATATGTTAAGGCAACTGATGAATTCTAATGAGGAGTTATGTGTATGTGTAGACATGTATATAAAGGGTGATCAGATTAGAGGTACTTTTTCCAATAGCGTTTTTTTGGCAGATCCTGCGTGACTACTGTTAAACCAAATACATAATTTTTTTCAGTATTCATTGGCATTTCATCGTGGAAAGGATTGCGCTTCAGCACCTTTAGCAAATCGTACAAATGTATTAAGAAATCGACGATCTGTGAAAAGTGCTCATCGCGTACTCAGGACAACTTATGGGGGGATTCCATTCCCCGGCTTAAAAAAAATCTATTTTTTTTTACCGATTCTTGTTTATTATACTTTCGAAGAACCCTGTGCAAAATTTCATGACAAAACTCGTTAAATTGACGAAGTTATGCGTGATCAATGAACTTGGCGCGCTCCATAATACTGAGAAGGCGCGCGAGCAATAGCCGAGCGGCGGTTTTTATTCCGAGAATTACTTCTGTCCTTATGCAGTTCTGAGATTTTTATTCGTACTGGTTAAAAGTAGATTAGCAGCCATGTAGTATAAAAAGAGGGATTACTATATGGTTCTGGAATAGCTGATTAACACGAAAATGCTGTGAGTCTTAAATATATACCTTTTTTCACATAAATATTTGAATGCGTTTTTCTCAAATCGAAATAATATCTCGAAATAATATATGTCTCTATCATAAACTACGGAAAATAAGATACATGCATGACTTTTTTTTATAAATAAAAGTCCGAGAAAAAAATGTGCGAAAAAACAAACTTTGTCTTTCAACCATCGCAGTTATATTAATTTTCGAAAATTATTATTTTTTCAATAGCTCAAGCTGAAACTATATTCATAAGGAGTAAAATGCCATTTAAATTTTTCCTTTCAGACAAGCTGGAGCTGAGTTATCGTGGCGGCCAGTGACCAGGAATTTTCGTAGAAATTTCACCTCGAGCGTTATCAAAGCCACAATTTTCCAGAAAATCGACCAAAAATTGGAGTTGATTTTATATATTGCATAATAAATATGGCTGTAAATTGTCCAAAAGATTAAACTGATAGTTTTCCCAATAAAAATTCGTAAAAAACCGTATTTTTTGGCGTTTGAAAGGGGAATCCCCCCTTATGGTGTTGGAAGGAATCATTGGCCCATATTTGTTTAAAGACGAGGCTGGCGCCAATGTACATATCAGTTCATGGCGAACAATATCGGGCCATGGTAAGCGACTTTTTGATGCCAGAAACTGAAACTGGGGATCTTTATGACACTTGGTTTCAACAAGACGGCGCTACTTGCCATACAGCCCGTGGAACCATGAAACAATACATTTACTGCGCCATCCTTTCGGTGAGCAATTTGTTTCTCGTCTCGTACCAGTGGATTGGCCACCAAAATTGTTGATATCACATCTTTGGACTTTTATTTGTAGGGGCTTGTAAAGTTTAAATGATTTCTTGATAAACCAGCTTTGATTGGGTCATTGAAAGCCAACTTTACTAGAGTTATTCACGAGATACCGGCCAAAGTCCTCCAGCGAGTCATTCAAAACTGGTGTTTGCGGGTGACTGAATTGCGGCGAACATTTGAAAGGGATTATCTCTAATAAAACGTCATGAATGCTTTTACACAAAAATAATAAAGATTGCCCAATCAATTCGAATATACGTTGCTTTATTTCAAATTAAAATCCGATAACTCTAAATTGGTCACCTTTTATATATATGACGTAACTTTAAGAAAATTTTGCCGGTTTGTGATAATTAGGCAGGTTCTGAAATTCACTTTTAAGCAAGTTTCAATGCAACTGCCAGAAAATTTCAATCGAATTCATTCAGAAGTGAATTACAGAACCTGCCCGAATATTATTTTTCAAACTTAATATTGTACTTAAATGTGTTTCCAAAATAATTTTTGCGAGCTCTTGCCAATACTTTTGTCTAGTTTGTAGTAATGTGAAGAAGTTGCACAATTTTTTTTTATTATAATATTTTTAGTGCTTGCATATCCGCCTAATATTAACAAAACAACTTATGTGACTTTAACAGGGTTTGCTTCTAGGGCAACAAATTTTCATCAATCATAGAGCAACTTAGTACTTTATTCAACTCTTGTTAAGAGTTAAATTTTTTATATGACTAGAATCAAACAATTTAAAGCTTGACTTACTTTGGTATATTAGTTTTGTAAAAAGTTCATAGATATGTGCGTACAAATATTTTACACTAGTCACACTCACAGCCAATCCCTTAGCTGGGTGATTCATTGATTGGAAGTTGGGCATCCTTTGTATACCCTTCTGCATAAGGGTATTATAATTTTCTTCACATAACTGTTGTTGATAGATATAGACATGTATATACCAAAATGTTTAGAGTGATGAGAGTAGTCGATTTGGTTTTCTCTCCGACCGTCTGTTCGCCTGTCCGTGAGCTGGATAATTCTAGCAAAGTAATATATTTGAATGAAACTCGGTACATATATTATTATTTATTTCAAGTAGTATGATATTGAAAATCAGTTAATCAGCATGCTCATTGCTCATACAACTGTAATTTCTAAAAAATTAAAAAACGGGATATCTCCATTATGAAGCAAAGTCGCTCCGATTTCATACAATTGTTGAAGCTAAATAAAGAAGTACGAAGCAGGAGAATTTTGAAAATGAAGAATTAAGTAAATGTGTGTATCTCGATAGCAACTTAATCATCTCTCAGTTTGATCAGATAAAAATATAAAAAAATAACCACGCCCACTCATTTATATGCTAAGACTAAATATTTGTCCGCCCCTCTAATATTATAAGCTACAATTCTCATTGTCTTCGAAAAATGAATTTTTTTCCTTGTTCACTCCTCTCGGGAGCATAGGGCCTCGACAAGACTTGTCTTGCGTTGGTTTCGTTAATCTATATAATTTCTGATAGGGTAGGTGATTAACCTGCCGCTAAAAAAAATTAATAGCCAGCCCAAGCAAAATTTCATTAAACTATTCGGTCCCGACTGAATTTAGCCCTTCCTTACTTGTTTCCTCAGTTTTGATTTGTTGTTGACAGTTTTTTTTTTTTTTTTTGCCTACTTCCGCTCAAACTTAGGTGACAGCTTAGCAGAAGTAATAAAACATATTTTGATAGCTTAAAGAAATCAAGGAAAATTGTTTATTTAAGTAATTCTGTTTTTAGTTCGAGCGTTAGCGAGCTTCATACCTGAACCAGCGCTTAATGGAATATTCCGAATCAAAAAAATTAATAAAGTGAGTCCCAATAAAACTCATACACCTCGCAGTGAAAGCCATACATCAATAAAAATTATGGTAAATATTAGAAGTTATTCATTCTTTCATTAAGTCGGTCTGTTTTTCAAGAACTAATTTTTAATAATTTTTGGCAAAAATCATTTTAGAGGACTATTTGTTAGTAATGGCGCGTTTTCTGATATTTGCCCCTAAAATATGTCCAAGTCCGTACTTTTGATGACATTTGAACAGTTATAAATTATGCTAAACAACAGGGGCAGAACAGTGTTGACCTTAGTCTTGGTAAAAGTGGAATTCCCAATTTAAATTACCTTCCTTGAAGATTATTTTTGAGAACTCTGAAATGCATCAACTATGAACTAAAAGTTTTCACCTCCTGACGCTGAAAAGTATTCGTGTTTTAGCGGTGGTCAACAATTTTTTAAATTTTTTCACATTGGAAATAGCTTTATTTCATTATCAGTAAGAAACATTAAAGAAAAATTAAAAAATATTTTTTTTCTTTTTTTTTTATGGAACCATATAGTATATAAAAACTAGTTGTAAGGTATAGAAAACAGTTGAAAAGGGGAAAAGATTCGTTAAAGATTCATGAAAATATCGACTGCATGAATTTTTTTGTCAAAAAGTAGTTTCGTTTTACTTTGTTATCTTGCAAGATGAATCACTCGCACTCACCCACTTGCACAGAATTGAAGTTATTTCGAAATGTCATAAAATTGGTTTGCGTTTTATTGTTGCTAAATATATATTTGATGGATTCAATAGTAGGAATTATTTTATATTATTAGTTAGGGGGAAAGAAATCCCTTATTTTTTGTCGAGTTTTAGCTTGTAGGCTATTCTATGACTACTAAAATGCCTGCGAACTTTGATTATTGCTGTGATTTTATCGGCTTTTTCAACATTATCGAAATTTTTTTAACATGGCAAAACTCCCAACTGAATGAAACAAACAAAAAACAAAAGAGTTTTTTTTAGGTGTGAAAGGTCACCTTGAGCACGAGCATAAACTTTAAATTGTTTGATCGCTACTTTACGAGCTATCGAACACCACAGCCATCTACCGAGAAAATAATGGATTTATTTTTCCTCAAACCAACTTAGTTTGGAAAGAAAATTGAATCAAAGCTGCAATACCAAATACGGGTCCATATGCGGTAAAGGGATAAATTAAATTTTTACCCAGGCTTTCTTCACTATCTTATTTTTTCTTCGTTCTTCTTTCGTTTTGAAATCAGAAGTTAAAACCCTTGGATTCGAAGTATTTACCAAACTTTTTTTTCTGGTTTTTTGATAGACATAACTTTTCCTTCCTCATTAGATCATAAGGTCGAAGTGCTAAACGTAAACGTGGCATATGATTTCTGCAGAATTCTTACCGAGATACAATTGGCTTCAGGTCATCTCAAACTTTTTGCATTCAAAAGTGCCTTTGAAAAATGTCTTATTGCTACTCTTTGTTTTATTTGGTATTCTGATCTCAATTCTGAATTCAAACAAACAGTCGGCGCACTCGCGTATCGGCACCCACGTCACTGTAGACAGTTATAATTTCGAGGTTGTAAAAGACTTCGTTTATCTAGGAACCAGTATTAACACCGATAACAATGTCAGCCTTGAAATCCAACGTAGAATCTCTCTTGCCAACAAGTGCTACTTTGGACTAAGTAGGCAACTGAGCAGTAAAGTCCTCTCTCGACGAACAAAACTAACACTCTACAAGACTCTCATCATGCCCGTCCTAACGTATGGCGCAGAAGCTTGGACGATGACAACATCCGATGAAGCGACGCTTGGAGTGTTCGAGAGAAAGATTCTACGTAAGATTTTTGGACGTTTGCACGTTGGCAACGCCGAATATCGCAGGCGATGGAACGATGAGCTGTATGAGCTTTACGGCGACATAGACAGAGGGCAGCGAATAAAGATCCAGCGGCTACGTTGGCTGGGTCATGTCGTCCGAATGGATACAAACGCTCCGGCTTTGAAAGTATTCGATGCGGTACCAGCTGGTGGTAGCAGAGGAAGAGGAAGGCCTCCTCTGCGTTGGAAAGATCAGGTGGAGAAGGACTTGGCTTCACTTGGTGTGTCCAACTGGCGCCGGTTAGCACGAGATAGAAACGACTGGCGCGCTTTGTTAAGCTCGGCCAAAATCGCGTAAGCGGTTATCGCGCCAATTAAGAAGAAGAAGAAGATCTCAATTCTATGGCGTTTTATGGTACATTGAGTAGTCGCATGATTTCTATTCGGTTTATTAATCCAGCTTAGCAACAAATCGATAACTTTATTCGGAGTTATGAAAATACATCACAACATTCTTTTGATCCATAGAGGTTTCCCTTTTAGATGTCAAACATAGATATTCATAATTCTCGCAATACACTGGGCAAACTGGGCTATAAAAGCTGCTGTGTCTGTTAAGATAGATTTCTTTATATTTATGAAGAGTGTAGCTTCTCACTTTGGGGCATAATTTAGGGACTGCTTTTTTAAATTCACTATTGTTTTTTTTTCATCCATATGAATTTACTGATTCTATTGATTACTGAAAATATGTTTCTTTCAACATTTTTGTTTACTTAGTCCAGGATGTGGCTCACAAGGGTTAGTAAGTGTCGTATTGTCTTACATCGTGAAGTTTTTATCGGTTAAATAAATGTTGAGACGACGTAAAATCACAACTAGCCATTTTTTAGCTGTGTGAAATTCGTAATAACTATTAAATTTACAGTACCTTGCAAACTCTCTAGGTTAGGTTAAGTTGTAGCGGTTGTGCCCTATAAGGTTCTTAAGCGATTTCGGCCGAGTTTAACAAAGCGCGCCAGTTGTTTCTTTCTTTAACTAACCGGACACACCAAGTGGAGGCAAGTTCTTGTATACCTGATTTTCCAACATAGTAGATACCCTCCTCTTCCTCTGCTTCCACATGCTGGTACTGTATCGACGAATATATATTGTCGTAAATCTCATACAGCTCATCGATTCATCGCCTGTGATACTCGCTGTCGCCAACGTACATCCAAAAATCTTCCACAGGATCGTTCTATCAAACACTCAAAGGGGCGCTTCATCGAATATTGTCATCGTTCAAGCTTCTGCGCCATACGTTAAGACGGACATGATGAGAAACTTAGGGAGTGCTCGTTTTGTTCGTCGAGAGAGGTAGTAATTGTGTGCTTAGTCCAAAGCATTCTGTTTGCACTTGTTTGAAAGAGGGATTCTTCGTTGGATTTCAAGGCTGACATTATTAACGGTGTTAATTCTGGTTTCTAAGTAGCTTCTCGCTGGTTTCCCGTTACAACCTCGAAATCATAACTGTCAACAGCAACGTGACCCATTCGCTATGCTTCTTTATCCCTATAAGACACACTCAGGCTAAAAGTCCATGGTGCTACCGCAAGGGGAACTTTTCTAAATCCTTTCTCAAAAGCAATTTGGACTTTACAAACATTTTAGAAGAGCCCTGGTTTCCACATTACTGAGATCCTTTAGCTTATTAAAAAATTGTCTACCTAAAGACAGTATCACAGAAGTTGCGAGATCGTCTCTTCCTCTTCCTCATTCCATCAGATTCTGCAGAAATCATGTGCCTGCGCGCCCAACCTCTGAGTCTATCTGTCTATGAGATAGTGGCCCGTTATAAAGGAAATCAGTGTGCTGAAACTGCGCTTATTGTGGCTTAGCAGGGGTGCTTGCGTTTAGCATTAAAGATCGTTCACATTTGTGGGGCGAATCTGCAGGTGGGTTCGGTGCGCCATCTTACATTCGCTTTTCTTAAAAATGTCTCAAAATAAAGGTAGTCTAACCGATATACAACAATACGACACTTACGATTTTTAACTGTGACTTACTGTAAAACTTCGTCACCGGAAGTCAGATAGTCGCTTTGTCTCTACACAGACCCCCAACAGCGAACAGCGAATTTGAAACGTAATTGCTTGGAACAAATTCAAGAGCATATTTACGCTCAATTGAAGAAATCATAAGCTTTAAATCGTGATTTGGAAAAATATTTGTGTGGTGATAAGACCACTATTAACCTCCCTGAACGCCATGCACTGTCGCTCGTCACACTTGCCCATACGTCAAAACAATAAATTCAACGAAATTTCAATACAAGCAAATGGTAAATTTTTTTGTGCCAAAATATTTTCTGTTCTATTATTATTTTCATTATTAGATTAGCGCAATTTCTTGCTTTGCCGACGACGTCTACGATCGCCCGAACGTTGTCTTTATTTTAGAATCTGCACGTATCTTCAGCAGACACACACACGCACACTTATATAAAAAATATATAATATAATAAAAACAAAGACGGCGCAACGTATTGACAGATTTAGGCAGAACTTCTCCCCTATGCACTTTATAGCAGGCGTGATGATGACTCCGTAAGGTAGTGAGATTTTTTGACCAACAGAAATGCACGCAGAGGTTCACCATTGCCGATCTATGATTTTTTTGTTATTTTCACATGTCCAAGTAGCTGCCATCGAACGCAAAACCTGGAAGCTTGCGGCCTAAATGCCATGCACAAGCTCACGCAGCTGTATTGGGCGCTGTAGATACCTATACCATATATGCATGCATATGTATGTGTGATAGCTTGAAACTTGCGATAACCTTTGCCGCGCTTTTCAGCGTCTACTGGTAGATAACCAGCTCTGGGTTGCAAGCGCTTGCCGAGTTTAGTTTGATACCAAAATCTATTTAAACGTGTGCCAACTCTAAATGAGACTTCAGTTCTCGAAAGGAGGCTTATGGTACAGCGCGTGTACGCTTAGCCAGCTCTTAAGTAAAGCTTTAACTGGATTCTTGGCTTATTTAAGTTTGATTGCCACAATAGCAATTTCTTAATGTAGAAACGCGTTTTAAGTGTGAAAAATTTGTTGTTTTTTTCAATTGTGCAAAAATCTGTAATAATTACAAAAACTGTTGTAAAGTTTGTGTCTGCGATTTAAACAGCAAAAGAAGTATTTGTCAAAACAAAAAACAAATCAACAGCAAAATGATGTACGAACGTCAAACCTCATTTGAGAAGGTTAGTGAGGTGCATTGAGAAAACTTGGAAAACGTGAATGTTACATTGCTTGATTAAGTATTTATAATAGACACATTATAAATTATAAAAAAACTGAAATAATTGTGAGCAAAACAGAAGTGGCGAGATGATAAGGTTTTTCAAGCTGTATGCAAATATTTTTGAAAGTCAAGTCAAAAGTGATTTTAATTATTAAGTGATTAAATCGTCCAATTCTCGGTCTGCCTCGTGATGATATCCTTCATTTATATATTTATAAAGGGTGGTTAAGTTTCAAGGGCCGGCGTAGATTTTGAATAAAACACAATTTTTTTTGGAAGTTATTGTCATTTCTCTTTATTATGTTTGTTTATTATATTAGCATGGCTCAATTACATATGGAACAAAATATCGGCCAAATGGCCGCCGCGGCCTCGGCGGCACACCTCCATCCGATGGTTCAAATTTTCGATAACACTGAGGCATAATTGAGGTTCTATGCCGTTAATGTGCCGAATTATCTCATCCTTTAGCTCTTGAATTGTTATTGGCTTATCGACGTACACCTTTTCTTTCAAATAACCCCAAAGAAAGAAGTCCAATGGTGTCAAATCACATAATCTTGGCGGCCAATTGACATCGCCGCGACGTGACATTATTCGGCCAACAAATTTTTCGCGCAAAAGAGCCATTGTTTCGTTAGCTGTGTGACAAGTGGCACCGTCCTCATCTCACGATAGCGAACACTATTCACAGTAACTGCCTGACGGTCCTCATTTTGGAAAAAATACGGCCCAATGAATTATCATTCGTCCAAACGCGGCAATTCTTCTTATTGACGAATCCACTGAAATCGAAAATTGGACATTCATTTTCATAATAAGGCTGAATAGCTTTAACGCGTTGTTCGATTATGTATCTTTCCATGATTCAAATTGAGTAAGTCTGAGATTGAAAAATGTTAAATGATATGCAGAAAACAACTTGACGTTTAGATGTGGTTCACATTCAATATCGGCCCTTAAAATTTAGCCACCCTTTACTAGAAAATGCGGCTGGAACAGGTTGCACACTTTACCCCACTCCTATCATCTGTCATTGTTCATGGTAAAGCATCTGGTAAAGCTTTCTCACTCAGTGCTGAAATATAAAAAACTATTTTTGTGGTTATTAAAGAAAGTCTTGCCTACCTGCGTGAATTATTTGTATTAAATGCCTCTTTAAGCATTTAAGCGCTTCTGATAAGCCTTAAAAATATCACCCAGCACTTTAACTTTTCGTCGAAATCGATGCCATTTAAAAGCGTTAAGTGCGGCAAAGTCGTTATTGGTTTTTGGTGATCTTATCGACCCAAGACAACGGATAACGGATCGAATAGTTTGAGTATTACTGCGTTTGTATTCATTCGATTTTATTTTAATTTGCTAAAATTTGTCTATGGCTTGGTAAGAAGCGATATTCAGTGTCGAAATCACGCGAAAATACTTTTTATTCTGGGAGAACTTTACTTTCTAACACTCCAAGATCGCCTATTGCGATGTTGCCTTTACTCAGACGACCACGTCGAAAAGTCGATAGGTGTGTTGTGTTTGTTTTTTTGCTCTCTTATCGCTTACTGAATCTGAACTAAAGTATAACTTATTGATTAAAATTAACTAACGAAATGAAATGAAACCCTTAACACACAGCTGTTCTTATTAATTTTTGTATCTAAATGCGAATGGAAGAAAATATTTTACTTTTCCCACTTGGTGGTGAAATTCATATAGTCGTACACTTTCTGGATTCTTCAAATCCAAGTCAGCCATACTTTGCTATAAACAAGAAAGTATTCCAGAAATTCGAGTTATTTGAAATTGATTGCGATAATAATTCTCTTGAACCTATTCGACATTTAGTTTTTAGTTGCATTTCGCAGCTTCTTGGGATCTAAATTTTGTCAAACATTACTGTCATCATAGCATCTCAGTTTGGAGTGAACCATTGCTTGCGTTACAATCTGCTTCCATGTCACTTGGTCTTCAATTTTTCTCAGCATCAGGTGTGTCCATAGTTCGATGCCTTCTTCTATGTCATCTCTCGTTGTTCTGAGAAGCACGTCTAACTTTCTAAGTTTCAATAATTTTAAGTTATTCTATCGTGTAAAATTGTATATCTGTATACTTGAAAAATGTTAAAGATGACATAAAAAACGGTTTCGCTTGGGAATTATTCGCTACTGATATCTAATCTTCTGAAAGACCCTGTATTAATTTCAAGCTATCATGCGCACGAACAGGCTCCTCGAATCATTCTGAGCCTTTTTATAACATTGTTACGTTTTTTTTCAAATGAAATGTCTCTCTATTATTCCTCTGGGTTCGGCCACTGAATTGCTAAATAAAAGTCACAAACAAATGGCAACACAATTTGCTTGTTTCGTTTAATTTCAATTTCTAATCACTTCATATCACTTTGTGCGTTCACACGTCCACACAAACAACTGAAGACTGAATAGCCTCTGCATACAAAGGGTGATCAATTTAGAGACTTCGGATTTTAAGGTGAAATAACACAACGAAAATTCAAATTGATTGGGCAATTCTTTTTTAATTTTTGTGTAGAACAATTCATGAAATTTATGCTTCAAAGATAATCCGTTTCAAATGTTGGCTGCAACTGCACAGTAAATTGGCTATCTGTAAACACCAATTTTGAGTGACTCGCTGGAGGACTTTAGTCGGCATCTCGTCAATAATTTTATTAAAGTTTGCTCCCATATCACAGTGGTGATCCAATCCACTGATCTGAGACGAGAGATGAATTGTTCACCTAAACGACAACGCTGTAAATCCATTGTTTCACAGGCTGTATGGCAAGTAGCGCCCTCCGCCGTCTTGTTGGAAGCAAATGTTGTGAAGATCATGGGCTTCAATTTCCGGCATCAAAACTTCGTGTATCATGGCGCGACAGAATGCGCCATTCACTGTTACTTTGGCACTGTTACTTTGGCGCATTTCTCCATTCAATGAATGTAATGGCCGTTTTTGTATGGCTTTGGATTTTTTTTTTTTTTTTTTTGGCAGTGAGGTTGGGTTAAAAATGCCTTTGGACCATATAGTAACCGTCGCTACTACGTGTGTGGTGATTCCTCTAAAAATATCCCTCCTCTTCTATTGGAAATTTCCCTCCACGCCGGGACTGCTTTCGTATTGCTTCAAGGTAGAGGGCCAAGACGGCATCCTAAGAAGGGCATTTACTTACTCACCCTGCGTCCTATGCTCAATGTTCTTCAGCATAACTTTCCATTTCGCGCTTCTTTTTTCGGATAATATCCTCCACAAAATTTGCGACGACATTCCAGTTTTCTTCACCTATCATCATTTCCTCGATAATTTCTTCAGGTGTAGATACACCAATAGCTCGTTGGAGACCTCTACTCTCTACGTTCCACCTCTCGCATTTAAAGAAGGTGTGCTCCGCATCATCATACTCAGTATCTCCATATATGAAGTTTGGTTGGTACACTTTTCCCATTCGCCACAAATACTTGCGAAAGGACCGATGCCGGGACAAAAACTGTTTGAGGTAATAGTTAACCTCACCGTGCTTTCTTTTTACCCACTTTTTTAGATTCAGAGTTCCATCTTGCCTGCCAAAGTGTAAGCGTTTGAAATCTAATATCCGAGAAGCGAGGTACTGGGATTACTGTGTTTTTTCCCTCCCATCTCCGTTGGCTTTCGAGTGGCTCAGCTATTAAGCCGAAAATAGGGTCTCATCGCTGAACACTATAAGTTGGCCTGAGCGCGCGATAAAATTGTACGATTTCTAAACGTTGCTGAGGTGCAAGTCTTTCGATGATGAATTATGTACTTCATTTAACAGCAGTAACGCGTGATCTTTCACAAAACCCCTATTGGAAAATGTTCTTCCAATCTGGTCACCCTTTATATGTACATATGTTTAATGCTATCGTAATTTTGAGTTACTGAAACTCATATTTTTTGGCTACTTCTTTCTTGTCATCTCCCATTTTTTTGTTTGCTTTTAGTTCCTCATGCATTCGGTATTATTGCCGGACATTTCGCGCATGTTCATGATGCATCACAATATGTCTAATAGCTCCCTATAACCGACAGTTTTGAACGTTTTCGAAGGTCAAGTGCATTCATCAGATGTATTGACTAAGAAACAGAGTAGACGATATACTCGTATACTTTGTATAGAAATTTCATTTTGATTATTCGCGAAATGTTCATATTGATTAGAAAAAAGCTCACAGCTCGGGAGATCCGACCCAACGTGCGCAGTATGGGCAGCTACAGCAGTCCCTCCAATGATTCACGTGCTTGAGCGAACTTTGGAAGTGCCATCGCTTTTCCATCAAATATTTTATACATCTACATACATACGCATTATCAGTTACATTTCTACAATTTGGCCTTTATTTATTTCCGGCCCGAAGTATTGATTTGTGATTTCGCATTCGTAAATTGCCGGCAATTTTTCTTTGTCCACTCAACTCTGTGAGGTACTTGTATTTAAAAGGTGCATAACCTTTCTCAAACTGAGTTGATAAGGAATTCACAAAGTTACAACAGTGTCTTTGCGAGGCTTTGGTAGTTTTGCAAAATCGCTTCATTGTATATGGACAAATACAGTTCCGTAAATTTATAATGCTGAGATACAACAATCTCATCTTGCATGTCTCTTCTGTGTCCACTTTTTAGCCGACGCGCATCGATGGCTCTTCATACATCGCCGAGGGTATTGATAAGAAGGAGGGGCGCAGCACTTGTCTATTGTATACGCTCAAGGATCAGAGTAGCGGCTCGCTGGCCAAAAGTTTGAAGATCTTTACGAAGCACCAGGTCAATTTGCTGCACATCGAGTCACGTTCGTCGGTGCGTGTGCCCGGCTATGAGTTCTTTGTGGAATGTGACACAACACTGGGCGCATTAGGCAATGCTATCGACGAGTTGCGTGAGCAGTGCAGTTATTTCAATATCATTTCACGTGACTACAAGGATAACAGTTCGGCCGTGCCCTGGTTTCCCCGCAGAATACGCGATCTAGATCGCTTCGCTAATCAAATTCTCAGTTATGGATCAGAGTTGGATTCTGATCATCCTGGCTTTACCGATCCCGTCTATCGTCAAAGGAGGTAAGCAGAGTAGTTTTATTTAAAAGCCGATATGACACGTTTTTTAATATTTTATTTCGTGAACTTTCAGAAAGTACTTCGCCGATATCGCCTACAACTACAAACATGGCGAGCCATTGCCACACGTCGATTACACCAAGGAAGAGATTGCGACTTGGAGTGTGATTTTTAAAAATCTCACCAAATTATATAAGACGCATGCTTGTCGCGAATACAATCACGTTTTTCCACTGTTGGTCGATAACTGTGGTTTCAGAGAAGACAACATTCCACAGTTGGAGGATGTTTCTAACTTTTTGAAAGGTGAGCTGATGCTAGATTTATTTCATATAAAGACTTCACAAAATTGGCTAGATAGGTTTTTATTTTCAAATGGATAGCTTCTGAACCGCAGAATATTTATAGGTAAGCAAGAAAGTATTCGAAAATCTATATCAATAGGGAACATAAAGATAAGCTAATAAAAATTAAACTAACTCCCCATCCAACAACCTCTTAATTGGCTTCTCTTAATACGAGATCAGTTTAGTGAAAGAACATGACAGGGATTAGAGTTAGGATTAAATGGCTGCCCATTTGAGAGGCCCACTTGGACAGATATTCAAAATTCGTCCATTGTGATACGATACAGGGGAAAGGAGAAGGGAATGACGAAGGGGCCTTGGGATGATAGCCATGTACGTACGATGAAGGTGGCTAATTTACGTTCGTAATTAGCCGCTTCAAGTCGCTAATGAACTCCACCAGATGCATGATTTTTAAATCCACAATTTCCGCAGGAATATCAAAAAAGTGAGTTCCCAGAATTCTAAATCTTTGCCCGATACGAGCAGGGCAGCTTAGAAGAAGGTACTGTGATGATTTTACCCCGTCCTTATGCAGAATAGACTAAAGGCAATGCCAAGTCTCACCGCATAGACACCTAGCGGACAATGTCTGGTAAGGATACTCACCAAATTCGAGAGCTGCGGCTTTGTTAGCCTCAGAAGTTCTTCGAGCGCTCCCGCTCTACCCGTGGCCAGAAAGATCTCGCGACTTTGCACGTTTTCGCACTAGCCCAGCGCTCGCTGAACTGACGGGAGGTCCATGTTTCTAGGAGCAAACTACAGGCTCTTAAGGGAACAGCAATCCTTTCATTTTGCGCTGAAACCGTCTTCAGCAGCTTCGCTCTATGCCGTTGTGACCGTGAACCCAAATGAGCCTGATATCGATGTATTCGGGTGCAATCGAGAGAAAAGCCAGACATCCCACTACTAGTTTCGAACGCACAACCAAGGATCTAATTACCGCTTGGCTGTCGGAAAAAATATTTAAATCCTGCATGGTAATTACCGAAGTGAGCAACAAAAAACCTAAATCCCAAGAAGGGTGTTTACTTTGCGTCCAATACGAGGAAGAAGAGCGGTCAACCAAGAAAGAGATGAGCTGATGTTGTCGAAGTAGACTTAAAAGCGATGAACGTTCGTAAATGGAGAAATGCGGCAAGAGAGAAACTGAATTGAAGGAGGATTGTTGATGAAGTTATGGAGAGAGAGAGAGCAACCACTCCACTGCTTCCTTAATTGCGGCTACCTTCGCTTGGGAAACACTACAGTGGTCCGAAGCCTGAATTTGAGTTTGATCGGGAGCTTTTCGCAGAATACACGCCCAACAACTCTTCCGTCCAATTTCGAGCTATCCGTGAACATGTTTCCATGCCTTGCCTCCAAATGCATCACGCCCACGCATCCCTTGAGGATCCGCTCGGACCTAGCGTGGGTGTAAAACGATCCAGCACCTTGGGGATGAATGTAGAAGATGACAACTATATTATAGAATTATTAGCCCAATGATTTGGGTTTAACAACAACGGACAAATTGTAAATGAGTTACCATAAATTGCGATTAAATAGCGGAATATATGTACATATAATTGACGCGAACATCCTTTTTGGGTGTTCGGCCGAGCTTCTCCTCCTATTTGTGGTGTGCGTCTTGATGTTGTTTCTCAAAATGAAGGGACCTACAGTTTTAAGTCGACTTCGAACGACAGAAATTTTTTATATCTATAAGGATTATTTCTATGGCAGAAGTACAATCGGAGGCTTACGCTTACCTACCGAGGGGTGAGCGCTATTAGATAAGTTTTTCCTTTCGTTTTGTGTTTCATGCACGGAGGTTCGAACCTGTGTATTTTCAAATGGTATTCACTCAGCAACCTAAAGCAAAATAAAAGTTCTTGCCGAGCGAGTTTCATGTCTTGATCTATAAAATGCGTTGTACGCCATAATTTTCTTAGTACACAATAAATTTTACTTAACGTGTGGTTTATATGATCTGAATCCCGCTAAATTTTAATTTATTTCATAACCCAGACCGGTTACAACTGGTTTAAATTTGATCGATGTTAGTTTTGGAATGCATTCTTGTGTACTTAAATGAGGCGAGATACATTTTCTTTAGGCTCTCATTGCATTCTAGTTCAAGTTATTCAGCTTCGTCACGCGGTCAAGACTTCAGAAAGACCAATTGGACGAGAGAGATAAATTTGGTCATCATACGCATACAAATACACGTTTTTACAGCAGTTAATGAAAATATTTATTTATTTATTTTTATTATAGATTGTACTGGTTTCACTCTGCGTCCAGTTGCTGGTTTGCTCTCTTCACGCGATTTCCTCGCCGGTCTTGCTTTTCGCGTCTTTCACTCCA
Source organism: Anastrepha obliqua (assembly GCF_027943255.1). Taxonomy (NCBI): domain Eukaryota; kingdom Metazoa; phylum Arthropoda; class Insecta; order Diptera; family Tephritidae; genus Anastrepha; species Anastrepha obliqua. The sequence continues at coordinate 14,396,010 of NC_072894.1, forward strand.
CTCAGTACATTCGCCATCCCAGCAAACCGATGTACACACCCGAACCTGACGTTTGTCACGAGCTATTGGGTCATGTTCCGCTCTTTGCTGATCCTGCATTTGCACAATTCAGTCAAGAAATTGGTTTAGCCTCATTGGGCGCACCCGATGACTACGTCGAGAAACTTGCAACGGTAAGTGTTCATTATTATTTGAGGGGAAAAGATAATTTTATAAACAGTTGGGCGCAATTTTTATGGTTTTTTTCCAATTCATAGATTTTCTGGTTCACCGTTGAGTATGGTATGTGTCGCCAAGAGGGCGAGTTGAAAGCTTACGGTGCTGGCCTTTTATCATCGTATGGTGAACTGGAGTACTGTCTTTCCGACAAACCTGAACTAAGAGATTTCGATCCAGAAGTTACTGGGATCACCAAGTATCCAATTACACAATTTCAGGAGGTGTACTACGTTGCGGAGAGTTTCGAGAGTGCAAAAGAAAAGACAATGTAAGTCATAAGAACTGAAGAAATTTTTTTCTGTACGTCTGTATTAACGATATTGATTTTTTAATATTCAGTAAATTCGCCAACTCCATTCCGCGTCCGTTCGGTGTGCGCTACAATGCCTACACTCAGAGTATCGAAGTGCTTGATTCAAAGAAACAAATTCGCAATCTAATGGACGATATAAACTCAGAATTTCAGATATTGCAAAATGCTGTGGAGAAATTGAAGGTGTAAGGGTGTGGAAATATTCGAAGGAAAGCGAATTTTCTATTGCACCTATTTGGCGCATAATTAACGATAGACTAACTACTTACGTGTATATATATCTATATTATTTTTATAAGGGATTATTGTAATGAAATTTTAAAATAAATGAATAAATGATAATAAAACAAAAAAAAAATTGTAAGTACCATTTTTCACTTACTGTTCAGCTGATAGTGGGCAGGAATGATATACTCCATACGTGGAATTCCCATATTGAGAGAGTTACTTCAAAAGCCACAAGGGCATTCTTTGCCTGCACAAGGCTTTTTGGTAAGACATTGGTAATGACCTTCTGGACATTCACCACAGTTGTGAAACCCATAGTCACTTATGCATCCTTAGCATGGTGGCCCAAGGTCAGGCAAAGAAAAGCAGTAAACGAATTAAACAAATTGCATCGGCTGATATGTGTTGGTATTACAGAGGCTATGAAAACATGTCCCACGGATGCATTGGGTGTGCTCCTGAACATACCACCGCTTCCAATCTTGATTGAAAGAGAAGCTCGCTCGAGTGCCTTAAGATTAAAAGGTATATCTGAACTTAAAAGAGGGGCTATGAAAAGACATTTAAAGATCTTGGAAGACTTCCTACATAGTCCCATTCTTCATAGGGATGATATACTATCACCCAAACTAATACTCTTGAGGAACTTCCAAGTTATAATTAATGAACGCACAGACTGGAGAACTAATTCTATCACTTTCAAACCTGGCTCTCAGCTATGGCTTACTGATGGGTCCAAGCTGGAAGATGGTAGAACAGGGGCAGGAATCAATGGGCCTAAATTCAAAAAATCGATTCCGGTGGGACTCTACCCAACAATATTCCAGGCAGATTTTAATGCCATTGAGATATGTGTGAGAGAATGCCTTAGCAGGAAAATGAGAGGTACTCAAGTCTACAAACTTTCAGATAGCCGAGCGGCTCTAAAAGCCCTTCTATCAACAACTATCACCTCTAAATTCGTAAATGATTACCTAAACCTTCTCAACACGTTAGGAAACCTCAACATAGTAAGACTAGGCTGGATTCCGGTACATGAAGGACATGAGGGAAATGAAATGGCTGATGACCTTGCAAAACAAGGAGCAAATATGCAACTTACTGGTCCTGAGCCTTTCTGTGGACTCACAAAAGGCCACATTAATGAATTCCTTAGGAAATGGGAAGAAAGAAAATTTGCTGCACACTGGCTAAACTGTGCCGGTTAGCGTCAAGCCAAACTTTTCCTAAGTCCCAACAAGGGAATATCTGACAAACTTCTCTCACTAAGCAGAGTAGATCTGCGTCTTTTAACAGGATATCTTACAGGTCACTGCAGCTTGAGGTATCATCTAAATAACATTGGGCTATCTGAGACCAAAGTCTGCCGCTTTTGCGAAATGGACATAGAAAGCTCAGAACATGTGCTTTGTGAATGTCCTACGTTGGGCAGACAGAGACTTCATCACCTTAGTGGTATCATAGTATCTCCATGCAATCTTTGGAACAACAAACATAAAATTGTGCTAAAATTTTTAAAAAGCCTGAAAATCTAGGGTTACAAAAATAGGCCTTTCACAATAGATCAGCTCTGGTTGCAGTGCGTAATGGCCTTCTAATAATAATAATATACTCCTGCACGACAACGCTAGGCTCCATGTTACACAAGTCGTCAAAGCCGTACTCCAAGATCTCGAGTGGGAGGTCCTTCAGCATCTGTCGTATTCTCCGGACCTTGCACTAAGCGATTACCATCTTTTCCCCTCCCTGTCAAACCGTATGAAGGGCATTACCTTCGATAACCAAGAGGTTTTTAAAACCTGATTCAACAACTTCTTTGACACCAGACCAGGCGATTTTTGGCGGAACGGTATCAACAAAGACGTCCACTTTTGGGGTAACTAGACACGTTTGGCTTAGAATGCATGGGCACGGAATTAGGTCACTCATCAATCAAGCTCGGCCTTCCATTAGTAAGAGGGAAATGTATGGGGCTTTCCTCAAATGTCTTCTCTCACAGCAGCAGAGACGCGGAGGATGTAGATGGAAGTGAACACGTCCTCAGCCACTATTCTGCTACTGCAATTTGGATGAGCAGTGGACTTAGAATCGGTAGCCATCCGCAGTATTTTATTTTTCATCGGAGAGACGAAGTGGTTTCACCTCACTTGAATCCGAACTAGTGGCATCACACTGTGCTTTCAACAAGGCGGTGTGACAAATTTATTTCAAACGAAGAGTAGTAATTTATGTTTAGTGACAATTATATCTATTCTTGACATTTAGTGACAATTGTATCTACTCTTCGTGACGGACAGCACAAGGTAAAGAAGCGCAATTTCGGTATCGTATTTGTGATGGGAGAGAAACCTCGCTACCAAATAATTTTGTTCATTGCCATGGACGAGCGACTAGCCGACATTCGCACCGAGGCAAGATTCTTAAGCATTTCATTAAATTTTGACCTCGTCTCGATGGAATGGAAGAACGAAGCGACCAAAGTTTGCTTCTATTAGCGCTTAGAGCTTACTTGTGAGCATTGCCACGAGAAGCCCGGAATGAACAAGGAAGGGAGCTTTCAACGAACCTGGCTTAAAATCACCAAGGTGCAAAATTGGCTTTGCTAGCAATTTAATGTCTTAAATCTTGACTTATTTGAGAAAAAAAATTAATAAATTACTTCAACTAACCTGTTTTGTGTGTACATAAAACAATATAACTAATTAATAAAGCAAATTTTAAATAAAATCAATATACGTGCTTGGATAATCATTTCGGGAATGCGTCCAAATGTACAATCTTCAGCAACAAGTCCAAAATTTATTTTTTATACAAAATTTAGTTTTAGAAAGGATACTAAAAGATTATTTATTTTTAACTATAAAAATATCCAATATAGTTTGTCCGATACCGCACAAGTCATTTCAGTGAACGTATCGATAATAGATCAAAAATAATTTTAAGTGAATGCAGCCATTCGGTGTCTAACGTCAGTCGAGAAAGAAAACAATAACAAAGCGGGCTGTCAGAGTACTTATCGTCAAATCCAATAAATCTTAATGGTGAGTACCTTTCAATTCATTATTCGTAGAGCGTACATCAATAGTCCGTCAATTCGTGAACGTAATTATTACATTTAATTATTGCTGAAATTCTTTTTTACGACACGAAAGAACAAAGTAAACTCACATATTTTCCTATTGGCAAACCCATATTGCATTTAAGATGGCCGCCGTCTAATCAAAACGCGCGCTTATTTGAAATCGTAATTTCGTGAACGGTCATTTCGGAAACGTTCCCGGACATGATGACACGTTCCCGAAATGACTGTTGCGTTCTCGGAATAATGATTATTATTTCTAAGGGCGAATCATTTACAATTTCTTAATAAATTTATTTTAAAATTTTGTTTCTTTAAAAAAATAAAAAAAAAATTCAAAAAAAGCTTAAAAAGGATAGTGCAGCTTATTTGCGCCAAAGATAAAAGACGAATACTAGAATAAGTAAGTTTTTGGATGATGAAGAGCAGAAAGAAATTAAACGGGCTAAGGACAGAGAATATTATAGAAAAAAAGGCGAGGCTGGTCATGGTAAAGGCCCAATGGATGTTGTAGGAGGATACCTAAAAAGAACAGCTGACAGACATGTCTTGATAGGTAATGATGTTAGAACAGCCTCAGAATTCGCCGATTTGTTCAAAAATGCTGCTATCGAAGTAAAAGTAATCCCAGAAGACAACGTGATTGAGGAGAAAAACCGCGGTCCAAAGTCTCTGGGTGCTATTCCAGGTATAATGGACATCACAAAAGTGTACTGACAAAAAGGACTAGACGTTTTAATACAATTATATCGATACGAACATTTTCATAAAGAGCTAAAACTATCGAGGCTTTCTAGCCTTTGTAATATGAGTGCAGTTGAACCTGAGGAAGTTTTTATGCCAGCAATTGAATCTCATGTTGACGAAGAGCCCATGATCACAGATATCGATTTGAGATTTAAAAATAGAGTAAGCATTTATAAATCTGAATACTGGTCATCTTCCTCGGACAATGAAGATTTAGAGACAATATCTTGTCGTCAGCAGATTAAAGTTAAACAGATTGATGTTGAAGCAAATACGTCTTATTGCAAAGAAAATATACATCCAAATCTCGTATCCCCTGGGACATTCTTGCTTGTTAAAGTTCCTACTGAGAAGCCAAATATTTGCTTCAAATATATTGCTACCTGCCAGACATGTGTCGATGACGATGATGAAGAAATCTTAGTACCCTTTTTGAGATCTATGCGTAACAATATTAGAAAATTTAAGCTGGAATCTAAGGATATATCATATATTGATTTTGAGCAAACAATCAGTATTATTCCAACACCGACGCTAAAAAAAGAAAAAAGTCAAGAATATTATTATTTTGATAATGATATTGATGTTTTTGAAAATTTATAAATAAATAACTTATATTAGTTCTTTAAACGGTTGTTTATAATTTAAATATTTCCTTATTTCTACCTAATTATATCAATATCATCATTTCGAGAACGTTTTTGTCATTCCGGGAACGGTTGATCATTTTCGGGAACATTACAACATTTCAATAAAATACGCATAAATGGAGGTATTTAATATTATATATATAGATACATACCCATGTTCAAATTATGCGCTTTGTTTGGTTTTTGCGGATTTTATGAAACTTAGGAAAACGTTCCCGAATTGAGGGTTTTCTGCAAGATATTTACTACTAAGCAATATTACTAAAAAAATAAAGAATTCTGTGCGCTGCCTTGTAAAGGTTTAAAAATATACAAATTAAGCAACAGTATAAACTAATAGTCATCAATATAGCTTGCAATTTTTTTTTTTGTCATAAAACCGATTTTGAAATTCGCAACCTTGGTGGTTTTGAGCCACCTACGTATCTTCGAATAGACTAAGGCTAATTGATTTGAAGCGTTGCTAAATCAAATGTGGATAAATACCGCAATTTCGTTCATAAACAAGGCCACTGAAACTGCAGTGATCTTCATCACTGATCATATTTTGATAGGTAAATGCTCCTATTTACTAAAAATAAAGGTCCTAAATGACTTTAGATAATTTGTAAAGGTTACTCGAAAGTTTTTCTTTTGAAATACCAAATAAGAGATTTTGAGTTGCAAATTGAAGCTTTGGAAAAAATTCTTAAAAATACACACTTTGTTTTTTCATATTTTTCCATTTGATTTTTTATTATTTTTTTCTTCTTTCATAGATCTTTTCACAATTTCCTTTAGTTAGTTAATTATATAAAAATTTACTTTGCACTATTTTGCCGACAAGCAATAATTTATTTAAAACTAAGTCTCTCTAATACTAAGCTTACTTATTTACATATGTATTTACAAACACATACATACATGCATATGCGTATAACAATATTTACAGGGTGTTGCGTTATAAACACCATCTTAACTCTACTTGTAATTTGCAAATCTAGAAAAGTTTGCAAAAAACTCTCTAAACCTGTGGAAACTTATTTTATAAAGCTAGCTTCGGGCATTTAAGGAAATATATGTGTTTATACCCCAAAATTCCAGGGAAGAACAAAGGGCCACATGAAATAGGCCAAAAATTAGCGCTTTCGAATAAAAATTTATATAAAGAAATATTGCCTTTGAATGTGAATAATCTGATATTTCCATTCAATTTCAGAGTTTCACGTAGCACTAAGTAACGGGTTTGTCGCTTAATTAAATAAAAAGTACTTTTAAAGCAAGAGTTCGTAACAAGAATATCCAGTATTGCGCACTAAATTAATTAAAATTAAAGTACAGTTGCTTTAAAACTTACTTATATAATATTATCTTTCTTTAATTGAACTAAAACAACTCACATTTATCAACAAAACTTGTATTGTATGTTTTTGTTGTTTGTACAAAATCCTCGATTATCCCTTAAATTATATCACAAGAGAATCTGAGTGTGTTTGAAAATAATATTACTTGTATATGTACATGTAGAAAATAATATTTACATATATGTAGTATTTTACAGTTTTTCTATTACAACAAAATTTAAAAAAATATTATCGCAAAGTAAAAGTGACCTCGAATTGTTTAAGGGGGGAGCCTGGTTTATGAGGTCTAAAAATTGCATCTCTTTGCGATTTTTTTTTTAAGGAAAAAATTAATTTAGCACTGCAAAGTTTTTTCTATCTTTTAATGAACATTTAAAAAGTATAAAAAATTTTTGTACTGGTTAAAATAAGCTGAAAAAAATGTTTAACATAGAAATTAGTAGAGCGCTGCAACGCTGGAGTTCCCAACTGGCGTACAAGATACAGCTCGTAATTATTATCTAAAGCAAAAAATTCAAATGGATTTCTAATTATCATGATTTTTTATTCTAGATGAACTAAGAAAACTGAGAGAAATTCCAAAATTTCAACTTTTTGGAGGCTTTAAAGAAAAAAAATGCCTTTCTATAAAAAAAAATTCACTTCAACTTGGTATAAAAATCTTGAAACATTTTTTTTATCTATTTTGTTAGTTCAAATAGAAGAGAATTTAATACTGAAGAGAACAAGCTATGATTCATTTCAAAAGGTTCATTAGTTTTCTTTCATTCATGTACGCCAATTCAAAGAAATCATAAAAATGAAAAGTCGAGAAAAGAAGATAAAGTTTGTACTAAAGCTGTCCGGTCACAGCGTAACTACCTAACGCTCGCCTATCTTTGGCTTTGTATCTACGGAAATATAGAGAATTAGGCTCTGTAACTTTGTGTGAATATTCTGAAATATATTAGGAATCGCTTAAAACGAAAAAAAAAATGATTTTTTTGACCTTATAAACCAGGCTCCCACCTTAAGGGGCAACGCCACTGTGAAAATTCAAAAAAAATCGATTTTTTTTTTGCACAAATCGTTAGTATAACTACTCAAGAAAATGTGGTAAAAATTGTAAAGCGAAATTCGCTTTATTCCCGATTCTATGTGCACTTAAGTGAGCGCCCGTCGGTTCGGCCCCGTAGCGCTTACGATACGATGCTTTATTTCAAACGCGTTTTTCTCTAAAAGACTTTTTTTGATACGGTGGCAGCGATTTCTCGAAGACTAATAAACCGGTTTTAATTTTTTTTTTCAAAATTTTTGTTATCGCATTGGCTCTCGTTGTACGTAGCCGATTTTAAAAATTTTGAAAATAACTATTTTTGTGGGCCTGTTGAAAATCAAATAAATGGTGAAAAACGCACATCGAAATTCAAATCTCCACCATTTTGTTAAAAAAAAGCAAAAAAACGGTTCGTACAACGATAGGCACTATTGTGTAGACTAATAAAATTTTTGGTTTTTTGGTTTCTGATGATTATTCATTGCTCTATCGCTGCCACCTGATGACGTCATTTTTTTAACTCGTTACGTTTATTTACATAAATTTGTCAATTTCGGATATTTTTTAATAAAAATTTACATCAACATAGTTTAATATATTACATATATAATAATTTGCCTTCTGTCCGATCCTCGAATATACATTCCTATTTACAAACAAAAATTCCCAAAAATATACTATTTTTTGACCCCCCACAGCGGCGTTCCCCCTTAATTTGTTAATTTCGTAGACCATTTCATACATACACACATACAAAAATAAATGTATACTTGAGAAAAAATATTAGACATAACAGAACTCCAAGGCCAATTTGACATTACTAATACTAATTTTACTAATAGAGTTATTAAAAACATTTCGAAACATTATTTCGATTTGATAGGTACGCCGTTCATATAAAAGTAAGTTAGTTCGGGGAAAAAGAAATCCATTACTTTCGCATAAAATTCAAAACTTTATTTAAGATATTGTGGATTGTTGTTTTACAGGTTAGGTTAGGTTGACCTGGCTGCCTAAAAGCCATCACATAGACCTATTGGTCCTTACTGGTACCAGATGGAGCTTGACCCTACGTTTCCTAGCAGTAGGCTTCATGTAATTATCCTGCGTCTTTTGCGAATCTCAGTAAGCTCTGAAGCTATATCGCCGATAGGCATTCTAACTTCTCATACTGTAAAGCTCCTAAGCATTTCATTCGGGTTCTAGCTAATGCAGGGCAAGAACATTAAAGGTGTTCTAGCGTTTCCCTCACATCCAGTTCATTGCAAAATCTGCAGCTATCATTGTTTGCAAACACCCATCTTGTATACGTGCGCCGCTACAAATTGTGGCCTGTCAGCATGCCTACGTTAGCTCTGCTTTCCTTTCTAGACAGGGCTAGTACGAATCTGGCGTATTTATCTGCATTCTGTGTACACATGATTTTCGCGGTTTTGCAAGTGGCTAGATTATTTCACCTCCTGTCTATCCCTATTTTCATGTCCGCAGTGATGTCATTGTATATCGTATTTAAAGGTTTCAGTATGTCATTTTCTTGTTGAAATGGTATGTAAACAGCGCTTTTAGCAATCTCATCTACAATTTCCTTTCCTGCAACGCCCTGGTATGTCCTGGTACCCAATATATATGCAACCGTCTATGTAGCTTTCCTGCTTTTTAGAACATTTTTAGATGAAATTTCGTATGAGTTTATTGATTTTATCGCCGGTTGGCTGTCAACGCAGCCGTACCTACAGCAAAGACTTTTGCTTGAAAAATACTGCTGTGCTCAGGGATCTTAAATGGCTGCCTGATGCCCAGCTCTGCGCTATAGATCCCTACCCCTACTCCGTCTAACATTTTCGAGCCATTAGTAAATATATTAATAGTATTTGGGTTAGGTTTCATTCCTCTTTTTCATCCCTCTTCTTCTATTTTTGTTCGGAATATCTTCACGCAATTGCATTTCGGAGTCACATGTGTGATTGGCGTTCCTACGAAAATTGTGTCGCCATTGCTTGACATTTGTGAAAGTTATGCCATCTTGAGCAAATTTAACTCGGTACGTGTTTTCAGTTTATAACCGTTTTAAAAATGGATTTGAATTTGCAACGAATTTGTATTAAATTTTTTAAAAATGGTTTCAATATGAAATTTAAATAAATATGGATTCAATGGTCCGAAAACCTTAGAAATGTTGGGAACCTGTTTCGGTGAGGATACTTTAAAGGAACTATCAATTTATGAGTGGCCTGAATGCTTCAAAAGAGATTGTGAGCCCATCGAGGACGACGAACGTAGTGGCAGGAGTCGACATCAAAAATTGATGAAAACATTAATAAAGTGAAACGTTGGCCAATAACCACAAATTAACCATCAGAGAAGACAAAAGCAGAGAACGTGAGCATTGCTTACGAATCCTTTCAAAATATTGTACAATATGATAGTTAAAGATTTGGGTCTGTGCTGTGTTGATGCAAAGTTGGCCTGAAAATAACTTAATTTCATGCAAAAAAGCGAACGCGTTCATATCGCCAAAGACATGATTTCTAAAGGTGAACCCGACCTAACATTCATCAAACGCATCATTACTGAAGACGAGACGTGGGCTTATAAGTACGACACGCAATCCAGACATCAGGCGAGTACATAATTGGAGAGCTCCGAATAAACCAAAACCAAAAACGCCACGTCCCTTTCAGTCACAAATGAAAGCGATGTTCGCGGTTTTTATGGATTATAACGGTATTGTACACCACAAATTTTTGCCAGAAGCTCAGACAGTTAATAAGGACTATTATTTTAACAGCATGAGACGTCCATGTAAAATAATTCACCAAAAAAAGCACGGATTTGTGGGAAAATAACTGGTAGATTTTGCACCATAACAACGCACCGTCGAGCAGTGCCATCCTTATCTTGTTCATCAAGAACGAAAAGAATGTCATACAACAGCCATCGAATCCATCTTATATGACTCTCTGCGATCTTTCTGTGACATAGAATCAAAAAAACCACTACGAGGAACCACCTCGGCGTTGTAACAGTCGAAAGGAAGTAATGCAAAAATCGAAGACGCTGATCGCTATAACCAATATAGAGTTTCAGAAATGTTTTGAGCGCTGGGTCAGTCCGTTGCAGGTGATGGGCAATATTATTTGACGAATAAACTTGTATTTTGAATTTTTTGAATATAAATCGTGAATTTTTTGATCAACTTTGGGACCAAGTATCAATAGGCTCAGATTACAACATGAAAACAGCATCTGTCGAAAAACAGCATCTATGTATTGTTACAGAAGCAAAAGAAAACCCCTGATACAGGACTGCCCATATTCGATGGACCCATCTGGCAACCCTGTATCTTTTGACAGAGACGTCAGATCGCTTAGTGACATACCGCGTTGGAAGCTTCAATCCAAGCAGATTTTTACCATGAAACAGTACACGCCACGCGAGCGCTTACAAATTGTTGAAATTTACATTCAACAAAAGAAGTCAATTGTGAAAAGAAGAAGAAGAAAAGAAGAAAATTGTGATGCCAATTATTCGTCGAAAGCGTATGAGGCAGTTCTGGTTTCAACAAGACGGCGCTCCACCACACACAGCTCGCACCACAATCGATTTTTTGAAGAAATTGTTTCCTCGTCGTTTGATGTCGAAAAATGGCGATTTTGACTGGCCACCGCGTTCGCCCGATTTAACGCCACCTGACTTCTTCTTGTGGGGATATTTAAAATAAAAGGTTTATATCAATAAGCCAAAGACCATAGAAGAGCTCAAGAACAACATCCGTGCGGAAATAGCCGCTATTCCACCCGAAATGTTAGCTAAAACTATGGAAAATGCTGCAAAACGGGCACAATACGCCGTAAAGGCTCAAGGCGGCCATTTGAGAGACATCATATTCAAGAAATGATGTCAACAAATCTACTTGAACCAAATAAAATGAATATTATCGTCAACATCAAAAAAATTGTGTCTTTCTTTGATTTAAAAAAAAAAAAAAAAAACAAATGGGTCCGTCGAATATGGGCAACCCAGTAGCGACCACTACCCTGCAATGAAACCTACTAGTTCTGAATTATTTCATTGCAAGTGCCACTTTTGAGCCATTCTTACTTGCACTAATAGAATCTTATTTGTTTTGCATTCTCCTCTATTCGATCATTTTGCAAGTGGTACCATTGGAATCACTCTCGAACTAGTATGCATTCTTTCACCAAATACAGGCTCATGGACTGGAGTATTTGCTGATTATTTTGACCTTTTGCTGGGGTGGTAAACATATTTACATATTTACAATACCTGTAGTGCTAGGTAAGTTTAAGAATTGAGTATTACTTACTCAATGGTTTAGGCTAACTAATCTAATTTGAATGATAGCTTAAGGCTAATGACTATTTCTTGTTGATTGCGGTGAGTTGAAGAGGTTCTGCGACTGCTCCTGTGACATCTGATAGGGCAATATTTCTAGATCGTTTGGCAATTGGTTTGTAGTCGCTTGATTGCCGAGCGCTTGAAAGGGATTGTTGGGAAAGAAATTATTAGTACGTTGCTGCTGCTGCTGCTGTTGTTGTTGGTGTGCCAGCACCTGATGTCGCTGTTGCTGCTGCTGTTGCAGTGGTTGACTGCTGCCAATGAGTTTGTTGCCGATGCGTTCACCTTGCGACTCGGATCCGTCGTCGCTAATGCCCATCGAAAAGTTGAGTGTGGGACTGGACTCGGTGGCCATTTGCATGTAGCTAAGCAAGGAGTCTTCATTGGTGGCTTGCGGTGTGTTGGTTGTGTTGTTCATGAAATTCTGATTTAGCGCCGATTGTTGTTGCTGTCCATTGCTGGTGGTTACCGTGTTATTGTTGTTGCGCTGATTAAGACTCGACTGTGAGTTGCCCATTGTTTGCAACGGTGAAAGATTGAAGAAATCATCGATCTCTTCGTGACCAAATTGGGCAAGATCAGGTACGCTGCGTGATAAAATGTTTAATTGCTGCTGCGATTGCTGTTGCTGTTGCGGCTGTTGCTGTTGTTGTTGCTGTGTTTGTTGTTGATGCGATGAGAGCTGTTGCAGCTGTGAGACTTGCTGTTGATGATTCTGCTGCTGTTGCTGCTGATGATGATGTTGGCTGGTGTGTTGCTGGTGATTGTGATTATGCATTTGTTGTTGCTGTGATGGCAGATGCGGCATGTTATGTTGCTGCTGCTGTTGCAGTTGCTGCATCATCATCTGCTGCCCCGCCGTCTCCTGTAGCTGCTCGGCAGAATTCATTGTGAAGCCCAGCTGATTAAACTGCTGTTCCATGGTGCTCTCGCTGCTAAAGTTGAAGTTCGCTCGGTTGTTGTTTGTGGGCGCGTTATAATTTATTGGCACCATTGGCTGCAGTAAAGTGTAACGCGCCAGCAGCAGCTGCTCGGACACCATTCGCAGCTCATCCTGCTGATGCATGATTAGCTTTTGTAGTTCATCATGTTTGCGCTGGAGTTGGTCTTGCAGTTGCGTCTGTGTCGGTGTCATCACCACGGCGCCCGACAGCATGTCTGCCTGGGTTTGCAATGGATCTAAGGTGGCGTGCGGTGACTGCGTTGCCGTCTTCCAAGGCTGAACTGTGGACACACTCGCGGGTAGCGGGGAGACCACCGGTGCAACTGGGAACTGCGCAATCATCGGTTGCACAGGTATTGCGGCGAGGTACTGTGAAGGTTCCAGAAACGTGGGGCCCACAATCTGTGAGGTGCGTAGTGGGTAGGGTGCCTGATTAAATTGGCACGGGCTGTTTGCTACTATTTGTGCTTGGGCCATAGTATGTTGTGGTATCATTGGTATGAGTTTTTGATCACTTTGTGATTGCCTCGTTTGTAGGTTTGCGTTCTGTTGGGATTGGAGATGGCTATGCAATAGATTTTGATTAGATGCGTTCATCTGCTGTGGGTGCGTTGTGCTCTCCGGCATTTGCATGGCCGAGCTATGACCATGATGTTGTCGGCTCTGCAAATATCAACTCGTTGTAGCCTAGTGAACTTGTATGCAATTGAATAATTACTCACCGAGCTCAAATGAGTCATAAGCGAATGCTTGCTGATGACAGAATCCGCAGACATAGAGGTCGAGTCCGATTCGTTGCCGGGTTTGTGAGAAAAGTAACGTTTCCGTTTCGCCGTCGGTGAGATTCCAGTGGAGCTGATGTTGCCATAACTTGAAGAGGGTCGAGATATTTTGAACGTTGTGGGTGTTACGCCAGTAGTTGACGAAGCGTTCGGCCATACTGATGACGTATCCATCGTGGGTGATGCTTCATTCAACATGCCCATTATGATATTACTACTATCACTCGCTGACAGCGTGGAGTGGTTTTGGCTTTGGTTACTAGTTTCGACATCTTTCAGCGTAATTGTTGACGATTTGCTGGTACTATTATTGATCGACGGAGTTGTATCCACTTTATTCCCCGCCTTGCTTTGTTGTATAACATCGGCATAGCTGACAACTTTGTGTGTGGATACAACATAGTCCGGTTTCGAGCTAAACTGGTGGTATGACACATAGAACTCCGTCTGTAGCCATATCCATTGCTGTCCCTTAGTGAGGAAACGATAATAGCAGGACCTACACTCGCCCTTCTGCATCACTGTTGAGAGGAATAATGCGCATTTTAGTGAAATAATTGCTATTGGAAATGTGTGTGTGTGCATAAGTATGTGTCTCACTTACATTCCTCATGACATGCGACGATGCTATCAAGATCATCGAAATGATAGTAATCGTAGCCGGATGTGCCAAGCACTTCGAAGGGCATATAACCAATAATGGGCGGCGCTCGATGGTCAAGGAAGAGGAATTTCCATTCCATGCTATGCTTGGATGTGAACTCGTTGCAGGTCGGATCGATCGCGGACATCTCACGAATCAACTGCGGCGTTTGTATACGACCAGTGCCAACAAAAATCAATTTCTTGTCGATCTTAGCGCCGGGATTCATTTCGAAGATGCGCGGCAGCGATAAATTATTCTCCGATTGTACGCTGTCCAGATTCACATCGTTTCCTGCAATAATAACGTACAGAAAAATTAAGAAATACTTAAATAACGCGGCACTCAGATTTTGTTTTTGTTTTAATAATGACACACTTTTACTTACTAAAATAACCTACAAACTTTACTAACTCGTACGCATTCGCGTCCACTTTATCGATGCCGCCACGTCTTAAATGCAAATGAAAAGTTATTTGATTACTAGAGTTGATGTCAGTCTGTAGAGGTTCGATAACCGGTTTGGGGTTTAAAAATGCATTAAGTAGACTTTCGTGATCCATTTCGTAGGTTAGATCGAAAATGGTCATATTCACTAGGTCACTCTGCGAATAGACAGGCATAAATAGCAATCGATTAAATAAATAAGTGATACCAAGGCTTTTTACAATTGTGATTAATTACCGGCAAGTAGCCCAACAGGGGCGTAATACTTTCAGATGCGTAGCATATGGAACCAATACCGCTAAACACTATTATGAAGCCATCCAATGATTCCAGCATTAGATGTGTAAACTCATCGTTGGTAAGAAATGATGGTTTCCAGTCTTGCTGTATTTCGAAAACTTTCGAGCGATCGGTAGCCTCTGTACAAATGAAAAAACAAATCAAATATTTAAGTGAAATTATGATGATTCTGATTTTCTGAAGAAGAAAGTCCTTCATTCAATAAGTTTTAGCTTTTACATTTTTTAAGATCAGGAATTACTTTTGGGTTTCTGAATTTGAGAAGCGACACTATTCTTGCAAATAATTAATTTAGGCCGAAAATCTTGCCGTCGCGTTTTTTTTTAAACATTTTTTTATTTATTTTATTTTATTTCTTTCTTTATTTATTTATTTTTATTTATTTTATTTACAGTGACCTAAGATCCTTTAATTTTTTTACATATAATTTTTTTTCTTTTGTTGACAGAAATTAAATTCGAGTTATAATGCCTTTTAATTCCTGTTATTTTTAAATCTTTTAACTCAAGAACCGCCGAATCGATTAACACAAAAAATTCAGAGTTTTTTTCTATCTTTGAGGAGGTGGTTTGTGTGAAGTTTGATTGAAATCGGTGCAGCCGTTCCTGAGTTATGACATTTTATGTGAGTAATGGTTTCCTCTCATACGAAATGCCTGTATGGGAAAAACAACAACAAATACACAGCCGCTTATGAGCGTTTCTGTTGTACTGTTGTTGTTGTAAGTGTATTATGTTAATATTAATTTTGGACGAAAATATAATAAAAACTGGAGCATTCAAGGAACTGGAAAAACATTTTTAACTTTATTTTTTTTAGCATAATTTATTTAGCGTAAAAAATTGAAATGGAAATTAAAGAACAAAGTTTAATTACAAGTTTTTATCGGCTTTCACCTTACCTGTATATAGGTGACCACCAAAATCAAATTTTAAAAAAGTACAGAAAAGGCTATTGTGACATCTTTAGAAAGTATGTTGAATGAAAAAAATCAACTAATTCAACTGTTTTACATTTTACGAGTTTTATAAAGAAAACTTAATATGAAAAATTTCTTGCGATATAAAAAAAACATTTTATGGTGGTGCGAAGCCCACTGGGAAATGCTAGTTTTATATATTTTTTTAATTTTTCATTTATTTATTTACTTTTTTTAATTTTTTATTTTTTTTTAAATTTTTTTTTTTTCATTTTAATTTATATATATAAACAAAAAAAATTTATTTATATGCAAAAGCAGTCAATTATTTTCCTTGAAAATCAGAGCAATCATTTCAATAAATTTTTAAAGCACTTCTACCCCTTAAAAGTTGTTACCTGCAAAACCTGCGGTTTAAAGGCTTTAGCAGCTTATTCAGTTGTTGAATCTTTGATTTTTTCATTTGAACAAAATGAAATCGTTATGTATCAAATTAGGGACGTAAGTCGGATGACCTATCAATTCGATCTTTAAAGTGCTCGAAAACTCTTTTGTGTGAGCGATACGTCAGAGCTTGATAAAGGATGATTGGTATTTGGTGATTGGTTTTCCTGTATTCTACGAAAACTTTTCGCAAACAAAACTGCAGAATTGACCGTTTTAAGGATACCTGGTGGATTAGAAATTTCAAAAAATCGATTTTTTGTTTTTCCTATATTTCGAAAGTAGATTATCTTAAGAATATACTGTGAAAATTTCATGCGAAAATTCCCAATATTATAGCTTCTATTGTCTTCTATTGCGGCCGCCGTAGCCGAATGGGTTGCTGCATGATTACCATTCGGAATTCTGAGAGAACGTTCGAGTCTCGGTGAAAGACCAACATTAAGAAAAACATTTTTCAATAGCGGTCGCCCCTCGGCAGGCAATGGCAAACCTCCGAGTATATTTCTGCCATGAAAAAACTCCTCATAAAAAGTATCTGCTGTTCGGAATTGGCTTGAAACTGTAGGTCCCTCCATTTGTGGAACAACATCAAGACGCACACCACTTATAGCAGGAGGAGCTCGGCCAAACACCCAAAAAGGGTGTACGCACCAATTATATATACAGGGTTGCCCATATTCGACGGACCCGACGGATTTCGATGACTCTTTGGGCCCATTCCAATCGACGGGCTTGTCCGCAGGCAACAATCTTTGCGTCAATTGGATCTTATGCGGAAATAAATGCAAATCAATGCGGAAAATTCGTTGTAAAGTGGTCCTAGCAATGCCCAACTGCTTGGCGACGCCTTGGTCGGTTTTGATTTGGCCTCTTTGGATTAGAAAGAGCATCACCAGTCGAAAACCTTTCGTACAAACGTTTAATGGTGTTCTTAGAAGGCGCACTTTTTACATTATTTAATTTTTTATACACACGTTGAGTTTTCACAATAGACTTCTTTTGTTGAATGCAAATTTCAACAATTTGAGAGCGCTTGTGTGGCGTATACTGTTCCATGGTAAAAATCTGCTTGGATTGAAGCTTCCAACGCAGTATGTCATTAAGCGATCTGACGTCTCTGTCAAAAGATACAGGGTTGCCAGATGGGTCTGTCGAATATTGGCAACCCTGTATATATATATTGCCCATGAACTAGGTAGAGAGCGGTAAGCGCGCTCCTCTACCTCAAACTTTAAACTCATTTATTTCGAAACGACTTTTTTTGGCCTGGTGTTGTCAAAAAAAAACAAAAAATGAACTATTCAACCGAATCGTCTGAAATTTCCATGGCTATCGTCCGTACAATCATCATCAATTATTGCGTTATTTTTTTTTTATTAAAAAACTGAGAAAACGCCCGATTTTTAGAGTGTCAAATTCTAAACGCGGCATTTTGCCAATTTTTTTTTCTAGTACGGGACATAGCTACAGTCATACCGATAAATAATTTTTTTGCTTTTTGTGTTTCAGATAAATAGAAGAGCCGAAATGGATAACTCCGTCCAGGTCCCATTTTTCGGGAGGGTCAACTTCAGCGCGAATTAAAAATTATTAAAATTATAATAAAAAGTCTAAAAATTTAAATATCGTGCTTCATTTTTTATTATAAAAAAGATTCCAAAAATACCCTCAACATTTCTTTATACCAATCGACACGCGCCTTTCTTGCGCAATTGTCAATTTACGCGGTATCCAACGAGATACGATTGACGACCCAATGATCATGCAATATTGAATGTATACTGATTCCACTAACGCGGAAGGATGATTTTACCTTCCGATATGTCAAATAACGATCCTGCATTATCAGCAACACTTGTTTCTAGCATAACCACCTTTTTTCGGCGGCCTTCGAAATTCGGCGAAATTCATCCTGACACTTTGGAACTCGTTGTACCAGCGTTGCACAGTGACTAAGTTTGATCAATGTACTTCCGCCACGATAATCCACGTCGAAAATCGTAAGAAATCATCGTTCGTAAATAGTTCATCTTTTGGGAGAGGTAAATTTTTCAACTCACTGAAAAAAGTATATCGTAAATAAAGGTTTTCGATAAAAATATCGCATTACAACTCATCACACGTAGTTTTGTATAAGTGTAGAATTCAGTTTTATATTTGATCCTATTATTCCTATATGGAAAAGAGGGTCTCAGTTGTTGTTGAGTTGTCAACGCTAGAGATGTTACGCACATACACATCCACTATCTTTCAACTGTCAACCTCACCTGCACGTGACGCATTTTGCTATGAGAAACGAGGCTCTGACGGCTGGGTGCGGTAAACCAATAACCTGCTCCCTTAGGCTCAACATTATTGCAACCTCAACTAGTAAGAATAAAAACCGGAACCTGATAGACAAATCAATATGCCAAGCAAATATTATGTTTATCAAAAACGATTTAAACAACATTTTTACACAGGTAAATATTTTTAGAACTTTACTAGTACTCGTAAAATACACTACAACATAAGTAGTCTCCCTCGAGCGGTTATTGCTTGTGATCCACGACATACCTAAAAATATGCATCAAAACTTTAAACTATTTTGAAAACTTACCGTTGTGATGTTTGAGAAATGCTATCGTCGATTTGAGTACCGTCGATTTATCCATTTTTCGATTTGATGTTGATATTAGCGCGCTCAAATCATTTACCAGAGAGTTAAATTGATCTCGCCGCTTCTTTTCACTCAGATTTCGAGATTTTCTGGAAAAAAAGGAGAAAAATTACAAAATTTATGACTACTCTGATTCGAATGATTTAAATATGTGAAACATAAAAGTGGAGGATGGTTGGGAGGATGGGGGAAAAAGGCGAAACATTCCAGGACAGCTAGTTGTGCGCTAGGTTTGAGATCCGCCACTAAAACAGTTGCTACGACGAGGAATGTCATGCTGCAGCAGAAAGAAAGGATGCCGCCTGTAGAGCCGCGCTGCGATCGGACGCAACGCGATCCATGTGGGATCGCTACAGAGAGCTAAAAAAGGAAGAGAGACGTATTATCCGAAAGAAGAAACGAGAGCCCGAAATACGTGAGTGCGAAGTGCTTG
Source organism: Anastrepha obliqua (assembly GCF_027943255.1). NCBI lineage: Eukaryota > Metazoa > Arthropoda > Insecta > Diptera > Tephritidae > Anastrepha > Anastrepha obliqua. Next base: position 14,415,557 of record NC_072894.1, read on the forward strand.
AGATGCTGGCCAACAGGAACAACGCCCGAAATTTCTACCAGAAAGTTCGGCGTCTTACAGAAGGTTTCAAGACCGGGGCGTTTTCCTGTAGGAACAAAGACGGCGAACCGGTGACTGATATCCAGAACAATCTTAAATTATGGAGCGAACACTTCTCGAACCTGCCAAACAGTGATAGCTGCGCATGTCACAGAGAATGTGAAGATCCCGATACCCCAATCGTTGACGACGGAATTGTCGTTCCGCTAGCCGACCATGACGAGGTGAGAATAGCGATAACGCGGCTAAAGAACAACAAAGCCACAGAAGCCCATTGACTGCTGACTGAGCTATTCAAAAATGGTGCGCGGAGCTGGTAAGGTGCATTAGCTCCTATGGAACATGTAGTCTGATGAAAGCATGCCTGCCGATTGGAGTTTCAGTGTACTCTACCTAGCTCACAAAAACTGTGAGCCAGCAATCTGTGCCAATTGCCGCGGAATTAGGTTGTAAAGCCCACCATCAATCAATTGATTGAACCTTTTTAGTGTGGCTTTAGACCTGGAAAGTCCATCATCGAACAGATACTCAGAACAAGATAAGTCTTGGAAAATATCCATGAAAGGAGAATCGGCACACATCATCTTTTCGTCGACTTCAAAGCTGCATTAGATAGTACGAAAAGGAATTACCTGTATGCCGCAATGACTGAATTTGGTATCCACGCAAAATTAATACCACTGTGCCAAATGACGTTGAACAATACCAACAACTCCGGCAGAATTAGGAAGGACGTCTCCGATCCACTTGATACAACACGAAGTTTCGCATTTCAGAACCCATGTCACTGTTGACAGTTACACTTTTGAAGTTGCTGAAAGTTGGCGACGGAAAGTCTATGGGGAACCCATTTTCCCAGCTTTGAAACCTTGCCCAACTGAACCAGGTGCCTGTGAACTGTTCCATGTGATGAATTTGATCTCTGAGCTACCATATCGATTGTCAAATTTGGCTCAGCTTCCTCGATTCCGAGCAAGGCGTCGGAGTTAAAGACTTCAGGACGACCAGCGCGCGGGACATTCTCCACGTCGCAGTTACTTCGGAATTTTGAAAACCACTCTTGCGCAGTCCTTACACTCACGGTATCCTCTCCTTGAACAGTGTTTATTTATGCAGCAGCACTTGGTGCATTTTTACCACTTTAATAAAAAATTAAGATGTGCCTCTTATACGCATTCGAAGATTCCCTTTTATTTTTTAACAACACGTGCTTCTATCCGCAATTAAAATCACTTGTGGAATGCACAATATATCAAAGAAAATATAAATAGCTCCGTTATATTCGGCGAATAATTTTTTGTATGCAAAAATCGTACGAAAGTGAAATTATGGGTAATATACGCACGAACTTATGGATTGACCGATATTTCTCTCCAAGCGAATTTAGTTCAACCATCAGCAGTTGCCGGAAGGAAATTTCTTGCCCACCAAAGAATTCGATTAATATTTTTCTGCTCAAGAATCACTGTGCGACGCAGCTGAAAGGGTTTGTGCATGACTGTGGGGCTGTGGACGAAACCCCCTGATTCATCAAAATCAAAGAATTTTTTGTTTTAATATGGAAAAACCTGTAAGTATAAGAAATAGTTTCTCTTAAATACCATCTGCGATTCGGATGAGGCATAAGACAGGATGCCAATCCATTTGCGGCCGCCTTAGCCGAATGGGTTGGTGCGTGACTACCATTCGCAATTCACAGAGAGAACGTCGGTTCGAATCTCGGTGAAAACACCAAAAATTAAGAAAAACATTTTTCTAATAGCGGTCGCCCCTCGGCAGGCAATGGCAAACCTCCGAGTGTATTTCTGCCATGAAAAAGCTCCTCCGGCTTGAAACTGTAGGTCCCTCCATTTGTGGAACAACATCAAGACGCACAACAGAAACAGGAGGAGGAGCTCGGCCAAACACCCAAAAAGGGCCAATTATATATGTATATATATGTAATCCATTTGCAGGGCAACTCGTTTTGAAGTTGTCACCACATTGCAATGTGGAGTAGAAGCTCTGTGAAGCACCTAACGAGAATTATTATCAAATATATTTTTCTTGACAGCTCAGCATCGTAGAGAGATGATTTCTTTTCGGTGACTCCGGAAGCGGAAAGGACGCAGTGTTCAGTGCTTAGATACGTACGGTGCAGTACCCAATGTAAGCCCTAAGGTCATATTAGCAGACAAGTAAATGAAAAGAAAAATCAAAAATATATGTTCAAGTGAAGCGAAAACTAAAGACAAAACAAAAAGAAAAATTATGTAGAAGAGGCAACATTGAGAGAACGAACGAACATAGCCGCATTCGAAGTGAGCAGGCGGTACCATTTGTCGCTACACTCGTTGGAGAGGTAGATACTTAAGTAGGTATCTTTCTAGGATTTTATGGAAGATTTTTAGACCTTTCCGTTCTTGCAACAGCTTAGTGTGTCCCACTGGTGCCAGTTAGAACAAGAAAGAAACGATTGCGGCGCTTAAGGCATTATCGTGTCAATCAATAAGAAGTTAAATTTGTAAAAAACTACCTCATCATGTTGGTCTCCTTGCCGCAGAGATGAGGCTTAAGTGGTGGTTTGCTCCGCTTTAAGGCTCAAAGCGAGCTCGCAATGGAGGACTGTCACACATGAACCATCTTAGACTCCTACACGGATATACCCAGTGACTGTGATTATCACCCTCCCACTCTTTGCTTCGAAAGGAATTTCCTAATGAAAATCCCTTCTAGACTGGAATGACTTGAAAAAGATCCCGTTAAGATCTACACGGATGGATCTAAAATGGACACCGATGTAGGATCAGGGTTATTTTGCGAAGAGCTTTCTATTAGTGAATCCTTTAAACTACCGGATCGCTGTAGTGTTTTTCAAGCGGAAATAAACAGAATATCACCAACGGATAACTGCATTCTATCAGGCAGCCAAGCTGCCCTACGAGCCCTGGATGCATTCCAAACAACATCAAGGAGTGTCTTACGTTGTCGCCAATCTCTAAATGGCCAAGCAATACCGTATAATCGTATGCTGGGTTCCAGGCCACAGAGATATAAATAACAGGGAACTGTAGGGCAGACCAACTTGCAAAAGAAGGTACCTGTATGTCAGACATAAGTAATTTTATGGAGATACCTCTCACAACTTGTAAGCTTCTCATTAAGGACGCATTAAGGGGTTATACGCAGAGTTAAATGTATTGTAGAAAAATATGTATATGCGGAAAGCTTTGTCCAAAGCCCAACCGAACATGACGGAAGCCGAAAAAAAAGTTTGATCGACCTTTAGACAAAATCTCAAGTGAATGAAGTGACCACAAAGTTCGATGTAAAGCGAAATCCACGAATAAGCAGTTAAACCAAGGTTGGTAACCGAAAAATGTGAACGGCCACATACTGCGTTTGCGAATAAATTTTGCATTCGTCACTGCTCGCGCTATTATTTCATACTCGAACATATTTTCTCGTTGGTTCTTCTTAGATACTGATTTCCTTGTAATTTCTTTAACTAAGACTGCTTATGACTACGCTCAGGAACAATGGATTCATTACATTCAGTCAAAATTCGTTCAATAACCAACACGCAAACATACCAAAAGTATGATTATGACATTCATTAAATTTTTTGTTTATTTAAATATTCTTAACATGACACACAAACACAAACATATTTACTGAAGTTAATAGGTGGCTCTGTATTACTGTTTTGATATAATATCAATATGTATTTTTGTACCACCTATATGGGCATACGCATGACTATTTTCAAACAAAAAATTTTAGCTACATACACGCAGCAGCCTTTATTTGCTTACTTTTCAAAATTTGAAGTTGCAACTGTCACTCCCACGCTTGTTTCCACACTGGACTCCATATGCAAACTCCAGCTACGACTCCACTCCGAACGAAGCAACCAAGCAACCAACCCACTAGCCAATCAACCACTGTAGCCTCGCTTGTCGCTGTGCATGTGTGTGTGCGTGTGTGTGTGTGTGACTGTTTCCAGGTAAAATATCAACTGCGATGTTGATGTCGTTTGCATTTGTTTCCGTACAATAAGCTGGGCGTTTGCTTCTGACAGTTTGTGTTTGAGTATATGCAAAATGTCTATACGGTTCGCATATTTGACATTATGAAATCGCAATGCGCAGACAAGCGGCAGTGCGACGTCCTTCATCCTTATTCAGCTAATGCGGTTTCACTTCTACTTTTTTCACGATGATTTTTATTCTGTTGTATTTTTACGAGTAGTACTAAGATGAATGGCTATTTGTTACTAAATCATATTTCTCGCATTTATTAGCTATTAATTTGTTTTCTTTTATAGTAAATACATACATACATATTTATGGAGACATGTAGGTACGCATGTATAGATTAAGGTGTTCCAATTAATTACCGCGGCACTGGGAAAGTTTGGTTTTATGACTTCCACCAAAATATTTTGGTTGAAAACAGGGTTATTTAAGAGCTGGAACGAACACTAATATTCAATTGTTGTTTTTTTTTTTTTGTTTTTTTTTTTTTTTGTTTTTTTGCCTCGACAAGATTCTTCCATCGTAGAGGGTTTTGGCTGTCCCATGTGATGTGGGAATCTGTTAGTTCGCGCAATACCAGCCTTCGCCAAGTGATCTTTGGTCGACCAAGACCTCTGTCTGCTCCCTTGCGGGTTTCAGTGCAGTGCCATTCTCGTGATGCTAACTGGTGGCTTTCTAAGCGTGTGACCTAACCGTCACCAGCGTATCGTTGCTGATGGTGTTCGGCCAGAATATTCTACAGATGACGCGGAGGCATTTATTGACGAAAGATTGTAGCATCTGTGTGATGGTGTTGGAGACCAGTTATGTTTGACTTCCGTACAGTAATACTGGCTTCACACAAGAGCTGAATATTCGTAGTTTAGTGCGCGTGAAGATTTGCAGACTCGTCCATACTGCATGCATTCGGCCTAAACACCACTCTTGCTTTGTTTAAACTGCAGTTGACAACTTCATCTGCTCAACCAACTGCCATGACAGTGCAGCCGAGGTAGGAGAAGCTTTTTACAAATTCCAGAGGGCCCCCGTCAACCATTATAGGTCTTGCTTTATTGTGGTTGTCTCTCATAGCCTTGGCCTTCACGATGTTGACCTCCTCCAGTCTAGCAATGCGTGCCAGCGTGACTAGTCTGTCCGCGTTCACTTGCATGCCAGAGACAGACGTCATCGGCGAGGTCCAGGTCCTAAGCTTGGTAAGCATTGGAACTTGCCTTGACCTGATTGAACGTCCATTTTTGTTTTCTTTTAAGACTTTGTGTAGCTACTGCTTAAACATTTCCAATAGGATTGACATCAGGCGTCTGTCAAAGCCAATCCGACATTTCAACCCCATTTTGCTGTTTCCGCTCGAAAGATCTTTGACGTCGATGCTTAGGATCGTTGTCTTCTTGTAAAATTCAAGCTCGGCTAGTTCTTCCAAATACCTTCGCAGCTGTTCTGCCGCTGCAAGTAACGATAAGTACGGATTTATTACAAAAAAAAATCAATTATTTTGTGATCTTGATTTGGGGAGATATCTTTTTTTTTTGGCCCCGTCCGGGTAAGTCGTTAAAGTTCCGAACTATGGTATACCGTTGCACCCGTTTTATTTATAAAGTTCTTCGACTTCTTCCAATATTTTTCTGTAGATGCACATGAGGAAAGCCGTGCCAGTTGCTGAAGAAGTGACGTCGAGATGTCATTAAACCCCCAAACGATATTTTTTACAATGCTTAGACGGGCACTTGATTTGCTTGTTATGAAGAAAGTCCATATGAGTTAGATCGGGCCAGGTGGTGGTCAGGATATGCCACCGAAATGGCTTATCATTTTGTTAGGAAAGAAATCACGCAGTATTGCCATAGTCTCTCTGGTCAGGAGCGGTGTGGCGATATCGAGCTTGGGATGTTCTCTCATTATTGCAGAAAATAATTGTTCTGCATGGTCCGATAAGACATACCGTCGACAGAAATTACTTGTCCTCGATAATTAAAAAATATATATATTATCCCATTTTTCGAAATGCTCGAAAATGTACGCCAAACCGTCACTTTGGAACTGTAGAATGGCTGTTTAGGTTTCGATGGCGAATGCTGTCCTTTAGGTGATCAATAATGCCAGTTTTGCTTATTTACACATCCACTTAAATGAAAATGGGTGGCATCACTCCAAAAGATAGAGTTTGCCATACGAAATAGCTCCAACATTGTCTCGCAAAAATGTCTACGCAAAAGGTAACCGTTAGGCTTAAGCGCTTGCACGATTTGAATTTTAAAGAGATGAAGTCTAATATTCTTCCCCAATATTGCATGCACAATAGTTTTTGGAAATACCAGGCCAGCTGATCTCTTGTGCACGGATTGACGTGGATTATCGTGCAAACATGTAGCGACGAGTAGAGTATTTTCATTTGATCTCGACGTCCCGCTGGGTCCCTGCCATTGGATGATTGTCACAGAACTTATTGCTCGGAACCTTCGTACCTATGAAGGAATCAAATCTTCACTTGGAGAATCACGTAGACGTCGAATATTGTAACGGGAACAAAATCTACGACGAGTAGGAACACACATGAATCATTGACCTTGAAATGCGCTTCGATAACGAATGCGATTCGATAAGACAACGCGGCGCCCCTTTCCTGCTCATACGCTCAACGGTCAGGAGAACCTTTAAATTTAAAATCCAATTCTGCATCGGACAGTCTGTTTATTCTAGAAAGAGAGACAAATTTGAGCTTATAACCATCTGAGGAACTGCAGCGTACCTTATGAGACCAGAGACAATTATTGGCTCAAATTTTGCAAAACCTATTAGCCGGATCCTAACCTGATTTTCAATGGACACAACGACTCTTGGAGCAGCCAAGAAAAGAAAAATATCTTAAAAAAAACACTTTTTGAATTGTATACCAAACTGACAAAAAATGAACTATGGTTTGCAGTTGAATTTCGCGGTGAGCATAATTCTGCGGGGACCATATGGTTAAATGAGATATCTTCGAAAGCTCAAAGTGTGATCCTGGCCGAAAGAAGCATAACAACTAAGAGCCTTTCGCTACTTTGTATTTCTACATGCGTTGGGGTTAGGTTAGGTTGGTTGCTCTCTGGTTAAAATAATGAGACCCGTATTATTTTGTTCGCCCGAAAAAAATTTTTTTCAAGAGTTATCGGCAATTTTGTTTTTCGGCTCAAAATCGATTTTTTTTAATTATATAAGAAATTTTTTTTTTTAAATGCCCATAACTTAGTCAAAAATGAACCGATTTTAATAATTCTGGGTTCAAAATGATCTTCATTACTTACACGAATGACTTCATGTAGAAACAATTGCAAAAAAGTAGTTGAAAATTGTTTATTTAGCAAACAAGAAAAAATATTGAGATTTTTTCCAAATTCAGTATTTCAAACAGTGTATTTTTTTTTATAACTTTTTCCAAATCAAGAGGACACCTCAAACTTCAATTGAGCTGAATGCCCAGTAGCCAAAATGAGTTATTTTTGAGTAATGAATTTTTGAGTAAAAACCCTGTTTCGCACTTTTTGTTTTTTGGAAATTAAAAAATGTTCAACTACTTTTTTGCAATTGTTTCTACATGAAGTCATTCGTGTAAGTAATGACGATCATTTTGAATCCAGAATCATTTAAATCGGTTCATTTTTGACTAAGTTATAAGCATTAAAAAAAAAATTCTTATATATAATGAAAAAATCGATTTTGAGCCGAAGAACAAAATTGCCGATAACTCTTAAAAAATTTTTTTTTCGGGCGAACAAAAAAATACGTGTCTCATTATTTTGACCAGAGAGTAACATATTTGAGTTACATCGAAATCGAAGAACATGACCCGAATAGCCCGGTTGCTAAATAAAAAATTTTCAACTACTTTTTCGCAATTGTTTCTACATTAAGTCGCTCCTGTAAGTAATGACGATCATTTTGAACCCAGAATTATTAAAATCGGTTTATTTTTGACTAAGTTATGGGCATTTAAAAAAAAAAATTCTTATATAATTAAAAAAAATCGATTTTGAGCCGAAAAACAAAATTGCCGATAACTCTTGAAAAAAATGTTTTTCGGGCGAACAAAAAAATACGGGTCTCATTACTTTGACCAGAGAGCAACATATTTGAGTTACATCGAAATCGAAGAATATGACCCGAATAGCCTGGTTGAATTGAAATGGAAAGCATCACCTGTCTAATTGACAAATACCAAAAATGATATAAAAAAAGTATCGCCCTATTTATGGCGTACGCCTTGATGTTTTTCCACAAATGGAATAACTGACTGTTTGAAGAGTTTTTTTCATGCCAAAAATACACTAGCAGATATGCCAGACGATACCTAATAGAACACTTTTCCTATATTATTTTTTGGCGGAGTTTCGAACCCGGAATTTTGAGCTCGGGCACTACCGACTGTTAGTCACGTATCAACCCTTTTGGCTAGCGGTCACCGTTTCTGAATAGTCTCTAATAATTAGAATATTTCGATTTTTCAACATTTTCTCAAACCAACACAGAAAAAACGAAAAAATTTTGAAATATGACATGAAATAAACTAGTCTTCATGACTTGCTTGAAAAGGCATTTGTGCTGAGTCACCTTAACCTTGTTACTTATTGTTGTTATTACGTAATATAATTAAATCAGAATAGTTGGATTTGTGTCAATCTTATCCCTTGCAGGAAGCTCGTATTTGGTGCTGTTCTCAAATGTGTAATGGATACGCAATTTATTTGCTTTGCTCCACTTTCCTTTATAATTATGTATGTATATGTGTATGTGTGTTAAAGGCATTGCATAACTACACACATACAGTTGAAGAGGATGGTACAAGTAACAAAAATATTCCACAGATGAGGTTTAGGTAGTTGTTAGTTAGTTGTTTTATGGTAGTTAATTGTAGAGAAGAAATGGAGATGCATACAAGGTGGCGCAAAAGTAACCTTGCGATGTTTTTTGGCTGTAATTTAAAAAAATGAAAAATTTTGATTCTTCTTGTGAATTATTTTTATTTGGTCTTTTAATTTTTTTTACATCAAGTCGAGAATATGATGTCATGTAAATGGCCGCCGCCACAGTTGATTGCCAATTGAGCCCTTTTTATGGCATTTTCCATCACTTTGGAAAAAAACTTCCGGCGATAGGTCCTCACATTTTTGACAGATATTGTCTTTAAGAGCTGCAAGAGTCTGAGGCTTGTTGACATAAACCCGCGACTTCAAAAGGGCCCACAAAAAGAAGTCTGGAGCGGTCAAATCAGGCGATCTTGATGGCCAGTGCAAATCGCCAAAACGGGAGATTAAGCGCCCGGGAAATGCATCCTTCAGCATATCGGTTGTGGCACGTGCAGTGTCCTGTTGGAACCACATGTTTTCCAATCCCAATTCATCAAGTTGCGGCAAAAAGAACTCGTTGATCATTGCTCTGTAGCGCTCACCATTCACAGTAACCGTTTGGCCCGCGACGTCTTCGAAGAAAAAAGGTCCGATGGCTCCTCCAGCGAAAACAGCACACCATACACTGACTTTGAGCGAGTGTAATGGCTCTTCGTGGGTTACACGCGGATTTTCAGTGCCCCAGAAGCGTAAATTTTGCTTATTTACGTCCCCGCTAAGATGGAAATGGGCCTCATCACTCATGATTATTTTTGATGAAAAATCATCTTCCTCTTGGTGGTGATTAAGGATGGCTTGAGCGTATGTTAGACGCGATTGGCGGTCAGCAGCTAACAGCTGATGCACCGTCTGGACTTTGTACGGAAACATCTTCAAATCTTGTACCAAAATTCGATGTAAAGACCGTCGACTGATACCCATTTGCGTGGCACGTCGTCTGGTCGAGGTCGACGGCGCTTCCATGACATCCTCGGCTACAGCAGCAATATTCTCTGCAGAACGGCTACTCCGGGGTCTGCCACGCCTGGCAGTATCTCGTGTTGTGCCAGTCTCTTCGAGGCGAGCGGCTAAACGTCGCAGTGTTTCACCAGTAGGCGTTGGACGGCGAGGAAATCTGCGACGAAATTCACGTTGTGCCAAAGTCATCGACCGATTAATGGTCAAATAAATAGTCAGCAATATTCCGCGTTCTGGAGCAGTGCAGTGTAGCGTAACATTGTTTATTAACGTGTATTTCGCATGTGTTTACTACAAAACTGTCAAAACAGAACTGACATTAGGGGCCAATCGCAAAATTTATAGCATTTTCTGATAGGAGGATTACTTTTGCGCCACCTACTTATATCATTTTTTATTAAATTTTCCAAAACACTTTCCTACATTTTTCCTCAATGTTTTCAGTATCATAACATCAAAACTGCCTGAACGAAATCGATGAAACCAAAACTGCACGTAGCTGTTACAGTGTCGGCACCATAAACACGATTCACAGTTTCAGCGGCCTGACTTGCATTTTCGTCTTTACCAAAGAGAAACTGTGAAATTTACCGAAATTAGTTACCTATGTTTCTGCTTCCCATTCACATTTACGTGGAAATATTGTAGAATTCTTACCAGTATGATATGGGTTCACATTTTCGTCAACAAGGCGCAGCAGGCGAAACCTTGATTATCTCTTATACTTTCAAAAGCGATGGAAAAGATCTAAATTATGAAGTGCACTCAAGGGAGTATTAAGATAGGGAGTGTCAATCCACAACACATTGAATTATATCAAAAACGAAACGTAAAGACAAAATAGATCGCCGAGACTGCAAAGATTTCAAATGGATAAGCAGGCATCTAGAATAGTAAAAGTATTTAGAGTCATAAAAACGAAGGTAACGTAGAGCACAGCCAAAGCAAACTATTTGGATACGTTCAATTCGAGTTATATGCCAGGTGTGATATGGTCTCCAGATGAAAGATGGATTCTACTCTAGAACGAACAAATAAAGTTGAGAGCAATTTAAGAGTATAAGGACTTGCGAATTCTGTACTGATGCGCCCTAAAATCCTAACAAGGCATAAATAATGTAACCAGCAAAATGGAACTTTGCGTTAAAAACTGTTCGGATAGTTCATTGGCCGATTTCAGACACCAATTAGAGATAAAATAAACCGCCTTCAACGGAGAAAAACATTTGACGAATGTACTCGTAATGTGATATCAGATCGGAATATTTAATAAAAGTTGATTATCTTAAAGTAAACCAAGAAACCACTCCAAGCACATTTTGGAGCATTTGTGAATCGGATGAGTTTCTTGCAGTAGAATATGTAGACCAAGTGAGAAACTTATAAGACCAACTAATTTTTTTATGGGAATAAGTTTCCATCTTCTCTTAGCCAAAGTTAGGAATTATTTAAACAATTAAATTAATAAATGATATTAAGTGAAGTATGTGCCATTGGAAGCTACAACCTTAATCCATCTTTTAGGCAGCATACGGATTCCTCTGGCGAAAAATTCGACTTCTTTTTATGTGATCCACACGGGGTTGCTACGTCACTACTTACGCAGATGACTTGGCGATTGCTGTTGAAGGCAAATATCATAACACCCTTATGGATATTCTGCGCTCTAATATGGCCACACTTGGGAGCTGCACCGAGAGCAGGGGACTCGGTACAAAACCCGCAAAAACTAAAATTATTCCCTTTCAAAAGAAACATAGGCTCCCTATAATCTCCCCGCTAATTTTTAAGGGGGTGGAGATTCCTGTGAAAGAGAATGTCAAGTACCTTGGACTTATAGGTAGGTAGGTGAAATGGTTGAAGTGCACCTGGCACTCTTCAAGTAGCACTAAAGCGCCATTTTCATACCATTATGATACCTCCAACAGGCAGATATCAAGCACTTTTAGGATAAATGAGGTAAGACTTATAGGCCTAAAGTCCTTGGCCGAGTCGTGACCTCTCGGAACCTCGGGGAAATAGAATTTTCCAAAAAGTAATTATTCACCCGTCCCCTTTTTTTACAAGAGTTCTGCAGGAGTGGTCTCTCGAAAGGATCTTGCTTAGCCTGGCAGAATCCTTCAGGGATTCAATGGACTCTTTCCAGGAGTTGCGTTTAATAACTTTTTTGTATTCATTCAAAATTACACGGACATTTTTAAAGCTTTTAGTTTGGTAGCATACATTAAAAACTCTCCTAACCTTTTTTTTCAAGTCAGTCAGCGTCTTGGTCCACCAGGGAGGAAAGTCTTTCCTGCTAAAAGATACTGGACAAGCCACTTTGAAGGCCGTCTGATAGGATCGCTGCAAGTGTTCCACCTGCTTGTCCAGTTGATCAGTGGATGAGTAGGAAAAAGTTCGCCTGTTCAATTTATTATTGAAAACCCTATTGAACAGAGAACAGTCAGTTCTTTTAGGGGGGAGATATGGTTTCCCGTGCAAAATTGATTTCGAAAAGGATCAACCTGTGATCCGAAAAGGAATTTCTCTGAGAAGCCTTCCAATTATCCACCCTATTGGCAGGCGAATTAGCCGAGATAGTGATATCAAGAACGTCCTCCCAACCGTTTGATCTTTCCGATGCTGGAAATACAAACATGGGGGCGTTGCCCTTGTTGACCTAGGACTTATATTAGACAGGAAATTCATGTGGAAACCTAATATTGAGGAAAGAGTAAAGAAGGGCAAAGTTGCATTATATACTTGCAAAAAAGCGGTCGGTATTAAATAGGGGTTCACACCTCGTGTTACACATTGGCTCTATACTTCTGTAGTTAGGCCAGATAGTTAGTTGTACATATATGGAATACTAAAGAACAACTTTTTTATGCATCTCTGGCGCTTTAAGGATTACCCCGAACAAAGCGCTAGAAGTGCTAATCAATTTACTTGCACTAAATCTGGTAGAGAAACACGTGGCCGCCGCTTTGGCACTCAGACTCAAAAGTATGGCGCTATTGAAAGACCGGTGGTTTGACCACGCTTCTCTTTCGCACTCTCCGAATAGTCACAAGCAAGAAATAGACTACTCTATTCCTTGACTCACTTTCGAAAGGCTCTTCAAGACGAGTATACCGTCATGAAGGGAGTGCCAGACACCAAGGCCATGGAGAAGGAGGAATTTACATTTTTATACAGATGATGCCAAGCTAGACGATAAGGTTGGCTATGGAGTTTTCTCGAAGGAATTAGGACAGCAACTAACCGTTCGACCACCAGACTACTGCATCGTCTATCAGGCAGAGGTACTAGCTATAAAAGAAGTGGCTACATATCTAAATACGCATTCCATAACAAAAACGGCAATAAATATATTGTCGAATAGCCAGGCGGCCATCAAATCAATGAATGCGGCTTTGCTAAGATCGAAGGTGGCACAGGAATGCCGGGCAACTCTAAATGATATTAGTGACGTATTCAAGGTCAACCTTATATGGGTTCCGGGGCACTGTAATGGGGGTGAGCTAGCCAGAAAAGGTACTGCTCTTCAACCGATAAGTGATAAAAGTACCATTGGAATACCTTTGGGCACGAATAAACAACATTAACCGAGAGGCCAATAGGTCATGGAGCGATTAAGACACATGTGTAACATCTAGGCTACTATGGCCGCAAATAAACAAGAAAAGTACAAAGGAATTGCTTAGTCTCTCAAGAGACAATATCTCGAATGTCGTCGCTCGTTTAACCGGTCATTGGTTATTTTGCAGGTATTGCTCAAAACTAGGAGTTTTCCCCCATGAATATTGCGAAAGTTGCAGAGATGAGGAAGAGAAAGAAACAGTTGAGCACTTCCTTTGGAATTGTTCAGCCTTAGCTAAAATCAGAGCAGATTATCTACGTAAATACTTTATTAATTCTCTTACAGAGCTGTCTGGCGTGGGGTTGCAATCAATTCTACGTTTCATAAGAGCCACAAAATGATTCCACGAAGGAAAGTAAATGGGGCTCCCGTGCAGCACAGTGCAGTCAGTCGCGCAGACCGAAAATGAAATGTAGAAAAAAACTTGACGTTTAGGTGTGGTTTACATTCAACATCGGTCCTTGAAATTTAACCTTATAATAATTTTATTTTTATTTATTTTTTTTTTTAATTAAAAGCAAACATTTTTGGTTTCATAATTATTTCGTTTTGCCCACAACAAAAATTTGCGCGTTACTTAAATACCAGCAATAAATGCGGAATAACTTCGGTTATGAGATACCGTTTTAAACATATAATCAACAACACGATATTGCGTCATTTTTCTACTACTGCTTTAGCAGATATGATCATAATCCTTTTGGCCTCATAATTTTCCCGTGCGGTATAGATTTTAAGGTCGTCAGCATAAAGTAAAAACTTGGCATATGAGAACAGTTTTTTATGTCATTCACGAACAAGACAAAAAGCAAAGGTCCCAAAATACTATCCTGTGGGACGCCAGATGACACAATAAAGTCAGCAGCAAATGCGTGCGTATGTGAGTAAGTATGTAGGTATGCGTTGCGCTGTATGTGTATGTGTGTTTGTATGCCAATATTAATAAAGATGTAATAAAGTGTTGAATAAGCCAATATGAAAAGGAATTCATACCTTTTTGTGTCGTCCTTGTCTTCACTCTCGTCCTCCATTTTGAAATGCGTTAGGTAATCCAATTTTCAATATGGCTACTAGACGAATGGCGTTGCGTCAATGACGAACGCAAACACGACGTCGCACGAAACAATTTCGGCTGCGGCAAGAGTGGAAAATGCTGAATTGAATTTTTATTCTTTTCGTTATTTTTGCTAGAATTTATCCAATTTTTAGACACTATTAGACACTACAACTAGATTTTTTTTTCACAATTTGGCGTATGCTGATTTTCTTTACTGCTTTTGATGCGTTTAACTGAGATTTGCACAATTTTATCTTTGAATTATTCCCACATCGTTTCAGACGTGCCAAGTTGGATATTACAATTTTTCACCTCATTTTTGCATATTTTTGTAAAAGTGAATATTTAAATTGCGTTAGGATTTATGTTATGTCCACTTTGAAGAAGAGTTCGAATTCGTTTATGGCGTACATTTTTTCCAGACGGCACACAACTGCACGACACACAAAAATTTTGTTTTATTAAAGTGATGGGGTAATGAAACACAATAAAGCTTAGGTAAGAAAATTTGGTTTAAAAGCTCAACTTTTTTGTTATATTTTTCACTGCAGTTTTTTGTTTTTTCACTGTCTAATTACATAAATATTTTCACTTAACGATTTTCTTACAAATTTTAATCAAATATGTTGGCTCATTTATCTGCACGTTCGGCTCGTTTCTGATCTCGTTTCGCAACTACCGCAGTTTGTCCGAATGCAACAAGTGCAAAGGTAAATCTGCTGGATTTAGATTGGAAGAATTTGTCAAAAAGTCGTTAATTCACACACACACACACACTCGCCACAAATACAGCGAAAAGTCATCCTTGTGTTTGCATTCACTCCTCATACATACCTATACAGGTTTGATCATTACAGTGTGGCAAATAAATTCACTATTAAATACATGCAAACATCTGCGCTCATGTATGTGTGCTGACAGTTTTTATATTTACATTGTTTGCTCGCCTTCCATGCGTTCAACCGCCTGCAAGTATACTACGGTTGTGCAAATTACGTAAACTCCATTGGCCAATGCGCATGCTTAGCATTGTCATGCCGTTAACCCTCTAGGAAATTACTGCCCGCGAAACACCAATGAGTGCAGCAATGCAATTTCAACCCCTAAAATTAACGAACAGCATAAGTATAAAGCTACCTAAGTATAAAGCATTTAACACTACCCACCACATATTTGCCACTGACTAAGGACACCAATTTTCACGGCACACGCACATAAACATACACACACACACACACGCATACGTAACATAAGCGCACTCATGTGCCCACCTCTAAGGTTAATTGAGTAGGACTGATAAGCGTTGCTAAATGCGCCCGTTATATTCCATATGGCAGTTGACAACCAGTTATCAGCGCCGGTTACACCAACTACAAAAACATATTTCGGCGCTCACATACGCATTTGAAAAGCGGAGAATGTTTGCAAGCAACAACAACAATAACAACCAAATCATCATCAAAAATCCCTTTCACTGGAATTTCTTTTATGCAGCTAATAGCAGCTGATGCTGTGTGCAGGTGCCCCTTTGTATGTGTGCGTCTCTGGCGCCAAGGTTATTACGGTGCTAAATTTAGCATCAGTTGCATAACTTATTACGAGAATTTGAATTATCACAAATATCGTTTGAATTTCGAACATTTATACCCGCGCTTGTGAATAAGGATATTACAATTTCTTGCACAAAGCGGTTTTATTTAACAACATAAAAGAGCGGGGTTAGATGTAGACAAATATTGGGTAGTCGAAAAAGTCTTTTCGTATTTTGTCAATAGATGTCGTTGGATTCATCTATCTCCAGTGCTACTAATCACATTGTGTCATATCATATGGTGTTAGAGAGGTGACATTTAAAGCTTCATTTAACCAAAAAAAAATTAAATTAAAAGAAGTTGAAAAAAAGTTATAGCTGTTCAAAAATGAGTGAAAATAATGAAGAAATTTGCTATACAGTACTCCCTGGATTATCCGTCAGTCAATGTAACCCAGCTATGGCGGATAAACAAAAATTATGGTTAACAGAAACAAACCTCTAGATTGTGTACAGAATCGAAAAGTACACTCAAATTTTGAGAGAAATGAACAAACGGTAAAATGTATATGCATTACATGATTATATCATTATTTTATTACGAGTTTAGTTTGTTTTTGAAAAGAATTCAGTTAGCGTCTTTTGCTTTAGAGTGACTTGAGTTGTATTCTTTGCGAAAAGAAGAAATTGGCGCGAACGAATCGTGTCAGCCAAGCCGGCTTCATCTTGCATTTCATACCAGGCGATAAGTTTGAAAAGAATTCAGTTAGTGTCTTTTGCTTTAGAGTGACTTGAGTTGTATTCTTTGCGAAAAGAAGAAATTGGCGCGAACGAATCGTGTCAGCCAAGCCGGCTTCATCTTGCATTTCATACCAGGCGATAAGTTTCTCTAAATTTGATGCAGCAATTTTGGCTTCTTGTCTTAGAAATGAAGCAGTAGGATTGTGACCATTTTCATCAATGTTATCTGTTCCATCGTAATCATCATTACTTTCTTCTTCATCATTCACTTCATTAATTATTTGTTCGTCAGTCAAAAGCTCATAACCACAATCATTTTCGTCACAATTCAACCCTTCATTGATCGTTTCACTATTTTCCAATGGCAAAGCCGAAGATGTACTAGTCACAACATCAGCCTGCGATTCTGTATTTGGCCATAGTTTGTTCCAACATTTTTCCAATGTTGTCGACGATAACTCAGACCATGAATCAGCTACATTATCAATTGCGTTTTTAATGTTGTAATTCTTCCAATAATCTTCCAAATCAATATTCTCTTGCGAAACGAGGTCCTGAATAAATTTTTTCCGATATCGACGCTTTAAAGTTTCAATTACTGATTGATCCATGGGTTGTAGAACTGCAGTTGAATTCGGTGGCAGGAAATAACAAAAAATATTTCCATCATCACTTTTTAAATCTTCAACTGGATGTGATGGGGATTATCCAGAACCAAAACTGCTTTCTGTGATAATCCTTCCGACATTAAATAATTTCGAATATTTGGAACAAAACTGTTCATGAACCAGTCCCGAAAAATCGTTTGATCCATCCAGGCATTTTTTTGAGCATAATAAGCCACGGGAAGAGCAGTCATGTTTGATTTTGTGTAACAACGTGGACGTTTAGCCGTATGAACTACAACTAATGGGAGCCTATAACCACTTGAATTTGCGCTAGCCATCAATGCTATTCGTTGCTTTTGCATTTTCCATCCAGCTGCATAGCTATTCACATAAAAATCGAGTGTCTTTTTTGGGAGTGCTTTATAGTTCAGACCCGTTTCATCAGCATTGAAAACTTGCTCACGGGTAAAACCATGATTATTGACTAAAATTTGAAATTTTTTTTGCATTTTTCGATTTCGTTGGCGCCTATGGAGCTCATCTTTTCACATTGTATCGAAGCTTCCTTCACGCCATGTCGATTTTGCCAGCCATACAACCAACCTGAGCTAGCTTTGAAATCCTTCGGACCTGCTAGTTTTTCATTAAAAAATAATGCCGTTTCTTTCAATATTTGACCAAATAATGTAACGCCTTTGCTCTGAATTTGATTAAACCAAAAGAATAATGCTTCATCGACTTTTTCATTTAATGCCTCTCCCATCGTTTTGCGCTTTTTTAACCGACCTCCCAAAGATTCTATCGACGCAGCATATTGTTTGATTCGAGTGGCATCTTTTTTAAAATCTTGAATCGTCGTGCGTGGAATATCATATTTTTCACTTAATGAAACAACTGTTGAACCTTTTTCTATTTCCTCAATAATTTTTAATTTCGTTTCAATAGTGACCACTACTCGTTTACGCTTCGGTATTTTTTTGTTGTTGAAGGCTCCATTTTAAATGTCTGCTCATCATGAAATTCAAATCAAACTGAAAATCTCATTGTACTGAATGTCACATCGAAAAAGAATCCCAAGAATTTGTTTTGGGTAGAATGGACAAAATAACAGTTACTTTGCTCTGCTGCGATCACACGCATTTCTATCGAGCGAACAAAAGAAAATCAGTGAATAAAGTGAAAAACAAAAGTATTGCGCGAGGAGTTTTGTTCCAACGTGATTTCGACCATTTCATGACTATTATTGCAATATGTATCGTGGAAAATCTTAAAACGGTGACGGTTAACAAAGGTGACGGATAACAGAGAGACGGATAATCCAGGGAATACTGTATTTTGAAATTTTTGTATAAAAAAAGGAAGAATGCCACGCAAGCCACCAATGAAATTTGTTCGTGTAGCACAACAATGGTTCGCACGCTTCCGTTCTGGAAATTTCGATGTGAAAGATGCACCTCGCTCCGGTCGATCTATCGTTGAAAAAGACGATGAAATTATGGAAAATATTGACCAGGACCGTCTCATAAGCTGCCATGACATCGAAAAAGCACTAAACATTCATCATCAAATGGTTTTGAACCATTTAAAAAAGGCTGGTTACAAAAAGAAGCTCAATGTTTGGGTACCACATTAATTGTCTGTGGAAAATTTAATGGACCGAATTAACATCTGCGATTCTTTGCTGAAACGAAATAAAATCGAACCATTTCTGAAACGAATGGTAACAGGAGACGAAAAGTGGATCAAATACGACAATAATGTGCGAAGAAGATCATGGTGCAAGGGTGGTGAAGCTCAACAAATGGTCGCAAAGCCAGGATTGACGCCTCGAAAGGTTATGCTGTGTGTTTGGTGGGATTGGAAAGGAATCACCCACTATGAGCTGCTCCAGCCTACTCGAACGATTGATTCTACACTTTACTGTTAACAACTGATGAAATTGAAGCAAGCAATCGAAAAAAAACGGCCAGAACTGATGAGCGGAAAGAGCAATGACTCGGCAAAAATTGGCAGAACTTGGCTGGGAAGTTTTGATGCACTCACCATATAGCCCTGACCTTGCACCATCGGACTACTATTTGTTTTGGTCAATGCAGAACTCCCTTAATGGAGTAAAGTTGGCTTCAAGAGAAGCCTGTGAAAATTACTTGTCGCAGTTTTTCGCCGAGAAACCACAAAAGTTTTACACTTATAGAATAATGTCTCTAGAAGAAAAATGGCAAAAGGTGGTCGACCAAAATGGTACATATTTGGTTTAATAAAGTTCATTATAAATATAAAAAAATGAGCTGAAGTTTGATTAGAAATACGAAAAGACTTTTTCGACAACCCAATATATGCCACATTGCTCAAAATCATGAAAGGAGTCGATTTAGTTATGTCAGTATGTCAGTCTGTCCGTCCCTGTGTAAGATAACTCAAACAAAATTAACAAAAATTAATATAAAGGGAATTTCAAAAGACCTGCCTAGATGTTTTAAAATAAAAAATGTAAAAAATTGTGTATTATTTTTATTCACAATACGGCTCTTAACACTTATGTATGTATATGTAAAAAATTACATTATTTTCGTTACCTTCAATATTCCTATGTACCGCAACTCAGATTAAGGTACTCAGGTCAACCAAGGTGGTAAGGCTATTTCTGCTTTATTCCACCAGCTTAGAGGTTGTTGCTGTGTCTGAATTGCAGTTTGGCTATCCGAAAGAATAGCAATATTGTCGTTAGAAGCGAAGTTTGCGATTATTAGCCTAAGAGTTTATTAAGATTATTAGCCAAGAATTCCCTATTGCGAACCCTCCCCTATCCGCATGCAGTGATTAGAAAGCCGCGCAGATTTTTCAGTTCTAGGTCTATGAGAATACACGTATATACCTGCTCCAACAGGTCCATTTTAGTGCCATCAGTATAGAATGTAGTGTCGAAGTAGTTATGTGCGAATCCCTTACTCCATACCTTCTGAAATGGACGAAGAGTGCCAAAAATCCTGTTGAATGTTACCATCGAAATGATATAATCAATCGTCTACGCGGTAGGTATATTGGGTTTGTCCCATTAATAAACTGCCTTCTATGCCCAAAAAAGTTGGTATACTGTTTATTTGCTAGATATCCCTCTATTGTCAGATCCCTCGTGAAGTGCTGCCTCCGTAGATTTGCCTTTGAGGTAAGCGTGTTGTGCACCTGATATACGAGAGCCCTCTAGCGAGCTACTAATGTATATAACTAAAAGCCTAAAAGTATTTAAAAGGAAGGTTGAAAGACTGATGGGCTTAAAGTCCTTCGTGATTCATGTCCCCTTATACCTACGTTTGGTAGGCAGACGACGCTAACAAGTTTCCCGCTATTTGGAATATAACCCAACACCTCTGTAACATCTTAGGAAATATCCCGTCAGGGCCTGGAGATTTCAAATGTGAAAATGATTTGATTGCCCATGTAACCTTATTTTTAGAGACTACTTCTTCTTCTACTTCTTAATTGGCGCGATAACCGCTTAGGCGATTTTGGCCGAGTTGAACAAAGCGTGCCAGTCATTGCTTTCTCGCGCTAAACGGCGCTAATTGTACCTATCAAGTGAAACCAAGTCCTTCTGCACCTGATCTTTCCAACGCAGAGGAGGCCTTCCTCTTCCTCTACTACCACCAGCTGGTACCGCATCGAATACTTTCAAAGCCGGAGCGTTTGTATCCATTCGGACGACATGACTCAGCCAACGTAGCCGCTGGATCTTTATTCGCTGCGCTATGTCTATGTCGTCGTAAAGGTCATACATCTCATCGTTTCACCGCCTGCTATATTCGCCGTTGCCAACTTGCAAAGGTCCAAAAATCTTACGCAGAATCTTTCTCTCAAACACTCCAAGCGTCGCTTCATCGGATGTTGTCATCCTCCAAGCTTCTGCGCCATACGTTAGGACGGGCATGATGAGAGTCTTGTAGAGTGTTAGTTTTGTTCGTCGAGAGAGGACTTTACTGCTCAGTTGCCTACTTAGTCCAAAGTAGCAGTTGTTGGCAAGAGAGATTCTACGTTAGATTTCAAGGCTGACATTGTTATCGGTGTTAATGCTGGTTCCTAAGTATACGAAGTCCTTTACAACCTCGAAATCATTTTTAACATTACTACTTCGGCAAAATTCTTCGGTCTCCCGAAAAATGAGTATTTAAAAAAAAGTGTCAGAGATTCTTCCGCTGCAGAAGTCCAAGTAGCATCTGTCCCCCATTGACCCAAGAAGCCATTGGCTGGTCTTTGGATAAAATAGGGCTACGTCTTGCAAAATCTCTAGTAGATTCGATAGAAAAACAGAAATCGCTGCAGCTATTTTTTTTTTGGCGGCCCTAGTTGCCTTCTTGTACTGCCTCCGACTTTCTCTGTATAATTGTAAAATACTTTTTGAGTAGCTGGCATTAAAATTTGATGGCTTCTTCTTTTAATTCTGAGAACTGGTTGATCCATCAAGGGGGATAGTATTTTTTGCTATATTCAATTTGGAAACGACGTCTTCTCCAATGTTGTAACCCTACTCTCAATGTTTTCTGTGTGAGCGTGATTTGACGGATCGGGATACTTTCTATCCTGTTCTCTATTATTGTTTTAAACCCAATTTGTTCTAAGTGGATTACGACATGATAAATGTGAATCTATCTCAAGATGCAGGTCATAGAGGATCCAGCTATGATTCGAATGAGATTTTTTGCTTAAGACCCTTAAATTTTTTACCCTAACTGAAGTTTTTTCAAACAGTTTGGTTATGTCCAGTACTTTCGCCTATCCTCTCAAGCATTCCCTACTTGGAAAGATTAAAGTCAGAGTATTTATTACCCTGGTAATGGTACTAATGATTTTCCAAATAAGTTTCAATAATTTTAACTCGTTGTGCTATCGTGTAAAATTTTGTAACTGCCTACTTCACAAATATCAAAGATGACATGAAAAAGGCATGACTAGAAATTTTTCTCTACTGGCATCTAGGTGTCGCTTTTGAAAGACCCTTTATTTCAATGAAACTTAGTGCCCATATTACTGCATATCCAAGGTAGGTTGGTAGTGAAAATGACCAAAATTGGTCTATAACAACACTCACCACCCATATAACGGTAATATCCAAATTAATCACAAAAGTTATAGTCTCTGTTTTAGATGATGCAAAAATATTAAAATTTCATAAAAGTGATAAACCCAAGAAAAAAAGGAATACGAAGAAGAAAAAATTAAAAAAAATGGGCTATGCCACTCCCACTTTTAAGTAAATGTGGTATCTCGATAGTGGCTTATTAACACTCAAAATTGGTATACGCATTACTCTTTTTTATTGAAACGTAACAAAAAAATAGCTTCACTTTTCACGTAGCACAGCTAATAATCAACATTTTTCTGAATAATTAATTGATAGAATACAAACAATTAAAATTTTGCAACATAACTCTGATGCGTTATTATTGAAAACGAATAAAAACCACGTCTACTTTTTATATGGCAACGACAATTCAAATTAATGGCACTCATGGCTTATTGACTATTTCAGCTGCATACTGTCCAGCAAAATTTAATAACAAAATAAAGCATTATGTTGACTACCTAAAGACACTTGGAAACAAATGCATAGCCGGAGGTGATTTCAACGCAAAGAACATGACATGGGGCTTAAGACTGACCAATACTAAAGGAAAAGCTCTACTTGACGCCATTAGAGAATTAAACTGTGACTTACTGTCACTTACTGGCCAACTTGTGTTAGCAAAGTACCCGACGTGCTGGACTTCTTCATTATAAAATCTATAAATTTAAAAATGCTGACAATTACATCCTGCCTTGAACTTTCGTCTGACCATTCACCAATAATCCTGACAATTCAAAACTGCCTACAATTAACACTTAGTCGGATACCCTATAACCATCCAACAGACTGGGAGGGTTTTATGGAAATAATGGAACAAAGCCTGGACAGGAAAATCCCATTAAAAACTACCCACGATATTAAAACTGCAATAACTTTTTTTAATGATACGACTATTATGTCACTAAGCCGATCCACATCAACTCTTCAACCTCAAACTACAAAATATAACATCCTGACGAAAAAGAAAAGAAGAACGAAAAGAAACTAAAATAAAAGAGACAACTAAGAAAAAAAAGGCAGACTACAAGATTTCCGGATGACAAAACACAACTTAACAAATTAACTAAAGAAATTAAAGAACTATTGAAACATGAAAAAGACAAAAAACTAAACAATTACCTTAAAAATATTGACGCAACAAAATCTACAAACTATGCATTGTGGAAGGCGACAAAAAAAAAGGTCGGAGCTACAATACACCTCCCATCAATAAGAACCACAAATGGAGAACGGGCACGAACATTATCAGAGAAAGCGTCTATTTTAGCTCAACATTTTAAAAATATATTTCAAAATGAAAATAATACCGACTTCGATTTGATTCATACAAGGAGCAATAAAGACGAGCAAATCATCAAAAAAACTTCACTAAGAGAGATAAAACAATTTATTTCGACTTTAAAAACAACAAATCCCCTGGACATGACCTCATCTCGGGGAAAATTATAAAGAATATGCCCGACAGTGCAATAATTTATCTTAGGAACGTTTTCAACGGTGCTATAAAACTCAAATACTTCCCAAAGTCATGGAAAATTGCTGAAATCATTGCGATTCCAAAGCCCAATAAAGACGCCACCTTTGCATTGACGTACCGACCATAAGTCTGCTGCCGACAATATCAAAAATATTTGAGAAGCTACTCTTTGATCGCATATAGCCCATTATAACAATAATAAATTTAATTCCCCAACATCAGTTCGGATTTAGGCGAAAACATTCGACAATCCAACAGGTGCACAGAGTCACTCACAAAATTAATAAAGACTTCAACAATAAACAAGTATGCGTGGCTGTATATCTCGACGTAGTTAAAGGCTTTGACAAAGTATGGCATCCTCGATTACCGCACAAACTCCAATCTTGGTTGCCATATGACTACTTTCTAATGCTGAAAAGTTACATCCAAGATAGAAAATTGTATATTAAATATAACGAAGCATGTTCATACATTGAACCTACGAACGCCGGAATTCCCCAAGGCAGTGTATTCGGACGAGAACAAAACGAAGTGCCTCCTGGCTTCAAACAAACAGTTGGCGCACTCGCGTATCGGCACCCACGTCACTGTTGACAGTTATAATTTCAAGGTTGTAAAAGATTTCGTTTATTTAGGAACCAGCATTAACACCGATAACAATGTCAGCCTTGAAATCCAACGTAGAATCTCTCTTGCCAACAAGTGCTACCTTGGACTAAGTAGGCAACTGAGCAGTAAAGTCCTCTCTCGACGAACAAAACTAACACTCTACAAGACTCTCATCATGCCCGTCCTAACGTATGGTGCAGAAGCTTGGACGATGACAACATCCGATGAAGCGACGCTTGGAGTGTACGAGATTCTGCGTAAGATTTTTGGTCCTTTGCACGTTGGCAACGGCTACGTCCGTGACTTTTGGAATAAAACATAGACGTTTTGATAAATAAATCATTTTATTTTTCAACGTAGTCTCCTTAGAGTTCTATACACTTTATCCAACGCTTCTCCAATTTTTTATCCCTTCCAAATAATATGATTTATCGAGGTCCTCAAAATAGGCCTTTGTTTGCGAGATGACATCATCATTGGAGTTAAATCTTTTTCCACCAAGCCATTTCTTTCAGGTTTGGGAACAAGAAGTAGTCACTCGGAGCCAAATCTGGAGAATAGGGCGAATGAGGGAGCAATTCATAGCCCAATTCATGGATTTTTGCCATGGCAAATGCACAAGTGTGCACCCTTGCATTGTCTTGATGGAAAAGAATTTTTTTCTTGGCCAAATGAGGTTGGTTTTTTTTCAAATCGTTATTGAATCGGTCCAATAAGTTGGCATAATATTCCCCATTGATTGTTTTCCCCTTTTGAAGGTAGTCAATGTGGATTATCCCGCGTGCATCCCAAAAAACAGTCGCCATAACTTTATTGGCTGACAAACCCACCTTGGCCTTCTTTGGCGTCGATTCACCCTTAGAAACCCCACTGTTTCGACTGTTGTTTGGTCTCTGGTGTGTGGTGATGGATCCATGTTTCGTCCACGGTTACAAAACGGCGCAAAAACTCCTCCATATTGCGATTAAACAACGCCAAACCTTCCTGTGAAGTTGTTACACGATTGCGTTTGTGGTCGACTGTGAGCAAACGCGGCACCCATCTTGCGGAAAGCTTTCTCATGCCCAAGTGATCTTTCAAAACTGAAACCACTGAACCATGCGAGATCCCTACGGCTTCCACAATCTCTCGCACTTTCAATCTTCTGTCGGACAACATCATATCGTGAATTTTTTCGATTGTTTCGGGTGTAGAGACCTCAACTAGGCGTCCAGGATGTTCGGCACCTTCAGTGCTTGTACGGCCACAACGAAATTCAGTAAACCACTTTTTTACCAATGAAATCGTTGGTGCAGAGTCCCTATAGTATTTATCAAGCTTAGCTTTGGTCTCGGTAATGGTTTTTTTTCGCAAAAAATAATGCTTAATAAGCACACGAAATTCAGTTTTTTCCATTTTCTCCTCAAATGACTGGGTAGTCTGATAAAGGTAGCTATAAAACACAAACTACCGGACGCAGCACGTTCAAATTTTGACAGGAGTCAACTGACAGATGCCTGTTGACAGGAGCAGTATTTCTTTTTCAGTAAAGAGGTCAGAAATACGAAAGGTCACGGACTTATTGACCCGCCCTCGTATATACCAAATGCTGAAATTCACCGCGACTTAAACAGCGACGCAGTTGACGAAGCCATACAAACGAGCGAGCGAGCAGTAGGCACATAAGCAGACTTCTGAGGCACACAAATCCGACGATGAGGAAGCTCCCTCCTGAAGAAAAATTCAAAAAGAAGAGACTTAAATGAAAAACACCAACTGATCTTTTGTAATATAATAGTAAGAATTATATTTATGTACTTATCTAAATTATCATAGTAAATATTTTACAAATGAATTATATATTTCTAAATGATCCTGAAGAGGAATGGCCTTACAGTATCATTTATATATACAAACATCTTTAAAACAAATTTCTTATTGTTAATATAGACAGGTGTAATATTTTTTGGATAAAAAAAAAAAACAAAAACTTTTTTATGTTCGTTCAGCTCAAATTCAATGTTAATATATGTACCTACTAAAATGTGCGCGGGTATTTAAAGTGCGGTCCGCAACGAATTCAGCCCCCCCTTACTTGAGTATTTATTTAATAATGTGTGCGTATGCATGTAGATGTGCATAAGAAAATGTAAGTAAGTACAATAAATCAGAAATGTGCATGTATAAGTTTGTTTGATAAGATTAGTTAATTGGCACATTTGATATTCATAAATACGATTATTTTTTTAATCCTTGGTGGACAACATTCAGCTTTGATTTATTTCAAAAAGCTACTTAAGTACTACAAAGTTATTATATAATATTCTAGCTCGACTTCATAAAATTGCGGACAAAGCTGTAGTCATATCTTCATTGGCCCCCCTGTCACAAGCAACCTTTTGCGTTGCGCATCTCAACTTTGTAGTGGTTCGTCTAAAATCAATTAAACAAAGGCAAATGATTTAGTTTATTAGTACATTTAGTGCTTAATAGTTTTTTTTTCGAAAATTAAGAAAATGGTTGCCGAATTTTAAAAAAGTACGAAAATTTGTAAAAAAAAATCAAAGTTTTCTTCAAACTCTTAATTTTTTTTGTGACAATTAATTATTAATTTCTGAAGTTTCATGCAAAGATACTACGATTCATCATCTCCTCTTAATTGACACCAATGCAAAATATATTTTCATTATTATTTATTCCTTCATTCATCAATTAAAATACAGGGTGGGCCAAATAAGACCTACTAACCTTAAGCACAAATAACTTTTTTATTTTTTGACATATTTATTTTTTTCCTGTTTTTGTAGGTTATAACTGAATTGTTGGAAATTTATTAAGGAACCCTACAGTACAACACAACGCGTTAAAATTATCGAGTTTTTCTTTTTTGTCAACGATCAATTGTTTTAACGCAGCGTAAGTATCGGCAACATTTTAATTCCAGATCAGCTCCCACAGCCTTCATGATAAGGAGTTTGGTCGGTCGTTTTGAGGAACTGGGTTCAGTGACCGACCGTCCTGGACGAGGTGCCCATCGAATTGTTCGCACTGAAGACAAACGTGGAAACTGTAGGGCAGAGTGTTGCAGATGATCCATCTGTCTCAACTCGCCGTCGTTCCAGCCAATTGGGCATTTCCAGAACGACATTGCGTAGAATTTTAAAGTTGGATCTTAAAACGTACCCATACAAAATTCAAATTGTGCAAGCACTGCTACCGCAAGACCACCAACAACGACTATA
The DNA here is from genome assembly GCF_027943255.1 of Anastrepha obliqua. Taxonomy (NCBI): domain Eukaryota; kingdom Metazoa; phylum Arthropoda; class Insecta; order Diptera; family Tephritidae; genus Anastrepha; species Anastrepha obliqua. The sequence continues at coordinate 14,443,440 of NC_072894.1, forward strand.
ATACGCTATTCGTTTTACACAATTAGCCACACAAATTGCTTTTTTAAATAATGTTTTTGATGTCGGATGAAGCGCATTTCCATTTAAATGGTTATGTCAACAAACAAAACTGTAGATTGTGGGGCTCTGAAAATCCAAGGGCAACACACCAACATCAGTTGCACCCATCTAAATGTACTGTTTGGTGCGGTGTTATGGCCACTAGAGTTATCGGTCCATATTTCTTCGAAAATGAGTATGAAACGCCGGAATCGATTTCAGGAGCTTCTTACAGAACATTTATTGAAATCTTTTTGCGGCCAATGGCGGAGCAGTATCCTAATTTGTGGTTTCAACAAGATGGAGCAACTGCGCATACGACTAGGCAAACAATGGACCTGCTGCGTGAAATTTTTGGCGAACGTCTGATTTCCATTAATTCAAATTTCCCTTGGCCACCTCGTTCGCCAGATTTTACTGCGCCCGACTTCTTTTTATGGGGATATTTAAAAGACAAAGTGTATCTAAATAAACCACAGACTATTAGACAGCTGAAGCAAAATATTCGAGACGAAATACAAGGCCTTCAACGAGAAATATACACCACATAATATTGTTATTATATAAAACGCGTTAAAAAGAGCCAATCTTTGTATCGAGAAAAATAGTGGACTGATGTAATATTTCATACATAATTTCCATAAATAATCAATAAATCAATAATTATATCAACAAGTTAATCAATTATATATTCGTCTTTGCTGTTTACAACCTCTTCCCACCTCTCGACCAACTTGTTCATGCCGTTCAGTCAAAAATCGACGGATCTGGTATTTTAAGGAACTCCTTCATATGGTTTGAGAGGAAGCGGGAGAGGAGTTAATCGGTCTGTGCAATCTTGGAGTGCGGCTTTGATGACTTGTGCAACATGACATCTGGCGTTGTCGTGAAGGAGTATAGTTAGACCATGTCGATCCGGCCTTTGCAGTCGAATAGCCTCATTCACGCTGGGCAATGTAGCTGGGCAATGTAGAGCTCTTTGTTGGCCGTGACATTCTGTTCGTCCATTTCCCAGATCCTGTAACTCTTTTGAATTTCTTACTAGAAAGCCGTTCATAGTTTTAGACTTGGCAATCATAAAATCTAAGTGTATAGAAAACGACATCATGGATGCGAACATCACTGAAAATTACGCTGTTTGAGTACGCAAACACACAAATGCACATAAGTGATAATCAAGTATTTTTGAAATGATCTTTTTTGACTGACAAAATGAAACAAAGCCTCGAGCTAAGCACTAATAATTCTTAAATGGTTTTTATTTTTATTTTAAAATTAATTTGAATAACTGATGCACCGTTGATTGATAAGAAATAGGCTTGAGAAAATAGAATAGTACAGCAATAGAGGGTGTTCCATTCGTTCTTGTCACATGAGAACATTGAACTTTGGCAGTTGTTGCTCGAAACGTCTGTGTACCAAAGCCGAAGTACGCGCAGTAATCTTTAATTTTCATTTTAAAAATAACTTTTCGAATATCTTCCCTCAGCCCACATACTAAAAATGCCTGTATACGGAAAATACTGCAATCGCTTATCGCCTTCAGCGAACAGAAAAAAGTCTGTGATGCCGAAATTCACACCTTGAGTAAATGCTTGAGCAGTTTACCAACCTCAGCAACATGGAAACTGACAGTACGCGAAGATGTGCGTGAGAACTCCGTCACCTCCCTTCGCCATTGTTCGACACAGCACACCAATCACTTTTTGGTAATTTAGTAAATAAAAAACTTGCATTTGCTTCCCTTAAAAGTGAAATTGGTTAAATGTTTCTTGTCTCTGCATTAGCCGCCTCGCTTGGAATGTTCCATCAGCGGCTAGTCTCCAAAAGCCGTGACTGCGAAACTCTTCATTTGTCTCATTTTATAGCGACAGACTTTTTCCTGTCAGAGGCTTTTTAAAGAGAAAGGTGCACACTAATAAACCTCAAACACTCGACCCCATGAAGGCAAATATTCGCTTGGAAATCAACGCCACAACCTCGGAAATGCTTCAAAATGTTATGAAAGATGCAGAAAAAATATTCCAATTATGCGTTGCTGCCAAGAGTGATTATCTTCCTGTTATTGTTTACGTTTATTAGCTCAAAAAATTGTGTTATATCAAATAAAATTTAACCGGAGGAAATCGAAATTGATTTCTCAAGTGCCAAGTTAGGATGGAACACCTTTTATTGCTCGGAAAATACGTGCCAACAGCGATTTAACAAATATTTAAATTCAAGCATGCAATTGTAGAATGAATATATCGCACCCTAAATACAAAAGGGGCACAACTCAAAATTTTCCACACTCGAGCTTGACTTGTTTACAGTAGCACAGAAAACAAACTATGTGACATATCACGCTGAAATTTGCCATGTAAGCTTAAAACAGTCCTACCAAAAAACGAAAAATTTATTTTTGCCATATGTCATCCGCGGACCATTTTATTGATAACGTCTCGTTCATATTTGAGCTTCTGCTCATTTTGAGTTGTGACCCTTTTGTATTTAGGGTGCGATATGTATACAGTATTTAAATAAGTAAAAACAATAAACGATAATATAGTAAGTGCATATTTGGAAATGTAACCACGTGTGGGGGAACTACACATTTTGTTCATGCTCACCTGTCATTTGGACATTTAAATTTTTAGCTACTTCACTTAAATTGCTTGCATGCAATTAATTTCTCATTATTTCCAGCAACCAAACACTTAATAGTTTTTCATTAAATAATATTTAATTGTATATACAAAACAGTTTCCCAAATGCAGTTTTATTTGCACTTACATTTGTTACGAGGGCAGCAGCTTAAAAATGTGATCGTGTGAATACTGAGAGGCTAAAAGGCTTTGAGCGCAAATATTACCAGGTGCGCAACTAAGATCCCGCTGTTTGTCAATATATGCCGCCAGCAGTGTGTGCTAGTCGATTCTACCAAACCTAACCTAACAGACCAATAGAGATATGGTAAACAAACTGCTTCGACAAATTAGTGATTTTGTTTTGGTATCATATCCTTTTTGTGAAAATATCTGAGTTTGTGCCGAATAAACGTCATTTGCGGGAAATGTTGATTTTCCTCTTTCATTCGAAAACAACGGCGGCGAGAGCTACAAAATGTGTATGGAAATGCTGCTTTAAGTGAAACAACGTGCCGAGATTGGTTCCGTCGCTTCAAAGACGGTGATTTTAATGTTGACAACCGTCCACGTGCCGCGTGAAGGAAGGCCAAAAACCTTCGAAGACGCTGAATTGGAGGTATTGCTCAATGAGGATCCGTGTCAAACGCAAGAAAAGCTTACTTCGGTATTAGCAGTTACCCGCCAGTCCATTTCCAAGCGATTGCATGCTTTGGGAATGATTCAGAAAGTGGGACTTGGGTTCCTTATGAGTTACAACCCAGGGATGTTGAGCGTCGTTTTTTCGCCTGTGAACAACTGCTCCAGCGGCAAAAAAGGCAAAAAAGGAAGGGTTTTCTTAATCACATTGTGACGGGTGATGAAAAATGGTTTCATTACAGCAATCCAAAGAAAATAAAGTCATGGGGACTTATTCGTCTTGGCCGAACAACAAAAAAGACGAACACCCAAATACTTCCTGAACTGTCTTGAAAATTACCGTCCCAGCTGAAACGATAATTTCTGAAATGGAATTTTTTATTGCTGAAATCGCAAATGGTGCAACAAAATATTAGTTTGGGGAAAAAGAAATCTAGTATTACTTAACAAGGTATTCAGAATAGCCTGTCTGAGCGTGGCGGGAGCAATGCGAACCTGTCCCACAGCGGCTTTAGGAATGATCACTGGACTCATTCCACTCCATCTTGTACCCAAAGGGTCTGCAATCAGTGCAGCTCTAAGGCTTCCTAATCTATTCCATCTCAAAGAGGGCAATTTTACAGGACATGAAAAAATTCTGGGTTCAATCCCGAACTCTCCGTGCCTGACAGTCCACGACAAGATGGAAAGGAAACTATAATTCTCCAAGAAATTCAAAGTGGTCATTAGTGACTGCTCAACGTGGAGAAACTATGAAATATCCTTAAAACAGGGCGCACAGATGTAGTTTACTGATGCGTTCAAAATAGAAGACGGTAGTGCTGGGGCTGGAATTGTCGGACCATATTTCAAAAAAGCAATTGCAATGGGAAAGACACTACCATTTTCCAGCCGGAGGTCAACGCTTTAGAGTTGTGTGCCAGAGAATATCTGCGGAGAGGCACGCGTGGTGCGAATATTAACATTCTCTCTGACAGTCGGGCAGCTCTAAAATCCCTGGATAGCTTCTCACTCCAATCTAGGTAGGTCTGGGAGTATTTTAAAATCCTCAACACCCTAGAATCAAGAAACTCCGTTACCTTGATGTGGGCGCCGAGACATGAGGAGCAGAAAGGGAATGAAATTGGTGACACTTCAGAGAAAAAGGGGGCAAAAACTACCTTCATAGGTCCTGAACCTTTCTGCAGGGTAGATAAGAGCTTCAAAAGTGGCTTTCTACGTGAGCAAGAACAACGAGGTCTAATCGACTACTGGAGAGCCCAATGGGGCATGCCGCAGTCTAAAAGACTCATAGATCCAGAACGGTTAATGGAAGAAGCAATCCTTAACCTAAGCAGAAAGGACATAAAACTTTACACTGAACTACTAACAGGACATTGTAAACTGAATTATAACAAGAAAAAGATAGCTGCGATAGAAAACGGTTTCTGTAGGCTCTGCAAAGAGGCACAAGAAACAGCAGAACATATTCTATACGACTGCCCAGCAGTGGCACGACGCAGCCTAACTTACCAGGGAAATGGGGCTTTAGATCCAAAGCTCTTGGTAGATATTAAGCCTACAGCAGTTTTAGGATTTATTAACAGCCTAAAACTGTTTGAGTAGGCTACATGGCTGCACAATAGAGATCTTCAGGTCACAGTGCACAGGCAGCCAATCAATAATATTAAATGCACAAAAAAGGGCAAAGAAACAGCACACAAAACAGTAGAAAAAACAGCTAGAATAGTCAAAATGTATCCCATTTCCATACAACCAACACAACCGAAGGTGTCACTTTTTAAATCTTTTTGAAGTGAAAACTTCTTTAGAATCGTTGGGAATGATTTGAGACTCGATGAAACGAAAACGCGACACTACGAAGCGTTATATGTTGATATACGTACATATATGTGTGTGGCTGCGTACTGCTGAGCCACGCTATTATAGTGAGTATTGTAGTATGTATACTACACTGCCTATTACTTGCTTTGGTGTTTAGTTCAAGCGTCGTACGTATGTATGTTTGTATGTATGCTAGTACGTATGTGTGCGCGCCTGCGTATTACGGAGCCACGGTGAGCGAGAAGGCATTATGTATACCTATACTACACTACCTAATACTTGCTTAGACCAAGCGTCCTACGAATGTTTGTGTGTATGTTAGTACGTCTGTGTAATATACACGTTACGACGCTCATAATAGCAACCGCGTGTGCTGTATTGCGTCCGTATTTTTATATTCGTAAATATTTTCATTTTTAAATATTTACCGCAACTGCAGGCGGTGTTGAAATATACCACAATCAAAGTGACGGTGCTCGTATTGTAACTCCACAGATAGATCTGAATGCACAGCAACTAGAATCACTGTCTGTTCAGCTCTCTAAAGTGGGAGAAATATGTGCATGCGAAGCCAGATTGAGCAATGGAAAAACAGTTTTAATTGTGGCGATTTATATTTCACCGAATCAATCAATAAATAGCATCACGGAATTCATTCACGAAAATTTAATAAAGTATACACCAGAAGTATCGCGGATACTTAGAAAAGATTACGATAAAGTTCCAATGATTTTAAGTGGCGATTTTAACGTAAATTTTGCATTGGACACAGCGGTTCCTTTAATTGACTTTCTCAATACAACATTCAATTTAAAAATGTGTAACAATCGCCCTGAATCGACAACACGATCAAAAACAACAATTGACGCGGTATTTCAAAGATATGTTGACAACATCGAAACCAAAGCATTTGTATCATATTTTAGCTATCATAAGCCACTCGTATCATTTGTTGAAATTGAAAACATTGGAGGTTGAATTAGTTTTAAAGGTGACACACAGATGGCGCTATTTATCACTTTATCGCGTTGGCAATACTGAATATATATTCATGACAAAGCCTCATCCCTAGGCTTTGTTTATCAGTATCTGTCATTTCGCTGAAGTATAAACAACGCAATGTTTTCGTGCTCCGAGTATGTCAACTTTCGTGCCGTCGAAACGCAATTTGCGGGAAGCTTTGTTTTTCTGCTTCAATTTGAAAAAAAATACAGCCCAAGCCCGTGAATTGCTGCAGGAGGCCTACCCAGACCATACTCCGTCGATTTCAACATGTGAGTACTGGTTTCGACGATTCAAAAGTGGTGATTTTCACACCGAAGACAAGGAGCGTCTTGGCCAGCCCAAAAAGTTCGAGGACGCGGAATTGGGGGAATTGGTAAACGAGGACTCGTGCCAAACCCAAGAAGAGCTTGCTGAATCATTGGGCGTTGATAAATCAACCCTGTCTAAAAGCGATGGGAATGATCCAAAAGCAAGGACATTGGGTCCCGTACGAGTTGAAGCTGCGCGACGTCGACGGCGATTTTTTACGTGCGAATTGCTGATCGAGCGACAAAATCGGAAGGGTTTTTTGCATCGGGTGGTGACTGGCGACGAAAAATGCATCCACTACGATTACCCAAAACGCAAAAAATCATGGGGTTTGCCCGGCCACGCATCAACGTCGACGCCCAAGCAGAATATTCACGGCAAGAAAATCATGCTCTGCATTTGGTGGGATCAGATCGGCATCGTATATTTTGAGCTGCTCCAACCGGGCGAAACAATCACGGGGGATCGTTACCGACTGCAATTGATGCGTTTAAGCCGGGCATTGAAAGAAAAACGGCCGGAAACGGTAAAAAGGTACGACCAGGTTATTTTGCAACATGACAACGCTCGGCCGCATGCTGCTCAACCTGTCAAAAAATACCTTGGAACGCTTGGCTGGGAAGTGTTACCCCACCCGCCGTATAGTCCAGACATAGCTACCTCCGATTATCATTTGTTCCGGCATATGAGTCTCGATTTGGCGGACCAGCGGTTCTCCTCGTACGAGGCTACCAAAATATGGGTTGAGTCATGGATAGCCAAGCAGCGGCCAGAATTTTGGAGAAACGGCATCCGGAAATTGCCCGAAAGATGGGCGAAAGTTGTAGCTAGCGATGGCCAATACTTCGAATAAAATATTTTGTACCGTTTTTTCACAATAAAGCCCCAAATCTTCGAAAAAAACCTTTAAAACTAATTCAACCTCCAATAATAAAATGAAGAAAATAAAATATGAACTTTATAGCAATATTATAATGAACCTTTAATTATCCCGCTCCTAATGCTGCTTTCGTCTCATTCTCTCTCAGTTTGTTTTACGGAAGGTTTCACTTCTATCGCGTCTAACCGTTAGACTGGTATTTTTTTTTGTCCTGTTCTAAGATCCTTTTTAAAAGGTTATATCCATAAATCGATGGGAAATTTAATTTTGGGTCGTTAGCTTTAATAGAAATAAGTTGAATTCACGTCCAAAGTCGAAAAAGGTTTGGCCCGAAGGAGGGTTAAAATTATTTCTTTTTTATCAACATCTTTTAAGCAGTTTTTTTAACGCTGTTTTAATTAATATTTTTGCTACCGCTAATTGAAGTGGTTAGTAATGGAAATCTCAAGTAAATTAAACAAGCGAAAACTTGAGTGGCACATCATGTCTAGCAGCAACAAATGGAAGACTTATTTTGATTTTGTAATGCATGCAAAAATCATTGTGTGGCAGCTGTGCGTCTGTTGCAGCATAGTCGGGCTTCTTTCTGGGCGCCACTTTGCTACGCTCCCATTTCACCAATTTCGCTTAAATCCTTCTTGAACAACATCTTCGTTGCGTCTTAGCGTATATTTCGCCACCACACAAGCTTCGTAAGTCCATGTATACGTATGTATGTGTGCTGCACACTGCGACTGGAAATTTTCCATGCATACCTCATAAGGTGTTTAATTGCAACACGAAATGGCTTCCGTCAACAACTTGGCACGCTTTAAAAGCATTCAGCAGAAAGTTGGAAATGAAAGTCTTTATTTTCTTTTTTGAATTTCTGCAACCGGAAAAGCACAAATACGATGCAAATGCTGTGCATGTGTGAGTGTGGTGAGAAAATTCATTGAATGAAAAGTTACTTGACATTGTGGGGTATCAGCAGCGTATCAAAAGCAAATATACCTAAATTCGCGATCATAGAAATGGCAACTGAAACGGCGAAAGTTACTTGCAATGCTTCAGCTCTATGCCCTTCCTCCCTTCGAAAATGTGTTGGTTATGAGGATTCAAATGACTTTTAAGCCAATTTGTGGCTGCACACGAACAATTTCACTTTAATTAAAATAAACGAAACGATTCAAAATTTCATTGAACCGTTTTGACACCACTTTGTGATTTATGTTGCTTTTGAAAGCTGATTCCACAAATACTTAGTATGAGTTCGGTGGCTGCCTTCGCTGAGGGATGCATAAAAATGTGTAAGTTTTCCAATTTGCTATAAGCCCATGATGTGATTGCACACACAGCTACATAAGGACCATGCCAGTGGGCAGTGGCAGATTAAATTTGGTGACAATGTTGCATGTTTACAAATTTTAGGTGGATACACAGATAAGTACGCAAGCATGAGTGCATAAGAGTGTGTTGCACATCAGATAGTATCGGTGGAAATTAATCCTTGTGCCGGTATTTACTTGTATTAGTTAAAGTCGTGGGACAACATTTAACGAATCGTAATTTCCCCAGTGTTGAATGATATTCGCAACTTCAAAGCGGCATCAATCAAGCGAAGAGTATGAAATGACCAATGTGGCTGTGGTGTGGCTGAAGTGTTGCTTGGTTAACCGAATTCGTTGCGAGGTGGTGTGGGTGTATAATTGGCTCAGCGAAAACAGCTTAAGTTACCTGTTGGCCTAATGCCATCTGCACACGCATCGGCTTGCCTTCCATAGAGTGTCGCATATTTACTTCTATCTGCCATTGATGTGCACTTTAAGCTTTTATTTTGCCGATAGAAAATTCTCCTTTGAAAGCTTTCTGGAAAGTGAATGTGCACTTAACATAAGCATAAATGCAAAGAAGGAATGGGATCCAGAAACGATTGCATGCCCGCATCAAAAGTCTCTTATTCATATTGACCAAAACGGTGTTAATTGCAGTCTTCAGAGAAGAAAAGGTGTTCTGAGGCTGCTTATTAGTTTCACGCTCAACTGCACCCCAAAAGTAGTAATCTAGGAGACCAAATATAAGATAAGGTGTATCTATAATCTAATACCGGACATTGAGAAGGTTGACTTTCACGTATCGCAATTTCTGAGCGGCAATGGATGCTTCAAGGAATATTTGCATCGCTTTCATTTGACAAGCGACCCCTCTTCTTCTTAATTGGCGCGATAACCGCTTACGCGATTTTGGCCGAGTTTAACAAAGCGCGCCAGTCGTTTGTTTCTCGTGCTAACCGGCGCCAGTTGGACACACCAAGTGAAGCCAAGTCCTTCACCACCTGATCTTACCAACGTAGAGGAGGCCTTCCTCTTCCTCTATTACCACCAGCTGGTACCGCATCGAATACTTTCAGAGCCGGAGCCTTTGTATTCATTCGGACGACATGATCCAGCCAACGTAGCCGCTGGGTCTTTATTCGCTGCGCTATATCTATGTCGTCGTAAATGTCATACAGCTCATCGTTCCATCGCCTACGATATTCGCCGTTGTCAACGTGCAAAGGTCCAAAAATCTTACGCAAAATCTCTCTCCCAAAAACTCCAAGCGTCGCTTCATCGGATGTTGTTATCGCCCAAGCTTCTGCGCCATATGTTAGGAAGGGCCTGACGAGAGCCTTGTAGAGGGTTTTGAGTTTTGTTCGTCGAGAGAGGACTTTGCTGCTCAGTTGTCTACTTAGTCCAAAGTAGCACTTGTTGGCAAGAGAGATTCTACGTTGGATTTCAAGGCTGACATTGTTATCGGTGTTAATGCTGGTTCCTCAATACACGAAGTCCTTTACAACCTCGAAATTATAACTGTCAACAGTGACGTGAGGGCCGATACGCGAGTGCGCCGACTGTTTGTTTGAAGACAGGCGGACTTCAGATGACAGCAAATGGAGCAGCAGACTGTTGAAAAAGGTGAAGAGTCGTCGCAGCGTGAGCACCGGACAGTTACCGGCACTGAAATAGACTGAAGATTTGAGTTAACCACTTTCCTTGTTTTGACGAGAAAATTTTGGCCCAAACATGAATATGACGAGCCAGGCTCGTAAATAGATTGTCGGGCCAAACGTAAATATCTCGAGCCGAGGTCGTGTACAGATAGTCGGATCAAACATAAACATCACAAGCCTGGGTCTTGGTTGAAAGTAAGTTTCTATCTTTACGCCTCCAGAGTTAGTCACGAGCCTCATAATTGTTGTCACATCATTTCGCGCATCAGTATGATCTGTTTACCACGCGTTGACGCGTAACACTTGGGCCCGAGTTTCATTATACTATGATACACAACGACAAGGCTCTGGAAAGAGCAACCGTACGGACAAGAGTAGGTCTTAGTTCGGGTTGAAGTCCCACACTGACGGCCCCAACGGTCATCTACGCTTTCGACGCTTTCCTCATACTAAAACAAAACAAAAAACAGAATTGCCTCGAAATCCATCAAAAATAAAGTGTGGTGGAATGACATGTTCTTTGTTGCTAACAACGCCTAATACCATAACAGTGGCTGGAAACTTCATGTGCATGACCACAGCAACCGTTGGGTTAGAGGATTGAAACAAAGCCATCTGTCGGTCTTAGTCTGTATTTTTTTCGTCAGAGGAAACCATAACATGTCAGGCGCTTCAGAGTGTCTAATTTTGCTTAGCAGACTTTTTGTTCGGATAACTCGCTGTTTTCGTGTTTGTACCGACATAAAGTGTCTTCTGCTTATAACGTAGTGATCATTTCGAAGAGCTTCGCGAACAACTCGACGGGTAGGGCTCTCAGACACATTAAGCTTCCTCGCAAAGACCCTCATTGATTTTGAGAAAAATAATGGCTTCGGGAAGTTATGGTCACAAAACAAATATGCACTTACATACATATGTTTTAAAAACAAGCCAATCACTCAGAATTAGGATAGCGGTATTCGAACAACTGAATTAAATTAATTAAAATTTTCGTGTTCATATCTTATATAAAATGTTCAGTTATGTAACTCTTCAAAAGTTCAAAATAGTTTTGTGGGAAGATTCGATTGAGCTTATGCAAAAGTCCTTTATGCCAAACTTTATCAAAGGCTTCTGCAACGTCCAGGTATACAGCTACACAATATTTTTTGTCATTCATATCGTTAAGTATTTTGTTAGTAACCCTGTGGATTCGCTGGACTGTTGAGTGTTGCCGTCTAAATCCGAATTGATGGCTTGGTACCACTTTTATTGCTGTCAAAATTGGTTCTAGTCGGTCGAACAATATTTTTTCAAACACTTTTGAAAGAATTGGCAATAAGCTGATGGGTCGATATGAGGCAGTTTTGGTGGTATCTTTTCCTGCAATTCCGGTAATTTGAGCAATTTTCCATAGTCGTGAGAAGTATTTAGTCTCTAACATACAATTAAATATATTTCTTACGAATTGCATTTTGAGTACTGGATTAGTAAGTCGTGAAAAAAGTGGACAAATATCGAACTATAAGAAATGAAAGCGAAAACAAAACCTTTCGGGAAATTAGTACGAAAGTTAGATTAAGAGAAGTTATAATTGTTTGCAAACGTGTTTCTACTTCCAAGTAGCAAATAAATTACAATTTATATATTACTTTAAAAACCCTCTAAATGAATTTAGATTAAATAAATAATAATAGCTTGAAAAACTCGTTTAATAAATAAAGTACAATTTCTATCAAACGTCCACACTTTTTTGAAGTTTTTTATTAAAATAGTTAAGGCTATGCATGTACCATACATGCGCATGTTAACCCATTCTTAAAATTTATTTCGGCATATTTTTCAGCTGCGCAAAAATACCATACAAATTATGTATATTTTTGGTTGTCCGAATTTTAGTGTTCGCTACTGTATGTAAACTTGGCTGAAACATTTATATCTCCATATCATAATCTATGGATTGCATCATTTGCGTTTGGCCTATTCACCGAATGTTATGTCTATGCCGTTCTATGCGGTTATCTCATTTGTTTCTCATATTTTTCCTTCTCTTTTTCAACTGTATTCCATAGCAATGAACTTGACCGTGCTAAGTCATATCGGAACAAATATCCGTCGCTTCGTTGCGGTTTGACGGCGGCGTTCATATTACTCGTAGTGTTGTAGTTGTCGTTATTGTAACTATTGCAGTTGCAATTGCAATCGTGTCTCGCTTAAAAAGCTCGATATTTTTTCTCGCTGTTTACTTTTTATTTTCTGCTCTTTGTTCGCTAATTGGCAAATAAGCTTAACTGAGACAAAAAAAGGTATAGGCTCTTGTTGCTATTGTTATTGGATGCCGTAATTGCAACATGTGCGCTATAGACATTCTCACACATACATACATATGTATGTATATCAAACGAGTGCAGCTCTTTTGACGTCTACGGAAATTGAGAGAAGTGTGAGGGAGAACAGTTTAGAACTGCATTGCGCATTGAATTACTAACGGGGTTGGAGGAAAAAATGTCACCGGCGTTTGGGAGTATACTATATGTATGTGTAAGTGTGCTCATTCTCAAACGATCGTTTACCAGTCGGGTAAGAGGGCTCGTATTCAAATGTCAACAGAGCTCAGATATGAAATAATATTCAGTATTATATCAATGGGTGGGTTTGTAAATATTACGTGGCACTCATGGCAAGTTACGCTCTTTAGTCATATTACGTACAACTGATCCGCCAGCGATCTTCTCTTTCACTCACTTTTCTGCCTTTATTGCTTATTATAATTTTTTTTTTTCAATATAAATAAACAAACTTCAATTGTGTGCCAAGAGCACTAAGACGAGCGTTAGAATCCAACTCGGTTATGACTGCCCTCAAAAGCCCACTCGGTGGTAAGGCTGAGGCATTGAATGTTTTTTTAGAGGTTAGGTTTTCAAGTTGGCACTACTTTTTTCGTAGATGGTCTTTTAGACAGCTGTCACTTGATTTATGCTCAGTTTGGTTTGCCATTTCATAATGAATAGACTTACACCTGAACAACGTTTGCAAATCGTGCAAATTTGGGCCCAAAACGAGATGGCCACCGATCCCGATTTTCACAAGAAAATTTTGTTCAGCGATGAAGCTCACTTTTGGTTGAATGGGTATGTCAATAAGCAAAAATGTCGCATTTGGAGTGAACATAATTCACAAGCCATTGCTGAGCCGCCGTTACATGCTCAAAAAGTCACTGTTTGGTGTGCTCTATGGGCAGAGGGAATCTTTGGTCCATATTTCTTTAAAAATGAAGCCGGCCATAATGTTACAGTCAATGGAGAGCGCTATAGAGCCATGATTAATGACTTTTTCGTGCCTGAATTGGACGATGTTGATGTGGACGACCTTTGGTTCCAACAAGACGGCGCTACATGCCATACAGCCAACGCAACAATCGATTTATTGAAGAAAACTTTTGGTGAGCGCATTATCTAGCGCCGTGGACCTGTGGCGTGGCCTCCAAGATCGTGCGATATAACACCGCTGGACTATTTCTTGTGAGGCTATGTGAAGTCGCTTGTCTACGCAGATAAGCCCGAGACGATTGACGTCTTGGAAGAGAATATTCGGCGCGTTATTGCTGACATACGGCCCCAATTACTGCAAAAAGTGGTCGAAAATTGGGCCTCTCGGCTGGAATTTATTCGAGCCAGCCGCGGCGGCCACTTGCCCGAAATCATTTTTAAAACATAATGGCAAACCCTTATCTTTATAATAAAGCTAAATTCTTGGCCATAACATTAAATTATATACGTTTTATTTCATCTTGAAAACCTAACCTCTAAAAAAAACACCCGTTACAAGTAAGGTGTATAATAACTTTATGGAACTCGAAAGTAGGTTGCAGTGAAAATGTGTACAAAGAACGTTATAATTATACTGACAGGGTTCAATGGAGCGAACGCGTGAAAATTTAAGTAAAATAAAACCTGCGGACGTGATTCAACGTCGACACTTTCCTGCAGTAGGCGTGGTAGCGATAGTTTTTTCGCAAAGAGTTACGCCTGTGCTGGGTTCAATCGCTCCCACAGCGTTTCAAGTACATAGGTAGCATAAACATTGATCGATAATAATATCAGTCTTGAATTCTAACGTAGAATCTTACTTTCCAAAAAGTGCTACTTTGCAGTGAGTAGCCAATTTCATAGTAAAATTCACGCTCGACGAACAAAAATTACACTTAAGTCTTTCATCATACCCATGCAATTGTACGGCTTGCGATTACTTGTTCCAGTTCGAGTTTTTGAGGGCAATATTCTGTGGAAGATTTTTGAAACCTTGGTATGAGTTGACAGACGGCGGATATTGCAGATGTTGGAAAAATGAGCTGTAAGTCCTTTACACTTCTGTTATGGGTTTGGCCGAGCTCCTCCTCCTATAAGTGGTGTGCGTGCGTCTTGATGTTGTTCCATAAAGGGAGGGACCTACAGTTTTAAGCCAATTCCGAACGTCAAATCGTTATTTATGAGTAACTTTTTCATGGCAGAAATACACCTGGAGATTTGCTATTGCCTGCCGAGGGGCGACCGCTATAAGAAAAAGCATTTGCTGCTATCATGCACGAAGATTCGAATCTACGCACTTCCAAATCGCAGTCACGCACCACCCCTTTGGCTACTTAGTATAAAGATTTTTCTTGTTTTTCCAGATTATTCCATGTGGGGTGATATCATTAGCCTTACAACTAGCCATAAGTAAATTGATTGAGTGATCAATTTAGAGGTATGGGATTTTAAAGTGGAATAAAACAACGAGAATTCAAATTGATTGGGCAACTTTTATTATTTTTATGTAGAATCATTAATGACATTTATTTTTAAAGATAATCCCTTTCAAATGTTGGTCGCAACTGTGTCGTAATTCGGCCAATCGTAAACACCACTTTTCAATGATCGGTGTCTCGTGAGTATCTTTAGTCATGTTGGCTTCCAATGCCTCAATCAAAGCTGGTTTATCTACAAAGCATTCAGTCTTTACATACCCCCACAAATAAAAGTTCAAAGATGTGATATCACACGATCTTGGTGGCCAATCCACTGGTCTGAGACGAAAGACAAATTGCTCACCGAAACGACGATGCAGTAAGTCCATTTTTTCGTGGGCTTTATGGTAAGTAGTGCCGTCTTGTCGAAAGTAAGTCTTGTGGAGAACACGGGCTTTAATTTCCAGTATCAAAAAGTCGTTTATCACAGCGCGATATCGTTCGCTATTTACTGCTACATTGGCGCCAGCATCGTCTTTGAAGAAATATGGGCCGATGATTCCTCTATCCCATTGGCCGCTCCAAATGGTTATTTTCAATGCATGTAATGACTGCTCTTGAATGGCCTCGGGTTACTCTTCAGCCCAAATATGGCCAGTTTGCTTATTGAGGTAGCCATTATACCCAAACTGTGCCTGGTTATGTACAACAGAAGTTGGCCACCAAAGGTTCAGCGTGGCCACCATCCAGCCTCCCTAATGGTTTGGGTGGGGGTGTCTTGTAAAGGCATTACATCTCTTCTGCGAAATAGGGCTTAGGGCTGGGGTAAAAGTGCACCAGCAGAATGTCTTAGAAAGTGTGATGAAGCATTTGAGTAGTATTCTCTTCAATGGAGAGCGTTGGATCTTCCAGCAGGATTCCGTTCCAGCCCATAAGGCGAAAATCATCCAGCAGTGACTAAAAAACAATCTTCTTGGGTTCATAGCCGCAGAAGACTGACCGTCCAGAAGTTCAGATCTGAATCCATTGGACTGCAGTTTGTGGTCAGAATTGGAGAACATGGCCTTACAGAAATTTGGAGACGCTCCAATAGTCTTTGGTTCGAACAGCGACGTCAATATCCAATATGGAAACTGTGCGTGCTGCAGTAGCTGAATGAGCTAATCAGTTCGAGGGTTGTGCAAAAGCAAATGTGACCATTTCGAATGAAAATTACATGTTTTTTAGATTAACGTAATTAAATAAAACGAACTTCATTAAAAAAGTATTACAATTTCATATCTTTAATAGACTCAACTAGTAACAGAACTTATGGCAGGTCTAAGTATGTATCGGGCGTTCTTTTAGCTGCATGAGACGTGTTATGAGAATGGCTCACTGTGTTGATATGGCAAGCCATCATGAACCGTTTAAAGTCCAAACCACGTTTACAAATTGTCGACATTTACTTTGAAAAAAAAATTTATCTGTTCGCAAAAATACATCACCCTATCACAAGATTTAAAGTTTTTGCAAACGGCGTCGTGCATCAGTCATTTTTGACACTCGGGAACTGAACAGCTGCAGTATACAAACAGATAAACAAAGTAGTCCGTAAAGGTTAAAGTAAAGATTCACCCATCACCCAAAATGATTTTGTTTTATTTAGTTAAAAAATTATTAAAAACAAAATTAAATGATTAATTTTGCGCCACCTACTATAATCAACCTTGTCTGATTTATTAATCAAACGGCTCAGTGCCGTTTTGGCTTGCGCTATGAAATAGTCTGTTAGTAACTACACTGAATTAAACATCTGCCACATGAAAAACTAGCCTGCTAACGTATCCCCTCGTCGACTCTGAATATCACGCGTTTTTGTAGGGATTACAAACGATTCTTGCGATAGTGCAGTTATTTGACTCAATTTCCTACAGGCTCTCTTACGAAAGCTTAGTTCTAACAAAAAAAAAAAGAACTTGAAGCTATTACCGCACACTTGTAGGTGTCTCCCCTGCTGGAAAAACTTGAATTAGTGAAATGGATTTTTGTTTCGGAACTAATAGGAATGTTGTTCGTGTTGCGAGTAGCGATGCCAGACATTGGAGTTAGTAACTGCCAAAGCTAAGAAATAAAGTATACAATCGCTTTTCTCGCACATTACGAACGATACGTCGGATATTGACTTGGTCGCTTTCTGAAACGAATTAATAGTTCGGTGAACCGGAAGATATTGCTTCTTTCTGATTATTTTGTATATAAGTACAAAAATAAATTAATTGTATCTCGAGAGTTTCGAAGCTAGGGCGCCCTGAATAGTTGAGACGATGCTCCACTCCCACGACTTGACCGACAGCGACGGCAGCGAGAGTTAGGTCACAGTTTTGCTTCTCATTTATACATAAATGTGTGGTAGATGCAGAGCCCTTTAGGCGCATATTTGACTGAGAATTAATTATCTATTTTTATCTAGAGGGTAACTACGAAAGGGAAAGATAATTACAAGTAGTATTATTTAGGTAGTTTCTGATTATTTTGGTTATCCAAAACTTAACCGTGTCAAATATTATTAAATACATTTTTTCACGTGCACATCTAGTTTTTATACAAGTGAGTTCAGACAATTGTACGCAAAGCAGATTCTACCGATCTGCCTTTACAGTAAGCATGTTGAGCGTACGATAAACGGCCCCGAGGAATTTCACTCCTTATATGCAGATCAATCAACCTCTCCAGGGTTTTCAGCACGAACAATCAGTCTGGTCTGAAATCCTTAGCGGATGCGTGTGAGATCTTACCTGCCTTGGATATGAAAGTAACTCTCACAGTCCTCCAAGATCTGGGTATGTAGCCCCTATCTATGCAGCTCGCGTAGATAGGGAGAAGCCACTCACAATGATACTGGTTTCAACGCGAAACGTCATGGAGGTGGGCATCAAAATACTGCAACTTCACGTGAAATGGTTTAAAAAAGCGAAGAAGCGACTTGAGCGAAATTCCTGACAAAGTGCCAATCAAATGGCGAAACAACTGAAAATATCTGACCGTAGCATCCGCCGCATACTGAAAAATGATCTCAAAGTCAAGCCTTACAAGATCCAAGAGGCGAATGATCTCACACCAAAGAAGCAGCAAATCAGACTTGAGAGAGCGAAGGAGGTGCTTCGCTTGAACAAAAGTGGTCAATTTCTGAACATTGTGTTTTCTGGCGAGACAATTTTTGAAATTGAACAATTCGGAAACTTCCAAAACTATAGGGTCGATTTGATCGACCGTAATTACGAGAATTTGAGTCATCGATTGGCCACCAGCCACCAGGAGGCAGCAGCCGGCACAGGTAATTGTTTGGGACGTGTAATCGCAGATGGGCGCGCTCCAATCATTTTATTTTATTTATTTATTTTGTCTTTGAATGAATACATTCTTATAGAGTAAGTTATGCTAATATACAATAGCTTAGTAGTTACTAAAAAAAAACGATTTAGGATGGTTAACTATCATTTTTAAATCTGCACATGCCCTAGGAATCGGAGCATTCACCCCGTAGTTGGTTCTCGAAAAGCCAATTTTAAGGGTTTCGTACTGTCGGAGCCTCATATTGGGAATATTAAATTGAATTTTACTTAAAAGGGAAGGACAATCAATAGAGCAAGAAATGATACGAATAATAATTAAGCATAATAGGATAGATCGTCTGCTATCAAGGGGTTTTAAGTCAATACGCATTTTGCAATTAAGGCAAACGAGCATAGTAAATTAATTCGTAATTTTATTATTATTTTCACATATTTTTTACTTTGATTTGGATAAAAGAAATTTCCCAAACTAAATTTATTGCCCTTTTAAATGAATACACTTCGTGTGCCGGAGCCTGTATTTGACCAACAGAATCCTTTAAGTCTTAAGTGACATAGCCTTATACAAAATTTCAATGCAATGTGAGGTTTGAAGGTACAATTCTGTTGCCGAATTTAGATCTCCTTCAATGTATTCCCTTTCGCCAACAGTATTTCGCTGTTAAACCACCAGGACCAACTTGGACTAGCCGTTTTGTGCATTCTATTGAGCCCGTCGTCTTATGCTTTTTTTTTGTCCAAGTGCCCAATATTGCCCTAAAATATTTTAAATTTTTTTCCGAAATCTAATTCTCACATACTCGTAACCATCATTTTCGGAGTGGGCTTGAATTTTTTTACACACTTCAAGTAGCACTTACGTGCCGTTTAGATACCATAATGTGGATCATTAGCTGTGCAAAGAAAAATTTTTGGGAAGACAAAACCTTCTACAGCCATCCAGTGCTGTCGATGTAGTCGAGGAGAGAAAAGGGATCTAGGCTAGAAAATTTCTTCAAGCCATCCCCAAAGGGCATGCTAAGGAATCTCAAGCGCCTAGCCGCCAGAGCCGGACATATGCAGAGAAAGTGTTCAACAGAATCCCATCACCTTAAGCGTTCTATTTCCATCGTATTTGGGGCCATAGTGTTTTCGAAATAGCACACGATGAGACAGACCTCCATCTGTCTTGCGCTTTTTTTAGAAAGGGGGCCAATGTCTGAGAGGAGGACATTTGAAACCGGTTCTATCGACCCCTTCCTGGCAAGCTCATCGGCAATTTCATTTTTTGTACCCAGGAATCCACATAAGGGAGATGTCTCCTGCTCGATCGAGATGTTTGAGTTCCTCCTTACAGGAGTTCACCAGAGGAGAGCTGCAATACGGCAACGACAGTGCCTTGATCGCAGCTTGGCTATCGGAAAAAATATGAATGTCTCCCTCCCAACAGCGATCCCGAAGCATTTTGCATGCTTGCAGGATCGCGAAGACCTCTGCTTAAAAAACGCTGTTCGTTTCCGGCAGACTCTCCCCTCCTTCCAGTCTTGCCTGCTCGGAAAGATAGCCCTAGCACAACCCTCAAATCCCAGTTTGCAAATGTAAAGATTAGTGCGAAGAACAGAAAAGGCAGGAGAGATCTGCTTCAAGATGCTACTATGTCCTACAGGAAATTGTCTCCAGAGGTCAATCTCCTGCAACCTAATAGCGCTCTGAGCAGCAATGAATTTAACCTGCAAGTCCACAGGAAGTAAGTGCAGAATAACGTTGAGCGCAGCAGTGGGACATGTTCTACAAGCACCAGTGATATCCACATATGCAGTTTTCTGCACTCTCTCTATGTAGTTTAGTGGTGTTGTAGCCCTTCTGAAGAGCTACCCGCCAAACAAGGCAACCATATGTTAAAATTGGCAGGCAGAACCACTAAGTTGTATGTACATCGAAAGTTCAACACGTGGCTTGCGGAACATAGATTTACAGGCGTAGAAGGCTATACTGGCCTTCTTAACTTTTTGCATGCATGCAGAGTAATTAAAAAACACACGCAGTGGTACTAGCTTCAAACTTTGAAAAATGATACAGCGGGGCACAATTGAGGCTTCTTATGGCATCCCCCTATAATATTCACACGTTGCTTATCTGAATAAACGAGAACATGAAACTAGTCACCGCTCTAAATCCACTAGAAGCACATCAGTTTGGTGCTATTCAATTTCTCTGCAGGGTATGTACCCGCACACACACACACGCGCAACCCTGAGTGCATCCAAGGTTGTCGTTGTTGGTATTGGTGAGTGATAATAGTACCTAATTACAGTTCTGGACGTACCTCTTTTTCTGTTGCTAATCGTAATTATGTGTTTAAATTCTCTAATATCTCAAACTACTCAAAGTGAATGTGTGGTGCACACCGAGAAATATACACACACACACCCACACACAATGCATACAATACATATGCAATAAAATGCATTTTTACTAGCATTTAGTTACGTTGAAGACCATTTCTAGCAAATAAAAATAATTATAGGTCGGGCATGAGCATGGCTGAAAGCTCGTTACACCGCCTCTTTGTGTACTCGTATTTCCTTGGTGATGCTTGCCTATAAGTAATTCTAAATATTTTTATTATTTTATTATTATTTAATCTCACTTTCAGACATGGGCCGTAATGTTTGCTTAACGTTTCTAGATAATAGAATATTAACTCTCTCATTATTATCGCTTAAAAAGTGTTCTTAGTTTGTTTAAAAAACAAACAGCAAATGTGAATGCGAATAATGACTACCTGCTGTCGTCTGTGTGCCGATTACACTGCGCTACACAGCAGCACAGAGATGTATTGACAACTTTTCAAGGTTTATTTGTTTTTAGTTAAATTTTAATAATATCTATATATTTAAAAATGAAATGATGTTCGTTTGTACGCATTTTTTTGGGCCGATACGAGGCCAATTTTATTCGTTCTTTTTTCGTATGTATTATAGGGATCCACTAGGGGAAGGTTTTTAGCAAAAAAAAAAATTCTTTTAAATATTTTCTTCATATTCATTCATTTTATGTGTACAACTTTTTTTGAATTTTTCGTTATTGTATACAGAAATTTCAAATGATTCGAATGAAATTTTTTTTTTTATTTCTTCCATAAAATATTACACCTGTCGTTAGACAATAAGTAATTTGATTTACAAAAAGATGGAATGAGAGTGATATTGAAGGGCCAATGCCCCCAAGCCCATTTAGAAGAAATATATACATATTATTTAAAAACAAGTGGTTAACAAACAATGGCATATACGATTAGTTGACAATTGATTACAAGGATTTGCAAGATCTGTTGGTGTTTGACGGTTAAGCCGACTTTGGGTAGATTTTTCTTTATTTGGTAGTCTTCTCATCATAGGATTTGTATGCGTTAATAGTCTATTTATGTGTCTTCTGCTAGCGCTTTGTATTGTTTCATCAATAGTATCGATGGCAAGGTCGCGATGAATATCTGCGTTAGGTATGTACCAAGGTGCATTAGTTAAGGTCCTAAGTATTTATGAAAATAATGTTTCAACTCAATTGAGCAATGCTTTCTTTGACCAATTCTATATGGAAATGAATGCGTTTGCCATCGTTTGCGTTTTCGGCTATGAACAAATGTTGGAATCGAATGAAAAAGGAAAGAAACGCGAAATGATAAAAAAAATTCTTGGAAAATTCAAAATGAATGGTGCTTCATTGGAAACATTCAAAGGTAATAAGAACATACACAAGATAAAGTTAGAATTCGAATTTTTAGATTTATTTTGTTTATTTCTCATTTTTTCAGAAGTACACCACACAACAACTCATTCCAACTCTGATTTTGAAATCCTATTGGAATTGGTGATCGATAATTTTGTCACTATAATGGTCAATGGAAATTTGCGTATATCAGACCCTGCATATTATTTACCATATCAACTTTTTATGGAACATATGGACCAAATGAACACAAAAAAATAATTTAGTTTTGTTTTGATTTTTTGCAACATTTTGGTTTTCAGTTAATACAATAAAAACAATACTGTTTTTTCGTGAACACAAAATTCTAAATTTATTACGTTGTTTGTTTAGAATTTTTTTAGAAAAAAAGTAAATTTTTTGGTTTTGAGGAAATTTGTTTATTGTTGCTATTTGTGAAAGCGTAGATATTTGTAAGTATTTGACTATAATCCTAAAAGTTAATGGAATACCACTATGACACATAGAAAACATTTTTTCAAAGGGGTGTTTTTCGAAAATTATATAATAAAAAAAAATTGTTTTCAAAAATTTTGAACAATTAAAGTAAAATAAAAAAATTTCGAAAGCATGAAATTTTTTCAAAACCAAATTTTCCTCAAAAAGATAAAAGAAATTTCTTCGAAGAGGTGTTTTTCTAAAATTACAAAAAAAAAAATTTCAAAAATTTTAAACAAATAAAATAAAATAAAACTTTTTCAAGGGTATGAAATTTTTTCAAAACAAAATTTTCTGAAAACCAAACAAAATTAAAAAAAAATGGTGTTTTCAAAGCATTTCATATTCCACTATTAATAGAGAATACATTTTTTCGAGGGGGTGTTTTTCAAAGCGGAAAAAAATCTTTTTTAACAAATCACTTTAAACTTTTACAAAAGTATGAAATTTTTTCAAGAACAAAATTTTCTCAAAAACGTTAAATTAAAAAAAAATAGTTTTTTCAAAATATTTAATTTTCAGCAATTAACTGAGAAGAAATTTGTTAGAGCGAAGTGTTTTTCAAAACTTCAAAAAACACTTTTTAACCAAAAAAAATAAACCTTTTTTCAAAAACAACAGGAATGATAACATTGCCTAACAATTTCTGCACTTTTGCACAGTCTAAAGAGGCATTGATACAGAGTGTATTTCCAAACATAGTTCAACATTACAAAAACCATGATTGACTCAGCGAAAGATCAAATACCTGGTGACATAGTTGCGTATAAGTCAATGGACACTATTACTGATCAAGATGAGGTCGTAAATTATCCAACTGAATTCTTAAACTCACTCGATTTGCCAGGCTTACCACCTCATAATTTACGATTAAAAATTGGAGCACCGATTATTATGCTGCGCAATAGTAATGTGCCCCGACTTTGCAACGCTACCAGACTCGCTGTGAAGAAGCTAATGGGTAACGTTATCGAAGCAACAATTTTGAAAGGGAAGTACAAAGGAGAAGACATTTTGATACCCTGAATTCCACTGATTCCGGCAGATTTACCATTCGATTTCAAACGTTTGCAGTTCCCTATTCGCCTTGCCTTCGCTATGAGTATTAATAAGGCGCAAGGACAGTCTCTACAAATGTGCGGTATTAATTTAGAATACCCAATTTTTTCTCATGGACAATTGTATGTAGCTTGCTCACGAGTTGGCAAACCATCGTCATTATTCACGCGAAAGATGAAAAAACCAAAAACGTTGTCTACCAAAAAGTGTTACAATAAAGTTCGAATGAAATTGTATCAAAGAACCGATTTCCACGGTTTTGCATGCGTTGGAAAGTTTTCGGGCTCTGTGAGGTGAAACCATCAAATCAATCACGCGTATTGTACAAATTTTTATTCAACTTCAACAGCAGGCATTTGTCCGTAAAGTGGTAATTTGAACTGTGTAAATTATGTGGATCGTGCATTTGAGGTTAAACTCACCAGTCTGTCCATAGTCCAAAATGCCGAGAGAACGAGGTGCGAACATCGGCCGCCGCACAAGGCATGCAAGCCAGCAACAAGTGTATTCACAGAACTTACCATAAGCGAAGAAAGATAAAATATAATAAGAGAAAATGCCCGATTGAAACAACGCGTGAGCACACGAAGATCATTGGCATCATCCCACTGCGAACTACAGTGATGATGACAATTTACATATTGGACCAATGGCGACTGTATGCCGATATTGCAATGCGTTAAAGTTCAAGAAAGGGCTGAATTGTGCTGCGCAAGTGAAAAAGTCAAACTGGATCCATTACTTACACCACCACAACCACTGAAACCATTGTTCGATGGAACTGATCCCCATTCCAACCATTTTCTTTAACGCATCATTGAATACAATATATACAAATAAAAGATACAACACAAACAACCAATCACACACACCAATCCGCCGTATCCTCTCAGGATATTAAGGAGTTACTTCTCTGATAGAGAACTGATGTATGAGAGTAGTGTTGGAACAAAAAGGTACAAAGTTACTGCTGGCGTGCCGCAGGTTTCGGTCCTAGGTCCTGTACTCTGGAATATCATGTACGACAAAGTCCTTCGCTTACCAGTATCCAGAGAGTTAAGAATAATAGGCTTTGCGGATGATATAGCTATAGTGACAGTAGCTAAGCACATACAGGAAATGGAACAGATTACAAATGAAGGGATAAAACAAGTGAAAGATTGGCTCGAACAGGCGGTACTCAAATTGGCAGAGCAAAAAACGGAGACGGTTCTGATAAGAAGTCGGAAAAAAGTCGAGCATATGAGAATGAGAATGGGAGAGCAAATTGTTCACCCACAACCGGCTCTGAAATATCTAGGAGTTATGATAGATTGTAGGTTAAATTTTAAGGCCCATATTGACTACGCGGTAGAGAAAACCGCTAATATACAAATGGCACTCTCAAGGATCCTACCTAACATATGTGGTCCTAAGTCAACTAGAAGGAATTTGCTTGCAAATGTGGCCACTTCAGCCCTCCTGTATGCAGCCCCAGTTTGGGCAAATGCGGCGGAACTGAAGGACAACAAAAGGAAGCTATTGTCTGTATATAGGCTAAGTGCCCTAAGAGCATGTTGCGGCTACAGAACAATATCGGATGACGCGGCGTTTGTCATAGCTGGTATGATACCAGCGGATATTCTCGCGAGTGAAATGAAGCGAGTCTATGACAGATGTGCAGCGGATGCCGAAATAAATAAAAAAGCGGTGAGAGAAGAAGAGCGGCTTGTGTCACTAACAAGGTGGCAAGACCGATGGAATACCTCCAGTAAAGAGCGATGGACCTATAAACTGATTCCCGATTTGCGACCATGGCTAAATCAGAGTTTTGGAGATACAACCTACCATGTGACACAGTTCCTTTCTGGACATGGAGGTTTTAGGAAATATCTGCATAGGTTCGGGCATGATGACAGTCCCTACTGCCCTGTGTGCATCAATGTAGAAGAAGACGTGGAACATGCCAGTTTCCACTGCCCACGCTTTAGAACAGGAAGAATAATTCCAAATGCAACTGACGTAGTCGAGTTCATGTTGCAATCGGAAGAAAAGTGGGAGGAGGTAGCTGCATACGCTACTAGAATTCAAAAAGAACTCAGATACATTGAGCAAATGAGACGCATTAACCGATAGACATTGACGAAGCTATATAGCGAACCAGACCTGCGAAGAAATACACTGAAGCAGTTCCGCAGGGAGAGTGTTGGAGGAGACGGAGTTCAAGGGTTTAGTACGTATGTGTACTGTTTTGCAAGTCCAGACAGTATGAGAATTACTGACTGTGCGTGGTCCCGAATGAGGTACACTAGGCCGGGTCGATTTGTGGGGAGGCAAAAAAAATCGCCCATTGCTCTATGAAAATCATATTCTAAGGATCAAAATAAGAAACTTTGCCGAAGGAATCATACCTCTAAACCGAATTCTGATGTGCCCCAATTTGGGTCGAACTTTTTAGTTTCTTTTCTGATGTAAAGGCCAAAAATGGTGATATTTTGAAATGATTGTATGGGGAACCCCCCAGGGGAGTTCCAGGGGGTGTGCCACTGGCATGGGTGGATCGGCCGTCCAAAGTTAGTGGGGGTCGGTCATATTTTTGGACTCGATTGGAGCACTCTAAATGGGTCAAAGTGGGATTTTTCGTTCGACCCAAATTGGGGGAAATCAGAACTCATTTTAGAGGTATGGTTCCTTCGGCAAAGTTTCTTATTTTGATCCTTAGAATACGATTTGCACAGAGCAATGATCGATTTTTAAATCGACCCACCCTAAGGTGCACCCTTAGCGATCAGTATGAATCGTGCATGCCGTCTATACTGACAGTATCTATGTAAGATTCCCCCTTCGGATAAAAAAGAACAAAAAAAACAAAAAAAGACACACCATATTCTTCAAAAATAAATAAATTAATTATTCTATCTTAATTGTTTGCCATCACAGATACAAGGACAAATATATCATTTGCATGGTTCAATGGTGCCAACTCCAGATGAACGGCATCAATTTCTGCAAATATATTTCATTTCGTGGATGGTGGATCAGCTGAATGTGCGGTGCAATATACAGGGAACACAACAGTTAAAGAGACGAATTATTGAACAGTTCCAAGCACTTCTTCCCGCTAATAACGCTGTGGTTCATATGTTCAAAACAGCATTGGAACGAATGCCAAAAAAATTTAGAAAATCATTGTTTTTCACATGGGCAGCTAGCTATACGTTGCATGCTCTCGAGTTGGGAAACCATCCGCTCTGTTTGTGTTAACGTCACAAAAAATGTGCTTTACCAAAGAGCACTTCAATGGAACGGATAATTTGCGGACACGTACAACGCTTCGATTCAGTATTTACTTTGGATTCACTTTCATTTTTTACTTAGAGAAGTACAACTAAATTACACTTCCTTTTTGTAATCGAAATGAATTCATGACTGTTGTGAACTGAAATAAAAACTTTCCTTTTCAAATATAAAACAAAAAAAAAATAATTTTTCTTCATGTTTTAATCTCCAAACGAAATGTTACAGAAAACGAAGCCATCTGGTGGCGAAACGGAGTGCGCGGGATTGCTAGTTTTTTAATGGGCAAAAAGTAAGGTGAATTTATTTGTCAAACTTCGCGGGATTAAAATTTCGCTCTAGTTATTTTTTTCATGAGTTGGCAGCACTGTTAATAACATCTGGGCCAACTTTCATGTAAATGTCATTATCACTAATATATTTACGCTTGTGTTTACCAAACGACCAAGAGTGCATTTTTCGATTTTTACAATGTCTGATTTGATTGAGCAGAGAAGTACCATCAAATTTTGTTTGCGGAATAAAATTTCGGCTGCGGAAACATTTAGCATGCTGCAGAAGGCATTTGGTGATTCGACCATGTCGCAGAAAAATGTTTATAAGTGGTACAAAGACTTCAAAGAGGGTCGAGAACGTGTTGATGACTTGGAGCGCTCCGGACCACCATCGACGTCAACAGATGACCAACACGTCAATAAAGTGAAGGAGTTAGTGCTCAAAAATCGTCGATTGACTGTTAAAGACTTTACTGATATGATCGGAATATCAGAAGGATCTGTGAAAACTATTTTGAAAGACCATTTGGGCCTACGAAAAGTCAAATCTCGTTTGGCAGCGAAAACTCTCAATTTCTTGGATAAAAGTCGTCGCGTTGATGTGTGTGAAACAATGCTTTCAGACTATCAGGACAAGCTGAAATGCATCATTATGGGAGATGAGACTTGGATTTATGCTTACGATCCTGAAACAACCACCCAATCAAGCGAATATCGTGCTAAAGGCGAGGCCAGACCGAAAAGAGCACCTCAAAGTCGTTCAAAAATAAAGGTCATGATGACAGTTTTTTTCGGTTTTCGTGGTGTGGTGCACTATGAATTCCTTCCACCTGGCCAAACTGTTAATAAGGAATATTATTTGAGCGTTATGCGTCGTTTATGTGGAGCAATTCGTCTAAGAAGACCAGAATTATGGGCCAACAACTCTTGGTTTTTGCATCACGATAATGCACCGTCTCACACTGCACTCGTTCTTCGCGACCATTTCGCCAAAAATTCCACGCATATCGTTACGCACCCACCGTATTCGCCTGATTTGGCTCCGTGTGACTTCTGGCTATTCCTAAAACTCAAGAGACCACTCCGGACTATTTGGCATGTTTCGGGGATTGGAAAAATCGTTGGCATAAGTTTATTTCATCGAGAGAGGATTATTTTGAAGGGGATGAAATTGATTTACAAGAATAAATAAAGATTTTTTATTGTACAACCAAATTCACCTTACTTTTTCCCACAGTAGTAAATATCTTTCATCAAATCAAAATTTCAAACCTTGTGCAAATTTCAAATAAAACTTCAATCAAATTTTCACAAAGTGTTATATATCTTTAAAGGAATTTTGAAAAATCTTTCAAGTGTACAGTTTCATAACCTATTAAATTTAGCTGCAACAAAGTGTAAGTCTCCAGTGGCTCCGAAATCACGTTGATTTTTGACAATTTTTCTTTGCACGTCGACTTGTGCATTTCCTCGAAATAGTGAAAGCTCAAGATTTTTTTTTTCATATGGAAAAAAGCACCAAACAGCGTCAGCAAAAACCCATCGCGAGAAAAATTCGGAAGGTGTGGCCAACCACAGATCGTTAACCGTCTCTCAGCGAATTTGAGGGAATAAGCTGATTTGCTTACGTCACTTGAAATGTGTGTTTCTGCGTTGCCGTTTGAACAACAACTGATTGGAAGAGCGTAAGCATATGTGAAAAATGAGGTGGAAGAATTCTGCTGCCGAATTCTCAATGACATGGGAGCATATGTTAATATCACAGTTTTATTTCGGATGGTTAGTCCTCATAATCTATCATCCTCTCAAAAAATCAACACTTTGACCATAGTAATTCTGATCTACAGGGTGAACGATATGAACTTCACACTGCTCGTATCTGCAAAACAGCTCATGACATCAACGTCAAAATTGTTCTAATGACAGTTCAATATATTGTTTATAAACCATCAGAAGCATTTGCGACTCAGTTTTGTTAAATTTTTTTTTTTCTGTGATGGAACTCAAACGTAATAGTGTGATTGCGTTATATTTGGCTGGAAAATCACAACCAGCCATTGTTAGTGAGTTTGAATGTTTGTGTATCGCACTATAAAACGTTACAATGATACTGGTAGCATTGCAAAGCGCTATGGACGTGGACCAAAAAAAAACCGCAACAACGCCAGAAATGGTACGGAAAGTGGAGGTTCGACTTGAACGAAATCCACGTCGAAGTGGAAGAAAAATGGCCAAAGAACTGAAAATATCGCAAGACAGCATTCGACGCATATTGAAAAATGAGATCAAGGTCAAGACTTACAAGTTCCAAAAAGCACACGATCTTTCACCCCAGCAAAAAAAAGTTCGGTGCGAAAGAGCGAAGGAGTTGTTGCGCTTGCATGAACTTGGCGAATTTTCTAAAATTGTGTTTTCTTATGAAAAAAAAAAATCCCAATTGACCAGTTCATAAACACTCAAAACGATCGAGTTTACTTGACCGAACGCTCATACGAGAATTTGAGCCTACTTATGGCCACTCGCAGCAATTTCCCATCGCAAGTAATGGTTTGGTCCGCAGTGACCGCTGATGGACGCTCTCCAATCGTTTTTATAGAGCCTGGTGTCAAAGTGAATGTGACTTATTATCGGGAAAATGTTTTAGAAGCTGCTTTAGAGCCGTGGGCACGCAAACATTTTGGTCGTAGACCATGGACGTTCCAACAGGACTCGGCACCGTCTCATAAAGCTCGTGTGAACCAAGAATGGTTAAAAAATCATGTTCCACACTTCATTCCGTCCACACAATGGCTTTCGAATTCGCCAGACGCAAATCTGATGGACTATTCCATCTGGTCCATTTTGGAGAACAAGGTGAGAACTAAAAAATATGCCAGTATGGATGCGCTGAAAAAAGCGATTATAAGATAATGGGACAAAATACCTCAAGATCACATTAGTGCAGCATGCAACTTATTTTTTGACCGTTTGAAAGTTATAGCCAAGGCAAAAGGTGGTCATATCGAGCTAAAGTGAATTTATGTTAAAATTGTAATCATTTTTGAACAATTTTGTCTTTGAATCAATACAAACTAATTTCACACAAAAAAGTTATGGTGTTTAGAATAGGTAATAATTCATATCGTTCACCCTGTATAAGCGTATTTTCATTAAGTATCATACATACTATGGTGCTCGTGCCAATGAGCGTATTATTGATTGTAGATTGGAACTTCTGCATTATATAAACGTTGGTGGCATAAGTCTTACTCCACAGCTGAATAGCATACACCAAAATGTCTTAATAATTGTATTTTTTGTTTTGTTTGTGTTAAGGAACCAATTTAACCCTTAACTGGTATCGTGGGGGCCGCGCAGACCCCACGCATTTTATTTTTTTGAATTTCTTAAAAACTACGCATAGTACGCGGCTGCCATTTTGAGTAATCTCATTACGTCGCGACACGCGGCGGGTGTCGGACGTTCGGCGCTGAAGCTTTTACCAGAGCGGAGCTACGTACGTTGCGGGGGCCGTGCGGACCCCACTATACCAGTTCCGTAAGTTTTTAGTAAATATTTTATTTAACTTATTTGTTTGTTTTACAGTTATTTTGCTAAGATGGCGAGACCTTTGAGTAATAGGACTATAGAAGAAATACTGAACGAGGATTCTGACTCCGAATCAGTACTCGGTGGCCATCTAGAAGAACAAATCAGTGACAATGATGGAATTAGCGATTGTGAGGAGCCACCAACACAAGACTCAGATAGCAGTGAGGATCTGGGTCCAGAAATTGAAGCATGTTCTTCAAAGAGTGAAGATGAACCTGTTGCAGGACCGATTCAGAGGAGTTACTATGGAAAAAATAAATACAAATGGTCTAAAAATCCACCAGCAGCTTCGCGAACTCGTCAACATAACATCGTTAGACAAAGACCTGGATTGATTGGTCCAGCAGCGTCAAAAAATGAGATGACTACCAAAGAATTATTTGAACTACTTATAGATGGTAATATTATACAAATTATAACTAACTATACAAACGAAAAGATTACAGAGAGTTCAGAAAGGTATTCCACAGTGGCGTTTTGAACAAATCATGTTTCTGAAACGGAGATGAAAGCTTTTATAGGTCTTATGTTACTGGCCGGAGTATTCAAATCTGGACATGAAGATGTAGAATCTTTGTGGGCCACAGACGGAACTGGTCGCGAAATTTTTAGAACAACCATGGCATTGAAAAGATTTTTGTTCATTTTGGCAAATCTACGGTTTGATGATATTGCATCAAGGGAGGAACGAAAGACTGTAAATCGGTCGGCATTGATTTCTGAAGTGTTTGACAGATTTATAGAAAATTGTCAGAAGAATTACAGTTGTTCGGAATATATAACCATTGACAAAATGTTATGTCCATTTCGAGGCCGATGTTTGTTCCTGGTTTACATGAAATCAAAGCCAGCTAAATATGACATCAAAATATTATGCCTATGTGATGCTAAGACTCACTATTTATATAATGCTTTCATATATACTGGGAAACAGCATGATCGTACCAGGTGTCAACAATCCATACCTACACAATCCGTACTACAGTTAGCTACTCCAATTTTGGATCAAACAGAAATATAACAGCAGATAATTGGTTTTCTTCAGTGGAGCTGGTGGATACATTGCTGGAAAAGAATTTGACTTATGTTGGGACATTGAGAAAAAATAAACGTGAAATCCCCTCCCAATTTCAACCAAATAAACAACGTCAACCTGGAACAACTATCTGTGGATTTACGGCGAGCAAAACACTAGCTTCTTTTGTACCGAAAAAGAATCAGAGTGTAATAATGATTTCTTCAATGCACCACGACCAAACTGTCAATGAAAGATCTGGGAAACCTGAAATAATAGAGTTTTACAATTCCACAAAAGGTGGAGTTGATGCTTTAGACCAAAAGTGCGCTAATTACTCTGTAGCTCGCAGAATACGACCAAGTGTAGCGTTTGCTGGAATGCTAAATATTGCTTGTGCGAACGGATATGTGTTATGGAAAAGTTCAAATACTGAAAAAAAAATGAAAAGGAAGAACTACATAAAATCAGCTGGGATGGAATTAATAAAAGAGCATGTCATAAATCGGAAAGCTGAGTATTCAATGTACCCACGAGAACTGCGAGAAAAGATTGATCGTTTAGTAGCATCTTATAATATAACTGCAACATCTGTGATTAATTCCACGCCTGAAGTTGCCACCTCGAGCCGAAATGATCTAAAAAGAGGGCGCTGTTACTTATGTGATAGAAAAAAACACGGGAAATTTGTTACAAAATGCAATAATTGCAAGCATTTCATTTGCAAATTGCACAGTAGCACAAAAGTACTGTGTGATAGTTGTCAAGACTGAAATTAGTCCACTTATAATGTTCCTAAACACTTCGGTTTATAATTTTGTGTTGATTTTTTTCTAATATGTTGATTTTATAAGAAATAAGAAAACATACATATGTTAGCTAAAGACTTTCGAAATAATAGTTTTTTTTATTTTTATAGTGGTAAGAAAAAAATACTAAAAAATTGTCCAAATTTTGTGATCTCTTGTAGTAAATAAGTTAAAAGAAGTATATGAATAAAAACTTATTAATTTCATAAAACAAGCTTGTTATTTGTCCTATCAAAATAATTCTTGAAAAAAATTGTAGACATTTGTATCCTAGAATCTGATTGTAATAGGCGGCCGCGCGGCCCCCACGATACTAGTTTCGTTAGTCAAATTTACGATACCAGTTAAGGGTTAAGTTAGCTGGCTTTAGCTTGTTTCAGCATATTTTCCCTACTAAGGCTCTTCGCCAAGTAAGTACCCTGTCCAAATGTATACCCAAGTGACTTACGTTTATGGTATAACCTTTCATTTCTTTATAATAAAGGGTATTCTTCAGTCAAATTTCTATGCAAGTTTGTGGTCATAACGCAAAGGTAACAGGTTTACACTTCTGAT
Organism: Anastrepha obliqua; assembly: GCF_027943255.1. Taxonomy (NCBI): domain Eukaryota; kingdom Metazoa; phylum Arthropoda; class Insecta; order Diptera; family Tephritidae; genus Anastrepha; species Anastrepha obliqua. Next base: position 14,476,536 of record NC_072894.1, read on the forward strand.
TATTCACTTTTATTCTTCAATCTGTCAAGGTGCACGTGTTGCTCAAGCATTCTTAAAGGTTTTTTGGGACACTTATCATGGACTAAGCATCATCCGCAAACGTGGATATCAACATTTTTCTGCTAGTTGGGTTGTTTAGTTGGAAGAGTAGTTATTATTGGAGACTATTCAGAAATAAATTGGAGTATTTTCACAACAAATCGCCTGTTAGACAGATAAACACCACTATTTCATGAAGTTTTCGTGGTGTTAGTTTTTGATTTCATGCTTCATGTAACTCTGCCAAATGCTTCAAAAGTATCAAGAATATTTGCAGAGCAGTGCTCTTTCTTTCACCGATTTTTTCTGATTTCATTGGTGAGTCGATTAACTTGCTCTATTATTATTATTATTAGAAGGCCATTACGCACTGTGACCAGAGCTGATCTATTTGTGAAAGGCCTATTTTTGTGACCCTAGAGTTTTAGGCTTTTTAAAAATTTTAGCACAATTTTGGGTTTGTTGTTTCAAAGATTGCATGGAGATACTACGATACCACCAAGGTGATGAAGTCTCTGTCTGCCCAACGTAGGACTTTCACAAAGCACATGTTCTGAGCTTTCTATGTCCATTTCGCAAAAGCGGCAGACATTGGTCTCAGATAGACCAATAATATTTAGATGATATCTCAGGCTACAGGTCACAGTAAGATATCCTGTTAAAAGACGCAGATCTACTCTGCTTAGTGAGAGTAGCTTGTCAGATATTCCTTTGTTGGGACTTAGGAATAGTTTGGCTTGACGCTGACCGGCACAGTTTAGCCAGTGTGCAGCAAGTTTTCTTTCTTCCCATTTCCTAAGGAATTCATTAATGTGGCCTTTTGTGAGTCCACAGAAAGGCTCAGGGCCAGTAAGTTGCATATTTGCTCCTCGTTTTGCAAGGTCGTCAGTCATTTCATTTCCCTCATGTCCTTCATATCCCGGAATCCAGCCTAGTGTAACTATGTATGATGAGGTTTCCTAACGTGATGAGAAGGTTTAGGCAATCATTTACCAATTAAGAGGGGATAGTTGTTGATATAAAGGCTTTTAGAGCCGCTTGGCTATCTGAAAGTATGTAGACGTGAGAACCTCTCATTTTGCTCTATTGTTTTATTGTTGATTTATTTTAAAGGCTGGTTAAGTTTCAAGGGCCGGTATTGAGTTTGAATAAAATAGAATGCACACCTCCATCGGATGGTCCATATTTTCGATGACGCTGAGGCTTAATTGAGGTTCTATGCCGTTAAAGTACCGAATTATCTCTTCCTTTAGCTCTTAAATTGTTGCTGGCTTATCGACGTACACCTTTTCTTTCAAATAACCTCAAAGAAAGAAGTCCAATGGTGTCAAGTCACTTAATCTTGACGGCCAATTGACATCGCCGCGACGTGAGTTTATTCGGCCATCAAATTTTTCGCGCAAAAGATCCATTGTTTCGTTAGCTGTGTGACAAGTGGCACCGTCCTGTTGAAACCACATATCGTCCACATCCATATCTTCCAATTCGGGCCATAAAAAGTTGGTTATCATCTCACGATAGCGAACACTATTCCCAGTAACTGCCTGACCGGCCTCATTTCGGAAAAAATACGGCCCAATGATGCCGCCGGCCTATAAGCCGCACCAAACAGTCACTCTTTGTAGATGCATTGGTTTTTCGGCAATCACTCTTGTATTATCATTCGCCCAAATACGGCAATTCTGCTTATTGACTAATCCACGGAGGTGAAAATGTGCCTCATCACTGAAGATGATTTTCTTCGAAAATTGGTCATTCACTGTTGCCATTTCCTGCCACCGCCCTGGCCATTGACGACGCTTGAAATGGTCAAGAGGCTTTAGTTCTTGAGTCAGTTGCAACTTGTAAGAGTGTAAATGCAAGTCTTTATGTTGTGTAAATGTATGTGTAAATGCAAGTCATAATGTTCATCAACGACGAGCGTGAGAGGAGCAATTGTTGGGCACGACGACGAGTTGAGGTGGACGGCTCTTCAACTACACTATCGCGAACAGCAACAATATTTTCTGCAGTACGACACGGTAGGCAGGAAGCATCGATAGGTTGCACAAAAATGTCGACAAAAACTGCAAGCTGCGTTGTATTTGTTGATGATTATAGGTGCAAAATCCGTTGGAATTGAAATCCTACCTGCTCCTTTTCAAAAGTTATTCATATTTTTATATTTCATGTTGGGACAATTTGGAATCAATATCAAAAGTATAACCTCGTTTGAATTTGTATAATGCAAGAGAATAATAAAGAATCTTACGTAAGTTTTTAGCCGATTGTAATCGTTTCCAAGGTACACCACGTGGAGGTAACTTACTTTGTACCTTTTTTTTCTATTTTTTTATGTTTTTTTTCAGTTTTTTTGTTTTTTTTCAGATTTTTTGTTTTTTTATATTTTTTTTATTTTTTTATTTTTAGATTTTAAGATGTGTTACTATTTCTGTATATATTATTTGTAAATTTAAACATGCTGTGAAGAAAATGTAACGACAGCTTTCTTTAAGCGACTTATAAAAGATGGTTCATCTAGCAAATTTATTTTAAATCTATTCCAATATTTATTGAACTCGCTATGAACTGACTCTGAAGCCTGCTCGGACCATAAACCTAAGCCATCATTATTCAAGAATATGATTGCTTCCTCCAAATGCTCCCGGATAATATGAATTTTTAGTGTTTGAGAAATTTCAGTACTTTTTAAGGCTTCACGGAGTTCTTTTAAATTTTTGTTAAAGTCAGTAAGATCAGCTTTTTTGGCAGCAAAGCACTTTTCAACAATTTTATTCATAGCTTTAAATGCAGCAATATAAGGCTGTAAACGAAATGGTCCTGCAAGCTCGTAAATTTCAGGATCCTGCAATTTATCGGCCTCTTTAAGTAATTTTCGACATTGATTGCCTTCAAAAATATCTCCTTGATAGCTCTTATGAGATATACCTAATTTATTCGGCCACAATAACGCTCTATATTTTCCAATTTCCTCAATTTTAACTATACCGTCCCAGAAAAGATGGTTGACAAACCCTTGTAATAGGTGTAGTTCAGGAGGAATGCACTTCTGAAGTACGTACAAGTTATCATCTTCAGTAGTGCCGTATTCAATGAATAAAGGGTGATTTACTGTACTGCGACATTCTTTAGACTTTTTTTTGTCATTACCCAAGCTCTTGAATTTAAAGTAGTCATCTTTTAAATGCTTGTAGGTCTTTAAATGAAGATTTTTGTCATCACTGCTTATATATGATTTTTGTCATCACTGCTTCCTCAATCATTTTATTATAACTTTTTAATTCATTTAATGTGACGAAGCAATAAGGGCAAGGGTAGAAAGCCGTTGCAGTTTGCTGCCCATTGACCGAGATTTAAATCTCCAATAAATTTAAATGGTATCTCATTGAGTTTCGTCAATTCAACCAAAATTTTAAAATTATCATAGGTCTCTTTAATCCGAGGCACTATGCCTAATAAAAGCAATTTAAATACACTAGTCAACTTACGTTTATTTGCCATACTTCCACCAGTAGAGTAAGTTGAAACATTTTTACTTTTATCCAAGTCATTTTCTTTCAAGTCGTCTTCTGGAATTGATATTGAAAGAGAAACTTTGAAGAAATCTTGTCCTCCATCTGCCATTACTTTTATTTTTGATTGTTCAATATGTTCAATGTTTCGATTTTCAAAGACAAAGTCTACGAGTTCTGATGCAGTAGCATATACAACTGGTATCTGTTTAATACCATCTTGGGATGTTTCGAATTCGTAGAAACCTTCTTTATAAAAGTGTTCCAGGATATTAGATTTTTCATACAAATGTTGATTGTAATTCTTCGGAACTGAGTTTCTACCAGGAGAACTACGAATGAAGTTAGCCAATTTTTTCATATCATTTGTAGACGATCCAGTATTAGCTTGGAAATTGTCTAATCTTTCGGCAGAAAATCTTAATTCTTTTTCTTTTTTTTTATTAACAGTTACCCGAACCTTCGATCCCAGAGTATTTAACACGAGCTCATCTTTATCTTCGTTATCATTGTTGGATATTTTTTTTTTTCAAAATTTTAGTTATTATTTGGTTCTGCTGTTTCTCGGGTAACTTTTGTACTATATTCAAAACATTCTTACGAGCATTAGAAGTAGAAGGACCTCTGCAAGAATGTGATATGCCTTTACCTATTTGTTGAAAACAACTGTTACATAACTCAGTAGAAGTTCTCGGTTTAGTTGCCTTTGCCTCATTTTTAGAAAGTAAATCTTTTTGTTGCGAAGTATCATCAAAACACTTGTTTACGTCAATATTTGTAGAGAAATCCCTAATTTGACCTCTACCTTTTGTTTTGTTTTTTATGACTCGTAACTCGTGCTGTTAGACAGATGTAACAATTACAACCCATCGTTCTTGTTTCTTTTGATAATTTAAGATCCTCGTAATTGGGCATAGTTGGACAAGGTCTTTTGAAAATATCATTTCCATATTCATTTATAGTTAGTCGGCAAGAGCTACATAAACTTTTTGGGAATTTACTATTATAAATATTAAATTCACCATTAATGTGCTTTTTTATAACTTCAATATGTTTTTCAGATAGCAAGAAATCATGGGAAGGTTTATTTTGGAAAATAATTTTTTTCCCACAAAGAGCGCATACTTTTGTGCGATTTTCTTCATGATCGCATTTATAAAGCGGATGCTGACTATTCACCCGACTATTCAGCTGACTATTCATTATTAATTAATCTTCTCATATAAGAATTTCTAAAACTAGAAAATACATTTGCCAGAAAACACTAATATTAATAGTTTAAACTGTACTTTTTTATAGCGGGAAGCACTCGACTGCCCTCTGCCACCTAGCGGCATTTATCGTAACTATTATATATAATATAGCTACATAATATTGATATACGTAGTATATACCATGTATTGAGTATACAACACTTTTACATATCTATTTAGAAAATAACTTTTGATATTTATTCCAAATTGTCCCAACATGAAATATAAAAATATGAATAACTTTTGAAAAGGAGCAGGTAGGATTTCAATTCCAACGGATTTTGCACCTATAATCATCAACAAATACAACGCAGCTTGCAGTTTTTGTCGACATTTTTGTGCAACCTATCGATGCTTCCTGCCTACCGTGACGAGGAGCTGTACGAGCATGCACTGATGTCTCCACATCTTCTACAGACCCGGTTTGCTCAAACTTTTGCACAACTTTTCCGATTGTACGCACATTTGGACGATTAAATTGACCGAAAAAATCACGAAGTGCGCGATATGCATTTTGATTTAAACGCCCGTTTTCGTAATAAGCCTGAATAACTTTAATGCGTTGTTCGATTATGTACCTTTCTATGGTTTAAATTGAATTAGTCTGAAATTGAAAAATGTCAAATGAATAGTAGAACAAAACTTGACGTTTAGGCGTGATTCACATTCAATATCGGCCCTTAAAATTTAACCATCCTTTGTAGTAAATGGGACTCACCTTAAAAAAAAAAATTACCTGATATAAAAACAATAGCTAATCGCTTATCACATAGAAAGCGTTATTATTACTGCCATTAGCTTAGCTGAAACGCCCTTTACTTCAATTTATTTTTTTTAATTTTGCTAAGAACGACTAAAAGTCACTTTAATGTCATTAAAAACTCTGTTCAGCGAGTTAATTAGTTGAAGAAATCATATGTCATTTTTCTCTGACCTGAACTCACAAATGCAAAAGGTACCCAAACCCAATACTCAGCGCACTAATCAACTTTACCCCAAGGCATACCCACATTCACATACTTCCATTAATGAATGATAAGGCTTTGTGAGGAGCTGCAATTTTCTGGGAATCATAGCTTTCCACAGAATGATGTGAATCTACTCACGAGCGTTCGTACACACAATATTTGTGCATTCATGAAGTACACTGGCAAGATAATAATTAATAAATATAATTACAAAGTTAGAGGGGAATTACGTAAAATTTAAATTTAAACCTTACAGTGAGCTAAAGAAGATGAGTTTCCGAGAAAAAAGTATTCCTTGCATATACTCGTATATGTACTCGTGCGCCCACATACACATATGGCCATTGAAATAGCTACGCCTACGTTCTTACGGAAAATGCATGTTTTTCAAATTAATAATAACAGATATTCAATCGTATTTTGTTTTTATTACATGGATTAATATAACAAATAAATAAATATTAGTAATAATTCAAGGATCTTTTAAAACTTCAACTAGTGGCAGTAGGAACAAATAGGAAATATTGATGTGGTCATTAAAATCCGTACGAAATAGAAATAGATACGATACGAAAAGAAGTTAGAGGTTCTAGTAAAAATACAGCTTAATTTTTTTTCCTTTCACTCCTCTCGGGAGCCTAGGGCCTCGACAAGACGGAATCTGTTGGTTTCGTTAAGCTATTTTGATTTCTGGCAGGGTAGGTGATTAGCCCGCCGCTACCAGTCGTAAGTAGTGGGAATGCCCACCTGTCGTGTTGCTTACGCTTTCTTACTCTTTGAAGCGCCATCTGTGTTTCACATTTTTGTGGCAGAAGGATCGCACAGATGGTTGGGGACTTCGCTAAATTTTCGTGTGTCTGTACTATTACCGCCACTGATGAAATGTGTAACTGTGTGTTTTTCTTTGCTTTGTAAGGATGGAAAGGATAAGTTTTTGGGGTTGGGCAATGGAATTGGAGGAATTACCAGGGAAAGTAGGTAAATTTGGAAAAGTGCGGGGACCGTGCTTTGCGTGTGATTCGAACCCACAACCTCTGGGAGGGCAGGCTAGTGCACTGACGCTAGACTACTGAGGCAGCTTAAATTATCCCAGTTAAAATAATAAACGCTGTGTCCACCTAGACTGGCAATCACTTTTTGTATTCAATTTGACATGGAACTGATAATCAGGTTTCTGTGGGCGTGAAATACCATAATTCTTTGAATTTTTGCCATAAATCCTTCTTGTGAATGCTTCCTTTCCGATTCTATTCTCTATAGCTCACCAGAGGTGACGGAAAGGTCATTGAGGTTAGGTCGAGGGACAGGCTTAGCCAATCCATAACTTTAACGTTGTTTCGTAAAAACCATCCGCGTGCTAACATTGAGGAGTGTTCTGATTCAGCATCCTGCATAAAAAGCGTCCAAAGTAAATTTTAGCATCACTTCTTGAGGTATGTCCTTCTAAATAAAGGAGTTCATTGTATATGTAGATAATAAGGTGACTAGTTTCCACACTTCTCTTGGTATCATCCATTCATTATGTTGCCGCCATCGTACTTGACTGTTTTGTCTGTTTTTTTGTTTTAACCGCGGTGAGAACTCTTCTCCGTTAGGATGTCTGACATTTCACCCGGCGTCACTTCCAAATATGTAAATCTATTTTTGGTTAATCACCCCACAGTATGTTATACCGTTTTTTCATGCCCTCGACACGACTTGTGCTCTTGAGCAAAACTTTTCCTCTGGCTTCCAACAGAGGAACTTTACGAGCTATCCTGTCTGGTAGATTCATTCCATTTAATTTGTTAATCTCAGCGGTAATGACTTTTGTTGATTTCAACCCTCCGTTCAACCCCTTTTTTAAAATCTCCGGGGTTGGGGCCCGGATCTGCCATTTTTACTCCTGTTTGAGAATCCTTTTTAAAAGGTTATATCCATAAATTAGTAGAAAATTAAATTCTGGAAACTACCTGGAAGCTCAAGTCGTTAGCTATAATAAAAATATGTTAAATTCACGTCCAGAGTCGAAAAAGTCTGGCCTGATCCGGGCGCCCAACGGAGGGTTAAAGGATCCCTCTTGGCAAGAGTCACAATTAAATTATTAGTAGTGTACGTCGTTTGAAAATTTTCAACAGATCTACTTGCGTCTTTAATGTTTGTTTATTACAAAGTGATTTAAAAAATCTTTCCGAATGGAGTAATAGAAGAAAGTTCTCGCTTAATATCAGTAAGTGTTTCCACATAATATTCACAAAAGTTCTAAATCTGTTGGGCTCCACTTGTGTAAACCATTTTTAGTACTCACTTTTCAAGGTAGGTAGGTATGTAGGTAAGATGGCAAGAGTACCCCAGGTACACTTCAAGTAGCACTTATGTGCCGTTTTGATACAATAATGTGGACCATTACCTGTGCAAAGAAAACATTTTTGGGAAGAGAAAACCTTCTACAGCCATCCAGTGCTGTTGATGTAGCGGAGGAGAGAAAAGAGATCTAGGCTGGAGAATTTCTTCAAGTCATCCCCAAAGGGCACGCTAAGGAATCTCAAGCACCTAGCCGCCAGAGCCGGACATTTGCAGTGCAAGTGTTCCACAGTCTCTTTCCCTGCAGGATCCCCACAGCGTCTGCAATAGGGGTTGTACGGAATTCCAAGCATCTCCGCATGAGTAAGGATCGCCCAGCGACCAGTGAACACTGCAATGAGTTTGGAAATTGAATGGTGGGGGATTTCCATCACCTCAAACGCTCTCTTTCTATCGTATTGGGGCCATAGTGTTTTCGAAATAGCACACGATGAGAGAGACCTTCATCTGGCTTTAACGATGGCCAAAGGGAAACCGATGTCTGAGAAGGGGACAGCTGGAACCGGTTCTGCCGGCCCCTTCCTGGCAAGCTCATCCCCAATTTCATTTCCCTCTATATTCCTGTGCCCAGGAACCCAGATAAGGAAAATGCTTCCTGCACGTTCGAGTCGTTTGAGTTCCTCCTTGCAGAAGTTCACCAGAAGAGAGCTGCAATACGACAACGACAGTGCCTTGATCGAAGCTTGACTATCGGAAAAAATATTAATGTCGCCCGCCTACAGCGAAGCATTTTGCATGCCTGCGGGATCGCGAAGACCTCTGCTTGAAAAACGCTGCTTGTTTCCGACAGTTTAAAGGAGACCGAAATGCTGGCTGATTTGGAGAAAACCCCTGCTTCCACTCTAGACTCCATTTTGGATCCGTCAGTGAAAACAGAGGTATCTATATCCGTACCGACTCTCCCCTCTTTCCAATCTTGCTTGCTCGGAAAGGCAGCCCTAGCAGAACCCCCAAAGCACAGTTTGCGGATGGAGAGGTCAGTGCGAATAACAGAGAAGGAAGGGGAGATCTCGCTTTTCTACTATAAATGAATTTTCGAACCTAGATAGGTGTTGTTTTTGGCTCTAAATTCTCCTTTGCTAATCACATTAGTTTCATTATATTTAAGGCCAATTCCTTTACGGTGAAAGGCGAGCACAATCAAGTTATGTCGACTGTATTTTGGTCTCAAAAATTAATCAGCTAAACATCGACGGCATTTGGTTCCTACAAGACAGCGCAACTTGTCATACAGGGCACTTAACAATCGAGTTATTGAAACATTCAAGCCCCAGTGACCCATTAGCCTAAATCTGAGAAACCCATTAGCCTTGAAAAAGTAGTTAAAAATTGGACTGTTCGAATGGACCATGTAGCTTGTAGCCACGGCGGACATATGCCGGATATTATGAATATGCTCCAGAAGTTAAGGTATGTCAGCAGTGGTTTGCCTGATTTAAAAGTGATGATTTTGATACAGAAGCAAAGAGCGATCAGGTCTATCAAAAAAGTTTGAAGACGAAGAATTGGAGGCATTACGCGATCAAGCTCCATGGCAAACTCAAGAAGAACTTAGAAAAACATTGAAAATCACTCAACAAGCCATTTCTAAATGTTTAAAAGCAGCCGAATACATCCACAAACAAGAAAATTGGGTGCCACACGAATTGAAGCCTAGAGACGTTGAGAGACGATTTTGCATGTCTGAAATGCTGCTTAATCGCCACAAAAAGAAATCGTTTTTGCATCGTATTGTCACTGGCGATGGAAATTGCATTCATTACGACAACCCAAAGCGTAACAGATCATATGTAAAGCCAGGCCAACCAGCCAAATCGACACCAAAGCCGAATATTCATGGTTTGAAGGCAATGCTCTGTATTTGGTGTGATCAGAAGGGTGGGCTGTACTAGGAGCTGTTAAAATCGGGCCAGACGATCACGGGAGAGCTATACAGGCAACAATTGATACGTTTGAAGCAAACGATAGCCCACAAACGGCCAGAATGTGCGACCAGACACGGGAAATTGATTTTCCATCATGACAATGCTCGGCCACATGTTGCAGTACCGGTCAAAAATTATTTGGAAAATGGCGGATGGGAAATTCTACCTCACCCGCCTTATAGCTCATAGCACATAGCTCCTCCTGATTACCACTTGTTTCGGTCGATGCAGAATCATCTTTCTGGAATACGATTCAGCAATGTTGAAGGTATTAAAAATGGCTTGATGACTTTCTCGGCGCAAAAGATGAGAAGTTTTTTTGGGATGGAATCCATAAATTGCCTGAAAGATGGGGAAAAGTTGCCGCTTCCGATGGACAATATTTTGAATAAAATAGTTTTTCACTTATATACTTAAATAAATGGTTTTTTTAACAAAAAAATACGAAATTAATTAGTTGTACAGCCAATAAGAGAAATCATTCCAACAGTATTTCTATTTTATATTATCATTTCAGTTCCCAGGCTCTTAAACAAACTCTCGATATCAAAAGAAAATCACTTCGCGGGCGCCGCAGTGACAACGTCTAATGTTAAATATTTTTTACTGGGTTTGTATTACTCATACGCCATGGAACACGTTTTGGAATCCGTTGTTAAGTAAAAAGTGTTGAATAGATTGCAAATATTTTGAAGGGAAAGCTAAATGCATTATTTTATTGTTGAAAAGAAGAGCAAGCATATAATACTGTGGGCAAAAAGTAAGGTGAATTTATTTCTCAAACTTCGCGGGATTAAAATTTCGCTCAAGTCATTTTTTTCATGAGTTGGCAGCACTGTTAATAACATCTGGGCCAACTTTCATGTGAATGTCATTATCGGTAATATATTTACGCTTGTGTTTACCAAAGGACCAAGAGTGCATTTTTCGATTTTTACAATGTCTGATTTGATTGAGCAGAGAAGTGCCATCAAATTTTGTTTGCGGAATGAAATTTCGGCTGCGGAAACGTTTAGCATGTTGCAGAAGGCATTTGGTGATTCGACCATGTCGCAGAAAAATGTTTATAAGTGGTACAAAGACTTCAAAGAGGGTCGAGAACGTGTTGATGACTTGGAGCGCTCCGGACGACCATCGACGTCAACAGATGACCAACACGTCAATAAAGTAAAGGAGTTAGTGCTCAAAAATGGTTGGTTGACTGTTAAAGACCTTACTGATATGATCGGAATATCAGAAGGATCTGTGAAAACCATTTTGAAAGACCATTTGGACCTACGAAAAGTAAAATCTCGTTTGGTACCGAAAACTCTCAATTTCTTGGAATAAAGTCGTCGCGTTGATGTGTGTGAAACAAAGCTTTCAGACTATCAGGACAAGCTCAAATGCGTCATTTCGGGAGATGAAGCTTGGATTTATGCTTGCGACCCTGAAACAACCGACCAATCAAGCGAATATCGTGCTAAAGGCGAGGCCAGACCGAAAAGAGCACCTCAAAGTCGTTCAAAAATAAAGGTCATGATGACAGTTTCTTTCGGTTTTCGTGGTGTGGTGCACTATGAATTCCTTCCACCTGGCCAAACTGTTAATAAGGAATATTATTTGAGCGTTATGCGTCGTTTACGTGAAGCAATTCGTCTAAAAAGGCCAGATAACTCTTGGTTTGGTTGGGCCAACAACTCTTGGTTTTCGCATCACGATAATGCACCGTCTCACACTGCACTCGTTCTTCGTGACCATTTCGCCCAAAATTCCACGCATATCGTTCCGCAACCACCGTATTCGCCTTATTTGGCTCCGTTTGACTTCTGGCTATTCCCAAAACTCAAGAGACCACTCCGGAGAACGCGTTTCGAATCGATTGAGGAGATAAAAGCTGAATCGCAGAAGGTGCTGATGGCTATACCGGAAATGGACTATTTGGCATGTTTCGGGGATTGGAAAAATCGGTGGCATAAGTGTATTTCATCGAGAGGGGATTATTGTGAAGGGGATGAAATTGATTTACAAGAATAAATAAAGATTTTTCATTTTACAACGAAATTCACCTTACTTTTTGCCCACATTATTACTTATCAAGGTACAACATTTCACTTTCAAAATATGGGATTAGAAAACAAAAGCTGTTAATGATTTGTTTGCAATTAGCTTACGGTCTATGGCAACGTCAGAGGACACCACAATTTAAGTAATTTAACGGCAACTGTGTTATCACAATAAATAAGTAAACTTATTTTTTCCGTTTCATCTCCACTCCAGCCGAGTTTCGAACGGCGCTCGTTAATAGAAGACAATCACTTGTGAATATCGACAATTAGTTTTACTTTCTCCTTCGGCAGTGTTGACTTGCGAAAATAGTGATACAAAAGTAGTAGAAAAAATAAAAAAATGTTAAATAGTAATACAGGGTTTTCCAATAACCGGTACTATTTCGAATAGCCCGCTTTTTCGGTAGGTGTCACTTTTGAAGCTGTCATTTTTTGATATTTGACAATCAGAAACTACGCCATTAATACAAGTGGAACGATGCACGCTTGAACAACTTATAAATTAAAAATTCACTATAAAAACGGTAAACATTTGGCAGAGATGGTTCGCAAAACTCGCACATTTTTGGGTCATCGTGAAGCACCTTGTCGGACCGCAATACAGAAATTGGTGAAAAAATTCGCGCTGTTGGGACAAGTTAGTGAAGTGAAGAATAAAATCCGTGCACGTGCACGCTCAAGAACAGCCAAAAATATTGCTATTGTAGCCGAAAGTGTTGAAGAAACTCCAGTTTTGTCCATTCCTCGTCGGACATTAGGCATTCCACAAACGCCATTACACCGTATTTTGAGTAAAGATTGGGATCTTAAGGTTTATAATGTGCAGTTAACCCAAGAACTCAAGGCAGCCGAACATCAACAACTTCGTGTCCTTGCTGATTGGGTCGTTGAAATGCATGAAAATGATCCAGAATTCCACCAAAAAATCATCTTGAGCGATGAGGCCCATTTCCACCTCGTTGGTTTCGTCAACAAGCAAAATTGTCGGATCTGGAGCTCAGAAAATCCAAGAGTTATTATTGAAGAGACTCTCTATCTTCAACGTGTGATTGTTGGGTGCGGTTTATGGTCCGGTGGAGTCATTGGACCTTACTTTTTCGAAAATGAAGCTGGAGCAATAGTTACGGTGAATGGATTACGCTATCGGGAGATGATTAACGATTTTTGATGGCCAAAATTGGATGGTATTGATCTGGACAACGTTTATTTTCAACAAGACGGCGCTACGTGCCACACAAGCAACGAAACCATTCATCTTTTACTGAAAAAGTTTCCGAGCCGTGTTATCTCTCGAAGAGGTGATCACAATTAGCCAACGAGATCTTGTGATTTAACACCGTGTGACTTTTTTCTTTGGAACCACGTGAAAGAGAAGGTCTACGCCAACAGCCGAGGGTCGATTCAAGACCTCAAAGATTGAATTCGTGAGGCTATCGAGGACATTGGGCAGCCACTTTGCAATTCGGTTATGGAAAATTTCGTAAAAAGGATATTGTCCTGTAAGCGTGGTCGTGGTGGTGATTTACAAAAAATAAATAAATAATTGGCGCGTACATTTATGTTAGGTGTTTGGCCGAGCTCCTCCTCCTATTTGTGGTGTGCGTCTTAATGTTGTTCCACAAATGGAGGGACCTACAGTTTCAAGCCGACTCCGAACGGCAGATAATTTTATGAGGAGCTTTTTCATGGCAGAAATACACTCGGAGGTTTGCCATTGCCTGCCGAGGGCGACCGCTATTCGAAAAATGTTTTTATTAATTTTGCTTTCACCGAGACTCGAACCAACAACCTCTCTGTGAATTCCGAATGGTAATCACGCACCAACCCATTCGGCTACGGTGGCCACCGTGGTGGTGATTTGCCTGATGTTATTTTACACTATTAACGGCATACCTTCCTCTTTATAACGACATAAACATCCGATCATTTATATTAAAAAATAGCATTTTTCTTTGACACCTCTTATTGGAGAACCCTTTATACGGACAAACTCAACTACAATGAAAGTCCTTATAAATGAAAAAAGTAACCATTAAAGTTAAAGTTAAACTAAAAGTGGCTCCGCAAATTTATTAATAAGTGAGTTAAGCAACAATGGATCACCAGACATGACGTTGTTAATTGTTGTTAATTTAACGTGGGGTCAAGAGAGTAGAATTTATCGAAAAGTTAGAAAATAGTAAAGCCTTACCAATGATTAAAGATTTGAAAATTTAAGTAAAGAAAGGGTGAGAAAATTATTTAAAAACAAAGCATAAATCAGAGCATAAGTTCATTCAGAATTTGAGTTATAAAGGGAGGTTAAATTTCAAGGGCAGATGTTGAATGTGAACCATACCTTAACGTCAACAACACCGTTGGACTTATTTCTTTGGGGTTATTTGAAAGAAAAGGTGCACGTCGATAAGCCAGCAACAATTCAAAAGCTAAAGGATGAGATATTTCGACACATTAACGGCATAGAACCTCAATTATGCCTCAGCGTCATCGAAAATTTGGACCATCGGATGGAGGTGTGCCGCCGAGGGCGCAGCGGCCATTTGGCCAATATTTTGTTCCATGCGTAATTGGGCTGTACCAATATTATCATAATAATAAGAAATGACAATAATTTTCTAAAAAAGTGGTATTTTAATCAAAATCAAGACCAGCCCTTGAAACTTAACGACCCTTTATTATTCGCTGTATTTATATTTTATGGAGAAAAAGAAATTTGGAACTGCGCCGCAATGAAGAGGTTTTCCACGGTGAAATAATTTCCGAATAGTGAATGAATTAAAAATACTTTTCCAATGTTTTATCTCTTCGATCAAATGGCCCACAAATATATGAAGGATGTGAAGTCCTCTCCGGCACGAATAATGCCTAACAACTGTGGCCCAAGCCCCGGCAAAGGAAGCCAATATAGTAGGGTAGTTAGCTCAGCTCTTTTGAAAGCAGCAGCAGCGATTTGAGCTGAGAAAAAAAAAACATTTATTGACCCCTTCAGTGAACGCTTCGATTCTGTACCGAATAAGCCATGGCTACGCAAGGATAACCCAATATGAGCTACAAAAATTATGTGTGCTTCATGGCTATAAAAGTGTATGCCAGCTAAACTACATAAGTAGGACATGAAAGAGATCATACTATTTTGGCGGAACCTGTTAAATCTGAAGTTTATTATTCACAGCAAACTGCGTAAAATTGAAAACAAACAAACAAAAAACATAAAAAAGAATTTCATTATTACTTCAGAATGCTTCATTAAATTCCAGCGTCGACCCCCTTATTTGGAGACACTTTGTAGTAGCACAACCTCTTACCACCACACTTTATCGTAATAAAATAACCGACAACGAAAAAGTGCGACTAATTATTCCATTAACTTCCACACTTGGTTGAAATCCCATACAAACATATGTACATCTTCGTATATGAGGAAAATACGTACGCATGCCCATACAAATACATATGTAGCAAAATGCAATAAGCAAACTGTTGGAACTTTAATCCAAAGCTCAAAGTGAGCTGTGCCGTTTAACTACTTCATAGCTACGCCCAGACTTTTTGGCGTGTACTAAAGGAAAAATAGACCCTCGTGTTACTTATTTAAACAACAAAAAATATCACTCGCATGTAGAAGGCGCTAAGCCTCTATACGCGGAGCTAAGGTTGCAGAAGGGAATTCGGTGCGTTATCCCTCGACTTTACGGTACGTTTTCCACCGAGAGCCGAGTGGGGCAAAGAGAAGGTGATTGCAAGGTACGATATTGAAATCTACATTCACGGTTCCAAGATGAACTGTGGTGTGAGAGCTGGCTTCCATTCGGAGCCGCTCAATCTATCCCAGTCAATTCGTCTTCCTGACTATGCCAGCGTGTTCCAGGCTGAACTATTAGCGATCACAGGAGCATGCAAATGCATTAGTGCAAGAGTAGCTATCTGCTCAGACAGTCAAGCAGCTATCAAGGGCTTAGACTCCACCTCCATTTCATCCAAACTAGTCTTACCGTGCTGAGAGGAACTGGAATTGATTAGTCATTAGCTTCAAATCACTTTGATATGGGTTCCCGGTCATAGGAACATACGGGGTAATGAGATAGCAGATGAGCTAGCAAGAAAACGTTCGACACTAGACATAGCAGAGGCGGTGGCAGTCGCCACTCCACTCAACACAATAAAAGCATCCATTGCTTCCTACTATCATGCTTTAGCCGAAAGAAGGTGGAATCAATTAACTACATGTATTACAACAAAAAACACATGGCTGTCGTACAATATCCAAAGGGAGAATCACCTGTTAGGATGTTCTCGACCAAATATTTCACGCATCACTGCAACCCTTACAGGTCATTGGAAAGTAGGGAACCATGCAGCTAGACTCAACCTACCCTTCAATCCTATCTGCAGAAGCTGTCAAGCGGAAGGGGCGAAGGAAAGCCTTTTCCACTACTTATGTGAGTGTCCGAAGCTAGCCAGAGTACGACTCCGCTCCTTCGGTAAGCCTTTCTTACAGCAAATTAATGAGATCTCAGACATCTACTAGATAAAGAATTTGCTGCTATTCTTGGACCTCACTAAATTGATCTGACTTAGAAGCAAACAAAAAAAAAAAGACATCATCACACGAGGACAATGGTAGTAAACGGTGTTGGTCACTAATTAGGATTATTTCAGCAGAAATACTCAACCACTTCAACAACAACAAGAACCTCAAATTTACGTGAAATTATTGTATAGGAGGACGAGACTACGTTCCACGGATAACGTGCTTGTGCTTCGTGACGGACCATTTCCATTTCGGATCATTGCAAAAGCTGCAGCGCACTTATTTGGGCTTCACAACCCTTGCAAATTTTTGGACAAAGTGGCTGAACAGCGCTGTAAACCATGGTGCAATCTGGATAACTTGCTTGATAAGGTGAATCACTTTGCCCAGATATAGTGAAATGTGAGTTGCTCTAATCTCTAAAACCATTTTTTGCCTCTTAAGCCATTTTATAACGATCGCACGCTTATATATAGGAGTATTGCATTTCTGAAAAAATAAAAGGAATCTGTTCTTTGTTTCTAAAAAAAATTAGTCCGTTCGCAATACTTATACAGTACTTCGTTGATTTACGCGTGGGGTAAGCCATCATTGGTGAAGATGAATGGCGAGCGCTATCGAGCTGTGGTGACCGAATTTGTGATTCCAAAAATTAATGAGCTATACAGGATTTGATTGAAAAGTAATAAGCCTTCCCGCGCGGAGCGTCTGCCAAGCGATCAACCGAATCGGCTGATCGTTGGATCTTCCCCTTCCACTAGAAACCGGTCCCAGTTCGTTGGCAACAGCGGTGCAGTCAACATCGCTCCGCGCGTGAAAGCTGTTTAAAAGTGCGTTAGGATTTTGCAGTGTCGAAAATCTAGCGATCATCTTTTTCGATTCTCGAGGCATCGTCCACATGAGTTTGTACCTCCAGAAAACACTGTTAACGCGGCATTTTACAAAGAAGTGCTCTGAAAAACCGCGTCGCCCGGGTTCGGCCCGACCTCGTCAACATTTGGACCCTTCATCACGACAATGCATCGGCGCGCACCGCCATCCTCTGCACTTCTGCATTGGCCAAGATGGGGGTTCCGGTGCTTCCCCACCCTCCTTACAGCCCAGACATGTCCCCTCCGGACTTCTTCTTGTTCCCGCGCCTGAAAAGAAAGCTAAGGGGAGGCGTTTTGACTCCATCGAGGCTATCCAAAAAACTGTGTCAGCCGAATTGAACGCGATTCCGGCGGATGAGTCTAAAAAATGTTTCCTGCAGTGGAAGGACCGCTACCAGCGGTGTACTGACACTCAAGGATCCTATTTTGAAGAATATTAGTTGTATAAGGTTTAATAAAACTGCTTAAAAAAATAAGGCTCATTATTTTTCAATCAAACCCTGTATGGTTTCAATAAGACGGTGCAAATAGGTGCGGCAGCAACCCTAACAACCTTTTATTGAACTGATCGATTGGGCCATATAATTCGCAGCCACCTCGCACACATGCCCGATATCAAATTCAAAAAATAAATACCATTAAATTCTATTCTTCTTTTTCTTGTTTGGCTTAAGCGATTTTAGCCGAGTTTAATAAAGCCAACTAACTCCTTCTCTACCTGGTCTTTCCAACACAAAGAATGTATTCCTCTTCCTTTGCTACCACCAGCTGGTACCGCACCGAATACTTTCAGAGCCGGATCATTTGTATGCATTCGGACGACATGACGCAGCCAACGAAGACGCTAGATCCTTAGGCACTGCATCGTTTCACCGCCTGCGACACTCGCCGTCACCAGTGCAAAAGTCCAAAAATTTTCTGCAGAATCTTTCTCTCAAGCACTTCATGTGACGCTTTATCAGATATTGCCATCGTACAAATTTCTGCGCCATACGTTAGGACGGGCATGATGAGAGCCTTACAAAATTTTAGTTTTGCTCGTCTGGAGATAACTTTACTGCTCAATTGGCTACTTAGTCCAAAATAGCACTTGTTGACAAGTGAGATTCTCACATTGTTATTGGTGTTAATACTGGTTTCTAGACAAAGGAAGCTTCTTGTAACCTCGAAATCATAACTGTCAACAGTGACCTGGGTGCCGATGCCCGAGTGCGCCGACTCTTTATTGGTTGACAAGAGGCACCTCGTTTCGTCTTCGTTCCCCACCACACTCATTCGCTTTGCTTCTTTATCCAGTTTGGAAAGTGCAGAACTAACAGCGCGGTTGTTGAGACCGATGATGCTGATATCATCGGCATACGCCAACAATTGTACGCACTTATAAAAAATTGTTCCTTAACGATTAATTTCTTTTTCTAATATAGGTAACTCCTTTTCGTGCTGTCGAATGCAGCTTTGAAATTGACAAAAAGGTGGTGTGCGTCGATTCTCCTTTCAAGCGTATTTTCCAAGACTTGGAGTATAGTAAATATCTGGTCGGTTGTGGTTTTTCTAGGTCTACAACCACACTGGTAAGGTACAATCTGTTGATTGATGGTGGGCTGCAGCCTTTCAAATAACACGCCCACTGGAACTTTATACGCGATATTTGAAATTATCTACGGGAATTTAAAAAACGCTACTTCCAACAATAGTTCTTAAAAAACACCAATAGCTTTCAAATTTCAATGTGTTTTTGCTATTAAATAGTTTCCAAGTCCTCGCTTAGATCTAATTCACGTTTGCCATTCTCCACAGCTACCAATGTGCGTTAATTTTCTTTGTGAGTTAAATATTTGCGATAATTTAAAATGCCTAAGGCACATTCTTATAATTCCGTGAAAATCCGCGGCTATATAAAAGAATTTGGGAAGACATATTTTCGATTGACGGAAAGATTCCATTTGTTCATGCTGTGGAATAAAAGTAAATCACGACAAAAAACATCATATTCAACAACATCTTCAAACGGAAAAACACAAATAAGCGGCGACATTGAAACTAGCTCCGAAGGCACAATCTATAACTTCATTTTTAAATAATGCCACATCAAACGAGTTTTTCAGAGATCTCACCAAAATGATGGTAGCCTGCGATATACCTTTAATAAAAGCCAATCATAAAGAGTTCAGATCGTTTATGGAAAAATATGTCAAGAAAAAAGTGCCTGATCAATCGACTATGCGGAAGCACTATTTAAAAGAAATTTATGAAATTGTTTTGGAAGAAATACGGTCGCGTATTGAAAACAGCAGCATTTTTGTGTCAATTGATGAGACTACGGACTAAGCAGGCAGATTCGTTTGCAATTTCATTGTGGGTCCTTTACGGCAAGGTGGCCCAGGCTTTCTTCTAACATCGGAAGTAATACAAAAGGTAAACGCTGCGGAAAATGCTAAACTCTTTGATGATGCCTTAAAAATTCTATGGCCAGAAGAAGTAAAACGACATAAAGTACTGATATTTGTTACAGACGCTGCACCATATATGAAAAAAAGCGTAGTCATATTACATGTGTTGCGCACGGAGTTCACAGGGTACCCGACTAGAATTACAGTGAGGCATGCTGAAGAATCAGTTAGGCCCGAATTAGGCAGGCCCTATTACCTTAACAGGCCCACGTTAGGCAAGGCAAAGATTGGCATGCCAGAACAATACCAAATTTGGTTGTGGTCACGAAAATCTGTGGCAGTGTCTCACTTAGGCATAAATTGGAATCCCTAACTGATTTGTAGAAGGGCATCCGGAGTATTACCGAAGTTCGGTTTTTCGAACCTGCGCCTAATGAGGCAGATGTGTGGCGATACCTTTCAGGACTTGGGACTAGTTTGGCTGCCTTATGTTTTATAAACCTTTTACCTGAATTGGTTTATCAACGATTCACTTGAGACAAACAAAATTAATAATCGATAAATATTGAATTGCATCTTTATATACATTCCGTTGAAATGAACGAGCTGGGAAATCAGCTCAAACTTGTCAAGTGGTTTGAGATCTTGAATAAGTTCCCAGCAGAAGGATTTCGGGAATCTAAAAAACCTCCTGAGAACGTCTTTTTCCAGAATGGAATGGGTCTTCCGTGCTACGTAAACTTGCCAGAATCCGTCTAAGCATATTTCTAAAACGTCAATAAATACACAATTATTCGTGTTTTTAAGAAATTTTTACCCAAAACATATTACTTCGCTTCATTTTCGCGCTTTGGAATGCGGTCTGCCTTATTTGCGCCTAGTCACCGCCATACCAAAATTTCTAGTCGGGTATGTGATAAACAGCGAAGCCAGTATGCAGAAGTTGATTCCTTAGTTGCAAATATGAAGAAAATATTTGCAAAAAGTCCAACAAGAATTCGATTCTTTCAAGAAAAGCAACCAGATCTACCTCTACCACCTCAACCAGTAAGTATTTTGTTTAAATTCATGTATGTATAAATGATTAAAAAATTTGGCGTTTTTAAAGATCTTGACATGCTGGGGAACTTGGTTGGAGGCAGTATCATATTATGCAAAAAATTTTAACGGAATCAAAGATATTGTTGATGGTCTCAATGACGATGCGGCTTGCGTTATTTTTGCAAAGAAATTGTTTGCAAACAAGGGAATTCGAGAGGACTTGTCTTATATTCAGGCTAACTTTGGGTTTATAGTAGGCGAGAGAAATTCATTCAAAATTCTTCAGAAAAGAGGTTACTTTTATACCTAAACATATTTACATACTTTTATATACTAGTTCAATCCGCTATTAACTTGTTCATCATACATTGTCTTACGGACTATTTACATAAAATCGTTTTAATTTTAATATTTTCAAGTGCAGAACACATTTTTATTTCAGGACAATTTTATATGACTTAAAAGTTGCATTTTAATATAGAACGTAGATTTATACCGATTTTCTACTTTTAATATTGAAATTAAAACGAAATTACATAACGACCGCTTTCACCATCTTCAGTTAACGCTAACTGGCACTACATTTGACAGAAATCGTTCGGTGATCTGTCAGATAAGGTACCAGTTAGCGTTAACTGAAGATGGTGAAAACGGCACTAATAAATATTGAGTTGAAAAATGCACAGGCTACGAATTAGTAGTGGATTAGGCTAGTATATACTAATGCCCGAATTCTGTAAGCGAATCTCATCTCAAGTCACTAAAATTGAGATTATAAATTAGTGACTATTTTTGTGACTTGAGACGATTTTGCTATTCAGTAAGGGAAAGTCACAAGAATTTCACCAAATATCATGGTGAAAATAAATAGAGACAGTCTGCTGATGGCACGTATCGGAGATAGTCAAAAAGTTGAGCAAAAATTCACTTATCGATTCCATATGTAATGGAATTTTTTAAACTCATTTATCGAGCGAAATTCTTCATCAAAAACATAAAGAATTTGAATATTACTAAGCCCATACAAAATAACGTTTTTAATTTCTGTTTTATAAACCCGTCGCCCCTCGGCAGGCAATGGCAAACCTCCGAGTGTATTTCTGCCATGAAAAAGCTATTCATAAAAATATCTACCGTTCGGAGTCGGCTTGAAACTGTAGGTCCCTCCATTTGTGGAACAACATCAAGACGCACACCACAAATAGGAGGAGGAGCTCGGCCAAACACCTAACAGAAGTGTACGCGCCAATTATTTTTTTTTTATTTTTTTTTTATAAACCTTTTACCTGAATCGGCTTATCAACAATTCAATTGAGACAAACAAAATTAATAATTGATAAATGTTGGATTGCATCTCTATATACATTCCGTTGAAATGAACGAGCTGGGAATTCCGCTCAAACTTCTCAAGTGGTTTGAGATCTTGAATAAATTCCCAGCAGAAGGATTTCGGGAATCTAAAAAAAATCCTGAAAGCGTCTTCTTCCAGAAGGAATGGGTCTTCCGTGCTACGTAAACTTGCCAGAATCCGTCTAAGCATATTTCTAAAACGTCAATAAATACACAATTATTCGTGTTCTTAAGAAATTTTTACCCAAAACATATTGCTTCGCTTCATTTTCGCGCTTTTTTTGCAATATATATAAAATAATTAATTCCTCTTCCATATTCTTCGTTTTGTGAGCTACTCAGAAGTAGATCACTAATTAGTGACTTTTTTTGAGACTAATGACGTGAGATTGCTTACTGAATTGCAACTAGTCTCGAAATCAAATTTCACCACGAAAAATCTCAATTAGTGACTTGAGACTGCTTACAGAATTAGGGCATAAGATTGGTAATTTAATAATTAATATTTAGGCGAGCCACTAAATAATGTATTGGAGGCACTGCAGAATATAGAAAACTATTTGAAACAGGTCAGAGGGCCAGTAGCTACAACAATATTGGAAAAATTTAACATGGTATTTCCAGCGAATCAAGGTCTGCAAGTGATAAAAAAATGCCGCGATTCTGAATGGTAAAAGGTCGGTAGCTTTGCCAGAAAATATAACCACAAACGAGGTGGAGTTTTTGAATTGGGTACCACTAGTCTCTGTGGATGTCGAGAGGTGCTTTAGTTCATTCAAATCAATGCTTCGTGATAATCGCATGAGGTTATTACCCGAAAATTTTAAAATGCGCTTAGTGGCACTGTGCTACTAAAGGGTTTTTCAATTGGCGCGGGTCGATTTTGGCGCCCTGTGGCAGCCATTTTGTTTTGGTGACATCTGTTAAATCTTTTGTTTATTATTCAGTTGTTGCCAAGTCATCATAGCAAGTTACACGATTGAACAGCACGTTCAAATGATAAAACTTTATTATCAAAATGGGTCTTCATTAACGCAAACGTTGCGCGCATTGCGCCCATTTTTCGGTAGACGTGGTGGCCCTTCAAAGTCGACTCTTCAACGTTTGGTGGCCAAATTTGAGACGACCGGGTCAGTAAACAATCAGCCAACACCCGTACGTTCAAGGCACGCGAGATCAGCCGAGAACATTGCAGCGGTCCGTGAAAGTGTACAGTAGAACCCGAGGCAGTCTATTCCTCGCCGTGCACAAGAACTTGGCCTTTCGCAGACTTCGACTTGGCGAATTTTGCGTCGGCACTTGGGCCTACACCCGTACAAGATCCAACTGACACAGGAGCTCATAGTTGATGACCATAGACAACGCCGTTTGTTCGCTGACTGGGCTTCGAATCGTTTGGAAGAGAACCCCAGTTTTGGGCGAAAAATCATCTTTAGTGACGAGGCGCATTTTTGGATGAATGGCTGTGTTAACAAACAAAATTGCCGTATATGGGACGACACCAATCCACACGAGGTTCACCAGGTGATAATGCATCCTCAAAAAGTTACCATTTGGGGTGGATTTTGGGCCGGCGGCGTCATTGGTCCGTACTTTTTTGAAAACGACGTTGGTGAGGCGGTCACCGTCAACAGCGAGCGCTACACAACGATGATAACCAATTTCTTATGGCCCATATTGAACCATTTGGACCTAGACGACATTTGGTTCCAGCAGGACGGCGCTACGTGCCACACAGCAAACGCCACGATTGACATTCTGCATGAACGATTTGAGGGTAAGATTATCTCTCGCAGGGGTGATGTGAATTGGCCACCAAGGTCATACGATTTGACCCCGCTAGACTTTTTCCTGTGGGGTTTCTTGAAGTCTCAGGTCTATGCAAATAAACCATAATCAACCGATGCTCTAAAGGTGAACATAACACAGGCCATCGCTCAAATTCAGCCGGATCTATGCGGAAGAGTCATTGAAAATTGGCCCACTCGGTTCCGTTCCACCGTTAGAAGCCGAGGCGGGCATTTGAATGATGTCATATTCCACACTTAATGGCATATATGCGCCTTTCAAATAAAAAAATAATTTTGTCAAAAACTCACACACAGCTTGTTTTATTCCATTTCAACATCTACCCGCCCTTATTGAAAAACCTTATATAATAGCAAGGGTGAAAAATCATAGTCGACCTCTGTATATATTTTTAAATATATTTAACTGTACGTAAAAGTGTGTACATATTTAAAAAATTGAAAAATAAATGCCTTTTTTTGTCTTTTTTAAAAACTCATTTTGCCTATTTTCAAATGTTTGCTGCCTTTAAATCCTAACCCTGCTTATTACTATAGTAAGCAGGTTTTTTTATGGATTTAAATTATTTTCGAAAAATAAACTATTTCTGTAACATGATTTTATTTACAAATTTATCATTTCAATTTGCTCCGCAATGATAGAACTGGCGCAATGGCCGTTCGCAGCGCCTATAGCAACGAGTGGTTTTGCTAATAGTTTACGTGTCGATGGCTAGCGTACTTGTGCGCTCATGAAATTTGTGCTACTATAAATTTATCTATTGACAATAATTTACTCTGGAAGAGAAATAATTTCAATAAAACATTGTTGGCTGGCAGTTACTGTTTGACACGCGCCTGCCAAGTTAGCCGGAACTTGGGCGGTGTTGCGCAGCTTAGAGTTGCTGCTTACTTTGGAATGCTCAACTTTATTGGTGACAATCGTTAAGTTTTCTATTTTTGATATTTCTATTTTCCTTTTATTATCATTTTTTGATAAGTAGAATATTTTGATCATACGATTCTGCATGCGGCTGTACGGATGTGTTAGTGTGCGTTTGCAGATCATATTTCGCATTTTTCACTTTCTTCCGTGCATTTATTATAGATTACAACAATGGTTAAATGGGGCCCCCTTCGGCGAGCGTGCGCTAATTAAATTGCAATTAACGTAATTAAGTTTAGTAAAAATCGCCAACACAGCAAAGACAAACTTTGGTATAGCGCATACCAACACACATGAACGCATGCCTACAATCGCAACCTTTCACACACGAACCCACACACTCACACGCACATGCTGAATTGCCAATTTCGCTCATTGCAAGCGCCGCAGAGCTGCACTGCCTGGTATGCCGCTCTCCACCGGCACGGCTCGCCCCGCTGTTCGTTCGCTTAATTATTAGCTCATTGGTTGCTAACTGTGTTGGTGTGTGTTAAATAGCGTCTTTTTTCGCCTAAACAAACGCTTACCTTTGCACACACACACACACACGCATTCATGCGCACTTACACATTTGCGCCTACGTGGGATTACCAACACAGGCGCATGCTTGTGAATATGCAATAGTTTGAGACACAAAATATTACATAATAGTTCTTTTCCGCGTTGAATTCAATGCAATGGTTTTTCGCTTGCCTCTTTTTCACTTTTGTTTGCTCTTTGCGCTTCTTCGGCTGAACTGCGCCGTGCTGCACTTGAACTGTTGCACTTGACGAAGGCTGAGCGCGATTTTAAGCTTTTAGATTTCGCTTTTAAACTTGCAAGATGCACTACGTAGCAGTGCAGCGCTTTTGTTTCACAAACTAGAAAATCGATTGCAAATTTTCAATATTATTTTTATATGCACACCTGCTTCTATAACCACTTTACACTTTGAATTTTTCACTTTTTTCCTGATTTCATATTTTAATTTATTTTAAATTTAAATTTTTTTTGTTACTCAGGCTTCCCACAAGATTATGCCAATTCAGGATATGAGTATTAGAAAAACACGATTTCTTGCATTATCTTCTGAATGCCACTGCTTGTTGTTGTGCTCGTACGATCGCATGCATTAATCGCCTACACCGATCAATTAAAGTATTTGTTTTGTTTTTTGTTCTTTTTTTTGCTTCGCCTCGCGTGATCGCCACCGAATATTTCACATATCATATTTCATACATATTTTTAAGTATTGGCTTGTTTTCATTTCACTAATTCTGCCAGCGTCAACGTAATTGTAGACGTTTTAACCAAACGCTTTGCATATGACCCGTTGCAGTCGCCACTGCCTTTGCCGTTGCCGTTACCGTTCACGTCGTCTTCGCGCGCGTTCCACTAAACAAACTAAAGTCGCAAATTTCTAAGCTTGTGCACTTTTTAACAGCCGCAATCGGTTTTGGTAAAAAAAAGTTCTCACTTCCACGTTCGCACTCAAGCGGTGCAAAAGCACTCACCGCTGAAAGGTTCTCGAGCTAAAAACGCTGTCATGGGGGTAGCTGATGTGCAATAGATTGCTTGTGGGTGCATTTGGGGAGAGGATGCGTGAACATGTGATTGAGTGAGAACGGCGGCAGGCCCGGAAAGCTTGAAGAAATTGGATCGAATTTTTGGAACAACTTGGCGCGTGTGTGTGTGCGCGCGCATTATTGATAGAGGTAAAAGATAGTTGTGGCTCAAGTGGAAGAGCATGCTTTCAAACATTTAATAATATTCATTTATTTAAATATTAAATCGCTACTGAATCTTAGGAGACAGAATATGAGAAAAACGGTACGGGTACTAGCAGCGCATTGTCTAATTGGAGAACATGAAAATAGACTGAGAGCACCACATAATGACTTTTTTCGAAGCTGTCAAAATACTGAAGCACAAGAAACAGTAGAATACCTGATGTGCACATGCTTTGCTCTATGCAGAAAAAGGCTTTCCACGCTCGGATTCGCTTTTCTTGACAGCATTGAAGAGGTCTCTCTGAAATAGAGTTGCTGAAATTAATAAAATGTATTAAATCCACAGGTTGGTACAGAAAATCATCAGGTGTGTAAAGGATGATTGAATAACGTGCAGGGATCAGCGGAATAAGCAACATGTGGCGTCCCTGGCTTTGGACACCTGTTAAATCTGCCACCACCGGATCTCTTCTGCAAATACTCAGCCGCCTGTTTCACTTTAAGACTCAGAGCGAGTTCACATCTTCGACTCCTATATATCCTGGATATACCCAGTGATTGTGATTATCACCCTCGCATTCTCTGCTTCGAAGGGTATTTCTCAACGAAAATCCCCTACTAGACTGGAATGGCTTGAAGAAGATCCATCACCCAACATACCTGTTAAGATATACACGGGCAGATCTAAACTGGACACCGGTGTAGGATCAGGGTTATTTTGCGAAGGGCTTTCTATTAGTGAATCCTTTAAGCTACCGGATCACTGTAGTGTTTTTCAAGCGAAAATAAACGCTATTCATGAAGCCTTAAGCTGGTTAGAGATAAACAATATATCATGAACAGATATCTGCATTCTATCAGACAGCCAAGCTGTCCTACAGGCCCTGTAGGAGTGTCCTGCATTGTTGCCATTCTCTTAATGAGATGGCTGAAGAATATCGGATTATCTTGTGCCGGATCCCAGGCCGCAGAGATATACCAGGCAACTGTAGGGCTCACCAACTTGCAAGAGCAGGTACTTGTATGCCAAAATTGCTAGGCAAACATTACCAAGGCTAAATCTATGTATATCCAAGAATATTATAAAATTGAGTAGACTTCTAGTTAGGACCTAAGTAGGGGCTCTCACAGGGCATTGTCTCATAGGGGATGACGCAAGAAGGTAAGGCGATTACATGCATGATTTCTGTCATAGCTGTAGGAATGAGTAGGACTTGGAAACAATTCAACACCTTTTTTGCACATGTCCGGCTCTAGCCAGAGGCAGGAACCGATACTTAAGATCCTACTTCTTAATAAATATGGATAAACTATACACTTTTAGTATCAACAACTTTTAACGCTTTTTCCAAAGTTCAGGATGGTTCAACCTGGAAGGGGAAATGTAGCCGAGCTCTGCGGTTCACAACGGACTCATTTCGTGGTCCAACTGGCATCGCTGTCTCGATGTGTGGCTGCCAAACCTAACCTAACCTAAAAGACGAGCTCAAGTGGTATCACAATGGGAATATGCAGGCCTAAGTGTGTCGGATAACAGCTACTCAACCTAATCCAAGATTTATTTAAAGGTTTGAGATCGAGTTGTATACTAAAGTGACCCTAATTGGCGTACTGCGGAAATAAGACTGCACTCAGTGTAACGAACTCAATCTTTTATTACTGATTGTAGCGTTAGCTGTTACTTCAAACTATTTTCTATTATCAAAGTAAATAATGAGCTTCCAAAGATTGGAAGAAAAGTGATTCCGATTGTAAAGAGTTAAGTTTCAAGGGCCGGTGTTTATTTTGAATAAATACAATTTTTTTTTTAAATTATTGGCATTTCTCTTTACTATGAAAATATTGATAAAGCTCAATTATATATGAAACAAAATATTGGCCAAATGATCGCCACGGCCTCGGCGGCACACCTCCATCCGATGGTCAAAATTTTCGATGACGCTGAGGGATAATTGAGGTTCTATGCCGTTAATGTGCCGAATTATCTCATCTTTTAGCTCTTGAATTGTTGCTGGCTTATCGACGTACACCTTTTTTTTCAAATAACCCCAAAGAAAGAAGTCCAACGGTGTCAAGTCACATGATCTTGGCGGCCAATTGACATCGCCGCGACGTGAGATTATTCGTCCATCAATTTTTTCGCCAATGTTTCGTTAGCTGTATGACAAGTGGCACAGTCCTGTTGAAACCACATATCGTCCACATCCATATCTTCCATTTCGGGTCATAAAAAGTTCGTTATCATCTCACGATAGCGAACACTATTCACAGTAACTGCCTGACCGGCCTCATTTTGGAAAAAATACGGCCCAATAATGCCGCCGGCCCATAATCCGCACCAAACAGTCACTCTTTGTGGGTGCATTGGTTTTTCGGCTATCACTCTTGGATTATCATTCGCCCAAATGCGGCAATTCTGCTTATAGACAAATCCACTGAGGTGAAAATGTGCCTCATCACTAAAGATGAAGTGCGCAATATGCATTTTGATTTGAACGCCCGTTTACATAAAAAGCCTGAATAACTTTAACGCGTTGCTCGTTTGTGTATTTTTCCATGGTTCAAATTGAGTTGGTCTGAAATTGAAAAATGTCAAATGAAAATCGGAAAAAAACTTGACGTTTAGGTGTGGTTCACACTCAACATCGGTTCTTGAAATTTAACCATCCTTTATTTAGCACAACTCAACTAAAGACAGAATTGAGTTCTTTCTTAAATTTCGGTCATTCAAATACGTATAGCAAATACTGCGGACTATTTGATAACGAAGCGCCAGCGACCGCCAGCTGTTTAGCGTGAAGACACTCTTTCTCTACAGCATTCACTTCCCGTCGTCGTACCTCTCGCTGTTACAAACAAATCAGTATTTTTTATCTAACAACGA
Organism: Anastrepha obliqua; assembly: GCF_027943255.1. Taxonomy (NCBI): domain Eukaryota; kingdom Metazoa; phylum Arthropoda; class Insecta; order Diptera; family Tephritidae; genus Anastrepha; species Anastrepha obliqua. The sequence goes on from NC_072894.1 coordinate 14,506,134, forward strand.
AGCAACAAATGGTAGTGAAGTCCCATATAAAACTTGCAAAACCGCCACTGAAGATGAAGTGTTTGGTTCAAGCAATTTGAGGGCAAGCTGAATATTATTCTCGAGTTACTCTTGCATTATAAAAACTGATCACTAATCAATTAAAAAAATGATAATCTTGTTCAATCTGGTACCATCATTGGGCTCCTAAAGGTTAAGGACTCCCGTTGGTCTAGAATTTTCAAAACATCGATTCTTTCTTTTTTAATATTTCGAAAATATAGGCTTTTAAGAATATATTGTCAAATTTTTCGAAGGATATTCCTAGTATTTTCGATTCTACAGCGGTTTTAGCAGGTAGAGTCAGAAACGTCACGCGGCGGCATCAATGGAAAATATTCACTCTCAAAACTTGAAACTCAATTATTTCAAAACGATCTTTTTTCGGGCTGGCGTTGTCCATAAAAAAAATAAAAAAAAATATTCAACCGAATCGTCTGAAATTTTTATATATTGTGCACAATATCAATGGCTATGGCCTGTACTAGAATCATATTATTATTTCAATTGTTTCGTGTTTTTTATTAAAAAACCCGTTTTTTAGAGTTTTTTTTTATTCTAGTACGGGACATAGCTACAGCCATACTGATTAAATATTGGTTTGGTTTTTGTGTGTTAGATAAATAGAAGAGCCAAAATAGACAAACAGCGTCCAGGTAAAATTTTTCAGGAGGGTTAACTTCAGCGCCATTTTTTAAATTATTAAAATTAATTTTTCTTCATTTTTGTATGTAAAAGAAGTTAAATAATTAAAAACCTAAGAAATCTATATCGTTTTTTATTTTTTTATTGTAAAAAAATTCCTAAAAATTACCTAAATTTTCAAACTCTAGACCACCATTTGCAGCAAATATGCTGAACAAACTAAACGTTTTGTGGAAGAGCGAGATTTAGGGTCTCCATCAGGCCGGTGTATTTGCCCATTTCACATTTTTGTGAAGTAGTTTCTGGCCAAATACAGAATCCCAGTATTAGAGCATTAGCTTTATTCGCTGGATCTTGCACCGTGCGACTTCGATCTGTTTGAAAAGGTGAAAGCTGTATTAATAGTAGCAAGATTTCAGTTTATTGAAGCAACGGAGAGATGATGACTTCCAGCGCTACTTTGCCCAACAATTGAAATTCCTGGTAGGCAGAGGATTATAATGGATATATTCCAAGTGGCAGGCCAAAAAAAATAAGGTATATACCTATGAAATGAGACTTTCAGCTATTAGTCCATAGATGTCGCTAGGAGTATTTTTAAACCTTCCCAAATGTCTTGTTTTTTTCGTCTGTCATCTGTCAACAATATTCAGTCCATTGTTTGTTACGTTTCATACGACAATGCATTTTTGTCGCTCTTAAAAATGTCGAATTTCGAGCCTTCAAATTACGATTTGCGGACATCGTTGATTTTCTGTTATCAATTGAAGAAAAATGCTTCTCAAGTTCATCAAAAGAAGTCGTTTTTGCATCGAATCGTTACGGGTGATGAAAAATGGATGTATTTCTTCAATCCCAAGCGTAAACGGTCGTATGGTCCGCCCGGCCACAACCCAAACCAAACCCAACAGCGGCCAAACCAAATCGCTTCGGCCGCAAGGCAATGCTGTGTGTTTTCTAAGATCAGCGAGGTATAATTTGGTACGAGCTATTAAAACCAGGTGAAGCAGTTGACGGTGCACGCTACCAACGACAATTGGCCGATTTGAACAGCGCTATACACCGAAAATTCCCAGAATATGCCGATCGGCGTCACAAAGTAATTTTTCTAGATGACAATGCACCGCCACATCGCACAAGAGAGACCTGGGAATTGGTGGAGACGCACGATTGGGAGCCGCTGGTGCATGCGGCTTACGACTTGGCGCCTTCCGATTATCATTTGTTTACATCGATGGGCCACGCACTTTCCGAGCAGCGCTTCAATTCTCACGAAGAAGCCGAAAAAATGGCTCGATGACTGATTTGCGGCCAAAGACGGCTAATTTTTTTGGCGCGGCATTCACAAATTGCCTGAGAGAAGTGAAAAATGTGTCGCTAGCGATGGCTATTATTTTGAAGATTAAATTTTTAATCAGTTTTTGTTAATAAACGTTTGAAATTGAAAAAGATCTCATTTCATAGGTATATATGTTTTGATGTATAAAAAGTCGATTAACCCTTTTCTTAAGAAAGCGTTGGAAAAAAATTGTTTCACGGTGAAAATAACTTCAGTTAACTATCAATAAGACATATTAGAGGAAAACTAATGAAAAAGTTTTATATTTTGGTTTTTTTGTTACGGAAAGTATAAAGTATAGAAAACAGCTGAGAAACGAAAAATTATTACGCGAGGGAGTTGAGTATATCGACTACATGAAAATAGTTTTTTTTTGTCAAAAAGTACTTGCGTGAACGTCTCTACTATGAAAATATTTTTTTGTTTTGAGTCAAAAAGTACAGGGTTGTTAATATTCGACTGACTCATCTGGCAACCCTGTATCTTTAGACAGAGACGTCAGATCTCTTAATGATATACCGCGTTGGAAGCGTCAGTCCAAGAAGATTTTTACCATGGAACAGTATACGCCACGCGAGCGCTCCCAAATTGTTGAAATTTACATTCAACAAAAGAAGTCAATTGTGAAAACTGAACGTGCGTATAAAAAATTTCTAATCCAAAGACGCCAAACCAAAATCGACAAAGGCGATCGGATGAGAATATTGCTCTTGTACGGGCCAGTGTTGAGACATCGCCAAGAACATCCCAAAATTGCCGTTCTCAGCAGTTGGACATTGCTCGGACCACTTTACAACGAATTATCCGCATTGATTTGCATTTATTCCCGTATAAGATTCAATTGACGCAAAGATTGTTGCCTTGTCCGCCTCGTTAATTGGAATGGGCGCAAAAAACACATGGGTCCGTCGAATATGGGCAACCCTGTACTTACGTTCTACTCTGTTACCGTTTTTTGAAAATGAACCACGCGTACTTCAATTCTATTGCTATTTCAACCATTTGCAAAAAAGTGAGGTTTTTCGAAATGTCATAAAATCATTGCCATTTTATTACGTTTTCGTATCCATTTATATTTATTTCCACTCTTAAAAAATTCTTGCAATCAATGTTCAGCTATTTCAAGCTATCGGGCATATATGCACACAGATCATTAATACAAATCACCAAATTCTCGCTTTAAAAATTATTTCTTAAACGTTTTTGATATTACACTGAGATCTGATGTGGAAGCGCTCAACCGCTCACCAGAGACTACTTTCAATAACTTGTGAACCTCATACAAAATCGATTTTGTCTTCCCAAACTATCCAAGAATGTGTCCTCAAAATTTCAGAAGCAAATTCAAAATATTTTCGGAGTTACAGGAACAATTGTGAGCAAGCGTCGAGCAGGTATACGAGCGGCCGGATCGCTCGAAGTGCGATTTCTCGGTTTTTTATTTTTACGATTTTTCCTAATTGGCGGGAAAGATAGCGAAAAAGTTAAACATCCTATCGAAACGAGATAACATTGATTGTATTCAGAATCAAATTTTCTTCTATTTAGTTGAACCTAAAAAACCTTAAGTAAGTTATGATTAACGCACTTTTTAAACAATCTGAAGTGAATTTATTTTTCCAAAAAAAATAATTTTTTTTTAATTAGCGAAAAATGGTTGAATTTCCCACTTTTTGTTTAATTTTCTTGGTTTAACTAGAAGATGGACTATACCGAAATAAAAAACTCTTTGGGTGTTTGGTTTCAGATGAAAATTGCGACCTGCATCTTTCCCGCCGCACGACACATGCACACTCGAGGCGCCTCGGCAAAATGCTTGTACCAGGCATAATATGACATATATTTTAATGAAAAAATTTGAGAAGACTATTGAAATATATAAGAATAAAACCAGAAAGTTTCGTTTCAATCGAATATTTCTTTCCTTCCCAAAAAAATCCACGAAAAAATCGATTTTTTGAAGCCTCTAAAGCAGGCGCCCTCCTTAAATAAGATATCTGAGAATATTCCCCGTCAATTATACGAGGTTTGCTATTTATATTTCTGACCTTGGACACTTCTCGTTTTGTCACTCGCCGTCTTATCTTTCCATTAGAAAGTTTGATATATTTTAATATACCATTAGCGCACTCAGAAGGTTTTGGCGATTCGGCCAAATTTATGTTGTTTACAGTGGCTTTAAAAATCCATCTTGACAAAAAAAAAAAATGAAATTAAACAGTAAACATTTTTTTCACAATTTTCGACTTGAAATAAGCAGACAAGAATGCATTGAAGAACTAAAATCATTATACGGGGAGAGACAGCATTCTTTGGAACCAAAAAAAATTGGTACACTCTCACTTAATTTTCTTATTTCTCACTATACGGTCACTCTCCGTGAAGGTCACCGTAGAATTGAGAAATATACGAGGGGGGGTTCAATAAATACCCGGTTTAAGAAGACACCATTCTTTAATTTTTTTTTTTCAACATAGCTTCCCTTTAGAAAGATACACTTCTCCCAACGGTCTTGCCATTTTTTGAACGCCTCCAAAAAATAATATTTGTCGAGCACTCCAAAATACGGCTCTAACTTGACAATGACTTCCTCGTTTGAACTAAATTTTTTCCCGCGAGCTATTTCTTCATGATAGGAAACAAGAAAAAGTCGCCGGGAGCCATATCTTGTGAATATGGGGAGTGCGGCAGCAATTCATACCGCAACTCATGCAGTTTGGCTGCGACAACTCCGGATGATGCATTATCGTGGTGAAAGAACCCCTTCCTTTTCGCCAAATGCGGCCGTGTCTGCTTTAATTTTTTGTCAAAGCACTCCAATAACTCTCTGTTGTATTGTCCAGTGATCGTGGTATTATCCGTAAATCCATGAGGATGACGTCGTTCGCATGTCAAAAATTCTTCGGCATGACCTTTGCGGCCGATGGGACTCTATTCCCCTTCTCTGGAGCAGATTTACCGAGAGAAATCCACTGATTGGTTTTTGCTTATTTCTGATGTGTAATGATGAATCCAGATTTCATTAACGGCGACAACTCGACGAAAAAATGCGTTCGGATCTCACTTAAATTGCTCAAAACACTGCTTCGAAGTTAACAGCCGCATCCGTTTGTTTTTGCTTGTGAGCAATCGCAGCACCCATCGGGCTGACAATTTTTTCATCGCCAACTCATAATGTAAAATATTCATTGCCGTACCGGTCGACACACCTGTGGCCTCTGTAACTTTGCGCACTTTCGTTCGTCGATCAGAGAGAATCATGTCGTGGCCTTTTGAATGACTTCCTCGGTAACCACATCTGCCGGGCGTCCTGGTCGCCCCTCATCAAAAACGGAAGTTCACCCACGTTTGAATTTGTTGAACCAGATAGATGGCGAAGCGTCCCCATAAATAGCATTCAACTTTGTTTTTATTTTCTCACATTTTTTCATCCAAAAACAAAAAGCGAATTACCGAACGATGCTGCTCTTTTTCCATCTTAGCGAAAATCACGAAACACGTCTTACTCGAATAGCTGCCAAATCCAAGCTAAACTATCAATCAGTCTGAAATTTGTTTTACCGTCGTTTGATAGCTGGCAGCACACGATGCTAACACCAACTTCACTCAGGACCGCCCTCTGTCATCAAGCATGGGTACTTATTGAACCGCACTCGTATAATCTACATATGTAGATATTTTTCTTTAACTCCTAGCGGGCGTCTTTTACGATTCGTTAGCAATTTATATGCGAATAAGTAGGTTGCTAGCCCGCTTATCCCAACTTGGTGATAGATAAAAGCTATCTACCTACCTCCAAGCAGGTGTTGCCCGTTTTAGTCCGTGAGTGGTATTTTATTTTCCACCTATCAGGCATATTTGCCGAACGTTCCCCTATCTGCCACCTGGGGACGAGACCGATTGAACACAGGCAACTCCACATGGCAAAAATCAGTTGCTGTGCCAGAAAATATCGATGCTGTGCGCGAAATGATTCAGTAAGGCTGTCATGTCGCTTGCGGTGAGGTTGAGATATCCTATGACGAGTATCAATAAAATTTAGCATGACCACATTGTGGTAAAACAATGAGGATCGCACACAATTTAAAATACAAAAATAGGCTCGCACCGATTGCTGTATATAATATCTACGCCGGTGATAAATAATGAGTACATACATACAAATCCGAAAACTGCTCATAAAAAATGAAAAGGGATGAATCATCCTTCGGTGCTGACCAAAAGATTTTTGACCAACCAAAATATCGAATTGATGGACCATCCGCCATACAGGCCCGATTTGGCAATAAACTCTCTTTTTTGTACCCCTCACATCAAGTACAAGCTACGTGATCAACAAATTTTGATGACAGAAGAATAGATATTTCAGAGTTCCTTCAATCGCACTGGACAAAGTGCCTCGATAATTGTTTTCAAACGAAGCCAAAAATATTTTGGTCATCGTGAAGACCATTTCGAAAAATTCTGAAACCATTTGCAACTACCAGTGTTCGATATTCAATCGCTAGCCTAAAAATATTAATAGCAACCCCTCACCACGAAGCACCAACAATTTAGATGTATACCGCAGTATTTCTTTGCCACTCCTCTGGCTAGTAGCCCTTTAAAAATAGCTCAAACGTCCCTAAACACATTTTCTCAAAACTAAGAACGATTTTTTAACCGCACCTAACATAGAACTAACAGTGTTCGGAATAACTCCTACTACCCTCGCAATTCTTACCTTTCATGCTCCGTATTTACATTTTGAGTGCAAAATCACGCCGATCATATTTTATGGTATGTTTGTACGCCGGTACGCCTCATGAAACTCAATGCTTGCAAATTTTATCGTCGTAAACAAAGCAAAATTAGACAAATAAAAATTAATTTCCCCGGCGGTGTCATCTCGGTTTCCATCTTCAACAATCACACTACGTTAGCTCATTTCATTTGTGTGTTTGAGTTGGTGGGCCAATGCACCACCCGCTCGCTCGCATAACACTCGCACCTCTGAGCGCGCGATCAACTCATTTACCAATGCAAATTCCATTCGGTATGGCTCTGTGTTTGTTTTTTTTTTTTTTGTTTTTGTTTTGCTTTTTGCTTTTCTAGAAACGAGCATTCGCTCTGGCTCACCGCAACGTTCTCGTCTCAGTTACGAGTTGAGCCGACTAACTGCAATAAATATTACATTACTTACGTCGATTACTTAATAGTATATGTATACACGCCTCATGTACACACACATGCGTGCACGCGCATGTTTGTGTTGATTCGCGATGCCGACTTTACAGTAACGTGTTCGTCTCAGAGCTTTCCATCGTCAAATTCTTGTAATGCACTTCGCTGCGAATGCATTCGGAATCTGAACACTGCCATAGTGCGCAGGCATGTTTTGTAAGTATTTGTGAGTTTATGAGTGTGTGCGTGATATTATTTAATTTTTGTTAGAATAATGTAATCGCTTGGTTTGCTGTTTTCACTCGTTCGTTATCTGTACCACTGCACTATCGCGTAATAAAATTGGCCCGTTTGCCTCACCATCTCACCGCCTACAAGCCTGCCTGCTCACGTATTTTTCCTTCCATTTGAGTAATATTATTTGCGTCCGCTTCTGTTCGGGTCGGTCTAGTGGCTTGTTCCGGGTGTTCGCTCAACAATTGTTGTGCATTGCTTGCTCTTTGGCTAAGTCAGCTAGTGGAGCTTTTTGGCGGCCGTCCGATCCGGTTTTCTAATGTGGGTTCTATTTTTGTGGCGCTGCACTTTAAAGCTACTTGTTAGGCTTGTTTGCACTGCATACACAGCTACTTACCCAGGGTGTTGAGTTGAGTTTAATTGATCGAACTTCGGTATGCGTGCACTTACTCGCATATATCCGTCCGAAGCATTTTGATATCTGTACGTATGGCTCATTTGTTTATTGCCTATATCTATTTGTAAATTATGTCCACAGGTTAGAACCATAAAATAAGGTAGCCGCAGCTGAACTTGTTTATGTTCCCAGTAATTGTGGGTGGACTAGAACTGCTGAACTACTTAAGTTTATATGATTTCTTTGCGTCGCGTCTGTTCAATTGGAAAAATAGCAAATATTTATTTAAGTGCCGGCTTTCAATTACCATGCCCATAGATGAATTACTCATACTGAACCAATAGATATTTATTTTTGAGTGAGGATTTGTGTTCGTTTTAATTACTTGCAGAGTAAATTTAGGTGCTTTATTAAATGAAACACAATTATTTTGTTTGCATTGACTCGAGTACTTTGAAGAACTTTAAGTAATACAGGTAAAGTAGTGTAAAGTAGTGTAAAAGATCGCAGAAGAGTAGCTGCGATTCCTCAGGCACACAAGAGACTTTTTTAGATAATTCGATATTAAGGGTACAGGCTGAGATGCATACGCCACATTTGCTACCATGTGGACAGAGGGATTTTCGGTGACTGGCGTGAGATCGGTTGGCTGGCTCAGCACCTCCAACTTAGATATTCTTGATGCTTGGAACGATGCATTGTTTCACTTACTCAGCAGCTTACACTCCAAACGGTTGAGCTGACTCAAATTTATTCTCTACTACTGGGATTGTAAGCACAAAACTCGACTTAAAATTATAACAGCTTTGAGCTTAAGGGGGGCCTCTTATCAGTGGCTTCAAAAAAAGGTGTTTTTTCTCAATTTTTTTTCGAGGCGAAGAAAGCGACACACAGGATTAATCTTTTGCATTTATTTGAAGGCATGATTGAAGAGTAATAAACAATTTTTAAACATAAATAAAATAACAAAATGGCGGACATTTAAGGGATCTCGCACAGCTTCTCGTTGCGCGCTAGTAAAACGGCGTGTGAGATTGCGGTCGTAGTTTTCACTTGAAACACAAAAGAAAAATATTGTTTTATTCAAAAGGCTTTCCCGCATATAATAGACTGCTCTTGTGTAAAAATATGAAAAAATGAACACACAATTAGTTATTGAAAAAAAGTGCTTTTTTCGCAATTTTTTTTTAAAAGGTGTTAAATAACATAAAAAAATGATTTTTTTTTTTTTTTTGTATTTTGTTAGTTAATTAGTTGCGTATTTTAAGTTTCTTTATATAGATTATCTGTTTGAAACAATAACTTTTGTAGTTTTTTTAAATCTTACACGCCATTTTCAAAAACATGGTTTTGAGAAAACGTGTTTCATAGTTTTCAGAAGGTAGACAGTATACTCACAGCTACAGAATGTTACTCAGCTGTACCCGCCCCGTAGATAAAGTGATTTTGGGCCAGTTGCTCCTCCCTACGTGCCGTACGAGCCTCTTTAGTTGCCGCAGTAGCGCGCTTGGCCGTGCGCACCAGTCGATCGTTATCCATCGAGTCGGCTAACATCTTGCACTGCTGGCCTATTGTCAATTTGAGCGAGTCCATCATCCTCCAATATAGCAGAGTAGCCTTCGTTATAAACCCCAGCAGCAATATATGTTGCAATGTCCAGGATTTTCTTTCCAGAATTCAGGTGTTTTGGTGCCATACGCCACGACTCTGGTGGCGTTGAAGGATTCGTTGGCATTTTGAGTATGCCCACCCAAACATTTCGTCAACAAATTTTCACTCGACAAATCTTCATAGATGGGGATAATTTCTTTTTCGATTTCAGGTGGAATGGCACGGGGAGGGTGCCAGTAAGTCTTCAGTGTCCGTGTTGCCTTAGCTTTTTGCCATTGAGACCAGCTGTCAGCGCCCGTGGGGCAGTTACTTGTCAGTTGAGCAGAAGTGTCACTGAGTCAACGTTTCTTGTAATTGCCAGTCCATAATATCTCGTCAGTTTTTTAATCAGTACCTCTGTCAATCAACCTCTTCCTCCCAGTTTTTCTTTTTTTCTAACGTTTCGGAGCCTCATACCCATTCTCTTCGACACATGACCCACACACTCGCTTTTTACAAGAGGAAAATCATTGCCATATGGATTATTTTCTAAAACTGATAAGTACGTTGCAGAATCCCCGTCCCCAATGTAATTTAAATATTTGACTCCAAATTTATGTTCTGACCTTTGAAATATCTCGTTTATCGCGTCAACTTCCATTTTCTTTGTGTACCTACCTGCTCTAGCCGTATAGAGTGAACGGCCCGACTCGAGCTCACTTTGAATTCCGCTATAAAATTTTGAGGGCATATTCTCCTAAAATATGTCTATCGATTGCAGTAAAAAAAATCGGAAATCGAAATTTTGAAGCCGACCTAATTGCGGTTGCCTCTCAGCAGGCATTGGAGAACCTCCGAGTGTATTTGTGCCATGAAAAGCTCCTCATAAAAAATGTCTGCCATTCGACGTTAACAACAACATCGAAATGCATGCCACAAATAGAAGGAGGAGCTTGGCCAAACCCCAAATAAAGGGTATAAGCACCATTTATGTAAATATCGAATCGAACCGCCAATTATATACCGAACTAAGCACGTGAAATATCTATTGCTATTCTAAGAGCTTTGTGCAAGGCACGCTATTCTGTTGCAAACAAATATTATTAAAGCCTAGATGTTCTATTACAGCCTCAAAAATTGGTAATGTGAGCACTGTAAGGTATCGGTTTTACATCGAAATTTTCGAAACAAGTGGATCAGTGCTAAATGGGTAAATGGGCCTACGATATTTAAATTTCACAATAAAATGCCAATAGCTACGGATTCTCGTACAAAGGTTTTTCGGTAAATTAAGCTCAACTTTTTTTAAGGATTTAACCGCTGGTATAAAAATGCGTCTTATTAGAACAATAAGTAGTGTTATTATGAGGGATTTGCATTGCGACCTGAAAGATCTATGTACTCTCTTCACGGATTCAGAATTTTTCTCAACAAGTTTTAGTAGTTGTCCTATTTTATTGAGTTTTATATCTTCCACTTGAAAAATATGTTTACGTACTTATTTACGCCCCTTATGCATCAATGCTGAACACTGTACCAGTACTTCTTGGAGGTTTCACCTTCCGCCCCATAGAACCTGCAAGCTCCATTTGAGTATGTTCCCGGGTTAGTAAGATTATGAGTCAATCTAGCATGACCTGTTGAAGCTCCCATAATGATTTTATAACAATTCTTACTTGTCTAATGCAATATTTTGCGAGGGCGCTAGAGGAAACTTCTAAGGCTAATAAAGCAGCAGATTTCGAGTTTGGTAAGTATCCTTACCGGACATTGTCCGTTGTTCGTGCTCGAGTTTGCCTCAAGTCCTTTCTGCAGCAGCTGTCTAGGAGATGAGGTGGAATCATTTCAGCTCGTTCGTCTCAGCAGCCCTGCTCTCGTCGGGAAAAGGTTTAGACATCTGGGCTCTCACTTTTTCGCTAAACTTGCAGATATTGGGGGTTTGAATATCACACTTCTTCTTCTTGCCTGGCGTGATAACCGCTTATGCGATTTTGGCTGTTGGACACACCAAGTGAAGCCAAGTCCTTCTCCACCTGATCTTTCCAACGCAGAGGAGGCCTTCCTCTTCTTCTATTACCACCAGCTGGTACCGCATCAAATACTTTCAAAGCCGGAGCATTTGTTTCCATTCGGACGACATGACCCAGCCAACGTAGCCGCTGTATCTTTATTCGCTATGCTATGTCTATGTCGTCGTAAAACTCATACAGCTTATCGTTCCATCGCCTGTGATATTCGGCATCGCCAACGTGCAAAGGTCCAAAAATCTTACGCAGAATCTTTCTCTCGAACACTCCAAGCGTCGCTTCATCGGATATTGCCATCGTCCAAGCTTCTGCGCCATACGTTAGGATGGGCATAATGAGAGCCTTGTAGAGTGTTAGCTTTGTTCGTCGAGAGAAGACTTTACTACTTAGTCTAAAGCAGCACTTGTTGGCAAAAGAGATTTTCCGTTGGATTTCAAGCTTAACATTGTTATCGGTGTCTGGTTACTGGTTTCTAGATAAAGAAAGCCTCTTATAACCTCGAAATCAAAACTGTCAACAGTGACGTGGGCGCCGATACGCGAGTGCGCCGACTGCTTGTTTGATGACAGGAGGTACTTCGTTTTGTCCTCGTTCACCACCAGACCCATCTGCTTTCCTTCTTTATCCAGTTTGGAAAAGGCGCAACTAACAGCGCGGTTGTTAAGGCTGATGATGTCAATATAATCGGCATACGCCAACAATTATACGCTCTTATAAGAGATTGCGCCGGAGCGATTAAATTCAGCGGCTCGTATGATGCTCTCCAACATCAGGTTAAGGAAATCACACAATCGCGAGTCACCTTGTCTGAAACCTCGCTGGTATTAAGCAAAGTCATCTTGCATAGCCGTTTTAGTTTTGCGGGGATACCAAATTTAGATATCGCGGCATACGAGTATAGGTAACTCCTTTTTATGCTGTCGAATGCAGCTTTGAAGTTGTCGAAAGATGGTGTGCTTTGATTCTCCTTTCATGGGTCCTTCCAAGACTTGAGGTATTGTGATTTCATATATATATATACATATATATATAATTGGCACGTACGCCCTTTTTTGGGTGTTTGACCGAGCTCCTCCTCCTTATATGACATATGATATCACATACCTAATGAAATTCATCTAGCGGCTAATTCGGACGAAAAAAAGAAATAAAGAAACCGCCACTGTTGATCGTGATCCTCTAATCCAAAGCCCCTTCTTCCTATTATATTTTCCACCAGTATTTGTCGTAAGGCTCCTAACCTTATATAATGCAATATTTAAAAGAGGTTAGATTAAAGCTATCTACCGCTGATTTTGATTGCGGTAAATCTGGCAGACTATCCCGATATGCTCTTTTCTCTACTTCTTGATTAATAGAAAGAAGTTACTCTTTCCTAGGCCACAAAATGATTCTGGTCCTATAAATGAAAGGCCGCCCCTTTCATGGCAAATTTTTTTTGTGTGGACATAGCCGCTGGTATTAAAATATGTCTCCTTAAAAAATATTTGTTCAAACTTTCCAACCAAATTCAACGACTAAAATCGAGGAGCGAAAACGAAATGATTGATCATTTGCTTGCTAGTTGAACCAACTGGAACTTAGAAGCGATTAATAAAATATACGCATATATCTTCAGACTGAGTAGTGCGTGCGAGGTCAAATCGACGGCCTTTTTTTCGCGTGCAAACGTCTGTCTACAAAAGCTGCAGTCTTGCACCATCCACCGATGCGGCCCACGAGTGTTGCTCACTAGCAAATCGGTCTAACGAAATTTTTACATAGCCTTACGCACATTGAGTAGTTGGAACACCCGGTAATCGCACGAGGGAGCGCAATACCAATACATCATGAAAAACAAGAAATTTCCGCTATTAATATTTCAGTAGTTGCTATTGCAAATTTCATTGCACTTTTCAAAATACGAGTATCGAATGTACGAGCTTACGCGTAAACACGGGGATCTCTGACCGACCATCAAGAAAATTCTTGCAAATTTATGCACAATGTTGAAATGAAATCGAATACCATTAACAGTAATGTTGGTGATCATTTCTAAAGCGAAAACAAACAAAGTGAGAAATAAATTTCACGATATTCTTAAGAATTTGCACAAACTTTTGCGTGCGTGTGTGTGTGTGTGTGTGAGGATGGGTGTAGGCAAATAAATTAGTAGCAAACCAATCGAAGAGGCAATCATTTTTAAATGCTGTGACTACAACCTTTGCAATGCTCGTTGTGTACACACATACATACATATGCACGTATGTAGGTGTGCCGGTTTTAAGTACATCATCACTAGCACATCGTTTCAAAGCTTTTATGTTGTGTTGTTCGTTATTTTTTTGTTGTATATTTATTTGCCAAATAGATCGCTCAGTAGATGCATGCATAAAATATTACCAATAAAAATTGTGTCGCCGGACAATTTGTAAAACAGTGAGGTGAGATTTTAATTACATTCGAAATTTGTTTACAATGTCGTATAGTGGGTTTTTGTACTTGTATAAGTGAGTACTTAAATAAGCCCTGCAGGAAAAACCAAACCAATATGGAAACTTTGCATTGAAGTACTGGTATTTAAGCGAATAAACAGTATTAGTTCGTCACTGACTAGACTACAGATACCAGGTGAAATGTTAAATTTTCCTCCACATTAGTTGCTTTTGTTTTATTTAAAAAACACTATACCCAAGTCTATCAAATAAAAGCGGGATTTAATAAATATTAGGCTGGGGAAAAAGAAATCCATTATTTTCTTGGAAGATGGCTGTAATGATCAATAGCTCGCAAAGTACAGGATGTTACATAAGACCGTGGTCACTTTTAAATAATAACAATAATTGATTTTTCGAAAATTCTCAAATTTATTAATAATTTGATCGTCAATACGCAATGCAAATACCTCAGTAGCAAGTCCAATCTCCTGCATTGTCAATTATGGCCTGGCACCGGCGGGGCATACTTTCCACTAGTTTTTCTGCATAGTCTACCGGAAAAGACCTCCAAATTTTCCGAATTTATCGAGAAAGTTGATCTAAATTACATGGCTTGCGTCTGCGAAGCTGCATTTTCAACAGAGCCCACACATTTTCTATGGGACTTGCATCCGGTGACTGAGATGACCAATCTAAAGTGACAACTCCGTTTTGCGTCTTCCACTCTCTACACGCTCGACTCCGATGTTTCGGATCGTTGTCCTCTTCAAGGATCCAGCTTTCATTTGATATACCATTGCTTAGCAGATGGTAATAAGGCCTTTTGATATATTTTATTCATTTTTTCGGCATTTAAATTCTCGGTAAATAAGAACAAATTACCGAAACCTTTGTTTGAGAAGCACCCCCAAACATGGACCTTGCCGGGGTGTTTAACAGTCCCTTGAAGCATCCTACTGGTGGAGGTTGTCCGGACATGTTTGATGCTCGGAAATGACCAGAAGGAAAATTCATCAGAAAAAATTACGTTGCTCCAATTGCGGTCCAAGTTTTCCTACGCCCATTCCACTCGTTTTTTCAACATGTTTTGCACTCAACATTGGTTTTTCCAAAGTACTGCGATATTTCAGTTTATTGGCAAGCCAGTGCCTGCGAATCGTTCCGTTAGATATGTGAACAGCTTTTGCTTTCAATTTCACAGCTTCACGTAAAGTCAAAGTTGGATTTTTCGAGAACAATGCGAGAATCTTTTTTTCGTATTTTTTCGAGACTTTGCTTGCACTTTCACGATCAGGGAAATCATCAACGTTACCGACCTTTTTATCGCGATTTATCCACTTGCTAACGAACTGCTTCGACTTTTCCATATACTTCGCAGCAGCAGTTTGCGTTGATTTGGGTCCTTTTTCATGCAAACATAGAAAAATTGCCTCAAAGCGAGAGGCGTAAACAGCACTAATTTCGAAAAACCACTCATTGAAGACTAAATTTGACAGACAGCTGACTTTTTACAAAAAGCATCAAGGACTGAGGTGCCCTCTATGTCATAGAAAAAGAAAGCGGACGCTCTGATTTTTTATCTACGTGTAACAGTGATTACGCTTATAAGTAACAGACTGTAGCGATCAAACAATTTAAAGTTTATGCTCTTGGTTAAGGTGACATTTCACACTAAAGAAATTATCTTGCGGTTTTTTGTTTCTTCCATTCAGTTGTGAGTTACTGGGCAGTCAAACAAGAGAAAATCCGAAAAGGCAAAATGCAAGACAGGCCGCTGAATTTGTGAATAGTGTTTATGGTGCCGATACTGTAACAGCTGCAATTTTGGTTTCGTCGATTCCATTTAGGCATTTTTGATGTTAAGGATGCAGCTCGAACAAGCAGGCACGACGTCGAAAATGTCGATGAAATCGCAGAAATAATCGAAGTTAACCGTGATGTTAGTAGTCGAAGCAACGCCCAGGAGCTAATTAACGAAGATCGACCACAGAAAAGTTTAAACCATTACGCAAATTAAAAATAAAAATAATGGCTTTCTTTTTCCCCAAACTAATATTTGCGTAAAATTTATTTACTTTATATGCAGTCTCACCCCCAAGTCAGTAAAATTAGAGGAATGGGTTTAGAATATTTATTTATTTAATTTTACCCAAAAGCCACCAACGTTATAGTGTATATTGACTGACTCTAATATAAACGATTTATTAATAAAATAAAAACTAAAATCAACTAAAGCTAAAAAAACTTCCTTTTGAACCGGGAGAGCAGCATTTCACACGTGTTTTTCGGTTCTCTTGTTGCCTTTCAGTCAGTTCATGCGGCACCCATCTTCCGACCTTTAAAATCATGCCCAAGTCTTTCAAACGTTTGGAAATTGTTTTTTGGGTCACTCCCAACTGCTCTGCCATTATTTCTCGCGTTTGACCATCACTTTCATCCAACAATGCTTGCAATTCGGCGTCCTCAAACTTTTTCGGTGGCCGGCCACGGTCCTCGTTCTCCACGCTAAAATCACTACTTCGCACGTAGGAGCACTTTGTTCTACTTAGAGTATGTCCACCATAAGCTTCTGTAAGCATTTGATGAGCTTTAGAAGCGTTTTTCTTCAGTTGATAACAGAAAATCAACGATGTCCGCAAATCGTAGTTTGAAGGCACGAAATTCGACATTTTTAAGACCGGCAAAAATGCATTGTTGTATGAAACGTAACAAACAATGAACTGAATATTATTGACAGATGACAGACGAAAAAAACCAAACATTTGGGAAGGTTTAAAAATACTCCAAGCGACCTCTATGGACTAATAGCTGAAAGTCTCATTTCATAGATATATACCCGTACTTACCTCTCTCCTTTACTAAGTCCGAATTGCATTCTTATATCTGTTGAGAATTTTTCTGTGATCGTAATGAGGTTCTTTTGTGTTGACACATAAAATAGTTTAATATCATTCATATATAGTACATGGTTTATTCCATGTTCTGTAGGTTTTTCGTTTTTAATATCAAATCCATATGTTGTGTTGTTAAGTATATTAGACAAGGCATTTAGACTTAGGCAAAACCATAGGGCGCATTATACCATATAAGACGATTTAGCACTGACACTTAAGAGATGTAATGCGCCCCTGCATAGATTTCTCAGAGCTCAGCTTTCTTAATAAATTTTAAAACTTTCTGAAACTCAAAAGTTGTGATATGCGGCCTTTCATCAACTGCTGGGGGTTGATTTTCAGTATAACAACT
Source organism: Anastrepha obliqua (assembly GCF_027943255.1). Taxonomy (NCBI): domain Eukaryota; kingdom Metazoa; phylum Arthropoda; class Insecta; order Diptera; family Tephritidae; genus Anastrepha; species Anastrepha obliqua. The sequence goes on from NC_072894.1 coordinate 14,523,231, forward strand.
ATGCATACTACTAACCTGCGGTGATCGACGTGCCTTTGCTTTTTAAAACCTCTACCAGCAAACTACTAAAAAACTGTCAGCTTAGCTACTCTAGCAACAATTTGCTCTGTTATTTGTATTGTCTGGCATTTGACGTAAGCAAATAAATATTATACATATTTATTCATGAAAACGTTTGCACAAGGCGCATACATACATACGCACACAACTCGTTCACTCTGCATATGCGCATCTATGCATATTTTAAGTACTTAGTTGTGGTCGCTGTTATTATTATTGTTGTTAGAACATCATGCCCCTTAATGGTTAAAGCCTGTAATTAATGACTCACAAAAATAGAAGAAACATCTAGTCAGTAAATTTATTAGCAACTAACTCAATCGAATTACAAGGAAACCTCAAATGAGTACTACGTCGGCATCTGATGATCATTAACTGCTTGAAGCGAAGCGACTGCATCTCGCCATTAATGCATTTACATACGTAGGTACATCGTCGAGACGACGCTCAAGTGGTTGATACATTCATTACCTTAAAAATATAAATGACATGCAATTTAACAATTAATAATTATTAATTGTTACGACTCTTCTCTTGTTCCATTGCATTAGAAGCGTTAGCTGACATATGCGTACTTGTGTATATCTATTTGAGTGTGTATGTCTGTAGTTGGAAAATATAATTTACAGTTTTAAAACTTATTTTAAGAGACTAGCGTAGAATACGCAGAGATTTTTGGATGATCTATACAATTTCTCCATAAGGTATCCATGTCGTATGAGTAACACGGCTGGGGTGTTTCGAAAGCCCCAGCATTCAAAACACAATCCAGGAAATTTCATTTGCAGCAGTTCGGCCAGAAATATATTCTTTTTTATTTTAGAATAAAAATGTAAGCTATTTGGAAAATTAAGCTCGGCCAGGCACCTAATAGCTTTTCAGTTCTATACCGCCTTGAGAAATAAGCAAATGGTTTTTTGAGAATCATTTTTATAGCAAAAAGCAGGTAACCGCTATTAAAAAAAAGTTTTTTATGTGATTTGTTGTTTCCTGCTCATAGCGAGTTTCGAGCCCGGACCCTACCGAATTAGCCGTCTTGACTGATACGCTGCTGCTAACATCCAGCTGAGAATCTGTTAAAATTACACGAAGTTGGTTTTGAGTGGAGCTTCGTATTTCATAAGTTCGAAAGAAATATGGAAATTTTCAGCCATTTAAAAACGTTGTGCTAAGAACTTAACTTTCTTTTAAATAACTCTCAATTTTAAAGTTATTTATTATGTGCGCAACTAAGTTCTCGCTGTTTTTGAAGTGAAAACTTCTTTAGAATCTTTGGGAGTGATTTGAGACTCGATGAAACGAAAAAGCGACAGTAAAAAGAGACATCCAGATCCTACACAGTTATCCACCGTTCCCTATTCTCCGTCTCCTCTTTGTGCGGTGCTTCGTAGCCTCCCCACTCTTGGCTACGAAGCGTTATATGTTGATATACGTATGTATATGTGTGTGGCTGCGTACTACTGAGCCACGCTAGTATAGTGAGTATTGTAGTATGTACAATATACTACACTGCCTATTACTTGCTTTGGTGTTTAGTTCAAGCGTCATACGTATGTATGTTTGTATGTATGCTAGTACGTATGTGTGTGCGCCTGCGTATTACGGAGCCACGGTGAGCGAGAAGGCATTATGTATACCTATACTACACTACCTAATACTTGCTTAGACCAAGCGTCCTACGAATGTTTGTGTGTATGTTAGTACGTCTGTGTAATATAAGCGTTACGACGCTCATAATAGCAACCGCGTGTGCTGTATTGCGTCCGTATTTTTATATTCGTAAATATTTTCATTTTTAAATATTTACCGCAATTGCAGGCGGTGTTGCAATATACCACAATCAAAATGACGGTGCTCATATTGTAACTAAACAGATAGATCTGAATGCTCAGCAACTAGAATCACTGTCTGTTCAGCTCTCTAAAGTGGGAGAAATATGTCCATGCGAAACCAGATTGAGCAATGGAAAAGCAGTTTTAATTGTGGCAATTTATATTTCACCGAATCAATCAATAAATAGCATCACGGAATTCATTCACGAAAATTTAATAAAGTATACACCAGAAGTATCGCGGATACTTAGAAAAGATTACGACAAAGTTCCAATGATTTTAAGTGGGGATTTTAACGTAAATTTTGCATTGGACACAGCGGCTCCTTTAATTGACTTTCTCAATACAACATTCAATTTAAAAATGTGTAACAATCGCACTGAATCGACAACACGATCAAAAACAACAATTGACGCGGTATTTCAAAGATATGTTGACAACATCGAAACCAAAGCATTTGTATCATATTTTAGCTATCATAAGCCACTCGTATCATTTGTTGAAATTGAAAACATTGAGGATGAATAATAATAAAATGAAGAAAATAAAATATGAACTTTATAGCAATATTATAATGAACCTATAATTATGCCGCTCCTAATGCTGCCTTCGTCTCATTCTCTCTCAGTTTGTTTTACGGAAGGTTTCACTTCTATCGCGTCTAACCGTTAGACTGGTATTTTTTTTTTTAATGAAACTACAACTTTATTGTGAAAACATGGTTACAAGTGAATCATTGAAAGTATTCCCCATCGCTGGCTACTACTTTTTCCCATCTTTTCGGTAGATCTCGTACACCGTCGCGGTGAGGTGAGGCTATCCACGGATCAAACCATTTTTTGATGTTTTCATATGAATGGAACTGCTGGTCAGCTAGACCATGTGCCATCGATCGAAACAGGGGGTAATCGGACGGCGCAATATCTGGAGAATTTGGCGGGTGGGGTAGGATTTCCCATTTCAGTGCTTCCAGTTAGGTTTTAACGGATTTGGCAACGTGAGGCCGAGCGTTGCCGTGCTGTAGAATCACTTTTTCATGCCTCTCCGCGTATTGTGGTCGCTTCTCGCGCAGTGCTCGGCTCAATCGCATCAATTGAATTCGGTACCGTTCGCCAGTGATGGTTTCGCTTGGTTTTGACAGTTCATAATGAATAACACTAACTTGGTCCCACCAAATACATAGCATAACCTTCGCAGCGTGAATATTCGCCCAAGGCGACGACGTAGAGGCACAACCGGGCAGCCCCCATGACTTTATTTTCTTTGGATTGCTGTAATGAATCCATTTTTCATCACCCGTCACGATGCGATGAAGAAACCCCCCCTGTTTTGCCACTGGAGCAGTTGTTCACAGGCAAAAAACGACGTTCAACATCCCTTGATTTTAGCTTTATACGGAACCCAAATCCCTGTATCTGAATCATTCCCAAAGCATGCAATCGCTTGGAAATGAATGGGCGGGTAACTCCTAATACTAAAGCAATCTCTTCTTGTGTTTGACACAGATCCTGATTGAGCAATGCCTCGAATTCAGCGTCTTCGAAGGTTTTTGGCCTTCCATCACGCGGGGGGCGGACGGTCTTCAACATTAAAATCACCGTCTTTGAAGCGACGGAACCAATCTCGGAACGTTGTTTCATTTCCATAAACATTTTGTAACTCTCGATGCGCTTCAGCCGGCGTGTTTTTTTTAATGAAAGAGGAAAATCAAGACTTCCCGCAAATGACGATTATCCGGCACAAAATCAGACATTTTCACAAAACCAAAAGTATATGATACCAAAGCAAAATCAGTAATGTGTCGAAGCAGTTTGTTTGCCATATCTCTAAGCTTGGTTTATGACGTTTAGGTTATGTTAGAATCGCCTAGCACACACTGCTGGCGGCATATATTGACAAACAGTGGGAACTTAGTTGCGCACCTAATACTTACCTTGACTGAAAATCGTCAAATTTTTTTCAAATATTGTTCACATTCGTTCTACATGTCATGGCTCCCATACCAACTGGTTGTTAAGATATGCTCTAATTAGGCAGGAAAGGAAATGAAATTAGTACTATTTTTATTTAAACTAGCCGTAGCTGAATGGATTGGTGCGAGACTACCAATTCGGAGAACATAAGTTCGAATCTCCGTGAAACACTGCCGCCCCTCGGCATGCAGTGGCAAACCTCCGAGTGTGTTTCTGTCATGAAACAGCTCATCATAAAAAATATCTGCCGTTCAGACCAGTCTTAAAACTGTGGGACCCTCCATTTGTGGAACAATATCAAGATGCACATCAGCTCGATCAAACACCCGAAAAGGGTATCTAAGTCTACTTTGAAGAACTTACACATAAGACTATTCAATATTTTAGGTTGGGGAGTTGTAGCGCTTTTAATGAGGATTTTTATTTAAACAAAAAACAATAATTATCTTAATAAATTAATCAATTATATATTCGCGATTACTGTTTACAACCTCTTCCCACCTCTCGACCAACTTGTTCATGCCGTTCCGCCACAAATCGCTTGGTCTGGAGTCAAAGAAGTTGTTGAGCTTTTTAGGACCTCTTTGTTATAGAAGGTAACACCCTTCATATGGCTTGGCAGGGGGTGGAAAAGATGGTAATCTTGGAGTGCGGTTTTGACGACTTGACGTCTTGTGCAACATGGGGCCTGGCGTTGTCGTGAAGGAGTGTAGTTTGTCTATGTCGATCAGGTATTTTCCGTCGAATAGCCTTATCCACTCACTTCTTTCTTTGCTTCATATTGATGTGTAGACACCATTTCTCAACTCCCGTGCCGACCGGTCTTCTTCAAATGAAATTTGAAACATTCTTCATCGAATCCAGAAGGCCTTCCGCTGCGGGACGTGCCATCGACATCGAAGTCGCCAATTAACAGTCTACGACGGATTCTATGATAGGGCTGATTGGCTCGGTCGTGTTCAAGACACAATAAAAAAGGCAGCAAAAGCCCACGATGAAATGTTAAAAAATCATGTCAATACGGAGGCCTCTACTCTTGTTAATCCAACTAATTAAATAAGAAGATTGAAACGCCAAAATCCCAAAGATTTAATGAACGAAACAGAATCGCACCTTAGGTGTCGTATGAACCTCATAAATGTAACACAAATTGCGTGCTAGTTAATAAAATTTTGTCTTTGTTACTAGTCGCAATGTAAACTTAAAGTTAAAGCACAAAAAAAAATATAGTCAGTAAGCATCCCGTTTGTTATTTATAAATAAATAAATAAATATTATATATAAGATACATTTTATATCCCTTGTTAATAAAATGGAAAGCGACATTGTTGGTTGAGTTACGATTAGGGGAGGTGTTATTGTTGTAGCAGCATACTTAATCCTGCCAGTGTAATGTATGTAGATCAGCGGTCATCTTAGTCTAGCTCATCTAACGGCTCCTCCAGAAAACTTGCTCTTCTGCCAGGTTGGTCCAAAGGGGTGTTAAAATAGTGTTTTTGATGGGGCATGTGGTAAAGGTGACTAGTGTCATGCGGTGTGCCTTCACATGCTGGAAATATGTTTAGTGCCTGGTTCCTACCTATCCTAACAATTCTGGATAGGTTGGAGTTTAGCCTGCTACAGTAGACAGAACGTGATTGTGCCCAGGTTACGCGGGTCTCTCGGTCTAGCTGGAGCTCTTCATCTGCTATGGGTGGTGGTTGGACTCCGATTACAGCATTCGGTGGTCGATCGCGCTTAAAAAGGTGGTAAGTGTCTCCCGATGAATGTCGTTAATAGTCTGTCAAAACACTGGCCGGCCAGGAGTCCGGTCTATTTCCTGCGATAGCAACCTAGCAGACACTATTTCTTATTCTTCTTAATTGGCGCGATAACCGCTCACGCGATATTGGCCGAGCTTAACAAAGCGCGCCAGTCGTTTCTTTCTCGTGCTAATCCGCGCCAGTTGGACGCACCAAATGAAGCCAAGTCCTTCTCCACCTCCATCTTTCCAACGTAGAGGAGGCCGCCCTCTTCCTCTGCTACCACCAGCTGGTACCGCATCGAATACTTTCAAAGCCGGAGCATTTTTACCCATTCGGACGACATGACCCAGCCAACGAAGCCGCTGGATCTTTATTCGCTGCGCTATGTCTATGTCGTCGTAGAGCTCATACAGCTCATCGTTGCATCACCTGCGATACTCGCCGTTGCCAACGTGCGAAGGTCGAAAAATCTTCCGCAGAATCTTTTCGTTCAAACACTCCAAGCGACGCTTCATCGATTATTGTCATCGTACGCGCTTCTGCGCCATACATTTTTGCTTCTGCGCTAGAAACTATTTGCTGAGCAGTTCGCTGAGAGCATTTGTGCCTCATTATATATCTAGTTGTTATAGGGGGACATCAGAAGGCATCCCGTCGCTGTACGAATGGCAGTGTTTTGGCATGTCTGAAGCTTTTGCCACTGCGTATCAATAGTTCCAGGCGACCAGACAGGCGCAGCGTAATTTACAACCAGCCGGCCAATTGCTTTAAATGTCGCCAACAACATTTCCTTGTCTGTGTCGCAAGTAGGGTAAAGTGGGGTACCTGTGACTATGGGGCAGCATTGGCTGTAACATTTTCGGTGCCTAATATAATAACACGTGCTTATATGTATTGTGGCAGTTCTCCTTAAATGCTCAGCGGCGCAACACGTGTTTCAGTGATTTTCGATTGGGTGATGTAATTTTTATGTAGCGCTACCTAAGCATTTTTTGAAGTAAAAACAATTGTTTTCTGAAGGCTAAAGTTATTAAGTGGTGCTTCGAGATTTTAATTTTGGGGAAAAATCGGTAAGTAACAATAAGTTTTTAAGAATAAAATAATCAAAACAATGAATGTGGATAAGCCCATTTGGGACACATTTGGTTTTTGAGTGTGGGGTACTTTTGACGAATGTGCCCCATGTTATAATTATGTTAATATGTTTGGTAACTGTAAGTAATTTGGCTTATTTATATATGACTTTTGTACAGTAATTGTACGAAACTATAAGACAAAGTCATCTGGAAAAGAAATAAATGAAGAAAATATTAAAAAAGCCATGAATGGAGATGAGACACAAAGTTCGGCAGCAAAAAAATACGGCATCAAAAGAACGACACTAATAATGCGGATGAGACGTCAAGGCCCACTTAAACTTACGGTGAACTCTAGTAATAGTCATTCGAACGATGAATTATTGTACAACACTAAATATGCATCGCGTCAACTCTTCACAAAGAAACTCGAAGGGCAGCTTGCTGACTATATAAAGAAATGTGCGTTTAACACATATGGCTTGTCATACATTCAGAAAGTTTGTTTATGATTATGCTAAAATAAATCAGACCACCGTTCCAGTTGGATGGAATGTTACTAAGGAAGCAAGTAAGAACTGCCTTTATGCTTTTCTCAAAAGAAACCCAACTATTTCATTGCGAAAGCCAGAGAAAGTAAGCCTGGCCAAACTTTCGGGCTTTACAAAATCAGCTGTAGAAGAATTTTACTCAAACCTCAGGGCAATTTATGAACAATACTCCTTCCAGCCAATGGATATATATAACTTAGATGAAACTGGAGTAACTACGGTCTTAGAACCTCCTAAGGTAAGTATTTGAGTTCATCTGAGACAAGACACATAGTACCTACCTAGAAAATTTATTATGTATCGGTTTCATGTTTTTGTAATAGGTTCTTGCTCGAAAAGGTCAGAGAACATGGTATCAAGCCACCTCAGCAGAGCGTGGAAGCCTAGTCACCATGGCACAGTGTGACTTTTTTCACTTTTAGGATGCCAAAATTAATAACAGCCAAACCAATGGAGCAATTAATTTCAAATTTTGCAGTGTGGTTGCAGATACCTAAATCTGATTTGAGAATAAAAATGGGCGTGATACGCCCACTTTTTCTCCATGCCCACATATAAGGTAAAATTTCACATAATCATATTTTCTACTTTAAAAGCATTTTCCAGTGCCAATTTAAATACAAATTGTTTAGATTTCTTAACTTTAGCTTAGAGGCTTATGACTAATATTTAAAAGATTTCATTCAGCCCCTGGGTACCTTTTTATACTACATTATACTGCTCAATGAAAGAGATAATCACAAATTGTTTCAATGATAAATATGTCACTAATCTTTATTTTATTAATAGTGAGCCAATAAACAGTTTCTAAAGATTAAACATAACAAAACATAAACACTTATTCGAAAGCAATTATTCATAATACTTCTTCCTGGGCCAGCAATGCAATTACATCTTGGGGCAAAGTCCCGCGCTTGGTTTTCGATGGCTTACGTAAGCTGCAAATGTAGGGATCGGATGATATTAGAAACCTGTGCAATAAATCCTCATTGGTTTGAGTTCGTGAACTTTTCATTGCATACCATTCGCGATAATTTCTGACATCTTTATTTCTCGATTCTTGCGCTTCTTCGGAAAGCTGACCAATAGGAACCATGCATGACGATATTATATGTCTTGAATGGAACAGTATTTTATGCAGACTTACTGGGATATTGTACCACTCATATTCCCTCAAATAAAGATCGCGTGTGTTTCTCACGTATACCTCAAAGGCCTCAGCATTTATCTGAAACTCACACCCTAAGCAAGACAATATGGTGAAAAGCCTTTTTAAAAGACATAAGTTAATGCCTGTAATGTCTGCAGTATCTTCTGCATTACTAAAAAAACGTCGTGCTGTGTTTCCGTCATTTGTATTGCCAGATTTCTCTTTTGGCATATCAATTAAAAGCCCAGTTTCGTTTCTAAATCTGCTTTGAATGCTTTCCTAAGTCCTATTTCTGCCGCCATTAACACTTGTTCGCTATTTGATACAGCTAAAAGACTCTTTGCTTTTCTTTTCTCTGTGCGAAGAGAAGAATCGGAAAACGCCACATGTGGTCTACCTACATTGGATCTAATAGAGGATGAAGTTGATAGCCCAACATCAAGATGGTATTTTCCAAAGTCTTCACTCTTGGAAAACCAACTATAATTACGGGCTAGAACACGGGCCTTAACTCGGCAGGAACCCTCCCACTTTGAAGAAAATTGGTAACACAGTTTTTTTATACGCTCTCCTAGCTTTTTAGTATCCACGTCTCTTCCGATCACCGCAAAAATTTTCTCTAACACCGCATCACGACGCGTTTCATTTGAGCTCGTCCGCCAAATTTCAAAAAGTTCTTTCCGAGGAATCGCTATGAAAACTTCTTTTAAAGCTGTGGTAACAAATTGTAGCAAAATTTTATTCCAGTATCTGAAACACAGAATCCTAAAGGTCGTTTCGCTGTTAAAGAATGGACGGAACTCGATAGACCAATATAAGTTTTTCTCAGTAAAATATCAAAAATAATATTAAGCTATGGCTGTTTTAGTGATATTTTACTGAGCGGATTTGTATCGATAGTAAAAACTTTATAATCCTCTTACTTACCCCTGAAGTACAAAATTGTTGAAATTTAATCAGCAAATACTCAATTTTATGAAATTGATACTTATTCGTATTATATCTTTTGACAAACTTCACAGCGATATTCGGATAATAAATAAAAATTATTCAATTGACGCACAGGCTTGTGTTTGTAAACGGTTATCTTTCTTAAAACTATTGTTTTGATAAATTTTGAGTACACTGTCGTAAAATTTGGTCATTTTTACATAACATACCGAAAGCAAATCATTTTCGCAGAACTTTTTGTTTTTTAATTTTGGCATCCTAAAACGATAAAAAGTCACAGTGTGCATGGTTGGGATTGTATGTGCCAGTGGAAACCATTTGCCCCCGGTATATGTGTTTCCTCGTATACGATTCAACGAAAGATTCACATGTGGATCCTTCCCAGGTTCGTTGGCTCTGAACTCAAAATCTGGCTGGATGGCTTCAGAACAATTTATTGAAGTAGGGAAGCATATAAAATGCAGCACTAATTGTTCAAAAGATAAGCCCATTCTCGTTTTACTAGGTAACCATTCATCTCATGTTAGTCTCGAAAGCATTAACTTTTGCAGATATAATGGAATTGTGATGCTATCTTTTCCACCTCATACTTCGCACCGTTTGCAGCCCTTAGATGTGTCCATTTTCGGACCATTTAAACAATTTTGCCGAAAGAGCTTCAACGATTTTACTGTTTCAAACGTCGGAAAACAAATAAATACGTGAAAATAAACGAATCATCCTTTCCAAAGGTCATTCTCGTCAGAAAATATATTGAAAGTGTTTAAAAGTACAGGTATTTATCCCTTTAACTCACAAATTTTTAGTGACGACATGTTTACACGTTGTAAGACTTGCCGGAGGAAGAATCTCGCCCAGTTATTAATGTCAGCGAAAATGTAGAAAACAGACAAAATATAAACGTGCAAGAAAGTCCACAAAGCAATTCGGCTCAAAACCGCACTTCTCAAATGGTTCGCCCAATCAAACGTTTGTGTGCCTCCAAAAAAACGGCCAAAACTTGAACATCCCGTATCATAACGAGTTCAGCTGAGAAACAGAAGATGATGGAACCTAACAAAAAAAAAGTATTCATAGCGTAAAGCGAACTATTGTGTTTTCAGCAAAACAAAAGCGAACGCTTTTAAGGAAAAAATCGAATTGAGTCTAATACGACTGAAGGAAATGAAGATTACGTTTCCTAGTTTGAATCCATTAATTCCATTCGTTCCATTTCCGACGACGAAGGAAATTATGACATCGAAGCTAACGACTTATCTAAATGGAAATTAACCAACGAAGATATTGGGTTGGGGAAAAAGAAATGTCGTATTTGTGATCGAAATTTGACGCTTTATTTAACGTACTTAGAATTATCCAATTCAAGTCAAATATGCCCCGTTTCGTTCGCAAACTTGTTGCCATTTAGAAGGCAACTTCATTATCCCCCCATTATAAAACCTCCCCTCCTTATTTGCAAATAAACTCAGGCAACCAGTTTTCGCAAGCTTCTTTTGAGGCCCACTTAGTATCACCAAAGGCGTTTTGCATGGACCGGAAGAGATGATAGTCACTTGGTGCCAGGTCCGGACTACATGGTGGGTGCGATAGGACATCTCCCGTAGCTTCTGGCGGGTCATCAAAAATGTGTGAGGACAAGCGTTGTCATGGTGGAGCACAACAGCATTCCTATTGACCAATTCTGGCCGCTTCTGGTCAATCGCCTGCTTCAAACAGTCAAGTTGCTCACAGTAGAGGACCGAATTAAGAGTCTGGCCATAGTTGAGCAGCTCATAGTGGATAATTCCCTTCCAATCCCACCAAACACACAGCAAAACCTTCCTGGCGGTCAATCCGGGCTTGGCGATGGTTTGGGCCGGCTCGCCGCTTCTCGACCACGATCTTTTTCACTTGGCGTTGTCGTACGTGATCCACTTTTCATCGCCAGTCACCATCCGCTTCAAAAATGGGTCAAGCTCGTTCCGTTTTAGCAGAAAATCGCAAGCGTTGATTCGGTCCAAGAGATATTTTTGCGTCAACACGTGTGGCACCCAAACATCCAGCTTTTTTTGGAATCTAATCTTCTGCAAATGGTTCCAAATGGTTTTGTGGTCTACACCTATGTAGTTCCTGACTAATAGAGCGAATGCTCACATGCCGGTCACTTTGGATAATTTCAACGATTTTATCAGTCTCTACGACGATTGGCCTACCAGTACGGGGTGTATCTTCGACATCTACTACACCAGAACGAAATCGATTGAACCAATGCTGTGTTGTGCAAATCGTTACAGTATCAGGCCCATAAGCTTCACAATTTTTTGCCGCCGCCTTCATTGCATTTTTACCTCTAAGGTAGTAAAAACATAAAATATGACGAATTTCTTGCTTGGTGGACTCCATCTTTGACGCGCTATAACTTAAGACTGAAACTTACGATCACAACACTGTCAAAAAAACACTTGTAGTAAAGATTGTCGTCTTCAAATCGCCGTTTAGTGTGACCTGACATTACTTTTTCCCCAACCCAATATTAAGATTAATTTCTAATACATAGTTACGATCAATTTTTAAAATGTACGTTTTTCTCGAAAATATGCGAGAAATATGGCTTCGCAAAAAAGGTGTCACAGGTACACCACTTTCCTCTACTGTCGGCTAGCGATTGGAGCACCACGTTACAGCTTTGGACTTTAGTAGCAATAGCGGTTGTGTGCGTTTGTGTGAGAAGGAGAGCAAACTGCCAAAGGTAAGCGATTAGGGGCTGTTAACTAAGCTGTTACCTAATTACTACTTTGTCTTACTGGTGTCTGATAATTATTTGTAATTGTATTTCATATAAATAAGTAAATAATTACTATTTGCGCTGTGCGCGCTCGTGTTGATTCCAATGCTTGAATTTCTTTGGGTATCGCCTTTTTATTTTGCGCCCTTAACGCCCCTTGATCAAAGTGAAAGCCAAGTTCTACATTTTTTATAGAGAATAATTATTTTATTTATTTCATTTATCATTAAATTAAATTGTTGTGAAGTAAAAAAGTGTGTAGGAAACATTTTACATTTTATGTTTGCTGTTATAGCGATTAAATTGTTTTCTTGTGTTTTTTTTTGTTTTTTTTTTTTTTTTTTGTTTTTTTGCTTTTTGCTTTTATTGCATACAAACTTGTACATTTGTATGATAACAAGAATCAATCTTTTTTTAATTTACTTTCAGAAATTGTACAAAAATATAAGCGTTAATGCAATAGAAATACAAATACGATTACAATTAGGAATATATTTTAGAATTACAAATACAAACTTCTTTTAAGTAATAAACATATTTTTGATGAATTATCGCTTTAAGACTACAAAAACATACGCATACACGTACACACGCACACAGTGCTCAAAGTGCACTAAGTGAATAAGAAATTTTGCGCTTAATGCAGATGTAGAAAATTTTGGTGTCTAGTGAAAATGAGTGCACAAATACATATTTACCATAGATATTAGCATTACAAAGCTTTAATTTAAATCGCTTACTTTTACTTATACAAATTATTATGCTTCGAAGCTTAATAGAAGACAACTTAAGATATGCATAACTAAACTTAAATTATTCACAGCTTCACTGGTTATTGTTTGTTTGTATGTTTGTAGTTTACTTTGCGGCAAAGCAACTAATATTTATACTATATGCATGTGTGGGTAATTACTAATGCAACTAACAATTGCTGAACCTAACTTGTGTGTCTGTGTGTATGTATGTAATTACAGCAACAGAGTTCCGGTTGTCTCCGAACAGTACAAGCAGACTTTCATAGCTTCGCATTAGCTGGAGGAGTAATGCCGGCGTCGTCTAGCAGAAATTAACTTAAACCGCTTATTACTATGTATTTATAGAAAATTGTACAGTTAGGCGTCAGATAGAGGAATTCATATAAATAGCAAATCGCAAATCAAAAAAATAATTAAAAATAAAAGTGGGCAGATAATTGGAGCGTTTTAGTTGCCAAAGTCGCAAATTGCAAACTTGAAACTTTTGCATGGGCCAGAAGTTGCAGTTTTCAAATATTAACGCGAATTTTTTTTTTTTAATTTTGATTATTTTCAATTGCACAGTGTTTGTGGTTTGTTTTGGGCGTGGAAATACAAAAAAACAAAAAAAAAAATACGAAGTAGGAAAATTACAAAATTTGGTTTTGGAAAATTTCGTTTATCTATTTAAATTTTTTTTAGCAGCCTGAAAACTGGTGTTTTTTTGTAAAAGTAATTGATAGTCATTTAAAGTAGTTATTGTTACAAAGTTTGTTGTAGAGGAAGAAAATTATTATCTACATACAAGTACGTGTGTATGTATGTGTTAAATATATTAAAAATATCTAATTATACTGGTTTCACACATTCTTTTAATAGTAAAAAATAACTAGTTTTTTTTACAATTATATAAATTTTTTCAAGTTTGTTTTTTATTTGCAATTTCGCAATTGTTGTGTGTAATTAAATATTTGTTGTGAGTTGCAATTGCTGTTTTTGTTTTCGTTTTGTTTTTTGTTTTGTTATATTTTTATTTTCGCTTTTTGTTTCATTTGGAGATTGTCATACATTTCCAGCATTATATGATTTCTTCGACTCATTCGCTGCTTTTAACATAACTTTAATTTTTTTATTTTTATTTATTTGCTCAATTATAAATTTTAGGTTTTTTTGTTTTGTGTTCTTTTATGCGCTTTTGAACTTTTAACGCATTTTTCATTTGGTATTTTATATTAAGTATTTCGTTTTTTTTTTGTTTAGTTTTCTTTTGTAGTTTGAAAATTTCTTTCAGCTCTTAAGCCTTTTGAATTTCATTTTGCGTGTTTGTGTTTTGCTTTTGTCCATATCGCCAATTCTAAACAGCTACGTAATACTCGTAAGTTCGATTTAAAGCTATTGCCGTTCGGCTTACAACTTTCGATATGAATTTTCCAATTTTTTTTTATTTCTATGCATGTTTGTATGTACCTATGTAAATCGAGTTTGCTTAAAAACAAGATCGGTGTTAATTTAACTATTGTTCGAAACCATTTTTCTGTTATCATTGTGTGTACGAGTACTATAAAAATGATATTTTTGTAATTTTTAATACCTTAATTTTGTATTTGAAAAGCCGAAGAAAGCTGTGTGAGTGGTAGTTCACTTGTGACTAACTTTCGAAATTTTTAATTTTTTGATAAGATTGTTTTTGTTTTTACTGAAAGTCATGATTTTTTAAACACCAAAGATAATGCAATTGGAAAAAAGTTGTATAACCCAACTGAAAGCCGTCTTTTCCTTTTATTTATTACAAAATTCTATTATTATTTAAGCTTAAAAAATATAAAAAAAATTAAAAAAAATTTCTTTAAATATTAAAAAAAAATATAATAACAAAATTTAAAAACATAAAAAAAAAATAAATTAAAAAAATATAAAAAAAATGTGTAAACTTCAATACAAAAATTTTTATTTTATTTTTAATATTTTTACTGAAAGTCATGATTTTTTAAACACCAAAGATAGAAAAAGTTTTATAACCCATCTGAAACCCGCCTTTTCCTTTTAATTATTTAAAAATTCTATAATTATTTAAGCTTAAAAAATATTTAAAAATACAAAAAACAAATTAAAAAAAATTAAAAAAAAATATAATAAAAAAATACATAAAGAAAATTTAAAAAAATATACATATATAATAAAAAAATATAAAAAAATGTATAAACTTCAATACACAATTTTTTATTTTATTTTTTGACTGCATTTCATGATTTTTTAAACACCAAAGATAATGCAATTGGAAAAAAGTTTCTTAAATCCGGCATTCGCCAGCATGCCGTTGCTAGTGTTGCATTTGTTTTTATTTATTTATCATTTCTATTGCAATTGTAGCTTAAAAAAAACAAAAAACTATTATTTTACAACCTATCTGAGAGCCCCGTTTCTTTTTATTTATTTAAAAATTCTATTATTATTTTTGCTTAAAAAATATAAAAAAATAAAAAAAATTTGAAAACAAAAAAAATATAATAAAAAAATGTATAAACTTGAATAGAAAATTTTTTATTTAAAAAAAATTAAAAAAGAATAAAAGATAATAATAAAAAATAAGAATATTAAAAAAAAATTATTAAAAAAAACAAATTGTTAAAACAAAAATTTTTTAAATTTTCTAAAAAAAAAATTTGTTTATTTTATTATTTTTTGTGCGCGGTAATTCACTTTGCTAACTTTCGCAATTTGCAATTTTCTCATATGTTTTTTTGTTTTTTTTCTAAGAGTCGTGATTTTTTAATCACCAGAGGTAATTTAATTGAAAAATAGTTAGAAAAATAAATCCGGCGAATGCCTCCGTTGCTGGTGTTGCAGTTGTTTTTATTTATTTAACATTTCTATCCTAATTTAAGGTTAAAAAAAATAAATAAATAATAAACTTTTTTATTTAATTTTCTAAACTTAAGCTAACATTAAGCTTAAAAAAATAATAATAAAAAAAATATACAAAACAAATTAATTTTATATACTTTTCCGTAAAACTTTTTTATTAATGCTTCTAATTTTCGAATGATATTTTTTTCGGCATATCAGCACAAGTTTTTAAGTTCAAATAAAAAAAGAAAAAAAAAACAAAAAAAATAAATAAATAAATAAATAAAAAATTTAAAAAATATTATAAGCATTTCAGTGAAAATTTGCTTATTATTTTGTTACTATTTGTGAATGGTAATACGTTAGAGATTAATTTTCAAAATTTTTAGTTTTCTCATAATTTTTTCTTTTTTTTGTGTTTTTTGAAAGTCAAGATTTTTTAACCATCAAAAATGCAATTCACAAATAATTTTATAACTCATCTGAAAGTCGCCGCTTCTGTTATTCATACATGCACATTTCTATTGTTATTTAAGCCAAGAAATACATAAAAAATTTTAAAAATAATAAAAAATAAAATAAAAAAATATTAAAAAATAAAAATAAAAAAATATTAAAAAATAAAAATAAAAAAATATTAAAAAATAATAAAAACAAAGCAAAAAAAATATTAGAAATATTAAAAAATAATAATCTTATAAAATAAATAAAGCCAAAAAATATATAAAAAATGTTAATAATAATAATAAAAATAAATAAAAATAAAAATAAAAAAATATTAAAAAATAATTAAAAATAAAAAAATATTAAAAAATAATAGTAAAAAAATTAAAAATTAAAAAAATATTAAGAAATAATAAAAAATAATAATATTATAAAAAAATAAATTTTATAAACTTTTCTATAAAAATTTCTTTTATTATTACTTGTGAGTGATAATTCACTTTTGACTAACCTTCGCAATTTTTAATTTTCTCAAATTTGTTTGTGTTTTAAAGCTTTTGGTATTTGTTGGTTGACTTTCTGCGGCTTTAACGCTTTACTGTTCATCATTCACTCTCTACTGTTCACCCTTTTTTTAATCACCAAATAATGCAATTGACAAATAATTTTATAACTCATCTGAAAGCCGCCGTTTCTTTTATTTATTTACAATTTCCATTGTTATTTAACCAAAAAAAAAATTAATATATAAAAAATAAAAATAAAAAAATTTTAAAAAGTAATAAAAAATAAAAATAAAGAAATATTAAAAAATAATAATAAAAAAATTAAAAATAAAAAAACAAAAAAATATTAAAAAATAATAATATTATAAAAAATAAATTTTATAAACTTTTCTATAAAAATTTCTTTTATTATTACTTATGAGTGATATTTCCCTTTTGACTTACTTTCGCAATTTTTAATTTTCTCATATTTTTTACGTTTTTTCCGATGATTCATTATTTTTTTAAACTCTAAAGGCTATGTAATTGAAAAGTAATTTTATAAATCAACTGAAAACCTCGGTTGCAAACGCTGCGTTTGTTTTCATTTATTTAATATTTCTAAATACTTTGCTTTAAGCTTAAAAAAAAACAAAAAATAAAAAAACAAATATTTTATAAACTTTCCTATTGTTATTTAAGCTTAAAAAAGTTATTATAAAAAAATATATTAAAAGAAATTTATAAACTTTTCAAAACAAATCTATTTACTATTATTAAAGGAAATAATTTCCACCGATAATTTTTTCCACATATCAGCAAAAGTTTTTTTTGTTCAGCTGGGTTTATTACCAAAGATGAAATAATGGAAAATTGGTATTAAAATTGTAAGCAATATTTTGTTTTTTTTTGAAATTTTCTTTTCATAATATTTCTAACACACTTGTTCTAAAGCGATAGGAGTCTTTATCTTCGAGTTTTTGCAAAATATTTTAAGTCATCAGTTTTTGTAGCCATAGAAATTGCATTAGTAAAGAACTTTGAAATTTTTTTTTATAATTTTGTATCAAAAATTAAGTTTTGTTTTGCAAAATATTTCAAGTCATAACTTTTTATATCCATAGAAATTGCACTAGCAAAAAAAATTTCAAATTTTTTTTCACAACTATGCGTCGAAAAAATTTAGCTTGTTTTAAATGTTTGCATAGTAACAATATTTCTAAAGTCATATTTTTAGTCATCGCAGATATTCATATGCGTGAAAAAACAATTTTAAATAATTTTCATAGCTTTTCATCAAAACAAATTTTCTCATATCTTTTGCTGCACCACCACTACCACTTCTATCGCTTTCTTCAGCCTTTTTAAAGAATATTTATTTACGGAATGTTTGCGAAAATCAGTGGAATTACTTAATTTGAGTTTTTCTCTTGCGCTGCTCTACATGTATAGAGGTTTTTGTAAATATGTTTAGGCTCACATATTTCTTCCTAATTTCTGCTCAATTCAGAAGTACACAAAACTACATTTTACATATATTTTGTTATTTTGGTATATTCCCTCTGCTACGTTACATTTTGTTAGTTTACACGACGATAAAAACATCTCATCACTACTACCTAACATACATACAGGGTTGCATTGTTCACAGGTATGTAAATACTCACAAATTTGTTACTTTTTAATTAAAAAATCGCTGTCTACATAAATTTAGCTGTTCATATTATTTTCTGTTGAGTAAGTATAGAAAATAGTGGATTCGTATTTTATTTATATGTTGCCAATTATTTTCTATTTTTTTTTTTTTTTTCAATTAATAAATATACCGCTTTTTTGAAATTCTCGTTATTAGTTATAGTGATCGCTCTTTGTATTTAGCATTCGTCAGTTGCTGCTTAAATCATTGGCTCATCGATTTGCGCTGAATGTTGGAATTTTTAGTTTTTCGCTGAATGCAAATAATTTCGCTGAGTGCAAAAATTAAATATTTCAATATTTTTTGTTTATTTAATAAAAGCCAATTCTAGTTCCTCAGCCAGCATTTTTTAGATTTCAGTGGAATACATCTGCGCCTGAGTATGCACCTACATAAATATATATTTATGTCAGAAGGAAAACGAAATGCTAGCTTGGGTTATACTGGCTGGCCGAAGCCACGCAGCGGCTATCTTGGTCCATAGCGTCCATTTTTATGCATCAGCGATAGATTCTAGTCTCTGAGAGCACCCAGGTGGCATAGTCTAGCTTTCGAGCGAGCTGAACAGTAGCACAAAGGCTGCTACAGCGTTTCTCTTGTGCCCAGCCCATTATAAATATATATAATTGGCGCGTACACCCTTTTTGGGTGTTTGGCCGAGCTCCTCCTCCTATAAGTGCTGTGCGTGCGTCTTGATGTTGTTCCACAAATGGAGGGACCTACATTTTTAAGCCGACTCCGAACGTCAGATATTTTTAATGAGAAGCTTTTTCATGGCAGAAATACATTCGGAGGTTTGCCATTGCTTGCCGAGGGGCGACCGCTATCAGAAAATTTTTTTTCTTAATTCGGAATGGTAGTCACGCATCAACCCATTCGGCTGCGGCGGCCGCCAATTGCGTCACCACAAAAAACGAGAAAAATTACAACAATTCATAAATGTCGCATTTTCTTTCAATTTCGTAATTTAGCTTCAAAAATAGGCACTCATTTGCATGCAGCGAAGAACTCTCTTTAATGGCCAAAAAACCCTGCCTTATTAATTTTTTTTTTTTTTTGTTTTGTTTTTTGTCAACTTAGCTCTTTTAATAATTTTTTGTATTTTATTCTGGTGTTTAACATCGAAACTACATTATTTTATGTACCACTATATCTCGAAATTTTCGCAAAGAATTTCTACTCTACACAATACAATCACACATCGAATTGCTACTCTAATATTTGCAACATCCATTATTGGAAATATTCACTTTTCGCTATTTTTGGCATCTAAACAGTTATGTTTTAGTTTTTTCGTATTAAAATTTGTCCAATGTTGGTATGCACGCATGCATGTGGTTCTCAATTCGCGTTTTGCTATTACATTAAATATTTTCGTTTAACTTTTGCTTACTTAGTTTGTATGCTTTGATAAATTCCCTCATTTTTTATTGGTATAAGACAATTACGATAATTAATTACATTAAATTTCTAAAACTGCCCACACAAACATTACACATATATTTTTATAGACTAATTTCTTTGTTATACCTACGTCGTTTGCACCTCTTTGCATATACAGAAGTGTTAGACAAATACAAATTAGGAAAACTAAATCTAAATGTGGCATTATACGTGGTGTTGCCATATAGTTTTTGGAGACTGCAAAATGCAGCAAGTGTTTAAATATGTTTTAGGTGCGTCAGTTGGTGTGTGCTACGCAGAGGTTACGCATGCGCAATGCGCAAATTTCATATTTGGTGATTTTTAGTTAAGTTTATTTTATTAATTCATTTTTGAAATGTTTTAAAGCTTTTGGTATTTGTTGGTTGACTTTCTGCGGCTTTAACGCTTCACTGTTCATCACTCACTCTCCACTGTTCACTGTTCACTCTTCACTTCTCACAATTTCCGTTTGGTTTTTACGTTTGATTTCCCTATTTCCATTATTTCCTCTACTCCCCACTCCATTTATATGCTCTTCCCTTGACAATCTTGCCCCGGTACCACAACACTACAGCAACAACTGTTGTTCACTGCCACTCGCATGATGATGGTGATGGTGGTGGTGATGATGATGGTGGTGATGGTGATGATGGTGCGGCTCTCCGTTGACGGTACGCAGCGCATTCGCCGTTGCACGTTGACAGCATTCATCGCTTTGCGGCAGTTCATTGTCGCACTCCTCCTGCTGTTCTTGCTGTAATTGTTGCTGCTGTTGCTGTTGTTGTTGTTGCTGTTGTTGCGCTACCACAACACTGCAATCGTGCTGTTGCGTGCGTCGCAGTGTGCCTGACATGTAGTCGAGCGTCTTCTCGATGGCGCGCAGCCGTTTCTCCAGCGAAGTCGTCGCGAGAATGTCAACCTGTGGAACAAAAATCAAATATTAAAATTTTTATGAGCTTTGCACAAAGGGGAAGTGTTTACCTTTAGTTGTTGATTGAGCGGTAACAACGCAATGATCCACCAAGCCCACGCCGGCCCATCGGCAATTGTCTCCCAGTTCTCTTCCACTGCCGGCATTTCGCCTAGGCTTTGCAATATCTCCTGCTTCAGTTCGGTGCTGAGGCTCTCGAACCATTCGATCGCTTTCGCCAAAACGATTGCGTGCATGTTGTTCACCACCTTCACCATCTCATCGGGTATCGTCTCGTCATAGATGTACTCCACTTTAGCTGTTTCATAGCCGTCCTTCTCGTTGCGCGCCAAAATCTTGAAACGTTTACAGCCCACCGTACTGAGTATCGAACAACCATCGCCGAGCAACACACAGTCACGTATGTCGAGCATTGTGCCGACATCAAAGTAGCGCGATTTACCGCTATTCGGCTGCACTATGCCGAATTGCTTCTCACCCGATTCGACAGCGCGTCGCACCATTAGCCGGTAGCGTGGCTCGTAGACAAACAGCGGGCAGGGTACGTACGGAAAAGCGGTGGTGCAAATGAAGACCGGCACCGATGGCTCCAAATCGATCTCCTGTCGGAAACGTTTCTCGTAGTGTTCTGGAATGAATCGTTTCATTGCGGCTTCAAGAAATTGGGTCACTGGCCGCTTGGCCACAATGAAGGGAACAGGCGAGGAGGAACCCTGATACATGGTATTAACATTTGGTTCCACAAGTGGCGACATGCACAATGGACACGAGGAGGTGTAATCCATGCAACGATCCAAGCATACCCGGCAGTAGGTGTGACCGCATGGCGTCACCACCGGCTTCCAGAACGTGCGGCAACACAGCACACAATCAAAATCACTGGCATCCACCAGTCCGGCGGGCACTTGCAACAGCTGCTTCTGTGGCGTACCACTTGCCAAATCGAGCTCTATCAAAATACGTGGAGAGAGAGAAGCAAATTTAGTTAAAAACGATTTTCAGCTGGACCAGTTGGCAAATACTTACTTTTCAGCCGCTGTAGCTCCTGCTGCACCCTATCCAAGGTATTACGAAAGAGCGCGCTGTAGTGCATCTCCTCCAGTGTCGCGCTTAGTGTAGGCACCAATTCCGTTTCTTTCTTCGACCATTTCCGGCGGAAATGCTTGCGTGATGCCTGTCGCCGCAACTCAGTATCGAATTGTTTCTCCATACCCGCATAAATCGAGAAACGCTTGTCCATGAGCGTGCCACCGATGCCCGAAATATACTCGGAAATGTTAGCGCCACTGCGACCGTCATCATCAACAACACCACCGCCAGCGATGGTAGCATCCATTGCGGTCAAGTAGTCGCTATCGGCGATAATATCACATTTACTGTCGTACGGTATAAATTCGTCATCGAATGAACTCAGATGATCGCCGTTGGCATTGCTGAGCAAAGCGATTTGTTTGCGTCGGCGCAAGTGTTGTTCTGCCGCAAGCAGTTTGTAGGGGACTGAGGCAGTGGGTGCGCCTGAGCTGAAGGTACGCTGAAGCAGCGATTTACTTTTTGGAGTTTGGGCGAGAAGTTTCTGCAAATTCTGCAAAAGTAGATAATAGATTAATTATGTATAATATGAGGAGAAGAGAAGTGGGGTGTACAGTTACATATGTATTAGGCCGGGTCGATTAGTGGGGAGGCAAAAAAATCGCCCATTACTCTGTGAAAATCATATTCTAGGGACCAAAATAAGAAACTTTGCCGAAGAACCATACCGCTAAAACGAATTCTGATGTCCCCCAATTTGGGTCGAAATTTTTAGTTTCTTTTCTCATGTAAAGGCCAAAAATGGTGCTATTGTGAAATGATTGTATGGGGGGAGTTCCAGGGGGTGTGCCACTGGCATGGTCCAAAGTTAGTGGGGATCGGTCATACATTTGGAATCGATTGGAGCACTCTAAATGGGTCAAAGTGGGATTTTTCGTTCGACCCAAATTGGGGGACATCAGAATTCGTTTTAGAGGTATGGTTCCTTCGGCAAAGTTTCTTATTTTGATCCCTTGAATACGATTTTCACAGAGCAATGAGCGATTTTTAAATCGACCCGCCCTATTATGTATGTATGTATATAGACTGCAATGTAGATATTTGCTGAGTAAATATTTTGATTGGCAAATTCGTTAGTTCAAGACGCCTTATTTGAAGATGACGCATACTTCTACTTTCCCTTCGATACAAGCGAATCTATTGAATGGGGTATAGGTAAATCAGCCGATTTATGTTTTTTCTTTCGCCATGTTCGTGTGGCTGTCAGCTCAGAGTGAAACAAGGCGAATTCATTTTTTTGTTTTCTACTTTGTCAATACTTTTCTTTGACACTTAAAAGTACTAAATATTGTTGTTGGTCTAGTGCCACCAGCTTTAATAAATGCGGCTTGCTTCATTATAAAAACGTTTATTGCCGGCTTGAAAATTCACAGTATTCCAGACTGCATTTTTTAAAATATTTTTTTTTTTTTTAATTTTTTTATTTTAATTAATTTTTACTTATTTATTTATAATTTTCATAAAAGATCGCAAAATTCTCGAATTCCGATATAAGTTAAGTGCACTGCACATTTTTGTGCTACATTCCACCTGCCACAGCCAGAATTTTGCACTTTTAGAAGTAGTACCCAGTGAATTTCTGCAACATCCATGTAAATATGGAAAATTTTCTCACGAAACCTCATCTTTCCATAATCTTTCCATTTCTTCAAAACCCTCTCCTGTCTTACCTTTGCGAGATCATGTTGAAATAGCTCCGAGCTGGTGAGTTGTGCATCCTTATCGAGACTGATGGCTAAGCAGTTGTCGTAGAGTGCCTCATCGCAACGGCCAAGATCGCACAGGGCCAGCGCACGTAGGTAGTGCGCCTACAAGAAGAAAGAAAAAAAAAAGAAAAATACGTCAATAAAAACGCCAACCCAGTACTCATTTTGTGCATTACCTTCGCTGAGGTGTAGCGCGTCTTCAACGAGTTCTCAACGTCGGCCAACGAGCTTTGGAAATGATTTAGTTTGCGTAGGACTTCGGCACGAAGCAGTAAACTCTTGAAATTTGCGGGCGCTGGAAAGAGTAGAGCAACAGAAAAAAGTTAGTAAGTGAATTATTGGAAAGGAGATAATTTGTAAACTAAGTATTGGAAGGAACAGTTGAAGTGCTGAGAGATTTTTTAATAATTTTTTTTTTTGGAATTTTTTAAATTAAAATTGGAACTTTAAATAAAAAATATCCGCTGCACGCCGGCAACTTCGACAAATGCGCTAACTTAAGACATTCTAATTTTTCATTTTTAATCAAATATTCACAGATCCACGAGGCTATGCCAACGTGGTTAGATAAGATTAGATTAGATTTGTGGGGGGTTGGACAAGTCCACGCACTCAGTCAGGAGACCATTTTTCTACACCCGAATAGATTTCAGTAGAAATAATAGACAGATAGGAAAGATAAAATGTGGGTGGAGAGACGGAA
Source organism: Anastrepha obliqua (assembly GCF_027943255.1). Lineage (NCBI taxonomy): Eukaryota > Metazoa > Arthropoda > Insecta > Diptera > Tephritidae > Anastrepha > Anastrepha obliqua. Next base: position 14,547,393 of record NC_072894.1, read on the forward strand.
AAATTAGTTTGAGGTCACTTTTCCACAAATCTCTGGGATTCATTGATGAATCTTAAGAGATCCGGAAGAGGAACAACACCAACGTGGTGCTCTACATATCCTCAATATATACTTGATTCTTAAAGCCAACTAATGAGCATAAGATTCCTACGTTGGAACTCAGTTTAAACAACAAACAATTATTACTATATGGAAGAATTTTGAAATAAAAGTTTTAAAAATATTACAGTCTTAAAAAATATACATTTTTGGTGTGAGAATTATAAAAAACCAATACTTTGCATAATTGCTTTCTCGAATAAGAACAGAAGAGTTTTTTTATTTTTAATTTTTTAACTAAGCTGAGTAAGTTTTTTAAGGCAGTAGTCTGCTTTACAGGCTTCAAAAAATCGATTTTTTTGTTTTGTTTTAAATCTCTTCCAAAACTATTCAAGAATATGTCTTTAAAATTCCAGAGGCTAATTCGACATATTTTCGAAGCTAGAGCAGTTTTGGTGGCCGAGCGTCGAGCAGGTGCGAATGCTCAGGCAGACCTTTAAAGCGCGTTTTCTCGAGTTTTCATTTTCACAAGTGTTAGAAAACGGTGCCGGCGATAGCAAAAAGAATAAATGTCCGATCGAAAAAAACCAAAGTGATCTAGCTTCAGTATTAAATTATCTTCTATTTGAACTAAAAAAGTTGGACAAAAGTATTATTTAAACTACTTGTTTTGCAACTTAAAGTCAATTTTTTTTCTTAAAAAAGTGAATTTTTTTTCAAACTTCGAAAAAATTTGGAATTTTATAACTTCTTCGGTATTTTTTTAGTTCATAAAGAAAAGAAACTTATAAAAATTAAAAAAAAATTTGGTTCGACTGTTTCAGATGCATCGCACGACCTCCATCACCGGCACCGATTTACAAGTGCAGACTCCAGGCGCTCCAGAAAAATATTTACAACTTTAAAAAATTTCAATATTTTTTAAAAATAAATATTGTTTTTTAAACCTTAAATATAGTACACTATCGTCTTAAAATTCCGTTTACCGCAATCATTTCCTTCCCTTTCAAAAAAAATTGCTAAAAAAACGCTTTTTTTCGGCTTCTAAAGCAGACTACTGCCTTAAGTCAGCTAGGTGCCAGCGCTCAAGTCAATATACCAAAATGAGAGAGTAGACGAGATTGCTAAGGCAGGCTCACCCTTGCCTAGGATGACTACGTCGAACATATATTCCTCACTATCAGTTTTGAAAACGGAACTAGATGAGGAACTAACTCTGGAAGCACAGCCTCCTCGATCTCCCATAAGATTGCCCAAACAATGCTAGGATTTTGCACCACGCAAACAACCAATTTTACGCTCGGACTGCCAAGATAGGAAAATGTAAAATATTAGTTAGAGTACTGACGGGACATTGTCTCACTCCGTACCACGCAGCTAAAATGGGATTGGTCCAGCACGACGCATGTAACTTACGCGAAGAAGAGAGAGGTATGTTAGAACACCTCTTTTGTCGCCGCTCTACTCTAAGCAGAATTCGCTGCAACTGCCTGGGATCGATATACTTTACATCGCTGAAGGGAATTGCTGCGAACTATGTTTAACACGACTCAAACAACATTGGTAACATTACGGACTCTTGGGGTCTTTGTGCGATCTATTTAGAACAACCAGATATACCCAACCGAACCTAACTAAGCTGAAAATAATTGTTTTTTAAACAAACGCTTTAAATTTTACACGTAAGGGTATGTCTTTCAAGAGTAATTTAAGTTTTTTATTGCTTAAATTAATTGAAAATAAATAAGAATTTGGAAAATCCGATTTTTTTTTCATTGGCAAATGATTTTATGACGATATAGTTTTCGGTCATATAGGACCACTTAAGGTATCAGGTGGCCCTAATTAATCACCCTATCGAATGATTTATAATTTATGCACATGGTATCGTACGACAATCATATTTGACATTTGTAAACCAGGCAGCTTCAATATAAACAAGCAAGCAAAGGAGCAAAAGATCAAAATAAAAATTGCCATCACCCAAAATATTTTTTTTATTTAGTAAGAAAGTCGTGCAGAAACAAAATTGGATGTTTTATTCTGTGTATTTACTTTCTTAAATGAATAAAATAAATAATTAATGCCATAAATGAGCGAAAAAAAATACAAAATTTAAATATTTATTTTTTGGAGCAGCCCCAAAACGCGTCACTTCAAACGAAAATGCCAAGATAATGGTTTCATTAAGGCCAATTTAAGTGGAAATGTCAAAAAAGCAAACACACGGGTTTCCACACAAACGGCACGCACACTGTGCTGCTTTGTGCTGTCCCTGCAGGGAAAAATACTATCAGTTCACTTTTCAGCTCAGTCAGTTTGTGTTCTGCCTTTTTTCATATTAGCAAGTAATTTTTTAAAAATTAAAAATAAAAAAAAATTCTTTCGATGTCCTACGAAATGTCATGCATCAGCAAAATATCATTTCATGCCAGCCAAATAAATTCTGGTCGGATATGTTGCTAAAAGAACCAATTTTAGACCAGTAAGAATAAAATGTCAAAAAAGACATCCACTTCATTCGATTCCAAGCTTTTAAGATATTCTATTTCACATGAAAAGTTTGCAAAGAATTCGCTTTTTCTTAAAATTAAATGAAACCTCTTTCCGGTACTGTAATTTGTTAAACGTTTAAAAATGTATGCAAACTCATAAGTAAATCCTAAAAAAATTAGAGAAAATTATTTAAAGAAATTAATAAAAAAAAACTTAAGAACTTAAGGTATTCACTTTCAGAACATAAACAAAATTTATGCTATTTAAATTTCGGATTCATATTTTATGGGTCCGGTTGCTCTAAAGATTTTTCTGCAAATTACAGGTAGATACCTATGAAATGACACTTTCAGCTATTAGTCCATAGATGTCGCTAGGAGTATTTTTAAACTTTCCCAAATGTCTTGTTTTTTTCGTCATCTGTCATCTGTCAAAAATATTCAGTTCATTGTTTGTTACGTTTCATACAACAGCGCATTTTTGTCGCTCTTAAAAATGTCAAATTTCGTGCCTTCAAACTACGATTTGCGGACATCGTTGATTTTCTGTTATTAATTGAAGAAAAACGCTTCTCAAGCTCATCAAATGCTTATAGAAGCTTATGGTGGACATGCTCTAAGTGGAGCACAGTGCTTCAGGTGGTTTGAAAAATTCCGAAGTGGTGATTTTAACGTGGAGAAGGACGAACGTGGCCGGCCACCGAAAAAGTTTGAGGACGCCGAATTGCAAGCATTGTTGGATGAAGATGATGGTGGAAACGCAAGAAATGAGGGCAGAGCAGTTGGGAGTGACCCAAAAAACCATTTCCAAACATTTGAAAGCCATGGGCATGATTTTAAAGGTCGGAAGATGGGTGCCGCATGAACTGACTGAAAGGCAGCAAGAGAACCGAAAAACCACTTGTGAAATGCTGCTCTCCCGGTTCAAAAGGAAGTCCATTTTGCATCGAATCGTTACGGGTGATGAAAAATGGGTGTATTTCTCCAATCCCCAGCGTAAACGATCGTATGGTGCGCCCGGCCATAAGCCAAAAAGAACGGTCAAACCCAATCGCCTCGGCCGCAAGGCAATGCTGTGTGTTTTCTGGGATCAGCGTGGTATTATTTGGTACGAGCTATTAAAACCAGGTGAAACAGTTGACGGTGCACGCTACTAACGACAATTGGCCGATTTGAACAGCGAAATTGAAAAAAACGTCTCATTTCATAGGTATCTAGCAAAAAATTGGTTCGAGAGTTTGCAAAAAACTTAAGTGGTCTAGAATTTTCAAACAATCATTTTTTTTTTTTTTTGATATTTTTACGCTTTTAGGAACATACTGTCAAATTTTTTTAAGGATATTCCCATTATTTTTGAATCTTCAGCCGTTTTAGCTGGTAGTTTCAGATTCGTCACGCGGCGGCAGCAACGTAAAATATCCGCTCTCAAAACTTTAACTCAGTGATCTCAAAACTACTTTATTAGGGCCGGTGTTGCCAAGAAAAACTATTCAACCGGATCGTTTGAATTTTTTATATGTAGTTCACAAAATCAACGGCTATCGCCCGAACTAGAATTATATTATTATTTCAATTATTTTTAATTTTATTTTTATTAAAGCACTGAAAAAGAACCCGAATTTTAGAATGTCAAGTTCAAAACCGCAGCATTTTGTCAATTTTTTTTTTTATTAGAGTGCGCGACATAGCTACAGTCATACTGATTAATCATGTTTTTGGTTTTTGTGTTTCAGATAAATAGAAGAGCCAGAATGGACAACACCATCCCAGGTCCGATTTTTCGGGAGGGTCAACTTCAGCGCCGTTTTTTAAATTATCAAAATTAAATGTTTTTTTTTTTTTCATTTTTGTATATAAAAGAAGTAAAATAAAAAGCCTAGAAAATTAAAAATCGTTTTTCATTTTTTTATTGTAAAAAAAAATTCCCGAAAGTACCCTCAATTTTCGAGCTTTAGACCACCGGTACGCCTTAAGTTGTGGGAAAATAGTTAATATTATATTGGTATGTATCGAATAATAAAAGAATTATTAAGAAAATGCTGTGAAATTATTATTCCTTTTGACGTTTCAAAGCTTAAACTGAGCTGCTGCAACAACATAATGAATCCGCTCTTCTAATCTTACTGACTTGTGGGGCGACAATAAATACATATAAAGTGCATAAATTTCATGCATATATTAAATAATTTTCGCCTGTATTTGATGGACTTCGATAGAGAATATTCTTCTACATAATCCTTCAAACAACAGTGATGCCTTAATGTATCCACAGACGAGTCTCAAACCTTCTTATCTAAAGAAACAATCAACCATTTTATGGCAAATTGACCTGTTTGCTACTGGCACCATTCTAGTCATTAACGAACTAGTATGATGTTTTCCCTTAAAGACCAGTATCTGAACTAGAATGTTTCTAATGTGCACTTGGCTTTTCCCTGCAGTGCTTGAACTAGCCAAATATGACAGTCCTACGCACACACACACACGCACACACGCACTCAAATAGCCAAGTGAATGCCCAACGCTTATGACTTTATTGCAGAAAAATACTTATGTGCTGTCAATATTTGAGTGGCTGACACCGAATATGCCGCGCCGTGAGCGAGATGAGGTGTGCGCCTTAGCCCGCTTGACGCGCTGCCAACAAAAATTCGAGCAGCCGCAAAATGTCGAGAAAAAACAAGCAAGAAAAATAATGATACCGAGGCCACACTGGGGTACTTATGCTTACGAAATATTATATTGACATAATCCATTTCGCACTTATTACACTAATCATAGACAAATTTGTTGTAAACGTAAACAATTAAGGCGCTCATACATATGTGCCTCTTGCCGCGGCAGCGCCTTAGAAAATATTCAAATTTATGCCTGTCCACGCGCCATTTAATACAACTTAGATAGAGGAGCGCGGCGTACGGCATGCGGCATGCGGCGTCAGATACAAAATAAATATTGTATGCCGCAATGCAACGTTGGCAAAGGCGAGTGATGTGGCAAAGGCGAGTGATGTGGCAAAGGCGCGCGATGTTGCAACAGGCGACATTTGCTAAGGTAAAATTTGCATTTAATTTTATTTTTTCGCTACTTTTTTTTGTTTTTTTTTGTAAACTATTACTTATGTATTGCGTTGTTATTTGCATTACATTTAGCTTGTTATCAAGCGGCCGCGTGTGCGCGCGCCTCTTGGATGCGGGTGTGCGAATTTGCAAATTGGCGCAATCAGCGATCAGCATGACGTCGACAACGTTCATTGTTATTGTGGATGCCACAGCGCTTGTTTTCCTATAATTGTTTTGTTTTTCGTTTATTTCGGTATTGCTGTTGTTGATGTTGTTGTTTGTTAGCGCCACCCATTGCCAGCATTTACAGCAAAGCAATTGCCAATTGCCATTTGCCAATTGCGCGCAACCAATGTGGCCCTTCGGGTCGCTTGCCGCCCAACCGCCTATCGGATTGCTGCTGCTGCAATGGATATTACGTGGGGAGTGCAAGGCTTATTGCACAAGCGATTGCCGCATGCCTCGCTGCGCCGTTGAGTGGCTTAGTTCGTTGTGGAGCCGTGCGGCTGAGGTTGGGCTGGTTGTGCACGATGAGCCTTATTTGTATGTTCGTGTAAGTATTTGCTTTGGTGATGGCTCTTTGCATATGTAAATATTTATTATTTGTATTTTAAGTTGTCACTTAGGCATCTATTGCATATGCGCGACGGCGCTGCATTTGCGGAACTCAATTGGTTTCTTGGCGATTCTGCTGTTATTTAAGAAACTTTTTGTATTATGTATTTGCCTTTGGTGGCGGCGCGGCACCAGTAGAAAAGACAAAATGAATTATTGGCTTGTGCGTGTATGTGTGGGTACGTGTGTGTGTGTGTGTGTGTGATTATATCAATGTGCTTGTTTGTGCACAATTTCATGCAAATGCGAGTATTTTTATGCAAATCGAGTGCGCTTCGTTTACGTAATTAGAAGAAAACAGTCTATAAAGGCATTTGCAATGCGGGAATAATTTCTAAAATTTGAATGATTGCAAAGAACATATGGGCATATATACGTATGTGGGTTTACCTTGGCGAAAACAATTAAATATGCAATGTATTCGAGCAGAAGCTCAACGATTGCGAAACAAAGTAATTTGAATTTTTGATTTTTTTTTTTTTATGTTGTTTTTTAATTCTTGATTTTATATATTGGGTTGTCGAAAAAGTCTTTTCGTATTTCTAATCAAACTTCAACTCATTTTTTTTTATATTTATAATGAACTTTATTAAACCAAATATGTAACATTTTGGTCGACTACCTTTTGCCATTTTTCTTCTAGAGACATTATTCCATCAGTGTAAAACTTTTGTGGTTTCTCGGCGAACAACTGCGACAAGTAATTTTCACAGGCTTCACTTGAAGCCAACTTTACTCCATTAAGGGAGTTCTGCATTGACCGAAACAAATGGTAGTCCGATGGTGCAAGGTCAGGGCTATATGGTGGATGCATCAAAACTTCCCAGCCAAGCTCTCCCAGTTTTTGCCGAGTCATCAAAGATGTGTGTGGCCTAGCGTTGTCCTGATGGAAGACGACGTCCTTTCTGCTGATCAGTTCTGGCCGTTTTTTTTTCGATTGCTTGCTTCAATCTCATCAGTTGTTGACAGTAAAGTGTAGAATCAATCGTTCGAGCAAGCTGGAGCAGCTCATAGTGGATGATTCCTTTCCAATCCCACCAAGCACACAGCATAACCTTTCGAGGCGTCAATCCTGGCTTTGCAACCAATTGTTGAGCTTCACCACCCTTGCACCATGATCTTTTTCACACATTATTGTCGTATTTGATCCACTTTTCGTCTCCTGTTACCATTCGCTTCAGAAATGGTTCGATTTCATTTCGTTTCAGCAAAGAATCGCAGATGTTAATTCGGTCCATTAAATTTTTCACAGACAATTCATGTGGTACCCAAACATCGAGCTTCTTTTTGTAACCAGCCTTTTTTAAATGGTTCAAAACCGTTTGATGATGAATGTTTAGTGCCTTGGCGATGTCATGGTAGCTTATGTGACGGTCCTGATCAATATTTTCCATAATTTCATCGACCTTTGGTACGCGCCATGCGGCCCTCCACTTCAGTGTATAAAAGTGGTTTGGAAAAGAAAAAAGTCCCGCCTTAAAAAACAAAGAGTCTACGCATTCGCGTTCTACTATATGGCATGTAACCATTAAGAGTTAAATCTAGACAGAAAATCCCACTGATTATCATCTCCGCAGGCTCCACCACCACCAAACACCTCAATCACCGAATTCCAATGTATGAATTGCTTTTATACCCTTTGTTGTAGTACGAATTCGTAATGTGAAATTTAGGTTGGCATTGCAAGTCGGCGGAGTGTTGTTCTGTGTCTTTGCGATCGACCTGTAAAAACTTATTAGGTAATTGAGTGAATTACGCGGAAAGCAACAACACAAAAACTCTTACTTGTACTGATATAAAAGGGTTTGAGTGGAAAGCGCTCAACTAGTATATGGGCCACTTGAAAGTACTTGAGAAATTCTAGTTAAGCCTTAAACTGCACGAAACACAAATTAAACGAAATTAAATGAAAGAAATGATTAGCTAAGGAAGAGTTGGCGAACAGAGAGAGAGGGGGGGAGAGAAAGGTTGAGGGAGTGTTATTTGAGCTTCTGGATGCGCTCGCTTGCGAGTTTATTTATTTCAGTTTAACAGTTCACAAAGTTTTTTAGCACACACTTTGGACAAATTTAAAGAGTCTTGTGTCTCTGGAGCTCTTGAAGAACAATCTCCATACATTTATAATTTATTTATTATTATTATTTTTTTTTTAATAATAGCTGAGGCTAAGTTCTGTATTCCGTGCAAGTTTCATAATGGAATTTTCTTAACTTTTCGATTTAAGTTCCAATACAGCAAATCAGTGCAGAGTACGCATTTTCAAATCGATCGAGGCAACCCTAGGAACATCAATAAGCAGCTACTAGAACTTTAGTTGTCTTATGTGCAGTTAAGCGCCACATACAAATACATATGCATGATGGAAAGAACGAGATGGCGCCTATCGTGGTACCGTTACTTTGCGCTCAACGAATTTTACAATGAGTGACGTCGTTTGCCAGACTACCATTTTCGTAACTTCATTTAGCATTTTTTTTTTGTCATTTAGTCTCGGAGTTTTACGTTCTTTCTTGATGACATTTTTCTAGCCTGTTCTAATTAAAATCCATAGCTTATAATTTTCTAAAATATACATTTTTTTTTAATTAGTTCAATAATTCACTCAGTTTTATTTAGCTTTACTTTTATTTAACATCTGGTCGCATTACCCCCGATTGCGGTTATTGTTGTTGTTCTTCCCTTTCAGCAATCAAATCTCTCTCTCGCTACTGCAGTGTTTCCTAGCTTTGGATATGAAAACGCACTAAAATGCCCATTTAAAGAAAATAAAATACCAACTTTTTATTGAATTACTTAAAGAACTTCGTATGCGTGACAAATTGTCTTTAAAATGTGCGCTTTTTTAAATAAATATTATATAAATAAATAATATTCAAAATATCAAATTCTACAAGAATCAACAAAATTTCATTAGCACTAAAATCTTCTCAGACTGGCCTGTTTTAACCTCCTTTTGTTTATTAATACGACGTGTTTCTTTTTAACTTACAGTTTCGATAGCTTTAAATAAAAAAAAAAAAAATAAACAAATTCCAAACTTAAAAATTTTCGCATTTTGAGTATAAAAAAGCACTAAATTTATTGCGAAGTGCAAATGGTGGGCAGCACTGCACAACTCGGCCAATGTGACGTCAAGCACACTCTGATGGGCGCAATCTTGTTTCTGTCATTCTTCATACATATGCATTACTCACGTGAGTGCATTTATATTCCAAATTTACAGTAATTCCCACAATTGTAAATTTTGCACTCGAGCAAAAACCTTTTGTGCAAAAGTTGTGAATGAACTATCTAATGAATTGATTACGCACGCAATGGCTGATGATTCAAGCGCGCTTGAATAAATATTGAATACAGAAATAAACCGAATTTTCGACGAGCGTTGGTTCCCACCATTTGATTGTTGATGACATCTTTAACTATTTTATTGATTTATTACCTTTTCGTTGAGCATAAATGAAGAAAACAAAAACAAACACAGGAGTTATTTAATTGTCAGCTGCTGGCATTTCTGGACTATCTTGAGTTGTGCGTTGACGAATATAAATATTTCAACTAGGTAGGTAGGTAAGATGGCAAGAGTACCCCAGGTACACTACAAGTAGCACTACGTCGTGCCGTTTTGATACCATAATGTGGACCGCTACCTGTGAAAGGATTTAGGGAGGAGAGAAAACCGTCTACAGCCATCCAGTGCTGTTGATGTAGCGGAGGAGAGAAAAGAGATCTAGGCTGGAGAATTTCTACAAGTCATCCCCAAAGGACACGCTAAGGAATCTCAAGCGCCTATCCGCCAGAGCCGAACATTTGCAGAGAAAGTGCTCCACAGTCTCTTTCTCTGCAGGATCTCCATTGCAGCTTCTGCAATAGGGGTATATTTCAACTAAATATTATTAAAATTTAATCCATTCAACCAGTTATTATTTGGCATCGCGCTCAATTCATAGCAAAAATATCAACTAAAACTTCAAGACAGAAAATGAAAATATAAATTAGCTGCATCGCACGCATACACACGCATATCATATGCATGAATATATATTTAGCATACATACATAAATAAATACATACATAAAATATTTCAACATATTTGAAAAATGCAAACTCATTGCACTACTCTTTTCCAAACTTTCAATTTCAATATAAAATAAAAAAATAGCCTTTATACACTATAAGTCTAGCACAAAATACGCGAAATCAGTCACGTATGCGAGATTTTATTTTTAGAAATAAAACCAAATCACAATATGTAATTGCAAATGTGTATAATGTTGTATACTTATATATCAAAGTGTGTGTTGTAAATAAAACTTTATTGCCTATTTTTGTTTTTTTGTTCTTTGTGTTTTGGGTTATACAAATTATGCAACCTTCCATATAAAGGTTCATTAGGGTTAAAATAATTCTCCATTGAATATTAGCAGAGAATGTTTCATTAACATTATCCGATAGTACTCTTCAAAAAACTCATACAGCTGTGTTAATAGCATAAATCAAACAAAAACAGAGAGCATTAACAGTCTTATACCAACAGCTAGAAATAGATCTGTTAGATGAGCACAGGGCGCGCTTGAGTACGTCAGTATTTTAAAGAGCACAACACATGTACATATATACATACAAACACAATTCATAACATTACGCAACCGAGGCAATTATTGTTGCTGCTTTTGTTTTTGCCGCTGCTGCTACTGTTACGTTTGCTTTTACGAGCACTGCTGTTGCGTTTGATTTATCTGCTGTTATTTTGTTGTGTGAACAACATCATGTTATTGATTTTGCGCTACTACAACTATTAACAGAAAATTTTCTCCGCTGTTAACGAGTGCCAGTTATTTCGTTCTCTGACTGCTTATTGCGCTGTTAACACTCGCATGTAAGTACATAGTGAGTTTGTTTTTAATTTGAAACTGAAAATAAGGGGCCAACAGTTCCAGTAGCCAGTGCTCATGAATATGCATGAAATGCAAATGGATGTTTTGCGAATGAGTGCTGTAAGTGGTTACACATAGGTAGAACATGCATACTATGTAAATAGTTAAATGTTTGGGGAAGGGAACAGCAAAATTGTGTAAGGTTGTGTAGCAACTTGAGCCTTGGAAATAGCAATAAAAATTCTTACTCCTCTGATTACAATATTTTATATGCGTATATATGTAAGTATGTATAGAATATAATATTAAACATAAAAGTACGAACTCAACTTATTCTTTGTAGATTTTATTAACCTGCGGACTTTAAATCATTATTTTATTAACAGTAAAATAGAAAAAAGGGTTTGCACAACCAAATTTGTAAGCAAAAGCACAGAAATTAATTTACAGAAAAGATTCTGCTTGGGCCCATCAAAAAAGTTGTTCAGATTACTGCAAAATTCTCAATAAGAACCTGATAATTTTTATTTGTAAAACAAAGTTTAATTTCGCATTGAAAAAGGGTTGCGGCGGTCATTTATTTTCCTTTGTGTTATCTTTAAATGATAAAAGATTCAGCGCAAATACTTCATTAAATTTATGTTAATCTTAAAATAATTAACAACCTCTTAACGAAGGACTTATCAGTTAAACATTGTGAATTAATTGTTAATTATTCTAGAAATTACATACAAAAGAAGTACAAACAACAAACAGCTTCGATCGCAGGTAATCAAACAATGAGTGGCTTTAGTAATTTTCCGCGCGCCACCAATTTCGTTGTGTCCCATTAAGATAAACTCAAGAACTAAAAATAAACAAAATACTTGATAAAAAAAAATGATAGCCACAAATCATTATTCAGAGAGCGCTAACTGATTCGAACAGTAGCAAAGCAGAAACAACCAAGCCCATGAAATTGTCTTTAAGTAAACAATGGCAAAGTACTAAATCGACAAGAACCTACAGCAGAGCAGTGAGGGAAATTTTGGCTGAGGTATACCGCATGCTTTGTTATTGTGTTATTTATTACCCATATAATTTGATGTTGTTGTTACATTAACTTAATATGTATGCATGTATTTGGTTCTATTGAGGTTGCCGACGGTCAACCGAGTAAACAGTGTGGCGAGGTGTGCCTTGAAGGAGGCGAGCGCTGTAAGCGCTTATTGAGATTAACAGCGCGAACATAAATAATAAACAACAGAGGGGAAGCTAACGGGCTAGAAGCTACGGTGTTTCCCCGATTTAACGAACACAAAATTAATGGCAAGGCAAATTTTGTTCAGTGAAATTATGTCAACAATAAAAGATGAGCAATTAATTGATGGCCTCAATTTTTACAAGTGGCGATAAGACTATATATTTTTGCAGGTAATAACGTACAAAGCACTTCTTATTTAGTAATGCGCTGATAATTTCAAAGATAAATTAACGCTTTGAGTGATTTTATTCCTATTTTTCAAGGTGACACTCATCATTTTCCTCCTAAATAATACTTAAAATATGGTAAAATATTTTTTCTTCTTCCTATTATAGTACTGAATAGGTTATTAATTAACAAATGTGTATATTTTTTTAATAAAAAAGCAAAAGGTCGCTGATTTAGTGTTAACAAAATAAACACAGCACACCACAACAACAAGAGTTAAAAGAAAAACAATCACATGCATTAGGAACTTATGATAATACAGCCAGCGAGGTCAAACATCGAAACTAAACATAAACAATTATAGGTTTGACTGAGTTTTAACGGTTCATTTCATTTAGAATAATTTTTTACTCTCGAAAAAACATTTTTTTATTTAGAATTATTTTTTTACATTTGTTTCACTTAATTTAGAATTATTTTTTACGCTTGAAGAAAAGTAAGTATTTTTACGCTATTAGATAAACTTCTAATTAATTTTAATTTAGAATTATTTTTTACTCTCTCGAAAAAGTTATTTGAACACTTCTTGATCAACTTACAAGATCTTAGTCCTAGCTATCAGTGCCTTTCGTAATGTCATACTGGGTTGCCCATATTCGACGGATTCATGTGTTTTTTTTTTTTTTTTAATCAAAGAAAGATACAATTTTTTTGATGTTGACGATAATAATCATTTTAATTGGTTCAAGTAGAATTGTTGACATCACTTTTTGATTATGATATCTCTCAAATGGTCGCCTTGAGCCTGTACGGCGTATTGTGCCCGTTTTGCAGCATTTTACATAGTTTTAGCTAACATTTCGGCTGAAATAGCGGCTATTTCCGCACGGATGTTGTTCTTGAGCTCTTGTATGGTCTTTGGCGTATTAATACAAACCTTTAGCTATGTGAGGTGGAGCGCCGTCTTGTTAAAACCAGAACTGCTTCATACACTTTCGACAAATAATTGGTATCACAAAAGTGGCTATCATATTGCGATAACGCTCCTGACGGTGACAGCTTGACCATCTTCATTTTCGAAGAAAAACGGCCCAATAATCGTTTTCGTCATTAAGCGATCTGACGTCTCTGTCAAAAGATACAGGGCTGCCAGATGGGTCCGTCGAATATGGCCAACCCTGTATATGTAATTATTCAGAATTATATTTCTAATAACTAAATTAATAAATAATTAAAATTCATACAACTTTATTCCGCTTATTCGTTACATAAGATACTCATTGAAAGTAAAAAATGGAATCTCTGCTCTCTTCGGCTTCCGTAGAATCGAGTGTTCGTTTAATCGGCGAACTACTGTACATATGTATGTATGTATATGGTTGTAGAATGTTGCAAAATAATAAACTTTATATTCCGTTTCTCTTTTATAAAAACAATAAATGCATGTTATATGTACGAGTATGTACATATAGATACCAAAAATGATAGAAACAAGATTGCGCCCATCAGAAAGTGCGTGACGTCACTTTTGCCAAGTTGTGCAGTGCTGCCAACCATTTGCTCTTCACAATAAATTTAGTGCTTTTTGATACCCAAAATGCGAACATTTCTAAGTTTGCTACATGCGAACATAACTCCGAGGTACTTAAAATGCTGCACTGCTTCAAAAGTATAGGCGCCCACATGGAAATTTGGCATCTGTGCAGGCCGTCTCGATTTCAACAGATATTTGGTTTTGCCGTCGTTTACAAAAAGGCCAATATCGTTCGGAATTTTATTAATTTTTAAAAAAATTTCTTTTAAGTCAAGCTTCCCTTGAATGATCACTATAGAAACACATCTTCAGCACATCACAAGATTTAATAGTTTTTCCACAACCACCATGAATCAGCGCACTTTTGAGTGTCATATAGGATTGGGCTCTATGAAACCTACTTTGATGTAAAACGTCGAAAATGAGATTAAAAGCTTTTGTCTAAAAAGCAGTACACCCTGATGGATTTCCTTGTATAATAAATAAGTTTAATCTCAATAATAATCCACAATAAAACAAAGCGCCGTCTCAGATGTGCAAATGCAATAGTAAATTTACGCCACTAAGAAAGAGGCGTACCCATTTTTTTCTCAAAAATCTTCTAACTTCAAACTCAAAAACTCTTTCTTTAAATACAAAAAACCGATCGTCGTGAATATTTTTGAACTTATTTTGTATTTGTTTCCCACTTCTAATGTGGCAACCACATTAATTGCGATAAAATGAATTTATATTTCGTTATTTAGTTATGCAGCATATCCAAGTGTTTTTATTTTAAAACACCTTGAGCATTTTATAAGAAAATATTCGAATCATTTAATGTAGAATTTCCCTAAGCAATGCGTATGTAGGTATGCATACGTACACGTGTGCATGTGTGCACAATGAAATACCTTGAATATTGCGCAAAATAAAATAGTACGAAAAGCACATCACTTTGCTGCATAATAATTTATTTACTACTGGTGACAAGTCAATGCACCAGAGGCAGATCAAATGACTCATTCTGACTAATTTTATTTCACTCATAAAATTATGAATAGGAAATGACTCTTTAAACGAATTTATATTGACTTTTAGCAAAATGAAAATCAAGAAACATGCTTTTGCTTGCATTTTTCCCTTCTATTCAAATGTTAATATAATAAAATAATTTTGCAATGGATTAGTTATTGATAAAATGCTACCCGGTATATACCGTTGAAACCGGAAATTAAACAAAAAAAAAAATGTTTCTCAAAGTTAAAGAAATTTGTGTGGCCTCGCCAAAAAATTTGTTTATTTCATTTATTTACTATTACTATTTATTTATTTATTTATTTATGTATGATTTAATTTCTTATTATAGTCAAGCCTGTCAATGTGCCACACAAAGTATGAAGCACATTTTTGTATCATCACAGCGATGTACATAAATTTACCACAGATAGCGGCTAAGTCTGATGAAAATGTGCACTTCTCTAATTGCGTTAGCAGGCTTGTCTCGGAAAAGTATACCGGAAGGCGGTGCATTTTTCGAGCAAGGCATGTTTCAATTTTTTAAAACACTCCCAACTGATCTACTAATATTTGCAAACAGAATGCAAGTATGTGACCGAATATCGCCTCAGGGCGCATGTGAATTAGCGGATTTGCTGACGCAATAAGTCTGATGATGATATGAAGTGTTTGTTCTCAACAAAAATGAGATTGTGCTGATCAGACCGTTAACCGGCTCTCACCGATTTTGAAGCAAATCACCTGATTGGCTGACCCAACTGGGGTCATGCTAGCGAATGTTTCGAAAAAACTGAGATTGTGTTGCTGATAAGCGATAAAATTCAAAACAGTCTCCACTCACGTAACTTCGTTGTTGTCTATGCAACGACTGATTGGAAGAGCGTAAGAATGCATGTGAAATGAGTGGATGTAGTTGTGTTGTGAAGTCTTCAGTAGCTTAGCAGCCAAAGTTACGCTCATTCTCAATAGTCTATCATTCTCGACTCATAACAGATTACAAATAATGCTGCCCGTAGATCTGGGTTTGAAGGCGCAAAACTTGTAAAATGCTCATAATGAAAGCAGGAAAAAAAAGTGCATAGTAAAAAATCTGCAATGTTGTGTACAGAATATGTATTATTAGCAGAGGTCAAAGCCATGAAAGCCATGCAAAGTTTATGCAGTTCGCCATCCATGCGGGAATTCCGGTTTCCTAAGTATACACTTTGTATTGTATAAAATTACTGCCTGATTCGCACTTTTTGCAGTCAATTCAAGCTTAAATAATATTAATTGTGTCAATGTATACTATTTGATCGTAAACTGGTTGCCTGTGTAACGGAATGCAAAGCAAGTTGAGGTAAAAAAAAAAAACAATTTAGAAAATATCGCCTGATAAATAGCAAACCACCAGTACTGTCGTATATTTCGCTGCAGAGAAATGTTAAAACGTAGTAGAAACTTTGAAGGAAAACTATTATTAGATATAAAAGGAAAAAGGTTTATTCTAACGAGTTGTTGTGAGTTCATTACTAGTAGAAATGACAATTAGAATTAGCAGAAAATTGTATGATTTGTGCACAACTACCATATATTTACTGTTCAAGATAGTCAGCAATGAAACCAGTTTATAATCATCAGTATTGTTCAAATGCATGGCTGATTTCTGAAATCACGTTTAACTTTTTATGAGATTATAAACTGATATAAAAGGAAAAATGTGTTGTAATAATGCATTTACGTACCAACTTATTTGCATGAGCTATCAATTTAATAACAAACTTCCCACTTCAAATTATGACATAAGCACATTAGGCTGCACCATACGCCATAAAAAATGGCACTGTTTTCCCAGCGAAACTATAAAATTGTTTATATTTTAAGAATTCCGTAAAAAAAAATTGAATTTCGAAAAATACTAAGATTCACGCGAGCTGGAGCGATTTGAAAATACCTGTAAAAATAGAGTTGATTTATAAATAAAACTAGTTTTAGGAAAAGTTATTTCCAAAAAATCCGGGCAGGTGATTTCTGGACAGTTTAAGTTTGAAATATCTTCATTAAAGTGTTTAAAAATGTGTGCACGGAAATAAATGATAATTTTTGAATAAAGGGTAAGAAAATATCTTTGCAATGCCACCTTAGTAGTGTAAATAGGTCAAGTTTGCCTTAAACCTATCTTTCAAAAAAGTCAAAAAGAGCACAAAAGTAAATTTTTTTTCGCTTAATGTAATCTTTAAACATTTTCTTGCAGGAAAAACAATCTGTACAAAAAAAAAATTATTTACAAAATAGACGAAATTCAAAGCTCTCCTTATAAAGTGTGGTTAAGTTTCAAGGGCCGGTGTTGATTTTGAATAAAATACAATTTTTTTTAGGAAATTATTATCATTTCTCTTTATTATGATAATATTGGTATGACTGAATTACGTATGGAAGAAAATACTGGCCTCGGTGGCACACCTCCATCCGATGGTCCAAATTTTCGATGACGCTGAGGCATAATTGAAGTTCTATGCCGTTAATGTGCCGAATTATCTCATCCTTTAGCTCTTGAGTTGTTGCTGGCTTATCCACGTACACCTTTTCTTTCAAATAACTCCAAAGAAAGAAGTACAACGGTGTCGTCGACGTTTAGGTGGTGTTCACATTCAACATCGGCCCTTGAAATTTAACCACCCTTTATAAAAAAATAATGATAAACAATCAAATTATCAAACCAATGTGGTTTTATGACGCGCAAATTTGGGGCTGTGCCAGTCAAAAAATATCATATCAGCACAATCCAACGACTTGCAAATAATATTAATTCTAAAAAAATTGTCTACGCTTTAGGTACGCTGGCAATGCAGGTAATCAGCGTGACCGCAAGATTCTCGCCAGCTCACTCTATGAGACACCAGTGGCACGTTAATGTGCTAGCCAGCAAAATTTTCAATACCGCAGGCCACGCCCGACGACTCTAGCGAAAAAAACCATACGATCTCATGGGTTATTAATATAGAGAGATTTAAAATTCTTTTCATGAAAACCCCACAAAATTATTAAAATCATAAAGCAGTATGATTTAAATTTAGCATTAATAATAAGGTGTTAGCTTCTTTTAAATTTAAATGTATGTATGTAATAAAAAAAAATATTTTATATAAAACTCGATTTTTGAAGATATTTCCATCAGTACAGTTCACGTAAATCTTAAAATTTTTTTGAAATTATTTTAGCGAAAGTTTTAAATTATGATTCCGGCGAAAAAATAGCCGCTTTTCCTGGAGAGACACCCTAATGCATATAAATGCGCACATACATACATGTACAATAGAATATTATTAGAAAATAACACTTAGTAATGAAAAAAATCTCAATTAATGACACCAAATGTATATCTTTATGCAATGATTTTGTAATAAATTGGTTTTTTATTCATTAAAGTGTACATTGCAACATTTCACTTCCTTACGTACAAACATACATATGCATATAGTTTCGAAAAGCCTGTCGTATAATAATATTTTTCTATTCAAACCAAGCAGCTTGACTAATTGCAGCTTGAAATTGAAACTGAAATTTTACAAAGTCGAGCCAAGAGCCACCGAGAGATTTGGTAACTCCAAAAACACTCAGGCCAAAAAGCCTATTGTATTTAATTATCTGGAAAGTGAAAGGGTAGATAGTCAATGAGGAAAGTGGAGAAGTAACTGAAGGAAAAAGATAGGATACAATAGAGGCATACAGGTAGTTATACCTGAGAAAATTTTCCAGAAATATCTGAAGTCTGAACAAATTGAAAGCGATTTTAGAAACAAAAATGTCAGAGCTATGTATCAGAACATCAAAAAACAGACTAAAACATTTCAACCTCGAACAAATATATGCAAAGCAAAGGATGGTTCCATAATCAGCGAAAAGCAACAAGTAATAGATAGATGGAAAGAATATTTCAACGAACTACTTAACAAAGAAAACTACGATAATACAAGTAAGGAGGAACAAGTAGTACATACGGCCGAAATCTATGTTGAAGAACCTAGCTTTGACGAAGTACTATTGGCTATAAGAAAACTTAAAAACCATAAAAGCTGTGGTGAAGATGGAATACCCGCAGAACTTCTGAAATATGGCGGACATGAACTACATAAACAAATATCTACCTTAGTAAGCCAAATATGGCATTCAAATGAAATACCCACTGGATGGGCATCAAGCATAATAGTACCTATACACAAAAAAGGACATAAAACTGAATGCCAAAATTACAGAGGCATATCTTTACTTAATACAGGTTATAAAGTATTTACAAACATTCTATTTGAAAGGCTGTATTTTTATGCTGAGAACATCCTAGACGATTACCAATGTGGTTTTAGAAACAACCGCTCAACGATTGATCAAGGTTTTACTGTCCACCAGATATTCGAAAAGTTTTACGAATATAAAATTGATATATTTTGCCTCTTTGTTGACTTCAAACAGGCGTTTGACAGTATAAATAGAAAACGGATAAAATACTGCTTTCAGAAAATTGGAATACCTCTGAAGTTAATTAATTTGATTCTCTGTACATTGTCGAACACAACAAGTAAAGTACTGGTGTAAGGAAGACTGTCAGACCCATTCGAAATCATATCCGGAGTAAAACAAGGAGACGCATTGTCATGTTTAATATTCAATTTAATGCTACACACGACTGTTAAAGAAATAAACACGAATGGAACATTATTTAATAATGATTTTCAGATATGTGCCTACGCAGATGATATTCTTATTATGGCTAAATATAGAAACACTCTTATACGCGTATTTAAATGTATTGATAAAGATGCAAAAGCTCTGGGACTACGCGTAAATACCGAGAAAACCAAATACATGATTCGGTCAGTCAACAACACGACACGCGATGACCTAAGTATTAACAATTTTGCTTTCGAAAATATCACTGAATTTAAATACTTGGGTTTTAAACTATCAGCAGATAAAGATTCGGCGATAGCTATTAACGACAGAATCCAAGCTGCAAATAACGCCTACTACGTTAACATAAAACTATTTAAATCAAGAGATTTGTCCAGAGCACAGAAAATAAGAATGTACAAAGTACTGATACGACCCGTCCTTACATATGGTGCAGAAATATGGACGCTGAAAGCAAATGACATTCATCAGCTGATGTGCTTCGAAAGACGTATCATAAGGAAAATATATGGTCCGGTTGCAACAATAGATGGCAGCTACCGCATTCGCTACAATAATGAAATCGAAGAAATCGTTCAAGGACAAAATATAATACGTTTTATCAAAGCCCAACGAATTAGATGGATTGGGCACGTACTGCGCATGCCGAAAGAGCGAAATGCTAGGAAAGCTTTTATTTTAACACCAATTGGAGGAAGAAAAAGAGGACGCCCACGAAAGCGACGGTTAGATGACGTCGAATCAGATCTTAAGCAAATGAACGTACACAACTGGAGAGATGTAGCCATGGATAGAATAAAGTGGAGAAAAATTGTTGATGAAGCTATGGTCCACCACGGACTGTGAGGCTAAGAAGAAGAAGAAGAAAAAAAAATGTTGCTGAGGTGACAGTTCTTGGGTGGATATAAAAGCGGCTTGTTCCGGTAACATCGAACCGACTGTCGGTGGAACGCTGAAAGGATTGCTAAATGCAACTGCGCATAAAAACATTTTAGCGGAGCATGGACATACATACATATATTAATAACAGTTAAATTTTGCACCAGACGAGCTGATTTTTCAAGATTATTATGCGCCATGATTTTATGAATTTGTTCTAAATTTATTCGGTAATTTATAATAATAAAATAAAAAAAAATTGTTTTGTACGTTAGATTCTCGAGGAAACAGACGCTATATCAGTCTTATCGAGGACTTTGTCCGATTTTTGGTATGATTATTGTGATTTTTTCATAAGCGTAGCGACCTACAGTTTTATGCCGCCTCCGAACGGCAGATGGCTTTCCCCTTTGGGAGGATCCTTTTCACGGCAGAAATGGACTGGGAAGCGTTGCGTTTGCCTGGCGAGGATCGATTGTTATTAGAGAAAGACTCTTGTATCATTTTCATGTTACATAAATGCCCGGCGACTTGAGCCCAGGCACTCTCGAATGGTAGACCCATAACCATTGGGCAACGATGCCCACATTTGTGTGTTTTAATTTGAATAAACATTTCATTTACAACCTTTTTTCATCTCGTACACTTGTAATTTTATTACGTTTGCTTCTTTACCTGAAAACTACTTAGGCTGGTCGAGTTCGGGGAGTTACTTTCTGTCAAGCAAAATATAGAACTCCACTGCGTATGAGTGATGATTAAATAAACTAAAAGTTCTGCGCTGGGGCTTTAATGCTTTGCAATTTGTAAATGGTTTATAATTTAAACGATTTCAAAGTCAAATGCATAAATTTAGCTGTGAATGAATATAAAACTGCAAAGCATACGCAACTATGTGTTTAAGTACTTATTTAAGTCTGGACTGAATACTATTATTGAAGCTATACCTATGGACCTATGCATGTACATACATACATACAATTTCAATAGCCTGAAGATGCGCACGTAAGCATCTACAGCAACGCCAGACTGTAAATCATTACCCAATTGAGTCTACCCTAGCGAGTTTGTGGCTAAGCAGCAACGTTGCGGTTTCTGTGCATAAATCAATGAAATGATATGCAAAGCGAAACAAGAACGCGCATTAATGGAGAAAATAACGCCAGACAGTCAGAAGGACTCACATTCCAGCGTTTTCCGTAATAAAAGCGCCAGATTCTCTTTTCTTGTGCATTTGGTATTTTATTCGAAAATAGACAAAGAAAAATTAGAAAAAAACGAGCAATTGAAAAATGTACAAACCACTGATACGCAAACAACTGCACATAAAAAAACGAGTTCAAATAAATAAAAGCGCGAAAATTATAGAAAAAAGTAAACAGAAAAATGTTGATGGTAGCAGAAAAAAACATAGACCCGTCGTGATAGTGGGAACATTAAAATTCTCACAGCATTTTTATAAGACAAGTGCTCAGTAGGTTATCTACAGCGGCAACAACAAGAACAAAGTGAAAAAAGGAAAAAAAAAACAGTGCATACACAAAAACACACGAAAGTAAATGTTTACACACGAGCCCCAAACGCCAAACGACAAACAAACTTTGCTTTTTGAGAGCAAAACAACGCTGTTAGTGTTTATTTTGTTTTTGTGTTTTTTTTTTTGTATTTTTCTGTCTCTCGCACACACAACCACACAACCTACATGTGCAGGCGTCATACGTGAGACAAATCGCGTTTCGTTTTCGTCATTCTTAGCGATTCCATTCCAAACAATTTCATTCCGTTTTGTTTCATTTATTTCTACTTTTAGTATAATGAGCGTTTTGACGCAAATGTGAGGTGATTGACCGACTAGGCAGACGTGACGATGGCGAAAGGAGTGGTGGGGCGTGAGCGCGCCATATATGTAGATGAAGCATTGGGGTTGCACAAAGTACACAGCGGCAGCGGCAGAGGCAGTGAGGTGGCCACGTACACACACGCACACGAACCACGAACACACACACAAACGCTTTTAAGATAATATGAAAAAAGTTTTAGATGTTGGGTAAATTGGGCACTTCTAACAATGACGGCCAAGCGCAGGGAACGGGTATGAACACAACATTTAGAATTTCAGCATTTTGCGCCAGCTTGTGAAATACCTAAAAATTCTCTGCTGGTGTTTGGCTGTGGTGGGGCTGTGGGATAGCTGTGGTGTGAAATTGTTCTCAGTGCTGGTGGGGATCACTACTGTCAGCTGCGAATTCACATTTGATGAAATGCAAAAGTGCAAAGGTTTGAGGAGTAGAAAACAAATCATTAAATGCATTGCACTCCAGGCGCATAGACGCTAGCGCGCACGACTCATTCAATGAACGCTGAAAGTTTAGAATGCAATGAATGTGAAACTTTCGTATGGTTTTCGAGAATAGCGAGTTGAATAGCGCATCAACCACTAACAACAAAAGTTCAATGAGCGAAAAATATACGTACTTACGTATGTAGGTATGCAGATATGTAGGTATATATACTTACTGATATACAAATAAATACGCATTTAGGCTTTTCTTTGTTGATTTAGAGTCAATTTGGAGTTTTTTAGTTAGCGAAAAAAGCCTCTTATTTCTGAAAAAAAACCCGTAAACTTCGCCTGGAGTTCGCCAAAGCACACCGGGGAAAGGAAATGGATTTTTGGCAAAAAGTTTTGTTTACAGATGAGTCAAAGTTTAATATATTCGGTAGCGATAGAAGAGCAAAAGTGTGGAGGAAAAAAAAAATACTGCTCTGAGTCCGAAGAATTTGGTATCAACAGTGAAGTCTGATGGCGGCAGTGTAGTCGTTTGGGGAGCTGTTGCTGCATCTGGAGTTGGAAGATTAGTATTTATTGAAGGTAATATGGATCGTTATAAATACAAATCACTATTAGAAGTCAATCTGAAATCTTCGGTGGATGATTTGAAGCTTGGTCCAGGTTGGGTCTTTCATCAGGATAACGATCCAAAGCACACAGCACACATTGTGAAGGATTGGCTGCTTTACCATGCTCCAAAGCAATTAAATACACCACCGCAAAGCACAGATTTGAATATTATTGAACATGTCTGGGAAAATTTGGCACGAAAAATCAGAAAAAACCGGATTTCAAGCGCTTCAGTACGCAAAAAACGACTAATAGAAGCTTTGAACAATATAACAACTCTAAGCGTCGAAAAAGTTGGAACCTACCAGGTGAACCAGGTCCATCGACAGTGACAAAAAATATTCATGCTTCAAAGGTTATGTTGTGCATCTGGTGGGAACAGAAGGGTGTCATTTATTATGAACACCTTAAATCATTTGAAACCATCACTGGCGATCGTTACTCGTTTCCATGGCAGTCGGTTCTAAGTTACCGAAACGACCCGGATTTATATCCGGCCAAGGATTGCCACTCCAACAGCATTCCCCGTATGTAAGAATGGGGAATGTTCATGCTGCTACAACAACAACAACAACATCGTTACCGACTGCAGCTGTGAATCGAGCTATCGAAGAAAAGCGGCCAGAATGGGACGTTAGACATGACAAACGGATTTTGCTGCATGAAAACGCCAGGCTACACGTTGCTAAATCGATCCGGTAATATTTAGAGAGAATGAATTGGGAAATCTTGCCCCACCCGCTGTATTCGCCAGACATTGCACCTTCGGATTACCATCTGTTCCGATCAATGCAGTCTTCCCTTTTTGGAGAGTGAGCGATTCTCTTCTTACGAGAGCATCGCAAACTGGCTCAATGAATGGATCAAAAGTACTTGAATTTTTCATCAGAGGCATCCGTATGCTGCCCGAAAGATGGAGTAAAGTTGTAGCTTCCAATGGCACATATTTGACTTAATATCATCTATTAATTTAATTGTTTAAATAATTCGTAACTTTGGCTAAGAAAGGACGGGCACTTATTCCCATACCTAATATAAGAATTCATTCTGGAAGCTATGTATGCGGTCTGCGATTGAAAAATTAGTTAGTGGGATACGTGGAAAAGAAGAAAATACATACAAATAAATATCGAAAAGCAAATAGCAAAATAAGAAATATTTACAACAAAATATACCGAAATGTTTCTTTTGTGATTAGATCATAGAATATCGAGAATTGATATGAAATATACAGATATGAATCCTTCTCGAGAATCTGCATTTGTATTTCTTAAATAAGTAAACAAAATTTTGAGGCTTTC
The DNA here is from genome assembly GCF_027943255.1 of Anastrepha obliqua. Lineage (NCBI taxonomy): Eukaryota > Metazoa > Arthropoda > Insecta > Diptera > Tephritidae > Anastrepha > Anastrepha obliqua. The sequence goes on from NC_072894.1 coordinate 14,572,172, forward strand.
GATTGCCGTAGTTAGGTAAAAAAAGCTTTACAAATTTGCTTGTGAAATTTAACAATTTGAATGCTCTTCAATGTAGATAAATAAGTCGTTATGTGGAATTTACATTTCGAAAGTTAGCTTAAAATTAGTGAAAAAGTACTGCTTGCAGATTTCTAGTTAGTTGATAGTTGACTAGCAGTGCTGTTTCGTTGAATTTCACACAAACTTGGACGCAGCTACTTAGAATTCCAGCAGTTGAGCCATCATATCATTCGTAGCTAGTCGATTTGTTTGTAAGGTAAAGATGCATGTGTGTATGTATGTATTTTATGTATGTATGCTGGTATGTGTATTAGGGCGGGTCGATTTAAAAATCGCTCATTGCTCTGTGAAAATCGTATTCTAGGGATCAAAATAAGAAACTTTGCCGAAGGCCGTCCAAAGTTAGTGGGGGTCGGTCATACATTTGGACTCGATTGGAGCACTCTAAATGGGTCAAAGTGGAATTTTTCGTTCGACCCAAATTGGGGGACATCAGAATTCGTTTTAGAGGTATGGTTCCTTCGGCAAAGTTTCTTATTTTGATCCCTAGAATACGATTTTCACAGAGCAAAGAGCGATTTTTTTGCCTCCCCACAAATCGACCCGGCCTATTATGTATGTACTCCAACGTATTTAAGCGTAAGTCTATTAGCTTGAAGGCAAGTGGTATTCAATTATCATCAATACACGCACAAGATAAGAATGCATATAAAAAAACCTCACTTGCCTAGTTTTGTTATCAGATTAGTCCTTTGCTTAAACGAATTCAATGAGTGCGCAATTTGCTTCAGCGCTTTACGTACTTCAAAACCTAATAAGCAAACACCAAATCGTGTGACTGAATGAATTTGTGACACATTGAGGTATAACATGGCAAAACTTTCTGTACGCGCACAACTACAAACACACAGGTGATGATAAATCGTATATGTACGAGTATACACAAGTACTCATAGGCAAGCAAAAAAAAACAAGAGTCATGCCTACTCCTCACTGGCTGTGAATAGCTTTATCTAATTTCCAAGAAATTTTCATATGAATCACTGAAACGCAATTAGTAGAAGCTATTTTGACAAAGAGCTTTAACCTTGAACTTGTTGCGGAGAAAATAATGAGCTTAAAGTACGAAGTGGCTGCAATCACTTTGGTGGTATGGCACTTTTTTGTCTGTTTTAAGGTTTTGATTGCTTTGATGAATGTTGACTGGAGAGTGTTAAAGTTGTGAAATGTTTACAACTTGTGAATATTTGTACTAATATAATTCTTCACATTTTACGTTTAATTACATTGCATTGTTTCGTTTCTGCTCACTAGAAGAAACAGTAAACGTTTAGAGTACAACGCGCATTTCGAGCGGTGATGCAAAGAGGTTAAGTAACCTAATTGAAACTCGAAATGATACAAGAACTAATAAGAGTTAGAAGTAAAATTAAATTAAAAATTGAAATTTAAATGTAAGTTAAAAAAAATAAAAGAATCTAAAAATAAACTCAAAATTTAAATAAAAATAAAAAATAATATAAAAATATAAACAGTTAAATAAAAGTCAATTAAAACTAAAATTAGAGTTTATAAATTTAAAATCGATATTAAAATAAAATGTACTATTAAAATTGAAACTGAAATAAAAATATAGATTTAAATTGAAACTAAAGATAAATCTAAAATAAAATTTAAAATACAGTCAAAGTTAGTACTAAAATTCAAGCTAAACTAAAGTTAAGCTAAGGTTAAAGTTAAGATTAAAACGAGACCTAAAGTAAAATAAAACTAAAATAAAAACTAAAATTAAAATTTTAGTTGAAATTAATATGGAAATGAAAGCTGAATAAAATTTACACCAAAATTAAAAACAAGTAATTAATTATTAAAACTAAAACAAAAGCACAAAAGCTAAAATTAAAATTTTAAATTAGAACTGTTTTTTTTTTTTGTTTTTTTTTTTTGTTATTACTTACATTGTAACTAGTCAATTAATTATAAACTAACGAACAATTTGTATTTAATTTTGTGCAATACAACTAAATTTAATAATGCTCTGCCCCAGGCTTACAGAGAAGTGGGCTACTGCGTGAGTTGGTACGGTTTCTTTCGTTTCAGCCTTTCTTTCCATTTACCGGGATCAAATAGGGCTATTTACATGGTGGCGTAGTCTTTCGTTTATGTTGATCGAAGTGGCAACTGATTCGATGCCAAGGTCGTGTTCGATATCGGTGTTGCGGACGTACTAAGATGCATTAACAGCGCATCGTAGTACCTTATTTTGGAATCTTTGTATAGATTTTATATTGGTTGAGCTTGAAAAGCCCCATAGCTGGATCCCATAGGTCCAATTTGGCTTAAGCACCTTCTTATATAAAAGAGTTTTATTGTATAGGGATAAGGCTGATTGGTTGCCCATAAGCCAGTACATATTTCTAAATCGGATTTCTAACTGTTCCATTTTATTTTTAACGTGAACATTCCATCTAAGCTTGGTATCTAGTGTCATATGTTATACCTAAGTATTTGGCGTTGTTGTGATACGGGATTACGCCGTTTATGTAAAGTGGCAGATATTGGATTTTTTCTGTGTGAAGTCTAAATGAACCGATTTTGTTTCATTTAGTTTTATGCGCCATTTAATGGTTCACTCTGAGATTTTATTTAAATAAATTTGAAGGTTCTTGATTGAGTTAATATGGGTTTGTGTGTTGTCAACAAAAGTTGCTGTGGAGCAATTTGTGTCATTAGGCAAATCACATGTGGAGAGAATATAGAGAATGGGCCCCAGCACGCACCATGTGGGATGCCAGCTTTAATTTTCTTAAGTTCGGAATATGTGTCTTCGTATTTTATTCGGAAGAAACGATCCGATAGGTACGATTTTAGAATATTAAAATATTGTGTTGGTAGAAGTGTATTTATTTTATTGAGGTGTCCACCGTGGCAAACTTTGTCAAAGGCCTTAGACACGTCCAGAAAGACAGCAGAGTACACCTTGTTTCCTCAAAGGCGTTTTCAATGATGCGAGTAAACCTGTGCACTTGATCAATATTATATATTATTAAAACTGAGATAAAAATAAAATAAATTTAAAATTAATTTTAACAACTAAATTTGAGCTAAAGTTAAATTTCAAGCTAAATTAAAGTAAATTTTTAAAACTATTTTTAATCGAAAACTATTAAAAATAAAACTATTAAAATCGAAAATAATATCATTATTGTATATAAACTGAAAATAAAACAAAATGAAAGTTAAAAAAAATAATTAATATTTAAATAAAAGTTTAAATTAAAATTAAACTACAATAAAAGTAATATTAAATTTAGTATGAGAATAAAATTAAATTAAAATTCAAGTTAAAATTAAAATAAAAACTAAAATTAAGGTTATATTTCAAATTAAAATTAAATAAAAATAAGAAAATAAATTTAATTTTAAGATTAGGAATGAAATTTAAATTAAAAGCTAAGTAAAAGTTAAAAATCAAATTAAAGATAAAAAAACAATATTCTGACTTTCAACTAATTTGCTCAAAAAGTTGATACAAATTTAATAAATCTAGTAATAAATATTAAAATTCATATTAAACTTAAAGTTGAAGTTTAAATCAAAACTGAAATTCAAATTAATATTAAAACTAAGTAAAAATTATTCATAAAAACTTTAAATAAATTTAAAAGTAATTTAAGATTCATATATTTTTAAATTTAAATTAACGGAAATTAAAATTAAAGTTAAAACTGAAATGAAAATAAAATAAAATTTAAATTTAAATTAAGCGAAAAACTAAAACTAAATTAAGCTCAATATCAAAATTAAAATTATATTTAAAATTAAAGTTAAGTAAGGATAAGGAAATAAATTTAGTTTTAAGATGGACAATGCAATTTAAGGCGACCCGGTGGTCTAGAATTAAAAAAAAAATCGAATTTTTGTTTTTTCGATATTTTGAAAGTATAGTAACTTAAGAGTATACTGTGAAATTTTCATGCGGAAATTCCGAATATTATATCCCCTATAGCCATGAAAAACTCCTCATCAAAAGTAGCTGCCGTTCGGAGTCGGCTCCCTTCATTTGTGGAACCACATCAAGACGCACGGCACAAATAGGAAGAGGAGCTCTGGCAGGCACACAAAAAGGGTGTAGCGCCAATGATCTATAATATATATATATGTACATATATAGGTACATTTAACCATTAACTAGGTAGAGAACGGTCCGCGCGCTTCTGTGCCTCAAACTTTAAACTCATTTATCGTGAAACGACTGTTTTCGGCCTGGTGTTGTCCAAAAAAACCCCCCTATTCAACCAAGTCGTCTGAAATTTTTATATGTTGTTCACAACATCAATGGTGAGCGGGCGTAGTTGAACCATTTTCAATTATTTCGTTATTTTTTATTAAAAAACTGAAAAAGCGCCCGATTTTTAGAGTGTCAAGTTCAAAACCGCAGCATTTTGTGAATTTTTTTTTATTCTAGTGCGCGACATAGCTACAGTCATGGTGATTAATAATTTTTTTGGTTTTCGTGTTTCAAATAAATAGAAGAGCCTAAATGGACAACACCGTCCAGGTACCATTTTTCGGGATGGTCAACTTCAGCGCCATTTTTTAAATTATTAAAATAAAAAAAAACAATTTTCTATCATTAATCATTTTTGTATGTAAAAGAAATTAAATAAAAGCCTGAAAAGTTAAAAATCGTTTTTTATGTTTCTATTGTAAAAAAAATTACTACAAATACCCTAAGTTTTCAAGCGCTAAACCACCGGGACCCCTTAAATGAAAAGTTGAGTAAAAGTTAAAGATCAAATTAAAGCTAAAAGAGAAATGAAAATTAATTTATACTGACTTCACACCTATTTGTCCAAAAACTTAGTAATTATCTTATAAATTTAGCAATTTAGAGGTTATTTAAGTACGTTTGTATGTCCCCTCATTTCTGAACCCCTGCTGTTCATTGGAACACGGCAATATTTTGCCAGAAGGGAGCTCTGCCTTGAGCAAATGAGGCCTTACAAAAGAATAATCTTAAACGCAAAGCTTTAAGGCATCACGTAAAAGCTAAAGCTAACATTTGCTGCTACTAAAACTTTGTTTTAAACAAAATCTTGAGTAAAAACCCGCTTTTGCATATGGAATGCTGCTAGCTGCAAGCACAAAGAATCAACAAGTAAACAAAAAAAAACAAAGAAAACAATACGCAAAAAGGCAAAACAAATAAACGAAAAATAGCCGAAAAAGTTGAGCCTTAAGCAAGTCAAGGTTAGCGTTTAGTATAAAAGTGAAAAACAAGTATTACATAATTTTAGGTAAGTATATATATCCACATATAAGTATGTATGTGTGTGCGTGTCTACCCAAATACGGAAAGGTGTGCGCTACAGTGAAATAATGCGCACAGCACAGCCTTACGTAAGCTGACCTCCAACGACAATGAAAACAAATAAAGACCAGCAGACGAACACACCAAGCGGAACGCAGAGAGGTGATGGCAGCAACGCAAATTGGAGCGATTTAAAATATGATAAACATGCGATATATGAAATATAATACAAGCCTGAAAAAGTTGTAACAATAACACTTAACCGTTATACAAATACATACACACACATATGAATATGCAATTAACAAACACATTTGCGTACGCTCAATGAATGCCAGAATGCATTTAAAAATTGCTATGGGAAAAATGATTTATGCACATGACACATGTCCCACACAGCGAATGAACAACGCACACCCAGATAGGTTGGGTATGGGCCAGGAAACGCATAGAAGTATAGACAATTATTTGCAAATACGCCGCAAGTCAGAGCGGATGCAGTAGTAGAATGACAGAAGGGTTTGCGATAGCCGATCGGACATGACAGGTAGCATCAGTTTAGTCCATCTGCAGCCTCTCACAGCCTGCCAAGCTCGCTTATGGGTGGTAGTTAGCCATTTGCTAACCGTGGCTGCGATGGCCGCAGAAGGGAGTGGCAAAACGGGCTCTGGGCCAAAGAAGTTGGCCTCAGAGCCTATCTTAGCTAAGCAGTCAGAGGTCTTGTTATACGCGATACCCACATGTCCTGGGACCCATATTAGCATCAGGCTGTTATGTCTATCGACATAGTTCAGCCTAGATTTACAGGACTCGCCTACCCCTGATGTGGTTGGGGGGCTGTCTAAGGTCATGGCTGCCGCTGCAGACACATATAGAACTGCCTCTCCATTGGTTTTTCACAACAAAGTTCATCACTTCTTGAACTGCATGCACTTCCTCTTGAAACACAGATGCATGCATTCCAAGAGCAAAGTGCAGTTTTGTCCCGCTGGATTCCACGTAGATCCCAGAGCCGGAGCCATGCTCGGTCCTGGAGCCATCCGTAAAAATGCAAAACCAGTGTTTGCCGGGCTCATTTTCTGAGCTTGACTACAACTGAGCCTCTGGCAGCACTACACTGTATCTCTTTTCAGGAAAATAAGTGCACCGAAGTTGAGGGATATTGGCGTATTGAATGAAAAACTATTTCATTTATTTTTGCCTTCAACTCGTTTCAACCAGCTTGCAATAAATTGCAAACTTGCCAGATTTAGGCCGAGTCTTTAGACTTTTCTGCACCCTAGAATTATTTATCCGAAAAGCAAATGTCTTTTATGAACTTGAAAATTTGTCTACAATTGAAAAAAAAAACTTTATTGTTAATATTTGACTGCTTCGAGCCAAACGATGAATAGCCTAAGTAATCTGTACACAAGCACACTTGATTATCATCATCAGCCATCAGGTGTTTCGATAAGCAACAGTAATAACACCAGCAGCGCAATGCCAACACCAACACCAAAGCAGCAGCACCCAAAGAAGCGCATGCCACCAATAGCAATAAAGCATAGCGCAAAAAGCCACAAAGTAAATTATTGTTATTTTATATTCAAGGCCAGAGAAGTGCACAACGACCCATAGCAGCTGTAGCAATAATAGCAACAATAGCAACAGTGACAACAACAAGAATAATAAACAACACTTCACTGCACATGGCTTTGAGATCACAAAAATAATACACAACTGCATTCACATACATACATGCACACAGGTATGCAAGTGCATATGCATATGTGTGTGTACTCGACAAATACACACAATACCTTTGTTTAGTGTTGTTTGCCTTTTTCGTTTGAATGTGCATGAGAATGTGCGCTGAGTTTTATTTGCGCTTAAAGTAAAAGTAAATCTCTTCATCGTAATCACGCATTGGTTTTTGCTTTTGAAAAAGTAAAGTGCAGAGGCTCAGAGGCTCACACTTCATTTATTTATTCTAATTGAAGCTGAGTTTTTTGTTTTTTTTTTTTGTTTTTTGTTTTGCAAGAAAGTCACGCACTTGAACAAAGGACAAAAGTAATCTTTTGATGAAAAAAAATTTCTTCAAAGAGTAGCTTTTTGTTGGACTTGGAGCTTTAGTTGTTGTTGTTATTTTAATAACATAAAATAGTCTGCGTCATTGATTTGCGGAATGCAGTTGAAGAGGCAGTGCTTAGATTGGACATATAAAATCGGCTCTCGCCGGAACAGCGGCACTGCTCCTCTTCAGCTCTTCTTGTAATGACTCTCTTGGCTTTGCATTAGCCTACGAATGAAGTGCTCTATAATTTAATGCGGCTTTCGAGTATCAAATTATTTTGCTTGTCTTTAAGTTTTGCTCTAACTGAATTTCTTTTTTGTAATTTTTGGTTTCTTTTTTTATTATTATTTTTTTGTTTTTGTATTTTTTTGGGCTTCTTTTTTTATTTTTTTTTTGTTTTTGTACTTTGTGTTTTTTTTTATTTCTTATTTGCTTGTCTTAAATCTCTGCTCTAACTGAAGTTTTTTTTGTATTATTCTATTTTTGTCTTGTTTCCTATTTTTTGTTTTTTGTTTTCCGTATTTGTTTTGGTTTTTGTTTGTCTGTTTTTCTTCTTAAATAAATTTGGTACTCTTATGAACATAAAATTTTTTTGCTGGTTTATTTTTACTGCGTATCTTTAATTTTTGCTTCAACTGAATTGATTTTTGATCAAATTGGTTTTTATTTTTTTGTATTTTTTTTCTTTTGTATTTAAAACTTTTCTCTTACGAAAATCAAATTATTTTGCTTGTTTATTGGTACTGCTTGTTCTTTACATATTTTTTTTGTTTTTGTATTTTTTTGTTTAACTTCATTTTTGCTTGTCTCAAATTTTTGCTCTAACTGAAATTTTTTTCTGCATTTTTTTTTGCTTTTGTCTTTTTTCCTATTTTTTGTTTTTTTTGTATTTGTTTTGGGTTTTGTTTGTATTTTCTTTTTGCTTTTTTTAATTTCTTAAAAACATTTTGTTCTCTGACGAACACCAAATTAATTTGTTTGTTTAGTTCTGCTGCTCGTCTTTAATTATTGCTGTAACTGAATCGGTTTGTTTTTGTATATTTTGGGTTTCTTTATTTATTTTTTTGTTTTTGTTTTTGTTTTTAACTTCTTATTTGCTTGACTTAAATTTGGCTCTAACTGAATTTTTTGCTGTATTTTTTGTGCTTTTGTCTTTTTTCCTATTTTTTGTTTTTTGTATTTGTTTTGGTTCTTGTTTGTATTTTTTTTTTTTTGTTTTTTTGGTTTTCGAACTTCTTAAACAAACTTGGTTTAGAGATCATCAAATTTTTTTGCTTGTTTATTTGTGTTACTTGTGTTAACCTTTTGCTCGAACTGAATGGTTTTTTTGCTTTTGAATTTTCTTTTTGTTTTATTTCTTTTCTTTGTTTTTTTATTTTTTTTTGTGTGTTATTATTTTTTTTTTAAATATTTTCTCTTACGAACATCAAATTTTTTTGCTGGTTTATTTTTACTGCGTATATTTAATTTTTGCTTCAACTGAATTGATTTTTGATCAAAGTGGTTTTTGTTGTTTTGTATTTTTGTTTTTTTTTTTTATTGAAATCTTTTCTTTTACGAACATTAAATTATTTTGCTTGTTTATTGTTACTGCTTGTCTTTAATTTTTGCTCTAACTAAATCGGTTTTTTTGTATATTTTTGGGTTTCTTTATTTTTTTTTGTTTTTTTTTTTTTTAATTTATTTATTTTTTGTTTTTGCATTTTGTTTTTTGTTTTTAATTTCTCATTTGCTTGTCTTAAATTTTTGCTCTAACTGAATCTTGTTTCTGTATTTTTTTTTGCTTTTGTTTTTCCCCTATCTTTTTTTTTAGATTTGTTTAGGTTTTTGTTTGTATTTTCTTTTTGTTTTTTTTTTTTTTAACTTCTAAAAAAAATTCGCTTCTAATAAGAACATCAAATTTTTTTACTTGTTTATTTTTGCTCTAACTTAATTTTTGTTCTGTATTTTTTTTGCTTTTGTCTTTTTTCCTATATTTTGTTTTTTGTATTTGTTTTGGTTTTTGTTTGTAATTATTATTTTTGTTTTTTTTTTTGTTTTTGAACTTCTTAAACAAAATTGGTTCTCCTGAGAACATCAAATTATTTTAATTGTTTATTTTTCTTGCTTGTCTTAAGCTTTTGCTCGAACTGAATGGGTTTTTTGTATTTTTTGGGTTTCTTTTCTTATTTTTTTTTTTGTTTTTGTATTTTTTTTTTTTTGTTTTTAACTTCTTATTTGCTTGCTTTAATTTTTGCTCTAATTAAATTTTTTTCCTGACTTTTTTTTTGCCTTTGTCTTTTTTCCTATTTTTTGTGTTTTGTATTTGTTTTGGTTTTTGTTTGTATTTTTTTGTTTTTTTTTTGGGGTTTGAACTTCTTAAACAAATTTGGTTCTCTTAAGAAAGTCAAATTTTGGTGCTTGTTTATTTTTATTGCATATCTTAAATTTTTGCTTCAACTGAATTGTTTTTTTTTTTTTTTTTTTGTGATTAATTTAAATCGTTAATTTATGCTTGTTTATTTTTGTTGCTTGTCTTAAACTTTTGCTCGAACTGAATTGTTTTTTTGCTTTTGAATTTTATTTTTTTTTATTTTTACTTTTATTGCTTTTCTACTTTTTTTGTGTTTTTTTATTTTTATTTTTTTGTTGGTTTTTTTTTATTTTTATTTTTGCCTAACTGAATTTTCTTCTTGCCTTTTTCTCGTTAGTTTTTCTTGTTTATTGTTTTTTTTTTGTATTTTTTTTATTTAGTTTTTTTGTTTTTACCTTGTTATTGAATAAATTTCATTTATTTCGTAGCATTAAAATAAATTATCTGAAGTATTTTAATTATTCTCCTTAACATTTTAAACCTTCGCTGTAGATTACAGAGTAAATACCCAACAGCTTTTGTGCAATTCATTATTTTTCACTGAACCAAAAATACCAAAAGCAGCTATTATTAGGCAAGTGAAGCATGAAACCTGCATTGATATTTTTATTTTTTCATTTTTTTGCTCCTGTAAAACAAATTAAAAAAATTGTATTGCTCAGAGAATGCAGAAAACAGAATTGCTGGCACGTGCCTTTAGCTATTCGATGCGCTAAAAATCATTTGGGTCAATGCCAACAAATTGTGGCTATCAAAATAACAGCAAAGACCAAATGTAAGCACATAAATTATTTTCCAATACTTCAATGAAGCGAAGACAATTACAAATGTCCTATGCAAAAATTAGACAACACGTAATTCTATTGCTAAGTATCTACATTTGCCATGCTTAGTGATGCTTAGCAATGGAAGGAATTGAATACGAGTATGGCACTTATCATTAGTAGAATGGCTTGTCGACGTATTATCGGCAAAACTGTATTTTTTTGTACCAAAATATTTATATTTCTCCGCCTTTGAAAAAAATGTTATCTTTTGCCACCGCAAAGACGTCCAAAACAACATTCCTTTCAAATACTCATTCCTCTTTCTTATCACAAAACAAAAACTTAAAATTACGTTTTTATAAAACCCCAAAAAATTGTATTGCATTGCATCAGCATTGAGACCTTCACGTTCCATATCGTCCAGCGTCATAGCTTTATTTTAATACACGGCTCCTAAGTGTCTTCATTAATTCCAACTTTACTACCAGTTTATGAACGTGTGTATCGGGTGTTTTTTAAGAGCTTGAGAACTTAAAATACAAATACAGAACAGAAGAATTATGGGAATGAATTTGTTTTTTGATTATAATCTGGTAGATAATTGCGTGGCATTAATTTGCTGATTATTGATATCCGGCATATGTACGCCCTTACCCATTCGATCAATCTAATTTTTGCCTACTTTTTCTAATAAATCTGGCTGTATGGCGGGAATTGTGAATTGAATGTAGGCTTCCAATGCTTCAAGAGTTGCTGGTTTGTTGGCATAAACCAATGCCTTAACAAAAGCCCCATAAAAAGTAAACCAAAGTCGTTAAATCGCAAGAACCAGAGGCCCAATGAACAGAACCACATCTGGAAAAAGATTGTGCGACAGATCAATTTTTTTTAAATTTATTGTTAAGCGCGCTGTATGGCAAGTTGCACCATCTTGTTGGAACCAAATGTCGTTGATGTTTAGGTTAGGTTAGGTAGTAATGGTTGCCCAGAGAGTGGGCCCACTTGGACGAAGAAGTTTGGTTCATCCTTTGTGATACCATTGCAAGAGGGGGAAAAGAGGTGAAGGCAAAAAGAGGACGAAAGGGAAAGGGATGGGGGAGGGTTGAGTGTTCGTGGTTGATTAAGTTTGGAAAGAAAAATTCATTCATCATGGCACGATAGTGCTCGCCATTCACCAAAATGGTAGCTCCTTCCTGATTTCGAAAGAAATAAGAACCTTCTTCATTTCGAAAGAAATAAGCGCCGATGATGCCGCCAGTGCTCAATTAATTTAGCAAATATATTTTTTTTTTTTTCAAAATAAATTCCCGCAATTTGGAAGTGTTGTTCTGGCGTTAAACGATGCATGATGACTTGTTAAGCCTTACTGAGTAGAACACAGTTTGCTATTCTCAGCTGTGATAGTTAGCGATAGCGCTAGTTCTAATGCAGCGTAAATAAACACCCGATATTTCTACGCACTCGCTCGTTTCTACTTTACCTTTACAGCCACTAAGGCAGTAAGTCCTTTTATGCATTTATACATTTTGAGCATTAGGCAGGCTTTAGCAAATTATCATCAACTCGACTGTAACCCAGTCAACCAAAGACCAAGAGCCGCAATTTGACTTTCGTTACTTTGAATGTTCGACTTTCGTTGCCTCAATTCGACTTTCGTTACTTTGAAAAACTCGAATGTGGATTTTTTCATGTAATTTACAGTAAAATAGTTCGACCTGAGTTGGTAGTTAGCTTGGCTCCTTGTGTAGAAAAATTCAATGGCAGCTATTTAAAGAAATTATTTTATAATAATTTCCACCGCCGGGCGGCGTCCTCTCGCCTCTCCTTTGGCTAGTAGTAGTGAAGAAGCTTTAACTCGCTTAACAGGGTGGTAGCAGATGCCGATAACTTGGTCCTAATGGTCTCAGGACCCTTCTCATCAGTTATGGTTGCCAATATTAATGGAAAATTTTGATCACTCAACTTCAGCATATTTTTTAAGTAATTTCGGCATCCCGGAATTCACCCTGCGACTCAAATTAAATGAGTCAAAAGATAATAACTGAAACCATTTTTAAATACACCGTGAAGCCGTGTAAAGGTATAGCTATTATTTATTATTTCCGAGTATGATTCCTCTGAGCGTTTGGTATTGCATTGGTTTTAACCCTGCACCTTATATTGGCAATCTTGGACACTCATAATTTTTAGCTGTGCAAACAAGTAATATTTTATATGTGAGAGCCCTGGTTAGTCAGGACTAGTTTTTGTGTTACCAGCTCTTTTTCTAACCTTGACGGAATCAGTTACTTGAAGTTTTTCCAAAAAAGTGCGAATTTTGCGATTTCGACTATTTCGTCATCATAGGCGTTGAACTATGAGTAATTTTTGGTTTGTTGGGTTGTCAAATAGTAACAGAACTTTGACATATTTAGTTGTTGGTAATTCTGTGTGTTAAGCAACACGTCATTTACGGTGTTATTTTACTGCTTGACAAATTGGTAAATTATGTGAGCGACTTAATGAATTTCTCGATAAGTTTTTTCATATCAGTGGAAATGTGGAGAAAATCACTTAAGTGATTTAGATGGATTTTTATGGCAGAAATTATGGTTGCTGATATATGTATGTAAACAAATGAAACTGGGAGTCTAAGCAAAGTGGGGCAGCTAGCTCCTGCTTTTTGAGTTCGAAGTTTGAAGTTCCACAGCTAAGCCACAAAAATTATTGATATTCAATTTTCTAAAAACATATTATTTTATATGTATACGGAAATATCACTAGCCAGAAAAACAAGAGGCTGCGATAGACGTGGAAGACCTTCGAATGGATTTGAAAACTTGAAACTTGATTTGAAATTACGCGTTTATTTAAAAAAATGTCTCTTTCATGCAATTGAGAGGTTTTTTGAAATATAAATACAGTGCTCTCTAGATAAGCCGGGCATCCAGAGTACGGAGACTAAGCGGATTACTCAAGTTTCTTTCAGTTATTATGGATGATGAATAAAAGTATTAAAACGAGCAACATAGTTATGAGAATGCAATTTTATGAAAGAAATATAGCTTTTAAAAAATTTTGTTTTTTTATAAAAAAAAATTAAGAAGTTACATAAATTCTATTACAGTGCTTCTCTTCTTTTAAATGTAAATAATTAATTCGTAATTTATTGCGAAGAACAATAAGCAGCGGCGACCGCCGTAGCCGAATGGGTTGGTGGGTGTGTGACTACCATTAGAAAGTGCTTAGATTCGAACCTCCGTGCATGAAACAGCAAACTAATAAAAAAAAATTTTTTTCTAATAGCAGTCGCCCCTCGACAGACAATGGCAAACGTCCAAGTGTAATACTGCCATAAAAAGTTTTCATAAGAAACATTTGACGTTCCGAATCGGCTTAAATAGGTTCCTGTAGGTTCCTCCATTTGCGGAACAACATCACGAGGAGTACCAAGTTTTATCGCTTGGAGAATTTCAGCTAATATAATATATTATTCCCAACTCAATTATTATTCAATTCAATTATTTGTAATTTTAATTTCTTATGGTTTTTGAGCTCGTCTTGCTCTTATTTAGTAATATTTTATGAAACAAAAATTCAGGCCAGTATGATTTAAAGCACATTGGGGCACATTTCTGGTCTAGAGACATACAATTGTAGTATCAATTGAAAATCGTTTTTATCATTTCGATCAATTCTTTATTTACAAAAAAAAAAAAAAAAAAAAAAAAAATATTTTTTTCAATGCCAATAATAAAAAAAATTGCTTCCCCTAACGTAACACATGCCACTGGCGTAACTGATTGGGCTGATCAGGTACCACTGAAAAAAGGAGATACGTCGCCATGGTGGGTAGCAGATTTACAAAACAAAAAATTTTTTTCTAGAAATTTTATCTGTTTATTGGAAAACAAAAATCAAGGATTCTTTTCACATTCTCGCTCATAAAAAAAAAATATTGAAAAATTTATTATAAAATTATAATTCTGCTACCCGCGAGAGCCACAAGTCTACGCAATGACGTATTAAAAATTCAAATCAAACGGTTACGTACTTTTTGAGAAATTAAGAAATTACCAACGCCAACTCGGAAAAAATATCATAGTTTCCAGAAAAACACGATTAACGCGCTTATTCCTGGGCGTCGTACTCTGAAACCGGTCTCGTTTTAAAGGACTGTAACGTCTAAACTACAAAGAATTTCAATATAAAAATTTGCAAATATATTTTTGAAAGTATAAACTATCATAACGTGAAAAAAATCGATTTTTTTCGAAATTCTAGACCAGAAAGGTGCCTTAAGCTCTCTCGATACTCTAGAAATCGGAGCATAATTAATTCTAACCATACGCAACCAGAAGATATAATGAATTCGCTGAGGAATATTGAAATTAGTTTTTTCGAGTAATGACGGGGAGTCAAACGCCGCTCTTATCAAATCCAAAACGAAAGTTAGTGTTTGAGCACGCGTCACCTTCTATAGGAAGGATGCGCATCAGTGAGCGCAAAGAACCCAAAGTATAGTGGGCAAAAGCTTTCTGGACATGGTCAAGCCTGCTAATATGGCAAAAATGTTACGGTTAGAATTTCTTAAAAAAAAAAATATGGCAACAACAACAAATAAACGCAGACTATGATACAATAAAATGAAAACAAAAAATTAATAAGAGATAAATAAAAAGCGAAACTTCGAAAAAAAATTGCTTTGTATTAGTTTTGTTGTCCTAATTTCATAAAAGTAGCTCACAATCAGTAACATATAAATAAATCGCAGACCGGATTGCAAATACCCCTATTTATGATATTTGATTAACTATACACAGACACAAACTCCACCACCGCCATCCACCCTCTACTCCGAAAAACTGTACAATTTGCGCTGTTCTTAGGCAGCGCTAGATTGCAGCCCACCACCTAAGATCTACCACGGCCGGCCGGTAGGTGATTACCCTGTAGAATACTAACTTCGTTTATAGCAACGCATACAAAAGCCTCGGACGTACGATTGCTAAGACGATAGCATCTAATCATGTACGTTGGAGGAGCCTTGTAGAGGCCCTCTGCTCCTCAAAAAAAAGATTATTAACTATGTATTTCTTTTGATTGATATACCTATACATATGTACGTGCATGCATACTTATTTGATTAGTCACATCAGTGTTAGTCGTCCGTTGCGACATACGCTTGAATATTGTAAATTAACCGAGCTGCCATTAAAAGTTGTTTATACAATCAACAGCTCATTTGCTGTTACCAATATGTTGTGGTTGCGCAAACGTCCTTTCGAATTTTCCATATTAGATAATCATCATCCCAGCTAACAGCCATCCCTGCCTACACACACTCCGTATGCTTTAACAGACGCGTGCACTTACACTCTCTCACACTCCGACACGAATACACCGCAACGCCTGAGAAATGTACTCATTCAACTGGCATAACGGACTTTTTAATTATTTCGTTTTGTTGTGTTTTTGTTTTTTTTTTTTCTTTTTTACACAAATCTGTAAGTTGTTGCTTTTGTTTGTTTGTTTGTTGTAATCATAGACGAATTGAAGTTGGCTTTTATGCAGCGTATTTTTCGGCAGCAAATACTTATGTAATTGAACGCACAACGCAATCGCAACAACAGCAACAACAACAACAACAATGCCAATCGTGCTAAGTAACAATTGTGAACAACGTGGTCGCTTACTCACTCCCCTCGTATGCAGCACTCGTAAACGTCACTTAAACCGGCTTTTTGCGCAATAGTTGTTGTTATTGTTACTGTACGAGTAGGTGCTGTTAGTGTTGCTGGCGATGAAATTGGCAAATTGTAGCATTGCCGCTCTTCTGCATGTTTTTATTAAACATAGTTGTTGTTATTTGTTTTTTTTTTTTTTTGCTTTTGTAGCCACGCCACGCCGCTCGGTGCTCTCGCATGTTTGCTGATGTAATGTCGAACTCTTTTATCTGTTCGATAATTTAGCTACAAACAAATGCTAACACGTGTGCTCTTCATTTTTGCCCAACAGCTATCTGCGCGCCTGAGATGAACGCTCTTTCTTACCTGCTACTGAGACCAGTTGCGAATTTTACTCTACTTTGCTTTTATTTATTTTCCTTTTATTTGCTCATAATTGTTGTTACTCTGCTTTTTCTTGTGAGTTGTTTTTTTGTGTGCTTTACTTGTGTTGGTTTGGTGTTGGTGTATTATTACCTCGCCTGTTACGGCTTGCGTTTATGGAAAAGTATGTCAAAGTCAAATGTTGACGACGACTAACTATGGCGAAGACGTTGCCGGGGCTATTGCTGCTGCTGGTGGTCACTGCTACATTAACACCACAGCTGCTGTTGCTGCTACCGTCGTCGTCGTCGTTATTGCTGTTGTGGTAAGCGATGCTCGCATAAGTGGGTCTATTACATAAGAGACGGCTGCCGCAACAGCAGCTATGTACGTTGCTAAGTCAGCTTCGCTTGTAGATCAAACATTCGTCGATTATGTCTGCAGCTTTGTCAGCGGCTTCGACTTCGACTTCAACTTCGGCTTCGGCTTCGCTACTTTTGTGATTTGCGCCAGCAGCTGGTGGACAGGCCTGGTTTCAAGCACTGCCCAATTGGTCACTACTGGCACTGGTTGAACTTTTGCAATTCAACTAAGCTGCTGCTGTTTTGCCTTTTTGTTGCTTACTCTGTTTCTAAGCACACTTCATTATTGCTGCCACTCAGCTCGGGCTCATCAGCAAAAGTTGATCGTTGAGGTTTTTTGTTTTTGTCTTTAATTTGGTTGTATATTTTGCTGCTTGCTATTTTCTTTTGGCGCATCGTTTGGCTTTTGTGTTGAACTGACTGAATTTAGTCGAATATTATAAGCCCCGTTTATTTGTGGCGGCAAACGCCGAAAATTTTCTAAATATAACTTCATCTTTGGCATGTTGTCGCCTTGTCGTAATGTAAGCGCTCCTTGGCTCGTTTTTTGTTTTTTTTGCTTTGTTTTTTTTTTTTTTTGGTTTTTTATTATAATTTGATGTGGACTCAGTTGCGGGCTATGTTGTGTGTTATTTATGTTTGTGTGTATGCGTGTAGGTTTCATTTAGTGTTTAGAAACAATTGCGGACTGAGTGCGGCCGACGTTTGTGATTAAATGCTTACTTGGGCTTTGCTGTAATTTTCTGTTACATTTTGTGTTGGTTTTCTTTATTGTTTGTTACGCTTCTAGTTTAATATTAAATTAAGTCGTGATTTGTAAATGCCCCTTTTGTTGTGGCTCCATGCCTTTTCACATTAATGGTGTTTTTTACTATGTAGTGTTTTTTTTTCTTTTTCACTCAGCCACTCCGAATTCGATGTTCGCCAATGCCTTCGCATTTGTTTGCCTTACTTACTGTGGCTTGTTGCTGCTGCTGCTGCTGTTACTGTTGCTGCAATTTTGTGTTGTAACAATTTTGATTGTGTACTACACGGCGGTTACTTAATCAAATATGGACAGACCAAAACCAATCCCAATTTTAAACCCAATGTAGACAAAATAGATGCAAGACGAGACTTGTAAGCGATGCGATTGTGCAAATCGTTGTGTTGTGGCCAACAGTTGTTTGTGTAGCATTTATGTTGTTTGTGCAATGCTTTGTATTGTTGCTGTAATGTTACGTTAAGGCTGGGCTTATGGGCTTATTAGGCTGTGCAGCGTTGTTGTTGTACTAAAATATGTAAATTTAGTTACCACAGCGCCCCACGATGTGGTAAGAGTGCAGTGAAGGTGGAGTTGAGCTATAGCTGACGTCAACTTAGGGTGAAAGGATCTTTTGACGGTGGCAAGGCGAGTTGTGTACATAAATACTTTTATAGGTTGAAAATTAGTCCCTTGGCAGAGGATTTGGCGTAGTATAACAAGCATCCAAACATAAATATAGATGCGGTATGTGGCAGTTATGCAATGAAAAATAATTTGTTGCGTTTATTGGAGCGCCTGATAATGCAAAATGGTTTATAATACTTTTTAAAGTCTCAGACACTTGTTTGATTGGTTGAAGTGGTGATTCATCCAGATCCCAACTAGCGCTTCCGCACCATATTGTTGCCACATCCTCGTTACCAACTTGTTTGATGTTATTTACAGCATGACTGCATCCAGTCTGTGCGGTTGAAGAACCTTTTTAGGTTGTTGATATGCGGATATGGAAACTAAAAATTTGATACCTACTGCTAAGCACGGCGGTGGTAGCGTAAGGGTTTGAGAAACTATAGCTGCATCGATCTTGGGAGAGCTGACCTTTGTTGACGGTACTATGAACCGATATATGTAAATATGAAAACAATAACGCTAAGCATCCTCCACTAATTGTCAAAGAATGGCTCTTATATTCGCACCCGGACAACTAAAAACAACGCCGCGGAGTCTGAGAACATGTTTGGGCACTTTTATGTTTATTTAGATAGAAAAGTTCAAGAGCGAAAAATTTGACGAGGTATAGTAACTGACGCAAAATCTCTTTAAAAAAAGTTGATGGAAGCATGGAAACAAATAACGCTCGAAAAGCTTGCCCAACCAGTTGGATCAATGCCACGATGCCTTCAAGCAGTAATTTAAAGCTACTAAATATTAAAAGTACTCAAAAAAGCTTGTTTTTAAAAGAAAAAATGTGTGTTTCTAAGCTAATTGGGCTGTTTGTGAAGAATTTTGTCATACCGCTTTTTTACTTTTTTGTTAATTTCTTTTTTTTTTTTGAAGCAATTGAAATTTTTTAGTTTTTGCAAATGTATGTATCAATTATTGCATACCTTCTGGAAAATAAGATAATATGCTGCTTTATATACTGAAGTCCTTATGAAACTTCCAAAAGCTCCATTTAAGTCATTGAATTGAGTCGTAAAACTAAGTAGGTGACTTGCAAGACACACACCAAAAAATGGCGCAAAAATGTATATACACATGTACGCAAATTAAAACAAATACACAGTATTTATTTGCATCATACAAATGCAGCTAAAAAGAAATAAAGGGTGGTTAAATTTCAAGGGCCGATGTTGAATGTAAACCACACCTAAACGTCAAGTTTGTTTCTGCATTTCATTTGACATTTTTCAATTCGAGACTAACTCAATTTAAACCATGGAAAGATACACAATCGAGCAACGCGTCAGTATGATGGCAGGAAATAGCAACAGTGAATGACCAATTTTCGAAGAAAATCATCCTCAGTGATGAAGCACATTTTCACCTCAGTGGATGCGTCAATAAGCAGAATTGCCGCATTTGGGCGAATGATAATCCAAGAGTGATTGCCGAAAAACCAATGCACCCACAAAGAGTGACTGTTTGGTGCGGTGTATGGGACGATGGCATCATTGGGCCGTAGTTTTTCCAAAATGAGGCCGGTCAGGTAGTTACTGTGAATAGTGTTCGCTTTCGTGAGATGATAACCAACTTTTTATGGCCCGAATTGGAAGATATGGATGTAGACGATATGTGGTTTTAACAGGACGGTGCCACTTGTCACACAGCTAACGAAACAATGGATCTTTTGCGCCAAAAATTTGATGGCCGAATAATCTCACGTCGCGGCGATGTCAATTCGCCGCCAAGATCATGTGATTTGACACCGTTGGACTTCTTTCTTTGAGGTTATGTGAAAGAAAAGGTGTACGTCGATAAGCCAGCAACAATTCAAGAGCTAAAAGATGAGATAATTCGTCACATTAACGGAATAGAACCTCAATTATGTCTCAGCGTCATCGAAAATTTGGACCATCGGATGGATGGATGTGTGCCGCCGAAACCGCGGCGGCCATTTGGCCGATATTTTGTTCCATACGTAATTGAGCCATACCAGTATTAACATAGTAAAGAGAAATGGGAATAATTTTCTAAAAAAATTTTGTTTTATTCAAAATCAATACCGGCCCTTGAAACTTAACCAACTTTAGTTGACATGGACGCCGTCACAGTTTCCTTTCCAGTTACATATACGGACACATACGTGTGGCTCTGCAAAGAAATGTACGTACGCAAGTGGGTATGCATTCTAGCGCACTTGACGCTAAACTAACTATGAACCCGCATTTATTATGACATAATAATTATCGCTCTATTACAAGTAATTGTTTTGTTCACATCGTCCGCCAATGTAATCAAAGTTACACA
This sequence comes from Anastrepha obliqua, assembly GCF_027943255.1. Classification (NCBI taxonomy): domain Eukaryota; kingdom Metazoa; phylum Arthropoda; class Insecta; order Diptera; family Tephritidae; genus Anastrepha; species Anastrepha obliqua. Next base: position 14,592,789 of record NC_072894.1, read on the forward strand.
ATTATTACGAGATACGTAGGAGATAGTGACACATACATACATGTACACACATACATACATACATACAAGTAGATATGTCTGTGTACACATGCACCACTCGACAGAATGCCGGCGAGCGTAAAACGATTTGTTTGCTTGGCGAAACGTTGCCACCTACGGCAGCAGCCAGCGTCAGTGATTACGGCAATAGGAGCTGAATGAGCAACCTCAAGACCAGCCATAATAACGGCAGTTATAAAGCGCGCACGTAACTAGGTAATATATAAATGTATATATGTCAGTATGTATGTATGTTTGATTGTTTGTTTGTGTAATACTTATGAGTATTGCCATATGCGCTTTTATTAACACATCCTTTGCATTCTGAGCGGTTTGAAAATATGAACGCGGAACATTTATTCATTACTTTATTTGAGTGCATCATCAGTGCCTTCAATAAAATGTTGAGTTATGAGTGATTAAAACTCCTTATCATTAATTATTGTTATATAATATGGCAGCCAGGTGCATTAATATTGACCAAAATATTGCAAGTGTCATTTTTTGTTTAATGCAAACTTGTAGTTGGAAATCTTTTGGTACGAAGAATTAATTTTTGATATCAATTTTTAATTTCAAAAACCTCATGATGGTGTTACAAAACAAATTTTATGTATTTTTTTTAATTTTGTATTAAGAAAAGTGATTGTACGCAATTTTTTTTAGATGCAAATCAAACTAAAACTTGCAAAAAACTATAAAATTTCGCAATATTTCAAAAATTTATTTTGAAGATTTTTTTCTAATCATATTTTTTTCTTTACGATAAGGTTAGGTTAGCTAGTGCTGGCTGATCTGTAAAATGATTTCACTTAGACCCCTAGGGTCCATTGGGCGGCCAGTGCCACGCATCAGGAGTCGAATTATTATTTTAAAAATATTTAATATCTTTCAAGGAGTAAAAATATGTTGATCCTAGCCACATTTGTCAAGTCCTACAAAGCGAACGGGAAGACGCAAAGTAGGTGTGCCAAAGTGCCCCTAGCATACGCTTCGTTGCATGTGTTACACGCATCGCCCTGTACTAATCACATTTTGACTGCCCGATGTGGGGTGAGACAGAGTTCCGTCAGTACTCCAACCAATATTTTGCAGTATTTTTGTAGAGAGTGGCGAAATAAAGATTGTACTTTTCCGTATTCCGGCCGCCGTAGCCGAATGGGTTGGTGCGTGACCACCATTCGGAAGTCACAGAGAGAACGTAGGTTCGAATCTCGGTGAAACACCAAAATTTAACAAAAAAAACATTTTTCTAATAGCGGTCGCCCCTCGGCAGGCAATGGCAAACCTCCGAGTGTATTTCTGTCATGAAAAAGCTCCTCATAAAATTATCTGCAGTTCGGAGTCGGCTTAAAACTGTAGCTCCCTCCATTTGTGGGAAAACATCAAGACGCACACCACCTCAGCAGTTTTGTACGCGGTTGAGTGTTCCCATAGCGACTGCGTTTCCAGAGCGAGTTCCTCATTTCCGTTCCGTTCCGTTTTCATTTCAGAAAGGAGAGTTCTGAGTATATTGCTGGCGTGCTCAATCTCGGCATGCGAATACCTGCTTAAGCAAACTCATCGGCTCACTCATTAGCTTCTATTCCTTTCTGTCCTGGTATTCTGTAACTAGTGACCTGCCCGCTTCCGCAGAGCTCAACCTTTTTGTACCTGCATTGTTGAACACATTCCGAGTTGCGCGTCGAATGCGCCATAATTGCTTTAATAATCGCTTGGCTATCAACGCTTGACGATTAACAACGCAGTCAAAATTGTTTGGTTTTAAATCCTCTTTACTCTCAACAGCAGGTATTCTCTAGTTTCTATATTCATTGCCAAGTCGTCCTCTCAATTTTTGTCTTAATTAAGGGAGGAAACCGGTTTAGATCGATCAAAAAATCGATTTTTTTTATTACTCAAATCGTTAGTATGACTACTCAAGAATATGTGGTAAAAATTTTAAAGCGGAATTCGCATTATTCCCGATTCTATGAGCACTTCAGTGACTGCCCGTCGGTTCCGCACCGTAGCGCGCATTAGTTAGAACGACGTTTTTCTCGAAACTACTTTTTTTCAACTGGTGAGCATTATAGCTTAAAAAGTTATCGTTATTAACCAATCGTTCTAAAACTTTTCGGGATTTTTTCTTTATTCAATGCTAGTCTATATGAACCTAATTCTAGGATTATATTATTATTTAAAATATGGTTTTTTAAGCAAAATAGATAAAAAAATATGGTATAAAAAAACTACTTTGTGTTCAAACGCCTCAAAAGCATGCAATTTTCAATATTTTATTACCACAATTAGGTTCATATTCTTAGGAAATATGTTGTTAATTAAAAACAAATTGTTGTTGATTTCAGAGAAAATTTGCAACTTCAGGAATTCCCACCAGCAAGACACTCGGATGGCGATCGTCTATGGACAGCACGCTCTAACGCCACTACCTCCCGCGGAAATAGCTTCAAAAAAACTTAAAAGTGTACCTAAAAATATAAATAAAATATTGTCTAAACTTAAGCAATTTCTGATTATTCCTTCTTTGTTCAAGAAATTCTCGAAAAACACTAAAATTCTGGCCTCCTAAACCGGTTTCCCCCCTTAAGAATTGCTTCTTTTACAATGTTGGGGACTCGAATTTGACTTTACAAATTTATTGTTCTTTCCAAGAATTCTTGTGTAACTCGAATCTGCTAGCATCAAAGTCGAGCAAAATCATTCTCCACACACTGACCCACCTTAATGTGCATGCATGCCTTTGCTTTTATATATTTACTTCCAAATTGAGTTTCGTATACTAATTTTTGTTAGGTAACATTAAGGCAATTGTAAAAATAAAACTGTTCTATTATTGTGTGCATTACGAGTATATTTGTTTCCTCCGTGTTTTTTTTTTTCAAAAGCTTTGTTTCACATTTGCTTGACTAAGCAATAAAACGGTTGCGTGCCCGATTAGATGCGGAATGAAGCGTTCCAAACTTGTAAAATTATTATTACTTCCCTTTATATTGAAATTTGTACATACTTATCTACATACGAGTATGCACACACACACACATATATACGGTTTTTATTTCAAAGTGCATGCCTTAATGTGTTTCATAACGGTGTAATGTTAGAATTTTTGTGCGAGATAAGAGAGTCTAACTCGGAAAAATCCACATCCACATTCAGCTATGCGAATATTTGTGCACCTACTCCTCCCTATATGTAAGTTTGTATGCAGTTACGTAGGCATTTGAATTCCACGTTTTATATGAAATGAAATTTGTATTTACTGCTGCAGTAACCACAACTACTATTTTTTTTTATTAACAGATTTATTTGCCATTTTTTCGTTATCATTTATTTGCCATTTTTTCATGATCATTTATTAGTACGCGTTTACACTCACTTATGTTCGCCTATGAATGGGAATTTACGCAGCTGTTGACCCTTATTTTTTCATTTTCCTTTTGCCTATACGCGTAAACATCTTCAATTTGTATTTCTAATATTTTTTCCAAAGGTTTTTAGGAGTACATTTAAAATAAGTCAATGTTCCCATTTAAATTTTTTTTGGCTTCGCTGTCTCACAATGATATTACAGTAAGTTCAAGTCAGACATATAAAAATTTTTTCTAAGAAAAAATGTTGAAAGATTAATCTTCGGATTTTGGAGCTGTTTCGAAGTTTTTGATTATGCCACGAATTCTGTTTTAGCCAATTCGGGAAAACGAGTAGGTACATAAATTGAAGCTAACACAGTTTTCTATAAATTCCCTTTCATAGTTTCGAGATCAGTCTTAGTGTTCAACTAATAGAAAGAATAGAGAAATCCGTGATTAGTAGCCTACAAACTTCCCTAATTGCTAGTACTTCCGCCTGGAAGACACTGCTGGTATTAAGGAGACGCACAGACTTTCAATTCCAAGTCTATGATACCAGTACCAGCTCCAACACCACAATCCATTTTACTACCATCTGTATAGACTGTACATAGTATCGAAGTTGTTTAGAGATAATCACTTATTACATTCTTCCTTAGATGGAAAGAGAGTGGCAAAATTCCTATTGAATGTTACCATCGGGACGATGTAGTCAGCCATGACCGAGATTAACTGAGTATGTCGCAATAATAGACTAGCGGACCATAAGTTTTTTCCCTCCAGCGACCCGCTTCATTTAACTTAAATGCACTCATGGTTGTCGTCTTCTTTATATGTAGGTCTATTGGAATAACGTGTGTCAGTGCATTGATAGCCTCGCTAGAACATAATCTGATTGCACCGACCGTTATTGCACAGGCATATCTTTGTATTCTGCTGAGTAATTGGGAATTGTGCTCTCTCGCTAGAGCTTTCCACCAAACTACCGAACCATAAGAAACATACAAAAGTTTTATGTTACTCAATAGAGCATTAAATTTAATTTTATACTATTTTAATGATTTTAAGAAAAATTGCCGGTAAAGGGAAAGTTACAGTATAATATCAGGAATATGAATTTTCTATAACCAAGCGATTTTCGCTCGTACTAACAGAATTCCTCTCATAATTTTTTTTGTTTTTGTTTTTTTCTATCATAATAACACTAAAGGTGGCAGAACTAACATTTATTTGACTAAACAACTCCTTTTACAGGTCACAGAAAATACCAGTTCTCGAAAATGTCAGTTTTTTCAGCTTTTCCAACAAAAAAAATTTATTATTCGTGTAAAATTCTTATTAATTTGGGTTCATAGGTATAACGGTAATATACATATATGAGATATTTTTCTGCATTACACAATTGACGGACCTAATATGACTAAATCTGTAAACTAAAAAAAAGCAAAAGCCCTTTCCGATTTCCTATAAAAATGTTACGAATATAAGTGAAATGCCATCATTGTGAAACAGAGAATTCTAGTTCAATTATGATTACATATAAATACTAAAATTATTTTATGAAATGGTACGCTCATAACGGCTTCAGATTACAAACGCAGTAATTATGCAATCAAATGCCAGCTGCATAATCATATTCTTGAGCGTAATTGATGTGCATAATTGAAATGCCAAAATCATCACTTAAGCATGCACTTGCATGGCTACATACGTACAAAGGTAGAGAAATATTATATATTTGCGCAAACATGCAGATAGCTACAGCCACTATTCCAAAAAAACCAAGCTTTTTGCAACTAAATTCAACAGGGGAATATATTTTGTGACAAATATCATTTCTTTACTCAGCTGAATATAAGTTCTACTGCGGCACATAATTTTGAATGATTTTCCAAGTAATCAAATGAGCTGCCTGCATACATACATACACACATACATCCTGTTCAAGAAAATTTTATAATTTTAAAGACTTTTTATATGTAAGTAATATTAGTCATACTGTACTCTAAGATTTGTATATTAAAATATACGAGGTACCCTGTTATTTACCTATAAGTAGGATCGCTTTGACAGTTCGCGCTCTTCTGGGTGCTTCACAGAACAGAGCGGACGCTAAAGAAAAGATAGCAAATAAAAGTCAAGTGTTTACAGTTGAATTCTGCTTATAAAATTCCGTTAATCGCTGGTTGTTTAAACAAAGCGACTTGAACGGCTTCGATCGACGATGTCGCTTTGGTTTCACCGCCAAAAACAATTTTGGAAATACATAGATAATAGCGGTAAGATTTCAAATAAGATGAAACTGGTGAATGTTGAAATAAAATAAAGAAACGTTTGCCAGCAACTCACTCGTAGCTCTCAATGGATGAGTTAGCGCCACGGATGATAGATTTTAAGGTTTGAGCTGACTAGACATGAAACTTTGGAGACGGTTTCGTCGCGAAATGAGAAGATTGAGGTTCCCTTAAGAACCTGTGGTCTGCTCCTGGAAAGATGGGCCTCGAGTCAACTCAGCGAGCGCTGGGCTAGTGGGCAAACGTGCCAGGTCGCGAGGTCCTTCTAACCACGGCTAGATCTGGGACGCTCGAGGGAACTCCTAAGGCTAACAAAGCCCCAGCTCTCGAATTTGGTGGGTATCCTTACCGAACATTGTCCGTTAGGTGTTGATGCGGTGAGACTTGGGTTTGCCTTAAGTCCGTTATGCAGAAGCTGTCGGGAGGACAAGGTGGAATCATCTCAACACCTTCTTCTCAACTGCCCTGCTCTCCTCTGGCAAAGATTTAGAGATGGTCATCATCGTTTCTAATCCCAAGGCTCCTTCTTCCTTCCCTTCTCCTTTCTCCGCTCCCTTGTATGGCGTCACAACTGACGAATTTTCAATATTCGTTCAAGTGTGTCCTAAGTTAGGGCAGCCATTTAACTTAACCTAAGGTTTGCCTGCGGTTTCTTATTATTTTTATTAATAAAAGCATGACTTGTGCGAACCAAAAAGACGCAAAATGTCATAGGAATCAGTTGTGTGGTTCAAAGTACGCCGCATAAGTAAATATTCGTGTAAGTATTCAAAAATTTCCATGCATTCTTTATATTTATAAACAGTTCGGAATAGTTTTTTTTGGAATAGAGGGTGCCCAGATGCAAGTAGCTTGATTCTTTTGCACATGAGTACAACTTGATTACGACGATTGCCGCTTAGTATTGCATAAATTGCCAACAAGAATTGCTTATTGTTCATTCGTACATACACATACATACATACACACAAACATATGTATGTGTACATGAATGTTGTGCATTTATAGTTTTGCATTCGGGAATGTGTGTGTATATGTGTTGTCAGCGCTTATGCGCACCCAACAAGCATTACTTAATTTTCAGTTTTCATTTTGATCTGGCTGGGCTTTTTATGGGTGAACCACAAAGGCAACAAAAACAGCAACAGCGGCAGCAGTCAAACACTGCATGAAACTGCAAACAAACAATCAGACTACTTGGCAGGCTGGCTGACTGACTCACTACATACATACATACATACATACATACGTGCATCCATAACTGGCTAACAAACTACTTGACTGTCTGGCTGAGCTGGCTGTGACTGAGTTGCTCGAAGGCAGGCGCTCTTAACGCTCACATTGCGACATTTTTACTGACGTTGCCTAAAAATGAGGCCAAAGTAGCGCACACACACACACACACACAGAGCGAATCACGAATCACGTACACACAAAGCGCACAAGGCTTGGCAAAACCACAGCAGTGGCAATGCAGCAACAGAAGCGGCAAGCGGCATAGTTAGCAACAAACAGCAGCTGTTTATTCATATGCAACAGTTGCACATCGAGTGCAGGCATAAGTAATATCGTATTGCACGAACAATAATTGTTGGCGCTGCTGCTGCTGCTGCCGTCGCTGCTCGTACTTTTTCTGCTGCTGCGGCTGTTGCAATGCTGGTTGCGTTTTGTTGCGGTTATTGTTGCGACGTCGTCTCTGCTGTTGCAATCGCCTATGCAACGGCAGACAGTTGTTGCTCATAGTGCAGCTGTTGCATTTAAGTTGCAGTTATAAGCATTTTTTCGCCTGCATGGCAAGCCTCGAGCCGATTATGTGGTGTGATATTGCCGTTGTCGTCTCGCGTTGTGAAATGTGCACTGCAATGAAATGAGCCAAGCAAATCGCAATGCACCTAAAGTAAAATATCAAAACGGCGTAAAATGGCAAAACGAGAACATTACGAAAACTGACAACTTGGAGTTTATTAAGTAGATATGTTGCAACTGTGCGAGAGTATGAGTGTGTGTGTGTGGGTATGGGTGCGCATATACGCACACATATATAGTAGAATAGTTAAATTTGTTAGTAAACTGAGGAGCGTGGAATCAAATTGAATTGGAGTGGTGCGCGGGGTATGACGAGAGCGAAGTGGATGTTGTCACTGTGTGACCAAATTGTTAAATTTATGGTCAACATTTTTTAGAACGCGCTGTATTTAATTGAAATTAATAAACAAATAATTGAAATTAAAAAAAAGAAATAAAAATAAAAATATAAATAAATAAAAAAATATTAAATTATACCCCCTTAAGTGTAGAAATTCGAAAAAATAGTTTTCTTTTTTTTTTGTGATATTCTCAAAGCTTAACTTTTCAAGAATATGTCCTTAAAAGGATTTGTTACAATTTTAATTATTTCTAGAGATATAACAATTTTAGTGTCACGCCTTCTAAACTGGCTCGGCTGGAACGTAATTGCACCCAAAACTTCAAACGCGTTTTTCTCGAAACGATATATTTCAAAACGTTTACCTTGATTTCTCAGGTTCTACTTAACGGATTACGTGAAATTTGGTGTGAACCTTCTCAATATAAATACCTATGAAATGACACTTTAAGCTATTAGTCCATAGATGTCGCTAGGAGTATTTTTAAACCTTCCCAAATGTCTTGTTTTTTTCGTCTGTCAGCTGTCAACAATATTCAGTCCATTGTTTGTTACGTTTCATACGACAATGCCTTTTTGTTGCTCTTAAAAATGTCGAATTTCGTGCTTTCAAACTACGATTTGCGGACATCGTTGATTTTCTGTTATCAATTGAAGAAAAACGCTTCTCAAGCTCTTCAAATGCTTATAAAAGCTTATGGTGGACATGCTCTAAGTAGAGCACAGTGCTTCAGGTGGTTTGAAAAATTCCGAAGTGGTGATTTTAGCGTGGAGAACGAGGACCGTGGCCGGCCACCGAAAAAGTTTGAGGACGCCGAATTGCAAGCATTGTTGGATGAAGATGGACGGTCAAACGCAAGAAATAATGGCAGAGCAGTTGGGAGTGACCCAAAAGACCATTTCCAAACGTTTGAAAGACATGGGCATGATTTTAAAGGTCGAAAGATGCCGATCGGCATCACAAAGTAATTTTCCTTGATGACAATGCACCGCCACATCGAACAAGAGCGACCCGGTAATTGGTGGAGACGAACGATTGGGAACCGCTGGTGCATGCGGCGGGAAAAATGTGTCGCTAGCGATGGCTATTATTTTGAATATTAAATTTGTAACCACTTTTTGTTAATAAACGTTTGAAATTGAAAAAAAGTCTCATTTCATAGGTATCTATCGTACTTGCTATTATTATAAAGAAAATAAAATTTTTTTACAATTTTTAAAAAATTTCGAAAGTAACAAAAAGTAGTAAATAAATTTATCATTTTTTCGGGCAGCCGTAATTTGGCCAACTTTTTTCACTTAACTTTTTTCAACTTTTTTGTAGTAAATACTATAGCAGCATTCATCGAGATTAATAATGTTTTTAATTTTTTGGTTTCAGATTATTAGAACGCTTGAAATCGTGGTAGATGTGGCGCGCCATTTTTTGTTAACCCCCCACTTCAACAACTTTTAACTTTTTGAGTTTTTCGTTTTTTTTTTAGATATTTAATTTTTTTATGTATTCTAAAAACATTAATAATTATCTTATTAAAAAAGAGATAGTGAAAATATTTTTTATTTTTTATTTATAGCACTCGAAAAAACACCTCAAATGCATGCCTTTACACTAGAATAGCCCCTTAAGAAAAATAGATTTCTTAAACGGCATGATTCCACATTTTTCCTTTAAATAACTGGTTCTTAACTTTTAATTTACCGAAATATAAGCAAAATAAGTTAATATTTATGTCTGAAAGTAACAAATCCAAACCTCAGTACCCATGCAGGGTAGACAAGCCCAAAGGAATTTCCCGCTTCTCATACCAATTTCTGTTTTGTACAGTCAGTTTTCAGGTGGCGCAAAATTAATCATCCAATTTAGTTTTTGAAAAAAAAATTTTACTGAACAAAAAAAATATTTTGAGTGACGAAAATCTATATTTTGATCTGCTTCTCCTACCAATTTCTGTCTTTTTCAGTCAGTTTCCAGGTGGCGCAAAATTAATCATCCAATTTAGTTATTTTTACTAAATAAAAAAAATTATTTTAAGTGAGGAAAATCTATATTTTGATCTTCACGCGCTCCACTACTTGCTTGCTTGTATACTACAGCTGTTAAGTTCACAAGTGCCAAATATGATTAACGTACGACGTCGAAAATCATAAAACTTTCGATGGGGTGTAATTTTGCGCCACCCTATAATTAATATCGTTTAGCTACAATGGCACCATATGCACGCACTTCTCGCACATGCAAAAGTCGATATACGAGTACTCGTCTATTCGATACTGAGCTCAGTTGTAGTAAAACTGAATTTGAAATTTTTAGCCGAAAGACCCCAAGAAAAGGACAGACTTTTGGGAGAGACAGCTTTTAGCCTTTCAGCTACGATATTACGTCGTCTCACATTGTATTCATAGTTCTTAAGTTAACTAGGCACCCATCACAGCTGAAAAGGCAAGCTCATCATACACTACCAATAGAATTTGACTTCAATTACCAGTTTGGGCGTTTCTTCCCCCCTTTTTTCACTTCTCTCAGGAGCATAGGGCCTCGCCAACACCTGTCTTGTGTTGGTTTCGTTAAGTGATTAGCCTGCCGCTATCAGTCCTAAGTAGTGAGAGTGCCCACCTGTCGTTGCTTAGGAACAACGCCTTCTTACGCTTGGAGCGCCATCTGCGTTTCACATTTTCCTGGCAGAAGGATCGCACAGATGGTTGAGGACTTCGCTAAATTTGGTGTGCCTGCGATTTTTGGATGTTAGTTAATAAACATGTTCTGGTTGCTCGATTGCTCCTCGCAGAGAATGGCAAACTTACTGGTCTCAAACTGCTATAAAAAATCTTCTAAAAGGCAACCAATCAGCCGTTCGGAAGCTGCACAGAATTTTAAGGACTTCCACTTGTGAGACAACATTCAGACGTGCACCGCAATTAGGTCTTAGCCGAACAAACATCCTGCAAGGTTCGTTTTAGGTAGTAAACTAAATAAAGGGTGGTTATATTTCTTTCTTTTGGGTTATTTGAAAGAAAAGGTGTACTTCGATAAGCCAGCAACAATTCAAGAACTAAAGGATGAGATAATTCGGCACATTAAGGGCATAGAACCTCAATTATGCCTCAGCGTTATCGAAAATTTGGACCATCGGATGGAGGTGTGCCGCCGAGGCCGTGGCGGTCATTTGGTCGATATTTTGTTCCATGCGTAATTGAGTCATACCAATATTATCATAGTAAATAGAAATAACAATAATTTTCTAAAAAAATTGTATTTTATTTAAAATCAACACCGGCCCTTGAAACTTAACCACCCTTTAGAAGCAGACTGAATTCATCTGTAGGACTTATATATATATTTAGTCTTTTCATATATTTTATTATTATAATTTTCTTTTTTTTTTGCAATAATTTCTCAAATTTCGACCCACCGTGCAACTCGAAGTCTCACTTTTTAAACAACGAACGCAGCCTGCTGGGCGAGAAGGTGAAATCTTATATGTCTAAATTAGGTGCGGCGCTTTGAGCGCCTTTATTTCAGTTGTTGCTGCTGATCTGAATTGACATGCGATAATTGTGCACGGCTTACAACACAACCGCAAGCCCAACAATAACTCAAGTTGCAATAAGAAACTGTTGCGCCTTCGGGCAGCAGCTTGGATGTGTCGCAATGCAAATAATTCATTAAAGAGAATTTTTTTACGTAACTCCACTGCCTGCGCTTTTGTGCTTTTGCGAATTTGTACTACAGCTTTAAAATTTATAGGCATTAAAAATTGTTTCATTCTCCATCAATATTTTAGTACTACAATGAACTTTATGAACTTCTCTACGCTGGCTTGCGTGTGCATGCTTTCAACAGGGCAGCTCTTTTTTTAAGTATTAATCGCATTCATAAAAAATTCTTTGCTATGCTGATTGCAGCGGCGTAAATGGTGAACTCATAAAAGGAAGTGCAATGAACTCGGCAGTCATTCTCATTTGACAGCGGCGCATTGAAATGCCAACGCCCACTTCAACGGGCTAAAAATAAGCAAGTGATCAAAGGGGCAGCTACTCATACATACGTGTGTTTGTGTGTGAGTATATAAGTTCATAGCGATTCCCATTATGCGATATCCTTTGCGCGACCGACAATTTTTTGCATCGTAGCCTACTTGGCAAACAATTTTAATATTAAAACAATCCACTTTTGTGGCGCTCTCTCTGCTTATAGAAAAAATTCTGTGCTGGAAAAAAGTTGAAATATGTCAGCGCCAACACGCGTGGCGGATTGAGGCGAAACGAGATTACCATAAAGGCCACAATTGCGTGCGTGTGTTTGTTGCCATTAAATTGTTGTTGCGGCGGATGCCTGTGGCCATTATGTACATACATACACGTAGACATATCTACATGAACAGTGAAGCCTCCCTTGGGCGAACACTTAACGTCAAGAGAGGGTAATTTGTTCTGATACCTGAGACTCGGTGTAACAAAAAATTGACGCCCAAGGAAAGTGCTCGTCTAATAGAGGTGTCCATTAGCAGAGGCTTTACTGTATATACATACATAGGTATGTATGTAGTGGTATACGAGTATATAAATACGTGCGCATGTGATTGCGTGTTTGAAAGAATTTCTCGGTGGAATTTTAATGAAATAAAAGGATATGCGCTGAAAATTTTTCCGTGCACATGTAAACTGGAACACTCGAAGGCACACACATACACACAAGTACTCACATGCAGGCGTCACTTGAATGCTATATTGCTTTCGATTTAACAAAGACGTCGCGCATTTGAATGCGCACAATCAGTGGCTTTGTTTTGAGTGGGAATCGTTAGCGGTGCCAAGTTTGGAAGAGAGTTTAAGACTTAAAGAAAAAGCTTCAAGTTGAGTTAATTCTAAAGCATTAAGAACTTAAATTTAAATGCGTAATAAAAACGGAAATCTTCTGGTATTGAGCGATAACAGTATACCAGAAATATTGGTTGTTGTTGTAGCAGCACAAATATTCCTCAAAAATGTTTGGAGAATGCTACTTGAGTGATAGCTTCTGACCGGACATAAATTCGGGTCCTTTCGGTAACGTCACCCTCGTCACTGTTAACAGTTATGATTTCGCGGTTGTATGAAACTCGATTTATCTAGGAACCAGCATTAACACCGATAATAATGTCAGCCTTGAAATCTAATCCAATTTCCGATGAGGCGTCCCTCGGACTGTTTGAGAGAAAGATGCTGAGGAAGATTTTTGCACCTTTGCCCGTTAGCAACGGCGAGTAAAGTGGGCGTTGGAACAATGAACTGTATGAGCTTTACGACAACATAGGCATAGCGCAGTGAATACATATAGATCTAGCGATCCGATGTTAATATTTAAGGAGGGAGCCTGGTTTATAAGGTCAAAAAAATCTATTTTTTTTTTCGTTTTAAGCGATTCCTAATATATTTAAGAATATTCACACAAAGTTACAGAGCCTAATTCTCAATATTTCCGTAAATACAAAACCAAAGGTAGGCGAGCGTTAGGTAGTTACGCTGTGACCGGCCAGCTATAGTACAAACTTTATCTTCTTCTTCGACTTTTCATTTTTATGATTTCTTTGAATTGGCGTAGATGAATGAAAAAAAAAACTAATGAACCTTTTGAAATGAATCATAGCTTGTTCCCTTCAGTATTAAATTCTCTTCTATTTGAACTAACAAAATAGATAGGTAAAAAAAAATTTTCAAGATTTTTATACCAAGTTGAAGTGAATTTTTTTTTATAGAAAGGCATTTTTTTCTTTAAAACCTCCAAAAAGTTGAAATTTAGGAATTTCTCTCAGTTTTCTTAGTTCATCTAGAATAAAAAATCATGATAATTAGAAATCCATTTGCTTCAGATAATAATTACGAGCTGTATCTTGAACGCCAGTTGGAAACTCCAGCGTTGCAGCGTTCTACTAATTTCTATGTTAAACATTTTTTTCAACTTATTTTAACCAGTACAAAAATTTTTTATACTTTTTAAATGTTCGCTAAAGGATAGAAAAAACTTTGCAGTGCTAAATAAATGTTTTCCTTAAAAACAAAAATCGCAAAGACATGCAATTTTTAGACCTCATAAACCAGGCTGCCCCCTTAAGCTACCTGATAAGTGGGGTGCAAGCAAAATCACAAAGGCATTTTTTGCGAATATCATCGCACACCTACAGGACAATTTGACGCCTTATTTTTGAAAATCGAAGAAACGGTGCAGATATGATGGTATTCACAGCAAATGCCTTCGCTTTTTATATATACAAGGTGGCGCAAAATTAATTTTTTTTTAAATTCATATAAATTTTTCTAGTAGAAAAAGTTTTTCAAAAACAAAATGGGTAATATTTATTACCTTGTAGAAATAGAAATAGGCAGGCAACTGAAAAATATGTCTCTTATATAGCAGTTAGCAAGCAATAGAAAAATTTACGTTGCGTTATAACTCTTATGGGCGAAATAAAAAAATATTTCTCGTCTAATAATTGTTATGATCAGGTCTTAGGTGTTAGGATAAAGAACTTAGCAGACGGTGCGTCAAACGTGCATACTATCACCACTGCATCGTTATCAAGAACGGCTTGCTGAGCTCGAGTGCGCGAACGATATTTGCCTACTAACGCATACTTTTTCCGACATGGCGCCAATGCAACACTAATAGGTACAAGCAGCCAGCGCTAAAGCTGGGCTCTGGTTTTCAACATCTCCAAAACCAAGGTGATGCGTGCGAACACTCAAAATATGCGTCGCTTGCTGATTGATGCTACCCAGCTGGAGGAAGTGCAACCTTTTTGCTATCTAGGTAGTATCAGCGCGGTGTCAGGTAGAACAAGCAAGCGAAGTCATTTAAAACTGCATTAGGAATGCTCGAGCAACATTTGGCTACCAACGTCCAGTCTAGAATGCATGAAACATTGTGCACGGCAAGTTTTCACTAATCGATCGATGTCTTCGCAAACTCTTGAAAATCTTCTGGACAAACACAACCTCGAATGCTGATCTGTGGAGAACAACTCAGCAAGCCGCAATACTTCTTGAGATTTGCAGCAGTCAATGGCCATAGACGAGGAAGGCCATCGAACACTTGGAGACGATTGTTGGATTTTGAATCGAGCGCCATGAATTTAACCTGGAATGAAGCTAAGAAACTGGCGCAGAACAGATTTGAATGGTAGGAATTTGTTATGGCATTGTGTTTCTCCCAAGAACCATTGGAAATAATAAATAAATAATAGTAACTATTATGAAACACGAAGGAAACGAGAAAACAGACTTGTATGCCAAGAAAGGGGCAGAAGGGATATTTATAGGGTCAACTCCATTTTTCGGCTTTAACAAAAATAATATAAAATAGGAGACTAAACATGGATCCAAACTAAATGCAGGCAACACTAGAACGGCACAAGCGGCCTTAATCACTCCAAAAAGTTTTGAACTTCAGTGCCAACAGAGCAAAATCTGCGCAACACTAGGTAAAAAGGGCCTCAGATTACGCTGTGGAGCACTTACAGGTCACTTTGCTTATAATAAAAACTTTAACACAATATTTTTATTATCAATATAGTACAAGTTTATGCAGGTTCTGCTGTGATGAAGAGGAGTCTATGGAACACTTAATCACCAGAATCCTGCATAAAGGCCTTAGCCGAACCCGCACAACCATTACCATTACCAACTCTTGTGAAGCGACGTTTTTGCGCTGAAACTAGGAACTGATAAATAAAATGTTCTCATTGGCCTTGCTTTCGGAATTCCAAAAAATAATAAGCGCCATATCTCCCTACCTGACCGACTGTGACACCTTTCGTGCGCTACTGCATTAATGAACCACGATTTCGTGTCCAGTAGCAATGCAGCGAAATAAATGAATCCCTGTACGTGCTGCATATATTTTAAAATGCTCGTAAAATTACGACGTTTTGTTCCCTCCGAGCTCCTGTCACCACTCGCGGCACTCAACTCACGCTAATCTTCAAGCTGATTATGCGGAATGCTCAAAACGGTCGTAGATGGTAAGCCAACTATTTATTCTTCTATTTATTTGCTTTTGAAAAAAAATGTCGACTTTTTCAAGAATGTCTGACGAAGAATATCAAACGGAGTGTCTAAGTGCTAATTGTCTCAAAATAATTTTAAATAAAGAGTGGTTAAATTTCAAGGGCCGATGTTGAATGTAAACCACACCTAAGCGTTAAGTTTTTTTCTGAAAAACCAACGCACCCACAAAGAGTGACTGTTTGGTGCGGTTTATGGGCCGGCGGCATCATTGGACCGAATTTTTTCCAAAATGTGGTCGGTCAAGCAGTTACTATGAATATTGTTCACTATCGTGAGATAATAACGAACTTTTTATGGCCCGAATTGGGAACGAAACAATGGCTCTTCTGCGTGAAAAATTTGATGGCCGAATAATTTCACGTCGCGGCGATGTCAATTTGCCGCCAAGATCATGTGATTTGACACCGTTGGACTTCTTTCTTTGGGGTTATTTGAAAGAAAAGGTGTACGTCGATAAGCCAGCAACAATTAAAGAACTAAAGGTTGAGATAATTCGGCACATTAACGGCATAGAACCCTAATTATGCCTCAGCGTCATCGAAAATTTGGACCATCGGATGGAGGTGTGCCACCGAGGCCATTGGCGGCGGCCATTTGACCGACATTTTGTTCCATACATAATTGAGCCATACCAATATTATCATAATAAAGAGAAATGACAATAATTTCTTACAAAAATTGTATTTTATTCAAAATCAACACCGGCCCTTAAAACTTAACCACACTTTATTTTAAAATGCTCGTAAAATTAAGACGTTTTGTTCCCTCCGAGCTGCTGTCACCACTCGCGGCACTCAACTCACGTTAATCTTCAAGCTGATTATGAGGAATGCACAAAACAGTCGTAGATGGTAAGCCAACTATTTTTTCTATTTATTTGTTTTGAAAAATAAATTCGACTTTTCAAGAATGTCTGGCGAAGAATATCAACCGGAGAGGGCTTAGACACTAATTGTCTCAAAATAATTTTAAATATTTAATAGAACACGCCACTAATGCTTGACCTTAGACCTTGACTAATTAGTACTTCAAGCACAAGAATGCGCCATTAAAATACATGATTAATTTCTTCCTTGCATATTCGTTGAAGTGAAATGATTTTTCACTTCCCATCACTGTCCTCTAAGGCAACTTTCAACTATACTCTTCTTTAACCACTTACTGCTTGCGCTGTACTTCCTGTAATAAGATTACTCAATCTGGAATTGGAAATCTGAAGTGTGCACATTATTTTCTTTTTTTTTACTCGAATTCCATTTCATTAGCTTTGCCTTTACTACTTTTCCTTCTCTATTTCCACCTTCATCATCGTAAAATTTTGACGCTACCATCCAAAGATACAAAAAACGTAGTCACACCAACAGAAGAAAACATTCCGAAGGCAAGGCACTGACGTAGGTGATCTGTGTAATGGTTTATCCTTGTGCTGCAATGAGGTGACATGAAGCTATTTGCAAGCACACGCATACACGCACATACATGAACATTTATAGCAGGCACTCTCTGTAAGTCGACATAAACTCGTTTAATGTCATAACAGAAAATGCATTTACACACGAGCAGAGGCGCACATTCAGCCATACAACTAACCATCTAACTATATGTATGTGTGTATGTGTGTGGGTAGTGTTCGCGAATGCTTGCCGAAAAATTGCGCATTTTTCTATGATATTTCAAGCTAAATAGCTGTAGGGTACTGCTTTTTGGCATTTTCGCAGAATTACACAGATATTTGCACACACACATTTACATCCAAGCAAACGCATGGCCTGCGAACAACTTGTGAATATCCCGATTTTCATATATGTAGATACATATGTACATACAAATATGCGTAAAACTTTAGTATAATAGATATTTGTTATACATTTACGCATTGTGCAGCTATGCCCTCTCTATAGCAGCCTTAATATGGGTCTGCGCAAATATGTGCGGACATAAATTATGGCATATTTAGTGCTTTTCGCTCACCCCAGGAACACTCCAATTAACTTGCTGTGTTATTATTGTAACTTCGCCTCAGCTATTCGCTTTAGTTTATGCTTTTATGCTTTTACATTCTTTGCCATGTACGCAATTCGCTTCTTTGTTGGTTATTTATTAATGCCCCGAGGCACTACGTCGTTGCTTAGTACTCGTAGAATTCTGTTTCAAGCTGCATTGCCTTTTCAACAGATAAAGACATAAAAAAAAAATACTGCAAACTTTGCGACCCATTTTGGTTCTCAATTTATTAACAAGGGATGTGTAGTTATTTCTGACCCAGTTTTTGCTGAATACTGGAATATTTCCGCAAACGCTCTTTTATATTTACCCTCCAGTGAGCTAACGGATACATTTTTAGTCAAACTATTTGCTACATACAAACACTTACGTGAGAGCGATGCCAATACTCGTATTAACGGCGAATTCGATAATTCAAAAATAATGCGAAATTCAGAAAACATAAAAAGGCTTACCTATGTGCTCTATTATGTTTCCCTGAACGGACTCCGGTAAGACGATGGACTCTGAGCTCTTCTCTTTAATATTGCCTTTGAAAAGGTTATCAGAGATTCAGGCGTACTCACAAGCGTAAAATCCAGCAACTGCACACGCAGACGGCATAGACATTATGCCATCATCGCTGCCTAATTTGAAAGCAGCCTGCGAAAGTATAGGTAGACAGAGCAGCAGAAAATATGGGCTTAGAAAGCAATGAAGCCACAATTGAAGCGCTTTCTTGAACTACTTCGAACTATGTCAGACACAATGTGTGTGAAATACTTAAATTCGGTGATTATGATGGCGAAGTAGTGAAGGAATATAAGTACCTGGGAGTAATCATCAATCGCGACACCAAAATTTCGGCAAAAATCGCTCTTAGAATCCTTATCCGATTTCTCTTTGTGCAATTACCTAAAGAGCTGACTTCTAGACAGGAGAACGAAAATTTCACTTTATCGCTCAGTTATTATGAAACCCGATCACCAGCGAGGCAGATAAACAGAAACTGTTGATCTTTGAAAAGTGAGTTCTGTGCAAAATCTTTGGCGCGTTATGTGATAAAGACGAAAGGCGGAAGCGCTACAATCATGAACTCGCAAAACTGTACGTGCCCTCGCGTCTGTAATAACCACAATAATAATCAATAGACTGAGATGGGCAGATCACATATTACGGGCTAATACCGATTACTCATCACAAAAAAAATACTCTTTGGAAAGTGCAACAGACATAGAGAATTGACGGTCCGGTAGATATCATATAACGGCAAGTTCACCAACTGCAATACTATTTAACTACAAAAAAAGTATTTGTAATTCTCTTTCCCAGCCTATTAGCTTCTTTCAGCGCATTTCATAAACCTCCACAAATTCCTTTGTCATAGTTATGCCGAACAGCGCATCCAAATGAAGTCATATGTTTTACCCACCTACCCACACATGTACATGTATGCATGTACCGTTAAAAGCACTGAGCGTAAGCCCATCACTGGAAAAGTACAATTAATTATTTTCCACTTTTATTCAAGCAATGGACAAAGTACGTCAACAGCACTAAAAGCTGATGGCAGCGCACAAGCCAACATTGTTTTATGAATACTTGAGAGAGTCGGCGGCCTGCGGCAGACAACAGCGTCCTGTTTTTATTGACGCTTTTCTTATCTGTCACTGCACACATACATATATATATACAAATATGAATATAAACGAAAATACATGAAAATTTGCACTATTTGAAGTACAGAAAATTTAAAATCACGCTAAGGCTTTAGCGAATTTCTAGGAATTAAATGAAAAATCGCGTAAATTTCTGTGTATTGGCGAAGGTCATTTAGGCTTTTGTCATGAATACCGAATTCCCGAGAAATTCACAGCACTTCTATCCTTTGATCACTATCAGCAATTAAGGCTGTACTTAGTTTACAGATCATACTTTCACCACAATTTTGCGCGCTGCCATTTTGAATCAAGTGGACTCAAAACGCAACAACGTTAATTGCTTGAATTGCACAGATCTAATTGCTTTTTTTTTGTTGTTGTTCACCCGCCCGCAAGGGTTTTGAAATTTCGTTTTGACATGGGATTGACTTTTCGTTGAATTTTTGTGCGCCAAACACGATTCTGGTGTCCAAAAGTAGCCATCAAGTCAGGGTTTTGAGAAAAGTGGGGACAGAAATCCCTGAAAACGTGTTTTTGGGTGCTTTTACCTTTAATTTTATTGAAAACTTGACGTCTTAGAGACTTAATCTACAATAGTCTTATATGCAAGATCTTCAAAAAAGAATAAACAGCTTTGAAAAAAAAGAGCTCACCCCAGCTTAAATTTAAGCAGAGGCTAAAGTATTTACTAAGAAAATTTGTTTATGAAAAGTAGTGATGAATATATCCAAAACAAAGATACAAAGAACAGCGTGTATCTTAACTACAGGAGCGCTGAGCACCAGTCCTACTGAAGTGCCCAATGTACTAACTCATCTGCTACCATTAGATTTACACATTAAAACAATAGCTACTTGCAGCGCGGCGAGACTCAGAGACATAGGATGCTGTGACAACAAGATCGTACGGTCACAGTAAGATCCTCCCCCTCAGGGACCCTCGCTGCTCAAAAACAGATCAGACTACACAGTCCCCGACCTTAACTTCAAAAAAGACTTTACGGTACGTTTTCCACCGAGAGCCGAATGGAGCAAAGGGAAGGTGATTGGAAGATACGATATTGAAATCTATACCGATGGTTCTAAGATGAACTGTGGTGTGGGAGCTGGCTTCCATACGGAGCCGCTCAACCTATCCCAGTAAATTCGTCTTCCTGACTATGCCAGTGTGTTCCAGGCAGAACTGTTGGCGATCAGAGAAGCATGCAAATCACTAAAGCTCTAGAAGTAAGTTGGTGCAAGAGTATCTATCTTCTCAGACCTATAAAGGCCAGCTATAAAGGCCTTAGACTCCAACTACATTACATCCAAACTGGTCTCACAGTGTAGAGAGAAAATGGAATTGCATAGCCATTGGCTTGAAATCACTTTGATATGGGTTCCGGGTCATAGGAACATACGGGGTAATGAGATAGCAGATGAACTAGCAAGAAAAGGTTCGACACTAGACTTAGCAGAGGCGCTTTCAGTCTCCACCCTACTGAACACACTAAAAGCATCCATCATGCTTTAGCCGAAAGAAGGTGGAAGCAACTAACTTCATGTATTACATCAAAAAACACATGGCCGTCATACAAAATCCAAAGGACGAATGATCTGTTAAGATGCTCACGCATCACTGCAACCCTTACAGGTCATTGGAAAGTAGGGAACCATGCAGCTAGACTCAACCTACCCTTGAATCCTATCTGCAGAAGCTGTCAAGCGGAAGGAGCGAAGGAAAGCCTTTCCTACAGCAAATTAATGAGATGTCAGACATCGAGATAAAGGATTTGCTGTTATACTTGGACCTCACTAAATGGATCTGACTTGGAAGCAAAAACCAACAAAAAACAAAAACAAAAAAAAAACAGACATGGTAGTACAACGGTGCTGGTCATTAATTAGGAGTATTTCAGTGAAAATATTCAACCACTTCAATAACAACAACAACACTCAAAATCACATTTTTATAGGCCACGGAAACCAGTAGCATAAAAAAAATTATAAATTTTGCGAGCCTGCGCTCTATTAGGAAACTCAAAAGGGGGCCGCATTTAGTGCACTAACCCAAAATTATTTTATTTAGAAATTTTTTGTTTTTATACTATAAATACAATTTGCGCGCTAAAAGTGCCTATGAGCGTCAACGCCTAAATTTATTTCCGCGACTAAAGAATTTTTTCGGCGTAAATTTTTTCACGAACTAGCATAGAAAATTTTGCTGCAGCATTCTTTTAGTTGTGCACACACACAAAAGAATGCTTAAATAGATGACAAAATAAAATTTCCAATTAAATAAAATATTTTTGCCGCCCAATACAAGCCGTCGTCTGACTACTCGCAATAGGAAGTGGGTCAGTCGTGCGTTATTTAAAAACGTGATTTATGCTGTGTAATAAAGTGATGCTTTTTTTGCCTTAGTATCTACATCAATTTTCAATTTTTATACTCGTTATTTCTAGGGAATACGAATAAACGACACTAACAAAATTCTGTGCAAAAATGCTGCATTCCACTCCATAAATTTAGCTGCGCGCTCCATTTTGAAGTGTCGACGATGAGGGAAAGCAAAGTGGGGACTACATCCAATTAGCTTGGTTTGCTAAGATAAATCTTTAATACCAAAAATCCAACAACACAGTTGTTAGTGCAAGTAAAAATGTTTATGCACACACACACATTAACTTCGAACTGATATGAAAAAGTTGATTGAGATGGCGACCGTCACAGAAGCACAGAAGCGCCTGTGAAATATTTATTTAGTTATTCCAAATTTGTAACTTAAACTCTTTAAGGCATTAAATTTGCTTTTCAAGTAGAACTCAAATTTATAATTTCGCTATTGAGTTAAATAACTTTTAAGCTATTCGCGATACAAAAGTGAACCTGATATATTTTTCATTTAAATTCCCTTTAGTTCGGACTTTGCTGATCCATATACATTAATGCATTAGAGATTTACAACATTCAGTTAAAATGTTGGTTAAATAACACCACAGTGAAGCGCTTTAAAGGTCGGTCTGCCTGGGTGGATGTGCATTTTGCGCTAGGAAGAAAAAAAGAGACGCTTTTCGCGCTCTTCTCACCAACGAAATAAAACTTATATAGGATAGGTAGGTAGGTATAGTGGTTGTGGTTTGACACACCTAGGCCTGCTGTAGGCCCATTGTGATACCACCGGGGAGGATATTATCCGAAAAAAGAAGCGTGAAATGGAAAGTTATGCTGAAGAGCATTGAAAATAGGATTCTCAAACCAGGCGACCCTGGACGCAGGGTGAGTAAGTAAGTGTCCTTGTTGGGACGCCGTCTTGGCCCTCTACCTCGAAGCAATGCGGAAGCAGTCCCGAGGAGGAGGGAAAAATCCAAGAGCAGAGGAGGGATATTTTTAGTGGAATCACCACACACGTAGTAGCGTTGGTTACTATATGGTGCGAAGACATTTTTAACCAAACCTCACCGCCAAAAAAAAAAAAAAAAAAAAAAAAAAAAAAAAAAAAAAACCTCCCAGGTGCTCTTTGCATATGTGTATATACATATATACATATATATATAATATGTGTACCGATGACTGTTTATAGTTATCACCTTTTTGCGCTGAGTCAGCACGATAAAAAAAAAGCACACTCGCGTGATAAGAGAAGTTTTTATTTGAATATAATTGGCTTACAATCTAATGACGTTGTCAACTCTGCTTTCATTTTTTGTTTTCATTTATTCATGTTACCAAATCATACATGAGCGACCTGCGTCTTTTTTATCACAATTAGCATAATCTAATCCCACAAAAAACCATAAAAACAACAGAGCTTATAAGCCGATAGAAAATCATGCATTGGTAATAAATTCTTACGTGCTTCTAAATATAAATGCCAATTGATGATCCAGCAATAAAATACATTATGAAATACCTGACATCACACAGTGCAGACACCTCATACGGGGACAAGCGAGCGCTCGAAAGTAGAAACGAAGAACTTATGTAATTAAAATTGAATAGAGCATTGGCGGACGGAATATTAAATGGGTACTAATATTATTAAAAAAGAGGAAGAGGAAGTAGTAAAGGATGTTAAAGGTTTTTTTTGTCAGAGAGGCAAGTACAGCACTCAGACAGTGAGTGCATTCTACTGCACTCGCATTCCCTTTTTAGCTTTCTTTAAATCTACTCGACCTCCTAAGAAATCAGAGTAGATCTTGTGGTGCCAACGAGCCAAGGTGGTCGCTTCTCAACACATCAGTACCAAAGACCTCAAGCCTGATTCGAGCGAAGGCGGGGTAGACGCACAGAAAGTGGTCCGCCATCTCATCCTCCGCTCACCATGCTGGGCAGAGTGCACTGTCTGCGATGCCTACCTTTTCCACGTGCTTTGCCCATAGAAAGAAGGCCAACCAGCCTTCTACAGTCCCCTCGGTTTAGTGACAGGAAGAACTGCGACAGTCGGTCGGACATGAGAGGTAACATCAGCCTCTCTCTCATCCTGCCGAGCTCGCGTGTGGATTAGAATAACCCGTTTGCTATCCGTGGTCTTGATGGCCGCAGAAGGTAGTGACAGAACGAGCTCCGGGCCACGGTTGGCCTCAGTTGGCCCATTCTGGCTAAAGAGTCAGAGATCTCGTTAGTCGCGATACCCACGTATTGATGTCTATTTGTTGTAAATTCTGGTAAAAGATATCTATAAATTATTAACTGTTAGAATAATATTTGGACTAAATTAGGGAGTCGTTAGAAAAGTCAGGGCAACGTCAGAGAGATGGCACCACGAGCGCGTATCGAGGTTATGTTAAAGTTAGTAGCATCTCCCGGAAGAACACACACAAAGTTTCAGCCAGATCGGTCTGTTTCTGTGTGTTTGGCATTCGTTTGAATCAAGGAAATCTAGTGATTTTCAAAAGAGTCCCTTTCCATCACGACAACGACAAGCTGCCACTTCAGCAGATGTGTTCGCAAAATGAATGGACATAGGGTTCCAACCCTCTCCACATCCCCCCCTATTCTCTAGACTTGACTCCCTCGGACCACTACTTGTTAACCAATGTACAAAAAATGGCTGGCGGGAAAAAGATTTTATGCATCCGAAGAGATGATTGCAGAAACGAACAGCTATTTTTCAGACTTCAACAAATCCTATAATTCGGAAGGGAACAACAAACTAAAACAGCACTGGACGTTGTGTATCAGACTAAAAGGAAGCTATGTCGAAAATTAAACACAAACCATTAAGCAGTTTTCATTTTTGCACAAACTTTTCAAACGATCTTCGTATGTAAGCAGCGAAAACTCAGTGTATTTACGACGTATCATTTACAGACCTTTGGGCGTACCAGCTGTGTGCCGCAATATAAGAAGTTTTTGCATTTGTTGTTGGGTTCAATGTCACCGGCGCAAACGCAGAATCATTTGAAAGATGATGAAATATAGTGAATGATCTACGTAAATATGTACGCTGTGCGTCGGCATGAGCTGAGTGCCGACAATTGTGCTGCCACGCCGACGGGCAATTCCGCAAAGCTGGCGTGGATTCGCACATCTGCACAAATATGTGTAAGTATTTTTGTGTCTATAAACAGAGCAACAACAAGCACGGAAATAAAGACACAATGTAAGTAAATATGTTATATGAATTACCCAGTAGGAAATATATTACTTTTCTTTAAGGTTCTTTTTTTTTAATTTTCATAATTTTTTTTATTAAAAGGCGAATAATTTTACAGCAAATTTCATGTTAACCGAACTTTTAAACTTTGCACAAAAAAAAAATCATAAAAAAATCTTTAAAAAGAAATTAAAAAAAATTAAGTCCTTAAAATTAAAATTAACCCTTTAAAATTAAAAGAGCATAAATGAACTTTCCAACTATGCACAAAATAAAATATATATAAAAATATCCTTAAAAAGAAATAAAAAAAAATTTAATCCTCCAATTTAAATTAGCCCCTTAAAATTAAAAGAGCATAAATGAACTTTCAAACTCTGCACAAAATAAAAAATATATTCATAAAAAAAATTAAAACAAAAATAAAATTCTTAAAATTAAATTAACCCCTTAAAATTAAAAGAGCATAAATAAACTTTCAAACTATGCACAAAATTCATTAAAAAAAATGCTTAAAAAGAAATTTAAAAAATTAAATCCTTAAAATGCAATTAACCCTTTAAAATTAAAAGAGCAATGATATATGTATAGTTGAAAATTTTATCAACCATAGTAACAGAGTAATAACGGTGCCAGATCCAACATTCAGTTGCCTTAGAAGATCTACATATACAGGGTTGGCCATATTAAACTGACCCATGTGATTATTAAAAAAATATGGAAAAAGAAACATTTTTTTGTGTTTCATTGTGAAAAACATTTAATTTAGTTCAAGGAGATTCGTTTACATCACTTTTTGAATATGATATCGCGCAAGTGGTCGCCCTTAGCTCGTATAGCGTAATGTGCCCGTTTTTCGGCGTTTTCCATAGTTTTGGCCAGCGTCTCGGCCGATATGGCGGCTATTTCCCGTCGGATATTGGCCTTAAGTGCGCCTAGTGTCTTTGGCTTGTTGACGTAAACCTTAGATTTCAAATTACAGTAAAAAGTTATAGGGTTACTCAATGGGTCAGTTTAATATGGCCAACCCTGTACGCTTTTTATATATCTAAACGTCCAATCTGTTTAAAAGTTTTTAATTTATATGCACCATTTCTCCCTGGGCATTTCAAAATTATACGACGTATGCGCTAAACCAGTGCCTGGCACTACTGGGCTTATGTGTGTGTATCTGTGTACTTATGTATGTATTGTGCACTCGCAGAGGTGACAACCAATTGAATTATTTAATGGAGTAAAAGCTTTGAAATTTAAAAAGTAAATTTTGCGAACAATTCGATGTGACGTGAACATCACAATTGATTTACGCCTCGTGGTCAGCTGCAACGCAAGGTAGAGAGAGGCGGCAGCCCCAACTCATCACTCTCTCTGAAACTCTGCTGTATGTGGAGCAGTTAGTTCATGGCTAAGCCTTGACACGTAAATGAATTTAAAATTACAAGAAAAACATAATCCAACGCAAATCCCACTTATGTACGTATGTATGCGCATAGGCACATATTTACGAGTGCTGACATAAGGCCGCATAGCATAGTGACTCAGTATTGCAGCATGGCTTCCCAACACTTGTTCATAAATTTCACTAGTTGTATGTGAGAAAGGCCACACAGCCGCATGACGGCTACTTTGGCTCATAGTTGTGACCGAGAATTCAACGGAAATAGTGTAGATAGAATATTCAAGGATGTTGTAAGGTGCATATTTAAGAGAAATTCGAAGTTGATTTGAGCAGTGTGCAAATTACTGATGGTTGAGCTGCTTCAATTTGAACTGAGGCAAAAATTTCCCAATTTGGGAAGGTTAAATTTGAAAAGTGTTGGAAAGGGGACACGGATGGCTATTTATTCATGCGGTGAGGATTGAAACTTTTCTTGTTCAACTGCTGGACGGTGCTAACGCATGGGAAGAAGTTATTTATGGTAAATGATAGCAAATTAAGCATCCTAACGGAAGATTTATAATTTATGTAAATAGTGTCGTAAATAATGAAATTTGAAGCTTTTTTCTAGCGATAGCCCAATTAAGCTAGGTTAGGTTGGTATGGTTGCCCAAGGAATGAGCACATTTGGACGAAGAAAAACGGTTTCGTACTTTTGAGGTACCATTATGAAGGAGGTGAAGTGAAAGAGGAAGACCGATGGGATGCAGGGAGAGGGCGGGAAGAGGTGGTGCTGGGGTGGTTAGGAGAGTCTGTTTACGAATTTACGAACGATGACTGTGCTGCGTTTGCGTTCACCGCTTTGTGCTGCTGATGAAATTCATCACATTTTTAATGTCGACGCCAACTAATGTATCAGCAGGCATAGCAAAGAAGTAAGAGCCAAGATGCCTGGATCTTAGCACCGCCAGAGCAGGGTAGCTAAGGAGAAGATGCTGAGATGATTCCACCTCATTCTCCATACATCCATCGCAAAAAGCGCTTGAGGTAATTCCAAGTCTCACAGCATGCATTCCACGAGATTCGAGAGCTGATATTATGTCAACCTCAGAAGGTTAAGTTAGGTTAGGTTGAAGCGGTTGTCCTGTGGGACACACTCAGGCTCATAGCCCATTGTAATGCCTCTCCAACCTAAAACCAGTGTGTGCTTTTCAAAAATTTTAAAATATCTCTGATTTCTGTAGAACCGAGATCTTCCAACTCATCAAAAAATTATTCACCCAGAATAGTAAATCTGCGTCTGGATAGAGCAGGACAGTGGCACAGTAGGTGCGAGATTGTCTCTTCCCCGTCCTCATCTAGACAACTTCTACAGAAGTCATGTGTTTGCACACCCATCATTTGGGCGTGTCTACCTATTAGGCAGAGTGCCACGTTATAACTGAGATCAATGTGCTAAGACAGTGTTTATTTTGGCTTAGCAGAGATTCTGTGCGTTTAACATTTAGAGGCGGCCACAGTTGACGGGCGATTTTGCAGGTGGCTTCATTACGTCATCATCTTTCGTTGGCTTTCTTTACAAGTTTCGTCAAGGATGAGTAGCTTACATGTTTGTAAGGGTATCCCTATGTTAACCTCAGAAGCTCAGAAGCTAATTTTAACTGGAAACGTTCGTCCTTAAATGTTTGGGTTTCTCAAATTAAGTTTGGGAATTGATAACTTTTGAAAAAATGTGGCTATTTAATGTGGCTTTCCACAGGCAATTGAGATATCAGATTTAATTAATCGGGTTTGTAATTTCAGTTCCATTCTTAGAAATATTTAAATTCCTTAAATTAAATTTCAGTTCTTAAAATTTTTGGAAAAAACTAAGAATATTGAAAGCTTTGCACTTGCAAATTTGCATTTCTGTGAATTGTAAGTGCGTCAATCATTTTTGGCACTTGTGAATTAGACAGCTGATATATACATACAGACAAGCAATGGAGCGCGTAAAAATCTCCATCACTCACAATCATTTACCATCACACAATCACCATATTTTTACAAGTTTCGTTAATTTTTTTTTTCAAATTTCATAATTTTTTTCAAACACAGTTCAGCAAACATCATAAAAATCAAAGTTTCAAACTTTGTAAAATTTTTTAAAAAATTTCATTTCATTTACCACCACACAATCACCAAATTTTTACAAGTTTCGATAACTTTTTTTTACAAATTTCATAATTTTTTTCAAACACAGTTCAGCAAACATCATAAAAATCAAAGTTTCAAACTTTGTAAATTTGTTTAATAATTCGAAAAAAATTTTTAAAATTTTTAATTTAAAGTTTTTTTTTTTATTTTCATCATTTTTATTTATAAAATTTAATTCAAAAAAATTTTAAAATTTTTTGAATTTTTTTTAATTTTATTCAGAATTATAAAAAATAATTGTAGTACCTATGCAGTTTTATAGCGCTTTAAATTTCATAAAAACAAAGCAAGTCTGGAGTGGCTAAAAATTCTCGTTGATTTTTAATAGTTTTTCATTTACGGTGTTGCTCATTTTCTCCATGCAATGAATGCACGACATTTTCAAAATTAACACGCACTCATTTTCCCTTCTCTTCGTCATGCGATCACTGTAATCTGTAAGGCTCTTTATCCACAGTGAAATCCAAAGAAGACTTCATCCGCGTTAGAATAAGAATAAGAGAACTTACTCACATTTAAATTTAGTACATGAAAAATTTGGCAAGCACTTAGCCAACAAATTGGGTGACCTCTTTAATAACTACCCACTACTACCATAAATGCCATTTTGCGTGCCCAACAACACACAAATACAAGTACAAGATTTTATAACTTGTTGCTCTGCGCTGCTGTCAACTGAGCAAAGCCCTCTGAGCTGGCCCCGGGTGGCTTGGGTGGCTTTTGGCCGGTTGGCTGGTTCAATGTGTGTAGCTCGCTGTGCACTGCATGACATCAGCATTGGCATTGTGGGTGGTTATGTTATACACAGCCAACAACAACAAAAACAGTAACAACATGCAACCAGAATTCAGATATATAAACATGAAAATCCCAATGAAAATGGCAACAGAAAACGGCATAATAACAGCCAACAACAGCAGCAGCAGCAGCAGCAAAGCGACCACTTTTGCGTGCTTATCGATTTTCTCGATTTATTTTCATTTGCGTATATGTAATCAGACGGGTGTACACATACATGCATACATACTTATTTCAAATATACACAAGACTGACAAATGGCAACAGGAGAACGGCATCGATAAGCAGGATTATGCAGAAATATTCTTGCACAATATGGTTTGTTACGCTCACTTGCCACATTTGCGTAAACCAAAATTATTTGATGATTAGGTTTCTTATTATGCGTTTACTTTCTTAGGAATGGAAAACCCGTTGAAGATTTTTTAAATCTTTTTTAAATAGTCTCTTGTTTGACAAACGCTCTGGTGTTTGACAGATATTTTTTTTATTTACGTGCATGAAATTCAAATTTGAAATTTAAAAAAGGTCGAGCCAAGGAGCGCGAGGAGATTTGGTGGCTCCTAAAACACTCAGACTAAAAAGCCCATTGCATTTAAAGCTCTGAAAAGGGATTAGATAGTAAAGGAGGGAAGGAGAAGAGTATCAGAGAAAGAGTTAGGAAAGAATAGAAACAGAGATAGGGGTAGGTAGTCCATGCGAAATATTGATACACAAGTTGGCGCAATATTAATCATCCACTTTTTTGTTTTGAATTGTTTTTTTAATAACCTTTTGCTAAATAACAAAAAGCTGCTCTGGAGTGATGGAAATCTTCATTCTGATCTTCCCTTTGAGTAACTTTTCTACTAAATAAAAATAAATATACAAGGTGGCGCAATATTAATCATCCATTTTCTTGTTTTGAATTGTTTTTTTTAATAACTTTTTGCTAACTAACAAAAACTGTTCTGGAGTGATGGAAATCTTCATTCTAATCTTCTCTTTGAGTAACTTTTCTACTAAATAAAAATAAATATACAAGGTGGCGCAATATTAATCATCCATTTTTTTGTTTTTAATTGTTTTTTTTAATAACTTTTTGCTAACTATATTAACAAAAAAACTGTTCTGGAGTGATGGAAATCTTCATTTTAATCTTCTCTTTGAGTAACATTTCTACTAAATAAAAATAATTAGGTATACAAGGATGATTAATTCATCCATTTTTTTTTAATAACTTTTTACTAAATAACGAAAAACTGCTCTGGAGTGATGGAAATCTTCATTCTGATCTGCACTTTGAGTAACTTTTCTACTAAATAAAAATAAATATTATATACAAGGTGGCGCAATATTAATCATTCCTTTTTTGAATAACTTTTTGCTAAATAACATAAAACTGCTCTGGAGTGATGGAAATCTTCATTTGGATCTTCTCTTTGAGTAACTTTTCTACTAAATAAAAATAAATATACAAGGTGGCGCAATATTAATCATCCATGTTTTTTTGAATAACTTTTTGCTAAATAACAAAAAACTGTTCTGGAGTGATGGAAATCATCATTCTGATCTTCTCTTTGAGTAACTTTTCTAACAAATCAAAATAAAAATTTTGAGTGATGAAAATATTTATTTTGACCTTCAAGCGCTCCATTGCTAGTCTGTTTGTATATTGCAGCTGTCTAGTTCATAAGTGTCAAATATGCTTGATGTGCATACGTAAAATAAAAATAAAGATGGTACACATAGAATTCACAGAAATGAATGTTTGTTTTTAAAAAGCTTTCCGAATTCTTGGTGTTTTGCAAAAGTTTTAAGGACTGAAGCTTAATTTAAGAAATTTATATATTTCTAAGAAAGCAACTGAAGTTTCAAACCTGAATAATTGAATCTGTATATCTCAATTGCCTGTCGATGGCCACATTAAATAGCCACATTTTTTCACAAGCTTTCAGTTCCCAAGCTTTGTTAGATAGACCAAAAATTTCAAGACATAAAGTTTAAAGTAAAAATTAGCCAATGATTTATGATGAAAATATAATAATCTCTGATGAAAAAGTTCCCAATTGCAGTGTCTTTGCAAAGTCAGAATTGCGTTATATTATTGAAAATGCAAGAAGCAGAAAAAGCCTGAAATTTCACGAGATTGCCTGCAGTAAAAACTTGCTTATTTTACTTATTAGTCAACCCTTTTCTATAGTTTTTATTTTCGCATGCCTATTCAGTTTGCAAGTCTAATTTCGGAAGTCTTAAAATTGCAAGAAAAAACAAAAAAATTCAAATACTCGTATTGATCAATCAAACCTACTTATCGTATAATCGCCTTCCTCGCAAACATCGCCTCATTTCTTACACAAATTTTCAATTCGAAAGCTTAATATGGCGAATTCAAGAAAAAGTTCGATATTCAAACTTAGCTTAGATCATATTTTAGCCTCATCGCAGATTTCATCGAACTGGTTTCCAATGGTTTGAAAATGTGATTAATTTAAAAATCAACAAAATTTGCGCATTGAATTTTTCAACGACTCCAATACCACAAAGTATCAAAGCTCGTATCAAAAGCTTCTGAAAACGATTGTCAAGCTTTTCACTTTGAATATTTACAGGAAGCAAATTAGTAAAAGCTTTTAATGAAACTTTTAAGAGTTCAATGCCTCCAGTAGATTTTGATTTATGAGTTTTAAAAATCTGAAAATGGCGTCTATCTGTTGGTCACCATTTAAAGATTACACAAACTAAAGATGAAAGCTTAGCGCGTAATTGAGCTTTCATAATAAAGTCAGTTGAAAAACTCGTGATAAAAAATCACGCCTCCAACACATATTTTAATTTTTACTTTATTGATTGCTTTGTGACCACTAACAGCGTCACCTGACCTGTAAAGCGTCACCAATTCTGAGTTCATGGAAAAAACTAATGCCCACTGACTCATGATACTTTTAAATTATATATGTAATTGCATGTTTGTAAGACGTGCCTTCAACCGTCGGACAATTTAAAGTGTGAGTAATACCTATCTGCATATGAATGTACATATTTAAATTTTCTTCAATTCGTTTGCTACTTACATTTCTCTAGGCTGACATTGCAAAATTTCAACGCGTCATCGAGTAAGTTCATGTGCATGTAGCTGGCCGCGGTTTCGTTGTTTTTCTTCGCCTGCAGTTCGGCGCCCCACCACTTCTCCACCAGTCGACGCACCAACACGTCGGGCATGAATTTCATATTTGCGGCCGCCCCACTTATTGCGACAGCTGTGCCACCACCGCCCGATGCCGAAGAGGCCATCGTTGTTGTGGCAGTGGCCGTTGTTGAGGCAACAGTCGCCGTTGTCACTGTAGTTGGGGAAGTTGGCGCAGGCAGCAAGTGCAAACGATTTGGCGCAACAGTTGTTCCAAAGCCATCGTTGCCACTGCTGCCACTAGCGAGGTTGCGCGTTTGCAAGCGTCTCAGCAGCAAAGGATTATCGTTTGCTGCTGTCGGCACTGCGCTTGAAGCAGCTGGCGCGTTTGTGGAAATGCCTGTGAATAATGTTGCTGCCGCCGACGAATTCTGGTTGGAATTGGTTGATGATGCAGTCGACAAAGCCGCGGTAGATAGTCCTAAACTTGTTGATGGCATCATGTATGCATTTGCGGTTGACGCTGCGGACGTGCCAAATGCCGTTGCTGACATTGTTGCGGTTGTTAGCGTTGCCAGTGTCGAGGTGGACGTATTTGCATAGTTTCGCGCGCCACTCGACACCTCTGAGACAGAGACAAAGTCGTCTAAAGTGCTGCGTGGAAATTTCACATGACAGATATTACATTGCGTTATGGTTTCGCAGCACTGGCGACAGAAAGTGTGGCCACAATTGGTGGTAACCGGACAGCGCAGAATATCACTGCAAAGCGGACAAAGCAACGGATCGTAGTCCTCATTCTGCGTGGGGCTCGGCACGCGCAATAATTCTCGCGTAGGCGAATGCATGTCCGTCAGTCCCGCACCAACCACAGCATCTGGTACTGGCGGTGTGGTAGCCGTAATGCCGCATGCCACGCCATCTGCCGTTCCACTCCAGTTGGCCGCACTGCGTGCATACTTCACCTTCAATGTCGACTCTAGCGCAGCACAATCGGAGAGTTTGGCCACACCGGTGCCCGATGCTGATATCAATTTTGGGGCACTGCTATTGGGTTGTGCGCCCATTTGACGTGCATACGTAATCAACGCGCTGGCAAAAGTGTTGAGACGGTCCAGCGGTATGCAGCTGTCCTGCTGCTCATTGGCTATAAATGCGTAAACATCGAATGCCTCCAGCAGGCTGCCATAGCGCGTCAATGACTCAGCTAACAAATAATAGAACTGCAAGTTGCTGCTGTGCGTAAGAGCAGTGGCGGGCGCATAGTTGCCACCCGCAGTAAATAAAGGCGTTGCCGAACCTGGCGGAGACGTGGACTTGTAAGTAGCGCCAAATTTGTTGTTGCTACTCTTTGAGCACTTGTTGTTGTTGTTGACGCTAATGCCACAGGCTTGGCGCGCGTGCAGATATTGCTGCCGATTGAGACGTGCAAAATGGTCCGCGGCGGCTGATTTGCTGCGCTTAGCGGCCTCCACTTGGTAGGGTAGCGCAGGTTTAGCTGCGGTGCGCTTTACTGCGCCGCCGCACACCTTAGCTGAGAAGCCTTGTGAGAGTGGCATTTTGCAGCTGACGTTGCTGTTGCTGTTGCTCTTACTAAGAATGTTTTTGTTGTTATTGCTGTTGTTGTTGTTCT
The DNA here is from genome assembly GCF_027943255.1 of Anastrepha obliqua. Lineage (NCBI taxonomy): Eukaryota > Metazoa > Arthropoda > Insecta > Diptera > Tephritidae > Anastrepha > Anastrepha obliqua. The sequence goes on from NC_072894.1 coordinate 14,626,996, forward strand.
TGCTAATGGTACAGCTATGCTCGCTGTGCGGTAACACCACCTGAACGTTGTCGCATATGCCGCGCTGGCGTAGGGCGGCGCCGCTTACGTGAAGGTTGTTGCACAACGCGCACCCACACGTCACAAGAACGTCGTTTTCGACGCTTGCGCTGACGATTGCTTTTGGTGGTGCCGATAAATGTATGCTGTAGTTGTAGTTGTGTGGCAACTTAAATTGTGAATGTTGTTGTTGTTGATGATGGTGTTGTTGCTGCTGCTGCAGGCAAATTTCAGTGAGCGTTAATTGCTTAATTAAATCGCCGCCAGTAATTGTCGGATTTTTGTTGTGCACTTTGTGTGTATTATTGGTGTTGTTCTTGCTTTTGTTGAGTTTAATTTGATTTTTATAGATTTTGTTTGTGTTTTTCACTTGGTTGTTGTTGTTGTTGCTTAGTTTGTTTTTATTGTGTTTTCGCTTCTTTTTGATTTGATATTGCTCAGTGGCACTTTTTGACATTATTTGCTGCTTCTTCACTGTAAAATTTTGCTCGGTTGCTTCTTCTTCTTGCAAGCACTAATTTTTTGCTTTATTGTTACACATTCAACAATTGATAGATTTTTATATTTTTTTTTTTTTTTGGAAATTTTCGTGAATACTATGCACAATTTTTCATTTTGACCTTTTAGCGAAAAATTTTAGAGAAAAATTAGAAATATTAATGATTTTTTTTTAGGCGCAGTAGTCGTTTATTAAGTTTTGATTGGCACACGGCGCGTCTGGCAAGCTGGCTGGCTGTTGAATATTTTTATTGCTTTTTTTATTTTATCATAAACATTTTTTTTAATTAGGCAAAGTATTGGTCTCCCATTTACGTTTGATTTATTTGTAATTTTATTAGTTTGGAGGTTTTTATAACGTAAAAGAATACTTTAACTATTTTTTACATAGCGTATTTCAGTTAAAATATTCCACATTGATAATTGTTAAATACCGGAAATCTTAAATTGTATTAAAATTTTTTCTAAACTCAAATTATTATTTCACAAAAATTATTAACATTGAAAACTGACACAAACGAAATTATAATTAATTTTAAATTAAATCAATTTGTACGAGAAAAAAATCTTCACTTGAATTTTACGTAATTTTTACATAACTTTTTTATTCGATATTCTTTTCTAACATTTACTCAACACACACATTTGTTGCTGTTGTATATTATTCTAGCTTTTTGTCATTGCTGTCAAGTTTATTTTCTGCCAATTTATCCAGTTGTTGGAATTTTCGCGTCCACTTCCGACGACTTCAGCGCCGTATTTGAACTCTGAAATGTTTGGAAAAGAAGAATTTACGTAACATTAAAATTGTTGTTTCAGTTTTGGTGGCAGTTGTTGAGGTTGCTTTAGGTACTACAAATACATGAATACAATTATGTGTATGTGTACATGGATACGTGTCAAATAAAATGGGTGTTAGTGCGCCTACATGTTACAGAGAGCGATGGAAAGAGTGAGAATGAGAGAATGGGCGATTTGAAATGAGCAGAGCCTCCAAAATAAAAAGTCATAATTGTAAAAAAATCCAAAAGCATATAAAACCCAAACAAAAACAATGGGCAACCACAATACAATACTGCTGCGCTCAACTGTTTATTTCTTTGTTTACATGTATTTGTTTGAGCGCAAAAGACCATGTTTTTGCAAACTCTCACAAAAGCAACGCACATTCTCAATGAAAATACCAACACCTATTCATTTAATGAGAGCACACACATATAACGAAAATTACCTCTCTCTCTCCCTCTCTCTCTCTCTAGCTCTCTCGCGTAGTAACAGAAGTCAAAAGTCAATGCGCTCACTCATTTTCCAGCACATGCCGTCTGTAGCGCATGTAATCACACACACAAACACACGCATATTTGTGTATATCGGATCTTTAAATATTCTCTTTAATATTAGGCGTTTGGAATTACTAAATGCAGCACTAATTGCTTACGTGCAACCTCGTATAATTAACAGAAACAAGCATTCTCATTTCTCGCATATATGTATGTTTGTATATTTAAGTAAGTATGCTTGTCCGTTATTCTTAGGTGCATGAGTATGCACAACGCTGGCACTAAATTGTTGCTTCAAGTTTAGTACTAAATTAAATAATTAGCAGTCGCCATTTCTGCGGTCGCATATCATGAGTTCCTGCGGTGCTAGGTTCTAATTTAGTAAACACATCTATTTTTATAACTTCATTTATATACCAATTTATTTTTATTAGCCGCGTCAAATTTTGCATTATGAAGAAATGATGCAAGAAGAGAATTATTTCGCCTAGAGTGGGGGAAGAAACGAGAGACTCAGTAATGCGAATCGAGAAACTATGTCTGAGTGGGTGTTTTCTTTCGTGAAGATAAGATAGTTTGATGCTTTGCAAATGGAAGCATACGGTTCCCTGACCTCGCGTGTAGACTAAGTCAACTAGTCTGTTTGATAAAGCTGTTACAACAACACAATCGAATGCATTTAAATGCTTTGGAGAAGCTATTTATTTATTATTATTAGAAGGCCATTACGCACTGCGACCAGAGCTGATCTATTGTGAAAGGCCTAGTTTTGTAACCCTAGAGTTTTAGGCTTTTTAAAAATTTTAGCACAATTTTGGGTTTGTTGTTCCAAAGATTGCAAGGAGATAACACGATACCACCAAGGTGATGAAGTCTCTGTCTGCCCAACGCAGGACATTCACAAAGCACATGTTCTGAGCTTTCTATGTCCATTTCGCAAAAGCGTCAGACATTGGTCTCAGATAGACCAATATTATTTACATGATACCTCAGGCTCAGGTGAGAGAAGCTTGTCAGATATTCCTTTGTTGGGACTTAGGAATAGTTTGGCTTGACGCTGACCGGCACAGTTTAGGCAGTGTGCAGCAAATTTTCTTTCATCCCATTTCCTAAGGAATTCATTAATGTGGAAGTAGTATACTGTTTCTTCCTCGCCTATACAACTTCTGCTGTATTCACGAGCAAATACTGCTAGCCTAGAAGAGTGCCTACCAGAGAGAGCGCCTAACAGTCAGTTATCGGTGGGTGCACCAGCCATGAGCTTCGAGATGTTCTCTCTTGAGAGGTTAAGCAACTCTTCTAATCTTTTCCTATCTATTTGCACCAAATTAGCCTGGTTGTTATATAAGTATACACAAGGGCTTAATAGAAAAATGAGTATTTAATGAGTGATCTTCTGTATTTATTAGAGAATTTTTTTCATGTATATATTAAATTTTTTCTAGATATGCTAAGTCTAAGAAAAAAAAAATTTTAAAATCGTTAACTTATCTATTTCTTGCAAAATGCATCCAAAATATGTTCATATTTTTGCAAAAAAAAACAATTTACTTGGTAATTTTTTATAATAAAATTACAAATATGTAATTTAATTAAAAAAAAACCACATAAATCTATTCTTCCCGCTTCTTATGGCAATTATTTGCAGTGTAAAATGAGTGTCAGTGACAACGATTCTGTCCTTAAAATTAAAAAAAAATTATAAAACTTATGCATTTATAAAATTTTATTAAAATTTAAAAAACTGTATTAAAATTTCAAAATTTTATTAAAATTGAAGATTTGAAAACTTGAAATAAATTTGAAAACTTGGAAACAGATTTGGTCAAACATTTTACACTGAGTAATTTTTTTTTCATGGAATGCATCCAAGTACATAATTTTCCAAACCGAAAAACCGCATCACTTTTGAACTAGTAATAGTAGGCACTTCAGTTTTGCATCATATTAAGCATATAATTCTGATAATTAAATATAAAGTTTAATAAGCCGCACATTTTAAAGAATTCTAAACACAGCGAAGCGATTTTTGGAGCTGTTGATTTTGGATTCTTAAGTTGCGTAATTTACGTAAATTGAGCGCGCTGAGAGAATCATGCCACCATATGATTAATTTCTTCTTCTTCTTCAATAAGCTTTCAAACGTTTTTATGTACAATTAATTTCTTGCATTAATTTATGTGATGTGGCATCTTCAAAAACGATCTACTTTCTAATAAATGTAAAAAATGAGAAAAACAAAGACATATTTGAAATTATTGTTGAAAAAATTGTGCAAGAACGTTCAGCCATTAAAATCAGGTAACAAAAATTTACAACCACAGATGAATGTCGAAGTTCTTTTCAGCTTTGAGGCAGCTCATAAGGAGCTGTATGATTATGTCACCCCGGAATACAAATTAGCTAACTAGAAAAATATATTAAAAACAACCACAGATCGCAATTAGTTTATTTGCTTTCTGTTGAGAAATACAATAAGGCCAATATGCAGTATTTTGGGAAGTTATACGCACCAGGCTATTTATTTCGTTGCCGACCAGTTTTCCCAATCCGTTTTTCCCAAAACTTTTTTCCCAATGCTTACTTTTCCCAAAGGCAAATGTTCCCAAATTTTTTCATCCAAACTGTTTTTCCCAAGACTTTTTTCCCAAAAGTCATTTTTCCCAAAACTTTTGTTCCCAATAAAATAAATTCTTTAGAGGAGTTCTACGCAAAAATACGGTGGATTGCGTAGCCGGAGTTGGACTGATGAGGGTTATTTCTTTGAAGCGCGGCCGAAGGCCGCCCACGCGAAAAAGAGTTCTACGCAAAAATACGGTGGATTGCGTAGCCGGAGTTGGACTGATGAGGGCTATTTTTTTGAAGCGCGGCCAAAGGCCGCCCACGCGAAAAGGAGTTCTACGCAAAAATACGGTGGATTGCGTAGCCGGAGCCGGACTGATGAGGGTTATTTTTTTGAAGCGCGGCCGAAGGCCGCCCACGCGAAAAGGAGTTCTACGCAAAAATACGGTGGATTGCGTAGCCGGAGTCGGACTGATGAGGGTTATTTTTTTGAAGCGCGGCCGAAGGCCGCCCACGCGAAAAGGAGTTCTACGCAAAAAAAAAACAAGTTTGGGAAAAATAGGATTTTAATTGAATTGGGAAAAATGGTTTTGGGAAAATTGGTTTGGGAGTTATTTTATTGGGAACAAAAGTTTTGGGAAAAATGACTTTTGGGAAAAATGGATTGGGAAAAATGTACGGTAACCATTTATTTATTTATTCAATAAATTTAGCGACTTTATTAAACTCAATAAGGGTTCTAGTAATAGCAGCATTTCGAACGTGAATAGATTTTGAGAGACCAACATAGAAAAACTCCGAACGACTAGCAAGAGCTCTAGGCGTAATATTAAAGAAAAAGCGCGCAAGAAGCACCGGCCAGTCAACAGCACCACGGAAATCGAATCGAAAAAGCAAGACAAAAATCAGATTATTTTGCAATGGCTTTTTATGTAGGACGTAGAGATGCGGCGGCCGCCGTAGCCGAATGGGTTGGTGCGTGGCTACCATTCGGATTTCACAGAGATAACGTTGGTTCGAATCTCAGTGAAACGCCAAAATTAAGAATATTTTTCTAATAGCAGTCGCCCCTCGGCAGGCAATAATAAACCTCCGGGTGTATTTCTTCCATGAAAAAGCTTCTCATAAAAATATCTGCCGTTCAGAGTCGGCTTGAGACTGTAGGTCCCTCTATTTGTGGCACAACATCAAGACGCACACCACAAATAGGAGGAGGAGCTCGGCCAAACACACAAAAAGGGTGTACGCGCCAATTATATAGATATATATTGAGATGGGTTTTGTTTCCCATAAATGTCCATCTATACAGGAGACCAGGTTTATAATTAGGATGGAGCAACAGCAGTTCGTCGCTACTTTTTTTCAGGGGTATTTACAGAGCTGCGGCCGACATAGCCGAATGGGATGGTGCGTGGCTACCATTCGGGAGTGCGTAGGTTCGAATCTCCGTGAAACACCGAAATTAAGAAAAAGTTTTTTCTAATAGCGGTCGTCCCCACGGCAGGCAATGGCAAGCCGCCGAGTGCCCTATGATCAGAAAGTACCGGGAATGTTTAATTTAAACGAACCGCGCACGTGGAAACCGGTCCATATTCTTTTCTTATTTCTTAAATTTTTGTAGGACTGTGAGACACACATCAGTCACTTTTTAGTGCCATCGGATCATTAGTGTCTTGGATTTTGCATATGATGATAACGCGCCATCGCACCGAGCCCAAATTGTGCTGGATTATTTGAGCAAACACCAAGTAAATACCATCGTACAAGCACCGTATTCACCTCATATGGCCCCGTGCGACTTCTTTTTGTTTCCCCAAGTTGAAGTTACCACTTCGTGGAAGGAGATTTCAGTCGATAGAGGAGTTGATCTCCTGCGACATAGGAGCTCATGGTCCTGCCTTTGTCGGCCTACCAGGGGTGCATGGAGGACTGGGTTAAACGTTGGCACCTGCGAGTTGCTTCAGACGGGTCATATTTTGAAAGAGATAAAATAAATTTGCCTGAAATTTGCCTGGGTTAAACGTTGGCACCTGCGAGTTGCTTCAGACGGGACATATTTTGAAAGAGATTAAATAAATTTGCCTGAAATTTAACTCTGTTTTGTTTTATTTAAACATTTTCGTTACTTTCAGATCATATATATACATATTTCTGCCATGAAAACTCTGCTCAAAAAAATGTTTCTCGGGGTCGTCTTAGAACTGTAGGTTCCCCCATTTTAGAAGCTCGGTCAAACCCTTAACAAAACTGTGCATGTCAATTATTTATTTATTTTATTTATCACTCACTGAAACAGAGAACAGAAGAAAAACTTATGAAAAATTGCGTGCTCTTATTTATTTGACGAGGGGCTGTATACGTAGGCTGATTTGACAGCATTGGCAAGCATTTTTAAGTGCTTACCTACTTTAAGTTAAGCTCGGTTTATGCACTTCTAGAGTGAACGTCCCTGTTTTCACATTTCTGTGCATTTCTAGTCAAAACTTAAATGGAATAACATAATCTAATTGTCATATTTCATAATTTCTTATCTTTATTGCAGGGAGTCATCGCAAGCCATCTGGAAAGCGGATATGCCTTAACACATCAATGCTATCATAATTAAAATAAATAGGCGTCTCTTTGTATGTGTGTATTTGCATACGAGCCTGCACATATGTATGTATGCAGTAAATACATATTCCCAAAAATCTCAGAGGAGCAGTTTGACTTTGAGCGCACGCATGCATAATCAAAACAAATCGCATAGAGCCGCAGTAATGACATAATACATACATACATTTATGTAATACATAGAAATATATTTACGTATGTATGTACGTACTAACATACATATGCACATACACATGTAAATCACCCAAAAAATAGTAATTTCCCCCGCCAACAGTAAAACAAATTTAGTGGCTTCAGCAGCTTTATTGTACTTACTTGCGCATGTGAACGAACATTGACTGAAGCTCGGCCACTTGGAATCTATGTAGTGAAATTAAATGGAATCGCATAAAGAACGTAAAATATGCCTACATTTGTACTTGCATGAACTTATGGCAGGAACACAGCCACATGTAGCCAGGGTGATGAAGATTGAGAACAGACTCGTGGTGCTCCAGAAAAAATAAATAAAAACTGTCTGCTTTAAAGCACAGCAAAACAAAGGAAACAAGTTAGCTAGATATATACATATACACATATGCATATGAGGGTATGTATATATGAGTGAGCGCCTAGAACGCGCAATCTCACATCAACAACACTCACCGCCGCTGAGAGACGGCACGCACACAGCGGGCATAGGCACATACATAGCAGCACACGGACCGCTCAAAATCGAGCGCTCGAGAGCACAATAAAACATTGGCGAGACGCTAACAAAAGCCAATTGTGCTTTTTTTTTTTGTTCAAAAAAGCAGTGATGAACTTTTCGATTTTCTCATTTACGCCGATTTTTTTTTTTTATTTTGATTTTTTCTGATTCTAAAATTGTTTTGCTTTTATTTTACTCATTTTTTGTATTTTTCGTTGCATTCGTTTTTCGTTTCTTCGACTTTGGCTTTGTATTGTTATGTAAACAAAAATTTTGCCGGGCATTAAATACAAATACAAAACACAAAACGACCAGATGGATTGACGACGGCACGGCATACACGTATGTAGCTACAAATAGCTTAAGCAGTCAACGCCGCAAAGCAAGCGATTGGAAGAGGAAACGTGAAAATTTAATTGGCTACACATCTGTCCATCATAATTTTGATTTTTGAGTTAAGCAATTTTTAAGCGTTCGAATGGAAAAAATAAGCACTTCGTTAATAGATGAATTGAATTTAAAGCAGTTGATATTATTAGCCCTAATTGGAGGGTCATTTTGGATCTATTACAGTAGCGACAGGCCATTGCCATTGAGTGCCTAATTCTGCATTTTAGCACAATTCAATTATACCATTAAAAGGCTACTAAAGGGCAAGTAAGTAATGCATTGAAAAGTAAGTAAGAACTTTGCCATACATTCGCGTCACTACACTCTCATACATACAAACACATGAATGAGCATGCACATAGAAATGCATCAAATGGTATTACAGGGTGAACGATATGAAATGTTACCAACTTCACACTGCTTGTATCTGTAAAACAGCTCATGACATCAACGTCAAAATTGTTCTAATGACAGTTCAATATATTGTTTAAAAGCCATCAAAAGCATTTGCGTCTCAGTTTTGTTGAATTTTGTTTTTCTGTGATGGAACTCAAACGTAATAGTGTGATTGCGTTATATTTAGCTGGAAAATCACAACTTGTTCGTGAGCTCAGTCACCTCAAAGTGAATAAAATGTTTGTGTATCGCACTATAAAACATTACAATGATACTGGTAGCATTGCAAAGCGCTATGGACGTGGACCAAAAAACTGAAAATATCGCAAGACAGCATTCGACGCATATTGAAAAATGAGCTCAAGGTCAAGGCTTACAAGTTCCACAAAGCACACGATCTTTAACTCCAGCAAAAAAAAGTTCGTTGCGAAAGAGCAAAGGAGTTGTTGCGCTTGCACGACCGTGGCGAATTTCCTAACATTGTGTTTTCTGATGAAAAATTTTGCCGCTCGAAGCAATTTCCCATCGGCAGTGACCGCTGATGGACGCTCTCCAATCGTTTTTATCGAGCCTGGTGTCAAAGTGAATGCGTCTCATTATCAGGAAAATGTTTTAGAAGCTGCTTTAGTGCCGTGGGCACGCAAACATTTTGGTCGTAGACCATGGACGTTGCAACAGGACTCGGCACCTTCTCATAAAGCTCGTGTGAACCAAGAATGGTTAAAAAATCATGTTCCACACTTCATTCCGTCCACACAATGGCTTTCGAATTCGCCAGATGCAAATCCGATGGACTACTCCGTCTGGTCCATTTTGGAGAGCAAGGTGAGGACTAAAAAATATGCCAGTATGGATGCGCTAAAAAAAAGATCATACGAGAATGCGCCAAAATACCTCAAGATCACATTCGTGCAGCATGCAACCCATTGTTTGACCATTTGAAGGCTATCGTCAAGGGAAAAGGTGATCATATCGAGCTAAAGTGAATATATTTTAAATTTGTAATCATTTTTGAACAATTTTGTTTTTGAAATCAATAAAAACTGCATAATTTCACACAAAAAAGTTATGGTGTTTTGAATAGGTAACACTTCATATCGTTCGTTGAAAACATCACCCTTAACGCTGCCATACTCGCCTCAGATCTGATTTCATTCGCTTTTATTCGATTTTATTTGATTACATGCATATGTATGTATGTATGTGTGTAAATTTCATTGAGCGCATACTTCTAAATTAGCCAGTTGTTACACATTATTGTGGTATTTGTGGTGGCTACGTGAGCAACGGTAAACAGTGCCAATAATAAAAAGGCTTTAAAAGTAAGCAGACGCTGATTCAAGCACAATAATAAATACGATAATGCGAGCGCTGGAGTGCTGTGTCGTGAAATGAGCTACGTACCCATGCGATAAGTGCATACATACATACATATATACATGTGCAGATGTATTAGTTCGAGAAATGGAAAAAGAAAACAAATTTGGGTAGGTAATAGTGGGGGGACTACGACAAGATGAGCAACATCTGAGAAGCAACTGAGGGGACGAGACGTCCAAATAGCCTGCCTCACGAAGGAGTATCTTGACTTATCGCCCTCTTAACAGCAGAATGAAGAGGTGGAGGGTGTGATTTTAGTCCGTAGGTGCTCAGCTGCAGAACAGGGTACGCTTATAGTACGGACTGTAAGCTTCTTTAGAAGATTTAAATTTCTGCAATGCATGCCAAAAAAAAGGAAGTATGTATGTATGTATATACATACACACATCCGCATGCATTTATATGTATAAGTATTTATATGCACCCATTAACTTATGTTTATAGGTAAGTTCTTAGAGACCCTCCAATGAAATCTTTTCTATCAGGCACTACAAGGTAACGCCCCCACTTACATATCCGAGGGCCACATATTTACATAACGGTTATGCCGTAGAACTATTTTTGGATTGATTTATTTGGATGCAGATAAACTGACGATACCGGGCTTAAAAAACTTGCCTCCCTATGGTATGGTTGTCAAGAACATGGTGGGTGGGAGAGTACTGTTATGACAGGTGGTGAGTCTCTCATGAAATGACCTAAACAGTGCGTGGTAACAAGCAGATGCTACTTTCGTCATACAGCATCTGGACTATAACGGACGTTGAGCTTAGCGCTCAAACCAGCTCCCGGGAAGATACTTAAAGGTAGTACCGCGGTTTAGTTCGGCTTAAAGTATCCCACATTGACGAGGTTGGGCGAGGCTTACTCCGCATTTAAAAAAGAAATAAATTAAAAAAAAAAATAAATTAAAAAATAAATTAATTAAAAAAAAATAAATTTAAAAAAAAATAAATAAAAAAAATAAAAAAAAAAAATAAAAACGAGGGCCGAGTGATTTCCCGTCTCCGCATTTATGATCGCAAAATTAATAGAACTATGGTTCCAATTCCTTTCACATTTCAGCATTTTCCAGACTTGGCTCCCTCGGACTAGTATTTGTTCTCCAATTTGAAGAATTGGCTGGGGGGAAAAAGAAAATTGAATCAAACCATTAGGTAATTCCAGAAACGCATGGCTATTTTTCTGACTAGAACAAATCCTATGATTCGAAAGGGATCAACAAACTAAGAACAGCGTTCGACGAGGTGTACAAGCGTAAAATAAGACTATGTCGACAAGTAAAACAAGGTTTATCCCAAACAATTCAGCAGTTTTTATTTTTGCACGAACTTTTCAAACGAGCCTCGTAAAAAGCTCGTAATGCTAATACTCAGCTCAGCTTTTGTATTGCCCAAGAAGTGATGAGCTAAACAAAGCTAGAGAAATACCGCTAAATAACTCCTCTTCAGCATGATTATGGGTCATATACTTCTGGAACATACATATGTACATATGTACAAGTACTGTACAGTTCATATGCACATAAAATCGGTAAGTCTGAAACGAACGTTCCCAAATCCATCGGGTCAAATGTATATTCAGACTGGCCTTTCAGCAGCATTCAACAAGAAAGTATAGCCATTTTTTCATACTATTTCAACAACGTAAATCTAAATTTCACGTTCGGGGTAAAAGTCTTAAGCGGGAACTCTCCCAGCTGTGAAGAGGAGCATCTGATGTAATCATCTCAGTGTTTATTTCTAAGACGTTCTGCTTTCACACAGTTGCGATTTAAATATTTTGGCTCTGATTAAATATGAGGAACACTCGGTTACATACACCGCTGCTTCATTAGCATGTACCGTTTCCTTTTTCAAATTCTCGAATAGTCAACCTTTTTTTCTTCTCTACTTTTAATTTCTTTCTCCTGGCATCACAATGAACGGTTTCCTTACCCTATGGTTATCCAGTGGTTTTCCCTCATCGTTGGCTTAAATGCTATTCCTCTTCCACGGAATAGCCATGCAACCTTACCTAACTTATAAATCTATACATTTGCACGTATTTCTTGAGTTATGAGGATTCAATGTCGGCAAACGAGAAAGGCAATTTCAAAAATCAAGTAAAATTATTTCCACCTCTCATTACATTGTCCATGTGCAAATTCTCACTACTACAGCTAAGTGCCGACTTTTTATACCACGCCCACTTTTAGGTAAATTCACGCGACTTAATAAAACTCGCCCAACCTTTGTACACGCATTGCTCCGCACCTCATTTAGAACCGACATAATTATTTATGATATCGTTGAAGAATCACACCCACTTTTTATGTGTTAAACCTAAATATCCGCCCGTACGTCCCAAATTCAATTTTGCGAAAGGGTGGTTAAGTTTCAAGGGCCGGTGTTAATTTTGTATCAAATACAATTTTTTTAGGAAATTATTATTATTACTCTTTATTATGATAATATTGGTACGGCTCAATTACGTATGGAACAAAATATTGGACTCGGCGGCACACCTCCATCCGATGGTCCAAATTTTCGATGACGCTGAGGCATAATTGAAGTTCTATACCGTTAATGTGCCGAGTTATATCATCCTTTAGCTCTTGAATTGTTGCTGGCTTATCGTCGTACACCTTTTCTTTCAAATAACCCCTAAGAAAGAATTCCAACGGTGTCAAATCACATGATCTTGGCGGCCAATTGAGATTATTCGCCGCGACTTGAGATTATGCGGCCATCAAATTTTTCGCGCAAAAGAGCCATTGTTTCGTTAGCTGTGTGACAAGTGGCGCTGTCCTGTTGAAACCACATATCGGTGTCACATCCATATCTTCGAATTCGGGTCATAAAAAGTTCGTTATCATCTCCCGATAGCGAACACTATTCACAGTAACTGCCTGACCGGCCTCATTTTGGAAAAAATACGGCCCAATGATGCCACCGGCCCATAAACCGCACCAAACAGTCACTCTTTGTGGGTGCATTGGCTTTTCGGCAATCACTCTTGGATTATCATTCGCCCAAATGCGTCAATTCTGCTTATTGACGAATCCACTGAGGTGAAAATGTGCCTTATCATTGAAGATGATTTTCTTCACGAAGTGCCCGACATGCCTTTTGATTTGAACGCCCGTTTTCATAATAAGCCTGAATAACTTTAACGCGTTGCTCGATTGTATATCTTTCCATGGTTCAAATTGAGTTAGTCTGAAATTGAAAAATGTCAAATGAAGTGCAGAAAAAAACTTAACGTTTAGGTGTGGTTCACATTCAACATCGGCCCTTGAAATTTAACCACCCGTTATAATGGGTGCTGGTATAAAAAGTTCGTTACGCACCGCATTTAGTTTCACCTTACTTATTTATTTATTTTTTTTTGAATAACACAGAACTTCTGTTTTTTCACGAATTTTCGTAAGAAGTTTTTAGCCAACCTTTCTTCTTTTTTTTTTTAAATAGAATGACACAAATCCTGTGTTTCTTACCAACCTTTCCTTTTTGCGATAAAATAACAAAAATCCTGTGTTTTTTACCAATTTTCGTAAGAATTTTTTAGCCAACCTTTCTTTTTTGTGGTGATAAAATAACAAAAATCCTTTGTTTTTTAGCAATTTTCGTAAACATTTTTTACCCAACTTTTGTTCTTTTTTTGTCATAAGTACAATAACACAAATCTTCTCTTTTCTACCATTTTTCGTACGAATTTTTTAGCGAACTCTTCACACTTCGCAAATATTCACATTTGTGAACAGATATTAAAATCGCTTGAGTTCTACAACGAAAAACTCATCAGCGTTTGTTATTTGTCGTGACGGTAGAAAGTGAAAAACGATAAGACAAAATTAAAGCACACAAATATACACACAAACATACATACATACATACATACAGCAAAAGCAAATAAATAGCAGCTAACAGCTAATGGCGTATAATAAACAGTCATAACAGCAACAACACACTCGCCTGACACTGCACAAATTGATAATTACACAAGTCAATAACACCGCCAACTCAACGTTCATAACAGCCGTACAACAATAACAACAAGCCCCAATGCAATTACAAAAACGACAATAAAAACCAACACACACACACACACACCCACACAGTATATGACATTTAATAGGATTACAATAAAAAAGGCGCACTGCTATTGCATTGCCCTTATGAGTGGCGTGGGGTAAGAAAAGAGCACCGGAGAAAAAATGGAGGAGTGCTTTTGCGCGTAGTGCATTCGCTCAGGTTCTTTGCATACAATAAAAAAAATGTTACGCAACCGTTATAAAACAGAAAGTTATAGAAATATTTACTAACAAATGAACATGTGTTCATTACAAGTAAACTCGGGTGTTGTACGAGTAGTAGTGCAACGTTGAGTGTATCGGCGTATGTATATGCGTGTGTGCTCCTATGTGTGTTGAATTCCTGACATTGTAAATGAACAATGAAACTAAAAATCATATTATACAATTTCAATAACACATTACGCTATCGCACAAAAATATATTTATCACATAAACCCACAAACAACATCAATAGCTGCAGCAGCAACAACAAAAAGTACATAAACGACATTAGTAGCTGCGGCCACTGACAACTGTGGAATAACAATAGATAGTTGGACGTTTGACAATGGCATGCAGTAGCCGACGCATTCTTACTCGTATTTCTGTTTCTGTTTCTATTTCTATTTGCAGTTGTGTTTGTATTTGCTAACATTTGTAGTTGTATTGGTATTCACATTTGCATTTGAGTGCCGGTTTGTTTGTATGATTATGTAAATATTAATAGATTTATTTTTATGCATCACATAAGCACATAAGTATGTAAGTATGTACGTAAGTAGTTTATTGTTCTTTTTATTTTTTTTTCTTTATACTCAATTAAGTACATATGCACGTATGTATGTATATCTAGCATTGAGCGCACTTCATTGTGATTCAGTTAATTCATTTATTGCTCATGATATTCTCATCAAAATTGGCTGCAGCATATAAATGAATGTGTGCACATATTTTGCGGCTGCTGACATTGACGAAAAATGCCTTGCGTTGCGCTACGATGCGGCTATGCTCAACCGCATTCCTACAGTGAGCGCAAATGGTATGTGATCAGTACCATGCGGAAGTGTTTTCTTACAAAATAATAAAAAAATAATAATGAAAAAAAAAAATGAAAAAAATAAATTAAGAAAGAAAAAAATATTGGGTAGTCTTTTTGCATTTTGTCAATAGATGTCGTTGGAGTCATCTATCTCCAGTGCTACCAATCACATTGTGTCATATCAGATGGTGTTAGAAATGTGTCATTTTAAGCTTCATTTAACTAAAAACAAATTAAATTCGAAGAAGCTGAAAAAAAGTTATAGCTGTTCAAAAATGAGTGAAAATAATGAAGAAATTCGCTATATTTTGAAATTTTTGTATAAAAAAGGGAAGAATGCCACGCAAGCCACCAATGAAATTTGTGAAGTTTACGGAGACGATGCTGTATCAGTTCGTGTAGCACAACAATGGTTCGCTCGCTTCCGTTCTGGAAATTTCGATGTGAAAGATGCACCTCGCTCCGGTCGACCTATCCTTGAAAAAGTCGATGAAATTATGGAAAAGATTGACCAGGACCGTCACATAAGCTGCCATGACATCGCCAAGGCTTAGTGCCATGCCTCATCATCAAACGGTTTTGAACCATTTAAAAAAGGCTGGCTACAAAAAGAAGCTCGATGTTTGGGTACCACATGTGTCACCAATTGTCTATGAAAAATTTAATGTACCGAATTAACATCTGCGATTCTTTGCTGAAACGAAATGAAATCGAACCATTTCTGAAGCGGTTACCATTCGGAGACGAAAAGTGGATCAAATACGACAATAATGTGCGTAAAAGATCATGGTGCAAGGGTGGTGAAGCTCAACAAATGGTCGCAAAACCAGGATTGACGCCTCGAAAGGTTATGCTGTGTGTTTGGTGAGATTGGAAAGGAATCATCCACTATGAGATACTCCAGCCTGCTCGAACGATTGATTCTACACTTTACTGTCAACAACTGATGAGATTGAAGCAAGCAATCGGCCAAAACGGCCGGAACTGATCAGCAGAAAGCGCGTCGTCTTCCATCAGGACAACGCTAGGCCACACACATCTTTGATGACTCGGCAAAAACTGGAAGAGCTTGGCTGGGAAGTTTTGATGCATCCACCATATAGCCCTGACCTTGCACCATCGGACTACCATTTGTTTCGGTCAATGCAGAACTCCCTTAATGGAGTAAAGTTGGCTTCAAGTGAAGCCTGTGAAAATTACTTGTCGTAGTTTTTCGCCGAGAAACCACAAAAGTTTTACACTGATGGAATAATGTCTCTAGAAGAAAAATGGCAAAAGGTGGTCAACCAAAATGGTACATATTTGGTTTAATAAAGTTCATTATAAATATTAAAAAATGAGTTGAAGTTTGATTAGAAATACGAAAAGACTTTTTCGACAACCTAATATACTGATAGTAATAGGTCTTAATACTTAAGAGCGGAAATATTGTACAGCCTTTATTATACCACAAACAGTTTTGTGTTGAGCTATTGAATGATATTGTATTAGTATGTATTTTGATTATAGAGCTATACGGTTTTGGGGTCAGAACAGTATAGGGTTAGCGTTTATGAACTTAGTAGTTATAGGTTTAAGTTTACAATTGTTTTGAATACCAGGTTTAATGGCTTGAGTGTATTTTGCTGTATATTTTTTTAGCTGACGACCAAACCCTGTTGTGCTGGGCTTTGATAGCATAAAACTATAGGTAGTTTGGCTAGCGCGAGCTTAATACATCCGTTAATTTTGAAATTCTGGGCAACATGCGACTTGCCTGACAGGCGTGGTCGTGAAAATCCCTAGAAAGCCAATCTGGCGGAATGTAAAAACCGGAGTGTAAGAACTACCTTGCTCAGTAGGATTAATAAAATAATCGCACGAATCACAAACAAAAGGCTTTCAGCGGTGTTGCAACCAGAACTCAGACAATACTTGTATGGTGGCCATTTGCTCAAAAGGCGACCTACGCTAAAATCACGAGTAAGGCCCAAAGAACAGCTTTTTTATGCATCTCTGGCGCTTTAAGGACTACCCTAAACAAAGCGCTGGAAGTGCTAATCAATTTACTTGCACTAAATCTGGTAGAGAAACACGTGGCCGCCGTCTCGGCGCTCAGACTCAAAAGTATGGCGCTATAGAAAGACCGGTGGTTTGACCAAGCTTCTATTTCGCATTCTCCGAATAGTCATAAGCAAGAAATAGACTACTCTATTCCTAGACTCACTTTCGAAAGGCTCTTCAAGACGAGTATACCGTCAAGAAGGGAGTGCCAAACACCAAGGCAATGGAGAGGGAGGGAATTAAATTTTTATACAGATGGTGCCAAGCTAGACGATAAGGTTGGCTATGGAGTTTTCTCGAAGGAATTAGGACTGGAACTATTTGCTCGACTACCAGACTACTGTAGCGTCTATCAGGCAGAGGTACTAGCTATAAAAGAAGTGGCTACATATCTAAATACGCATTCCATAACAAAAACGGCAATAAATATATTCTCGGTTAGCCAAGCGGCCATCAAATCAATGAATGCGGCTTTGCTAAGATCGAAGGTGGCACAGCAATGCCGGGCAGCTCTAAATGATATTAGTAACGTATTCAAGGTATTGCTTTTCAACTGTTCAGTGATAGAAGTACCATTAGAATACCCATGGCCACGAGTAAACTAGTAATAAAAAACCACATTATCCAAGAGGCCAATAGGTCATGGAGAAATGAAGATGCGTGTCTAACAGCTAGGTTACTATGGCCGCAAATAAACAAGAAAAGAACAAGGGAATTGCTTAGTTTCTCAAGAGACAATATCTCGAAGGTGGTGGCTTGTTTAACCGGTCATTGGTTATTTGGCAAGCATTCCTCGAGACTAGGAGTTTTCTCCCATGAATATTGCAGAAGTTGCAAAGATGAGGAAGAGCAAGCAACAGTCGAGCACTTCCCTTGCAATTGTCCAGGCCTAGCTAAAATCAGAGCAGGTTGTCTAGGTAAATGCTTTTTTAATTCTCTTACAGAACTGTGTGGCGTGAGGTTGGCATCAATACTACGTTTCCTAAGAGCCACGAAATGGTTCCACGAAGGAAGATAAATAAGGCTCACGTGTCGCACAGTGCAGTTGGTCGTGCAGACTGGCCATAACCTCACCTAACCTAAGGTGTGAGTGACTGTATTTAACAATTAATTTTGAACTTCTTTGATTCAAAGTGAATTTTATACAAAAAATAAAACCTTTGTAATGAGTTCTTTTACAAGTTAATAAAAAATATAATATTAAATTATATAGATTATAAAAAAATATATATGTTGAAAATTTCAAATAAATTATCATACGAGTTTCATTTTGACTCACTGTAGTACTTATACACGTAGTTATGTAGTTAATGCCACAACTGCAAGTGTACAAAAAAATCTTAATACTTTATAGCTCAATTTTCGCATGCCTGTTTATCAGCTGAAAATCAACGCGTCGCCGCATTGTATTACTTACATGCACACCACATTTTCTAGGAAGCCAAATGAATCAAAAATCCACATACATAATCAAATATGTACGTATGTATGTATCTTATAAAGTGCAGTACGGCTGTAGAATATACCAGACAATGGCGGCTGCAAACGCAACGAATGTCGAGCAAGACCATTGCGGCACGCCGAGCCTTGACACACTGGGCAACAACGACGGTATTGTCTAAAATTACTGCATAATTCTGATGAAATCAACTACAAAGATATTTTCGTTTATGTAATGCATTTCTAATTTTCGGTAGATTTGGATCAGTCATCAACTTTATGGTGTACTCAATTAGACATAGACACACTAATTTCATGGCAAAAGACAAAAGAACAAAGGAAGTGTGAGAAATCTTAATGCCAAAATTAGCTCTTCACTTTTCTTCTTCTAATGAATAGATTTGCGGTATAGCAAATAGCAGGTTTTTAATATTTTTTATTTTTTTAGGCAAATTTAAATTTTTAAGGCAAACTAAAAATCATAAGATTCAATAAAAAGTTTGAAGAATGAAATTTCATATTTATTTTAGTGCAGAGAAACAAATTTTAAATAAAGAAATAATAAAATGGAAATAAAATATTAAAATTATTACCTATTTTGTGTGCCAAGAAAGTGCTTTTTCGCTTACAAAGAAATTCACCTCTTATTTGCATTGAATAATTTTTTGCCGTTATTTTGATTTGATAACACGAATGTTTATGTGAATTCTATTATTAGAATTATTTCAAATTTCAATGAAACCAATAGGCCTTGAACTCGTAAAATCTTTCTAAAAAATAATAGTAATAAAACAAAAAATACTTATCACGCAAGAACGCAAAAAATAAAGCATTAAAACAATGGCAAATGTATATTTATGCTTTTCTTATTTTTAATTAATTAATTTATTTATTTATATAATATATTTTCAAACAAACTTCACAACAGGTCCCACGGTCTGCTAGCACTGAGCTTTTTCTGTGAGTGTCCTGCATTTGCTAGCGCACGGCTGGGATTTTTGGTGCCGATGCCATCAGAACGAGTAAAATTCGTTCTCTCAAGCTGGAGGATATTTTCCGATTGACCAAAGTATCCGGAAAATTCGCACAGGTCTAACTATTTCTGTATTCCATCCTATCGTTTTTCTACTCTCCTTTTCTCCTTGACTGTCTACCCTTTCACTTTTGAGAGCTTTAAATACGATGGGCTTCTTAGCCTGCGTGTTTTAGGAGATACCAAATCTCTCGGTGCTTCTTGGCTCGACTTTTCAAATTTCAATTTCATTTCCCACGGTCAGTGTACTGGCTTGGCAGACGAAAAAAAAAATGGGTGCCACAGTCACTGAACTCTAGAGAGAAGACTGATTAGGGAATTGAATGTTGCTTGAATCAGTGAAACTTTTATTGGGTTTCCCCGAATTTAATCAAAATAAATAGCCCTCAAGCTGATAAATTATTAATGGAAATTGTCATTTTTATGGGGATATTTCACTTTTCTTATTATGCGATTTTGTGCTCTCGCTTATGGGAATCGAGTTTTTTGCATTTATTTTTTTATTTTCTTTGTGTCATATAAACTATTTGTGCAAACATTTGCGCTCGATTCCAAAATCTCGAAACCTCAAAAAGGATAGAAAAATATCATATCTTATATAGGTCAATTCTCAGTATCTGGCTTGTTTGAGTCCCATAATTCTTAAAGATAAGCATCATTTACCCTTAGTTGACAAATCCGCCTTTTACTGTTTTGCTACTGTTCCGTCTGATGCCAGGCTATCATTTAATTATTCCTTAAGCGTATTTGCCAATTTCAATGACTCATCTAATAGTCAAGCGCGAAGCCCAAGTGAATCGACAAACTTATTTGCTGAATTTTTTAAATTTAATTTTGTTGACGAAAAACTTGATCCCCCGTCCGATTTTGCTCCCGAATTAATTTATACCTTGAACTTTGGAGCTCTTAGCCTCTCTGCGGAGGATATTAGTAATGCTAATCCTCTCAAACTGATGCTGATGGACTTTCAGCAGTTCTGCCAAAAAAAATCTCCCGCCTTGGTCTATCCCCTGAAAATTATTTTCATCAAATCTCTATCGTCGAGATGTTTCATTGACGCTTGGAAGCGCTCTTCCATTACGCCTTTCCTTAAGAGTGGCAATAAAAATTACGTTAGAAATTATAGGCCTATTTCAAAGCTATCGACTATTTCCAAAATGTTTGAGCACGCGGCCAATGCAAACCTAAGATTTGCAGTTAAACTATTAATTTGCCCAAATCAGCATGGGTTTGTTGCTAATAGGTCTACAGTATCTAAGCTGGCTGTTTTTAGTGAATACTGCCTTGATTCTTTCTCGGCTGGTTACCAGGTTGACTGTATCTACACTGACTTTTCGAAAGCCTTCGACAAAGTTTCTCATAGGATCTTTGTTAGCAAATTAGCTTGTTTTGATGGTATTTCATCTACTCCCTTTGCTAAAACCTCTGGTGTTCCGGAAGTGTCTTGGGACCGCTTTTATTTGTGCTATTTATTAATGACATCAAAAGTTGTTTCTCATTTGCTAAATTTTTGCTTTATGCTGATGACCTTAAGACCTTCTCAGCGATCAAGATACAAGAGGATGCCATTAAATTTCAAGCCGATATCGATAGACTTTACTGGTGATGATAGAATTCAATCTTTCGCTGAACTTATTAAAGACTGAGTCTTTTCGAGGCCCTATGCTCCCGAGTGGAGCGAACAAGAAAAAAAAAAAAGTTAGCAATTAATACACTTTGATTGCTCGCTTAAGCAAAAAAATTATACTTGTTCAAAGTTCTTCCAAAATTAATTTTATTACTATGCAAATGCAACATATCAGCATGGCATTTTCAATAGCAAAAACAAAATAGCACCAAGCGGTCGATCCCTAGGGCTTTATGGTATTATTGAATTAAAGAAGAAGACAATATTAGGTTATCTTATTCGTATCCGCACCAAATGCAAGAATCCACTATTTGATTATTTCACAGTGACAAGTGGCGCCTACAGTGAGCGGCACACTGGCACCCGCACCCACACACACACACACACACTCGTGTACGCCATAATATTATATATTTGTAAGAGCCAGTGCATACTCTGCAGCTCCTGCACCCACACATGCAAGCATATGTTTATAACTACACACACATTCCTATACATTAATATATGTACGAGTACGAGGGTCGCTATTTATATTTTTAGCCTTGGGCACTTCCAGTGCTTACAGGCGCCATCTCACTTTTAAATTTGAAAATTTAACATATTTTCCCATAGGCGTACTCGGAACGTTTAGCTGTGTGAGACAGAGTGATGCTGTTTACAGTGGCTTTAAAAATCAACTCGCCAAAAAAAAGGAATTAAACTGTGAAAATTTTCGTGCGATTATTTTGGACAATTTTCAACGTGGATTAGCGAGAGAAGAATGCATCTATGAACTAAAGTCAGTATAGATCGAGCAAACACCATCCCGGCGTTCCATAAAAAACTGATATCTAAAGGGCAGTTAAGCTTCAAGGGCGGATTTTGAATGTGAACCACACCTCCAACCACACGTCAAGTTTTTTTCTGCATTTCATTTGACATTTTTCAATTCCAGACTAACTCAATTTAAACCATGGAAAGATACACAATCGAGCAACGCGTCAGTATGATGGCAGGAAATAGCAACAGTGAATGTCCAATTTTCGAAGAAAATCATCTTCAGTGATGCGGCACATTTTCACCTCAGTGGATTCGTCAATAAGCAGAATTGACGCATTTGGGCGAATGATAATCCAAGAGTGATTGCCGAAAAGTCAATGCACCCACAAAGAGTGACTGTTTGGTGCGGTGTATGGGCCGGCGGCATCATTGGGCCGTATTTTTTCCAAAATGAGGCCGGTCAGGCAGTTACTGTGAATTGTGTTCGCTATCGTGAGATGATAACGAACTTTTTATGGCCCGAATTGGAAGATATGGATGTGGACGATATGTGGTTTCAACAGGACGGTGCCACTTGTTGTTACACAGCTAACGAAACAATGGCTCTTTTGCGCGAAAAATTTGATAGCCGAATAAACTCACGTCGCGGCGATGTCATATGATTTGACACCGTTGGACTTCTTTCTTTGAGGTTATTTGAAAGCAAAGGTGTACGTTGATAAGCCAGCAACAATTCAAGAGCTGAAGGATGATATAACTCGGCACATTAACGGTATAGAACTTCAATTATGCCTCAGCGTCATCGAAAATTTGGACCATCGGAGGGAGGTGTGCCGCTGAGGCCGCGGCGGCCATTTGGCCGATATTTTGTTGCATACGTAATTGAGCCATATCAGTATTATCATAATAAAGAAAAATGGACATAATTTCCTAAAAAAATTGTATTTTATTCAAAATCAACAAGGGCCCTTGAAACTTAACCACCCTTTATAATGAACTTCCTCATGGTCTCTGCTTGGTCGTCAAAGAAGTCCGGAAAGCTCAGTCGTACAAAACCAGTTGTTATGCCAGAAAATATGGATGCTATGCGCGAAATAAAAGAACAAGGACGCCATGTCACATACTGAGTGATTCAGACACTCTATGGCGAGCGAGCTGCAATAAAATTTTGCACGATCCTCTTGTGGTAAAAAAAAAACAATTTAAATACATCCTGAGAATTCAACTGTACAAAGTATTATATCTTATACTTAAACAAATTGGTTCAAATGCATGAAAGGCTCTACTGATTATCATGGAAAAAATATGAAAAATAATAAAAACGATTTTGAACCACCAACATTCCTCTCTCCATTATTAGGCCAGAAAAGTGAATAGCCACCCTCGTATATAAATTTCCATTCAATTCGAGCTGTAGTGCATTTCGCCTTACGTAAGACCAGCTGTTGCGTTGCCTGCCTTGAATGATTTTTATGATTAATCGCCCATTTGCGGTGCATAATCGAAATAGAATCGAACGACTACGCGCTTATGGTCACATACGAGTACATATCATAGAAATCAGTCGAGCGTGCATGCAATCAAAACGTAGTTGTGTGCGTGCTAGCTGTGTGTTAGAAAATTTACATCGATAATTGTTTGCGCGATGTTCTTTTTCGCTGCTCAACTGCGCGGGTGCGTCTTGGGGCCCTTCATGTACACTTGCCGCAGACGGTCCCACCCTAACGTTGGTTGTGTTAGTGTTTAAATAAAACTGAGTTGAGTTGGTTTAATTTGATTTGATATGATTTGATTTCATTTCATTTGCTTTGCTTTGCTTTACTTTCCTTGGCTTTGCTTTGAGCGTTTCGATGCGCAACGCAAAAGTTATGAAATTCTTTCATTTCATTTGTTATTGGGCGGTTGTGTGGATTTCATAACATCGCCTACCCTTCAATAATGTGAGCGCTACATAAATGCGCGATGCATAAACAAACTGACATACATACATACCTGCCTACACCATATTGGCAAAAGTTCTTATTTCACAATTTTTTTAGCGAACAACTCATTTCAATCTCTTTTATAACATCCTTCTACAAAATATCTAAAATAACTGAAATATTTTTTTTTTTTTAATATTATTTTTTGTGCGCTATATTTGATTGTGTTCACTAGATTTTTGTTTAATTTCAATTTATTTCACTCTTTTTTTATAGTGAGCTGGCACGTGTGGCGAACACCACCAAATAGCAAATGAATAACTTTGGATTACAGTGTGATGTTATGGGGTTGCATATCCTATTCAGGAGTCGGAAATTTAACATTTATCAAATGAAACATGAATAAAGAAATATATCTGGATTTGCCAAACGATAGATTAGTACAAAGTACGTATAAAATGGGCAATAGGGATTCGTTTAGGTTCTACCAAGGCAGCGATCCCAAGCATACGTCTGGTATTGTAAAAACTTGGCTTATCTGCTTAACTGCCCACATGTAGTACAGACACCTGCACACAGAGTCCAGATCTCAACGTTATTGAGAATTTGTGGTCAGTGCTGTAAAATAAGAAATAAGAAACCACAACATTTCTAATGCTTCTGATTTGAAAAGTGCCAGGCAGAATGGGATACGCGATTTTACAGCAAAACTTGCAGAATCTATGAATTCCCGATTAAAAGCCGTTCTGAATCAAAAAGGATACCCCACTAAGTATTAGCTGTACTCATGAATTGGAAATATTAATTTGTTTATGTTTTTTCAATACTTTTAATTTAGTGCATCATTTAAGCTGTGACCCCAAAACTGTAACTGAATTATTTTAATTTCCCATATCTTTCTTATGAAGAAACATTTTTTGTTATTTTTTGTTATTAAATAAAGTATGTTATTTAACAATACAAAAAATATACGATTTTTTTCTGTAATGGAAATACCATAAAATATATGGGATATTTAAATAATTTTTTTTTTTGCTGCATCAAATAAGCTGTGAGTCATTGTATATTTTGCCAGCCTTATCCTATTCAATATTAAAAACTCTTCGTGTCTTCTGATGATGCTACTTGAATTTAACATAATATCGTACAGTTTCTCAGGGGAAAATTAGAAATGGAGATAACCAACAAATTTGAAAACCGTAATTTCAACTAATTCAAAAATTATATATTTTTTTGTACATATTTTTCATTTTGTATATATTTTTCAGCAGCTAAAAGTGGGTATATTTAGTTCGGTTGTCTCCGTTTCAAAGCAAACCCGTTTCTTATTCTATTAAATCTTCTAAGTTAAAATTTTTTAGTTACGTGTTAGTTTATTTTTTTAACTTTTTTTTTTTTTGCTTTAATTTTTTATTTTTTATTTTTTAATTTTTTTATTTTTTTATTTTTTTTTATTATTATTATTTTTTTTTTTTTTGTTTTCTTTTGTTTTTATTTTTTTTTCTATTTTTTTTATTTATTTTTTTTTATTTTTTTATTTTTATTTTTATTTTTTTATATTTTTATTTCATTGTTTTGTTTTTTGTGAATACCTCACATTAAAAACGCAAACACTGTGCGTCGTTGGCAGTTGAAACGCCAGCAGCAAGTAATTAAATTTTCCACGCACAACAAATACACTGGCCACTAAATGGTCCGGTCGGCTTGAAGATTTGATTGCTGTTTTTTACTCTCTCTGGCCAATGCCTCGATCAAAGTCATTAACACGCCATTTATTCATATTTTTATTTTTCAATTTTACCCATTTCCTCATTATTTTCATAGTGATAGAGACAAAAACTTTTCCAAAAGTCTGTTTTGTGTATTCCTTTGATTTATGACTCGAATTTGATGTTTTGTTTGTTGGTTTTATTATTTTACTATTTTTAAATTAATTTAAAATTCTTCTATTTTAAACAACTGTGCGGCAGATGTTCAGCTAATGAAGCAAATCAGGTCAGTTACCACAAAGCTTACATATCCATGTATGTATGTGTGTATGTGCGCGTATATGAAGAGTTGCCTATGAATAGCAGCCACCAACCACGAGCCGCCGCCAGTCAGTTAGTAACAGCAACAATGCTAAAAAGGGGAACAGCAGTGCAAAAGTAAACTCATTGGGCGTAATCGAGTGTGATTGTATAACAACAAAGTGGCCTACAAATGCTTAACGCTGTCGATGCTGCTGCTGCTGCTAATGATTTATTCATGTGTTCACGCACACATTCATCTAACTACATATGTATGTATGTATGTAGCGAAAATCAAATTTTGATATGCTTATGCTGTGTCCGCAAAAACGAAAATTGTGTTCATCGCTTAAGGTTTTTTTTTACTTTCTTATTTGTGCAAAAGGGGTAGAGAGGTTTATATTTAATTATGTCACACAGCTATTTCGTAGCGATAGTGAGGTTATTAAAAATAATAGAGCCAGAATTCGAGAGCAAACTAAGGAGATGGGCCAAAAATAGAGAGATAAGTTGAATATAAAAATAAATATTATTTGTTTGTATTGAATAGAAAAATAATATTTGTGTTTGATTATATGTTTATATATATTTTATTGTTATAAACTTTATTATTATGTTCTGGATGCCCCATTAAGATATTTCTATTGTAACGGAAGTGTATAAAACGCAATATTCAGTACCATAACTGCTGGCGATTGATTATTAGAACGCAATTTTTGCTGACTTTCAAGATATTGCAGGGTTACGGCGAGTATCGGCTTTTAATACAAGAATTTTGTTTTTTTCGTTTTAGCGATTTTCACACGTTTTCTTTAAAGAAAAACATCAAAGAAAATATTTCCGTTGTGTCAAATTTCGTGATCATGACGGTTCAGCTACAAAGACTTAAATTATCAAATAAATGAAGAGCATGTAAGAAAGTTTCAAATTCAGTTCCGAATTAATTTCGAATCAAGCAAACTCATAGGCAATGCGAGTTATATCTAGGGGAGCTTATAATATCAAGGGACGCATGGAAGTTTAGTCTTAACAAATGAAAGGGTGGCGTGTTTTTTAATCGATATCAATAATATTTATGGTGGATCTAACAATACGTGTGCCAAGTATGTGCCAGTTATTTTGAAAGGATCTGGTGGTCTAAAAATTTCAAAAAATCGATATATTGTTTTTTCGATATTTCGAAAGTATAGTACCTTAAGAATGTAATGTGAAATTTTCAAACGGAAATTCTCAATATTATAGCTTTTACAGCCCATTAACTAGGTAGAGAGCGGTCCACGCGCTCCTGTACCTCAAACTTTAAATTCTTTTATCTCGAAATGACTTTTTTCGGCCTGGTGTTGTCAAAAAAAAAAAAACTAGTCAACTGATTCGACTGAAATTTTAATATTTTGCTCACAACATTAATGGCTATCACCTGTACTAGAATCATATTATTATTTAAATTATTCCGTATTTTTTTCAAACTCAAAACCGCGCCATTTTGTAATTTTTTTTTTATTCTAGTGGCGGGACTTACAGTCATACTAATTAATATTTTTTTGGTTTTTGTGTTTCAGATAAATAGAAGTGCCAAAACGGCCGTCCAGTTCCAATTTTTTGAGAGGGTCGACTTCAGCGCCATTTTTAAAATTATTAAAATTAAAAAAAAAATTTGTTTCACTTTTGTATGTAAAAGAAGTTAAATAAAAAGTCTAAAAAATGTAAATATCGTTTTTCATTTTTTTAAATCTTTATTCCTGAAAATACCCTAAATTTTCGAGCTCTAGACTACCTTCGAGCTCTGGACCCCCCCTTACGTGTTTAATGAGATAGACGCATTTATTCAAAAGCACATTTCGCAAAATTTTAGTCGCGTCAATTTTTTCTATTTTCGTTCATCATTTGTACTCTAATTGAAGTAATTTTGCTTTATTTATGACACGCTTTTTCTTTTCTGAGAATTGCAGTTATATGGGAGGGGGCATTGTTGTTAACCGATTTCACTTCTACAACAATTTATGGTGTTGTTGTTCCACAAATGGAGCGACCTATGGATTTATGCTGCCTCCGAATGTTAAATGGGTCTTTATTAAGAACCTTTTTATGGCGTTAGAACTGTTTTGTAGGCTCGCCGTTACCTGCCCAGGGCCTACATACTGAATGGTAATGCTACGGATACACATTTGTCTACGGTGGCCTTCTAATATACGCAAAAATCTGTTATTATTTTATCTACTACTAAAATTACTATTCACAATTAAAACTAATACAATTCGCCGGTAAATTTATCTCTCGTTTTCGCCTAGAAGAAGATCTGAGGTTCATTAAAAAACTAGGAAAAAACGTTTGGCGCTTTACTCTCGACGTGTAGAAGAATTTTAAATGGCACTAAGCTGTTCAGTCGTTATTGAATGTTGCAAAAGAGCATTTATTTTTTAGAGTAGTGACAGTGGAAACTACGGCAACTAAATTGAACTGAAAAATATTCGAAAACGCTAAGTGGCAAAGCGCATTTAACTCTATCAACCGCACAATTGATATTTACGAAAAAATTGTTTATTTAATACAGCAGAATTTTTCAGCCTAAATGTAGATTTAAGTCTTCAACGCAATCTTCTTAAAACTCAAGCTAAATTTTTGTTAAGTACTTTCAGAGAAATTGACATACTTAGGAATGCATAATCAATAGTCTTAGTTCTCACGCATTCAACTCTACTATTCTACATATTAAATTCTACTAGCAACACTTTTGGAAAATTTTACCTTCAAGTGAAAGGCCTTTGCGCACTAAGCTGAAAACAATATTTACTGGTAGCTTCACGTAATAAATAACATAATTTAAGTAAGAGTTGGAAGTCGACTAGAGATATATGTATATATAATAAAAGCGACCCATATGTATGTATGTATGTATAAAAATTACGTAAGACTTTCCAGAATTGCGTGTGAATGCTGAAAAACAGAACCAATTAGCAGTCAAAAAAACTCATCAGGCTATAGAAATTTAACCCGCAAAATATCAGTTCTAAAATATCGAATTTCTCCAATTATCACCATTTTACTTGCTTTTAAAGCAACTTGGTAATCAAGAAAGGTGTGCTAGGCCACCATATTTGTGATCACATAACCATTTCCGCTCGCTTCAACAGATCCATATGCATATACATATGTACGTACAAATGTATGTATGTATGTGTATAATAGCATGCAAACATTAACCGGCAGTTAGATGTGCCATCGATTACGACGCATATCAATTGAATGTTGCGTCAATTTTTTTTTTTTTTTTACTTTTCTTTGCCAAGGAGGCGCGCGTTCACCAGGCTGCCTACGATTACGTAACAAGAGACGCGCGCGTTATGCGAACAGGAGAGCGAGCGTTGCGTTTGGCATTTAGTCGCACGTGCGCGTGCCTCAATTGTTTGGCGGCATTGGCAATGTGCGCTCTGTTATATTTGTTTTTGTTTTCCCCCTTTTATTTAAAGTGTTTGTATTTGTGTGGCAGAAAACAAAACGCTGACATTGTTTTGCTGTCAAACATTGACACAATTAAAATGAGAAATAGAGAAGAAATGACTCGGCAGGCTATGAAAAATAAATGACGAGTCCCCACTGTGAGTCGTACAGTGGATTTCCAACAAAATGACGCTTACCAATGCTATTTAAAAATACTAACAACACGTAAGCACTTCAAAAACGTTCACATTGAAATGTTTTTTTATTGTCTTTTATTTTTTAAATTCTCAGTGCATTGTATCATAGTAGCGTTTGGCGTTCTTTGAGTTCCACTTATTGACATAACAGAATTGTTGTTTTACTCTTTATGTGTATGTTTTTGCAGCGTCTATTTGATTTTCATTAGCATATTTTGCACCCAATTGAAGCTTTCTCACGCACACAACTAAATGGTACTCATCATGCACTCACACACACACACACGCACACACACACACGCTGAAGAAACGCACGTTCGAGAAACAAACACAGAGAGGCAAGAGGCAACAAAAACAGTGCACATATCAACAATGGAACAGCAGCTGCTAAATTAACAGCAACTTTACAGTTTACTGTGCGCATAGGATAGTTGCTCCATTCACTAATATTCGAGCAGTTAAACAAGTAATCGGGCGCTGTTAGAAAAGTAATTTGCTCTCACAGCAGTATATGACACTCCCAACGTTGCTTACCGCCATCAAAGAAAGAAATGTACACTACTCAACTAGGACTCTTTTTGCCACACAAATAGGTTCTCTACTCACTGCGCGGCACCGCTGGGAGCATAAAATCGCATTCTAATTGAGTTCAACACATTTACAAAGAGAAATTTCATTTGATTGTATATGATTTTGTGCCGTGTGTTTGCCATGAGATGATTTTATAACTGGGTTTGCTGTTTTTTTTTCTTAGAACCCGCGTTAGTTGAATTTTGCGTCACAGATTCTTGCATAATATCGACACGATTATGAATTATTTAACTAAAATACATAATAATACTTTTTATCGCTCACCTTAAATGAAATATTCTGTTGCTGCTGATGGCTTCATCGGTGTTACCGAAGCTGTACAGCCACGCCCCCACGGCAGCAGCTGCTGCTGCGACAGCTGTTTGTGACATTAAATTAACTGCATCATTAACTCAATTACATCGCCAAATTATTACACAAAAGGCCAAATTCTAAATATGCATACGAAAATTCTGCCATATGGGCGTAACAACTTGTTTTATAACCATTCAAGACGCTCATGTACACACTTCTCCACTCTTTACGTAACTGCTTTTGCCTTGCTTTGCTGCTTTACTTTACTATACTCACGCCAGCCAGCTGCCATCGACATCGTCGCCAACGTTATGCGACGTTCTGACACTCACCGTCACAAATATTTAATGTATTTTTGGATTCACACAATATTTATTTTTATATACTTGATTAATTAAGATTTTATAATCACTGATTCATAGTAGGAAAACAACAAAATTACCTTGTTTTATTTAGCAACTAAAATCGGCGTACACAAGCATAAAAATGCAAATAGAAAAAAAATTGTTTTCTTTATAAAAACATCAGAACAGCACAATAAGTAAAATATTTGTTGTGTCTGGCACGTTCTCCACGACTCGCTTGCGTTTCTACTACTGTGCAAATACACACGCACACACCTTTACACAGTGTGTGTGTTGTTTTATTGAAATTACTGAAAACGCGACTCGTCTAACTTAAAATTCGCAATGAAAAGCGTCCAACACATACCGTTTATACTGCTCAACTGAAATTCAAATTCAAATGAATGACGAGCCGTGACTACCACCAACAGCGAGAAAGCACCAAAGCACAGGCCCATGTAAGCGTCAAATGTAAATTCAACTGAGCGCGAAGTTATAAAGAGACAACAATGAGAGAGCGACAACACTTCAGTAACAGTCACAAATGCCAGATGGATTTTTAGGAGTTCCTTACAAAAATATTAAAACAAGAAAACTGCACAGTCTGAAGATGTATGTATACTTTTGAGTTCGATATTTTTAATGAAACAAAAAAAAAAAAAACAAATTTATGTTCAATTAAAATCAAACTTTTCTTAAATGAATCTATCTTAAGGGGGAAGGCCACTGTGAAAATTAAAAATTCGATTTATTTTTTGCATTTTCTGAAAGTATAAATATTCAAAAATATGTAAAAAAATTATGCACTTAAAATCTTAAAAATTGACTGACATATAACTGAAATGAGTAACTATAGGGTGGGTCATGTAAAATTTGCTTTTTGAATCGGCTAAAAAAAAACTAATCAATATTTTTTCAAACTTTTGTTTTTATTTTGAAGTTTGAACATTGTCATTTATGAATGACATAGTATCGTTCAAATGACTGCCACGACTGGCTTTACAGTAGGCCATTCGATCAACCCAATTTTTAAGCACATTTTCGATTGTTTGGGCTCCAATTTCATGAATGGCAACTTCGATCTCGTGTTTTAAAGCATCAATCGTCTCTGGATGGTTCGCATAGCATTTTTCCTTAACGGCTCCCAACAAAAAATAGTCCGACGGGCTTAAATCACAGCTCCGAGGCGGCCAATTGATATCGGAATTTCGGCTGATTATTCGGTTTTCAGAAACGGTAGCCAAAAGTTCGAGTGTAACTTTGGCAGTGTGACAAGTTGCACCGTCCTGTTGAAACCAAATGTCGTCCTTGTTGTTGTTGTTGTTGAAGTGGTTGAGTATTTCCACTGAAATAATCCTAATTGGTGACCAGCACCGTTTTACTACCACCGTCCTCGTATAATGATGTTTTTTATGTGTTGTTGTTCTAAGTCAAATCCATTTAGCGAGGTCCAAGTATAGCAGCAAATTCTTTATCTCGATGTCTGCGATCTCATTAATTTGCTGCAGGAAAGGGTTACCAAAGCAGCGGCGTCGTGGCCTAGCTAGCCCTGGACATTCACATAAGTAGCGGAAAGACTTTCCTTCGCACCTTCCGCTTGAAAACTCCTGCAGGTAGATTGAGTCTAGCTGCATGATCCCCTACTTTCCGATGGTCTGTAAGGGTTGCAGTGATGAACAGGCTACCTTTAAATTCTGACGAAATATTTTTCAGACAGCAGATACTCATGCCAAATTACCGTCAGAACGGTTACACTGTTCGTATTTTCTCAAAGCCAGTGTGTTTCTGCATTTCAGCTGACTATTTCCACATTCATAGAGCCTCCAAAAATTTATGCTTTCAAGTCCTCCAAAATCCCTACTTATATATTCGGAAACACCACACTAGGCACTTTATCAATATATATGGCGAAAAAACCAAAACACTGGAAATTAAATGTCAAAACGAATGAAATTGTCGAGCACACTTGAATGCTCGTTATCAACAATCACTGTGAGCATTCACGTTGGAAAACATGTATTTGTTTGTTCGAAAAAACTTCACATAACTCGGCCCAATAAGATTTCAGTACCCGAATCTGTAGTAACTGTAACCTTATGGGAGTAAAAGGTTATGACTACGTGCGTTAACCCAGCTCTTCAGACAAAACCCCTATTATGTTAATTGTTCTTCTCTCAAAGCGTTACAACGCGGGGTGCGTCAAAGCTTCCTTCAAAATGCTCCTCCAAAGCGGTATATCTTGAGCTGTTCCTTCGTAGTTACGTATTCCCAGCTTCTTAAGATCGTGTTCCACTGCGTCTATCCAACGGTTTCTCGGTCTGCCTTTGGCCTTCACGCCCATTAGCTTTTCTGCCAGGGCTTTCTTCACGGTACAGTCAACAGGCATACGGATCACATGACCTAGCCATCTTATGCGCTGCGCTTTAACAAAACGCACAGCTGTCTCGTTCTGAGTTACATCGTTCAATTCAGAGTTCAATCGGATTCTATAGGTACCATCATCCATTCTTATTGGGCCAAAGATCTTTCTTAAAATTTTTCTTTCCATGCGAGCAATCTGAGCACAATCATCAACCTTAAAAGTCCATACCTCACAACCATATGTTAGGATTGGTCGAATAAGAATTTTGTACATAGTGAACTTTGTAAGCTTTAGACAAAAGTCGGGACTTGAACAAGTTAAGGTAGGCGTAATACGCTTTGTTGGCGGCGTTGATGTGCTCACTGACGGCGGAAGTTGAATTACCGCTACATGCGAACATAACTCCAAGGTATTTAAAATGCTGCACTGCTTCAAAAGTATAGGCTCCCACATGGAAATTTGACAGCTGTTCAGGCCGCCTCGATTTCAACAGATATTTGGTTTTGCCCTCGTTTACAAAAAGGCCAATATCGTTCGCAATTTTGTTAATTTTTAAGAAAATTTCTTTTAAGTCATTCCTATTTCTTGAGAGAATAGCGATGTCATCTGCATAAGCACATATTTGGGTTGTTTTAGTTATCACCTTTGTTGACTTCCCTTACGACAAAGTGCAGCATCAAATTGAATATGACTTTTTATAAGGCATCACTTTGTTTTACACCTGTTTCAATAGGGAACGACTCTGTGAGCTTCCCTTGAATGATCACTTTTGCTTTTGTATTTGTGAGCGTTGCGCTAAAGAGTCTTATTAAGTTGGCAGGTATTGTTTGAAATCAATGAACAGGCAGTGAACAGTGAATGGCATCTAGCCCGTATTCATAGTGTTTTTCAAACATTTGGCTAAGAACAAAACATTGGTCGATTGTAGACTTGCCTCTACGAAATCCGCATTGGTAGCCTGCAATTATTCTTTCAGCTTATTCGTTGATTCGTTCATAGAGAACACTTGTAAAGAGCTTGTAGGCCGTGTTAAGCAGTGAGATACCACGATAATTATCGCATACTCTCTTTTTTGTGTACTGGGAAGATTATGTATCCTAACCAATCAGATGATATGAATTCTTTTTCCCATACGTCTATTATTAATTAAATGGCGGAGGCACTTATGTAACTGCTCACCATCTTCTTTCAAAAGTTCAGCCGCTATAGAGTCTTCGCCGCTTGCCTTTCCTTTTCGAAGCTTTTTAAGGGCCACGATAATTTCGTCAAATTCTGGTGGAGGGATGATGTTTTCAGCTGTAGCTATAGGCACCAAGGTGAATGCTCTTCTTCATGCTTATTATTTAGAAGATTGTCAAAATGTTGTCGCCATCTTTCTAAGATTTCTTGGTCAGTTTGTAATATATCACCATTTTCAGATAAGCAAATATTTATTCTAGGCTGAAATACTGTCGTTTGGTTTTTAATTATCCGATAAAACTGAGCCGCGTTACACTTTGTATTTAATTCTATTTCCTTAACTTTATTTTTGATGGATCTTTTTTTTTTGTATTAACTTTTCTAGCTGCCGATCTTTTTGAAACATATTCTGCTTGCGCTCTGCGGGTGACGCTCGTTATAAAGTTGCGCCAGCTTTCATTTTTGGCGTTGACATTATGTTAATTGCTGAATTTTAATGAATGTCGAAATCTCTATATAAATCTTAGGCTTCTTCCTCAAATATACATATAAATGGCTTCTGGTATGAAGCTCTATTTGGAAGTCATAAATCTAAAAACATCACTAAGGCCAACACAATACAAATAATCCTGTAGTAACTATTCATATCAATATGGCGTTAAGTAATACAACTTTTTATAAGGTACTCACAATGTAAATAATGATAATTTTTATAACTACATATACAACCATTATTTTAAACGGAAAAAAGGCAAACGAAAGCAGTCTGGCAACACCGAATTAAGATTGCCGCCGCACCGTGCAGTGGTGCTTATGTTAGTGGTGTAAAGTGTTTATTAACGTGCGCTGTTAAGAACATAGAGCGCTCTTATTGTTCTAACTGTATACGTGTATGTTGTAGCCGCCGCCATCTTCGCTTCGTTTCATATTAGCTATACACCTAATGGCTGAAATAAACGATATAAGTGGCACAAAGTTTCAAGTAGCAGCAGAGCTCTGTTCATATATGCACATGAACAAACATCTAAAATCTTTAATTTTCTGTTCGTCATATTGAAGTTTAAGTCTTTTGTAGGGCGCCTGTAAAAAATTGTTTCATTGGCAATAAATTTTCTAAGAGTAACAATGCCAAAAATGACAGCAAAATAATAATGAAAAAACTGCGACATATTAACGAAAGAAATTGAAAAAAGGCTGCCCAGTAATGCGCTTACTGCCGCTCACCCAAGTAATCTACATAGAGAAGACGTAAAGCGTGATCAATTTAGAGGTATCGGATTTTATATAGAAATAGAACAACGAAAATTTTAATTGATTGCGCAATCTTGAAAATAAAAGTCCAAAGGTGTGATATCACACGATTGGCCAAGAAGAATTCACTTTTCCAAAACGAGAGATAACGAAACGACGACGCATGAAATACATTGTTTAACGGGCTGTATGCTACGCAGTCTTGTTGCAACCAAATGTTGTGGATATCACGAGCTTCAATTATTGACACCAAAAATTCGTTTATCATGGCGCGATAGTGTTCGCTATTCGCTGTTACATTGGCGCCTTTAGTCTCGCTTTTAAAGGAATATGGGCCGATGATTCCTCCAGCCCATAGGCCGCACCAAAAGCTTGTTTTCAATGGATGTAATGCCTGTTCTTGAATAGTTTCGGGCTGCGCTTCAGCCCAAATACGGCAATTTTGCTTATTGATGTAGCCATGAAGCCAAAAATAGGTATCATCGCTGAATGGTTATGCGCACCATAATAGCTTCTGGTGACGCTCCAACACGCGCGCATAGAAGCTGAAGGACATACATGCTTGAGCGTCACCAGGAGCTACAAGTTGGCCTGAGGGCGCGATAAACACTTTTACAGAGCGTTGATTTTTATGTATTACAACATTCGTACGATTTATAAACGTTGTTGAAGCGTAAGTCTTTCCACGATGAAGTGTCAATGAATACTGAAAAAACTTAAGTATTTAGTTTGGCAGTAGTCTCGCGTGATCTGTAAAATAAGCGCTATTGGAAAAAGTGCCTCCAACCTGATCTGTCTTCATATTAAAGCTGACGATTTTTTCGATTGTATATGAAACATGTCCTTGTCTATTTGTATTTTGATGGTGGTTTCGATAATGGTGCAAGTGCAGCAATATTTGTGTTTTCTTTTTTTAATTATTTTTCTTTTTCAGTCCATTCTATGCTTACTCACGAGTTGCTAAAGAAGTAAGGTAAAGCAATATCATTTCACGCACTCCGTTCCAGCAATTTCTTAAAAATCAGCTGGACTAGAAGAAACACAATTAGAGACAAACTCTCTTGGTGTTTTGCTATAAGATACCAAGATTGATGATTTTTCACTAATGGTTGGTCTTAAACAGCATAATTTTCTAAACTCTTCTTTCCTTTGCATAATGGCAGTAGCAAGTGAACTGACCTCTCATAGTTATTGTCTGCACATGCAACGAGTGTAAATGTAAAAATCATTTGTTTCAAAACAAAAATATGTTGGACAAGCCGCATGTGCGGTCTATTTGGCACTTAACATTTCGAAAGAGCGTCACAGGAAAGCAGAGAAATAAAATGGGAGAGCGTTGGCATGTGCGTTGCGTCATTCTGTAAACGCTGCTGATGGCGACTGGCTCTTGCTTCTACCATTCCAAACAAAAACCCACTTACGTATTTCTATTTGCTCTGTTTAATATTATAGGTATGTGTGTGTCTCTGTGCGCGCGTGTGTGTGTGTGTGTGGTAGCATATTATGAGCGCAACAATTCAACGCTGCCATAGACGTGCCTCTTTTCAATGCTCACACTAAATATTTGCGCTTTACATTTGGCTGATTATTCGCTCTCTTTGCGGCAAACTATAAACAAAAGTTCGTCAGGTAGACAAGTAAACAGCCACATACAAGCACGCTAATTTCTGTTTAGTAAGAAAAACTAGCATGTCGACAGGTATAGAAAAGTGTCCAATACATAGATTTGCTAAATCAGCGCACATTTGTGTACCTCGCCGGCAATCGCTTAGTGACATATTCGCATTTTGGTTTTTTTTCGCATCAGTTTCTTTAGAAAATATCTATCATACATTTGAAATGTTTTCATTTTGAATTCTGGTTGGCAACATGCCCATAATTTATTTGATAAAGAGCTTGCAGATTTTTTGTAAATAAATGCGTGCTACCAGTTATACAATTAATACCCTATCAAATTTTTAAAAAATAAAAATTAAATATTGAAAAGGTTAGGTAATTTGTGAACTCATATGCATATGTATGTACATACATATATGTATGTATGTATGCAAGTATGTACGACGTAGGGCGGTCGATTTAAAAATCGCTCATTGCTCTGTGAAAATCGCATTCTAGGGATCAAAATACGAAACTTTGCCGAAGGAACCATACCTCTAAAACGAATTCTGATGTCCCCCAATTTGGGTCGAACGAAAAATCCCACTTTGACCCTTTTAGTGCAAATGTATGACCGATCCCCACTAACTTTGGACGGCCGATCCACCCATGCCAGTGGCACACCCCCTGGAACTCCCCTGAGGGGTTCCCCATACCATCATTTCAAAATATCACAATTTTTGGCCTTTACATGAGAAAAGAAACTAAAAAGTTCGACCCAAATTGGGGGACATCAGAATTCGTTTTAGAGGTATGGTTCCTTCGGCAAAGTTTCTTATTTTGATCCCTAGAATATGATTTTCACAGAGCAATGGGCGATTTTTTTGCCTCCCCACAAATCGACCCGGCCTAATGTACGTGCTATGTATTTACATAAAGGGTGGTTAAGTTTCAAGGGCCGGTGTTGATTTTGAATAAAATACAATTTTTTTAAGAAATTATTATCATTTCTCTTTACTATGATAATATTGGTATGGCTCAATTACATACGGAACAAAACATCGGCGGCACACTTCCATCCCATGGTCCAAATTTTCGATGTCGCTGAGGCATAATTGAGGTTCTATGCCGTTAATGTGCCGAGTTATCTCATCCTTTAGCTCTTGAATTGTTGATGGCTTATCGACGTACACCTTTTCTTTCAAATAACCCCAAAGAAAGAAGTCCAACGGTGTCAAATCACATGATCGTGGCGGCCAAGATTATATTTTTAGTTTTGCTAATTTCATCAAGGCTAATTCGGCTTTCATAACTGCCAGTATTGAGGAAAGTATTCTTGAACAAAGCAAATTATTCTAATTTTTTTATAAATAAATATTTAAATTTCAATGTTTTAGTTTCATAGATAATTTGAAGAGCTTTCCCCCCACTATTCTTCTATGTATTTTATACTCGCGCACATATATATTTGTATGTATGTATGCTTATTCGTTTCAATATTCAAGCTATATATACACATCCAAGCAATTCCTTATAAATATACTCTATATTTTTGGTTGCTGCTGAGCAAGTTCTCACGCTCGCTTTTCAAGTGAAAAATTGTTCTGTTTAACCGGTGATGTGTGGAATTAGCATAGCACTCGGCCACCACCCACGAATATTTTGACAAGTGCCACGTGATTTTAAAGGCTTAATGAAAATAAATCTTTCAAGTGTGGCGTGATGCGTGAAAATATTTTTTTTTCGCTGCCTTTAGTCATAACGAACTACATGCGGCACGCGCAACCTCTTCTAATGAGCTTAAATGGAACAATAATCCTCCCTGGTTTCAAGTATTAGAAATTGCGTATACGACGCGTGGTATTTCGTGATGAAATCTGCGTTAACAAATCAATGTTTGATTCTATTATGAGTATAAAGAAGGTAAATTGTTGAGTAGAAAAATATAAATTTGGGGTAATTTATTATTATTGTTGCTGTTAAATAATCAAAATGACTACAACTGCAGCGCATATGGCTGGTGGCTTCGCATACTAGAAATTGTCTTCAAATGTGTTGCTGGGTCTTAGTAATGGTAATGGTTGTACGGGTTAGGCTAAGGCCTTTATGCACTGCGACCAAATTGATATATTGTGCGCCTCTAATTACTTAATCATAATTATTTAGCATACCGATGAATCGAAGCAGCTCCTTAGGAGGGAGCAATTGTAGGTATTCCTCCTCTGGTATGTAGGTACGAGCCCAGGATTCTGTGTCTTCTGCGGCCTAATGCCTCACAGCTGGTGATTAAGTGTTCCATAGACTCCTCTTCATCACAGCAGTACCTGCATAAACTTGTACTAGATAATCCTATTGTGTTAAAGTTTTTATTATTGGCAAAGTGACTTGTAAGTGCTCCACAGCGTAATCTGGGCCCTTTTTATCTAGGGTTACCGCAGATTTTGCTCTGTTGGCACTGAAGTTCAAAAACTTTTTGGAGTGATTAAGGCCGCTTGTGCCGTTCCAGTGTTCCCTGATTTTAGTTTGGATCCATTTTTTGGTTTCCTGTTTTATATTATTTTTGTTAAAGCCGAAAAATGGGGTTGGTCCAACGAATAGCCCTTCTGCCCCTTTTTCGGCATAAAAGTCTGCCTTCCTTCGTGTCGCTCATGTGCATTGTTACACTCTATTAGGACTTTTGACTTGAAGGTTAAGCTATTTAAGGTTGTGAGAACCGAGTGGCTGTCCCAAAGTACGATATTTTAATTTTTCTCGAACCCTCTTTTGGATATGATTTCCATTGTTTCCATTATGGCGAAGAGCTCCGCATGGAAAAACGTAGTATCTGTACTTAGTGTTAGGGTCTTAGCCTCAAGGTTGCTGGGCCTTAGTTTGCTAATGACAAATGTTGGCAATTTACGAAAATTCGGGTTTTAAAACAGTTAAGTGATAATAAATGTAAGTAATTAATTTTTTATGAATTTTTTGAGCGGCTACGTTGACTGGGTCATGTCGTCCGAATGATACCAACGCTCCGGCTCTGAAAGTATTCGATGCGGTACCAGCTGTTGGTAGTAGAGGAAGAGGAAGACCTACTCTGGGTTCGAAAGATCAGGTGGAAAAGGACTTGGCTTCACTTGGTGTGTCCAACTGGCGTCGGTTAGCACTAGAAAGGAACTACTGGCGCGCTTTGTTAAACTCGGCCAAAATCGCGGAAGCGAAGATGAGTATAGCTGCACTGATGGCCCTCCAAAATCAATGAGCCGAAGCATTTGTCTATTGCTTTAGTTCTTAAAACAGCCAAAACAGGCGAAAAGTCTAGGAAAACAATGTGAAATATTCTTTCTAAATTTATGACAGGGAGTATCTTTCTAGATTTACATTTTCAAAAATGTGCATTAACGAAGTTATAACTGCAGTTGTAAATATTTTTCTGTGCTTTTAATCTTGCGAACTTCAACAATGGATGTTTTAGTGCCCTCACAATCAACCATACAGGCCCAGATAAGGATGGTGCTTCTCGCATTCATAACAGTGGACATCATACAATCTGGGTGATATACCCTATGATCAGAAAGTGCCGGAAATGTTTAATTTAAACGAACCGAGGGCGTAGTGCACCATCAGTACCTTCCATCGGGCCAGGTAGTCAATAAAGAAGAATTTTGTTTATCCGTTTTGAAGCGTTTGAAAGATGCTGTACGTCGCAAACGACCGGAAATGTAGGCAAACAATTCATGGATTTTGCATGATGATAACGCGCCATCGCACCGAGCCCAAATTGTGCTGGATTATTTGACCAAACACCTAGTAAATACCATCGTGCAAACACCGTATTCACCCGATATGGCCCAGTGCGACTTCCTTTTGTTTCCCAAGTTGAAGTTATCACTTCGTGGAAGGAGATTTCAGGCGATAGAGGAGATCAAAGAGAATGCGACGAAGGAGTTGAAGGCCATGCTTACGTCGACCCACCAGGGGTGCGTGGAGGACTGGGTTAAACGTTGGCACCTGTGTGTTGCTTCAGACGGGTCGTATTTTGAAGAAGATAAAATAAATTTGCCTGATATTTAACTCTGTTTTGTTTTATTTAAACATTCCCGATACCTTCCGATCATTGGGTATATTGTCAATCCCTTGCACTACAAACGTGAACCCAAGTGCTCCGAATATCTAGAAAAGAAAAATTAGTTTTGAAATATTTTATTATTTTTCCAACATTTATAATACGATTATGAAACCAATCTTGCTATAGGGAGTCCTTGTCTGATGGAACGCGCTAGAAAGGATGGTATCAATTAAGAAACTGGAGAGAGTACAAAGGTCTGCCCTCATTGGGATCAGTGGGGTGCTCCGTACCACTCCTACTCTAGCGCTAAACGCTATGCTGAATGT
This sequence comes from Anastrepha obliqua, assembly GCF_027943255.1. Taxonomy (NCBI): domain Eukaryota; kingdom Metazoa; phylum Arthropoda; class Insecta; order Diptera; family Tephritidae; genus Anastrepha; species Anastrepha obliqua. The sequence continues at coordinate 14,668,400 of NC_072894.1, forward strand.
GGCACCCGTGGATATCGTAATTATGGGCCTTGGGCTCGTTGTTTGTGCGTTTGAGATTGGTCGGGGAATGTCTGGCTTCTCTCTCCGAGTACTTCGACATCAGGCTCATTTGGGTTCCCGGTCACAGCGGCATTGAGGGAAGCTGCTAGGCTGATGAGCTGGCTAGACAGGGAACTTTGGAGACAGTTTTGTCGCGAAATGAAAGAATTGGGGTTCCCTTAAGAACCTGTGGTCTGCTCCTGGAAAGATGAGCCTCGAGTCAACTCAGCGAGCGCTGGGCTAGTGCGCAAACGTGCAAGGTCGTGAGGTCCTTCTGTCCACGGGTAGATCGGGGACGCTCGACATTGTCGCGTTAGGTGTTCATGCGGTGAGACTTCGGATTGCCTCAAGTCCGTTCTGCAGAAGCTATCTTGAGGACGAGGTGAAATCATCTCAAGACCTTCTTCTCAGCTGCCCTGCTCTCGTCTGGCAAAGATTTAGACATCTGGGCTCTAATTTTCTCGCTACGCCTGTGAATATAGCGGGTCTATGTAAATATCACAAATTTGGTGAAGTTCATCAGTAGCTTGTTGCGGCTAACTACGAACGCAAATCAGCCACCGTCGGCGTCGTCGTAAAATGCATGATCATCATCGTCTCTAATCCCAAGGCTCTTTCTTCCTTCCCTTCTCCTTTCCCCTCTCCCCTGTATGGCATCACAACGGACGAATTTTCAATATTTGTCTAAGTGCGCCCTAAGCTAGGGCAACCATAACCAACCTAACCTAACCTGGTATTGAGTCCTTTGGTATCCTTACAGTTTCAGCATACACTGATTGCACAATCAGTTGAAAATTGTTGAGAAAACAGGCCCCCATCGCTGGTTGAAAATAAAATTATAAATGCGGTTTTGCTTTGGCTCTCAGATACCGATGTGCTTTTTCGACTCTTTCAACATTTCAAGGGACTCGTTCATCGTTTATTATTTAAGATTATTTAAGAACCCCTAATACTATTGTAAAAATCCTTAATTTTTTCCTTCCTATCTATAAGCACAATTCAACTTCTCAAGCAGTCAACACAGATTTCTTATTTCTGATGGATCTTCAATGCAATACTCATCTTCCCTTTTAAGAAGCGATTCAATCAAACTTGAGCTGACCAATTTTTCACGCGATGAGGACTCTTCCCAGCTTAAACATAAAATCCGAAAAGCTTCTAACAGAATTCATTCCTACAAAGAGAGGTCAATCGATACGGTAATGAATGCAGATTTAGTTGAAAAAAATATTCGTTTCGGCTTCGTAGACCGGCATTTGTTGTCGATTCAGCGCCTGCAAGGCAAGTTAGTGTTTAAGGAGTTTTTATACCATTCAAGCTTGGTTAACAGTAATTTCGTTTTTTTTTAATGAAATAAGAGTAAAAACATTTTTTTTTTACAGTAAGAACCTCATTCTTCTTGAGGTAAAGGTTGAGGTTATGGCATAATGCGTCCAGTGGGCCACTTCTGGCGCTGTGGGATGAACCAAAGGTAATGTTACGGTGCTTAAATTAACAACGCAAGCAGATGCCATTTTTTAATTGGATTTTTTTTTAATTAAATAAAAGTAAAAAAAAATATGTTTTCTCGATACTATTGTCATTAAATGTCATTAAGCACTGACAGCTGTATTTCCCAATTTCCTCCAACAGGGTGGCAGCGAGAACATAGGAGTATTTTTCACGATCGTTGAAAGACTCGGTCATCGAATTTCTTACCAGTTTTATAATTTCAATCTTAAATTTCCCTTTCTCTCTTGGAACCAGGATGTCACTCTTTTTTGTCTGAACAAAGTTAACTTTTTAGAAATTTCGTTTGAAATTATTTTAGTTTCCCTCACAGAAATAAGTATATGTGCAAGGGTATTTTCAAATGAAAAGCTATAAAGAAGCAGGAGAAAGGTTCAACCAATAATTTTAATATACATATATTTAGGACAAATAGGAACAAAAAGTTATACAACAAAAACTCAACTTGGCTAAACTTATTAAATTAAAAAAGAAATTAAAATAACTTGATATGAAATAAGTATATGCGCATTGGCCTTTCTTTACACCTTTTTTCAACGTTTCTATAAGTTTCGATTTTTTAATAATTAATATGTTTTTCATTTTGAGAAATGCCATCATTTATACGCTTAGGCTTACAGTCTGCGAAGTTTCGAAGAGTGGAATCACCGTTCTTATCCCACTTTTCCACTAAAGCACCTTTCAGGCCTTTGATTGTCTCAAACTACTGACCATTTTTATAAATAAGGGCCGACAATATTCCCCAGAAGTCGTTAATTGAGTTTAAATCGGGCCTTAGTGCTGGCCAATCCTGAACTGAAATTTTTCTTGACGATAGGAAGGCCGTATGTATTGGGGCGTTGTCTTGCTGGAAAGTCCAGTCGTATCATTATAATATATGTTTCCCGCAAACTCAATGGGAACATTCTCTAATATTTCAACATGGAATTCTGCGTTGGTTCTTGTCGAGATAAAACAAATTGGAGACTTTCCACCATGTTCGAAAGCGGCCCAAATCATCAAAGACCCGCCACCGTGGTTCCTCTTATGGCGCGTTTGCCGTGGTTGCCTAAGGTCCCGCCAATATTTCTGGCAAGCATCTGGACCATCTAAATTGAACTTTTTTTAGTACAAAATTTCGTTAGTACAAAATTTATATTTTCCGGCAATTGCTAAACGAGCCTTAATGTGGCGTGCTAATAGTCTTGATACCGGCTCCCGCAAACAATATTTAGGTGTTCCATCCTCGACCAAAATTTGATGTATTCGTCTATCGGTGACCTTAAGACTTAAATTGTGTTTGATTTTTTTGCAAGACTTTTTTTTTGAGCAGCCAGATGACGAATTTCTCGTTTGCATCTGCTGTCGCTGTTAGGTGGCCTGCCGCTTCGTTTGAGTTGACCATATGTTTCTGGATTTTTAAGAAAGTTGCTGATGATATTCCTATGCCGATTTACTCTAGCAGCAATTTCATATATATAATACTTTTGAAATTTTCGCTTAGCTCTTTAATCAGAGCAGTCTATTCATCGGATAAATGTCTTCCACGTGGCATTCTACAGATTAACCCGTCAATTATTCTTTGTTCAAAAGAAGTATCTATTTTACTTACATTTTTCTTTATGATATCAATGCAAATAATAACAAATTTTGATAACTTGCTCTCTATGCTTGCCAAATCAATATTGATCTCTGATTGCACATATAATTATTTCATATGGAAACCAAATCTCGCAACACAAATGTGTATTAACGGTGCTAAGAATAATAACTAAAAAAGAATGTTGCAACTGTGGACATTTTTTTAAATCTGTTTATATGAATGTTGTGTAAAAAAGTCGTGAAGTTTCATTAAATTTTGTTCGAAATAAAAGCTTAGTTTTACTTTCAAGTTGCTCTCAAGAACCGTATGCAGCCTGTATACATACCAAAAGGCTCAGAATGATGAAAGAAGTCGATTTAGCGATGACTGCCCGTTCGTACAACATTTTCATGAAAACGCATACAGCCATTTGCGCTTAAAGTTCCTAAAATAAATTATTCAACTCGCACTTCTATTTGTAAATTTTAAAACCTAAACTCCACTTCATTTTTGTAATCAATTTCCATTTGATTTCTAACAACTTGTGTTAACTCCATTATGTCCAAATATAAGACTCTTTTCGATACAATACAACGCAAAACTTCCTCGTTTCCTGTTCAATTTTACAATTTAATATTCAATTTTTTAATTTGCTTCACTTGCTTCACTTGCTGTTACCATTACTGTCGTTGTTGTTGTAGTTGTTGTTTACACACAATGTTACCGCATTTCCTGCGTCGCGAACGCTCTCATAATCATTCACACAAAGCAAGCACAACAATACCTGGTACCTACTCGCAGAGCAAAATAATAATAAATCAACAACAGCAAAGTCACTCTTGTGCATGTGTGCGCTGAAAATAGACTGGAAACCCCCAACAGCAAGCAACAGCAAGCAACACACCAACAAAACAACCATAAAAATACAAAAAATGATATAAATCTTACAAGTTGCTTTGTTATATGGCGTGGCGAGTTTGAGCACATCTGCCAAAACAGACCGCAGTCGCTTGTTCGGCAGTCTGTTGCCACCTTCTTGCTTTCATTCACTTCCTGTCACTCAGTATTGGTGAAGCTGGCAGCGGCGTGATCACAAATGTAACTGCGACGACGTTATGTAGCTGCGCGCGAAATCACAAACTGCAAAAACTGTAAAATTCAAGCTCAAGTTCAGCCACGGCCACGACACGACCACCGTCTTTACAAACCGCACACAGTTTGGCAGTGGCCGGCTGCGTACTAGTATCGCATTGCGTGACGTCATTTCGACGTCGTCCGTTATGGCCAAGTCGCTTATCGACTTAATTTGTCTTCGATTATACGGCCAGCCTTTGTTGGCTGTTGTGGTTGCGTACATATTTTGTATTGCGTTTTTCATGTAATCTCATGTCGTGTTGTAATTTTTCTTCATGTTGACTTCAAGAAAAGAGGAGGTTATGCATTTCAGGAGTCGATATTGGAACGTTTTATATAAACTTTATTCAGTTAAACCCACTACCACAAGCTTTGTGGTGCTTTTTGCTATTTTTTAATATAAATGATCGGATGTTTTATTTCATTATAAAGTGGAAGGTATGCCGTTAATAGTGGAAAATTACATCAGGCAAATGACCACCACGACCACGTTTACAGGACTACATCCTTACTTACTTACTTAGGTGGCCATAACAACCCGTTACCGAGTTACGGCCGACCTCACTAGCTTTCTCCTGGCGCCTCTGCTCCGCGCGCGCCTTCCCCAATTCTGTACACTAAGCGAGCTAGGGTTTTCTCTACCTGGTCTTTCCACCGGAGCAATGGTCTTCCTCTGCGTCGGCTCCCTTGAACTTCGCCCTCGAACACCTTCTTTGCTGGAGCTTCTTCATTCATACGCACGACATGCCCTAGCCAACGCAGGTGTTGGATGGCGATGCGTTGAACTACGTCAATGTCGGCGTAGAGCTCATACAGCTCGTGGTTCATTCTTGAAAGGTAGTCTTCGCCAACGCGCACAGGACCGAAGATCTTACGAAGAACTTTTCTCTCGAACACCCCAAGAGCGGCTGCATTGCTTTGTGACACTACCCATGCCTCTGCGCCATAAAGCAACACGGGTATGATGAGCGTCTTGTAAAGTGTCAGTTTGGTCATCATCGACTACTCAATTGCTTACTTAGCCTATAGTAACACCGATTAGCAAGAGTGATTCTCCGATATCAGCCTGAAGATCAAACGGAGAATCCCAGGACAATATCTTTTTCATGAAATTTTCCATAATTGAATTGCAAAGAGGCTGTCATATGTCCTCGATAGCCTCACGAATTCCATTTTTGAGGTCTTGAATCGACCCTGGGCTGTTGGCGTAGACCTTCTCTTTCACGTGGCCCCAAAGAAAAAAGTCACAAGGTGTTAAATCACAAGATCTCGGTGGCCAATTGTGATCACCTCTTCGAGAGATAACACGTTCCGGAAACACGAAAAGCTCAATGGTTTCGTTGCTTGTGTGGCACGTAGCGCCGTCTTGTTGAAAATAAACGTTGTCCAGTTCAATACCATCCAATTTCGGTCATAAAAAATCGTTAATCATCTCTCGATAGCGCAATCCTAATCAAAATAACACCTGTTATTGGAAACCCCTTTATATGATGATCTCCACAATTTGTCAAAAGACCAAAAACAGCGGACCCTTCCGAGATAGCAGAACTTTTCTACTACTTTGAGTTAAGTGCCATTTGCGTGAAAGGTTTGCGAGCCCGCAATATCTTGGCCTTTGCAAAGTCGCAAAGTCGATGAAACACATGCACAGTGGTGTGTGCCACTCAACAGACTGCTCTACGATCGCTCTTAAGGGGGTCTTCTACCGTCGCGCCTTAATCTTGGGCCTATTTTTGGGAATTAATTACAAAGCAACCACTTGAGATAATGAAATCAGATTTTTTTTATTTAATTTGCACAAGTTTGCACTATTTAAAAATATATTTTTCAAATCGAATTCTTTGGCCCTGTGTCCTTGAACCGTCCTCGAGGTTGCCCTTGTAAAAATGTCCTAGGCGACTTTGTGGCACGCGATCGACCATTTTACTTATCTGAAATCAAAAAAATTTTTTTTTTTATCATAAAGTGTAGCGTTGGCTATGTTTTCCCAGTGGCGATTTTAAATATTTTGAAATTTGTAAAAAATGCGTGATTTTAAAAAAAAAGTTTGAAAATTTCCTCTTTTTTTTACACTTTAGAGGCCCGCAAAATTAAACTAATCAAAAATTGAAAAAAGTGGTCTGGGAAAACATAGCGAGATGTTCACTGAATAACTGGAAAAAAGATGGAATGAATTCGACAAATATTTATAGTAGATGTGTGACCAGAAAGTTGAAAAAAGTCAACTTTCGGGAAAAGGCGTTTAAAGATAAAGAAACGCTCGAAAATGCCACGCGCATGCATGTATTCTCCCCGAAATGCTCATGAAGGAACATGTTTTTCATAAAACCCTCTTTATAGCATACTCTTAACATTAGTAGCTTTTAAAAAATCTAAAAAAAAAAAAAATCGATTTTTTCAAACCGTGACGGTAGAAGACCCCCTTAAGGTGTTAATGTGTTCAACACAAAGCGCCGTGTTTTTCTTCTTGTCATTCAATTGGAGAACCCGAACAGTTTATATACAACTTCACCGAAGGAACTTATTGAAGTCGACAAGAAATCGGCATGGTTTAAGGGCATATAAAGGTTTTAACTAAGGATACGACTAGGGAAAGCTTTTCGGGCCATAAAACATGGGAAGCTCAACTAACAGAATCTAAATATAACGTACCTCGCAATTTTAAAAACATCTCAAATTTCGATTAGAAATACGTTGTCCTACTTCCTGAGTGAATGTTTGCTTAAGACAAGGTGAGCAAAGTGTGGAGGCAGGTGGGAAGCGGTCGAGAAATATATAGCATCTATCTCTTATGTTGATCTTTGTCTTTTTCGATATCCCAAGGCTAAATTAATCTGGAGAATTCTCTACTAACTTCCTGGAGTAGCTGCGTGAGGTTGGTTAGAGCCATTCTCTTAACACGCGAACGGTTTCTGCTCAACACTTGGGTACCGATCAGCTGATGAAATATTATATTTTGACAACTCTAATACTAGGTTGTTCAATATGTTTAGCGGTTCGATAAGAAAAACATAATTTTAAGGTTTTAAATACCCTTCATTATTCCGTAAAGTCTCCCTGAATATCAATACATTTGTTCCTACGTGACTCCAATTTATGAATATCTAAATCCCTGAACTGGGAATCCGGAGAGCTACAAACTATGCTTCCACAGTTGTTATGACCTCATCATTTGAGGAAAAACTCTTTCCAAACATGCATTTTTTTTGGGTCTGGAAACAGATGGAAGTCGCTTAGCACCAAATCCGGTGAATACGGTGGCTGCTCCATCATTTCGAACTTTAGTTCATGGATTTTAACCATTGTCAAAATGCCCTGTGACGCGTTATTTTATCCTGATGACAAATAATTTTTTCTTTTGCTTAGTGGGCCTGTCTTCACAAAGTTGTTTCTTCAGCTCCTCTAAGAGGTTACACTAATTTTCAGAATTTATTGTTTTACCAGTCTGCAAGTAAACCACAAACAAAATTCCTTTGGTATCCCAAAAAACTCATGCTATCACCTTCTTGCTTAATTTGTGGGCACGAACTCGTTTCGGAGCTGAAGAACCAGATTTACACCTCCCTTTAGCCTCTTGTTTTGATTTAGGATCATGGTAATATATCCAAATCTCATCCGCAGTGATGAATCGATGCCCAAAAACCCACTTTATCTTTTCGAAGATACTCGAAATGTTGCTGAGAAAATTGCATTAGAATAGGTTTTTTTCCATTGCGGGGAAATGCGACACCCATTGTGCACGCAGCTTTCTAAAACCCAATACATCAGTCAAATTATTGCTTGTACTGCCCAATGAGATGCCTAAGGCTCTACTTAATCTCTTTCAGTCACTTGACGATTTCCCAATACGATATCCTGTATTTTTTACGATTTCTGATGCTGTTACTGTTTTCGGACGTCCTTGACGTGGATCGTCTTCAAGGCTTGTACGACCTCGTTTGAATTCAGCAACCCATCTTTCTACTGTGCAAATGAGATGCAAAAGGGCCTTATACACTTTCAACATTCGTTCATGATTTTCCTTTGCGTTTAAACCTTCCAAAACTAAAAATTCAATCACTGCACGATACTTAATTTTTTCTTTTGTAGAAAATATTATGACACGTCGATGCTAAACGGCTTGCAAACAACGAATGAATTGGCAGATTGAAATAAGACTTCACGTACGTTCATATGAAGAGTGTGCCAACATAACAAAAAACAACACTAGCCTTGTTGCAAGGTTCTCTCTTATCGAACCGCAAAACTTATTGAACCACCTTGTAGTTTACTATTAGGTGTGCAACGAAGTGCTCGCTGTTTTTTTGATGAAAACACAACTTTATTCTGAAAAAATGGTTACAAGTGAATCATTGAAAGTATTGCCCATCGCTGGCTACCACTTTTCCCCATCTTTCTGGTAGATCTCGTATACCGTCGCGGTAAAACTGTTCACATTTTGAGGCTATCCACGGATCAAGCCATTTTTTGATGTCTTCATATGAAAGGAACTGCTGGTCAGCTAGACCATGTGCCATCAAGCGGAACAGCTGATGATCGGACGGCGCAATGTCTGGAAAATATGGCGGGTGGGGTATGATTGCCCATTTCAGTGTTTCCAGGTAGGTTTTAACGGTCTTGGCAACGTGAGGCCGAGCGTTGCCATGCTGTATAATCACTTATTCATGCCTCTCCACATATTGCGGCCGCTTCTCGCACAGTGCTCGGCTCAATCGCATCAATTGAAGTCGATACCGATCCCCAGTGATGGTTTCGCTTGGTTTTAACAGTTCATAATAAATAACACCAACTTGGTCCCACCAAATACAAAGCATAACCTTCGCAGCGTGAATATTCGGCCGAGGTGATGACGTAGAAGCATGACCGAGCAGTCCCCATAACTTTCTTTTCTTTGGATTGCTGTAATGAATCCATTTTTCATCACCCGTCACGAAGCGATCAAGCAAACCCTTCCTTTTTTGCCGCTGGAGCAGTTGTTCACAGGCGAAAAAACGACGTTCGACATCTCTTGGTTTTAACTCATAAGGAACCCAAGTCTCCTGTTTGTGAATCATTCCTAACGCATGCAATCGCTTGAAAATGGATTGGCGGGTAACTCCTAATACTGAAGCAAGCTCTTCTTGCGTTTGACATGGATCCTCATTGAGCAATGCCTCCAATTCGTCAGCGTCCTCGAAGGTTTTTGGCCTTTCTTCACGCAGACGGTCGTCAACATTGAAATCACCGTCTTTGAAGCGACGGAACCAATCTCGTCACGTTGTTTCACTTAAAGCAGCACCTCCATAAACTTTTGTAGCTCTCGATGCGCTTCAGTCGCGTTTTTTTTCGAATGAAAGAGGAAAATCAATACTTCCCGCAAATGGCGATTATTCGGCACAAAATCAGACATTTTCACAAAACCAAAAGTATATGATACCAAAACAAAATCACTAATGTGTCGAAGCAGTTTGGTTACCATATGTCTAAGCTTGGTTTATGACGTTCAGGTTATGTTAGAATCGACTAGCACACACTGCTGGCGGCATCTATTGATAAACAGGGGGAACTTAGTTGCGCACCTAATAAATTACGGTACATCGATTGCTTGTATACCTAAAGAAGTGGAGGGCTCCATTTTTTTGTTCAATAGGGTTTTGTCGTTATTTTATTTATTTTTTGCTTTTGTTTTGCTGTCTCACTCTGCTTGGCTTAGTATGACTTAAAAGCATCTGGCACCGGTGTCATTTTACTTGTAAGTGCATATGTAAATATGAGCAACATGGTTTTCATTGACGCCAACTTGACTTTGGCTTTGGAGCATTTTGCCAACTGTTAGACTAAAACTACCTCTTATGTACTTATATGTCTGTGTAATAGCCATGTAACGAGTATGCGTGGCATGCAGTCTTAAACTGGAAATCTATGGGCATCGGTATTTGATGGTGCATAAGCAATGTGTATGTATGTACTCGTATGTAATGCACAGTTACACATGCATTTACGAATATGTAACACACATCACTCACTCTTTTTTTATGTCAAACTTTGTTGGCTTAGCGCGTGAGTTAGTTAGCGTTTTTTTCAAGTGAATATATTAAATGCAACAACAATGAAACTCTCTACAAAACCACACAAATGGAACAGCAAGTGCTAAAGAGTGAATTCAGCAACAACATTACCACTGGCACTGCCGCTTATCAAATTTTCTTCCACTTTGTTCGAGTTACTGTGATTTTGCGGTATTTTAAATACTAACTTATGCGCGAATATGCCAGCAACGCTAGCGACATGGTTTCATAAATGCTTTGGCCTTTCATTTACATGGGTATATACATATATAAGTAGTACAAGTATATATGTAATAGTTGCACGCATACATATGTATGTATGTATGTGTTTGATGCTTGTCGAAAGTTTTATAGCCCGCACTAAGCAAAATGCGTATCAAAGTGTCTTCAAGGTTTCACCCACAATATAGTATATTTTTTCATATTTCCCATCTCTCGGGCGACACGCTTCCGTTAGCAGCACCGAAGATCGCGGCTCTCCATTTGACTGTGCATACATACATATAAACAGATGTGTTACTGTGTTTGTACGTAAGTTTGCACTCATGAATATCTAATACACATACATACATACATACATTCGTACTCGTGCGGACGTCTCGCCTCGTTACCTAACTTGTTCATTTTGTTTATCAACATCGCTCAGCGACGCCACTTTTTATTGCAACAAATTTGCATTTTTCAACGCTAAATTTTCTCATTTTCGAAGTAGTTACACTTTACCTATTTGCGTATTTTATGTAATTGCGCTTACGCTGTTAGTTGTGTCATTTTGATGTTGAGTTAATGGAGAGAAAAATTATGCAAACAAAATCGTAAAAGGCGACTACTGAGCCTCTCAGATCAACTGTAAGCCACTAACTAATTTTCAGCAATTCAATATTTAAAAAGTCGTCAAATTGCTGTGTAAATAAACTCACTTTGAGAAATGAGTTTCGTGACAAAGTGTGCTATTTGCAATTAGCAGATTTTCAGATTCAATGAGGATATTAATTTTTATTAGAAAAGCACTATTTGTTTCAAAGCTGGAAACTTGATTGCAAACAAATATTTACACATTCAATTTAGAACATTGTATCATTTTTAGTTCTTCGTCATTAAGCCTATACTAGGTTGTTCTATAAGTTTTTCGTAAGTAAGAGATGACGTTGCTACTAGCCTAATTTTTTTTGTTTATGTTGGAGCACTCTTGTCAGTTCATTCTTTATTTACAAACCATTTCGTATCGATGTGACACAGTATTTTCTGCAATGGAAAAAATCAAGTATCGAGCAGTGATTGTATGATTTGTTATCATCATACAAAAAGGAGTTTACGGGGGCCATGCGGAAGTTCTCAGTATGAAGGGAATCAGTCGACATAGATGTCAAAGACAATTGTTATTTATTGCTAATGGCAATGAATGTTTCAGTCAGTTTCACAAGAGCAGGAGATTTTGTTTTCATGATGATAGCAGGGCTAACTCTTCCTCACCAGCCGTAATGCTATGTAAAACACCTTTATGGTTTGGTGTTGAAGAAGTTGTTCACTAATCAAGAAATGTTGCTTGCGGCAGCCAACTTTCATACTTTTCAATATATCTCCAAGACCCAACCAACATGTGCGTCCATCTGAATCACAATATCTGTGGCATTACCCCTAACTAATAGAACCTCACCTTACAATAATTTTCATGAATAGAAGGCAAATAAGCAAATCTCACGGAAGTGTTGATAATTTTACATTCAACAAAACATTTTGTGCCCATAAAATTTATAAATGTCATGATGAGTAATTTGAGATTTAGGAATGTGACTGACCATGTGACGTATCTGACTTCTTATAAAATTATAGTTCGAGTTAAAAGTATTTGAAATAGTACAGTGCATCTTTCGATTGGTGAGGAAAAATTGTAAATCCTCCATGGGGTGCTTAAATCTGCGCCACCTTGTACATGGTATTAGAACATTTTCAAAAATATGGCACTAACAGTTCATTTTAAGTCCACATTACGTTTTAAGTTTTATTTTTAGTGTAGCTTTGCCTTGTACACCCCGAGTTGAGCTTCTCCAGTCATCTAAAAATAATGAATTAAGGGGTTATATACCTTGTGAGACCGAAAAAATGGACGATTGTCATAATTTAATATGTTTTAGCACTTTTATTCAAATGAGGCATATATCATACCGAAGGGTAACTTTCGAAGAATAATTTTTATTTAAATCGATAGTACAGTTCATATAATTTAAGGTTTGAAGATTATTTCATGCAAATGTTGACCGCGACTGCACTTCAAATGGTCCAACCGCTTAGTCCAATTTTGGCATACTCTTTCCAATGTTTCGGCCGGTATCTCACATATAAATGCTTTAATGTTGTCTTCCAATGCGTTAATTGAAGCAGGCTTGTCTGAATAGCCACGAGCTTTAACATAGCCCCACAAAAAATAATCTAAGGGCGTTATATTGCACCATCTGGGTGGCCAATTGACAGGTCCCGAACGTGAAATAAAATGTTCACCGAACTCACCTCTCAACAAATCCATTGTTGCGCGTGCTGTGTGGCATGTGGCACCGTCTTGCTGAAACCACATGTAATGCAAGTCAAGCTCTTGCATTTTTGGGCAAAAAAAGTTATTCACAGTTACGTTACGATTCGCAGCATCTTTGAAGAAATACGGTCCAATGATACCTCCAGCTCATAAACTGCACCAAACTGTGACCTTTTCTGGATACATTGGTAGCTCGTGCAATTCTTCTGGTTGATCTTTACTCCAAAATCGACAATTCTGCTTATTTACATACGTACCTATTGATCCAAAAATGAGCTTCGTCGCCGAACACAATTTTTCGATAAAAAAGTGGATCTTCGGCCAACTTTCCAAGAGCCCATTCACCAAAAACTCTGTGTTGCGGTAGGTCGTTCGGCTTTAATTTCTGCACCAGCTGTATATTGAAAGGCTTCACACCTAAATCCTTTCGCAAAATTTTCCACGTTGTTGAGTAACAGAGGCCCAATTGCTGCGAACGGCGACGAATCGATAATTGATGGTCATCATAAACACTGGCCGATACAGCCGCGATATTTTCTTCAGTTCGCACTCTACGTAAGCGAGTTGGTGGTTTGATGTCCAATAATGTAAATTTGGTTCTAAATTTAGTCACAATAGCTCGAATAGCCGCTTCAGTGGGTCGATTAAACTGACCATAAAATGGAAGAAGCGCGCGATAAACTTTCTTAACAGAAAACGCATTTTTGTTATAAAATTCAATTGTTTGTTTGTAAGACGATGATTCATGGTTAAATTATAGACCAAACTGAAGATGTGTGACAGTGAAACAAAACATGAAACGTGCGTCAGCTGTTTAAACCAACTGTTTAAAAAGATAATAGTTAAAAAATCACCCGTTACATACATATATATGCTCACTCAAGTAGGAGAGAGCCAGATGCCGAACGTTGCCGAACGCGGGGGCGAATTGTGGCTCTTTGTCGCTCGTTCCGCGCTCTCGCTTGCAGTTCAAGCAAGGTAACGCCGCATTTTTTGGTGCGTGCAGCCGGCTACATCGAATTATAAGACGTTATCACGTCAAAAAAGTTTATGCAAATCGGTCAAATAGTTTTTGATAAATAATGATCACCGCGATGGTAATTTTCAAAAAACACGACTTCAAGATAATCGCGTCTAAAGTTTTGCGTGCACTTCTCGTTCCAAGAAAGGTCGCGCGCTTCCACGGTCTGTAACTTTCGTTCTAGTGCTTCGATCTTTTTGAATTTATATTTTTAAGATGGTGTACTTTTAGAATATGCCATACAAAGTTTTTCGATTTTTTAGTCCAACACAAGGTACACTATGGAGCAAAAGTGATCACAAAATTACAATTCAGCTGTATTATAATCAATTTTAGCGCTATGCATGGTTTTTTATTAAAACTAGTACCACCTTTTTTGGAATTAGTGTGTTACAAAATACTAGGAAACAAAAACAACAATTATAGTATAACAGAAGAATTTGCAAGCAGCTATCATTTAGAGCAACATCATCATCATATCACTTTTGCCCTCACTCTATTTCCCCTTATGATTTGGAAGTTAACCGTTAATAACAATAACAAGTTTATTTATTTCGATAGATTTGTATTCGTTACTTCCTTTATTTTTCTGTTGCGTTGTGGTTTTCATTCGTTAAGGTTCATTTTGTGAGTAAAATTTATATTTTGTGAAAAATGCGAAAAATTAATAATGAAAAAGTGGTAAAAGCTGGAGAATTAATTTTAGAAGGCAAATCAACGAGACAAATTGCTTCTGAGCTACGGATATCTCAAGCTATGGTGATGAAAATTAAAAAAAAATAAAAATTTGAAAGAGCCAAGTGCAAAAAATGGCCGCCCTCGTATCCTATCTGACCAAGATGCAAGGCACATGGCTAGAAGTTTAATGGCTGGAAAAACCAAAACACCCAAAAAAGCTACTGAAAGCATAGGAAATAAGGCTATTGCTTGGACCGCGCGTCGGGCACTAAAAAAAGTTGCATATTTTGCCGCCAAATGATGAATGCAAAATTAATCGGATTAACTCAGATGGCATACGATATTTTTGGTCTGACACAGGAAGAGCCACCCAGAGTCATCAGGTAATAGAAACGGTTAAACATGGTGGCGGATCACTGATGGTCTGGGGATGTTTTTCTTATTTCGGATTAGGACCGTTAGAGCTTATTAGAGGAATCATGACGAAAGAGGTGTATCATCAAATTCTGTACGAAAATATGCCGGTAGCTTTGGGACAAATGGAATTTCCAGAGAATGAAGTAATTTTCCAACAGGATAATGACCCCAAGCATTCCTCAAAGCTCGTCCGAAATTTTCTAAAAACCCAGAATTACGAGACCATTGAGTAGCCATCTCAAAGCCCTGACATCAATCCTATAGAAAACTTGTGGTCTATAGTGAAACGACGATTAGGTAACTTTGATGAGGCCCCAAATAGCATTCATGAACTGTAAGAAAGAGTTCAAATAAGTTGGGAAGAAATACCGGTAGAAACGTGTCAAAACTTAATAGCAAGCATGCCGAAACGTGTGAGTGCAACAATAAAGGCAAAAGGAGGAATAACGAGTTATTAAAATTTTAACTATGTATATTTAAATTTGAATTTCGAAGCGAGTGCAAAACTGAACGCATGTCCTTTTTTGGTTTTTATTAATCAATAATATAGAATATAATGTTAAGTTTATAGGTATAATGTAATCAAGTTCCTACACCTAAGTATAGAAATATAAAAAATAAATAATGCTAAAAACTTAAAAGTGGTATTAAAATTTCTGCTGAATCTTTTTAAATATCTTCTTTGTGCTCACTTTTGCTCCATAGTGTATATAACCCCTTAAATTTGTAAAGGTAGTAGAAAATCCGAAACTTACAGCATAGCCATCAAAAGCAGAAGAGGCAGAGCATTATCGTGAAGCGCAAAGTGCCTTTTGGCACCAAGAAAAAATCAAACACGTCATTTAACCTTCATTTCAAAATTTGTATCTAAACCTTTATTGTTTATTTGTTTTTTGCTTTTGCTTTTGCATGCATTTGTTATTAAACATTTTATTTCCTTTATTATTATATATATACTTGACATATTTTATTTTATTGTTGTTGTAGCGTATACGTACGCACATAATTTCCATACCTTAATACATTTTGCGTTTTTGCTTGTAAATATTAAAATGATGTCGTGCTATAAATTAACAGTAATGTAGTAATGCCATCAACAGATTTTCAGTTATTTTTCTTTTTTAATTTTTAGTTTTTAAATTTTACTTAGTTTTTATTATATTTTTATACAAATAACAACTTAGTAAAAATGCGTGCGAAATCAACATTCACATTGCATCGCATCGCATCAAATACAAACACATAGACAATACTGGGTTCCCTTACACACACATACGCATGCATGAATGTGTTTCGGTATTGTTTAACATAATCACTTCATAATAATAATATCTAATAATAATAATAATAATAATAATAATAGTAACAATTAGCGCTCACACCCTGTGTGGGTGTTTGGCCGAGCTCTTCCGCCTATTTGTGGTGTGCAACTTAATGTGTTTCTACAAAATGGAGGGACCTACAGTTTTATGGCGTCTCCGAACGGCAGGTGGTTTTGTTATTTTTTTTTTAATCTTATGCGAAGCGTTTTCATGCCAGAAATATAAACGGCGGCTTGCCAATACCTGCCGAGGAACGATCGCTCAATACTAGAAAAAAAACTTTTGCATAGTTTTTTCTCTCCAGGGGTAGTCAAGCGCAAACCACTCGGCTACAGCGGCCACTTTTTGTATGACATATTTCCCGATACGTTTGTATGTATGCGCATGAGTGGTACCTATATGTGTATGTACTAGCATAAATAACTAATGCGGGTATGCATGTATCCGTGGCAGCATATGGATACCAGTAAATAAATACGCGTATGCTTTTCGAAGGCGCTAAGCAGTAAATTTTCAATACATGCAATATATTCTTAAATATTATGCCTTTAAAGCTCGATATTTATATTTGCTTGACGATTTATCAATTCAGTGGTCTCGTGTCTGAAATGGTTTTGTTGAAGGGCTACAAAATACTCATCAATGCCGGATAACGCCTATCCATTTGCAAAGCTTTAGGCACAGCCCGACGCTAGAGAGTGAACGGATGGTGATGAGATGGAGAGTGAAGGCGATGAATAGGATGGATGAAACACGAGCAACTTGAATCGCAGTTTCTTCAATTTAGCCATTGCTAAAGCAACTTCATACTTATTTTGGCATTCTGGCGACTACTACAATACAATATAATATTGGGTTGGGGAAAAAGTAAGGTCGTATTTTTTCGACATTTAAACATATCTTGCGTTGTACTTATTGCATCGGGTCACACTAAACGGCGATTTGAAGACGACAATCTGTACTACAAGTGTCTCTTTGACAGTGTTGTGATCGTAAGTTTCAGTCTTAAGTTATAGCGCGTCAAAGATGGAGTCCACCAAGCAAGAAATTCGTCATATTTCACGTTTTTACTACCTTAGAGGTAAAAATGCAACGAAGGAGGCGGCAAAAATTTGTGTTTTGTTTTATGGTAAGTTTATGGGCCTGATACTGTAACGATTCGCACAGCACAGCATTGGTTCGATCGATTTCGTTCTGGTGTAGTAGATGTCGAAGATGCACCCCGTACTGGTAGGCCAATCGTCATAGAGACTGATAAAGTCGTTGAAATTATCTAAAGAGACAGGCATGTGAGCATTTGCTCGATTAGTCAGGAACTAGGTGTAGACCACAAAACCGTTTGGAACCCTTTGCAGAAGATTGGATTCCAAAAAAAGGTGGATGTTTGGGTGCCACACGTGTTGACGCAAAAAAATCTCTTGGACCGAATCAATGCTCTTGCGATTCTCTGATAAAACGGAACAAACTTGACTCATTTTTGAAGCGGATGGTGACTGGCGATGAAAAGTGGATCAAGTACGACAACGCCAAGCGAAAAAGATCGTGGTCGAGTAGCGGTGAGCCGGCCCAAACCATCGCCAAGCCCGGATTGACCGCCTGGAAGGTTTTGCTGTGTGTTTGGTGGGATTGGAAGGGAATTATCCACTATGAGCTGCTCAGACCCTTAATTCGGTCCTCTACTGTGAGCAACTTAACCGTTTGAAGCAGGCGATTGACCAGAAGCGGCCAGAATTGGTCAATAGGAATGGTGTTGTGCTCCACCAGTGCAATGCTCGTCCTCACACATCTTTGATGACTCGCCAGAAGCTACGGGAGCTCGGATGGGATGTCCTATCGCACCCACCATATAGTCCGGACCTGGCACCAGGTGACTATCATCTCTTCCGGTCCATGCAAAACGCCCTCGGTGATACCAAGTTTGCCTCAAAAGAGGCTTGCGAAAACAGGTTGTCTGAGTTTTTTTGCAAATAAGGAAGGGGGTTTTATAAAGGGGGGATAATGATAATGCCTTTTAAATGGCAACAAGTTTGCGAACAAAACGGGGCAATTTGACTTGAATCGGATAATTCTATGTATAATATCGAATAATTCTAAGTATTCGATCACAAATATGACATTTCTTTTTCCCCAGCCCAATACGTCCACTCTGCAACGAAATATTCTAGGTATATGCAGATACAACTCTAACACATGGGCTGAAAAGTCCCGGGCCTAGCACACAGATAGCACTACTTTGATTTTGTTCTCCTCTTTTCCAGTATTTTCCAGTCTTTTCCAGTTAGTACCAACCTTAGAAAGACAGCTGTTAAAATTGCATTATATTCTATTCATTAGCTCGTGAGTTATTGTGCTAAGAGTGACGCTACTTTTGTTATTTTCAAAACAGTGGATCAAAAACAATTTCTTGTTTTAATTTTACACTGCTTCTTGATGGAGAAAAAATCCCGCTCAAGCGAAGCAAATGCTAGAAAAGTGTTATGGGGACTCAGCTCCATAGGAAACAACAATGTAAGGATGGTTTGCTGACTTCAAACGTAGCCGTAGAGACAACGCATGGATGCACAACGCAGTGGACGTTCAAATGAGGCGGCAACACCAGAAACCATAAAAAAATCCACAAAATCGTTTTGAATGTTCGAAAAGTGAAATTGCGTGAGTTAACTGCCATCGTCAAGATATCAAAAGATGTCTTTGGCTTTATATTGCATGAGCATCTGCCTATGAAAAAACTCTGTTCAAATTGGGTGTCACGTTTGCTCATTGCTGAGCAAAACAAGAACGTGTTGATATTGGTAAAATAACGGCAAAACTACAGGGTTTGATTGAAAAGTAATGAGCCTTCCCGTGCGGAGCGTCTGCCAAGCGATCAACCGAATCGGCTGGTTAGGGTAAATAATCGTTGGACCTTCCCCTTCCACTACAAACCGGTCCCAGGTCGCTGGCAACACCGGGGCAGTCAACATCGCTCGGCGCGTGAAAGCTGTTTTAAAAGTGTGTTAGGATTTTGCAGTGGCGAAAATGCAGCGATCGTTGGAGCAACGTTACTCGATCAAATTTTGCGTAAAGCTAAACAAAACGAGTACCGAAACCATTGGGCTACTCAAGGAGGCTTACGGGGACCAATCTCTGTCCAGCGCCCAGGTAAAACGGTGGCACAAGTCGTTCAAGGAAGACCGGGCGGACGTCGAAGACGAACAGCGATCTGGAAGGCCTTCGACGACGCAAACAGACGAAGATGTGAACCGAGTTCGTGAATTTTTGAACATTGGCCGTCGTGCAAGTCTACGTGAGATCAGTGAAGAGTTAAATTTAACTTATTACAATGTGCGGGTAATCGTGACCGGAAAATTTGAAATGCGCAAAGTGTGTGCTAAATTGGCCGGCGCACACCGCCTTCCTCTGCACCTCTGCATTGGCCAAGATGGGGGTTCCGGTGCTTCCCCACAGCCCAGACCTTTCCCCTCCGGACGTCTTCTTGTTCCCGCGCCTGAAAAGAAAGCTGAAGGGGAGGCGTTTCGACTCCATCGAGGCGATCCAAAAAACTGTGACAGCCGAATTGAACGCGATTCCGGCGGATGAGTTTAAAAAATGTTTCCTGCATTTGAAGGACCGCTACGCTCAAGGGTCCTATTTTGAAGAATGTTAGCTGTATAAGCCAAAAGGTTTAATAAAACTGCTTAAAAAATAAGGCTCATTACTTTTCAATGAAACCCTGTACATGAATTGAATAATGAATTACTCCCACGTCCAACGTATTCGCCCACCATATTGGTTCGCAGCGACTACTGGCTGTTCGCAGACCTAAAAAAAAATGCTCGCCGGAAGAAATTTCGCTCGAATGCGGAGGTTATCGCTGAAACTGAGACAAAAGATAAATTGTTCCACAAAAGTGGTATTGGAAAGTTAGATTGGCGCTGGAAGGAATACGTTGTTCTTGATAAAAATTACGTTAGTGATGAAGCCAATTTTAAGCACAAAAAAAAACGTGTTTTCTGTGTGACGCTCGGGACTTTTCAACCCATGGACTAAGATGCTTTGCAGGTTTTAGTTCGGTAAGCGAAATTTAAGCGCAAAGCTAGAAATATGTTGAGCAGAATAGAGTCATACAATAATACATATACAACTTAGTCTTGACACAAATTCTATGCCAACTTTTACAAAGCATGCGGCGAAATTCGCAGGAAAAAGTTAAGTTATTTTTCTTTTGTTATATGCATTGTCTACATACAGTTTCGTGGCGAATTTCGCTTGTTAACAATGGAGTGGGGAGCTCGGAAAATCGCATTGCAATGATTGCATTACTCTGGTGTGGTAAAATTGCAAGTGAGATTTACGAATTGCTGAAGAAACTTCATATTTCGAGAATGTTTATTTACCGCACCACCAACCTTTTTGCCAAGCGTCTGAAGTGACAGACAGAAAAAAAGTGGACAAGCCGTTCAAGCAAGAATTGGCAGACATCCCCTTAGAAAGCAGAAAATCATGTGCAGGGAAATGAATGTATCGACCAGGTCAATGTCAAGACAAATTAGAGATGATCTGCACATGAAAGTCTTTCGTCGCGCAACTGGTCATCTCTTGACAACGTGCATTAGACTGAACAGCAGCTTCGTTAGTGACACGCGGTCAACGGGCATGAAAATATTCTATTCACAGATGAGAAAATTTTCACTGTTGCAGAAATATTTAATAGCAAAACGACAAAATGAATGCTGAAACTTCTAAATACGCCAAAAATGTTGTTCCAAGGGTGCAGCGTGGCCACCATACAGACTCAATAATGATTTGCTGCGGAGTGTCTTGTAAAGACGTTACATCTCTTAATTTCAGCGAAAAGGTGGTTAAGACCAAGGCACAAGTGTACCAGGAGGATGTCTTAGAAGGCATGGAGAAGCAGCATGGAGAGCATTGGATCTTGCAGCAAGATTCCGCTCTAGCCCAGAAGGCGAAAACCATCCAGCAGTGGCTAAAAAACAATATTCTTGGGCTCATAGCTGCAGCAGATGGGCCGTCTGTAAGTCGGGATCTGAATCAATTGCACTACAGTTTGTGGTCAGAATTGGAGAACACGACGTGTCGAAGACCTTACAGAAATTTGGAGGGTCTCGAGCAGCGACGTCAATATCCATGGATATAACTGAATGGCCTAATGAAAATTTAAAATTTTTCTTTTTAAATAACTGATCAAATAAAACTAACTTCATTAAAAAAGTAAAGGGTGGTTATCAAGGGCGGATGTTGAATGTAAACTACACCTAAACATCAAGCTTTTCTCTGCATTTCATTTGACATTTTTCAATTTCAGACTAACTCAAGTTGAACCATGGAAAGATACACAATCGAGCAACGCGTTAAAGTTATTCAGGCTTATTATGAAAACGGGCGTTCAAATCCACATGCATATCGCGCACTTCGTCTTCAGTGATGAGGCACATTTTCACCTCAGTGGATTCGTCAATAAGCAGAATTGCCGCATTTGGGCGAACGATAATCCAAGAGTGATTGCCGAAAAACCAATGCACCCACAAAGAGTGACTGTTTGGTGCGGTTTATGTGCCGGCGCCATCATTGGGCCGTATTTTTTCCAAAATGAGGCCGGCCAGCCAGTTACTGTGAATAGTGTTCGCTATTGTGAGATGATAACGAACTTTTTATGACCCGAATTGAAAGATATGGATGTCAACGATATGTGGTTTCAACTGGTGCCACTTGTCACACAGCTAACGAAGCAATGGCTCTTTTGTGCGAAAAATTTGATGGCCGAATAATCTCACGTCGCGGCGATGTCAATTCGCCGCCAAGATCATGTGATGTGACACCGTTGGACTTATTTTTTTGGGGTTATTTGAAAGAAAAGATGTACGTCGATAAGCCAGCAATATTTCAAGAGCTAAAGGATGAGACAATTCGGCACATTAACGGCATAGAACCTCAATTATGCCTCAGCGTCATCGAAAATTTGGATCATCGGATGGAGGTGTGCCGCCGAGGCTGTGGCGGCCATTCGGCCAATATTTTGTTGCATACGTAATTGAGCCATATCAGTATTATCATAATAAAGAGAAATGACAATAATTTCCTAAAAAAATTGTATTTTATTCAAAATCAACACCGGCCCTTGAAGCTTAGCCACCCTTTATTATAATTTCATATATATAACGAACTTAACTTGTAACAGAACTTATGGCAGTACTAAGTACAATATTTTGCTGTTCAAATAATACTTGCAAATGTTCAATAAAATGAAAATAATATACCTATTCTGCAATATTAGTATTGTATCGATTTTATTTTCTACCCAGTATACGCCTTGGCAGCCAATGCGTATATTCAAAGGCATTCTTCACTCATCAGAAAACTCTTCATAGTTCAATTTTCGCCTTAGCGGCTGCTATGAATAGTGTTGACGAAGTAGTCAGTTCCTTATCAAGCATAGTAAGTTAAGACTACCAGACTACTGCAGCGTATAGCTGCTATCAAGGAAACCGTTGAATGGCTGCTCAGTAGTGTAACAACAGCAGGAAATAATCACCCACGCGGACGGCCAAGCGGCAATCAGGTTATAGCTGCCCCGATTTTGTACTTGAAACTAGTAGCGGAAGACCGCACTTCTCTTTCAAACGCGTCTAAATACTTAGACGTCAAACTCATATGAGTTCCTGGCAACATGGGCATTGAGTAAGCGGCAACTTGGCAGATAATGCGGCTCCACAATCCATCAATTTTCGATCGATTTATTATTCACCCTTCTCTCATTTGAGTTTCACGCAAAATGTTTGAAATAAGATGTGTCGTGAATGTATGATAGATAAAACCACCTACTCAACTTCAGCTCTATCGAGCAGCCGTGAGCTTATTAATAATCAGGTTTGTCAAGCAGTCGTAACAGAACTAATCGCGCTGAATTTTGTAGTGGCAGAAACTTATAGTCCGGGAGCCAGTGGTCGATTTTGGACTGCGTTTTTATACCGTTAAATTCTTGACTATACTTGTGATTAAGCATTCATGAATAACGAAAGTGAACGTCAGCTGGCGCACCCGCGGTGAGTGTGATTGTGGGTGGGTACGAAACGTGTCGAAAAAGAAATACCTACCAACTCATTTTATACCGGCTGAAATTTTTTTCATGTATTGTTGACATTTAGTAGAATAAAATAATAAATAATAAATAGTCAGCTGCGTGGTGAGGGGGGGAACAAGTTAACCTTATAAAAAAAAATTTAAAAGTAAAACTACTTTATGCCGATTGAAATTTGTTTACATAATTTTTAGTCCGGGAGCCAGGGGTCATTTTGACCTCATCATTTCATGCCTACTGATTTTAATACTGAAGGCAGACACCATCCAATGGATGAGGAAACCAACCGTCAGCTGGTCCAGCTGGCTTACAGCGGTGGGTACGTCAGCCGAAGCAAGAATGTATCATTGCGTTCATACATCTCGGCGACGCGCGGAATTTTCAATGTTTCGGCTGACGGTCTTCCCACCGCTATAAACGCAGCTAACCATCATTATTATATTTTCATATATCTCCAAAATTATGTAAAAACATTTCAATCGGCATAAAGTGGTTCTACTTTTTAATTTATTTTACAAGTTCGCCTGTTCAGCTAACGTATTTTCCCCCCTCTACGGCGCAGCTGACTATTTTTTTTTTATTCTACTAAATGTCAACAATACACAAAAAAAATTTCAGCCGGTATTAAATGAGTTGTTAAAATTTTCTTACCGACACGTTTCGCAGCATCCCACGCACGTACCCACCGCTACTGAACTAAGTGACGGTTGGTTTCGTCAACCATTGGATGGCGTCTGCCTTCAGTATTAAAATCAGTAGGCATGAAATGATGAGGTCAAAATGACCCCTGGCTTCCGGACTATTAAATGCATTTGGCTTCTTATTTTCATTCATTTGTGAGGCAATCAGTAAGCGCGTAAGCGTACGACAAGTAAGTAAACATAAAGTTTAGAGGAGAAATTTTCGGTGTTCGATTACTTTTATATGCTTTTTATGTACATAGCTTGTTTCTCGCTGTGTATGTGCATGCATATGTAGGCGTGTTGGTAGATGCGTGTGTGTGTGTGTGCGTATGTATGGTAATGCGTTCACAGCATTTTTGTGAGTGCATACACTAATATTCAGTAGTTAATTTCATATTTTGTAGAGTTGTGTGTATGTATGTGTGTATGTATGTTTCAGCGATTTCGCATCATTTCTCTCATTCAGCACTGTCAGCTGTGCCAATTTACTTCCTCAGCTGCGCCTACGTTTTCTTCGAGTAGTGTTGTGTTTTTTCTTTTTTTTGTTTTATCTGTGGGGTTTTTTGCTTTATTTTATATGGCATTCTCCTTTCATAGTTGTCGAAATATATTCATATAATAGTGTTCCATGCAAAATCTTTGTCAAAATGTAAATAAAGGCTCTCAAATGTATCTGTTTTTTGGTTTATTTTTTTTCTCTTTCTACGTTTGCTTTTAATTTCAATGTTGACTTGTTTCGTTAATGCAGCATTTCAGTTGTTTAAGTAGTTTTTCATTTTATTTTATTTTTTCACATTCTTTGTTTACGTACTAAATTCATTCACTACTTATATTATTAACACATTCCTTACAGTTATTTTCTTCGTTTTTGTGTTTTTTTTTATTTTGTTTTTTTTATTTTGTTTTTTCGTGCTCATTCTAATAGCTCATTTTGTACACGCTAGCCGTTCTGAGCGCGTGCGCAGTACAATTTCATTCACATCACTACATACGTATATATCTTTGTGACATTTTTGTTGCTAGGATATCGTTTGTCTTAACTTTTATTTATAAAATCGCTCTTCGCTCATTTCAGCGATGCGCACCCGCACTTTGCCTTTTCTTTGCTTTCGCCTTACTTTAAGTATAATTGCAACAACTAACAAAACTCATTCGTCTCTTATCTTTTCCGCTTACCATTCCCGGTTTTGGATTTTTAATATTTTTATTTCCAAATTTTAGTATTTAACAACGCTTTGTTTTTATTTGTTAGATATTCTTTGTATTTTTTATAATTTTTTTTTTTTAATATTTTGCATTTTATTTGTATCATCGTTTAATATACTCAATGTATGTATGTATGGATTTATTTTTTTACCATTATATAATATATATATTTGTTTGGTTGTATATAATATAGCAATATGTATAACTTGTATGTATGTATTTAATATGTTTTGTATCTAAACTTTGCGCATTCCGAACCACATCGACTCCTTTTCAACTCCCGCCGACGCGAATATGGTGAAGTGAGTTTCTCGACGCACTGTTGGCCGTGGTGAAATTGTACACTAACTTTTGCCCTACAAGACTGGATACTGATTTTTACAGTTATATCTGCAACTATTCTTCGTCGACTCATTTCGTCGGCCATTTGAAATAAAAAAAAAGTTTTGTTTTTACGAATGAAACTACAAAAAAACCAAAAAAAATTCTCGGTATTCCACAACAATTAGGGCATTAACTTGAACTAATTTCTTGGGTTGTATCAAAGATAGAATTTGTGTGATAAAACCACAAAAAAACTGAGGTTTGAAAGCAGGCAACTGACGCAAAGTTTCCGAAATAGAACGCTCATACTGTCTAAATACCGCCTCTACACCCGTGTTGGGTGTTTGGTCAAGCTCCTCGTACAATTGTGCGATGTGCCATTTGAGATGTGCCATTTAGTGTTTTGCACAAATGAAAAGACTCGTAATTTTATACAACCTCCGAACGGCAGATGGTTTCTTTATGAGAAGCTTTTTCAAGGCAGAAATTAAGGGGTTTCCAATAACAGGTGTTATTGGTGCATGGAATGCGCTAGCGAGAGATGATTAACCCTTTTCTACGGCCGGAATTGGATGATATTGATGTGGACAACGTTTATTTTCAACAAGATGGCACTACGTGCCACTCAAGCAACGAAACCTTTGATCTTTTACGGGAACAGTTTCCGCACCGTGTTATCTCTCGAAGAAGTGATCACAATTGGCCACCAAGATCTTGTGATTTAACACCTTGTGACTTTTTTCTTTTGAGCCACATGAAAGAGAAGGTCTATGTCAACAGCCCAGGGTCGATTCAAGACCTCAAAGATGAAATTCATGAGGCTATCGTAGACATAGAGCAGCCACTTGGCAATTCAGTTATGAAAAATTTCATGAAAAGGATATTGTCCTGTGGTCATGTTGGTCATTTGCCTGATGATATTTTCCACTATTAACGCCCTACCTTCCTCTTTATAATGAAATAAACATCCGATCATTTACATTAAAAAATAACATTTTTCTTTGAATATCAAAATAACAACTCTGTTTGGAAAACCCTATGCAATCGATCGTTTGTCATCGCCTACCGAGCTGCGTCTGCTATTGGGAAAAACTTTTTCTATCATTTGGTGTTTCGTGCCCGGGGTATTGAAGATGTACACTTCCGAATGGTTAGTAATGCACCAACCCATTTGGGTGCAGTCTCCACTCGGTGTAAATGATGTCTAAACATTATCAAATATTTCATCGAAACACTGGTGCTTGCATTCTAGGCACATTTCATTAATGAAGTTTTTCAGTCATAAATTGCAGACCTTGCATAAACAGAGGTTAAGTTTGAATTTAGAGAGAAACTCGAATTTGAGGGACCCTCTACAAGGTAAGTGTCTATTTTGGCAACTGCTTTGACAGCTCTTTTGCATATTTCTTGTATAGACAGCCAACATCTTCGCGTATTCTTTTTGGCTGGTAAGCAATCGACAGTTTTTACCTTTTTCATTCACAGACAAGTTCGAAAAAACTAAAATTCTCCTGAATTAAATCGCGTCTCGTACATATATTTAATGTAGCAAAAATGTCGCAAAATATTTCGTACGTCGTTTCTGTATTAATATTAGGTATCAGCGTGCTTCTTCCCGTTCGCTAAACACAGCAATGAAACTGAAAAGGTAATCTACTCTAAAATCTCACATGAAATTAGCACTGAACGCTTCGCTCGGTACACCCTAGTGGAATTTTTGTGTGCTCTACACACCAAAAGGTGTAGCCTTGAGCTCCTCTAGCATGAGCTTTCGCCATAAAAAAAATTAAGACTCCGAAAGAAGCTGCTTTTTCAAAAGTTACATAACAAAAAATCATCGAACCCCCAAACAAAAAAATGTTTCATTGAATGCGCGATTTTTAATCGATTTAGTGTTACTGTAAAGGGCTAGACGATTACCCCATTTCCTGATAAAGGGAAGTTCCTGTTTGAATTCATATTTCACTAGTGAAGCCCTTTACTTAGTGTATTACCCCCTTTACGCCCTAAATGCATCTATCTTCAACTTTAAACCACAAAATCTTGGGGTGTTTAACCTAATGAAAACATTCTCACATTTAAAGTAGCACGGAATAACAATACCTTATTCTCAATTCACCAGCTCACAACTCACCCCGGTCAACACCACCAACATCACTTCACATCTTCACAGTCCATTCTATCGTTCAGTCCATTAGGTTACATTTTATTAGAGTTCTTCTTCCACATATGGGATGTGCACAAGTATCGTTTCTGTTTATACTCTTCTTGAGCAGCGAGTTCGTCATGAGCCTTGAGTTCGTTGCTTAAATCTTTCATTTCCCTTGCAGTATTCCATTACAGTTGCATAGGTATGTACTCGTACTAGGGATGCCAATATCACCGGGGTTTCGTGATACGCGTCGGAACTCAACTTTTCTCAAAAAAAAAAAAAAATAAAAAAATAAAAAGTATCAACTTTTCAACATGCAAAGCTAATCAAATATGAAAAGGAAAGAAATATGTGCAAGCAATGAAATCAAGAAGCGAAAATGGCAATGGATCGGACACACACTACGCAAAGAAAACAACTATATGCCAAAACCAACACTATGGTGGAACACGCAAGGATCCCGTCCACCAGGTACCACCGTTAAAACCTGTCGCAGAACCATCGATAGCGAACTGAATGGCGATGGGTATTCGCAGACTAAAATATGTAGTGAAGAAAACTACAAAATTAGAGGAATTATCGACGCCTTATGGGGGGAGCCTGTTTTAGAGGCTTCAAAAAATCGATTTTTTCGTGGATTTTTTCGGGAAGGAAAGAAATATTCGATTCAAATGAAACCTTCTGGTTTTATTGTTATATATTTCAACAGGCTTCTCCAATTTTTTCATTAAAGTATACGTCACATTATGCCTGGTACAAGTATTTTGCCGAGGCGCCTCGAGTGTGCATGGGTCGTGCGGCGGGAAAGATGAAACCAAAAAAAAAAATACCAGTCTAACGGTTAGACGGGATAGAAGTGAAACCTTCCGTAAGACAAACTGAGAGAGAATGAGACGAAAGCAGCATTAGGGGCGGGATAATTATAGGTTCATTATAATATTGCTATAAAGTTCATCTTTTATTTTCTTCATTTTATCATTATTCATCCTCAATGTTTTCAATTTCAACAAATGATACGAGTGGCTTATGATAGCTAAAATATGATACAAATGCTTTGGTTTCGATGTTGTCAACATATCTTTGAAATACCGCGTCAATTGTTGTTTTTGATCGTGTTGTCGGTTCAGTGCGAGTGTTACACATTTTTAAATTGAATGTTGTATTGAGAAAGTCAATTGAAAGAACCGCTGTGTCTAATGCAAAATTTACGTTAAAATCGCCACTTAAAATCATTGGAACTTTATCGTAATCTTTTCTAAGTATCCGCGATACTTCTGGTGTATACTTTATTAAATTTTCGTGAATGAATTCCGTGATGCTATTTATTGATTTTTTTTTCTGTCGATATTCACGACACTTTTCTGCATTGTTTTTCGGCATAATTGCGGTAAATATTTAAAAATGAAAATATTTACGAATATAAAAATACACACGCGGTTGCTATTATGAGCGTCCCCAGCAAAACCTGCGTGACCGAAACTCTAACACAATTACATTTTTTTGAATGTTACAAACACATATGCACGCAGGTTTTGCTGGGGCGTGACCGAAAATCTAACACAATTACACATATGCACTCGTATTTGTTTGAAAATCGACTTTTTTTTTTGGTTCTCCGTCACCTTTGGAAAATGTGTAAACAGTAAGCAAACTTTATTCAAATATTTTCCCTCATTTTTACATCAGTAAAATTAAACAAACGCCGTAGCCGAATGGGTTGGTGCGTGACTACTATTCAGAATTCACAGAGAGAACGTCAGTTCGAATCTCGGTGAAAACACCAAAATTAAGGAAAACTATTTTTCTAATAGCGCTCACCCCTCAGCAGGTAATGGCAAAACTCCGAGTGTATTTCTGCCATGAAAAAAAGCTCCTCATAAACATATCATAAAATAAAATAAAATATCTGTTTAAAAAAATTTTTTTTCTTGTGATTCGAACCAAGGATTTTGGATCGGAAGCTCACATTGCTAGTCGTTCGGCTACCGCGCCATGCTGTCGGCGCTGGCCTAAAAGTTATTTAGTTCGTCGCTACGTTTATATCAACATATAATATAACGCTTCGTAACTAAATAACTTTTAGGCCAGCGCCTACAGCATGACGCGGTAGCCGAGCGACTAGCAATGTGAGCTTCCGATCCAAAATCCTTGGTTCGAATCACAAGAAAAAATAAAAGTTATTTTTATTTAGTTAGTCGCTACGTTTATATCAACGTTGGTCGCTTTTTTCGTTTCACTTTTTCCCAAATCACTCCCAACGATTCTAAAGAAGTTTTCACTTCAAAAATTTATTTCAGTATAGTACAGCTTCTAGTTAAACCAAGAAAATTAAACAAAAAGTGAGAAATTCAACAATATTTCGCTAATTAAAAAAAAAAATCATTTTTGTGGAAAAACAAATTCACTTTAGATTGTTTAAGTACTGAGTTAATCATAACTTTCTTAAGGTTTTTTAGGTTCAACTAAATAGAAGAGAATTCGATAGGACGTTTAACTTTTTCCCTATCTTTCGCGCCAATTAGGGAAAATCGTAAAAATAAAAAACCGAGAAATCGCACTTCCAGCGATCCGGCCGCTCGTATACCTGCTCGACGCTCGCTCACAATTTCTTCTGTAACTCCGAAAATATTTTGAATTTGCTTCTGAAATTTTGAGAACACATTCTTGGATAGTTTGAGCAGACATTTATGCAAAAAAAATCGATTTTTTGAAGCCTCTAAAGCAGGCTCCCCCCTTATGCTCTACTGGGAGAGCAGGATATCAGTAAGAAGCGCTAGTGAATTGGAAATGACATAATTTTAGTGTGTGATAAAATTGAACCATAAATAAAACCTCCTAAATCTTAAAATACTTCAGGCGAAGCAAGAGGGTACCTCTGGGTTTCTGAACCGTACAAAATATGATTTTATGACATTTTTCATTACTAAGAGATAGGCGATGCACAAGACAACAGGGGAAAAAAATTTTAAGCTCAGACTGCTGGACGGCAGAGTCATTAGAATTACTTTTTCCAGACAGACGGCAGAGTTACTAGAATTTCTTATTTCTTATTTATAACAGAGGTCATAAAATATTATACTACCCTGAGGTACACCAGAGGTGGCCAGCAACTTTGAAAGAAC
This sequence comes from Anastrepha obliqua, assembly GCF_027943255.1. NCBI lineage: Eukaryota > Metazoa > Arthropoda > Insecta > Diptera > Tephritidae > Anastrepha > Anastrepha obliqua. Next base: position 14,699,223 of record NC_072894.1, read on the forward strand.
CCAATAACAATTGTTCTGCTTCCTTATAAAATGAGCTCATTTATTAGTGATATATTGAATTTTTTTGCTGTTTCATATCTTCGAAGTTTTTACTCTATGCAGCCGATCTAAAAGCTTTCTCATCGTCTTTCGTACATATCACAGTACCTCTTCCAGACTCAGTTTTCTTATTAAACTTTAGAAAGAACTGAGTTGGAATGATCGTATGTGCCTGTCTTTTGGCTGAAAGTGGCTGAGATGTCTCAACCTTATCCGCGCTATAGTGCTGAACTCAAGGAGAAGATGCATTAGAGTCTGCTGGGGTTGGTCATAGAAATGACAAGCATCAGTGGACCCTATCCCGATCATATGCAGATGACTGCGTAGTCTGCAATGGCCTGTGGGAATGCCTGTTTTTCAAACTTCTTTTGGTTCTACCCCAATAAAGATTTCGCCTGACGTAGCCATATACATAGTTTGGTGCCAGCTAACATCACTTAGTCTTTAGCTTCTCACTCCTAAGCTTATTCTTGATGGTGTGCTATTCCATAGCACGGAAAGACTCGGGTCCGATTAAACCCTTAACCAACAATGACGGGCAGAGCCCGCGTGCGGTGATCGGGCAAACGTAAATAATACGGGCATAGTCCATATTCGGCCCAACTTCTTCGAATCTAAATTGTAGGTTAAGAGGTTAAAGATGATGCCGCAGTCTCTCTTACCAATGTGTCCGCTTCTTTTCACTCAGTTATGCCCCTGTGTCTTGGAACCCAAATTAGCCGGTCGCGATTGTACGTTCCCAATAAATTCAGTTTATCGATACGCTCAAGAACCAATCCGGGGACTTAATCTCCGAGAATGACAAAGACTTGAGTGTCGCCTGCCTGGGATAATAAACGGGGTTATTTATTGTATTAGCCTCCTTTGCTTCATCGTTTTTATTATGCCTTTTATAAGAAGAAACTCACTGCGCCCACTTCGTGAACTCCACAAGATCTTGAATACCATTTTGCTTGATTTTCCTAACCCGCAAACTGTGCTCTATAATTCACTACATTGTACTTAATAATTCAATGCGAAGTTATCTTTTTAGCCAGTAAAAGCCTTCGTAGTTCAATGACTTTTGTAATAAATAATAAAAAAGAATAAAAAATATATATAAAAAATATTTAATTAAAACAATTAAGAAAGTTAATAAATTATTCACGTACTCAAATTAACAAACCTCGCGGTTTTCGGAGCTGAAATGTGTCGGGTTTTCGGGATTAAACTAATAATTCAATCAGAATTGTTTCAGGATGTCGGAATTCGCTTCAAAAATTATTCAGCATTCATATAAAAAAAATTTTAGAATTTTAGTAATGAAAAATTTAAAATTTAAAAAATTTCGGGATTGTGAAATCGGGCTTAACTTAAAAATTTAATCAGTATTGTTTCAGGATCTCGGAATTCGCTTCACAAACTATTTTTAGAAATTTATTTTTTATTTATTTATTTTAAAATTTTAGAATTTTAGTAATGAAAAATTCTGGGATTTCGGGATTGAGAAATCGAGAGTAATTTAATAAATTATTCGGAATTCATATCAAATAAATTTGAGAATTTTAGCAAAAAAAATTACGGGATTTCGGGATTGAGTAATCGGGATTAACTTAAAAAGTTATTCAAAATCTCGGAATTCGCTTCATAAATTATTCAGAATTCAAATCAAATAAAGTTCAGATTTTTAGTAATAAAAAATTACGGGATTTCGGGGCTTCGAAACCGGGATTAACTTAATAATTTAATCAGAATTCTTTCAGGATCTCGGAATCCGGTTCATAAATTATTCAGAATTTATATGAAATAAATTTGAGAGTTTTAGCAAAAAAAAAAAATACGGGATTTCGGGATTGAGAAATCGGGATTAACTTAAAAAGTTATTCAAAATCTCGGAATTCGCTTCATAAATTATTCAGAATTCAAATCAAATAAAGTTCAGATTTTTAGTAATAAAAAATTACGGGATTCGGGGCTTCGAAATCGGGATTACCTTAATAAATTATTCAGAATTGTTTCAGGATCTCGGAATTCGCTTCATTAATTGTTCAGAATTCATATCATATAAAGTTGAGATTTTTTAATTAAAATTTAAAAATACACGATTACGAGCCCCGCAGATTGACATCCCTAATACGTACATATGGCCATTTTCATATAATTCCCTTCATATAATCCCCTTTAAGGTTTTGTCGCTCCCCTCCGTTCGCCGAAAAAAGTTAAAACATCTACAATAATGAAATATGTGTATGTATATACCTACAAAATAATGCATGCATTTGTAATTCCATGCGTATTTGTTTTGCAATACTCCATTAAATCAGATGCATCTACGTATTTCGCTCGACATTTGCCTACTTGCAGCTGCGGTTCATCTACTTTACGCATACATACGTCACTACTTGTCTACTTCTTTGCTGTGTTGTTCAGTTAATATAAATAATTTCTGCGATTTCTACTTTCTGCAGCGTCTTGGATTTTTATTTAACAAAATTAACCGTACTCTGGTATATATTTACTGTTCTATATGCAGTTATATTGTTTAAAAAAATTTTATTTTTCACGTTTAATAGCTTACGAAATTATTTTATTTTGGTATTTAATGGTATTTTTTTTTTAAATATATTTACCATCATCTTGTAATGTGATCAGTTTTATCGTTTCTATACTAAGTCTACTGCTTTACTTTAGTGGAACATTATTTTTGTTTTAATACTTCTTAATTCATATTACTTGAATTGAACATTTCCTAAGTAAATAAAATCTACGTAAATAAATTCTGAATTATAAACTTTTGTATTCACTCGTTGTTAGTTCATTAATTGTTACTTATTTTAGTTACTATTTTTTTTTTAATACTGTGTCGTTAAGGATAAACCAACTACAATAAGGCAATTAGATCTAATATGAATTATTTCATAATAATTTATATAATTTAACAATTTTAATTCGCATGCTTTAATTTATTACATACATACATAGAGGAAAATTTTTACTTAAAAACGCTAATGATTTGCGAACTTTGCTAAAAAAACAAAAAGCAAATGTGAAATGATATCCAATAACTCAACAAACACTAATTTCTTCCATGTTTCAACTTCTTTGCATATTTTTAGGCAGTTCACAAAGCCCACAAAGTTCATTAGGAAAAAGGTATTGGTGGCCAAGGCACAGTGCATAGTCACTAACAGTAGCGCAAAAATAACAAAAGCAATGTTTTTTGTTTTTGCTTTCAAATCGTTAAACAAAAAATTACAGTGTAAAGCAGAGCTGGCCATTTCATGGGCACGAGTGCCAAATGTTTCTTTTCTGCTTTACGAAAACTGCGCTGCCTTCACACACACGCACATTCGTGTAATCTATGAAGCAGTGATGCCAACGCTATTATCTCGCTGAAATCGTGGCCATCTATACATGCTAGGCCGGGTCGATTTGTGGGGAGGCAAAAAAATCGTCCATTGCTCTGTGAAAATCATATTCTAGGCATCAAACTAAGAAACTTTGCCGAAGGAACCATACCTCTAAAACGAATTCTGATGTCCCCCAATTTGGGTCGAACTTTTTAGTTTCTTTTCTCATGTAAAGGCCAAAAATTGTGATATTTTGAAATAATTGTATGGGGAACCCCCCAGGGGAGTTCCAGGGGGTGTGCCACTGGCATGGGTGGATCGGCCGTCCCAAGTTAGTGGGGGTCGGTCATACATTTGGACTCGATGGGAGCACTCTAAATGGGTCAAAGTGGGATTTTTCGTTCGACCCAAATTGGGAGCATCAGAACTCGTTTTAGAGGTATGGTTCCTTCAGCAAAGTTTCTTATTTTGATCTCTAGAATACGATTTTCACAGAGCAATGAGCGATTTTTAAATCGACCCGCCGTAATACATACATAAACTTGAAGCAAACAAAACGCAGTAACAGTCTGACGGATGCGGACCTACAAGATCTCTTATGCTGAAAACAGTGACCGACGTACGCAATCCCTTACCGCAGCCCCTAACGAGCACAAAACTGAGCAAAACTCTTCCCGTAGAGAACAACTGCTTTCTTTTAATTACATATAGGGTGGGCCATGTAAAATTTGCTTTTTGAATCGGCTATAAAAAAAAACTAATCAATATTTTTTCAAACTTTTTATTTTATTTTGAAGATTGAACATTGTCATTTATGAATAAAAAATAATATCGTTTAAGTGACTGCCACGACTGGCTTTACAGTAGGCCATTTCATCAACCCAATTTTGAAGCACATTTTCGATTGTTTGGGCTCCAATTCCATGAATGGCAACTTCGATCTCGTGTTTTAAAGCATCAATCGTCTCTGGATGGTTTGCATAGCATTTGTCCTTAACGACTCCCCACAAAAAATAGTCCAACGGGCTTAAATCACAGCTCCGAGACGGCCAATTGATATCGGAATTTCGGTTGATTATTCGGTTTTCAAAAACGGTAGCCAAAAGTTCGTGTGTAACTTTGGCAGTGTGACAAGTTGCACCGTCCGGTTGAAACCAAATGTCGTCCATGTCATCCTCTTCACTTTTTGGAAACAACTCGTTGAACATGTGACGTTAACGCTCGCCATTTACTGTAACCGCGGCTCTTCGCTCATTTTCGAAAAAAAATCGACCAATGATGCCGTCAGACCAAAAACCGCACCAAACAGTGACTCTTTGTGGATGCAATTGCTTCTCTACAGTAACGTGTGGATTTTCTGAGCCCCAAATCCGACAATTTTGCTTATTGAAGTAGCCACCGATGTGAAAATCACAGAAGAAGAAGAAGACTCACCACTTTGGAAATAGGTTTTCAATATTTCTCAAATTTGTTCAAGCGTATAGCGTTCCATTTCGTAAATGTCAAACCTTTAAGTAAATCATATTACAATTATGAACACATTTGACATGTCATTTGTGCTACCATTCTCAAAAAAATAAAAAAATAAATAATTGGCGCGTACACTTCTGTTAGGTGTTTGGCCGAGCTCCTCCTGTTATTTGTGGTGTGCGTCTTGAAGTTGTTCCACAAATGGAGGGACCTACAGTTTCAAGCCGATTCCGAACGGCAGATATTTTTATGAGGAGCTTTTTCAGGGCAGAAATACACTCGGAGGTTTGCCATTGCCTGCCGAGGGGCGACCGCTACTAGAAAAATGTTTTTTTTTATTAATTTTGCTTTCACCGAGATTCGAACCAACGACCTCTCAGTGATTTCCGAATGGTGATCACGCACCAACCCATTCGGCTACGGCGGCCGCCTCAAAAAAATAGGTGGTTCAAAAAGCAAACGCTATATGATTACACAATACATCGGTTTGTGTGTGTATGTGTTTGGTTGTATCTACACAATGTTGCCATTGATATTTTTGCTTACACACTTTTTCACACCTCCGCGTTATCAGTTACAATTTTTCTTTGTTTAATAAACCAAAGCCAAAAACCAACAAATGCAAATAGTTCATTTATCTATAACTAGCATCACCCAGTGGGCTTCGCACCACCATACATAAAATGTTTGTTTTATATAGCAAGAAATTTTTCATATTAAGTTTTCTTTATAGAACTCGTAAAATGTTTAAACAGTTGAATTAGTTGATTTTTTTCATTCAACATACTTTCTAAATATGTCACAATAGCCTTTTCTGTACTTTTTTAAAATTTGATTGTGGTGGTCACTTATATACAGGTAAGGTACCGGTTCAAACACATCCTAGGGTTATCCAGGTCCACGTTTTGGTCTATATCTCGAGACCCTAGTTACGGAGGGGCATTAAAAATACTCTATACTATAGAATCATCAGCAGCTTCCATTTGCTACCCATATTGTACAAACACATCCTAGGGTAACCCGGGTCCACGTTTTGGATTATATCTCGAGACCCTAGTCACGGAACGGTATGAAAAATACTCTATACTATAGAATCATCAGCAGCTTCCATTTGCTACCCATATTGTACAAACACATCCTAGGGTAACCCGGGTCCACGTTTTGGATTATATCTCGAGACCCTAGTCACGGAACGGTATGAAAAATACTCTATACTATAGAAATCATCAACAGCTCCCATTTGCTACCCATATTGTACGAACACATCCTTAAGTTATCGGGGTCCACATTTTGGGCGATATCTCGAGACCCTAGTTACGGAGCGGCATCAAAAAATCTCTATACTATAGAATCATCAACAGCTTCCATTTGCTACCCATACTGTACAAACACATCCTAGGGTTACCCGGGTTCACGTTTTGGCCTATTTCTCGAGACCCTGGTATCCGATTCTTAAAATTTTAAAACACAAACCATCTACTGAATAGACCAAACAAAGCCTAAAAATTTGGTTTGGATAGGTGAGCCCGTTCGCGAGTTTTAAGCGACTATAGGGACAGATTTTCACATTTATATATATAGATAGATTAACATTATTCAAAAGTCATTTTAAGTTATTTTAATAAAAATTATAATTTTTCTAAGTTTATTTGTATCGAATTTGATTTCGAAATGTACTGCTTGGCAACACTGACAGGGTTCTACGGGAATTTTCAAAAATCGTGAAATAAAACCTACGATACGGAAGGAAGGATTTTTTCATTTACATTGGGTTCTCATTAGTTTGATCGTAACAGCTGACAGGGGACTGCGTTTAGGCGTTCACTGTTTTCAGCATTAATATTAAACACTCCCTTTTCTTTATAATTTTTTAAATTCGTTGGCAACACTGCTTGCATCAGACGTGTGGGCGAGTTGTTCGCTTCATTCTCTCATCATTTAGCAAAATTGAAAATTGTGATTGTGTGAGTTTTGGCCAGCACTGGGTTAAAGACATTACAGAAGGTAGACAATTTGGGGACGAATAAATTAAAAAAGTAAAATAAAATTAGCTGCCCTACTGCGACTATCTGTTCAAGGTGCCTTGGTTGGTAGCAAGAAAAATAAACAGTGACAGTAAAAATCTATTCAATTAAATTTCTCAAAATTAGGAAACACGTTTTTAAAACAAAGTCAAATGTATATAGTAAAGCATTATTTATTTTTAACTAAAACGCGCTGCAGAGATCTCTATTAGTAAAAAGTATGGAAAGAGTTTAATGCAACCGAATTAAGCGATGACGATTTCGTTTTTATACGCAGTGACGTATGCAAATCGAAAAAAGGATTGAACTAATTTATAGCAAGTCTCACTGGATCGAACTGAAAAACTGCAAAAAAAAACAAAATCGAATTTCCGACAAAGAACAAAACCTCTGTTTCTAATCGAACCAAACGATATAAGAGTCCTTTAGAGAAGGAGAGAGCTAAAAAAAGTGATTGAAACGCGACGTAGGAGACAGCACAAGTCCAAAGAATTTTAGGAAAATAGTTTCTTTCTTTTTGTTTTTGGCTTTAATAACAGTTCACGTGCTATAGCGAGAAAACACCTACAAAGGGCTCAATGGTGAATTTGGTCATAGTGGCTCGGTGCTATTGGTAAGACTTTAAATTCCTTATTTCGAAATCACGTTTCTGAAACTTAGCGGATAGATTATGGGTTGGATTGATTTGAAAACTTTGATTGACCTACACTGATATTATACTGGGAAGCACAGAGCTGTTTTATTGTTCAATGTAAATTTTATTTTCATTAAGAATTGGCTAGCCACTATTTTGGCCAAAAATCGAGAAATTTTGCGAAAGCATTTCTACAAAATTCAACTTAAAGAACAATCAATAAATTAATATTTCAAAAGTCAATGGCAACTGCATATGAATATACATAGATATTATTCCAGGCCTTACGCTTCATGAGAAGCCCATCGGTCTTTCAAGCAGTTGAAGGAACAAGGCGATTATATTGCCAACGTATTGCTTCAGACTGTTGGGAAACAATGTCAATTTGATGCTTCAAAATAAATTATATAACCCGATATTTTTGTATATTTTCTTTAACCAGAAAATATACTTACTTATTCCTCAAAGTGGTTGTTTTTCCGCTACTTTTCTTTAAGAAAGATCTCTCATCAGAAAGAAAACCATTCACGGCTAGTTTCAGAGATGGTGAATAGCTTAGGGTAATCGAGAATGACCGGAGAGTTACCTGAATGACTTGATTAACCCCTTTTTGCGGCTTACGATATTTTCGCCTCAAAGCTCGTACGATTTGTGTTCGCCCATCAATGTGGTGCAACTAATGTTGTTGTTGCAGCAGCAATACTAAGCCCTGTCAGTGTAGTATAAATCACCGGTCGTCTTCGGCTAACTCATCTAAAGGTAGGCCCAGGAAACTTGCTGGTTCGACAGGTTGTGTGCAGAGGGAGAGGGGGAGAGGGTGTTAGATTAGTGGGTTTGGTGGGGCAAGTGAAAAGGTGGTTAGTGTCGTGCGTGGTGCCTTCAGATGCTGGACATATGTATGTTTGGTATGTCGGGATCAATTCTGGATAAGTAGGAGTTTAACCAGCTACAATTTTATTTTGCCTTTTGTTAATTCCTTGAGCCTTTTGGCTCCTATGACGCTTGTCATGATTAGAGCTTTGTGTTTTGTCTAGCAAGTGCAGCACTCAGACAAAATTAAGTCCATTGTACTGCACTTGGATTACCTTTTAATTTTCTTTAAATCTACTCGATCTCCAAAGAAATCTTAGTAGATCTTGTGGTGCCAAGGAGCCAACACATCAGTGCCAAATACCTCAAACCTGATTCGAGCGAAAGCGGGGCAGACGCACAGGAAGTGGTCCGCCTTCTCATCCTTCGCTTCACCAGCTGGGCAGAATACACAGAAGCCACAGAAAGTGGTCCGTCAGTCCAACCAGCTGTCTGCAGTCCCTTCTGCTTAATGACAGGAGGATTTGCGACAGTCGGTCGGACATGACAGGTAACATTAATTTTGCCCATCTGCAGCCTCTTTCAACCTGTCAAGCTCACTTGGCTAACCATGGTTTTGACGACTGCAGAAGTGAGTGGCAGAACAGGATCCGGGTCAAACAAATTGGTACCCACGTGTCCCGGGACCCATGTTAGCATCAAGCTATTATGTCTACCGACATACATAGTTCAGCGTGGATTTACAGAACTCGACTATCCCTGATGAGTAGAGCTTAACGCGACGTATTACTGCAATAATGCTTTCAATTTGCCAATTGTGAGTGCTGTAGTGATTTGCTAGACAAATCGGCAATGGAAATGAGAAAAAACACCGCGACTTACTGCATTCATCATACAATCTCGCACCTACTGTGCCACTGGGTGAAAAATTTTTTGATGAGTTGGTCTGCGAAATTTAAGGAGATAACAAAAAAAAAAAAACAAACACAAACGCTGAAAAGATAAACAAATAGCAGCTGCTGAGAAATTATTAGGGCAGTTCACATTTAAGTGCCAACGGTCTGGCATCATCGTATTTGCGAATTACCGTGGCAGCACAACAACAAATTCTATAAATTACCTATCATAATTTGATATCAAACTGTTTGCACTTAACTGACCTGGGTTGCCCTGCCATTTTCACTATTTGCACTGGTAGGTGTGCATGAAGGTGGGTGGTAGGTGTGAACGGCTGTAGCTACGTTGGTTTAAACAAATTATATTTTTTATATTTAAGATTTTAAGTTAGGGTTATAATAAATAATAATAATAATAATAATGTTTAAGATTAAAAAATGTCTTATACTCCATACTCGTTTTAAAAAAAGTTACCCATTTTGCATTTTTAGCAAATTTTTCGCATAACAGTACTACTTGGTTTTTTGTTCTTGCAGAAAAATTTTGTTATATGGAGAGGCCTCGGTACGGCCAAACTAATAAAACAATGCATTTTAAGCAGAAAAAATATGGAAATCAATTTTGTTGCACCTTAAAATTTTTGCAATCCCAACTTAATTTTTAAGCATTCGAGTATTAATTCTGCCTTTTTTTGCTTTGCATGAATGCTTTGCTCTAAATTAAAGTTCATTTGCTTTAAAACAATTTTTTTTTACATTTGCAATATACTTTTGTTGTAGTTGACTCACTTCCGTGCTTGCTGACTGACAGTTCACATTTCTGTTACTTATCTTTATTACATTTTTTCATTTAATTTTGTTTTTTAATTGTAAGTATAACAAGCCAAAATATTCTAAGGTTCCGCGCGGACATCAATAGGCGGAAGGTGCTTAGTTTATAGACAAGTTATATGTGGATGTGTGTGTGTGTGTTTGTAAGTCAATTTTCTAGGTGGTCTGTTAGCGGTGTGGGTAGGATATCGTAGGTTGCATAATCTAACTACAATACAAGCACATATTTAGTGTGCTGTGCGATTTTGGCTTAGTATTTTTTAGAAATATTTTTTTTTTTTTTTTTAATTTATTTGGATTTTTCCGTTTGTTATCTACTCTATTTTGTATAAACTTATCTGAGATCATCCATATTTTCAGTGTGTGTATATATTTTATGTATTTTTACGGCAAATTTTCAATGTTCTTGCTGCATTGATGTATGTAAATCTTCTACGGAGAATTGAAAAAAAAAATTATACATGCATTTGGCTCGAATTGGGTGGGGTAATTTTTATTATATTTGTTTTGTTTTTGTCATTTTGGTCATTTTCCACTGATCTGCCACCTGCCATGGATTTCCATATAAAGCAAACTAAAAGAAAATAAGCAAAAATTATCAAATAAGGTCAGCATTGAATTTTATGGATCTCACTTTCACGCTTTGCGGTTGTATGTCTACTCTCAGCCACCACAGCAAGGAACCATAGTAATTTTATTCTGTATCTATATATATAAAAAGAAGTTACATTTCCTTGGTAATCTTATAACTCAAGAACCGCCAAACCGATTGACACAAAAATTTTAGAGTTCTTTTCTATCTTTGAGCAGGTGGTTTGTGTGAAGTTTGATTAAAATCGCTGGAGCCGTTCCTGAGTTATGACATTTTATGTGAGTAATGGTTTCCTCTCATACGAAATGCCTGTATGGGAAAAACAACAACAAATACACAGCCGCTTATGAGCGTTTCTGTTGTACTGTTGTTGTTGTAAGTGTATTATGTTAATATTATATTAATTTTTGGACGAAAATATAATAAAAACTGGAGCATTCAAGGAACTGGAAAAGCATTTTTAACTTTATTTATTTTAGCATAATTTATTTAGCTTAAAAAATTGAAATGTAAATTAAAGAATCAAAGTTTAATTACAAGTTTTTATCGGCTCTTTCACCTTACCTGTATATAGGTGACCACGACAATCAAATTTTAAAAAAGTACAGAAAAGGCTATTGTGACATCTTTGTATGAAAGTATTGAAAGTATGTTGAATGAAAAAAATCAACTAATTCAACTGTTTAAACATTTTACGAGTTCTATAAAGAAAACTTAATATGAAAAATTTCTTGCGATATAAAAAAAACATTTTATGTATGGTGGTGCGAAGCCCACTGGGAAATGCTAGTTTATTTATAAAATAGTAAAATAATAAATCTTGCTTAACACTATCACTTTCAAAAGAAACTAATTCCGCCTGGCACGACTTCTAGGTACAAATTGAATGCGATTACAAAACGTTAATATAACGGGTGATTTTTTAGCTATTATCTTTTTAAACAGTTGGTTTAAGCAGCTGACGTACGTTTCGTGTTTTGTTTCACTGTCAAACATCTTCAGTTTGGTCTATAATTTAACTATGAATCCTCTTACAAACGAACAACGCTTGCAAATCATTGAATTTTATTATAAAAATGTGTGTTCTGTTAAGAAAGTTTATCGCGCGCTTCTTCCATTTTATGGTCAGTTTAATTTAGAACCAAATTTACATTATTGGACATCAAACCACCAACTCGCTTATGTAGAGTGCGAACTGAAGAAAATATCGCAGCCGTATCGGCCAGTCTTAATGATGACCATCAATTATCGATTCGTCGCCGTTCGCAGCAATTGGGCCTCTGTTACTCAACAACGTGGAAAATTTTGCGAAAGGTTTTAGGTGTGAAGCCTTTCAAAATACAGCTTGCCCAAGAATTGAAGTCGAACGACCTACCGCAACGCAGAATTTTTGATGCATGGGCTCTTGGAAAGTTGGCCGAAGATCCACTTTTTTATCGAAAAATTGTGTTCAGCGACGAAGCTGATTTTTGGATCAATGGGTACGTAAATAAGCAGAATTGTCGATTTTGGAGTGAAGATCAGTCAGAAGAATTGCAAGAGCTACCAATGTATCCAGAAAAGGTCAAAGTTTAGTGCGGATTATGGGCTGGAGGTATCATTGGACCGTACTTCTTCAAAGATGCTGCGAATCGTAACGTAACTGTGAATGGTGAGCGCTACCGTGAAATGATATCCACCTTTTTTTTGCCCAAAATGCAAGAGCTTGACTTGCATGGCATGTGGTTTCAGCAAGACGGTGCCACATGCCACACAGCACGCGTAACAATGGACTTGTTCAGAGGCGAGTTCAGTGAACATTTTATTTCACGTTCGGGACCTGTCCATTGGCCACCCAGATCGTGCGATATAACGCGTTTAGACAATTCTGCTTCAATTAACGCATTGAAAGCCAACATTAAAGCATTTATAAGTAAGATACCGGCCGAAACATTGGAAAGAGTATGCCAAAATTGGATTAAGCGGATGGACCATTTGAAGCGCAGTCGCGGTCAACATTTGCATGAAATAATCTTCAAACATTAAATTATATGGACTGTACTATCGATTTAAATAAAAATTTCATGCATTTTTCTGAATTTTACGTGTGTTTTTTTGAAAAACTTTCCTATAGCTCTTTAAAAATCACCCTTTACAAGGTGGTGCAAAATTAATCACCCTAAGGATAATTCATAATTTTTGACATATTTGACATTTGTAAACTACACAGCTGCACTGTATAAACAGACAAGCAAAGGATGGAGCGCATAAAGGTAACAAAAAACATTTCCATCACTGAACATCATATTCTCATAGACTTAAAATTGAAAAATCTGTGCGTCTCCCTAATGCCTGCAGTGTCTTCCAGGCGAAAGTACTTGCAATTGGGGAAGCTTGTAGGCTACTAATCGCAGATCCCTCTTTTAAGGGCAACATCGCTATTCTTTCGGATAGCCATGGATTGCAGCTTATCCAGGTACTGGACTCGGCTACAACAACCTCTAAAGTGGTGAAACAAAGTAGTTCTAGCCTTTCCACCTTGAGCGAAAACGATAAAGTTACCTTAATCTGGGTGTCGGGACATCGGAATATTGAAGAAAATTAAAAAGCCGATGAACTGGCGAAAAGGGGATCTGCCATGAATAATGCTCTTGCAGAATCGGTATTCACACCATTAGGTGCAGTCAAGAGTACAATTTCCCAAGAATACCTCCGAATCGTGGACTGTAGGGGGAAAGTCCAGACAAAATGCTAAATTAGCAGAACGTTATGGCCCACCTACAACCTCAAGCAATCGTCGGCATTAATAAGAATGAAACGACGGGACGCCTGGAGACTAACGGCAGTCATAACTGGCTTTTGGTCTATCGGAGAACAAGCAGCCAAAATGCGCATCCCTCACGACACACTGCCACAGTTGTAAACAAACTATCTTCCATTTCCGTGTCCTGCCTTATGGAAGGCGAGAATGCCAACCCTGGGCAAACCATTGTTTGAGCGTCTCGAACAACTGGCTGGCTTAGATGTCATCAACCTAATAAGGTGCTTAAACCGCGCAGACTGGATATAACCATGTCGTAAATAACTGCGAAAGCGCAAAGGAGTGGTGAATTGGCGAATTTCCTAACATTGTGCTTTCTGCTGAAAAAAATTTCCCAACTGAGCAATTCATAAACACTCAAAACGATCGTGTTTACTTGACCGAACGCTCATACGAGAGTTTGAGCCTACGTCTGGCCACTCGAAGCAATTCCCCATCGCAAGTAATGGTTTGGGCCGCAGTGACCGCTGATGGACGCTCTCCAATCGTTTTTATCGAGCCTGGTGTCAAAGTGAATGCGAATTATTATCGGGAAAATGTTTTAGAAGCTGCTTTAGAGCCGTGGACAAGCAAACATTTCGGTTGTAGACCATGGACGTTCCAACAGAATTCGGCACCGTCTCATAAAGGTTGTGTGAACCAAGAATGGTTAAAAAATCATGTTCCACACTTCATTTCGTCCACACAATGGCTTTCGAATTCGCCAGACGCAAAACCGATGGACTATTCCATCGGGTCCATTTTGGAGAGCAAAGAAAGGACTAAAAAATATGCCAGTATGAATGCGCTGAAAAAAGCGATTATACGAGAATGGGCCAAAATACCTCAAGATCAAGATTGACCGTTTGAAGGCTATAGTCAAGGCAAAAGGTGGTCATATCGAGCTAAAGTGAATATTTGCTAAAATTTTAATCCAAGTTGAACATTTTTTTGAAATTGAAATCAATAAAAACTACATAATTTCACACAAAAAAGTTATGGTTTTTTTAATAGGTAACATTTCATATCGTTCACCCTTGACTTTCTTGTCATTCTCAGCTGTCCAATCATTGTTAACGGTAAAAAAACTTTTGATGCAAAAAAAAGATCTGAAATCTGAAGTATGAAATAATAAAAAAAAAATACATCAACGAACTAAATTAAAGCAAAGAATCGGCGCTGTTGTTGCATGCGATTGTTTTCGGAACAGAAAAAAATAATAAAAAAACTAAACATTTGTTTTACTCAATTAAAAGTGCTTTTATTTCTCTCAAATGTAATTAATCTTTTTTTCTTACAGTTTGTGGGCAACAAAAAGTGCTAACTGCGCTATCCAGTTTATTTATTTTATTTTATTTTATTTATTTTTTTTTCATTTTAGTACAATGCGAACCTTGTAAATAATAATATTAATCAAACACTATTTTACAATTTTCTATAAAATAAATAATCGAATATTTTTTTTACAGTAATTAACTTAGTAACTAAAAAACTTGAATAACATAACTGCGTTTTTTTGCATTACTTATATTATTTATTTATTTATTTAATTTCTTTTTTTTTTAATTTTATTAAAAGTAGTTTCATAAGCAAATAAACGAAGCAAATGACAAAAGAAAGTGAAAATTATTTATATTTTAACTTTGAAAATCCGAATTTTATTCAAAACTTAAGCAAACTTATATAAATTTTATGTAAACTTTTTATGGGTTTTTTAAGTGTTTTTTAATTGGGTCTAAAATACAAATTATTTTAAATTTATTTTGTTATGCTTGTAAAAATAGTAAGGTAGGTAGGCGTACTATTCAACTAAAATTCATGTAGCTACTACACCAACAAATGAATGCTTTACAATAATAAAAAATATACAAACTTGACTTCAAAGTGATCAAATTCATCATAATGAAATAAAAAAAAATGTGTTAAGTAAATTAACTACACTACTAACGGTTAGCTGAAAAACAGCTTTGAAATCTTTGCGATTTGAAATCAACGGCATTCACATAATCGTTTGAAATGATACCACATTCGTAGAGATAAGTTTAGATACATATTTGGGTTGATATTAGTTGAGCTGGACATGTGAAAAAGTTATTAAGTATTTGGTTTTTTCTTTTTTGTTTTGCTTTTGAAAGCTGCGCATGTTTACGCAGAGTGTGCGCAAACAACAGTTTAAGAATTAGGCGAGAGTTCTAAAATGTTTGAGTGGAGTTAACGTTAAAAAAAAAAGTTTTCTAAATATCATGCGATTTCTGCAAATAGGCTTGAGCAGTAAATATACCCAAATGGCTGTGTTTTTTCTCGCGCGCATGCACTTGCGCTGCTAATTTGTCTAAGGCGCAGTTTACATGCATCTGCGCTTATGAAAAATAATTGGAGAAAAATACACTTTTTTTAGTGGTTGTGAAAAATAGTTGCACATAAATTCTCCGTTTTTTAGTGGTTATGAAAAATAGTTGCGCATAATTTCACTTTTTCGTTGCCTTCTTATAAAGACATTTACGAATGAGCTTTTTTTTTTTGCATTCAATTGTAGCGCAAATGCATATGCGCCTTAAGAACACAGCAAATACCAGGCTAGCTTTTACTCGAGCACACACCTACATACATGAGTTGGCTGAAGTGTTTAAAAAAGTTCATATTTTTCAAAAACAATGTGAGCAGTTTGATATTCTAAGGCTTGCAGTTAAATATTTTTAGTAATTTTTTCGCGTTTCACTTAAGGCATTCAAGGAATTTAGCTCATCATTTAACATCACTAGCAAGTTTTTCCTTGCATTTTTTGTCATACTTGAAATTATATAATAACCCACAAGCTTTATTGCGCTCTTTTATTTCCTTGCCGTTACTATAATCCATAGAAGCAAACAAAGCAAGTAAACTTTGAAATGAAAACAGCGAGTAACTGCATTGTAAGCAGCGTGAGTAAGGAGTAAATAGGCTGGTGGTGGTAATCATTATGAATTTCGCTGTGCATAGGCCCCAATGAAAAACAAGCCATCCCTCGTTGAAAGAAATTTAATTCCAAAAATAAACAATCGGTAAGTATCAGCGTAAAGGTGGCTTGCATAAACGGAGAATAGCCACTCTCTCTTTGGCTCGTACTCGTACACAAGGCTGATAGATATGGTTACCTCGTTAGGTATGGTGAAAAAAAAATTGTTGAGGGGAACTTTGCATTCTACGTCATTCGTTTTGTGTTTCACAAAATTTAGCCGAATAACGGTCTGCTAGGTAGTACACCGTTAAAAATCTTTTTCTCCATGACTCGTACATTTATGAGCATAACTTTTAACTTAAGCGCTGTTAATATCATATCTACAGTCGCCTCCGGTGAATATCCTCATTGAGCGAGCTGAGAAGCACCAACAAAAGTATGCCAAATGCTCTCACGTCACTGGCATTGTTGAAAAAGTGCTTTGAAGCTGCTCAAATATTTGAACTGTGATAAGTTTGAAAAGTGTTAGGAGCACTAGGGGTTTTCGATACACAGTTTTGCGCAGCAGTAAGGGACGGAAAATAATAATTATTTCTTAAGATTTATAAAAAGAATGAAAATGTGCTAAAATTTGCAAAGCTACTATTACACGACTACATATACATACATATCACAATACTACTGAAACATGCAACGATATTTATTTTTTATTTACAAATAATAACAACTAACTTTTTAATTTGAATTAATTTTTTTTTTGCTCAAAATTTGATAATTAACTTTTATGCTTATTGCTTTTAACAAGAAAATTAAGGATTTTAATTTTTATTTTATATTTAATAGAATAAATTGAATTTGTTAATTTTTAAATACAAATAATTTGATATGAAAATTTGAATGCTTTTACTTATTGTTTTTTTTTTGGCTGTATATAAAATTGTTATACTTGGTGGTGACCATAAAGGCTATGCTCCGTTATATCATATTTTAAGTCGAGACTTCGTTTGCTAAAATAAATTGGGAAATGAAAATTTGCAATTTTTGAGACCAAAAAAATCTAACAACTAACTAAATATTTACGATAATCGCTCATTTACTTCAATAGTGTCATAATAGAAGCAACCAAAATGAGCAAACGGCTTCAAAAACCCACTTGCCTATGCTTACCTAAATATGTGTAAGTAAAGACATATTTTCAACTATTAATTCTGAATAGATATCGCCATGAAATTTTGACACAGCATGAAAAAAGAGCTTTAGGCCATTTGTACAAATTAACTTATCGAAATAATAATAAATAATTTTTTGGATTATGAGACTCGACAGGAAATGAGTGATGTATATTTCAGTCAAAAACAAAATAAGAAGGCAAAGAAAAAAAAATTAAAAATTAAGGTGTGAGAAAATCGAAAAAAATTACTAATTTTTGAGCAAACCAAATAACAAAACTTTAATTAAATTATAAGCAAAATTTAAGAAGAAAAAAAATATAATCAATAATTAAAATTTAAAAATACTCCTAGCGACGTCTATGGACTAATAGCTGAAAGTCTCATTTCATAGGTATCTACTTTGAGCAAACATAAATATGGAAATTAAAAAGCCAAAAAAATGTCATAAATTATTTCTTTGAGTAAAAAAAAAAAACAAGAAAAGAAAAATGTATAAATCAAAAAATAATTCACAGCGGCGCTTACAATTCCTGAGTTGAAAAACATAAAAATTAAGAAGTGAAAATTAAGAATGAATTAAAAGAATATTAATTACTATTTTTGAGGTAAAAAATAATTACAACTTAGGTAGAAAGAATTAAAAAAGTATGAAAGGAACATTTTGAGCTCGGTTAGGTGGGGAAATCATACTCGTATAATATAATGAGCTTTAGGGCAACACAACGGACCCAACTTGTGGTCTATGTGGCACTCCGATGCCCCTTAAACCAACCAACCAACCAATATTTTGAGCTAAACACTAAGTAGAGAATAAAACGAAAAAATATTTTTAGCTAAACAGAAAAAAAGTTAAGAAGCAGAGGAATAGAAATTAATTAATTTTCGAGCAAAAAAATAAACTAAAATTATAAACAAAATATAGGATGGAAAAAATATAATTAATAATTAGTATTCAACGAATGAAAATTTGGCAACAGAAAAATATCAAAAATTATTTATTTAAGAGATAAAATAGGCGCTCACAATTTCAGAGCCGAAAAAAGTAAAAATTAAGAAGTGAAACAAATTTAAAAAAAAATAATCACTATTTTTGAGTTAAAAACTAAATAAAATTTGAGTAAAGAAAATATAAAAATAGAAAAAAAAATTAATAAATAAAAGATAAAAAAGGCGCTCACAATTCCTGAGTTGAAAATCATAAAAATTAAGAAGTGAAGCAAATTAAAAAAAATTAAAAAAAAAGAATAATCACTATTTTTGTAGTTAAAATTAAATAAAATTTGAGTAAAGAAAATATAAAAAAAGAAGAAAAACATTAATAAATAAAAGATAAAAAGGCGGTTAAAAAAAATTAATATTAAGAAGTGAAACAAATTTAAAAAATTAAAAAAAAAGAATAATCACTATTTTTGAGTTAAAAAATATTTAAAATTTGTGTAAAGAAAATATAAAAACAGAAGAAAAAAATTAGTAAATAAAAGATAAAAAGGCGGTTACAACTTCAGAGCCGAAAAAACTTAAAATTAAGAAGTAAAACAAATTAAAAAAAAAATAAAAATCATTATTTTTGAGTTAAAAAATATTTAAAATTTGGGTTAGAAAAAATTTAAAAAAGTATGAAAGGAATATTTTGAGCTAAAAAATATGTAGAGAATAAAACCAAAAATTAATTTTAACTTAGGTAGGTAAATCGTTCAAGTAGTACAAAAGCGCCGATTTGAAACAGAAAAACAAAAAATTAAGGAAGAAGGAAAGGAATAAAAAATAATTAATTTTCGAGCAAAAAAAGAAAATTGAAAATTATTTCCGAGCAAAAAAAAAAATTTTTTTTTAATTAAAAAGGTATAGGAAATCTCCAAAATAGGCAAAAAAGTAATCATCCAAATCTCCAAAATAGGCAAAAAAAAGTAATCATCCAAATCTCCAAAACAGACAAAAAAAAGTAATCATTAAAATTGAGCAAAAAAAACCTAATTAAGAAAAGAAGAAAGAAAATCATATTAAGGTTTTATTTCTTAGCTGATAATGATTACCACCCCTGCCTGACATATTGGCTTGTTGCAGGCAGATGCTACTGCATTGCATTGTGAAAAAATCAACTAATTACGGTATTGCTGTTGTAAAAGTGCTGCTTAGGTACACTCTGTGGCATATTATTAATATTTTCCATAGCAGCATGTTTTTTTTTTCGAAAAAATGTCAAAGAAAAAGTAGTAAACACTTCCACTCCGCACGCTAAACACACTTTTTTATGTTTTTGTTTTTTTTGTATTTTACAATAACTGTATTTCACTCAAAATAATTATCATTATTGCGATTAGTATTAACAAGTTTTAAACAATAATAACAAAAACACAAAAAAAAAACTGTTACTACTAAAAACTTTTACTACTACACATAAATTAATCAACGTTAAATTTTATAAAAAAAATCATTGTTTTTGTTTTTTTATTTTTGTTTCTTTGTATGAATATATATGTATGAATGTACACTCGCAAAAAACGATTCAATTTAATTTGCATCAAATTAAAGCGTATTTTATTTAAATTATCAGTTACTACACTATAAGTCAATTTTTTTTATGTGGTAATTGCTAATGGATAATTGATTAATAAAGCAACATAAGGAAGCACAAAGGAGCAAAGCAAACACAAAAGTCAATTTTCGCGCTTCAAAGAAAAATATCCTCTAGGGGTAGCGCAAGGCAGCCAGTTGGGACATCAGATCAGATCTCTGCCACAGTGAGGCTCTCTAACACTGCAGATGTTCTAGCTTAAATTTAAATTAATCAGCAGCAGCAACGAGTTCACGGAATTCCGCTAATAGTTGAATAAAAGCTTCTCCAGCCACAGTGATTTTGTCACCTTGAAGTTGTGAGTACCAATTTTATGCAGGGCAACTGGTTGGATTTACTTAAGCAAAGTCATAAAATTTTAAATGTAAATCATATAAATTTAGTCAGCTGATTTGCTAAAGACGTTTGAAGTACATTCCCTTGCCATGATTTCCTCTCCTGACGATTCCACTATCATTTTGGTATTAATGCAAATTAATTTCGTTCTTGATAGGCTAGGCAATGTACACAATGTCTAAGGATATTCTTAGGTGTTTACAGCTAATTATAAACTTAGGTACACAATTTTCATTTTATTTAAGTTTCTTCATTTCATTCGTATTTCATTTTTTTGTTTTTGCCTTTCAAGTCACTAATAATAATTTTGACTGCTTCATACAAATTAGTTTCTTGTTTTTTAATTTTAAATCGTTTGCCTTTCGACGAGTTCTCTTTGCTCGCTTTTTTTATCTATGCACTGGTAGTAGTGAGAATGAATCATTTCATCACAATGGCGCGTGTGATTATAAACAAATGTTGCCAGCAACCATGCCAATGTGAGCGGAGAGAGACATAGAGCAAACGGACTGAGTGCGCAGCAACATGTTGACGACGAGGCAGTGTGTTAAATTGACTGAGTATGTGACTGATTGCATAGCTGTGACGAATAGTTGGTTGGATCGTATGCCAGTGCAAATATTTTGGTGCATAATTAGCAATCAATTCAAAGGGATTGGAAAAATAGCGCTAAAAGTGCATATAAATGAAAAAAAATGTATAAAAAAATTAAAAAATTAAATAAAAGCACTTTAATATCTATAAAATTATAAACTAACAGGCTTGTAAGCAAAGGATGAAAAGTACAATACATAAGTTTCGTAAGCCTTTAACGTGTTCAAGTCGCTGTTCTTGTTTTGTAAATTAAAAATTTCAGCTCAGTTTGGGATCACAAGCGCTGAGGACTCAACTGTTGCTGCTAATTTATGCTTAGGTGTGTGGAGAAGCATACTTTTTGATTTCTGCTAGTAATATTCCAAAAATATTTTTTGTACGGGAATTAAGTTTGGATCGCAAAAGCAAATTAATGTTGGGAAATACAACTTCTTTACAAATTCATTAATAACTCTGTACAGAAGTTTCTTCAACAACTTCTTAAATAATTTAATTATTAGTATTGACTAAATAAAACTTGGTCTAGGCGAGTTCTCAAAATATGTATATATGTATAAAGAACTTAAAGGAAATTCACTTTTTGTATTTTTTTTTTGTGTTTCAAAAATCCATTGCTAATTATTGTACATAGAAGAAAAGAGCGGCTCACATATCGTTCAGAAATGTTTGTCGAAATATTAAAGCTGGTAATATACAGCATGTTTTTGTTGTACAAATTAAACTTTAAGCAAAAGAATTTGCAGAAGCTGTGAGAACCTTTCAGAGAAGGAGACTGTTGAGCACTTTCTCTATAAATGCCCGAGTTGGAAGCTAGACGTTTAAGGTGTGCTCTGGGTGATCCTATCTTTGACAGCCTGGGAAAGTGATCTAACCTAAATCCCATCAACCGTCGGCGCACACCAACATCATTATATCAACAGCGCTGGTTGGCTGTACCATAGATATATGCCGGTTGACGTGAAGCAGAATTTTATCAAAACTGCGCTTTAGTGCTGCATGGGGAGTGTCAGACTAGTATACGTCAACCATTTAATCTAGCTACCTATCAAATGCTGATTTCAAAATCCACTCGATTTGCATTTTCTAAAGAGTTTGCTTCATTTCATTTCACTTCATTTGCTCAAAACTTTGTACAGGCGAATGCACATGTTTTGATAATAAGAATGAGAGAACACAGCAGTTATTGAGTTCTCACTGAATTTGAATCTCTTGTTGAGCTCAGCTGGCTTATATTTTCTTGTTCCATTTTTTCTTCTTCAACTGACTTTTTATTTCGTTATTTAACAAAAGTTCGCTATTTCGGCAGCTTTAAATCGATCATAACTAATAGCTAATCCAAAAATTACGTCACGGCAGAATTACAAAAAGTCTTGCATTCCGTCTGTTTTGTATTTTGATCTGTCCGCCCTACTTTGCCGTACCAAATTTGAAATCACATAAAAGTCAAATAGGCAGCTCTTCGCATTGTCTATATGGCTCTTAATGCCCGGCAACCTGTCGTTCGCCGCAACATGTTGCAGCAGCATGCTTACTCAACTTGTTTGCTTATGTTGCTGACAACTTTGTGCAACTATTGCTTTTCCTATTGATCTGTTTAGGCTGTATTTTAAATGCAACTACATTTTTTGATCCTGTATGTATGCGCGTGCGTGTGTGTGTGTGTGGATTTGTGTGTGTGTGTGTGTATCTACAAGCAATTTTTTTCTTAATGATTTTTGCTATTATTTCTATATTTCACATGGTTTTTTTATTGTTTTTCATTTGTAACTTTATTCAACTATTTTATAATAAGATTAGTTTAGTCTAAATGTCGTAAGCAGTTTCTTCACCATTCAGTTGTTTTTAACAATAATTTTTTAATATAACTTTTGTTTGCGAAATTTTCGCCTTACATATACACATGCATGTATGTATATGTGTATGGATGTATTATTACCTAAATCGCTGCTTAAACATACGCACATAAATTGCCTTTGTACGCATACGTATGTGTATGTGTATGCTGTATAACTTGAATAGTTTCATTTCTATGCTTGCGTGTATGCGTTTCCTTTGTATATAAATTATGTATGTATGTGTGTATAGTAATACACCTACATATACTTGTATATGTATGCATGCGTGCTTGCTTGTATGTTTTTGTTTTTTCAGTGTTGAACAAACCCAATATTTTATCGAGTTATTAGCCAATTTTGCAGTTTCTTCGAGCTTTTTCTCTATTTATTGTTGCTGTTTTCTTGTAGACGCACTAATATCCCGCTGCTGCACAACGTGAGTATATTGCAAGATTCGTCTGCCTCCCAGTCACCAGCCACCGCGCTGCTCTTCACATTGTGTTTTTTCTTCTCTATTGATTTTTATCTATTGTGGTTCTGTTGTTTTGCTTTGACCCCCGTTGGTTTTGTGTCAGCACTATTTTAAGATTTCTGTAGGAATTTTACTTTGTTTTTGTTTTGATTTTTTCTGTTTAAATGTATTTTTAGTTTTTATATTTAATGCTTCTTTTGCTTTTACTCTTCTCCTCCTTTCTTGACACCTTCTTGAGGGTGCCAATTGTTGTAGTTGTTGCTTCCTTTTCATATATTTTATGTTACTTTACGTTATTTGTAGGCTTATTTTGTAGTTGTTTTTTATCTATTTTATTTAAATGTAAATTAAGAATTTCCTTTTTGTCGCTGGTTCAATAATAAGCTGCAAGTAATTCCTTAATGTCTGTAAATTTATGTGGATGTTTTTTTACTTGGTGTATTTGCATGTGTTTGTGTGTGAAAAATGTATCATGAGTTTTTTCTTCCGTTTCATTCTGTAAGCTGCACACAGGATCATGCTTGCCCATATGTACATACATATGTATGCATGTCTGATCTTCAGATCCTTTGTCGCTCCATGAATAACTGTTGATTTGCTTTAATATATTTGTTTCATATTAAATTGCCTGGTTGGTTGCATCTAAGACTGGTGGTTGTGTTTTTGGAGGTGATATACATATTTATATAGTATAGTTGGGTGGTACTTCTTAACATTACACATCTTGGAATTTTGAGAGACGCGCACGCAAGTCCAAATTTTCCTGTTTCAACTGTTCCACTTCTTGATGTAATGTCGCATTCTGAATAAATTAAAACAAAAACTTGTAAATAATTTCCATACGTATAAAAGTATTTATGTGCCACTCACTTCCTTTTCCAAATATCGAGCACGCATCGCTATTTGGTTCTCCTTTTGGCGGCGTGCGTCACGGGATCGCTTGGCGGCAATGTTATTCTTCCGGCGGCGTGCCCAATATTTGTCATCCTTCAATTCGTCGGGCACAAACTGTTTGCGTGATTTTTTGATCATCGGCTGTGGTTTGAGCTCTTCATCGGAGAATGCTCTGGTGCGTGGATCGAAGTCTCGCCCCGATGACGCAAAGGAGAAACCTGAAAGGTCAAATACTTAAATATTAGCAATGTTTTTCAAACTGTTCGTTGTAAACTATAATAAGTGAACAAAATATAAACAAAAACAACAAGCATTAAAACAAAGAGCAAGGGAAATGTGCGTCAATAGGTTAAGGTTAGAGGTATAATAAAACTTCTAGAAGAAAACAATTTGTACGGGGCGCCATAGAAGTCTCTTTTATTTTAATTGTTTTATGTCTTGCATAGGCACTGCGGCGGCATCATTGGGCCGTATTTTTTCCAAAATAAGGCCGGTCAGGCAGTTACTGTGAATAGTGTTTGCTATCGTGAGATGATAACGAACTTTTTATGGCCCGAGTTGGAAGATATGGATGTGGACAATATGTGGTTTCAACAGGACGCACCGTCCCTTGTCACACAGCTAACGAAACAATTGCTCTTTTACGCGAAAATTGCCGAATAATTTCACGTCGCGGCAATGTCAATTGGCCGCCAAGATCATGTGATTTGACACCGTTGGACTTCTTTCTTTGGGGTTATTTGAAAGAAAAGGGATAATTCGGCACATTAACGGCATAGAACCTCAATTGTGCCTCAGCGTCATCGACATTTCGAAAATTTGGACCATCGGATGGAGGTGTGCCGCCGAGGCCGCGGTGGCCATTTGGCCAATATTTTGTGCAATACATAATTGACAAATGATAATAATTTCCTAAAAAAATTGTATTTGATTCAAAATCAACACCGGCCCTTGAAACTTAACCACCCTTTATGATATTTTCTAAGAGCGTGGTCACGCTTTCTGGGTTTATCCCATGAATGGCTAATACGAAATTCACAAAAAAGGAATGGTCATCATCATAATATACACTGCCGAGCTTAGGAGTGCTTTTTTATCTAATTATAGAGGAACTTTACTTACCGTGCCGATAACTATTCTAACTGTTCTAACTTTAAAGTGCTCTTCAACACTTTTAGTCATCTCAGTTGCCCGACAAAGAAAAATTCGCTAATACCGCTACTATGGCAAAGAATTAAAAATTCACATTTTCGCTCAACAACAACATTGCTTCAATATTTTTGCTAAATCACTAACCGAAATAAAAATTAAAAACAAAAAACTCATTATGTAACTTTAAAATGTATCGGCCCATATCTGCTTCCTAATTTAAATGTGTTTGTCTTTCAAAAACCAAGTACACTCGCTTGTCTAAGAATATTTGTTGCTTAAAATTAGCAAATAAATTTTTTCCTAGCACCTGGGGGAAAGAAGTAATGCACTTTCCTTGCTCGTGAAATATTTGTGTGCGTAAAATTTCCATGGTACGCGGCTCAGATTATTTTTTTGGTAAGTCTATATATTCCTTCATTCATCTGAATATTCCTTTCAAATACATATTTTAATTTAAGCCAAAAAGAAATTAGCATCACTTCGCGTTCATTATAATTTCGAAAATAATCTTCAATAAGTGGATGAGCGCAACTACTCACTAAAGGGGGCAAAATGTTTTTTGAAATTTGCGCGGTACCAAGGCACATCAGGAAGGTAGATCAGCTGATTTGACTTTTTTTATTTTATGTATTCTCTAATTTGTCAGACCGCCTTTTACTTTGTTGTTGCCCATAGAATTCAAGCAGCAGAGAAATATGGCTTGCAGTATTGTTTTTATTCGACTGCTGCTCCCTTTTTGATTTGCCTTGCTCGGTACCCATCCTGCGCGCTTTGTTTTTCTAATAGCAAAGTTAAACTGAATCAGCAATTGACTTTAATATAACTTGTTGTTGTTTTTTCTAAACGCAACTAATATTCGCATGCAGTCAAAATTCAAATTTAAATTAATCTCTGCAAAGATTCATATTGTCGAGTTACAATCGATGGGCCTCCACAGCATATGAAATACCAAATAGGCAGCTGCATTGCACACTAGAAACAAAAACTAGTTCCTTTTTCATCTAAATTATAAAATTTTGTAATATATATATATATATATTACCGCACTTCATCCAAAATAATCTGGCTAAACATATTTAAATATCTCAACTTCGGAACGTGGCTCGCCTACCATAAATGTTCGTAGGTATTCACTCTTTTTGGATATCTTTATATACAAATATATACATATACAGAAATTAGAAAATCGGTTGGGATTTAACAAAATTACTACAGTCAATAAAAAAAAAACTACAACTCACATACATACATTCGCTTGTTTGCAGTGCCGTGTGTACTCACTTGACTCAGCCGGCGATGGTGGATTCAATGTTTCCGGACTTATGCAATCCGATGGCGATGGGGAACGTTCACGTTTCGTCGTTATATGACCCAGACCCAGTCCCAGACCAGCTGCATGCCCTAGCGAATCAGATCGATGCCCCAAGCCACTTGAGTGTCCCAAATGGGTGCCAGGCAAGCCATCAGGTATATTGTTCTCCGATAGGAATTCATCCAAATCTGCGTACTGTATGTGGCGAAACATTTACGTATGCACGTACAGGTGGTAAATGAAAAATAATCAAAAACGAATTATATTTTGTTAGTGGAAATTATATTTAATCAATTAAATGTAAACAATAGAAAACAAAGCAACAACTTTTAAAAACTTTTCGAATTTTCGTATTACACACATTTGACAAAGAAACAAAAAAACACTTATATTATATAATTTTTATTCGAAAATGTGAATTTGTAGTAACATCTTCTTGAGGCAGTGTTTGAAATTGAAAAGCCCGACCGGAAGCCGAAATTTATGGCAGTTTGTATTTTTTTATCCCAATCGCATTAAAATATAATAGTAAGAATTGAATTACAAGATAATCGAATTTTAAAATACCTAAATGGTAACATTTCTATTTATTATTTATGCGAAGTTTTCATTGATTTCAAGAAATCCAACAGGTCATGTCGATTTAATATAATACTTAGCCCGACAGAAGTTTAGACGCTTCAACTTGCTTAGTTAGTGTACAAAAAAAAAAAAAAAAATCAGGTACCTAATCTTCTAATTGCATAAACATAAAACCAATGTGAAATGTGTGCCCACAATTTTTTTCTAAGCCTATAGTCTTGACAGAAAAAGCTCGAATCGGCAGCCGCATTTGTGATGTTTTTCAAAACCTATAGGCTAGGTGATATAATCTAGAGGATACCTAAGAGGCTAACTCACAAGTAGTACTTTTTCATTCCTTTCCGATTTCTTCTGGCACTCTACTGACATCCCCTTCAGAATTTTAAAAATCATATTGTAATAAGTTCAAATTGGTCTTGCTTTGTTGAAAGAAATGTTCTTGAGGCCTACCAACACAAAAAGGTATGGAGAAATTAGTAGAGTTAAAATAATTTAATTTATTTTAGAAATAAATGCACTGAGCTAAGATATACATCGATATAGTAAGAATTGGCGCCTGCACTTTTTATTGGGTGTTTGGCCGAGTTCCTACTTCGTTTTATGGTGTACACTTTGATGTTGCCTACAGTTTGATGCCGCCTCCGAAAGCAAGTGGTTTTTTATGAGGAGATTTTTTATGACAGGAATACACTTGGCGGTTTGCCATTGCCTGCCGGATAGTGACCGGTATGAGGAAAAACTTTTTTTATCATTTGGTGTTTCATGCCCGGAGATTCGAGCCCAGGCACTAAGCGGTTACGGCGGCCATATACGGATATAAGTAAAAGCTCATCCAGAAAAAATTCTCTGATATGGCTCTCTTAACTATACTAGGTATAGTTGATTTCGATAACTTCAAGGCAAGGATGCTAAGTTAAACTATGTAAAACATAGTAGATCGTAGCTCATGAAGGATGAATCGCAGGTATGCGCTCTCCGACTAATTGAAAGAGAAACTCAGCTGTCATTTCTGAGTAAAATTATTTGGCCACACATAAGAGAGAAAAAGTACATTCGGCTCAAGGCTGATAGATCACAAAGTTTGGCCCTCCGGAAAAAATGTTGCGGATAACTCCAGCTGCGTTGTGATAGGGGTTTCGGCAGCAGATTCTGCTCATTTTTATATATATTCTTACGCTTTTCGAATCAATCGCTGTTCAGATGCCAACGAGGTGGCGTGAGCAATAGTTGCGCCGATTTTTCCTTATATCACTAACACAAACTCAGTTTTGTCGTAAACAAACAGCTGCCTTACCCGCTGTTACGTCCGATTCTTCTTGCTTATTCTCAAATTCACTGAGAACCGGTTAACGGTCTCACTTTAGCCACACCTTCTAAACTCTCTCTCCAACGTGCATTGGTCTAATTTTGTGTAATGGAGGCTGTAGCATTTACAAACTCTGAGTTCATAATATCATATATAGGATGCTGAGGAAAATAAGAGGACTTATCGAATGTTGCAATAGGCGACAATTTGTAAATTTTGAAAAGTGTCAAAATGATTTGACTTCTACTCTAAGTTTCGGAATTGTAACCATTCCTTTACTGCAACTATGTCCCTATGCATATGCTCTTTTGATCTTAAAGATTTAGTGTGCGATATTAGGTAAAAATCGGAAAACTATTATTACAATAAAATTTAAACTATATTTGTTGTGGTATAAAATCTCAGAAATTCTCTTTCAGAACAGGTTTACTCTAATTTAAAGGCGTAACAGAAAATGTTATGTTAACAGTGGTAAGTATACCAACTAAATGAATGAGCGAGGAAACAGTGCTCGAATTTTTTAAGGAAAATTACTTTTTCTTATGTATCTTTAGCATACATATTTTCTGTATGGACGAATCAGACGATGCTAATACAAGGTGGCGCAAAATTAATCATCCAATTTGCTTAATGAAAACTACTTTTTCCTATATATTTTTGGCATAAGTAAATATTTTCTGTACAAACAAATCAAACGAAGAGAGTAGAAGGTGGCGCAAAATTAATCATCCAAAATTACTTTTTCCTATATATTTTTGGCATAAATAAATATTTTCTGTACAAATAAATCAGACGAAGTGAATACAAGCTGGCGCAAAATAAACCATCCAAAATTACTTTTTCCTATATTTTTTTGGCATAAGTAAATATTTTTTAGTTAAACAAATTAGATGAAGTTAATACAAGGTGGCGCAAAATTAAACATCCAATTTTCTTAATGATAATTACTTTTTCTCATATAATTTGAGTATAAGTAAATATTTTTTAAATAAACAATTTAGATGAAGTTAATTCAAGGTGGCGCAAAATTAATCATCCAATTTCGTATTTGAATCATTTTTTTGCTAACTAAAAAAAATAATTTTTAATAATGGAAATCCTTATTTTGACCTTTACGCGCTCCATTGCTTGTGTATTTCGTCGCTATTTCCAAAAATTATAAATCTTCCGCTAAGGTGATCGATTTTGCACCACCTTTTATTCTCACAATCGGCCCCTTTTAGCCACTCTGTTAGCTGTCTGTCGTCAGCAAATCTCAATGCAAACAGCTGCTTGGCTTAACATAGCTTTTGTTTAACTGCAGTTAAGCGTTCATGGGAAATAGGTACTCCTAGGCTATAGATTCAGGATGTGCAAAGATCAATATCTTTCCAATTAATTAATTTGTGGGTATATATAATATAATATTTCAAGTACACCCTTCAAATTACTATGAAGGCACTACATATTGCCTAGTTTTGACTATTTATTTTGTAATTTAAATTATTTTTAATAAAAAAATAGTTCTCTCTACAATAAGGACAAAAATAATTCAGAATTTATAAAAATTCGTCAAATTCTCATCAAAATCACAACATTTTTAATTAAAATGTGGGGAAAAAACTATGTGTGCGCGATTTTATAATCCATCAAATTTTAGTATATGTATTTATATAAGATTTTTGATATTTTTTTTGCAAGTAAAATAAAATCTCATGCATTCGTTGGGTATAAAATCAGTTAGCGCCATGTATATCTCACTTTATGCCAAGTAATAAGAGAGATAACGATTGGGTTTAAAATTACAAGCACTGCCGTAATCAAGTTGGTAATAAAATACTTAAAAATCGAGCAGACACATTTTATTGCAAGTACATAGGAACAGATATATATATACGTGTGTATGCATGTATAAACAAGTATACTTGTACATGCATACACATATAGGTACATATACCTGTCGTGAATTATCCATTACAAAGAACACTCTCGGTGCACCACATTTACATGAATACGCATGACTATGTAACTATGCATGAATGTGTACTTGTACAATTGCATTCGTATGTTAACAATTAGAAAAGTAATTTTAAGCTTCATTCAACTGAATATGCAGTCCGCACTACGAAAGCTTCAAAGCGCTGAATTATGAAAATCTTTGTGTATTTGTGTAGAAATGCAAACGGGCCGTCAGCTCATCTGCCGGAGGGTAGACAGGAAGGCTTTGTATCTACGCTCGAAGGCAAACAAATTCATCAAATAAACTAATCACTTCCACAGCTTTGGCTAACCTGACTACCCGCTGCCGGCTTTGCAACTTTTTTTCAAAAAGAAAAAAAAAAAAATATTTTTTAATTGTTTTGTGTTTTTGTAAATATGCCATTTGCTATGTGTGTATGCACGAAAATCAAAAAGTGAAATGTATATATGTATGTATGCATGGATATGAAGAGCACGCTTCACTACGCAGCAGAAATGATACTAACTTGTGTTACCTTAAGATCGGCATCGTACGGCAGAGTTTTATCCCACAAATTCGGGCCGAGGAATGCGGTTTGGGCCTCCACATTCCAGAGATCACCCTCTTCTTTGTATTTGTCATCGCCACAGATAACTTCTTTGTTATTCGATGAGGATTTCCCTGTAATGCAAATTGAAAAATAGAAATGTGAGTTAGAGAAAGGCATTTCACATTTCAGTGTGTCAGGCAAATATATATGTGTGTTTGGTTCATAAATATCATACATGTATATTATAGTACATACAAGTATATATATATATAAAAAATATATATAAGGTTGTCAAAAAAGTCTTGCGGTATTTTTATTGAATTTTCAATTGTTCATAAAATTGGTTAATAATACGATTTAAGTCAAATATGCGCCGTTTTGTTCGATGACGAGTTCCCAACGAGATGCCAACTTCATAATGCCCCTCTTATAGAAGCTCGCTTCCCTATTGTCAAAAAACTCGGAGAGCCAATTTTCACAGGACTCTCTTGTGGACAAATTCCGACTACCAAGCTCGTTCGCCATGGACAGAAATAGGTGGTAATCACTTGGTGCGAGATCCGGACTATACGGTGGATGTAAAAGAACCTCCCATCCGAGCTCCCGGATCTTCTGGCGCGTCACCAAAGATGTGTGTGGCCTGGCGTTGTCCTGATGGAAGACAATTCGGCCTCTGTTGGTCAAAGATGGCCTCTTCTGCATAAGTGCTGCATTCAAGCGGTTCAGTTGTTGGCAGTACAGGTCCGAATTGAGCGTTTGCCCATAGGGGAGCAGCTCATAGTGGATGATTCCCTGCCAATCCCACCAAACACACAGAAGAACCTTCCTGGCCGTCAATCCAGGCTTGGCCACCGTCTGGGCAGCTTCACCGCTTTTCGAACACGACCGTTTGCGCTTCACGTTGTCGTAAGTGACCCATTTTTCATCGCCAGTCACCATCCGCTTCAAAAACGGGTCGATTTTGTTGCGATTCAGAAGCGATTCGCATGAATCCATACGGGCAAAAATGTTTTTTTGCGTCAAGTCGTGTGGCACCCATACATCGAGCTTCTTTTTGAATCCAAGCTTCTTCAAATGGTTTATAACGGTTTGATGACTCATGCCCAGCTCTTGGCCGATGCTACGGCTGCTACTATGCCGGTCTCTTTCGATCAATTCAGCGATTTTATCGCAATTTTCGACGACAGGCTTTCCGGACCGTGACGCATCTTCGATCACCTCTGCACCAGAACGAAAACGTTGAAACCATCGTTGTGCGGTGGAAATGGAAACTGTATCGGGTCCATAAACTGCATAAATTTTATTGTCAGCATGAGATGCATTTTTGCCTTTATCGTAGTAGTACTGTAAAATATGCCGTATTTTCTCTTTATTTTGCTCCATGTTTGCGACGCTATAACTCACGAAAAAAGCAAACAACAATTAATCAAACACGTGTTAGCACGTGAAAAGAGCTTTCCAAAAAGCTCTAGCGTGAACCGATGCGACGAATACAACTAGAACAAGCGCTTGCAAAGACAAGCTTGCGGAAATACCGCAAGACTTTTTTGACAACCTTATATATAAGTATAAAAAAAATAAATAGGAAACAATGTCGTTAAGCCATATGCACTTATTGAGTTTGGCGACACCTACTCATAACAATCACTTAACTGCATACATGCATCCCTAAGTATACCCACATACGTACATAGGCTCTTACGCAATAAGACAGAACTTAGCTTTCTATTTATATTCACTTAGCTGCGGATCTTAGCTAGTTAATACCTAAGCACTAACTGTCTATCTGCAACCTCTCGGCTTTCAATTGGCTTATGATTCGATGGCTCTTATCACTTTATCAAATTATGACTGCAATTTAATTGGTTAATGCCAATACGAATACTTGAAAACTATCTTACGCATGACACTAAGTGGTTTTATGATTTCAGAAAGCAGCTAAATATATAAGTAGTAATACTATGTGCGCTTTTGAATCTTTCAAAGAGCTAATACTTGAGTAGACTGCTTATCTGCGAAACACTCTGATCACATGCCTTGCGATATAAATAATTCTAGTTATCACGATTTCGAGCTATCTTGTAACACAAAAATACCTATGTGAGTGTACACACTTGTCTTGAACCGAATGTAAAGAAATTTAATGGGACTCGGTTAGCAGAATAATTTTTTAACGATCTCTAGCTTCCAGAAATATTTGGAAGAAATTAAGGCTAAAAATTTTAGTTTTTGGGTGGGGCTGTTTTAGGTCAGCTTAATAATTTATATAGATTACTACGACTGATTACAAGATGTCTACTACAAAGAAACGTAAGGGTCTAGCTCCATCTGGTAACACTAAGGATCAATAGGTCTATAGGATGGCTTTCAGCCAGCCAGGTCAACCTAACCTAACGTAACCTAACTACGACTGCTGGTCAAACATGAAAGAGAGCTGATGTCTAACATTCGATCTTGGCCGAAATAATTAGTCATCCAAGACAACAAATACTACCTCTAATACTAAACTAATATCTAATAATCCAGTAAAACTATTTGGACTCCATTTTCAATTCGTCGTATAGCAGAGGTCGGCAACCATTTGAGCCGGAAGAGTAAAAAATTACAATTTACACAATTTCAAAGTTATTATAGCGCCACAAAGTTTTTTATTGCCAATATAAATAGTACTCGCGTACAATTTTTTGATGAAAAAAAAAAAACGAATCTATTTATAAGAAATAATATCGATTTACTCATATATACCCTATGATCAAAAAGTACCGCGAAGTTGATGTTGACTGTTTTCTTCGATTGCCAAGGCGTAGTGCACCATGGGTATCTTCCATCGGGCTAGACAGTCAATAAAGAATATTATTTATCCCTTTTGAAGCGTTTGAGAGATGCTGTACATCGCAAACGGCCGGAAATGTGGGTAAACACAAGAGTTCATGAGTGGTTTACACGTTTCAGAAAGGTTTGTGAGGACATAAATACCAATGAACATACGGGCTGCCCAAAATCAGTAATCAGTGAAGACTCCATCGAAATTCGTCGTAGATTTATCAAAAATGAAACGAAATCATCATCATCAATTCATGGAATCGGAGTTGAATATGTCCAAAAAATCGATTTATCGCATTTTAACTGATCATTTGGGCTTACAAAAGGTCGGTGCACGTTTCATTCCACACAATTTAACTGAGGACCAAAAATTGCTTAGAATTCAACATTCGTAATGAGGTCTTACAGAGGCGAGAAAAGACGAGAACTTCCTTTACAACATTGTAACTGGTAATGAAACGTCGTGT
The DNA here is from genome assembly GCF_027943255.1 of Anastrepha obliqua. NCBI lineage: Eukaryota > Metazoa > Arthropoda > Insecta > Diptera > Tephritidae > Anastrepha > Anastrepha obliqua. The sequence continues at coordinate 14,733,574 of NC_072894.1, forward strand.
TTCCAACATGAACCTGAAACTAAGCATCAAAGTGTCGAATGGAAGGCCCCAGACGAGCCACCTCCCGAAAAAAGCGCGTTTGGAGAAGTCAAAAATCTAGTCGATGCTCATTTGTTTTTGCAATTCCAAGGGAATTGTCCTCAAGGAGTTCGTGCCAATGGGCCAAACCGTCAGTGCAATTTTCTATATTGACGTTTTGTAGCATTCGTTGAATTCGCCCTGAATACTTGAAGCTGGTGCTGATTGCATGATAATGCAACTCCACTCCAGTCGATCCACTCTTGTGACTGATTTTTTGAGTAGAAATCGCATTTTAACCATCAGTCACTCACTGCATTCGCCTGCAATGGCTCCCTGTGACTTCTGCATATGCGGAAAATTGCATTTGGCTACGAAAGGAAATGTTTCGCGTTCGTAGAGGCCATACAAAATGCTTGTACCGACGTCCTGAAAGACATTCCGGTCAATGACCTGGGACACTCTTTCGAAAAACTTTTAGATCGCGCAAAACAGTGTATCGAGGCCAGGGAGCACTATTTTGAATAAATAAACTCGAAGTTATCAGAACAAAGCTCGTGCCGTTTCTATTTTAGCTCAATCTCGTTTATTTTGGACTTCAGCTTGTATACATAATTATCGGTTTGGCCCTTTTTGAGATTTTTACACATCGAGTATGCTGCAAATCCGCTCGAGACGTCTTCGGTTAAAGTCTTACACCTTACGCCTGTAAATTACGTTAAAATTTTCATGAAATTTTGATAAAATATTTAAAAGAATACTCGGTTTTATTGAAAAGTATTGCAAGTGTATGCAATTCCCTCCCCAACCCTTTCCCTTTCGTCCTATCGTCCTTTTCCCTCACCTCTTTTTCCCCTCTTGCAATGGTATCACAAAAGATGAACCAAACTCTTCCGTGCAAGTGGGCCCACTCTCTGGGCAACCATCAGTACCTAACCTGACCTATGCAATTCTTAAGTCAATTGATTTCCCAGTAGTCATCATAGTTTTGAGACTTGCGTTTAGAGGCTTTTTCGAATAGGTGGCAGAAAAATGATTGGAGCAAATATTTGAATACTTCTTTGGTATGGGTTTGACAATTATCCAGTTAAATGAGTTAAACGAGTACTTCCTTCTCTTATCTATCCAAAGTTAAACACGCTTAATACAGGGTTGTCCATATTCGACGGACCCATTTGGCAACCCTGTATCTTTTGACAGAGACGTCAGATCGCTTAATGATATACCGCGTTGGAAGCATCAGTCCAAGCACATTCTTACCATGGAACAGTATACGCCATGCGAGCGCTCCCAAATTGTTGAAATTTACATTCAACAAAAGAAGTCAATTGTGAAAACTCAACGTGCGTATAAAAAATAAAATAATGTGAAAAGGGCGCCTTCTAAGAACAACATTAAACGTTTGTACGGAAGGTTTTCGACTGGTGGTGATGCTTTTTCTAATCCAAAGAGGCCAAATCAAAACCGAGCATGGCGATCGGAATATTGCTCTTGTACGGGCCAGTGTTGAGACGTCGCCAAGGACATCCCAAAATCACCGTTCTCAGCAGTTGGGCATTGCTCGGACCACTTTACAACGAATTATCCGCATTGATTTGCATTTATTCCCGTATAAGATTCAATTGACGCAAAGATTGTTGCCGGCGGACAAGCCTCGTCGATTGGAATGGGCCCAAAGAGTCAGCGAAATGGCTGAAGATCCGTCGAATATGGGCAACCCTGTATATTACATAAATGCTTAAAGCAGCAGTTCTATTTGTTTATTTCTATAGCAGCTGATTACCCCTTCCAAATGTATAGCCTAAATTTTAAATACTACGGCTTAGCCAATAAAACTACCATAAACTTTGATAAATGTAGGTTAATAATTCAATGATACGAATAGTGGCCATTTTAGTGCTAACGCTAATGAATAAATCAAGACATTAAATGCGCCAAATGGCACTAAATAAAAAACCAAACAACCAAAACAAGAAAAACATTCACCAGCAGCGCGCAGGTAGTGAAGAAAAGTGCAAACGTTGCAAACATGCATTGCATGCAGAAATAAGTAAAAAATAAAGCAAAACCAAAATAAAAATTCACACCCGCAAGTCCACACAAACACTGCAAACCCGTACACAAGAGACTCCAGCACGGCAAGACGTGAAGTAAGCGCGCATGCGCAGACAGACACATACAACCAGCGCATGCATATGTGCATATCCCTCACCACACATACACACACACACACATTTACATATGCACAAATATACCCCACGCTACAACGCATTCGAGTCCAAAAGTCAGGCGGTGCAAATCATTTCCGTATTCAATAGTTACATCGTAAAATACGAAGTACAAGAACAAAATAAACAGCACACATAATTTCGTTGGCGCAGAGTGGGCTCGCTGTGGGTTGGTAATAATAAACACTCATACATCTGGCTGGTGTATTATTTATAAAAGCGTGGAGCAAAGCGGTTGGCCAAAACAAGGAAAACCAGAAAGCAGGCAAGCGAAAATGATAAATGGAGAAATGGAGAAAATGATAAAATGTGCAAATGAGTGAGAAAAAGGCGCAATAGGCCATTGTAAAATCTGACTTTGGCTGACTTTCAGCCGACAAATGACGAAACGGTGCTGCGTTGTGCGCCAGCAACAACAACGCGGCTTCAAAGCCGCTATAAAGTAACGAAAACTAAAATAGAAAACGAAAGTGAAACGTTGGTTTTTTTTTCGTTTTTCTTTCTCTTTTCTTGTTCAGCTTGTATTTATTGTGTCATGGTGTGTGCGCGTGCGTGCGTGTGTGTGTGTGAGCGCGTTTTGTTTACTTTGCGCGCATGGCATGTGCAGGCACAGTTTTATTTATTTTTTGTTGCATTGCCTTTTCATTTTAGCAAGCTTTTCTCTCGACTGCACTCAGTCGGAGTTATATTTAGCGCAGCGCATGCGTGACCGACCAATAGCACTGGTGCGCATTGCTATTTGAGTTGATTTCGTACGCGACTGCAGTGAGTTAATTAGCTCTGATTTCCAGCGAGCGTTTGAGCGAGAGTTTCCAGTTGACGGAGCTTTGGTTTTTCGTCTCTCGAAAGCTTTTTGGCACTTCAACGCAGAATTTGCCACTTGGACTTTCCGGTCGCCTTTCTTTCGGTTTTCCTACAGTTCCCATGCATCTTTTAGATGTATGTACTCGTATGTATGTATGTGTGTATGCAGTATTTCGATTGCTTCCAACATTTCTTTGCTTTTACTTATGGCTTTTCTCGAGAGCGTCGCGTTTCTTTGAATCTGCCAACAGCACCATTTGTAATACGAGTTTTGGTGAATGGGCTATCGGAGTTATACATGCAATCTGGATGTTGGCCGAACACTCTTAATCGCAAGCAACATCTTTGTATGTATGTATGTGTAGCTGAGAGCACACTTGTATTTGGTTATCTGGCTGTTGCTTAGTAAGTGTGCATGCAGTAGTTTGAGGTGCAACATTTCGCTGTGCATTTTTCGTCTTAATTTTTTTTTATTGTCGTTTTCGTTATTACCTGTCTGTCTGCTTGTCTGCACATTACTCGAAGATTTCTGCTGCAGCTTCAATTTCAGCTTCGCCAACTGAAAATTTCCGCTTTCTTATTCACTCTCACTTTCATTTGACTACGATTCGCTTTGGTCTTGGTTTTTTGTGTGCTAATAACTGGTTTTTGCCGTTGTCTAAGTGGCGGTTTGTCTCACTGCATTATCTGTGTTTCTTTCTTTACATTACCAAATGTTGCGAAATCTTTGCCATTTTTCTGCTATTACGATTGCAATTGAATAATACTTGCATCTTAGAAAATTGCATTCGAATTCATTCACGTTTGTTCGACTTTTCTTTTCTGTATGGGGAGGTCTTCAGCTGAATGCGTATGCGTTATGTTAATGTGCACAGAGTGGCTTTAAAAGTATGCGCATAGAAAGAGTAACGCGGTAACTATCATACAAGAGGGTCTCACTTTTGTACTATTTTATTTTAATATTTTTCTAACAACTTATTTAAATCAGCAATCAAGTTGTAAAGGAAATTTTTACTTTTCAGTTCAATACAAGATTTGAAAAAATCAGTAGGTATACCAAAAAACTAAAAACAAATGAAGTTTTAGTAGCACTTCCTAATTCGACAAAAAAAAAACAAAAAAACAATAAATAAAAAACGAATTAATTTTACATAAAGGGTCTATCAAAAGTGACGTCTAGATATCAGTAGTGAAAAATTCCTAGACGGTACTTCCTGGCGGTATTTCCAGGCTGGCGAAAATCCTCCACTGAACCCTCCCCGAGGGTGCCAGCTGGTAATAAGTACCACAGTTTTCCTATTTTCAGGAGGTACTTAGCTAAGTTAAGGGTACTATGGGTAGGGTTCGATACTCCTCAATAGTACAGCACTACTCAAAGTACCTTTAACGTGGTCGGGGGTGAAGGGCTGGATTAAGGTGTGATGCGACCCGTGCCGAGAATCTGTCAGGCTTGGGGCCCTTCTATAAAATAACCAAGTCTCGAACGGAGCTTACGGATAACTGGCGCCCTCCGTAATAATTAGCCTTACCCGTGTAGTTCGGAGCTATGCACGGGCGGACATCCTTTCTCCGACACTCGTGGGTCCAAAATGCAAGCAGACTTAAAAAAAATAAATAAAAAAAAGGAGATCGGTCCTCCTTCTAATAGACCGACAGGAACTAACAGTTCCGCAACAAGAGCAACGGTTGCACCGAGCTCAAAGAAAACGCCATCCATCGGCTTAATAAGTCGATCCAAACACGCAACGACAGCCTCAGCGAAAGCGAGGACAGCTGACACGTACTCAGGACTGGACACAGGTCCAAGTACAAGTAGGGGGGCACTGGCCCGGCAGTCAACTGCGATTCAGCCCCCAAAAACGGTCCCGACCGGAAGCAATGCTACTGCTAGCTCCGGTACCGAAGGATGGCCGCTTGTGAGGGTGGTAGACCCAGCGAAAGCGAGCTACCAGGATCGCAGAAACGCGGCTAGGCTCCTAAGGAGGGTGCACGAAACTCACCCAAAGGAAAGTGAAATAACACAGGAGTTGAAAGAGGCGATTGATAGAGCGAAAGCGATCATCCCTGATTTCAACCCTGACTTCAAGCCAACACAATCGGCTCCGAAACGACAGCGGTCCTCGGAGGAAAATAAGCCAAACGCAAAAAGGCACAAATCAATGGGCGTGACGCCCAGAAGATCATTTGCGGAGGTTGCAAAAGACCGCCTGATCATAGGAGTCCTGGACGAGAACCACCCAGAAGGTATGATCCCCAGAGCCCAGTGGAAATGGATCGAGGCCGAGCTGACGAAAGTGGCACTGAAAGTTATTCTGGAGAACCCCGGTCCCCCGCCTGCGTGCGAAGACTTAGGCTGGCACCAAGGCCAGATAAAAATTATAGCTTGCGACGATGAGAGATCGGTTCAACTGTATAAAGAGGCCATCTCCAAAGTCGGCGAAGTGTACCCAAATGCCAAGCTAGTGGTCGTGGACAGGAAGGATATTCCGTCCAGGCCGCGAGCAAGGGTTTGGTTACCTTCAACCGTCGAAGACCCGGATGAAATTATGAAGCTCATTCGGGTCTGCAATCCGGACATCCCAACGCAGGAATGGAGGTATGTCAAAACTCTCACCAGCAAAAATAGCGCGGAAGAATCGAAAGAGCAGAAGCGCGCCACCATGCAGGCTCTCCTGCTCCTCACAGAGAACTCAATCGAACCATTAGCGAAATGCGATGGGCATCTGAGATACGGTTTCGTAAAGGTGAAGCTTCACATTTACAAAACAGACACAGATGCAATTGAGTTCCTCGCCACTAAGGAAGGTGAAAAGCTCATGGGCGAACCAGAACCCATGAGCGAAACCGAGCCAATGAGCGAAGACGACCGGCCCACCGAAGAAGAATACGCCTCTTCAGGCTCAGAAATGGGCTTAGGGAGGCTGTACTTCGAACGGGAGGGTAAGTACCACACACAACAGCGTAAGTATTCCGAAAGGGAACTTTTATGCGAAAGCAAAGAAGACCCAGACATTACGCTAACAGCTGATGCATCTTCTACAGATAAACCTTCATCACTGTAAAGAAGCCTGCCTTGCCCTCCTGGAGCGTCTGGCAGAAGATCAGCCGGACGTAGTCCTCATCCAGGAACCCTGGGTACGGAATGGCGAAATCTGCGGTCTGAGGACATCAGGGTATAAAGTATACAAGACCAATGGTGAAGGTACTAAAAGAGCATGCATAATGGCGAAAGCACATCTTAATATATTTATGATTCAAAATTTCAGTAACGCAGATACCACGACGGTTAGCTGGGAAGTGAGCGGAAGCAACATCTGGCTAACCTCGTTCTACTTTGCCGGAGACGACACAGGTCCACTGCCGTCGCCGCTAATAAGAAGCCTTGTGGAAGACTGCAAAGCACACAACCGCAAACTAGCCCTAGGAGGTGATGCCAATGCCCACCATACCGTATGGGGGAGCTCGGATACAAACGAACGAGGTGAGTCTCTCTTTAATTATATTATATGTAGTAAGCTTTTAGTGTGTAACAAAGGCAACGAACCTACATTTATTACGCGCAATAGACAAGAAGTTCTTGATATTACGCTAGTTTGTCAAACCCTCTACGAAAAGATGACGCAGTGGAGGGTTCTGAATGAACACTCATACTCCGATCATCGTTACATAGAAATAAAATTTGGGGGAAAAAACTCACAGGCCCCGCCCGCCAGCAGGAACTTGAAAAACACCAACTGGCATATATATAAACGGGAACTTAAGGAAAGACTCCCAAACTCCCAAAATATTACTATTGAAGACAGAGAATCATTGAACGAACACGTACAAATCCTTACGGAGGTCTGTAGAACTGCGCTATACAAGGCTTGCCCCTTAATTAAGTATAAGGGGAAGAAAAAGCCGCCCTGGTGGTCAGAAGACCTGTCTACACTAAGAAACGACAGCAGAAGACAGTTTAATAGAGCGAAAGCGACACGAGAGAGTAAAGACTGGGACTGCTACTACACTAAGCTAAAAATTTACAAAAAAGAAGTTAGGAAAGCGAAAAGGTCTGGTTGGAGAACGTTCTGTGGAGAAATCGAAGGAACCACAGAGGCCTCCAGACTGCGTAAAATCCTTTCAAAAAAACACTATACCACCGGATACCTCCAAAAACCGGACAGGAGTTGGACTACTTCGAGTGACGAAACTCTGAAGTTGCTAGTGGACACACACTTTCCCAGCAACGAATCATCTAACGTGTTAATCAACAATGGTACAGAAAGACCAAACTCTGACATTGAAGAAATAATCACTGAAGCTAGGATAACCTGGGCAGTGAACACGTTCAAACCATTTAAATCACCGGGCCCAGATGGATTATTCCCGGCCCAAATACAACATTCACTAAACTACATCATGGAGTGGTTGACGGTCATATTTAAGGCCGCTCTGAAACTGAAAAGTGTCCCATCAACATGGAAAGAGGTAAAAGTGGTCTTTATCCCTAAAGCGGGAAAAAGTTCACACACAACACCTAAGGATTTCAGGCCAATAAGCCTATCCTCCTTTCTGCTAAAAACATTAGAAAGAATTTTAGAAGAGCATATTAGGGCTAACATCAGCCCTTATAAGCTCAGCATCTCACAACATGCGTACTGTAAAGGGAAATCAACCGAAACAGCACTTAACTCACTTGTTACAGAAATCGAGAAGTCAATGTATAATAAAGAATTCACACTGGTAGCCTTCCTAGATATCGAGGGCGCATTCAACAACATCCTACCGGATACCATAATAAAGGCACTGACGGACTTCGGGATCTCTGGCGCTCTGGTTGAGTTCATTAAAAACATGCTCTTGAGCAGATTGGTGATCGCAACCCTAGGGGACTCAGAGATCAAGAAAAAAGTTAGCAGAGGAACACCTCAAGGCGGTGTGCTGTCCCCTCTCCTATGGGTGCTGGCACTAAACTCATTGCTAAAGAGCCTAGAGGAGAGAGGACAACACGTTGTAGCCTATGCGGACGATGTTGCATTGGTAGTAAGGGGGAAATTCCCCAATACACTCATAGAAGTCATGCAGGATTTACTGAACATGGTTGAAAACTGGTCAAAAGCAAATGGGCTAAGCGTCAACCCCAATAAAACTGAACTCATCCTATTTACCAGGAAACACAAAATTCCAAATATAATTCCTCCGACTCTAGGTGGAACGGCACTGTCATTCAGTGATGAGGCCCGCTACCTAGGTCTAATACTAGACCGAAAGCTAACATGGAAGGCAAATGTCGAAGATAGAGTAAAAAGGGCGACAATAGCACTATACTCTTGTAAACAGCTAATAGGACTAAGTTGGGGTCTCTCCCCATCTATCGTATACTGGCTTTACACGGCAATTGTCAGACCAATCCTAACATACGGCATATTAGTATGGTGGCCAGCTTTAGATAAATTGTACGTCAAAAGAACCATGGCACACGTACAAAGAATGGCCAGTCTTTGCATCTGCGGGGCCCTCAGAACCACACCCACAGATGCACTAAATATTATTCTTAGCATTTTACCAATAGAGCAGTACGGTAAGCAAACAGCTGCCAAAGCAACTCTCAGACTAAGAGAAATCGGCCTACTCAGAACGTACCAAAGAGGGCACTCCTCAATTTTGGAACAATTCCCCTGCATTCCCAGCACAACGGATTTCTGTAAGACCAAGGACATCAATTTCGATAAATCCTTTGTCACAGTATTTCCTTCCAAAGAGGAATGGGATAACGGGCTCATTGTCAAGATAAATGACTTAAACATCTACACAGATGGCTCAAAACTAGACAACCAAGTAGGCGGAGGGGTCTACTCCGACAAACTCGGAGTATGCCAATCATTTCGCTTGCCTGATCATTGCAGTGTATTTCAGGCGGAAGTCACTGCCATAAAAGAAGGGCTTAAAGAGATAAAAACGAGAGTATTATCCGCAAATGAAGTCTTCATTTACTCGGACAGTCAAGCAGCAATAAAAGCGCTGGAATCAAAAACACACTCGTCAAAAACAGTTCTAGAATGTTTTAAACTACTAGATGACGTATCTAAGTGCTACAAGGTGCACCTTATCTGGGTACCAGGCCACAGAAACATTGCAGGAAATTGTAAGGCGGATGAACTCGCAAGAACCGGTACAACGCTCGGTCTCGAACCGGATAAGGCGCTGATACCCATGCCCATAGCCACTTGTAAATTACTTATAGACAGGGAAACCATCAAAAAGGTAAATACAATCTGGCAAAACCTCACAACATGCGAACTAAGCAGACAGACATGGCCGAACTGGAACAGCGGTCGATCGAAGATCTTGCTACGATTCAACAGAGAATCTATAAGAAAAATGATAGGTGTTTTAACTGGTCATTGCTTAATAGGCAGCCACGCTAGAAGGTTAGGACTCCCTTACTTCGATTTCTGTAGAAGCTGTCTTAATACAGAAGAAGAAGAAACAGTCAGACACCTTTTATGTGAGTGTGAAAGCCTAGCTATGAGAAGGCTGCGCACTCTCGATACAGCATTTCTAACCGATGTAGCGGACATAGCCCATCTAAAACTAACGAAGCTCTGCTCGTTTATTAAAGCAACCGGATGGTTTGAAAAGGAACACGTAGAGTAAGGATAAGCTCCAGTGGTATCACAATGGACCTGCTGAAGGTCTAAGTGTGTCTTGCGACAACCACCCTACCTACCTACCTACCTACTTCCTCTAAAGCCACCTTTGGCATTTGTCACTATAGAAAAATGCGATAAAATTATTTAAACTTATTATGAAAATAGTCGATCTTCAAGAAAAATCATATCGCAAAATGTATGTTGGTGGAAATAATCCTCCGAATGAGTCGACAATTGAAAAATTGGTGAACAAATTTGAAGCAACTGGTTCTTTCGAGGATAGAAAAAGGACTGGTAGACCGAAAATTGGACGTCCTGCTACAGCGCAAAGTGTTGCTGAACAACTTTCAATATCGCTGCCTCGACGTTCACAACAATTAGACATTAATGAGTCCAATATTTAGCGAGTTTTACCTGACTTACTCATGAGGGGCATTTAAATGATGTAGTTTTCCTCTTAGAATTGTTAAGAGCCGCATATGTGGAATGTGTATACCTATGAAATGAGATTTTTTTCAATTCCAAACGTTTATTAACAAAAAATAGTTACAAATTTAATTTTAAAAACAATAGCCATCGCTAACGACACAGTTTTCCCATCTCTCAGGCAATTTGTGGATGCCGCGCCAAAAAATTGATCGTCTTTGGCCGCAAACCAATCATCGTGCCATTTTTTGGTTTCCTCGTGAAAATTGAAGCGCTGCTCGGAAAGTGCGTGGCCCATCGATGCAAACAAATTATGATCGGAAGGCGCCAAGTCTGGTGAGTAAGCCGCATGCACAAGCGGTTCCCAATCGTACGTCTCCACCAATTCCCAGGTCGCTCTTGTTCGATGTGGCGGTGCATTGTCATCAAGAAAAATTACTTTGTGACGCCGATCGACATATTCTGGGCGTTTTCGGTGTATAGCGCTTTTCAAATCGGCTAATTGTCGTTAGTAGCGTGCACCGTCAACTGTTTCACCTGGGTTTAATAGCTCGTACCAAATCATACCACGCTGATCCCAGAAAACACACAGCATTGCCTTGCGGCCGAAGCGATTTTGTTTGGCTGTTGTTTTTGGCTTGTGGCCTAGCGGACCATACAATCGGTTACGCTTGGGATTTGAGAAATACACCCATTTTTCAACACCTGTAACGATTCGATGCAAAAAAGACTTCCTTTGATGAGCTTGAGAAGTGTTTTTCTTCAATTGATAACAGAAAACCAACGATGTCCGCAAATCGTAGTTTGAAGCACGAAATTCGAGATTTTTAAGAGCGAGAAAAATGCATTGTTGTATGAAACGTAACAAACAATGAACTGAATATTGTTGACAGATGACAGACGAAAAAAAAGATGCCTGTATTTGGAAAGATCTTAGCGACATCTATCTACTAATAGCTGAAAGTCTCATTTCATAGGTATCTACTTGTAAATCCCAAGGCCTCGATGGTTAGGACACGCTGTGCGCATGGAGGACAGCCACCCTCAAAAATCCTTTTTAACAACGAACTCTCTAACGACCCGGCCCGAGGACGTTCAACGTGAACCTAGCTTGAACAAGTCATAGCCGACCGGAAAATACTACTAGTTAAGAGCTGGCAGTTTATTGCCATCAACCCTGCAGATTAAAAGAGGATTGTGGACGAAGCTTAAGCTCAGCCTGCGTTGTAATCGCTACTTGGCGATGATGATAATATCCTATATTGTGAGACCGTCTGATTGTATCATCTGCAGCAAAGCTCAGTAATAGCTCTAACTTCGAATTAAAAATCTTTGTTGCTGCCAATATTCTGTCTTGTATTGCGACGTGGCTACTGTTGTCATTTTTCATTAAGACTTACCAAATATTTGAAGTGTTGAATTCCCTCAAAGGTAAAAGGGAACATATTAGAGAAGAAAACATTTGTATATCTCCATAAAATTGTACCACGAAATAACTGTTAGCTAATAACCCTTTAGTTTCGTTTTACTTTATTCAGAGATGAGTCCATACGGTTTAAAGACACAGTTTGATTCAGCTACTCATTTCATAAGCCTGGTGAGAGTTAAAGTTATGAGGACAGGTTAATGAAAACAAAAAAGGAATAACGCGGCCAAATTTATTGGTAGGTGACTGCTTGGAGAAGTCCTGCTCTTAATGAAAAATTATTTAACTGGTTTAAGAGACTAACATATAATTCTGGCTAAGAGGAATGATAAAGAATGTTTAAATTTTGCAGATTTTCAACTGGCTCAGGTATTAGATAAAAAAAATTACATGCACCGTAAACGCATAAGATGGGATTCTTTGGCACAGATTTGAGGATTAGTTTAGTGTTGTTCTTAAAGGATATGAAAAATTGATGCAGACAAGAAAATTAATTTAATTTTTTCTTTAATTTTTTAAATTCTGGTTTTCTAACCACATAAAGCGTTCCAAGTTTTCTCTTTAATCTGAAATTTTTCCGAACTCATGCACATTCTCATACAAATAATTTTCAATACTGAGTACAGCCGTGTGTACTTACATATATAAAAGTTCAAAACTGCATGCAGATATACGAGTATAGTAACTTAACTGCTAAAAATATTTTCTGCCATATTTTCAAAGTAATGGGAAGTGACTTCATGGGGAAAATCTTTTGATTTTAATGTAACATATACACACATATATGTTCGTATAGCCTCTTTCTCATCCCAGTAATAATTACTTATGGCCATATATATATATCTTCCAAGTTTTTAACATTTCAAACATAAATACGTTTTGCCAGTTAAATTAAAACTTTTTTAACTTTCATAAGCAGCAAAAAACCAAAAGCAATAGTAACAATAACAAAGCAACAGAATCGGAGACAAACACATTGAAAAACACAAGCAAATAACAAAAACAAAAACATAATAAAATGTATACAAACAAAAAACTATAAAATTACCGTTGGTTTTGCAAATGAACCCCAAAAAGGGAGATTTCCTGCCTGAAAACAAAAAAGTAATATATATTGTAAATTAAAAACCATCTCAAAACAAAAAACAAAAATACAACAGAGAAAAGAGTTTCATGGAAGGTTTAAAAAATATTTAACAGTAGAATTTAAAGAAAATTTATTGCTTAGCAAACAGTCAAAAGCAAATACATATGAATTAATATTTGGCGAAGTCGCTATAGAAGAGAGAATGAGACAGTCTGTGAGGAGGAAGTAAAAGCAGAATATTCCGTTCGTATTTAAACAGCAGCAATAAATTAGATTGTCGAAGCTAAAAGAGGGAAACTTAATAGAGAAATGGGTGGATACAGTACACAAGTAAACAGTAAGACAATGCAGCTAAAATAAACAGCTAAATGCAGATTTTTTTTTTAATTTTTCGCCCAAACTTTTTTGTTAAAAATTTACAAAAATGGAGATACGAGGTGTGTTCAAAAAGTATCGTGAATTTTGTGTTTTTTTTTCAAAAATTATTTATTTATTATTAATATCGATTTTATCCACTTCAAAGTAATCCCCATGAGATATTATGCACTTGTGCCAACGTTTTTTTCAATCTGCGAAGCACTTCAAAAAATCATTTTTTTTTCTTGTTCAGCTCCTCCTTCGATGCCGTCTTTATCTCGTCAATCGTAGCGTAGCGTCGTTCTTTTATGGGCCTCTTCAGTTTCAGGAACAAGAAAAAGTCACAGGGGACCAGATCTGGGGAATACGGTGGCTGTGGCAACATTAGTGTGTTGTTTTTGGCCAAAAAGTCGCGCACAAGCAACGATGTGTGAGCAGGGGCGTTATCATGATGCAAGCGGCAATTTGCGTTCTTCCACAAATGCGGGCGTTTCTTGCGGGGACAGCTTCGCGCAAATTGCCCATATATATATATATATATAATTGGCGCGTACACCCTTTTTGGGTGTTTGGCCGAGCTCCTCCTCCTATTTGTGGTGTGCGTCTTGATGTTGTTCCACAAATGGAGGGACCTACAGTTTCAAGCTGACTCCGAACAGCAGATATTTTATGAGGAGCTTTTTCATGGCAGAAATATACTCGGAGGTTTTCCATTGTCTGCCGAGGGGCGACCGCTATTAGAAAAATATTTTTCTTAATTTGGTGTCTCACCGAGATTCGAACCTTCTGAATGGTAGTCACGCACCAACCCATTCGGCTACGGCGGCCGCCCATAACTTGCAGGTAATATTCCTTATTGACCGTTTTACCCTGTGGAAAGAGCGCATGATGCACAACGCCCCTGCAATCGAAGAGAACGGTAAGCAAAACTTTTACATTCGACCGAACTTGGCGCACTTTTTTCGGTCTTGGTACGGGCGACAGCTTCCATTCAGCTGATGGAGCTTTGGTTTCCACATCATAACCATAAATCCACGATTTGTCACCAGTTATGACCCTCTGGAGCAAATTTGGGTCGTCGCGGACAGAGTCCAACATCTCATTAGCAATGTTCATGCGATGCTGAAACGTCGAAATTGAGCAGTTTTGGCACGAATTTTGCGGCGACCCGCCCAAATCATTGAAAAAACTGGAATGGCACGAGCCAATCGATATGTCTAGGTCCTCAGCAACTTCGCTAACGGTGATTCGACGATTGGCCAATACCATTTTCTTCACTTCATCAATTTTTTTGTCTGTTGTTGAAGTGCTCGGGCGTCCGGCACGCTTTTCGTTGTCGTCGTTCACATCTTCTCGGCCTTCTGAGAACATTTTGTACCACCGATAAACGTTGCTTTGGTTTAAAGCAGCTTCTCCGTATGACACAGTCAACTTTCGGAATGCATCCGCGCACTTAATTTCGTTTTTCACACAAAATTTGACACAGGTTCTTTGATCCATCTTTTTGAATAGTTTACTTAGCAGCTAACTGAACATTCAAAATGGCCGAACTCGTCGGCATGAGTGAGAGACATGAGTACCACCAACATATCGCCACAAACAAATCGAAATTCGAATATACGTAACCTGCGAAAATTCAAAATTCGCGATAATTTTTGAACACACCTCGTACGTAAGAGAAGAAAACGAAGAAATCCCACAGATCTTTTTCTTCATTTCCTGGTTGGACGTGGCTTAGTTGGTCTGACTTCCACTATATTTAGTTATTTCACATGCCAATTCGGTGCTCCCAGCTCAGTTAAAAACAGGTAAATTCATATGTATACATACATATATACTTATGCATGCTTAAACATGGGTGTGTATGTATGTATGTATGTATATGCATATATTTAAATACTGATAACTTTTACTTTTATTTTCACTTTCACTGCGCACCTAAATGAAAAAATGTGGCGGAAAGAAACGCACCAAAGATGCTGAATGCCAATGCGAAAGGGCTGCGATAAGCAACAATTACAAAAGAGAAGAAACGAAAATGGTCAATCCATATGTAATTTATGGGCCCAAATTCGTTGTGCTTATTTTTGGTACAACAACAACTAGCGACCTAAAAAAAATTCTTCATGCGTACATATGTACATATTTGTGGTCACACAGATGTATGGATATTTGCGTGTGTTTGCTGTTCCAGATATTCGCATCTTCAGCTGTGGAAGATATTGCGAAAGTGGCAACGATAAGTGAACTAAAAAAATGTTAGCGATGATGCTTTAATCAACTCCAACTGTGCACAATTGTCATTCTTCATATTACATAAATACATACGTGCATATATATGGTAATATATATATATACATACCATATATTTACACACATATGTACACACACCGCTGGTGGCAAAGCACGAATCACATAAGCAGAAAGTCACAAAAGTTGTATCAGAATGTAAATATGCACACACACGTATTTATCTGCATATGTGTCAACTAATATGTATGAGTATGTACATATACATATATGTATGTGAATGCGATTGTGTGTGTAAATAATCAATTTTTATAACGGCTATACGCGTGAGTAGGTCACAATATGCTGACCGATTTCAAATTTGGAATAGGTTTGCAAATATTGCCTGTTGCTTTTATAGATTTACATATTTACATGCAAGCATGTATTGGTGCAATATGTGTTTATTGGCTTTGTTAACTTGGTTATACCTATTTATAATCTATAGCATACATATGGATAGGTACAACATTAAAAATGGGTCAAAAATGGGCAGTTGTGAGATCTCACTAATGGCGCGGAAGAAGCTCGCTGAGGGTTTTCCAATAAGAGGTGTTTTCCCGTAAAAGATCAATGGTTTCGTTGCTTGTGTGCCACGTAGCGTAGTCTTGTTGAAAATAAACGTTGCCTAGATCAATACAATCCAATTCTGGCCATAAAAAATAGTTAATCATCTCTCGATAGCGCAATCCATTCACCGTAACTGTTGCTCTAACTTCATTTTCGAAAAAGTAAGATCCAATGACTCCGCCGAACCATAAACCGCACCAAACAGTCACACGTTGAGGATAGAGAGGCTTTTCAACAATAGCTCTTGGATTTTCTGAGCCTCAGATCCAACAATTTTGTTTGTTGACGAAGCCACCGAGGTGGAAATGGACCTCATCGCTCAAGATGATTTTTCGATGGAACTCTAGATCATTTTCATGCATTTCAAAGACCCAATCAGCAAAGACACGACGTTGTTTATGTTCGGCCAGTTTGAGTTCTTGTGTTAATTGGACTTTATAAGCCTTAAGCCCCAAATTTTTATGGAAAATACGGTGCAATGACGTTTGTGGAATGCATAATTCCAAAGAACGTCGAGGAACGGACAAGCCTGGGTTTTCATCAACACTTTCGGCTACAACAGCAATGTTTTCGACTGTTCTTGAGCGACGTGCACGGGTTTTATTCTTCAGATCACTAACTTGTCCTAACAGCGCGAATTTTTTCACCAATTTCTATATTGCGGTCCGACAAGTTGCTTCACGATGACCCAAAAATGTGCGAGTTCCACGAATCAAATTTTCACCATTTTTATAGTGAATTTTAATAATTTCAATGCGTTGTTTAAGCGTGCATCGTTCCATTTTTATTAATGGCGTAGTTTCTACTTGCCAAATATCAAAAAATGGCAGCTTTAAAAGTGACATCTACCGAAATAGCGGGCTATTCAAAATAGCACCTACTATTGGATAACCCTTTAGTTGGGCGTATATACTCGTATAAAGCTGTGTTATGAACTTGGTGTAAATTACAAGTAATGGGCGCTACTACTTAGTATGCTAACTCCTTAGGATCCACATTTATCTCAGACTTGTTGAAGTAGTTTCCAATATACAATAAGTAAGTTTTTAAGATAATCACCTTTCAGTTCAATGCATTTCTTCCAGCAGAAAAGTTACCACATACTTTTAGCATCAGTAGTTAATACCTGTTGTAGAACACGTCTTAGTTTTTTTTTGTTTAATGGGTAAACATTTTTAAATTTTGTCCATCGAAATCTTTACTTTATTTCCATTGATATGGAGTAAAGTTCCCCGGTATATTTAACCCTTACTTTGACCTAATAATGTTCAATTTGATGCCTTTTTGATGTCAGGTTGCTTGTCTAAGACAGGACACTTGGTGGCTCTAAGTCCCATTGTGATAGCTGGATTTGATTTCCATCCCCTAACTAAGTCGCTTACACCACTTAGATCTTTTTAAGTAGACGTCCTAAGGACGATGGATTGAGGACTTAAATGTTATATGCATATAAATATTTGTTAGAAAATATAGTAAGAGTGAGGAGTCATCATTATCATTTGCATGTAATTCATAGAAAAACCCGCCTCTAAATTTATTTGACTACGCAGTTAGAAATTTTGCTGATGTTACTTTTAAAGCACCTTGAAGGTGAAGTTGATTGTTGGAAAATATTCAATAGCAGTGTTCGTAAGAAAAAAAATCTGTGGCGCCTCAAAAGTCAGAAGTTTTACACAAATCATTTTCTCAAACCTACACAAAAATATGTACACAAATGCATACAGTGGCTCACAGAAGTATTTCGCATAGTCCCTCGTATTGGCAAATTTTTAAGTTTTAAATTTCTTAAATTTCGTGTTTTACAATTTTTGCTCATTTCCTAAAGAAATTGGGTAGTCAGCCGCAGCAAAAATTTTACCGCTAAGTAATTATAACAAAAAACGGACTTGGGAATGAGATTCTGTGCCCACAGAAGTATTTTCATTATTGTTTTTGAAACCTTTTCTCGACAAGTTTCTTTTCTTTGATTAGTTTTAGCTCAATTGGGGGCGTTTAGTATGCATTTTTATTAATATTATTTATATCTGAACTCATTTCGTTTATAATTGCGGTATTGGCATATCCAAAATATCTACATATGAGTACATAATTAACTTGAGCTGAAGAAAAAATTGTACTTCACAATGGTAAAAAACCTCTGAAATACATTTGTAATATGTTTAGTCGATATCGGCAAGCGATAGAAAATGTAATAAAATGGCATGGTAATTTAGAAAATGTAACACGTGGTCGACCAAGGTTACTGATAACCAGAGAAGAACGTCAAATATTAAAAGAAAATCGCGAGAATCCCCATATATCAGCCTCAAAAACTATCAACGACAAACTAAAGACAATACACATCCAAGTATCCGATGAGACAGTGGCAGAGTGCTCAGGAGTAACAGTATCCACGATCGCGTAACACGAAAAAAGCCGATCATATAAAAATAAGTCACGAAAAGCGACTTTTATACGCCAACGTTTTGAAAACCAAACACTTCTTGAATATTGAAAAACCGTAATCTGTAGTGTCAAAAGAGAGTACAACATTTTTGAATCGGATGGCCAGCGTATGGTATAGTGGCAGCAAAATCAAGAGCTATGAATCCTCTGTCTTAAATCCACTGTCCAGCACCGCAGAGGTTTTGTCATGTTTTTAAATTATAGGGCAGTTCTGGGAGGCGCAAAATTAAGTTCTCTGGATGGCACAATGGAAAGAAAAACTATATGGGTGTGTTAAAGAACGACTCTTTATTTCAACACGATAATGATAACGGCCACCTTAGCCGAATGGGTTGATGCTTGACTACCATCCGGAAGTGCGTAGGTTCAAATCTCCGTACATGAAAGAGCAAAGTGATAGAATTTTTTTTTTTTTGTTTTTAGTAGCGGTCATGAGCGTCGATGAGCAAAGACAAACTTCCTCGATGAGCAAAGACAAACTTCCGCGTGTATTTCTGTTATGAAAAAGCTGTAAAACTGTAGGTCCCTCTATTTGTGGCATAACACCAAGACGCACAACACAAATAGGAGGAGGAGCTCGGCCCAAACACCTAACACAAGTGTATGCGCCAATTATTTATTTTTGTTTAAAAGTGGTAAAAATGCACCAACACCTGCTGCATAAATAAACACTGTTCACGGAGAGGATACTGTAAGTGTAAGGACTGCGCAAAAGTGGTTTTCAAAATTTCGAAGTGGTAACTGCGACGTGGAGGATGCCCCGCGCGCTGGTCGTCCTGAAGTCCGTAACTCCGACGCCTTGCTCGAACTCGTGGAAGCTGAGCCACGTCAATTTGACAGTCGATATGATAGCGCAGAGGTTAAATTCATCGCATGGGACAGTTCACAGGCACCTGGTTCAGTTGGGAAAAGTTTCAAAGCTGGGAAAATGGGTTCCGCACAGACTTTCCGTCGCCAACCTTCAGCAAAGAGTGAATGTGTGTTCTCAGCTGCTGCAACGGCTTGAAAATGAAAGTTTTTTGAACCGTCGTTACTGGTGATGAAAAATGGGTCCTTTACAATAATCCTGTTTGCAAACGCCAATGGTTACATAAAGATGAAACACCAGAACCGACCCCTAGAGCTGGCCTTCACCCCAAGAAGAGTCTCCTGTCTATTTGGGATATGGCCGTATTGTTTATTATGAACTTCTGGAACCAAACCAGCCGATAACTGCTAATTATTATTCCCATAAGCTATCAAACCTGAATGACGCACTTAACAAAAATCGCCCGTCTTTAGTGAATAGACGCAAAGTCTTGTTTCACCACGACAACGCAAGACCTCATACCGCAAGGCAAACATTAGGCAAGCTGAACGAGCTCGGATGGGAGCTAATGCCGCATCCACCATACTCGCCGGATACGGTACCTTTTTCGTGGACTTCAATCGCATATGAGTAAGAAGAACTACTCCTCAAAAGAAGCTATAAAAAGGGATATCGAAGCGTATTTTGGCGCCAACGACAAACAATTTTTTGAGCAGGGAATTGAAAATTTACCTAAATGTTCGGAAGACATTGTAAATAATGATGGAAAATATATTTTTGTTTAATAAACACTTTGAACATATTTTTTACTAATTTTAAAACCATCTTTAAAAACCCAAGAACTTATGGACTTTTTTTGCGTGAAAAAATTGCGCCCTTTGGGAATGCACGTACGTAAATTTATAATTATTTTTTACTAGTATGTAGAAATGTAGCACTCCTTATATTTCTACATTTACAACTTTCGTCTCAGTTCACATTTTTCTGTGTCAGCAACATTAATTATAGCAACATTATCTCACCCTCTACAGAAAGTAAATTTATTGTATTTTTTAAATTTTAGAAACTTTCGCGCATTTGTCCAAAAAAAAATGCAAATTCAATGCAAATTTGAGTGCCAGCCCATTTCCCATATCTGCAATAGGAAGTAGACATCCATTAAGATAAAGCCAACTAACAAAAGATTCAACACAGCCACGGGTGTGCACAACAAACACACTTAGTTTGTGTAAATGTGTGTGTGTTTAGAAACACAATGGCCAGAAATCTCTTCACCTACGAGCATCCAAATATAATATTAAAAAGTAACAGTCAAAAAGTTGGGTATGCGCTAATTTTAACCATATTTTGCATGCAGATAATTAAAAATAATTTGCATACTTTCCGTAAATTTGGTAGCAGCCAAACTATCCCTACTGCCCTCAACAATGAATGCCGAAAACGGCGCAAGCCCCGAAAATGAAATTTCGTTGGTATTTTCACTTTCATTAGAAGCACTCGAGTGGCACAACCGGTCAGTCGAGCGGTCAGTTGGTCAAAAAAATAAAAAATAAAAATAAAAGAAAACAAATACAATAAAACAGAACTACGCGCATGCGTGTGTAGTAAGCAAAACGACGATCGCTCAATTCCGCTGGGACTACGACAACGCATTGTTGCTGCTGGCTGCCCTTTTCTGTTTCTGTTTCGTTTTTGGTTTTTTTCATTTTTTGCTACTGGCGTTAATTATGTTTAGATGAAGGTACCATCGTCGCCAACTGCTTGTGACAGGCAGTGAAAATGAAGAAAATGAAAATGTAGCAGCCCATCGAGAGAGAAAAGGAAAAAGTGCAAAGGCAATACAACCCAAAATTTAAATACAAATGTAATTTAAATCTTTTAAGTTGGCTTTTCTTGCATTAATATAAAGGAAATTGCTGTTTTTCGGCTCGACGATAAACTGTATTCCTATGCTATTAATTTTTTGTTTTTTTTTTTGGTTTTTGCGCTTGTATTGACATACTTATACAAATAAGGCTTGAATACATTCGTCGCCATAAATGTTTGTACTAAAAGCAAGCTTGTCTGCATGTGTGTATGTACGAGTGTGTGTTGCATGTATTGGTGTGTAAGTTTGCTTGTATTTAGTAACAGTACTATTATGTTTTATGTTTCATATTATTTTACTTTTGATCATTTTTATGCTGCTAGTCTGCTCGACTGCAACAGAAGCAACTACAAAGACTGATATATGAGATTTTACTGGACCGTAGCAATAATGCGGAATTAAACTTTCACTTTTTTCATGTTTTTCACATTTCTTTTGACTTTTTTTCTGGCTTTTTGGGTATTTCGAAAAATGTATATGTATGTGTGAAAAGCTATATATGTATACATATTTTATTTCGCTTTACGTAACATGGAAAAAAAAGAAAAAGTGTTAAAAAATCTGCTTATCTGTTTCGGTTAGTATGACGGAAAACAGGTAGCAGACAGAAAATTGTTTGTACACCAGAATAAGCAGATTTGTAGGTTAGGTTACAACAATTGGCGGCATCCACTTTTCAGCATCAACCACATACGTAGCTTAGACTAGATTAGATTTGTGGGGGGCTAGACAAGTCCAAGCACTCAGTCAGTAGACCACTGTACTACACCCGGATAGATATCAGTAGAAAGAATAGAGATAGGAAAGATAAAAAGGTGGATGGTAAAAACTGATAAATTAGTTAGAGGTCGCTCTTCCACAAATCTCTTGGATTCATTGATGAATTTTAAGAGATCCGGAAGAGGAAGAGTATGCACTTTGTCCATACTCATTGTATCGCAACCCAGTATCTTAAGTCTGATTCTGGAAAATGCAGGACAGCTACAGAGAAAATGCTTTGCAGTGTCGTCATTCTCAAGTCTGGATAGGCATTTCGGGCTGTCCCCGACCCCCATAGTAGCCATATGCTGACCACAGGCGTTGTGTCCTGTGATACGTACGTGATTGTTTGATTATGAAAGCTGTTGGGATTCCTCGCATTCTCGCAGTGTGAACCAAACAAAAAAAAATTAATAAGTTTTTTCTGAATTCATAAACAATTATGTTCTTTCTTTTTTCGGCATTTAAATTCTGCCCGGAAGAGCCCAGAAGTAGGATTCACTAGAAAAAATGGCGTTGCTCCAATCGCGCTCCAAGTTTTCCTTCGCCCATTCCACTCGTTTTTCAACGTGTTTTGCACTCAACATTGGTTTTTCCAAAGTACTGCGATATTTCTGTTTATTGGGAAACAAGTGCCTGCGAATCGATCCGTAAGATATGTCAATGCCTTTTGCTTTCAATTTCACAGCAGCTCCACGTAAAGTCAAAGTTGGATCTTTCGAGAACAATGCGAGCATCTTTTTTCGTATTTTTTTGAGACTTTGCTTGCACTACCGCGATCAGGCAAATCATCAACGTTACCGACTTTTTTATAGCGCTTTATCCACTTACTAACGAATTGCTTCGACTTTCCCATATATTTCGCAGCAGCAGTTTGCGTTAATTTGAGCCCTTTTTCATGCAAACATAGAAAAATTGCCTCAAAAGCAAAAGTAAACAGCACTCATTTCGAAAAACCACTCAATTGAAAACTAAATTTGACAGACAGCTGACTTTTTACAAAAAGCATGAAGGACTGAGGTGCCCTCTATGTCATAGAAAAGAAACAGGACGCTCTTATTTTTTATCTACGTGTAACAGTGACCACGCTATTATGTAACAGACTGTACGTACATGATTGTTTGATCATGAAAGCTGTTATGATTCCTGACATTCTCACAGTGTGACTCAAAAACAAGCAAAAAATTAATAAGCTTTTTCTGTATTCATAGACAATTGAACTTTGTTGCAAAAGATTAATAAAAAACAAATTTAATAAAAAAAAAAATTTAATAAAAAAAAATTATTCCAACAATATTTCTGTTTTTTTATCATTTTAAGTTCCCAAGCTCTTAAACAAACACCCGATACATCCTTTGTTTTCATCCTCACAGTTTTATACAGCCTTCGTTAGATTGGTGGTTGTTGTTGAGCGGCTTTTTCGGCGAGGTGTTTTGACATTAAATATTTCCTCCAGATGTTTTAACATTATATACCAAGTGGGTCTTTAAAAGTTGCTTAAGCGCTTTTCACGAAATCTCAGCCTATAAATGGATCCATAAATCAATGATTTCTTAGACTTTCTTACTTAGCAGACACTGTGAAATGATTTCATGCCATACTAGTTACAATATTTTATGGCATTCAAACAGTGAATCGGCGCTAGTGCGTATGCCCACACATACATAAGCATGATTATGATGCGTATTTGTTTATAGCCATTTCGCATAATTGCAGCAAAAACTGTTACACTTTCTTGCCACACTTTTCCTTAACCATGCCAGTTCGTTTAGTTCATACCATTCCAATACCAATTCCATTTCATAACAATTTTAATGAATGAAGTGGCATGATAAACGGCATTCATGCATACATACATACTTACATGCATACATGCACACATCCATACAAAAAAAACACACAATATGCATTTATAGTTCATAGACGGCCAATCAGAGAGTGTTGGAATTTATTACACCATTTCACCGGCTGTTTGACTGGTTGTTCTTGTTGCTATTATTTTGATCACTACATATTTTATGCGCATGCTGTTGCTATTTTTGTGGTCGCATGTATGGTACTAATGCTTTCGCGTTCAACATTGCATAACCAGAAAGAGTTTGCATGAGAATAAATAACCGTAAACACAAACAAACCATAGCCAAGTACTCTTACTCTCACTTAAGCATAGAAAACGGCGCCTTACATGAATACGAGTACCTCTGCCGCTGGCAATTAAACGATGCGACACGTGCGAACGTACTTACATACTTTCAAATTCAAAAAAAAAAAAAAAAAACTCAAAACTATACGCAACTGTTTGTTTATACTCGTAGCGTTCACTAGTGTCCCACAAATGCAGCGATAGCATTACTTTTGTTAACCCAGCAGACAATTTATTTTCAATAAAAGTCTTAAAGGTATTCGTGCAACTCTGAGAGCTCTGAAGTGTACATACATACAATTTGATTCAATAACCATAGAGTTAAATAGCTAAAATGCAAAGAAAGAAATATATATAAGTAGAGAAAAACTTCTAAAAAGGTCTTAATTTGATTTTGTTTGGAATAGGTTTGTCGCCTGATTTTTTATAAAACTCTACAGTCAGCGTCAAAATAAATTGTACACCACATATTGTTAAGATTTGACTATTTATTTATTCATTTTCAAATTTCTATTATTTTTTTTTATAGTGTAGTTCAACTACAACAAAAGCCATATAAACTAAAGTTTCGAACTTTGTATGAAACTTGTAAAAATTCGGCAAATTTTCATCAGAATTGCAGACTTTTTTCTTAGAATTTTTAGAAAAATTTCGGTTATCTAGTTTTATAGATCATTCAATTTTGGTATAATAAAGTGCAAGTTTTAAGTATATTCAAAATTACACTTATTTTTGACAATTTTTTTAGGAAGCGGTCTTGCGCACTTTCTCTATT
The DNA here is from genome assembly GCF_027943255.1 of Anastrepha obliqua. Classification (NCBI taxonomy): domain Eukaryota; kingdom Metazoa; phylum Arthropoda; class Insecta; order Diptera; family Tephritidae; genus Anastrepha; species Anastrepha obliqua. The sequence continues at coordinate 14,758,208 of NC_072894.1, forward strand.
CAGCACAATTTTCTTATGTGGAAAAAACATCCTATCCCAACCGTCAGCAGAAAAAATTGTCAAAAATCAACGCAATTTTTGAACTACTTGAGTTTTGTATTTTAGTATACCAAAATTCAATAATCTACAAAAGTGCGTAACGCAAATTTTGCTATAAATTCCTAGTAAAAATTGTGAAATTTTGCTGAACATTTGCAGAATTTTTATAAATTTTGTGTTAAGTTATAAACCTTAGTTTATATGGGTTTTATTGTAATACGAACCATATTTTTATAAACAAACTAGCTTATACCCGTGGGTTTCACCCCACATTTCTATCAAAAAGTATGCAATGTAAATAAAACAACTTTAACTTTTTTAAGTCAGTTTAGGTATTATTTAAAACGATCGGATATACGACCTTTTTTGTTATATTATTTTGAGTATAAATAAAAAGGTTTTTCGGTGCGCCACCTCTGGAGCAGGCTACATATAATTGGCCATGGGTAAAACATGAGTTGGTTAGATTGCTGGACTGTTTACTTACCGATAAAGCTTTACCAATAAGAGAATGCATTCAATTCAGTGATACCTCTATCGTTGATAATATAAATTCGTTTCTTTATCAAATGGTCTAACCCCCATTTTTCTCTAAGCTCATATTTTTTCTAGGAGTACTAAATACTAACTTCATTAAACTTTTTACCAATTTTTGGTATTCTACCATAAATGCGTCCAGTGATATGCAGCATGAAAAATTCCATTTGTATAGGAGGTGTCACGCCCCATTTCTAGCTATCACCAGTTTTCATGCAGGTGTTAGGTTTTAACCTTATATAATCTCTTACCAAATTTCAATTATCTACCCCAAATACTTCCGAAGATATGGACAATGAAAAATTGCATTTATATGGGAGGTGCCAAGCCCCCTTTATCGTTCTTCTCAGTTTTCTTGGAGGTGTTAGGGATTAACCTCATATAACCCCTTCCCAAATTTCATTGGTCTAGCCTAAATACTTCCAGAGATATGTATACGTAGTTTTTCTGGATGTGGTAAGGATTAATGTCATATAACCCCTTACCAAATTTCAGTAGTCTAATGTAAATACTTCCAGAAATATGGACTGTTAAAAATTCCATTTGTATGGGAGGTGCCACGCCCCCTATATATATTAAAATATTTTTTAGCCCATGACCATCCCGGTAAGGTATCCAGTTCGTGTTTCAAATTTGGTTACGATCGGTTTATGCGTTTAGGACACAAGTCGATCTATAGATATATACATAATTTGAATTTTATATATATAGATAATTCAAGTTATAAAATAAGTAAACAAATAGTCAAAACTTAACAATATCTGGTGTACACTTTATTTTGACGCTGACGGTATGTAGTATATCCTTACATTTTGTTCATTTAGTGCAGATAGTGGACCAAATCAAACTTTCCACAGAATAGCAATAAAATATTATTTAATGTGTAGTGGATATTAAACGAAAAGTGTTCAAAATAGCTGGTATTTAGAGAGATTTTTGAATAGGGTTGCCTCTGGTTAAGAAAAAATTAATTAGTTATTTATAATGCAATATTATAAGAGCAAAATCATCAAGATAGAAGTTAAATTTAATTTGGTTCTTAACAGGGTTGCCTCTCCCAATAATAAATTTAACACATTTATTCAAAAGCTATCTCAAATTTTGCAATATGTTTGTGAAATATGTTAAGAGGTGTTTGAGAATGCTTTAATACAGACGTCCTTTTGACCAATAGAGAGTTATGGAATTTCCAATAAAAAAATTTAATTCAATAACTAAAATGCAAAAAAATATGTATGTAAAGAAAAACTTCTAAGAAGGTCTTAATTTTATTTTCTTTGAGATATGATTGCCTCTTGTCTTTTTATAAGTTTTTCTCGAAAGCGTCTCATATTTTCATCACATAAAATCAATTTAATGAATTGATTAATGGAGAACATCCACAACACTGCTACGGTATAAATTTTCAAAAATCAAAGGGATTTTTCAATTTGAAAATTTGATAAAAATTTGTTGAATTTTTATAAAGTTTAAAATCTTTACACGATATTCTATATGTATGTATATATATATATATATTATATATTATATATATAATTGGCACGTACACCCTTTTTGGGTATTTGGCCGAGGTTCTCCTCCTATTTGTGGTGTGCGTCTTGATGTTGTTTCACGATATTATTTCAGATTTTAATAGAGTTGTAAATCGAGCTTTATTTTTGTAAAAAAGTTAAGGAATTATAAAAAACAGTTAGTAAAAATATCGCTATTCTAATATCTTGGACGTGCGTGTATATATGCAAGGCGAATTTAAACAAGGTGTTAGCAGTAGAGCAGAAAAAAGTAGGTATATCATATTTTGTGTTTTGCTTTTCTTCGTATAGACTGGCAAAATCAGCTAACTACTGCTATGCGAGACAACACTGCGCTTAATAACATATTCCGCAGTCGGCTGGAGAATTAAAGAAACCAATGTTTCTTGGGTTGTCTGGGTTGTATGCATATAGAAGATTCGTTTTTCAGTTTTCGCTGATTGGCATATTCAGTCTTTTATTTCTATTTGCAGTTGCTGGTGGCGCTTTAGTGCTACGTGAGGAGTGTCACACTGCTACTTCAACCATTTCACCTGGAGTTATTAAAAACCAGAAATAAAAAACTGAAATCAGTTTATGTAAATGTAGATTTTTTTTGTCACCAAAGGCCTTTGTGGGGCTTTCATGTTGGAAGATGCTGATTATGCAATTAATTTTTACCAAAAAATATCTAACAGGATTCGGTTTAGTGTAAAAAAACATGAAAAGATCGCAATTTTACCGTTTTTGTTAAGCTAAGGAGGTCGTTAAATCAGATCTAATTGAGCTAAACTATAAAAATTCTCAATTTTTCAATTTCACAGAATTTTTCAATTTCATGTGATATCTATCAACTTGTATAAATTGATTTGAAAGCCTAAAATGAGATTAGGATAAAAAAGAAAATGAGAGAGAAAGTATTGCATGTGGCATTTCTCTTCTTCCTTTTCACACTTTAAGAGGTTATATACCTTGTGCTGGACTAAAAAATCGAAAATTTTTTTATGCCACATTCTAAAAGTACACCATCTTAAAAATATGAATTCAAAAAATCATAAAGATCGGAGCACTAAAATGAAAGTTACAGACCGTGGAAGCGCGCGACCTTATCCATAAATGAAGTGCACGCAAAACTTTAGACGCGATTATCTCGAAGTCGTGTTTTTTCTTAATTATTCGAAGTTACAACCTCGTGAATCTGAACGTCTCACTTTTTATAAATATTTGCATAGTTCGCTGGAATTAATTTTTTTTTTTTTAATTTTTCAACCTCCCAAAAATCGTTTTTTTTTGTGCAAAGAGATTTTCATATAGAGCAAATTTTTTTTTGGGTAAAGGAACAGTTTCCGATTCACTAAAAAACATTTTTCTACTATAATTATTTAATTTTTTTGATTTCAATTGAGCTGCTCATGCGCCACCGTGATCACCGATATCAACAATAAATAATAACATTTTTTTTAAATAAAAACACCAGAATGTATTCTTCGAGAGTTACCCTTAGCATCATATATGTATATATGCTTCATTTGAATAAAAGTTCTAAAACATATTTAAAAAAAAATTATGACAATCGTCCATTTTTTCGGGCTCACAAGGTATATAACTTTATGCAAACTCGAATGAGTTATAACCAAACTCGCTAGCGTCGAATCTTGGTCCGATAACTTTGTTGTTGCTTTCACATCTAAATAATTCGTTAAGTTAGTCGAGCAGAGAGATAGCGAGCAGAGAAGTGGAGATAGAAAAAAATTTAAATTTGATATTTGAATTTGACAACGTGAATTATTCAATTTTATGAGCAGGTATTTGCGATAGGCTTTTATAGAAATTTGGCAAATATATTCTAATGCTGCTACAAACTTTATTCCAAAAGAAATTTCAACAACTTCTTCAACACTTCTAAATATTTAAAAATCCTTCACGTACACAAATTCTCAAGCACGCTTGAGGTGTAAGCTCCGAGAAGTACTAGTAATTTGGCTCGATGGGTGAGCAGTTTACTATTGTACGGCCACGAATCACAACACAAAGCGGAATCGTGGTGGAAAAGTCAAATTGTTAACTCACTAGGCCGCAGACACGAAAGAAAATAGTAAGTAGCACATACGCGTCTGTTTACATAATACACTTTTTTTCACAAATACGAGTTAACACTTGTTGCTTGCCATCAGTGCATTCATGTACAATACGAGCGTGCAAATGTATGTGTGTGTGTGTACATAGATATGTACCTAGAAGCGACCGACGTGCACAACAGTCTAACAGCTGCTGCTGCTGCAATATTGCGTACGAAAAGCAATAAACTGCACAGGCAAACACTTGCCTAGGCTGCGTATGCGTCTGCACCACTACTTTGAAGAGCATTTGGCTGCAATTTCGACAGCCTTGAGCGTGATTTATTTTTGAGGCTAAATTAGCAACATACGAGGATGTTTTTGTGTTGTTTTGTTGCACTAAGGCTTCAAGCATTGCAGGCAGATTTTATTGAATAGAAATGAATGAAAATGAAATTATGAATTCTTGAGTTTACATAGATTGGAATTTATAAGGAAGGAAAGCCATATAATTTTTCTGCTGAATGTTTTTGATTGTTTTTGTAAAGTGGAGGTTATCATGAGATTAAAAGATGCGAGTAGTTTTATGATTGTAATAGAACCTCAGTATTGACAAAACTTCTCTGAAAGCTATTGGATATTTGACGAAATATCTTTGAATTTAATTATGTACTTTAAAACAATCAATTTGTTTAAAACAAAAAAATTTTGCATTTTTATTGATTACGATTTTAATGTATTAGTCATTTTGGCTCATATAGCAGAATTTATGGCAGTGAACTGATAACGCGAAAACTAACCATTTCCTGGGGGCAATTCAGCTCTAGCAAAGCAAACTGCAAACATTTTGATAAACTTAAGTCTGCAAGGCTTCACTTGCTTTGATCGGTTAAATGTTTTAAGGTTCGAAAGTTTTTTTTTTTTTTTTTTTTTTTTGGGATGAAAAAAATCCACGCAAGATTTAACAGAGGATTTTGCATTCAGGAGCAGGTACATTAAAAAATCACAATTTGGTGCGAATTTTGATCCGGCGGTATGATTATCCCCTATTTCTTCGAAGATGCGCATATTTGTTGCGCATTTCTCAACTCTGATGGTTATCATTCAATAGTCGTTCACTTCGATGCACCATCTTCAGTGGAACAGCGGCGGTTATTTGTATGGCGGCCGCCGTAGGTAAAGGATTTCTGTGTGACATGCCGACAAAAGATCTGGGGTGTGAATCCTAGAGTGGACATGAAATATCGGTGTCAAGGGAAAAGTACATTCCTAACAGCAATCGCTTCCTAGCAGACATTCACAAACTTCAGATTGTGTTTTTTCCTGGAAAGGTTTCTTGCGAAAACTATTTGCCGATTGGAAACGGCCTACATTGGTGGGATAGCATTGGTGTATACAACATACCACAAAATTATTATCTTACAGCACTTGCTTACAATAGACTATTTTTAAACAGAATTTAGGAGCTTCCAAATGTGGCCTCTTACTATGAATGGAGCTATGTTGCAAAGCCTAATCAAATCAAAATCAAAATAAGAAGTTTCTGTTATCATTTATTATCAGTCTTTTTTGTAAGAAATTGCAATTTTCTCACTCCACCTGCACTTCATTCACTTGCAAATTGTTTCACGCGATTGGATTATTTACTCCACACACTCGTCGCATGCAACTGATTTACCACAATATTGCAGTTATATTTTTATCAAAAACCAGTATGCGTTTCAATAACATTCATAGCAATAAAACCAAACTTTTTTTTTTGATATTGAATCATATAGATATGAAGTGAAGCAACCGAAATATATTTTAATGCTCAGCTTTTAATAGCTGCGCGAAACATGTTTTTGTGTGGGAAAATTTTCAATAAACATTCAGGTGACAACCGAAAACGAGCAAATCACGCACAAAGAGATGCAAACACACGCATGCACATTCACATATACATACAAACGTACACATCTTTTCTCACACGATAACAATTCTTCAGCGTTTTAAGTATTTTTACTTTTGTTGATTTTGTTGTTGTCGTTGTTATTAGTGTTAGAGAGGTGAAGGGGCTATGAAAACTCTCACTTTCATTTCATTGCGATTTCAGGTTTTTTCTGTTTCTTAGTGTTGTTAATGTCACATAAACAGACACAGACACAATTGTGACTGCCCGCTAGTTTTACATGTGTCAATTGCTACTTTTGTAGCTATCGAATAAAGTAATACTGACTACTTTTGTAAGCCAAGGTAATGTAAGGTGAGTATAGTTTAACTGAGTTTAACTGATCGTAGCAGTTTTATGTTTATCTGTGTCGGTTTATCTTTATCTTTATCTGTATCTTTATCTTTATCTTTATCTTTATCTTTATCTTTATCTTTATCTTTATCTTTATCTTTATCTTTATCTTTATCTTTATCTTTATCTTTATCTTTATCTTTATCTTTATCTTTATCTTTATCTTTATCTTTATCTTTATCTTTATCTTTATCTTTATCTTTATCTTTATCTTTATCTTTATCTTTATCTTTATCTTTATCTTTATCTTTATCTTTATCTTTATCTTTATCTTTATCTTTATCTTTATCTTTATCTTTATCTTTATCTTTATCTTTATCTTTATCTTTATCTTTATCTTTATCTTTATCTTTATCTTTATCTTTATCTTTATCTTTATCTTTATCTTTATCTTTACCTTTATCTTTATCTTTATCTTTATCTTTATCTTTATCTTTATCTTTATCTTTATCTTTATCTTTATCTTTATCTTTATCTTTATCTTTATCTTTATCTTTATCTTTATCTTTATCTTTATCTTTATCTTTATCTTTATCTTTATCTTTATCTTTATCTTTATCTTTATCTTTATCTTTATCTTTATCTTTATCTTTATCTTTATCTTTATCTTTATCTTTATCTTTATCTTTATCTTTATCTTTATCTTTATCTTTATCTTTATCTTTATCTTTATCTTTATCTTTATCTTTATCTTTATCTTTATCTTTATCTTTATCTTTATCTTTATCTTTATCTTTATCTTTATCTTTATCTTTATCTTTATCTTTGTCTTTATCTTTACCCTTATATTAATCTTTAGCTTTTGACTTTATCTTTTGACTTTCTCCCTGGACATGTTAACATTAATTTTTCCAGTTAATTATATGGAAAGTACCATAGATTCGCGCGACTAGTGATGACCACCAAAGTTTAGTGGAGTCGCTAATTAGGAATTGGCTGCGTTCATTGCAGGGTGGTGTGTTTCTTCTTTGCTTGTTTCATTGTAGTTGAGTCTGTTTGCATTTTTTACGGCGTCGTTTTATGCTTTTCCGGGCTTTTGTGCTTGAAGTACTCATGTACCACAGCGTTGGCTTTCTGTCTACCCGTCAAACTGGCTGGTTGTACGGTTTTCTGGCTGCCTGTTGGCTGTTTCTGCTGCTGCATTTGTTTGCCTGTTTGTCGCTGTTGTTGCTGCTGCTATGATATCAGCGATGCTCAAACTGACATAATATTTGTAATTTGCTTTTCAGGTTTGTTTTTCTTTTCAGCTTCTCTTTTCATGCTTTCATGCTGCAAATACTTATCAATTTTTTTCTCCCAACAATGCAGCATGAATGCAACAGGCATGCATGAATGTATGCATGTTTAAGCACCGAGGTATATGTGTGCGTGGATGCATCTATTCAAAAGTTGGAGGTGACAAAATTGTGTGTTGCAGCAGTTGCACATCGAAACGAATAGTTAAAAAATACCTTTTAATATATATTTGGTAGTTGTATGTAATTTTTACCGATTTTTAGCCTTTTCCGTGTTTTTGATTTTTTAATATAATAAAATGTACCATCAAATTAAAATCACAGAAAATAAATGCGCTATATCAGATGATTGTATGCGAGATTGTATGTACTCGCATGGGTGTAACCGAGAATATATCGCTCATTTACTTCAATAGTTTCATAATAGAATACAAAAATCCAAAATGTTGAGAAAAAGGGGTAAAAAATTTTTCTATTTCCTATGCCTTCCTAAAAAATAGTTTTATCTTTTGCGATAATACTAAGACTTAGATAGAATTGTCCAGACAACATAAAAGAAGAGCTTGCGGTCAATTCTGCATATCAACTTATCTAAAAAGTTTTTCTTGGATTATGACGCTATTGAAATATGATAATTCGTAGTCTTTTATCCTTACTAGTCAATTGGCGCGTGGAAGCGGCATTTCGTTGCATTTCTCTTCAGTCAAACAACTTTGATTTTTTAATAATAAAATTACTCAAGTCACCTGCTGTGAAACCCGACAACCCTGTTAACTGCCGGATCATATACTTCTCAAACTTTCATTATCCTACGAATGATATATATCATATCATATATTCACACAAGAAATCGTATTCAGCTTCCTCATTATGCCATATAAGAGATTCGGTAGGTTTCTAGTAGAAGCCCTATTCCTGCAGCACACTTTTCTAGTTGTTAGAGTTTCATAATAGACAATTTCAAATACAATTCCAAATACGTCTGCTCTTGGTCAATTTTGGAAATAAGCTGTTTTTATTTTGCAGTGATGAGGCCAAAGTTATCTTGCTATTTGATCTCCCTGTTTTGCCACCAACTTCTCGCTCCAAGCACTTCGGCTTGGAAGACGCTCACAGCTGTAACTCGCCATAAAGCAGGTACCGAAAATAGTAAACTTACTCGTTTACTCTGAAATTTGTGCTTTCTTTAAACCTAGACTTAGCAAAGAAGAAATATGAAATATGCTAATGATGGGCGTACAGTCACGCCTACTCCTCTTGTGATCGGAAATGTTAAATGTTGAAGCGCACTACCTCTTGAGCACTGATTAAAAAATGCTCAGAGGTACAAATTCGCGGTTTCATTAAAAAGACGAACTTGTTTAGACATTTCAAAGAGTTTTTGTGATGAGTAAATGTAACAGACTAAAATTATTTGAACGCTGAAAAAGCGATGATGATGGTAAGGATTGGGGTATTGCTTTCTATTCGCTCCTACACAAAATGATCGACTTAAGTGAGTAACATTCCTGCGGCATATGCTTGTGACATAGAAAAACTAACACCAGCTAGTACCGCATCGAATACTTTCAAAGCCGAAGCGTTTTTATCCATTCGGACGACATGTCCCAGCCAACGTAGCCGCTGGATCATTATTCGCTGCGCTATGTCTATGCCATCGTATAGCTCATACAGCTCATCGTTCCATCGCCTGCAATATTCGCCGTTGTCAACGTGCAAAGGTCCAAAAATCTTACGCAGAATCTTTTGCTCAAAACACTCCATACGTTAGGACGGACATGATGAGAGTCTTGTAGAGTGTTAGTTTTGTTCGTCGAGAGAGGACTTTACTACTCAATTGCCTACTTAGACCAAAGTAGCAGTTGTTGGCAAGAGAGATTCTACGTTGGATTTCAAGGCGACATTGTTATCGGTGTTAATGCTGGTTCCTAAATAAACGAAGTCTTTTACAACCTCGAAATTATAACTGTCAACAGTGACGTGGGTGCGGATACGCGAGTGCGCCGACTGTTTGTTTGATGACAGGAGGTACTTCGTTTTGTTCTCGTTCACCACCAAACCCATTCGCTTTGCCTCTTTACTCCATTAGTGCCAAGAAATTCCATATTAGTTCCCTCTTTTGTGTTGGAATAGAACTAAACAGGGCCCCATATAATACTGAATTACACAAGCACAGACCTTTCACAAATGTTTCCAAAATTTACCAGTTTTTGGTCTGCTAGTCCTTTTTCTATCAACGACAGAAGCAGTTTCTTGAATTTTTTATTATTCCTTGAATTGTTGAGTCATTCGTATTATTATTTCCACCAAAAAGTTCAAGAATTTTGCGATATGTTGTTCTTAAAGATCCATCATTTTTATAATAAGTTTTACTAATTTACAGGATAGAGTAAAATTGAACATCTGTCTACTTGACAGATGCCGGAGATTACATGAACAAAGGCACAGAATTAGGAAGTATTCACTATAAACATCTAGGCGTCACTGAAAGACTCTTGGTTTAAATATTAAATTAAGGGATCCCGTACCATTCTGTGCACTTAGCCGGTCATCATCCAGATCTACAATTCCTCAATGGATTTATCCAAACTCAGAAAAGAGTAAGTTCTGGTGGTGAAACGGAAGTACTTGGTTATCTGTTCGGTAGATATGACATTGTGCCTTTAGGTTAATATGCGGTTACTCATGGGTTACCTAGTTACCTTGTCACATGCATCTATTAGATCTGCCTACTAACACAGTTCTCTCTCTGAATTCCGAATGGTAGTCACGCACCAACTCATTCGGCCACGGCGGCCGCCTGAATATATTCTGTATAAAACTCTCACTGTGGTCAAACAAAGATTTTTCAGTCGAATACGGGGACCAATCTCTGCCCAGTGCCCAGGTAAAACGGTGGCACAAGTCGTTCAAGGAAGGCCGGGAGGCGCATATCGAAATCCAAGGTCAAAACCATGCTGATCATCATTTTCGACTCTCGAGGCATCGTTCACAAGAAGTTTGTACCTCCAGGAAGTACTGTAAACGCGGCATTTTTCAAAGAAGTGCTCCTTCGGCTGAAAAACCGCGTCGCCCGGGTTCGGCCCGACCTAGTCAACAATTGGACCCTTCATCACGACAATGCGCCGGCGCACACCGCCTTTCTCTGCATCTCTTCATTGGCCAAGATGGGTGTTCCGGTGCTTCCCCACCCTCCCTACAGCCCAGACCTGTCCCATCCGGACTTCTTCTTGTTCCCGCGCCTGAAAAGAAAGCTGAAGGGGAGGCGTTTCGACTCCATCGAGGCGATCCAAAAAACTGTGACAGCCGAATTGAACGCGATTCCGGCGGATGAGTTTAAGAAATGTTTCCTGCAGTGGAAGGACCTCAAGGGCCCTATTTTGAAGAATATTAGTTGTATAAGCCAAAAGGTTTAATAAAACTGCTTAAAAAAAATAAGGCTCATTATTTTTCAATCAAACCCTGTATCTTACCACAACTACACACAACAAATTTAAAAATTCGATAACCTCTCTAAAGGCGCTATTTGTGCCTTGAAGACATTATTTATTTGACCACGTGCGCGTTTGCAAGAAGCGTCGGCAGAGAAAGGTTTCATGCTCCATTTCTGAAATCATAATTGAAATCATAGAAGCTTAACCGCTTAGTCGCTTACTTTAGTGAATTTGATTAACCCATATTACACTAACACAATTTCATAAAATCTGCACAAATTTATTTCTTTTACGTGCTGATCCAAGTTTACGAATCTAACATAAAATTCGCATTTCGCATCAAACTATAAACTTAAACTGGAAAAGTGAATACAAATAAACCAAAGAAATGGTAAAAGTAAGCCAGAAAGAAAAAATAAATTATGGATAATTACAAAATCATAAGGAAGTGAAACGGTGTAAGTAAATAACCCACTTTTCGCACCTTTAAATACAGATTTTTGTACAAACTTGCAAGTGTATGTGTATGTATGTATATGTATGCACATGGGCACATGTGTGCATGGGGACGAATGAGTGTAGCCAAATGTAACCGAAACAAAAATCAAAACGAAAGAAATGGAATAGTCAACATTTGTGGCGGACAGCACTCGCTCACAGCACGTCAGACATTCGATGCCTCTCGGCTTGATGGCTTGATGATTTGTCAGTTTGACGGCTTGATGACTTTACGGTGGTAGTAGCTGCCTAGTTGTTACCAGCTGCCTTATTGGCCACTTAAGCGCCACAATGCGTCGCGTCGTCGTTGCACAGTAGCCCAGTTTCGTGCTAGGGGAAGCACTGCATTGTTGTTGTTGTTTGAAAAACGTAAAAATGCGATCATTAAATGGAGTAAAGCGAACTATTTATATTTAGTGGAAAGTAGGTATCTATGTATGTCCAACAGCAGTCATATACATATAAGCATTTTTCACTAACTGTATAGTAAGCTTGCCAGCTTTAAAATGAGGTATCGAAGTCCACACTTCGGCAATGATTTAATTAGACAAAACAAGGAAGTGTTTAACGCTTGCTGATTGCAACAACACGTCAGAAAATAAGCACCTGGTGGGTGGGTTTATGGCTTTTTGCTATTTATTTTTTATGTGAACGTCAAATGAAATTTTCTTAGTACGCTTTTTTCAAAAAAATGTATCAATAAACAAACGAATTTTGTGACGATGGCATAAAACTGCAGGTATTTCCATATTCGAGGGCACAGAGAGAATTAGAGCATAAATCTGCAGAGAACTTTGGCATTAATACAATTTCAAAGATGTAAGCGGCTTGTAGCCTTCATAAGAACCCGTCACAGGTTGCTTAAACGAATTTTGCATATTATTTCTACATATCAAAGTATGGCGACCGCCATGGTCGAGTGCGTTTGTGCGCGATAACTATTTGCTAGTGCTGGGATTCGAAACGCAATGTGGGTACGAAGCACCGAAATGAAAATGTTTTCTCTAATAGCATCGTCCTTCGGTAGGCAATGCAAAAAAGCGACTTTATATCTGCCATGAAAAGCTCCTCATAAGAAACTTCATTTGCATAAAATTGTAGGCCCCTTGATTTGTGCGAAAGCTTCGAGATTCTTACCACAAATATGATGAGTACTATAGCTTAAGCAATCACCAAAGAAAGCGTGAAAGTTCACAGGCATTTTAGTAGTCGTAGCATCCCAAAAATAATGGATTTCTTTTTACCGAAAAATAATATATAAATTGCACTACAGGATTACCCATATTCGACGGACCCATCTGGCAACCCTGTATCTTTTGACAGAGACGTCACATCGCTTTATGACATACCGCGTTGGAAGCGTCAGTCCAAGCAGATGTTTACCATGGAACAGTACACGCCACGTGAGCGCTCCCAAATTGTTGAAAGTTACATTCAACAAAAGAAGTCAATTGTGAAAACTCAACGTGCGTATAGAAAATTAAATAATGTGAAAAGTGCGCCTTCTAAGAACACCATTAAACGTTTGTACGAAAGGTTTTAGACTGGTGGTGATGCTCTCTCTAATCCAAAGACCCCAAATCAAAACCGACCAAGGCGATCGGATGAGAATATTGCTCTTGTACGGGCCACTGTTGAGACGTCGCCAAGGACATCCCAAAATCACCGTTCTCAGCAGTTGGGCTTTGCTCGGACCACTTTACAAAGAATTATCCGCATTGATTTGCATTTATTCCCGTATAAGACTCAATTGATGCAAAGATTGTTGCCTGCGGACAAGCCTCGTCGGTTGGAATGGGCCCAAAGAGACAAAGGGTCCGTCGAATATGGGCAACCCTGTACATGCCTCTTGCTATGTTCCTGAGTGACAGGGATAACCCAGACAGTAGTGGCCTGTGCTCATATTTCTAGTTCTAGGCTTATGATTCGCTTGACTGATTTGATGTGTAGGTACACACAATGCAGAATATGTTCTATCATTCTTGCTTACAAACCACAGGGACTCATCTATGAGCCATATAAATACAGCTTGAAAAGAGTAGAATAACTCACACAATTATTTGATACTTGGAAATGAAACCTCTGCTGACTCTATTGTGTACTCTGACTCTATTGTGTACCCCAGATTGTGTACTCTGCTGAAAACAGTGACCGACGTACGTAGTCCCTTACCGCAGCCCCTAACGAGCACAAAACTGAGCAAAACCCATCCCGTAGAGAACAACTGCGTTCTTTTAGTTACATATTTACGCAATACATCGGTTTGTGTGTGTATGTGTTTGGTTGTATCTACACAATGTTGCCATTGATATTTTTGCTTACACACTTTTTCACACATCCGCGTTATCAGTTACAATTTTGCATTCTTTAATAAACCAAAGCCAAAAACCAACAAATGCAAATAGTTCATTTATCTATAATTAACATTATTCAACAGTCATTTTAAGTTATTTTAATAAAAATTATAATTTTTCTAAGTTTATTTTGTAAATGATTTCGAAATGTACTGCTTGGCAACACTGTGTGGTGAGAGAGCAATCAGCTCACAGGGTTCTACGGGAATTTTCAAAAATCCTCAAATAAAATCTACGATACTACGATACGGAAGCACGAATTTTTCATTTACATGGGGTTTTCATTAGTTTGATCGTAACAGTTGACAGGGACTGCGTTTACGTAGGTCACTGTTTTCAGCATAAGACGTTAGCGATACTCAGTTGTTTAACGTGAGGTTTGCGCTTTCGAATGCAGTAACTCTCGTTTCTACAAATGAAATGGTATAGCCATAGCCTTCGTTGTCATTAGAGTTGCTTTCATTTCTCAATTTTATATAATGTTTTTTTTTTGGTTTTTTCGGAAAACGTCAGTTATAATAATAGTGCAAAAACATGGTACCCCAGACCATTCGGCTGATTAGTGCCGGATCTTGCGCTGTGACACTTCTCTCTGACCTATTTTGAAGATGGTAGTAAATAAGTTGCCATGAAAAAGCTCCTAATAAAAATATCTGCCCTTCGGAGTCGGCTTGAAACTGTAGGTCCCTCCATTTGTGGAACAACATCAAGTCGCATACCACAAATAGGAAGAGGAGCTCAGCCAAACACCCAGAAAGGGTGTACGCGCCAATTAAAAAACAAAAATAAGTAAATTTTAATTCAAAATAAAATACCTTACAGCGTCAGTCTCGTTATTTAATGGTCACACCTCGCGTTTATGGTATTTTTTACTATAAATTCGTTCAAAATGTTTGCCGCCTTCTAGAGTGCAGACCTCAGAAATTGTTTTCCCACAACTTCAGCTGTTTTTTGGGCAACAAAGGCAGCGATTAAGCAAAAGAAAAACCGCTGGCATCCTCTTTTTCACAAACTGCGAAATGTAAATAAAAGCAGTGAATTGGATTTGCAGTCAGACGACTAAGTAGCTCTTTTTGTAAAAAAGTATGTGTGTTATCAAAATGATAATAATCTGGCAGAACTAATGACAAAACTGATTGTACAACAACAATAACGAAAGATTAGCGATTAGCAAAGCTGCCGACAACAGTTAATCGTATATGTACGGATGAGTATACATGTAGATATGTATATGCACGAATTTGTTTGCATGTGTGTGTGTGTGCCCGCATATCAACAACAGCAGCAAATTAAGCATTCGCCGCGCTCGCGCTTTTAGTGTGCGCCGCGCATGCGCCATCATCAGCAATCCACTGCTTGCATGCTAAACACTTCTGAGCAACAGTTTACATGTTAAAAACACTTTCACTGATTTCGTATTTTGTCTTGCGTTGCGTTTTTTTATTTTCAATTTTGATTTTTTTTTTTGTTTTCTGCTACTGTTGCCATTGTGGGCTACTACACACGTATGCATGTTTGTGTACATGTAAATGCATATGTAATAGTTGGTGTTGTTGTTGTTGCGCTTATTTTTCTGGTTTGCAATTTGCACGTCGCTTCGTACGTGTTTGTTGCCTGTTTGTTTGTTTTTTGTTGTTGTTCCTGTAACCACACCAGTGACTGTAGCTGGTGCGCCACATTTCTAAATGATTATGCAACACTTTACCACTGCTATAACTGGCAGTTTTTTGTTGTTAGTCGTGCTGGCGTCGAAGTGTGCAACTCGCATGGCTCACTGCGCTAGCTTAGAGCCATAAAAATATGTATGTTTGTATGCCTTGTATTTTATAGGTTTTCTGTGCATCCAGAGTTATGGCGGCTTTGTTTGTGCACACATGACATACACACATACATACGCGCATATAAATACCATACATATTTACGTTAGGTAGCTCTTGTGCTCCGCATACGTCGATCTGCTCTCGGCATACGCCTCCAATGCTTCTTCTGCTATTACCAATTCTTGTGTGTACATTTTTACATCCATATGTGCGCACGTGCAATTATCGCCACCACCTTTGACTCACCATTCACGTACTCGTACCAGCGCTTTGGGCAGCTCAGATTATTGGCGCGAATTGCTTCTAATCAAAGTAAGGTTTTGTTTCACTGGCCTTTGCTCATCAGCTGGGTACCACGCTTGAAGTGTGCTGCCAATGTAATAGCTACCCAGCCAGCTTGCCAAAACGGCTAGCAATCGTACGTTTGACAAAACAAGTACGTGCGGTGGCGTGGTGGCGCGTATCAATTTAGCGCACCGTTTATGCGAATGTGACACTTTACAAGCTTGTTGGCATTTTTATATTGTTGTGTTTATTTTTCTTTTTTTTACTGCTTCTGCTACTCATCCGCACTGTTAACAGTATAGTTACCCACTTACGAACTCGAACTAAATTTACAGATATGTTTATGCAATTTTTGTGGGGGGATTCTTTTTATGCCCGCGCGCGCACTAATGCACTAGGGTATTATAAGCTTATTGGCAACACGGTTGTATGTAACGCCTTAAAGGACTCAGAGTGATGAAAGGAGTCGATTAAGTCATGCCTGCTCGTCAGCCCGTTAGTCCGTAAATTCGAACGCACGATAAGTCGAGCAAAAATTGATATATTTCAATGAAATGTTTTACATAATTTACTATTTGTCTTAAGGTAGTCTGGTATTAAAAATGGCACAAATCGGTAAAAAATCACGCCCTCCACGCGTATAACAGTAATTTTCATAAAACAAGAAAAAGTGATACAAATAAAGTAAAATGTCTCACATTTAAGGGGTTACATGGCTTTCGTGGGTTCAAAAAATCGATTTTTTTTGCTTATTAATTTCTACAACATCTCAAGAATATTATATTAAATTTTCAAGTTGAACCGAATAACAGTTTCGTAGATACAGCCTTTGGAAGATGTGCGCTCCAAGCCACGTTTATTTTTACTCAAAACTTTAAACGCATTTTTCCCGGAACCGTGTTCTCAAAGCCGGTTGTCAAATGTTCTCGAAAACTACTCTACCGATCTTGGGCCAAATAAGACCAACTAATGTTAGGCACAAATAACTTTTTTTATTTTTTGACATATTTATTTTTCTCTTTTTGTAGGTTATAATTGAATTGTTGGAAATTTATTATGGAACCCTACCGCAAGACCACCAACAACAACTACAATACGCTATTCGTTTTACACAATTAGCCACACAAATTGATTTTTTAAATAATGTTTTAATGTCAGATGAAGCGCATTTCCATTTAAACGGTTATGTCAACAAGCAAAACTGTAGATTGTGGGGCTCTGAAAATCTAAGGGCAACACACCAACATCAGTTGCACCCATGTAAATGTACTGTTTGGTGCGGTGTTATGGTCACTACAGTTATCGGTCCATATTTCTTCGAGAATGAGGATGAAACGCCGGAATCGATTTCAGGAGCTTCTTACAGAACATTGATTGAAAACTTTTTGCGGTCAATGGCGGAGCAGTATCCTAATTTGTGGTTTCAACAAGATGGAGCAACTGCGCATACGGCTAGGCAAACAATGGACCTGCTGCGTGAAATTTTTGCCGAACGTCTGATTTCCATTAATTCAAATTTCCCTTGGCCACCTCGTTCGCCAGATTTGACTGCACCCGACTTCTTTTTATGGGGATATTTAAAAGACAAAGTGTATCTTAATAAACCAGAGACTATTAGACGAAATGCTGAGCCTTCAACCAGAAACGACGTGTGGAGTAATGGAAGACTCCAACTACATTTCGTCCAAACTGGTCCTACAGTGTAGAGAGGAGCTGAAACTGCTCAGCCATTGGCTTGAAATTACTCTGATATGGGTTCCCGGTCATAGGAACATACGGAGCAATGAGATAGCGGTTGAGCTAGCAAGAAAGGGCTCGACACTAGACATTGCAGAGGCGGTGGCAGTCTCCACCCCACTGAACACACTAAACGCATCCATTGCTTAACACTATCATGCTTTAGCCGAAAGAAGATGGAAGCAAATACCTACTTGTATTACAACAAAAAACACATGGCCGTCATACAAAATCCAAAGGACGAATGACCTGCTAGGATGTTCCCGGCCAAACATTTCACGTATCACTGCAACCCTTACAGGACATTGAAAAAGAGGAGATCATGCAGCTAGACTCAATCTACCCTTCAATCCTATCTATAGAAGCTGTCAAGCGGAAGGGGCGAAGGAAAGTCTTTTCCATTATTTATGTGAATGTCCGGGACTAGCCAGGGCACGACTCCGATCCTTCGGTAAGCCTTTCCTACAGCAAATTAAGGAGAGAAAAAACCAAACAACATCATCATCACACGAGTTAGTGGTAGTAAAACGGTGCTGGTCACTAATTAGGAGCTTTTCAGTTCAGAAATATTCAACCACCTCAACAACAACAACAACAATGGAAGACGCGTTAGAAAGAGCCAATCTTTGTATCGAGAAAAATAGTTGACATTTGTCTGATGTAATATTTCATTCACAATTTCCATAAAATATATTCAATGTATAAAAACAATTAACCAAAATAAATGATTATTGCAAAAGTTAATTGTGTTTAACATTAGTAGGTCTTATTTGGCCCACCCTGTATACATATATTAAATTAATATGTGCTAATTTAATTAAAAAATGAAAGCAACGCAAAAGAAAATACATTTCCACACACGAGCGTAAATAATGTGCCATAGTGGAGCGTGGGGAATTTGGCGAAATAAGGAGTGGCTAAACGGCAATTAATGCTTTGGGCGCGTTTGCGATCTGCAGGGCATACAAATGACAGTTATGCGTGCTAAAAACGTTTTAAAAATGCTTTATTTTGCTTAACAAAGAAGCAATTTTTTTTAACAAAAAGTCTACCATTTCCAATGAGATCGCGCTCAATTTGATAACTTTTTTCATCAAGTTCTGAACATTGGATTTTAATTTCAATTGACATTTTGCATTGATTTATTTTTTGTATTTTTTGACAAATGAGTATAAAAGGAGTTGGCGCATTGAAGAGTAATCAATTAAGAAGGAATTTACTTTCTAACGATTGTTTCTTTTTTAAACTTATCTGCATTTCAAAAATGAATATTCGCAATATTTCAATTGCCTTGACTTTTGTTTTCGTTGGCATGTGGAGAGAAGTGATATACAAAAAAAAAACGAAAAACTGAAACTGAAACAAAAAAAAAACATCGTCAAAAACTGCCGAAAAAGTGAAAGTTTTATACACTCGAAATTTTCAGATATTGCTAAGTAAGCGTCGCAGCAGCTAGCCGGCTGCGTCTGCGCAACAGCAAAACAGCTCTTAACTGGCGTAGTGTTGTTTATGTATGTATGTACATTAGTGTGTGTATATCAACGTCGACGCCTGCGCTGCAACGCGTCACTGCTTAATGAAAGTAAAAATGTACTAATGTTGCTGTGTCGTTTAATTCCTGTAGTTTGCGTTGTTGCTATGTTTCTTTTAAGCAAAATTTGGTGTTTTTTCGCTTTTTATTTGTTTTCTTTTTTTAGTTTTATTAATTGCTTGAATTGCTTGTGAAGTCTTTCAGCTGAGCCACGAGGCCTGGGAATTGCCGTAATAATGCGTGCAAAGGGCTGCGTGGCACGTAATGCCAAATTTGTATACTAAAGAGTCAGAGATGTGCTAGTTGATAAGTGTTTGAGTGTAGCAAAGCACTGCACAGAAAAAAAAACAACAGTCATTAGCGTACGAATTTGCTAAATTATTTTCCCTGGTGGTTTTTTTTTTGTTTAAAAATCTCGAAATTATAGTCTATTAAATAGAGTGCTAAGATTTTAAGATTTAAAAACGGAAACCTAAGTGTCACAGACATACAGGCGTGTGTATGTACATATATATTGCGTGCGTACCGTGAAATTGCTGATAAATACAAAGCGAAAGTGAAACATTTTCAAATTTATTATTTTATTTGGGTTTTCGCGAGTAGCTCAACAACTTTTCAACAGAATGTCCCTGGCATACGAGTATATCTTAAGGGGTTACATGCCTTTCGTGGGTTTAAAAAATCGATTTTTTGGCTTATTAATTTCTACAACCCCTCAAGAATATTATACAAAATTTTCAAGTCGAACCGAATAATAGTTTCGGAGATACAGCCTTTGGAAGGTGTGCGCTACAAGCCACTTTTATTGTTAGTCAAAACTTTAAACGCGTTTTTCTCGGAACAAAG
Source organism: Anastrepha obliqua (assembly GCF_027943255.1). Taxonomy (NCBI): domain Eukaryota; kingdom Metazoa; phylum Arthropoda; class Insecta; order Diptera; family Tephritidae; genus Anastrepha; species Anastrepha obliqua. The sequence goes on from NC_072894.1 coordinate 14,778,376, forward strand.
TCGGTTGTCAAATGTTCTCGAAAACTACTCAACCGAACTTGATGAAATTTTACACAGGTGTTCGAGACACAATTTACTCGTGCTTGGACGCAGGATTTTTTTTTCAATTACAACTATTTAAAACAAAAACAAAATGTCAAGCAAATTTAACCGAAATTTTCGTTTTTTGGAGAAATGTCTGCCAAAATTCCAATTTTTCCTTTTTTTCTTTCCTTCGTTCAAGCACGAGTTTGTGGTCTTAACTAAAGCACTTATTTTTGTTTTTCCATTTGATGAGCCTGTCAGGAGTTATGCTGACAACGCGGACGCAACTTTTTTTCGAGGGGTCACCGGAAATGACGTCACAATGGCGGAGTTTTATTTTTTTTTTTTTTTTGAAAATTTCAGAAATTATTCTTTAAATATGTATCTATAAGACAGAAAAAAGTTTGTATTAAATAAATAATTTTTTACATAGAAAAAAAAAATATATTGAAAATAGGCCTTTTTTTTACCCGCCGAAACCCATGTAACCCCTTAAGCTATTAAACAGAAGAAGATTGTATTGCAGCATGCACTCTTTTTTTTCTTTCTTTTAAAAAAAGTTGATGCACAGATATGAAGTATCGATATGCCAACCATTCCTCTTTCCCACTTTCCCACTTATATTTTGAGACTTTCATGGATATTTGCCTAAAATAAAATTCGCGTTGTCATCCTTTATTGGGTGTTTGGACGTGTCCCTCTTGGCCGAGTGCATCTTGATGTTGCTCTCCTCAAATGGAGGGGCCTACAGCTCTAAGCCGACTTCAAACGGCGAATAGTTTTGATGAGGAACTTTCATTTTTCATAGCAGAAATACACTCAAAGGCTTCCCATTGTCTGACGAGAGGCGATTTGATATTTCTATCATTTGATATTTCACGCCCGAAGATTCGAGCCCGGGCACTTCCGAATGGTATGTTAATAGTCTTATTTTGCCTTGACGTGCATCTTAAAAATAATAAACTTTTTATGCAGCAGTCCAAGTGGTTTCATTTGGGAATTAAATATTATTATTATTACTTATTAGGAAAAATATATAGATACTAAACCTAATTGTATTTAAAAGTGCCCATTTGGAAATTAATAAAATTATCCAGTAGGTAACAGATAAAATTGCAGTTTATTGCCAAAATCAAAATATTAACCTATCCTAAAAATCAGCTGCACGTGATCGAATTCAATTTTCAAATTTCATATTAAGTAGCGTTGATACGATTTCTGAAGAAGATTTTACTCAAAGTATAAAACATTTCAAAGTCAAATTCGATTGCTTCTGTGGTCAGCATAATCACACAGTTTACATAGAACGAACCACGCAAATTCAAATAAAAACGTAAGAAACCATCAACTTGATGTCAAATCAATCAAAATTCAGCACTTTTTGGGATAAGTTCAGGTCAATATGGTAGCCTCACGGGGCAAAACATTCATTCGGCGGCCTTCACATTCAAAATTAAATTCAAAGCTTTGGCTCTAAAGGGGGTTTCCAAAGACACGCCTAGATGTTGTTTAAAAATATACAAGTAAAAATTCAGATTATCTCAAACTTCAATAATTTTATTCAAAATACTGCTCTTAATAATTAGAGGTGGAAAATGCAGCATTTTGAATGCCCACTATGAGAACGTCTACACGTAAAATTCGACAGGCAGTCGATGTTGAAAGTTGTTCAGCAACACTTTGCGCTACTGCAGTAATGTCATACTATCTACAGAATATGCAGTTCTTGATGTGTTAGTCCTTTTTCTGTCATCGACAGAGCTAATTTCTTGAACTTTTTTCACCAACCTTTGAATTGCCAACTCTTTCGGATGATTATTTCTACCAAAAAAAAATCACGAGCTTTGCGATATGTTGTTCTTACAGATCGGCCATTTTCTTATTAAAAAAACGCTACCGTCGAGGAATTATTCACTGCTGACATTTAGGCATCTCTTTTGAGAGACTCTTTTATTCCTTATTCACCCCTCTCGGGTACATAGAGCCTCGACAAGATGTCTTGCGTTGGTTTCGTTAATTTATTTTGATTTCTGACAGGGTGGGTGATTAGCCTGCCGCTACCAGTCCGCTACTTAGGAATGCCCACCTATCGTTGCTTAGAAACAACGCCTTCTTACTGCTTGAAGCGCCATCTGTGTGCCACATTTTTCTGGCAGAAGGATCGCACAGATGGTTGAGAACTTCGCTAAATTTGGTGTGGAAGCGATTGCCCGATTCCTCTTGCTGGCGCCACTATTACAATGTGTAACTGTGTCTTTTTCTTTGTTTTTTTTGTTTGCTTGTTTTAGCAGCTACAATGCAAGTAATGCGCAGACTATTGTGCGGGAGTATGGATGGAAAGGATACGTTTTTTTTCGGGTTTCAAAATGGAGTTGGAGGATGGTTTTTTTTTTTTTGAAACAGGGAAAGTAGGTAAATTTGGAAAAGTGCGAGGACCGTGCTCTACGTCGGATTCGAACCCACAACCTCTGGGACGGCAGGCTAGTGCACTTACGCTAGACTACCGAGGCCGCGAAAAGACCCTTTACATACCTGTGAAGAAGTACATTCTGTCAGAAGCATATTTCAAATTAATCCTTTGCAAAATCCAAATATTGGAATTTTGAACATGCAAAAAATAAAGCGTGAAATTGTACCGGCAGGGACATCTGACCAAGAATTCAACAAATATCATCGACCAACCACAATTATCACGTAATATGACTCCGGCCTTTTTACGCATGTCGAAACTCAAATTATCACAGAAGGCAGAAACAGAAACTTGTGGCGAAAATTGAAGTCGGTTCCGAAAAATGCTTTTGAACGCTGATTGGATTTTTAGTTGGCATATGTAAGTGTATTGTTCCAGAGAGAGCCATACCTTAAGGCCATACAATAAATTTCAGTAACTAATAATAGGCCGGCCGCCATAGCCATGGGTTGGTGCGTGACTACAATTCGGATTTCACAGAGAGAACGTTGGTTCGGATCTCGGTGAAACACCAAAATTAAGAAAAACATTTTTCTAGTAGCGGTCGCCCCTCGGCAGGCAATGGCAAACCTCCGACTGTATTTCTGCCATGGAAAAGCTCCTCATAAAAAATATCTGCCGTTCGGAGCCGGTGTGAAACTGTAGGTCCCTCCATTTGTGGAACAACATCAAGAGGCACACCACAAATAGGAGGAGGAGCTCGGCCAAACACCCAAAAAGGGAGTATGCGCCAATTATATATATTAGGCCGGGTCGATTTGTGGGGAGGCAAAAAAATCGCCCTTTGCCGAAGGAACAATACCTCTAAAACGAATTCTGATGTCCCCCAATTTGGTTCATAATATTCCTTTGAATATCAATACAAGTGCTTTATTTGCTTACACGCACAGCAAATGCTACTGTTTTTGAACAGTTTTAGCTCCCACTCAAAGCAAATAATGCAATTTGTTTCCTGCTCTTTTGAGTGCAAATTAAAAGACACGCAAAAAAATCGAAAAATGTTTATCTACAAAAACAACAATTTAGAACAATGCCAACCAACAAACATTAAAACAACCGTTAACATCGCATGCAGCACGTGGCACATTGCTGTTCAACTGCTTTGTGGTTTTTTAGGCTTGTCGGCCTTAATCCAAGTTGGTGGCAATTTTATTTTTAGACTATTCTTGTCTTGTTCATTTACCTTTGCTTCATGCAAGAAAATCGATATACTTAAGCTGGCTTTGACATTCAGCGAAGGCTACTGCCGCTTCCTCGATAAATAATTTCAAAGCTTTTTATGTTTTCCTTCACACTGTGGGTTTTCAAATGAATAAGAAAAGAATCGATAAGGACGCATCAAAAAAGTATTATTTGAAACTAATTTCGGCTTGCTGCACAAAATAAGAAAAGCAAGGAATCTAAAGATAGTTCACGATCCATAGTTAGGTTGGGAGTAGCTAAAATACAAAATGCTTTCTTCAACCGGACATGACAAACCTCCAAGTATGTATGTTTTACAGGTAAATAAGCCCGAAGGTTGCGCTTGTGCGATCAAATCAAAAATGTGACTCTTTACACAGCTGCCTCATTCATTCACTTCATTTTGTGGGCAGCCACATTCAATGTACCAATAAATTTACGGATATGACAATAATATTTTCTGTCATACGAAATCATATTTTTAGTTAAGATTTTTTGTTTTTCTTTTTATTTAGCATTGATCTTAAGTGCAAATTAGCTGTTTGCCACGTGCAGTTCTTTTCAATATTCATATCCAGTAATGAACGCGGCGATCACTCAACTGTGAAAAGCAATAAAACGAACAGAATAATTCAAACGGAAGTGAACTGCACGAAAACCTCAGCCACAGTCACAGTCACAGTCACACAGCTTCAAATACAAGTCCGCTAAGTGATGAGAGACAGACAAGGAATGGCAAGATGAAATTATGCAAGGTTCGATTTTATACTTTTGCAGTTTTGGGTACCTTCGATAAGGTCAAAAGAACTTTTGGAACTATGCAGCTGTGGCACAGGATGGACATAGATATGCTTCAAGATGGACATATGTATGTGTGCACACATACACAGGCACATACAAAATTGAGCGTGGAAAATCTTTTGCTTAAGCTTTGATTGAAAGTCTTGAAGTTTTTTGATATGAGTGATTACCGTGTGAGAGTTGGCTCTGTGAGATGAGGCACTTTTAGGGTGAGCTGGCAGAAAAATCTTATGGGAAACATTTTTGATGTACATCCAAAATCTAATTCTATAGCAAACAAAAAAACATTCCCATACAAGAAATCATTCACTCCAAATTTCGCTAATTCTTATTCGATTCATAATTTATTTTTGCCTTGAGAGAGTCAGAGGAGACCTCTCGAGAGAGTAATCTCATTGCTGGTCTAGAAATTTGAAAAAATCTACTTGTTTTTTGTTGCACATTTTCAAAGTTTAGACCTCCAAAAATATGCCTTTTAAAGGATTTTTCAAAATTCGAATGATTTTCGGAGATACAGCGGATTTTGTGACGTGGCGTCTAAGCCGGCCGAGTGGAGCGAATCGCACAATGAACGGCAGATGTTACCGGACGACTTAAGGACTCGTTCTTTTCAGTGATTTTCTTATGATATGATATGTGATTTTCTTACTGTAATTACCATTGAGATATGAGGCGTGTTGCTTCCACAACTGCTGCACCTGAAATTGCGTCCAGCGATTATTTTCGTCGATGTTGTTGCTGTTAGTGTTGCCACTGCTGTTGTTATTATTGTTGTTGTTGCTAACACCGTTTGTCACATTCGCACTTCCATTGTTGTGCGCGATACCCGCACCGCTGTTATTATTATTGTTGTTGTCATTCGTATTTCCGCCATTTACATTGCTCTGGCTGTTGTTGCCACCGCCAATAATCCCCACCAAGCCATTCAGGCTCAAATTGTTATTCGGCGTTGCAGGATTATTGTTGTTGTTATTGTTGTTGTTACCGCCACCGCCACCGCCGCCACTACTGCCACCATTGAGGGCAATCAGATTAGCCGTATTGCCAACGTTCGCCAGCACATTGCCACTGCCATTGCCGATACCGTTGCCGATATTGTTCATGTTGTTGATGTTGTTCGCCGCCACAGCGACAACAGCTGCCGCCGCATTGTTGGCATTCGCCACATTCGCCAAATGTTGCAAGCGATGATGCAGCAACTGACTGCTCGGCGGCAAGCTACCCACCAAATTGTTACCCAGCGTATGAATAGTTTGTTGCAGCTGTGTATTGGCAACGTTTTGCATTGTGTTGCGCAGGTGCAAGTGGACATTGTTGCTCAGCGCGTTGACAGCGTTCGCATTCACGGCGTTCATACCGCCTGAATTGCTATTATTATTGTCGTTGCCGCTGCCGCTGCTGCTGCTATTGTTGTTGGACGGATTGGCAGCCACAGCGGCAATGCTGTTGACAAGACTACTTGTGTTCACCAGATTGCTGCCGAGGCTGCTGAGGTGAGCAGCGGCTGCAGCGGAAGAGAGACCATTGTTGACGCCACCGCCACTACTACTGCCACCACCGCCGGCGGCTAGCAGATGTGGCAGGTTGTGGACGACTTGCAGCGGCAAGGAGCTGAGCGGAGGCAGTGCGGTTGTGTGGCTGGGTGATTGCATATTGCCCAACAGTTGTTGCTGTTGCTGATGCTGCTGCTGCTGTTGTTGTTGTTGCTGTACATGCTGCACATTCTGCAGCAGCTGCATATGAGCCTGATGCTGTTGTTGCTGCTGCTGATGCTGCTGCTGCTGTTGTTGTTGTTGTGCATTTTGTAGCGCACTATGCGTCTGATGCGCATGCGCGTTGCCTATTTGTAGCGCCTGCGTTAGATACTCCATGCTTAAGGTTCAATTCACTCCACCAAAAGCAAGGCGCAATTGCATTTATGCACACAAAAATCTGAGAAAGAGGCGAAAATTACAGAAAACCGAAAAGTTTGGGCGAAGCGTGCGTCAGCGATCGCACGCGTGCGTTAATTAAGCGCGTCGAAGGGATATTTTATTTTTTCTGCTGCTATTAATTTCGTTTTCTTTAAGAACTTTAATTTACGCTTTATTTTTATCTGCTCTATTTTTCTTTTCCTGCTTGCTTTTATGCTTCACTCAACACTTGAATTTGCGCTTTGCAGCCGGCTTTGCGAATTTTTTATATCGTATTTTTTTATTTATTTTCCACTTTTTGTTTATTTATTTTTTTTTGTACTTTGCTGTTTATATTTTTGTCAGCGTTAGTCTGCCGGTCGCTTAACTTGTCTGCTTGTCTGTTCGTGCTCGCCGATTCTAAACTACATAACAACAACAGCAAGCACTTACGCCACGCGAACACTTGTTATGGGTATCTATCGCTGGCGAGCTACTGCCCGCCCCACACACTAATAAACTTTATTCTTATTCTTATTTTTTATTTATTTTTGTTTTTGAATAATAAAAGCGTTGATACTCACGGTTGAGTTTTATTTATTTTTTTTTTTTTCAAAGTTTTAGCTTCTCATACAGAGACCTTTTTCAAATAATATAGTGCATGCATTATTTTTTATTTTTTCGTTTTGATATCTGCATTTGCCAGCTATTCGTTCTTTTTCATATTTTATTCATACTTAATTCTTTTCCTTGCATATATTTATATTTATTTTCTAGCTGCTCTGTCTATTGTTCACTCATATCACGAACGTGCATTCTTTTAAATTTTTGTATCTTTTAATATATTTATTTGCCTTTGAGCTTAGCTGGTTCCAAAAGTGTGCTATTTTTGTTTTGTTTTCTGCTGACAAAATTCAGTCATGCCGTAGCATTCAAATGAGATCCTGTTTCTTTTTATGGTAGGCGCCAACAACTAGAATTTTTCATACTTTTTTTAGATTTTTTCGCTATGTTTTCAATCTGCCCTTTGGTCGCAATAGCGCGCGCCTTTTGATACCTAAACTCCAAACAAACGAACTATTTGCCAAAACACTTGTGCAGCCAGTCTTTGTCTGCCGGGGTTGTCACCCTTAGCAACTGTTTCAGTCGGTGTTGGGGCGAGTAAATTTCAATTAGCTGACAGTTCGCGCTAGAAAAAAGTGTGACCTTGATAGTGCAGTGAAGGCGACGCAAAAAACAACGTTTAGTTCTTCTATTATTTCAATAAATATTTGCGTGCACTCAATTCGCTATGTGGCTTTGGCAGGCGTACGATGCTGAGAGATCGCGTGAGGCGGTTCAGCTTCGCCTATTTGTCGTCTTAATCTCACAATTTGCTTCACTTGCTTGTGCTTGATATGTTTATCGGGTTTTTTTACGCTTTAGATTTTTTGATTTCTATTTATTGTTTTGTTTGTTAATTTTTTTGAAATTTGTTTGTTATTTGTTATTTATTTTCGTTTTTTATTCTAATTATTCCACTCTACTTCCACTTGCTTTTGACACTTGGCATCCAGCGCTGCTTTGAGCTGTTTTTGATGGATTCTATTTCGGCTGGCACTAGAAGTGTGAGCGACGCCTTCTTTTGCTAGCCAATCATGCTGTAATTTCTCTGTAATTCCCAATCTATCTTGGCTATTTTCTGTTGTAAATCTCTTTACTTAAGCCAATTGCAGCATGCGACGTTTTTACTCAGTTCCTGTTTCGTCTCAGCACTAACTGCCACTGTGTATAAGTACTCAAGGAATTCACACTGCGCATCTTCAAAGGTAGCTAAGTTTTCAACAAAGGTGGCTAGTTCCTAAGCAAGCAGCCATTGGCTCAACAACTGGCAACACACAGAATCGCATGTCGCGGACAATTTCATTTTCTTAAATTGTTCACGCAGCTGAATGTCCAAATGATTTGCTAGCGACGCAACACTACTCTTACGACGAGAGCAGAATGCGCGTGATTTCCGCCAGCGTTCTTTCTATGCAGATGAAATTACGAAATGCAGGCCAGCAAATTTTTACACATTTTGTCTATTTGCACATACTTTAAAAAAAAAAAGCAGCAGAAATAATTGTTAGCATTTGCTATTCTTTGAAATTCGCGACACGTGACTTTTTATGCCTCTTGCGTTTTGTGGCACTGCCAATAGCGTTTGACGCTTGCTGTCTGCACCGAAATTTTGTGCTGCCGTACGCGTACACGTTCACGTTCGCGCTACTGCCGTTCGATCTTCCGCTATTTGGACCTGGAACCGGTGCCGCCGGAATACGAATGAAGAGTGAGCGCACGTTTGCGCACGTCAAACCCACCGAAATTGACAAAAATCCTCAGCAACGGCGCAAACGTCGACAAAGCGTCGATGACGGTGGTTTTGGTGATGCGAATGATGGCTACTTTGTTGAGGTAGCACACTGCTGGTCGCTTTCAGCTTTTGCTCTTTCGGCACGTCGATCAGTGTGTGCTGCTGGTGGCTGACAGTCTTTGCTGTTTGCTCACCACCTTTCCAGCGCGTTTCGCTTTCGATTTTTAGCTTTTAACTTTTCGCTCGCAAATCATTCATCCATGCAAACAGCAAAGCAGCAAGCCAGTACGCCAGTACGACAGCAATACAGCTTGTCTTCTTTGCATTTCTTCTTTCACTCGCTTTGCTCGCTCCACTGCAAACAACTGAGCTAAGCGCACAACAGCCATGCGCCAAAACTAGTTTGCCACATGAGCAGCAGTTAGTAGTGATCGTGTGGCCGAAAGCAAAGCATCAACGTTTGTGGCGTGGTATTGAGTTTATTTGCCATTTGCTTTCCGTTTGGCTATCAAATACTCGTACCTGACTGCATGTCGCAGCTGAGCATGGATGTGAAGCTTATCCCGCTCCAGTGCTATTACTTAGTTGAGCAGTTGCTTTGTGCTTTTTGCGTTACTTTCGACCCACTCTTGCCTGCGCACATGCGGATATACACAAAAACAACCACAAAGCTTTTCGTCTCTTCCCTTTAGCAACCCAAGTACACATACATATGCACAACATGCGCTTGGGCACAGCGGCACGTATACGTGATTTGGTTTTATGCTTTTCATTTTCGCGCTGCTCGCCGTCAAATTGTTATTGGCGCGCGTTGTTGTCGGTGCATGCGGAAGCGCACGGCTGGTATTGATTTCTTACTTTTTCAAGTATTATTTTCGTATGTGCATTTGCATTGCTTTTGCTATGCAACACTTATGCTTTTACTTTTGGCTTTGATTGGGTTTTTCTCTTTGGGCTGTTGGCATTTTTTCGCTTTCGACTCTCACTTTTTCAATGACGACTGCAGCGATCATGCTTTTGGAAATGAGCGTTTGAGTATTGAGTTCTCTTCACTGCAGAGTTTTTTCGAGGACATTTGCAGACATTTTTTAACATATTAGCTATTTATAGGGAATTAAATGTATGGCACTTGGCACTTATTCTATTTTGTAATTTTTCTAAATGCTTTTCTGAGAGGCCTTCGTTGGAAACTGGGTGATAAACAGCAAACATTATTTTTTTACTTCTTTACTTTGAACCTATCCCAATGGTAGTTATCAACACAAATAAAGTTTCAGACAATAAAATATATTTAATAGTGGGCTCATGAGATCTATCTAGAAGTGAAAAAAAAATATATGGCACAGCGTTCATAATCAATAATTTTTACTAGAGTGGCTCCATACCCTACACATTTCACCCATTATATATATATAATTGGCGCGTACACCCTTTTTGGGTGTTTGGCCGAGCTCCTCCTCCTATTTGTGGTGTGCGTCTTGATGTTGTTCCACAAATGGAGGGACCTACAGTTTTAAGCCGACTCCGAACGGCAGATATTTTTATATGAGGAGCTTTTTCATGGCAGAAATACACTCGGAGGTTTGCCATTGCCTGCCGAGGGGCGACCGCTATTAGAAAAATGTTTTTCATAATTTTTTTTTTTTGTTTTGATGTTCCACCGAGATTCGAACCAACGTTCTCTCTGTGAATTCCGAATGCCAGTTACGCACCAACCCATTCGGCTACGGCGGCCGCCCATTAGTCAAGGTAAAAAGTTGTTACCCTTTTGCGCTAAATGTCTTTAGTGAGCCATATCTCACTGCACTGCAATTTAAAGCTGACATTATGTTCCAAACGCGAAAACCTTAGACAATTGAAGAGCAGAAACCTTTCTCGATGAACAAGAATCAAATTCCCTAAATGCCTCGCCGAATGGCGTGAAACGTGTTTGATGGCGCACAAAGGTAAATACTACTCTGCTCAAAAAGTTCCCGGAACAACCGCTAGGTGGCGCTGTAAATCAGCTGATTTACTTTCTGTTTTTTTGTTTGTTAGGTTGCCAATTCTGTAGTTAACATTCCTACCACAATTTTGTCGTCATTGTTTGACATTTGTAAAAGTTACGCCGTCTTGAGTAAATTTACCTCTGCACGTGTTTTCTATTTTTAAGAAATTTAAAAATGGATTTGAATTAGCAACAACGAGTTTGTATTAATAGGTCTATGAATAAGTTCGTGCGGTTTTTTTTTCGAAATTTGAATTTCGGATCATTCCCATGGCTTTTAAACGTTTGGAAATGGTTGATTGATCAACTCCCAAAGTTTTTGCAACCTCTTCTTGCGTTTGAGCCGGATCATGATCGAGCAATTCCTCCAATTCGGTATCCATGAACTTTGGCGGCGCGGCCAAAATCACCACTATTAAAGCGTGCAAACCACTTCTGGCACGTTCGCTCAGCTAGAGCATGCTCACTATAAACTTCCACCAAGATACGATGACTTTCGGCTGCTTTTTTCTTCATATTAAAGAATTCCCCGCAAAAACACATTATTTGGCACGAAATTCGACATTTTCAAGTGTGGTAAAAATATTGTTGTTTACGCTTCAAATAAAAAACTTATACTGACGTTTGTGCCTTACGACAGTAGCTCTCCAATGAATGTTTGGAAATGTGGATCGATGGAATAATAATCAAGTTACGCCATCTGTTGTAAAACCGCACGAACTTTTGTGTTAAAAATAGATTCAATGACGCGAAAACTTTAGAATTGTTGAGAAACCCTTGTGGTAATGAAACTCTAAAAGAAATAGCCGACAGCCCTTGTGGCATGAACGCTTAAATAAAGTGAAAAAAAAATCAGTTAATCAATAACGCAAATTAACCAACAGAGAGCTGGCAGATGGCTTGAACATGAGTTATGGATCCGTTCAGGACATTGCAATCAATGTTTGTGGGTGCGTCGTAATGCTGCAAAGTTGGTCCTAAAAGAACTGAACCTTTCATGAAAAAAGGGGGCCGCCAAAGACATTATTTCCAAGGCTGACAAGATTCGACACAGCATTCACCAACAGCAGCATTACTGAATACGATACTTGGTGAGTGTGAGTGCAGAGCGCCGAAGGAACCAAGACCAAAAGAACAACTACGTCGTTTTTAGTCAAAAGAGAAAGCGATGCGCAAGCTGGTTGTGCGGTGAAGGAAGGCGGGCAATTGAAGAACCAAATTCAGAAGAATTTATTTGCACTTGACATAAGCAACTGGCGCACTTAACATAGAAGAGAAGCGATTGGCGAAGTTTTCTGGGCTCAGCTTAAGGGGTTAAGGGTGGTTAGAATTTTAAAAAAATTGTATTTTTTTGCATTTTCTTAAAGTATAATATCTTAAAATAATTGTGTGAAAATTTGAAGTGAATCCGACAAATATGTTTCGAGTTATTCAAGAATTAACAAAGAGATCTCGGGCGCTCCGGAAACGATAGCAAAACTTTAAATGCGTTTTTCACAAAAGTATGTTTTTTGAACTGGTGATCTCTGTATCTTAAAACCGCTTGGTAGATTTCAATAAAATGTATACTGCTTTTGAAAAACATGAAAACTCGTGCCTGATCGAATGAGTTTTTTTTTCAAAAATTTCGATTTTTTTTTTAACAATTAACTGTCGGTTTTTTTCTCGAAAATTTGTAAAATGTTTTCAGAGGCCGCCATATTGTTAATTTTGAAAAAGAAAGCTTTGATCAGTCACAAGATTATCTATTAATAAAACTAATTTCTCTTGTCCGATTGATTTTAAATGAAACTCCAAGACTTGTGATGATCACCGCAAGGGACTTCTGGAGAAACGGGCTCCACACAAACCGCGATAACTTCTACAATTATATATATATTTTTTTTAAATTTTACTAAAGTCAAGTCGAAAGATGATGTATTAATGCTATGTTTTTATTTTTGTAAAATAAAGCAATTGACTAGCAAAAAAAATTATTGAAAATCATCACATTTTCAGTCCACTGACTACCCCTAACCGCTTAAACCAATTCCGGTTGAGAAGCCAAATGATAAAAAGCGGACGGCAGTTTGTTCATGACATACATCCTTGACAAAATGGCGTACTACAAATTGGTTTGTGAGAGCTCCAATGTTGAACCTTGGAGTTTTATTTCGCCTCCGCATGAAGTTGGATAGAAAAGAAATTCTGATGTACTGTCTGACAAAAACGATTGCGGTCTTAAAAAAAGTATTTCCATCATTTCATACTCAGAGTAGAAATGGAGCTAACAAGTCGATTACTTATATATATTTTTTTTTAAATAAGCAATATATGTTGCTAAAAATAGAACACCGCAGGTGCAAAGAAGTCGTGACCAAAAACTTCTAATTTGCACTCAGAAACTTAAGTGTGCGTTTCTTTTATTTACTTTTATTATTGGATAAGAAGCCTGGGCAGGAACATACTGACATACTTACATATTTTTAATCATAAAGTATCATAAATAGTGTTATAATAAAGTTAACTCTTTATATGAACTTAAAGGACGGCGCAGCATCACTCGGCTTACCTGCAAAGAAATAAAAGATAAAAAAAAAATTCATTTAATATTCATATAATTGATTTATAAAATGAAATAATCAAGTAGAAGTAAAAAGTATAGGATAGCACAAGGCCACAGTTTAGCAATATTTTGTTTTGACAGCTGGCACCATTAAATGGAGTCTCTGTAAACAGATGTTAAGTAGAATAGAATAGCTACACTTAGCTAAAAAAAGAACTAACTCCCAGCACGTAAATTGTTGATCTATGAAAACTATATTCTGCGAAATTGTGCATAATTCGCTAATCGGTCGCCATAAGCGCGCAACAAAGCACGGAATAAAAATTGTTATAAAAATTTTCTGTAGCTCTGTGCAAGACACAAAAACATCAGTGAGCATTCATCTCGGCTGTTCAATTAGGAAAATTGAATTGAAAAATATAAAAATTGTGTACATTGAGCAGACCTCATAGCAATTGAACCTGTTACCTTTAGGGCTAACAAAGTTCAGCTGGTGCAAAAATAGGAGCAAACCAATCATCAAAAATGCTGGAAATTCTTAATTTCGTGCATGAAAAATGTTTGAAAAGGATTTTACAGCAAAAATTTTCTTCTCCAAGCGAGTCTCGCTTCTATTTAAACGGCTACATAAACCAAAAATGAAACATAGGTAAACCGACATGAAAATATGTCGGCAAATTTTTTGGCCTATTCTTGATGGATGGAGTATGGAAAATGGTGATTTGTGGTTTCAATAAAACGATCAGACATGGCAAGCAATCAACTAAACAATAAATTTAAGCAAACGTAAGAATATTTTCACGATATTCTATAACAATTTGGTCACCAAGATTTCACCCGATTACCACCTTTCAACTATTTTCTGTGAAAATTCGGCTTGCAGGCTCCAAATTATGTCTAAAAGTCATTGATAATGAAACTTTCACAGGCAGTATGAACAACTGTAAGCGTGCATGCCAGAGAATCTATCTCACTTGGCATTCACAAAATTCTAGACCATTTGACATACCTACATATATGACAATAAATAGATAACGATTTGCCAGTCATAATACACCCAACTCGTTTTTACACGATCTTTTCTACAAGGTTTGTATAACACTGTTCACTAATAAATTTTTCAAACGAAATTTTCGTTCTTGCACGATTCTCAAAAGAAAAAATGGTTTTCTAAACGAAACATATTCCTAAAAGCATAAGACATCATAAAAATTTTCGTGTAAAAGCAAAAAGTACATTTTAAAACTGTGCATTCAAATTTCAATGTAACCTTTAGGATGCATCTAGCTGGATAGCAGATATTGTGCAACGTGGCGTATAATTAATCATCCAATTTATTTTTTCCTATATCTTTTTATATATAACTAGCTGTACCCGGCGCGCGTTGCTACGGGGCAGAAGTTGCTACTCTGCAGCGCCACCTGGTGGCGAATGGCATCAATGAGTATAATCTAAGAACCTTCTCCGTGGAGAAATACATACATATACCAATTTTTATAATAATCGGTTTAGTAGTTTTTGAGTTCATCGATGACATACATACAAACATTCATTTTTATATACAAGATTTACTTTTTCTTCCATATCTTTAAAATAAGTAAATAATTTAAATGCAAACAAATCAGGCGAAGCTAATACAAGGTGGCGCAAAATTAGTCATCCTATTTAGTTTTTGAATAATTTTTATACTAAATAACAGAATATGACTTTGAATGATGGAAATATTTTTTTGACCTGCACGCGTTCCATTTCTTGTCAGTTTTACTGCAGTTGTCTAGTTCACAAGTGTCAAATATTATATGATTGACATACGACGCGATTTGCAAAAATTATAAATTCCCATAGAGTGATTAATTTTGCGCCACCTTCTAAATATAAACACTTCGAGAAAGCCATAACCAATGGCAAATAACATACTTTGTTACAACGAAAAAACGAACAGAAGCGCTGAATAATTTTAATAAAAAAAATATCAAGTAGGGATAAATAGTTGCAAAATTGATTTTTTTCCAAGTTTGATTTGGAATTTTATACGTTTTTTACTTATAGATTTAATTTGAACTATGCACTAATTGTAGTTCTTTTGCAATAAAAATTAATTGTTTTGCTTTATAAATCTCTAAGTAATATGGATTTCATTATTACTTTTTTGCGCTGTTTTTGGAAAAATATTTAGATTTTTTTCATCTTAAACGATTTTTAAAGTAGTGCCTAAATTTACCGTATGTCGCATGTATTTTGTTGCACGATTTTTTTTTGTTTTTTTTTTTTGCACGAATTTTTAAGGAAGGCAAAGTATCTACCCTGCAAAAAGTGGGGTGTATGCGCCAAATTTGAAATAAAACAAAGAGACTCGAACTTGAAGAACTCAGTTTATATTTTTACACTTAGTCACGCTCCACTGATAGCGGAAAATATTCTGTATGCAAACGTACATTTCGTTACAAATAAATAAATTTATTGAAGCCCATTTTAAAGCCAAAAAGTATGAGAAAAATTCAATGGTAATTTTTTTTTGAATATTTTTCATAAATACATTGGCACAAACACCTAACAGGAGGAGTGCAACTAACAGTTTTAATTAATATATTAACATTTTGATACAATTTTTAATATCGTAAAGGCGCGTTTGTCACCCACACCATACACACCCACCACTACACCCATATCTACGCGCTACCAATCCTAATTTGACGCAAAAGAGAGAAAATTCCTGTTCCTGTTGAAATGCATAAATAGTAAGTCACACTTAAATGAATTTTACACACTTTACGACTACATTGCTAAGGTGTGGTTTCTTACTATTAACAACATTTGGAACCCAGCTATTTTATAAAAAATCGCTTAAAATACCAGCTTTAAAAGTTTACTTACACGCGAAGATAGGTATGAATTGCATATTTATTGAAGCAGCCAGTGTCAAATGCCAGGTATGAAATGTAGTAAATAAAAAATTAAGAAACCTCAATAAAAAAATTAAAATACTCTCCAAAACGTGTACAGCTAAATATAAAAAATATTGCACCTATACATATGTAAATAACAGTGTAAGCGCCAGCGCAAGCCTCAGCTGCAGATCAAACCACAAAGATCACCAATGAAATCGAAAGCATTGCAGCGCCAGTAGCATCACCACCGAAAGTGTATAGCACTGTAAGCTGACAGACCAAACAAAAACCAAAAAAAAAATCAAAAACCGACAGAAGTAACAGAGAAACGACAAAAGAAACAATATAAAATACAACAATAATACGAGACGATCAGACTAAAAAAAAACAATCACACAAAAGTTGTAAAACTCCAAAAACAGCAAAGCACAGCACCTAACCGCAGTGACCGAACCAGACCTGCCCCGCTCGAACCAGCGACACAACAACAACAGCAACGGTGGCAGCGTTTTTTTATGACGACCCAGCTGTGAGCTGTGAGCTGTAAGCTGTTGCCAGCCCCCAGTTGTCCAAAAGACCAGGCTATTTATAAGATAAACCGCTCGATCGTCGCCGACGTCATCGCAGCCTTAACTAACGTGCATACACTTCCTTATGGCGGATGAAACTCAGATGAATTAAAAGTGAATACTTATTTCACGACGCTTCTTCTACACTTTGTTCGCATTCGCTGCTTTTGCCGCATTCATCTTCCCATTTGTCTGCATATTAAAAATTTCTTTTCAATTTTGAATTTCTCTATTTACTAATTTTGGGTGTACAACCCGAAAAACAAAAATTAAATAAAGTTAAAAAAAAGTAAGAAACAAACGAACATTTTAATCTTTTCTTTTGTACTTATTTACATAGTGTATTTTTATTTCTTCTTTTGCTTTTGCGAGTTTGCTCTCATCTTGCGACCTTCCATACTTCAGTCGATCGCTCAAAATAAGCAGCTCATTCGTTAAGTCACACGTGGAGTAGTCGACGGCAGGCCGTTACTTGAATGCTCGGCTATGTATTACATACTGCTGCTTGGCCGGTCAAGAGTGCAAAAAAAAAAACAATTTAAAAAAAATATATAATATAAAAAAAGAAGCAAGTAATCAGAGGTAAAGATAATCAAAGGCAAGGGGTAGAGCTGGTGTGTAAGTAATACTCGTACACATACAAACTAAATGAAAGTTTAGTAAATTTGACACAATGCTAAGAAAGCGCGGAGGCGCAAGCGGTCCAAAACCAACCACAACTGATATTTGTTTTATATTTTTATTGTATTTTTGTATTTTCGCGCTTTTTGGTTCATTGCATTGGCAGGAACCAGCAGCTACATTTGGTAACTGAGCTGCCTTCCCAAGCAATCAAATGCCCATAAGTGTCAAAGTAGGGCCAATTATTATCAGCTCGATCAAACAATCATGCGAATAATGAAAGTAATCACTGATCGCGCTCGAAAAAGACGTTGATGTCAAACATTGCAGACTACTTTAGTTACTAAATGATCGCATACTAGCAAACTGAACCGTGGATTGCGCATAAAAAGCGCATTTAAAAGGATTTAAATGGAAATTTAAAATTAAAGTAAAAACGATCGGAGAGCAAATAAGCGACGTTATTGGGGCCATGTGCATCGTTTAAGCGCTCAAATTCACAAAAAGTGCGCCCAATTTATAGAGAAAAATGCGTGGATTTGTCAGCACGGCACACGGCACATTACTGTGAGCGAACTTCTGATTAAGAACTCCACAAATTGATCAGGATCTCCAAGCTTACGGAAGGTTGGGTTAGGTTAGTCTGGTTGGCAATAAGCCACGCATAGAACTTTTGGTCCTTAGCGATACAAGATTGAGACCGATCTCTATGAATACCGAAAGTAGACATCATGTAGGATGTCAGCGCTTTTGGCGAATCTAAGCAGCGCTAGGAGATCCGCTTTTTGAGGCGTCCTCCAGACCCTCAAACAATGGGGCTCCCAGGCATTTTAGTCGCGTTTTTAATAATGCCGGACAAACGCACAGGTGTTCTAAAGTTTCCTCAGCATCCTCTCTGTATTTCCTGCATTTGTCCGTGTTATCAAACCCTATCTGGTATGCATGTGCAGCCAATAGGTTCCCGACTAGAATTACAGTAAGGCATGCCGAAGAATCAGTTAGGCCCGAATTAGGCAGGCCTTACAGAGGCACGCCTCACTATTACCTTACCAGGCCCACGTTAGGCAAGGCAAAGATTGGCATGCCAGAACAATACCAAATTTGGTTGTGGTCTCGAAAATCTGTGGCAGTGTCTCACTTAGGAATAAATTAGAATACCTAACTGATTTGTAGAAGGGCATCCGGAGTATTACCGAAGTTCGATTTTTCGAACCTGCGCCTAATGAGGCACATGTGTGGCGATACCTTTCAGGACTTGGGCCTAGTTTGGCTGCCTTATGAGGCGCAAATTTGGAATGCGGTCTGCCTTATTTGCGCCTAATCACCGCCTTACCAAAATTTCTAGTCGGGTTATGACCTGTTAGCGTACCTATGATAGTTCTGCAGTCCTTTCGCGAGTGCGTAAGTACGAAGTTCTGCACATGACTTTTGCTGTTTTGCATGTGGTCAGATTAGTCCACCTAGCTTCCACTCGCCTTTTCATGGGGTCGTCCATTTCATTGTCTATTGTGTTTGGCGGTTTTGGTATGTCCTTCTCTAGCTCAAAAGGTAGTCTAACAGCACTTTTTGCTATCTCATCTACTATTTCGTTCCCCATAATGCCTTTGTGACCAGCTACCCAGTAGATATGCAGCCAACTGTTTGCGGCTAGCCTTTCTATGGCCTCGCTGCTCCGTCGAACATTTTCGGACTTAAAAGCTTACGAAAATTTAAATAATGATTTTAATGAAAAATGATACCAGTTGAACGAGGTCACTAAGAGAACCCAACAGATTAAGCAAGTTCATTGTATTTTTTTTTTGTGCATATTCGTTCATGAATAAAGAAGAAAAAGCATTTAAAAAAATAAAAATATTTATAAACTTAGATTTGCCATAATTTAAATAAAAATAAGATATTAATAATATTAATATGCGAAGAAGTTGATTTATTTAAATAAAGTATCTTATTTCTTTGGTAAAATACTCGTTTCAAATCAACCAATTATAATTATTGAAACTCTTAATTAAGCATACAGATTCAATTCAGGTGCATGGAGTGGAAGAACCAAATTGAACGCGGAAAGTTTAAGCAACTAAATGAAATGTCTGGACGGCGGGCAGTGAGACTGAATAGGAAATATTGCATAAACAATTTGCAATATTCAATATTGGGGCGGGACGATTTAAAAATCGCTCATTGCTCTGTGAAAATCGTATTCTAGGGATCAAAATAAGAAACTTTGCCGAAGGAACCATACCTCTAAAACGAATTCTGATGTCCCCAATTTGGGTCGAACGAAAAATCCCACTTTGACCCATTTAGAGTGCTCCAATCGAGTCCAAATGTATGACCGACCCCCACTAACGTTGGACGGCCAATCCACCCATGCCAGTGGCACACTCCCTGCAACTCCCCTGGGGGGTTCCCCATACAATCATTTCAAAATATCACCATTTTTGGTCTTTACATGAGAAAAGAAACTAAAAAGTTCGACCCAAATTGGGGGACATCAGAACTCGTTTTAGAGGTATGGTTCCTTCGGCAAAGTTTCTTATTTTGATCCCTAGAATACGGTTTTCACAGAGCAATGAGCGATTTTTTTGCCTCCCCACAAATCGACCCGGCCTATTCAATATGTGCGGCCAATAAGTCGAAATAATGGTCACTCGGTTTAGAAACCCTGGTCGGTGGAGCATGAAACTTCAAGTGATAAAAAAAAAGTTGTGCCTAGTAGCAGTTGACTCTGGTCAGACACATTTGCCGAAATGCCAACTAATAAATGCCGAAATAAGTGAATGAGTGTGTGGAGAACATCAATTAATCAGAACCAAAAAAACACGTCCTTTTCAGTGAAAAAACAAAGTATACCACGAATTTTGGCAAGAGGTAAAACAGTTAATAAGAATTATTATTTGGGGTTACGAGACGTTTACTTGAAGTATTTTGCAAATGGATTTGTGGAAAAACAACCTGTGAATTTTGCAGCATTTTGAAATTTTGTAATTATAGTTTGGTAATAGAATTAAAATTTCTTTCTGAAACATCGCTCTAATTTCATAAAAAGCAAATTGGGTCAGAAACTCATAAAAGCATGAAATGAAAGAAATTAAGTGCCATTTTCCATTGTATTGCATTTATAAGTAATTTTGTGAATGTAGTTGAGTGGTTTTATTACACATATTCCGTAAAATTTCTACCCAGAATTTTTCATTCCTCCTTTTGTAACATTTTGAGTGCAAAATCCGCTGGAATTTTGTTTCGAGAGATGAAGAATTCTTGCAAACATAATTAAATTGTGTTAGAAACTGATCCGTAGCTGCAGCACAACCGAACTTATGTGACCCGAATGCAGCATAAGAAAATCGCAATAGAAAACAACGCTTCAAACTCCCTCTCTCTGCAATGGGATCACCTTCTTATCGAGAGGTGCTCTGGACTTTTATACGATTGTCCTGCATTATCTAGAAGCAGCTGAACATTTTTGGGCACAGGTTTCTTTTTAATTAATTTGATTTTTTCGTGCCTGGAACCACTGTGTGATGACGCCTTTAGTTGCTAATTTGAATAGTAATTAATGCAGTTTTATATGTGCGTATCAATAAAAGAATGCGAAGCAAAGAAAGCTGAAAAATTATATGCAGTGATTTAAATTTAAACATTCGAACGCTCGATCGCGCTGGCTCTAATTTGCATATACATAAAATAAGTAAGTATATATGGCTCTGTACAAATATGCATACTGAATAGTTATTGTTAATTTAAAGTTCAATTTATCTGATGGTTAAAAAATTAATTGTGAACAGAGGGTGCCCTATCACTACGCGAGAATCGTGAAGCGTAAATAGGGAAAAATTAAATTTATAATTAAACAAATTATGTAGGTATATAGTTGGAATTTAATAAAGATTAAAAAAATGTATATTTGGAATTTATAAGAAACCTGAGTATTTCAAATTTGCGGCAGTTCCCTATACTTTAGCTTAAAGCTCTATGGACACTGGATTTGTCTGAAAGTCCGAATATGTCTATAGTCCGTTGCAAAATCATGAAAGCACCACACACTAACAGATTTTGACTATTCGTTTGAGAACGAGGACCGTGGCCGGCCATCGAAAAAGTTTGAGGACGCCGAATTGCGAGCATTGTTGGATGAAGATGATGGTCAAACGCAAGAAATGATCGCAGAGCAGTTGGGAGTGACCCAAAAAACCATTTCCAAACGTTTGAAAGACATGGGCATGATTTTAAAGGTCGGAGGATGGGTGCCCCTTGAATTGACTGAAAGGCAGCAAGAGAACCGAAAAACCACTTGTGAAATGCTGCTCTCCCGGAAAAATGCCATCGCTAGCTTTTATTTTGAAGATTAAATTTGTAACCATTTTTTGTTAATAAACGTTTGAAAAGGCTCATTCATAGGTATTGCTATTATAGCTAAAGACTTAGGCATCCAGGTAGCTTCCTAAGATTTGATTTTCTATCGACTCATGGATATAACTTTTTAAAAAGGATCCTCGAACAGGACAACAGAAAGACCAGAGCCGGGTGCCCAACAGAAGGTTATATAAAAGGTGTCAACCGGAGGTTTAAAAAGCATATTAAACCAAATTTTCGGCTTTGAGGAAGATTTATAAAATTCGGTATCAACATTTCGAACTTTTTAATCAAAATTGAAAAAAAAAATGTATACGCAAAACTGGCATGAATTCTTTGTATGAAGAGAATGCGCAACACCGTTAGGAAAACAAATTTTCAAAGCTCAACGAAAATTTTTAGCCATTTCAAGCGTGCACTTCATTGTGCCAAACTCAATAAGCTATAAAACTGCATACACAAAAATTTTCTCAAGACCTTGAGCAAAAAAGTGAAATATTGCTGAAAATTGAATAAAAGTTTAAAAAATTTTCACAAACTTTGAAACTTGGATTTATGTGGTTTCTGTTATAGTCTGAAATATATTTTTACAAAAAATTATTTAAAACAATTTGTAAAAAATAAAGCCAAAACTTATCAATATGTGAAACACTACGTAATTAAATTAAATATGAATGTGAAAAAAGTCTGCCGAAACTTAATTATTTATTTCTATTAAGTTTCACTATCAATAATCAAAAGATAATTTTCATAAATTCCGCCCGCCAGTACCCACACACACACACCGTTATGAGCTAATGCCTATGCCCATACGAAATTGTCAAAAGCTTATTAACGTAGTTATGTAGAAATTCAATTTGAAAAGTAACTAATCACATTGATGCATTTTTATACACAGACAAAGTAGGATTTCTAAAACCCAAACCACACAAAACAGAAGTAAATAAAAATATAAGCATAGCCCAAGCGAATCGATAGTGAATAGTAGAATCTATTGTATACCCATGGAAGTAATACTTAGAGGCTGTTTATATGTGGTTTTGATTTTTTTAGTTTTGACTATTTTTTGTTTTTTTTTTTTTGTTTTGGGCAGTCATTTCAGCCACTCAGGTGGCTCGCAGTTGCTGGTCAATGCATTCGCGCGCTTTGCCAAAATGCATTTCAAATGACGGCATCGCGAGCAGAAAAATGCAATAAAAAAAATGTTGGCATATCGGTCCTTTTTCGGCAACCCACACTCTTTCACACATACCAATTTGCAGATAAGATATCACTTCAATAGCAAAACAACGCTTTGAGCACCACTGCAATGGCATCAACAAAATGCCTCATTTTGGTTGTATACTCAGCATCGGTTACCTATGCTCATACCCATGTATGTGTGTGAGTACAGGATGTACTGACCTAAGTCACTGGTGCAAAGCAGGACGAAAATTTATTACGAAAATGCTTGATATTCTGATTGGATCTAAGATCTAGTAAACGTCTACTCTAAAACTCTACTTGAAATATTTTTCTGTATGTAAAATTTATTGTTTTTAAATGTCGTATTCAAAAGATTTCAATTACGATTCAAAATATTTTTATTGTTAATTTACAAAATTTAAGATGGTCACAATTGCCCGAACTGGCGTTTTCATGAAAACTACATTTTAAAAAATTCCTCATAATTTCGATCGTTGAAAAATGAGTTTATACACTGAAAAGAAATTAAATTTTAGTTTCGAGGAGAACACCACTCTGATTTTTCAAAAAAATAGATTTTTGTTTTGGATTATCTTAAAGTAGATACATTCAAAAAAATTAAAAAAAAAATTTAACTTAAAATCCTGAAAATTGACGAAGTTGTACGCAATAAAATTAGTGCAGACAGTGAGTTACAACCCCCTATGAAAACCTTAAACGCGTTTTTCTCAAAACGACTTTTCTGAACACGGTGGCCTCGATTTCGCGAAGACTTATGAACCGATTTAAATTTTTTTTTTTAATTTTTGTATTAGCTACAGTCGTACACAGCCGTTTTTAAAAAGTCCAAAAATTTAAATTTTTTCAAGCCTTTCGAAAACAAAAAAGGGTAAAAACACAAACTCATTTTTCAAACCTGCACCATGCCACTCTTTTCTAAGTGCTGTTCGGTTTTTCGGCTACCTCTTTGCTACCTTTTTTTTTGAAATGGACGCATAGATTTTCAATGGTGTTTAAGTCGGGGCTCTGCGCTGGTGTATCCATAACTTTTCCCCAGTTATACAGAAGCCACATACGCACTCTATGCCCTTTGTGTTTGGGATCATTGTCTTGATAAAATTTGAAATATGGTTTGTTGTTTGTTATGAACCCAAATTTTGTCGCACTGCTCATTAAATGTCTCTTTAAAATCTGCAATTACTGTGTAGAATTCATAGTATCCTCTATCAATACCACATCTCCTACTACTCTGCTGGAAATGCACCCCCAAATCATGACTGATAACTTTCCAAATTTTACAGCCGGAATAATATTCCGTCTTTCTAGCGATATCAATGCCTTGCGCCGCACTCTTGTCGGTCCGTCGTTATAATATAGCATCATTTTCATCTCATCACAGAAAATTACGTCGTCTCAATAGTCAACAGGCTCGGAAATCAGCATAGTTGCGAAAGACAAACGTTTTTCCACATTTTTGCGTGCTGATCTTTAAAAATATTTGTGCTGCAGTATGATTTGGCGTACTGTTTCATGAAAAACAGCAATTCCGCACTCTTCCTTAAGTTCTCTCGCAAGAGTTATTATTGATTTTTCGCATGATTACGCGCTCTGCACGTTTTGTTATTTTTTTCGCTGGACCTCCTCCACACTTTGGCTCTAATCTATTCCCGTTGTCAGCCCGATTTATCACATTATATATTGTTTTTCGTCTTATGCAAAACATTTCAGACAATACCCGTGCTTTTTTACCCAATTGATGGTTATAATATGTAAATCACGTGTACCACATCAAAGGACACTCTTTTTCCGGGCATTTTAAAAGTACAATATTTTAATAATTTCCGTCCCGTCAAAGCAAAAACTAATGAGCAGTTGACAAAAAATTCATAGGAAATAGAAATGTAAAGCATTTGTAATGTAAAGTACCGCTCATCGGTAAATGAGCTACAAAAAATTTTTAAAAGTGATGTAGTGAAAACTGTTGTTTGACTCTAACAAAACAAAGTGAGATACGTTTTTGTTGTATTTTGCAATTTTATTTAAATGATACCTTATTTTTTGGATACCTTAAAATGCATTGTATAATATTTATAAATAAAAATTATCAAAAAAACAATTCCAAAGAAATTTAATTAATACTTCTATTGATCAAAAGAAAGAAAAAATATTTTCTATTTTCAGTATTTTATGTTTTGATCCATGTAAAGACCATTTCTTGAGGGCTGAAAACTTTTCGAACGAACCTCGTATGACCAAAACAAATTTTTATTTCTTTAACAATAGATCAGGAAATAAAATACCGCAAGCAAAAATTAAAAAAAGTTTTTTTCGCTTCCGTTTCACACGCTTTTAAAGAAACACCCAAAAAACACCATTTAAAATGAAGCGAGCGCTTTAAGGTGAATTTCATTTAAGTCACTTGTTGATATAAATATTTCTATTCTGCTGCATTTATGCATTCTTCTATTCATCATTTGCCTTACACTTTTTTATTGGTTCACTATATTTCCCTTTTATTTTACGAGTGCAATAAACGAGCCAAAGTCGCATTGGGAGCGACTAAGTTATTGTCCGAATGGAAGCATAGAACTTGAAATACTCTGCTGGTAGCTCTAACCGATTAGTATTTATAATATTTAGATTGTAAAAAAGAAAGAAAATTTATTAAAGCATTCATAATAGTGCAATAGTGCAAATACCCAGTAAATATAAAACAGGATTTACATACCTTAAAACTACTAAAGGAGGCGTAATCCTATAATATAACAAAGTTTTGAAAGACGGAACAGAATTGAATTCAAATAGGCCACACAACCATGCCTTAGTTGCAAATCATTACTCAATGCAAACTTTTATAATAATAAATTGGTTAAATACACCCAAAAATTCTTCCTTATTGCGGTAGTGCAGCATTGAATTAGATTTAACCACCAGCATATAAATTGTTTTTTACACTGCACTCAGTAGTGCCAATTATGAATTTTCCTTAAACCACCTTAACGTACGTCAACCATTGTAAAAAACAACAATAACAAATCACTAATTCTTTGAACCCACCGACTGTACTCGATGATATTTGGGTATTACTTTCTATTCATATATCAACATAAGCATTGTATGATAGATGTATAAAACAAAAACAAAAGTGTATGCATTTATTTAGTCGCACAAGCGTTACACTTTACAGCTGCATGCTTTATGCATAAATTACAGAAATGCGCCATTTCACCACCACCACCACCCTGCAGCTATGGGTTCTCAATTCAATATTGTGTACTTATCAATGAAACATTTCATTATACGAACGCCGATATAGGCAACTGATTTATGAGTGTTTATAAGTAATTATGTGCCTAGGTGTGTGTGTGTGGGCGCAAGTGTATGGTAAGCACCGCTGCACTATCCAGTACGGATCACGTGGGAAAAAAGGTGAGGAGGTGGCTGACTAATTAAGCTGACATGCAGCGCATGACGGCAGCTGCGCAGTCAATATAGGCAGCGTGAGAATGCAGACTATAGAATTGAGAGAGAGGGTTTTAATGTTTAGTGATCGCCAGTTACCGAGCGTGAGCAGAGCAAGCACTCACTTCATTCACAAGCAAAACGTAGTGCTTTGTTGTAGTTGTAACTCAGAATGTTACAGAGCATTGAAATTAAATTTGAAGGAGTGATTGTTTGTGTGCTGAAAAACTAATGAAACTATGAAACTAATTAATTGATACGAAAGGAAATTAAATGTTCGCTGTTAGTAGAAAATATTTTCAACTCGCTATATTAAACAAAAACAAGTGGTCTAAAAAAAAATCATCCTCCGATTTACCTGCATTACCGGGTGCTTGAAAGCGCGCCTTCAAGCTATTCAAATGATTCTGATGTTGTTCATTGGCCATTACAGCGGCCGCCACCGCATTGGCAACATGTTGTACAGAGGCTGCCGTTGCTGCTGCGGCGGCATTTGCATTTACGCCAACATTACAACTTCCAAGTCCATTGCCGCCCCCAGCGCTACCACCGGTCCCACTGCTAACCACCTGTGCCAGAGATTGCGTCTCGACGCTATTACCGCCGCCTCCAGCCCCACTGTTGCCACCACTACCTCCACTGCCACTGCCGACAAATTGACGGTGATAGTGTTGTTGGTTATCATTATAGAGGCGCTGGTAGCAAGAGAGTGTCGGTATTGTCCAGGAGTTGTTGGTTTTGTAATGAAAATTACCGGTGCCGAAAATGGAGTGTGGATTGGTGTTGGCGGAGCCACTTGAGGCGGCAGCGGCGGCGGCCAAATTTTGTGAGAGTGTTTGGCTTAGCGACGACAGTTGACTGTGGGTGGCGGCATGCGTATGTTGTGGCTGGTGCTGTTGGTGCGTGTGCTGTTGTTGTTGATGTTGCTGGTGGTGATGTTGATGCTGATGATGAGACTGCTGTTGTGGCTGGTGCTGATGATGATTGTGCTGCTGTTGTTGCTGCTGCTGCTGCTGCTGCACTTGTTGTTCTTGCTGCTGATGTGAACTGTGCTGCTGTTGGCCGTGATGCATATGCTGCTGTTGCTGCTCCTGTTGTTGCTGTTGCTGCTGCTGCTGTTGCTGTTGCTGCTGCTGCTGATGATGATGATGTTGTTGCTGTTGTTGCGCCTGCTGTTGCATACTATTCCATTGCACCGTGGCCCTGTCACTTCCACTGCTATTCACCGATTTCGCTGAATCAATGCTGCTCACGCTACTACGGTTACCCTCCAGCGATGAACTGCTCACACTCGCACCGCCACTGCCTTCATTTGCACTACTATCACTGTTGTTGCTACTGCTCATGCCACCTATCGCTGCGGCGGCCGCACTTGAATTTAGCTGCTGGAAATATTGATTTAATGCGCTATTCGCATGCTCCTGGAAGAAGCCGTTGCAAGTACTCGCCTGCGTCGACATCTTGACTGTCGTTGCTGTGTTCAACCGACGGCGTCGGCAAATCCCAACGCAGATTCTAAACTGCTAATTAATCACTTGACACTCACACAAAATTTATTGTAAAAGTGCAAATTTTTGTTGTTGCTGTTAATGCTTATGTTTTGCCAATATACGCCGCACAAAACTGACGCGCGCGCACTAGTTGCTTGACAGAATTGAAGTTGCGTATACGCCTACGATATTCGCACATTTTTCAGGAGTTGCTATTACAGCGAGTTTGATGAAATCTTGGCGTAGATCTTTTTGCACTTTCACTTGAGGTTTTTTTGTTTTTATTTGTAAATTTATTTTTTTATTATTATTGCTTTGTCAATTCTTTGTGGCACGTCTGCAATTATTTACTATAATTTTTTTTTTTTTTTTTTTTTCAAATATTAGAAAATTGAAAATATCGGGCGATGGTAAAAAAAAATTGAATGATGGTAAAATAAACAGCAGATGAAAGATAACTGGGACATGTAATGGAAGAAGGTGAAGTGCTGCAAATCGCTGAGAATGTGCGTGTTTTGTGTAGCCTACGCGCAGGTGCAAGTAGTGTAAGAATGTTACTGAGAATACGAAATATTATTTCTGCTTCGGTAAAATATCTGAAGCAAATTTTCTTGATTTTAGTTAATAAGATTTTAAATTTAAAGAACATATTTTTTTTTTTGTGATTTTAATCAGGGAGGCTTTTTTCAATGCAACCGCAACGTTCGACTTCTATGAAAGATCATTTAAAAATATGAATTTTCTTGACTGCGTTTGAAAAAGAGAACGACTTTTGAACTTTCTTTAACCTTTTTCTAGTATATTATATTAGTCAATGCGTATATAGAACTAGATACTATCATGAGCCACTAAATTCGCTAATACTTGAATTGTATCTATAGATAATTCCACATTCTATTCCAAACCGTTATACGCGAAACTCTATTAAACGTTTGCTGAATGCTAACAGAAATTATGCCTAAAGGAAATTTCTAAAATTTGTCCTACACAATTAATCTGCAAACCTTATTTTCTTTGTGAAATTAACTGAAAACTTTTTGAGAGAGAAGAAGATAGCGTAGACGATCTCCAGAGTTCATTACATTTTACAAGCTCTAAAATATTTTGACTATTTTAAATGATAACTTAATTTTCACTTGCAGCCAGCAGGCGACACAATCCCTTACAAAGAAGTCGACAACCTCCAAGGTAGCCTTGGAGATGCCACAAATCTCTTAGCAAGATGGCTAAGTCATTTCATCTAAAGGTAAAGTGGTCGCCGGCCATTATGACGTTGAGGGTGAATTTTGAACCAATGTATTAGCGAGAGTCGGCACCAAGTTGAGGAACGAGTAAACAGACCCAATGACATGGGTATAACCTTACAGATTTGTAAGCTACTTACAATACTTTTGAGCAAATCTTAAGAACAACGAACGAAGGCGGACATAATGAGACCAGCTGCGGAATTGCCCGGCAATTGTGGCCCACTCGCAATGCTAAGCGCATAGAAGGTCTGCTAAACCAAAATAAGCACAGTCTCTCACACTGATTTTAGTTATACCGGGACCCAGAGGATGGGATTTTGCAGCAGGAGGAGATGATGGAAGAGACAAAGACGTGACCTGTAAGATTGTCCTGCGCTATACAGAGGTAGACTTGCCATTCTAGGTAGGCTATTTGTCAATGGATTCGAAGAAATTAGGATACTTAGAAATCAGAGATATTCCAAAATTTTTGAAAAGTATACACTGGTT
The DNA here is from genome assembly GCF_027943255.1 of Anastrepha obliqua. Classification (NCBI taxonomy): domain Eukaryota; kingdom Metazoa; phylum Arthropoda; class Insecta; order Diptera; family Tephritidae; genus Anastrepha; species Anastrepha obliqua. The sequence continues at coordinate 14,807,916 of NC_072894.1, forward strand.
TTAGAAGAGCCTGGATTTGAAACTCACTGTACGAATAAAATACCAAAAGGTCGAAAGGTTTCCTCTAATAGCCGTCACTTCTCGATAATGGCAATGGATAACCCCGGAGTGTTTTTTGCCATTAAAAAGCTGCTAATAAAAACAAATATCTGCCTTTCGGAGTCGGCTTAAAACTGTAGGTCCCTCCATTTGTGGAATAACATTAAGACGTGTGCCACAAATAAATGGTGGAGCTCGGCCTAATAGCCAAAAATGGTGTAAGCAACAATTGCATATGGAAATAAAGTAATATTGCATTAAATAAAAGAGATAAACTAAAATTAAAAAAAAAATAAACAAATAAAATGAAAATCAGAATAAAGTGAATATTTTCTCCGTTTTTAGTTGCAGTAAGTTTAAAATTCGCTGTTTCACGGTCTAAGCGTAATTTTTAAAAGTAAGAGTAGAGATAGAAAAATTATAGCAAATATATCTTAATCAAGATTGTGCAAGATGTGTACGATGATTCAATTTGTAAAGGGTGGTTAAGTTTTAAGGGCCGGTGTTGACTTTTAATAAGATACAATGTTTTTAGGAAATAATTGTCATTTCTCTTTATTATGATAATATTGGTATGGCTCAATTACGTATGGAACAAAATATCGGCCAAATGGCCGCCACGGTCTCGGCGGCACACCTCCATCCGATGGTCCAAATTTTCGATGACGCTGAGGGATAATTGAGATTCTATGCCGTTAATGTGCCGAATTATCTCATCCTTTAGCTCTTGAATTGTTGCTGGCTTATCGACGTACACCTTTTCTTTCAAATAACCCCAAAGAAAGAAGTCCAACGGTGTCGTTGACGTTTAGCTGTGGTTCACATTCAACATCGGCCCTTGAAATTTAACCAGCCTTTATTTCCAAAAAAGTCTAAAGACCATAATTTGCTTCTAAACCAGCCTTAGTTGCGACTATTTCAACTTAAAGAAACTATTTTCAAACTAAACGAACGTCTTTTGGAATTACACCCACACGTAGATATTTTCACAAATATACGGGTATGTACATATGTATGCACTCGCCTTTCTATAAAAAGCGATGCAATGTTATTTTTGCATAGAATAAACACAATACAAACCACAATAAATTGTAAATCACACTACACAAAAACAAAAAAAAATGAAACTAAAAAGGCATTAAAATGCAGTCATATATTTCTGCTAAATCTACGGGTGTATGCACATACATATCTACAAGTATTTCACGATCGACAAGCGAGTAGGCACAAATTGCGTGTAGACAGCAGCGAAAAAAGTATTCGAGTTGCGGTCACGTTGCAAGTACCTTTTCTCATTTTGCGATGTAGTTTTCTTATTTTTACTATTTTATTTTCCTTTTTATGGATTTTTTTTATTTTTTATGTATTTTTTTATTTTATTTTTCTTTTTTGTAATCTATACTTGGTGTTTAAGTGACGATCGCAACTGCTTGATGATTTGTAGGGATTTCAGTTTAATATTGGGATTTGGGTTTTTCGTGTACTATGCAGCAAATTGATGCGTGTTGATGATGTGTTTGTCTGTTTGAAGATGTATGGGTTAGTTTACGATGATATTTGAATTTTTCAGATTTTTCTAAGCGCACAACATAACTTAAGAAGCGGATGAAATGCAAACAAATATTGCATTCAATTCTTTTCGATTGAGTGATTGAGTAGTTCCATCGCTGACAACTAATGTTGTTGTTTAATTGTTTTTTTTATGTTGTTATATGATACGCATTGAAGCTCGTACGCCAGCGCAAATGATTGTGAGCAGATGAGCTTTGATTTCGGTTTTCAAAATTTGCACTTTGTGCGAGTGTCTTATGTTGCTAAAACTAATATTTTTTAGTGAAACACAAATTTATTTTTGGTCAACGGAATTCAAACGTTGCAAAAATTTGCCGTGTAAAATATTCGTTACATAAAAAGAATTGCTACGAAACAAATTTTCTTTTAGCTTTTCTGGATTTTTATTATTACTTTTTTGCTGTTTTTTAGAATTTTTTATATTTCATTTCTGAAACTTAAATTTCTGTGGCTTTCAAGTAGTTGTGAGTGCACAATTTGGCTTAGTTAAATAACACATAAAATATATGGTTTTTTAATTGCTTTATTCTCGCTAGTTTTTAGCTATTTGGTACGCATTCAAAATATATGTTTTTCTACACTCAAACATCGATCGGAGAGCACTTTTTTAATAATTTCCTGAAACATACTAGTCACTTCATCTAAATATAATTGGGACAGTAGAGTGAAATTATGTTGTTTTAAATATAATTTGTTTGAATTTTTTCGGCGTTTTTGGTCTTCAGAAGCACTGTTTTCTAGTTAAATTTTTTAAAACATCTTGCACAAAACTTCATGAATTCTCACTCACTGCCAAACGACTAATCAAAACATTCAATTATTTTTATATAAAATCACTTTTTTCAATTCGAATTCAGTCGAATAATTCTCTTGAAACACAAACAATTATTTGCTGTTGAGATTCTGATTTTTTCTCAAACTAATTCCTGGAATTATTTTCAATGCACAGTCTCAAATCTTTATGAGAATTTCCACTGTACACTTCCATTGAATTGCATTTGAAATTTTTTGTTTGTTTAATATTTACTATATATATATATAAAATTTTTTTTTATAGCTTCCGTCGGGCGCTAGACATTACATTAAGCCTTCACTGCGTGAATAATGCGAAAATATTCATCGTTTTCATCCAGTCTATCACTTCGAGATCGATTTGCGAGCGCGTTAACACTAGTCCGATCATCGGCGATGGCATTTAGTTGTTTGCCAAGTAAAAGGTTTTTTCCGCTAGCGTACGTCAATTCGTCAACGAGAACGCGAAACGACCAAATGCCGGCCTTAGCACAAGCTCAGGCCCATCGTAGCCACCCAGGCAGGCAGCGGCAATCAGCCAGCCGCCAATCAGTTAGCTGGCCAGCAGAGCAGCGTACAGCGATGTTGCAGCGCGGCATCTAACCACCCAGCGTGCAGTCGCTGCGACGACAAAACTGCAGCCAACGTCAACGCAAACAACAGCAGCAACTATAGTAGCATGCGACCGAGCAACGTGAGCGCCACTTTGCTCCAACAAACAATCAACAAATAATAAAAAACGACACAAAAAAAAATCATTCAGCCCTATAAAGGGGTATCAAGCAAATTTGCAGTGAAGCAGAATAGCAGAACAGCAGACCGCTACTGATGTGGAGGGTAGGAATGCATATCAAAGTGCATATGTGTATGTAAATGTGCTGTGTTGTGTGAATGTATGTGGGTATGTGTTTATGGGACGAACTACTGATAGAATAATTTTTGAAAAATACTAACATGGCAGCGCTACCTCAAATAAGATTTACAAGCCACAGTGAATGTGACACGGAAAAACACCACCACCAACACACGAAATAGATGAAATAATGCGCCCAAAAGGCTATCATTTCGATACTGGATCGTTTATTTTTGGAACGTCACTGGCGTATTTATGCATAAGTAGGCATGTGGGTGTGTACCACTGAGAAGTTGGTGCATATGACGCTACTGGTCATCAAATACGTGCATGCGCACACCTATCGCTTAGCTACAGATCGGACACAATGAGCCACTGAGCTGGGCGCTACTGTCACACTGATTTCTACATATTTTATTGGGCCATACGCAAAGGTCGTATGGAGTTGCCTGTCTGCCATCGATCGCGTCGGGCGTATAGGGGAACGCTCGGCAGATATGCAGGGTAGGTCGGAAATAAAATACTACTCGTGGACCAAAACAGGCAACACCTGCTTGGAGGTGTAGGTACTTTGTTTGACTATCAACAAGCTAGGATAGGCGGGCTAGCAACCTACTCATTCGAATCTTAATTGCTAACGCATCGTCAAATTCACAGCCTCGGATTCGACTTTCTATGAAGTTAAAGGAAAAAATTAATAATAAGCAAAGGTCAAAAAACCAGATTAACAAAACTGTTAATCAGATTGACATGATAAACCCGCTAAGCTTAGAAATCACTCATCCTAGATTTCGAAGCATTACTTGTGAGTTACCCGTGGGAATACATAGATACAGTGGCTTATTAATCAAACAAAATGGTGATATTTTGGTTCGAAACACATGTCAAGAAATTCCATGACATGATATAAGAATACAGGGTTGCCCATATTCGACGGACCCATCTGGCAACGCTGTATCTTTTGACGGAGACGGCAGATCGCTTAATGACATACAGCGTTGGAAGCGTCAGTCCAAGCAGATTTTTACCATTGAACACTACACGCCACGCAAGCGCTCCCAAATTGTTGAAATTTACATTCAACAAAAGAAGTCAATTGTGAAAACTCAATGTGCGTATAAAAAATTAAATAATGTGAAAAGTGCGCCTTCTAAGAACACCATTAAACGTTTGTACGGAAGGTTTTCGCCGGCTGGTGATGCTCTTTCTAATCCAAAGAGGCCAAATCCAAAAACCGACCAAGGCGATCGGATGAGAATATTGCTCTTGTACGGGCCAGTGTTGAGACGTCGCCAAGGACATCCCAAAATCACCGTTCTCAGCAGTTGGGCATTGCTCGGACCACTTTACAACGAATTATCCGCATTGATTTGCGTTTATTCCCATATAAGATTCAATTGACGCAAAGATTGTTACCTGCGGACAAGCCTCGGCGATTGGAACGGGCCCAAAGAGTCATCGAAATCCGTTGGGTTCGTCGAATATGGGCAACCCAGTAGGTAATTTATTCTGATAACTCCGTATCTGGTGTGCTATAAATTATAATAAACTTACAACCAACGGATTTAATAGCCTTGTTTCACATAATTTAAAGATCGACTATGGATGAACCAAAATTTTGCATTTCGTTTTTGAAAAACTTTCAACGAACTTTAATTTATAGTTTCAACTCATCTATCGCCAAGCTGCTCGACTTCATGGCGTTAATATATCTTAGCATTCCAGCCCGAAACATGTAAAGGAGTCTCCGTGAAGCAAGAAGCAAGTCACTGGACGGAAAATAAGATAATCGAATGGCGTAAGATTTTTAATTTTCACAGAATTTGGGATGTTCAATTGCGTCCAGATGTTTGATATTTTCATTGGTTTGGCTGATAGTTGGCGCTCGCTCTCTCTCTCTCTCTCTCTCTCTTTTTACAGTCAAAAGGTATCGGAATGAGCAGAGAGTTCGCGAGTGCTGTTAGTTGGATTGGATTGAAATGGTGTAAGAAGGAGGGGCTGTCGATCAACCCTAACAAAACCACAATTATCCCCTTCACAAGAAAAAGAAAGTTGGAGTTTCCTATATTGCAAATAAATGAAACAGTGATAGAACTAAAGGAAGAGGTCAAGTATTTGGGTTTAACCTTAGATAAAAAACTCACTTGCGAGTCACATATAAATAATATCACAAAAAGAGCCACGAAATCTTTGTGGACAACCAAACAATTACTAGGGAGATCCTGGGGCCTCTGGATATACACCCAAATGGTTAGACGAATCATATTATATGGGGCACTAGTGTAGTGGAGCAAATCTATTCAAAAAACAGCGATAACCAAACTGGGAAAAGTACAAAGGCTTGCTTGCCTATGCATCACAGGGGCTATGAGAACACAAAGGCTTGCTTGCCTATGCATCACAGGGGCTATGAGAACTACCCCAACAGCTGGCATGGAAGCACTCCCTAATCTCCCACCACTTCATATAGCAATCCCAGAGGAAGCAGCTACGCAAGCACTCATGCTACACATGAAAGAAAATTTCAAATTGAGCAACCTCGCCGGGCACCTAAATATCCTAAATAAAATCAAAAACACCATAAGCATGGCTCAAGTTTCAGACCACATTGACCCAACTCTCTGTTTCACAATAGGATACAGAATTACCTTTCCTGAGAGGAACGAGTGGAAAACAAACCCAAAATGGATGAATGATGATTCACAAAAATGGTACACTGATGGATCAAAAACACCTTATGGTGTAGGAGCAGGAGTAGTGGGGCCCAAAATAACGTAGAAACCACAAGAGAGTAAAGATTAGAATACTCTCGGACAGCCAATCAGTTCTAAAAGCCTTAGATAGCTATGTATGCCTACAACTCAAAAACTTTCTTAGAACGCCACAAGGCACTCAATAACCTGGCATCCAAAAACAATGTCTCATTAATTTGGGTGCCAGGACATGAGGGATATGACGGCAACGAAGAGGCAGACTTTCAAGCCAAAGAAGTGGCAGATGTAAATGTCATCGGACCTAGCCCCATGTTTGGATTTAACAAAAACAGCCTAAAATACTGAGCCAAAACTCTAATAAATCAGCATTGGAACAACGTAGAGGGTCTTAGACACTCCAAAAAGTTCTTAAGTTTCAATGCTAAAAGAGCTAACACGGCCCTCACGTTAAACAAAAAGAGCATTCGCACCCTCACAGGCACCCTCACGGGTCACTTCATCTGCAACAAACACTTACATAAATTAGGCATAACTAACACCAGCACCTGCAGATTTTGCTGCGAAGATGAGGAGTTTATAGAACATCTCATCATCGAATGTCCGGGGTTGACGCATAGAAGGAAAACGTTTTTAAACAAGTTCATGCTCATAGATGAAGACCTTCAATCACTCCCTCAGAAGGAGCTGGTACAATTCATAAGCACTGTTAAGTAAGTCAATAGACAGCATAGGGTGCACAATAGATCAATATGGTCGCAGTGCTAAAGGCCCATACCTTAACCCTTTACCACCATTAACCATTAACCATAGTTGGATTGGATTCACTTCAGCAACTCTAAACAATAGGCTCACAATAAAACAAACAACATAGCGTACTTTCCCAACATCTGCAGTGTTAAATGTATGCTAGAAAAATTAAATATTATTTTAACACATTTCCCACAAGCTTTGTGTGAGAAATCTGCTATGACGTACGTATGACAGAGTATAAGTTTAAGTTTATAAGTTTATTTTCGCAAATAAACAAATATAAAAATAACCATTAAAGCCACTGGGCCACCAACAATTCGAGAAATACTGGCTAGACGAATTTGCCTCATTCGATCGGCATTCAATTTCTAATTTAAACAAATGCTTGCGTATGTATTAATAACAAAAAAAACATAGTTTTTCACCCCATCGTTTACAAGCTCATCAAAAAAAAATAACAAGGAATATTCCGGATTGACGACAGAAGACAACAAAGTATTTATCGGTATTCTTTCCGTCATTCTCGCATTTCAAACGTGAGCTAAAACGTCCATCACAACCGGATACGTGTTTGTAACATGTGAGATGGAAATAGCCCCGAATATGTCCATTGCGGCCAACCAATGGCGTCAATCACAAAAAACTGCTGCAGTGGCGACTAATTGACAATAACAAACAGTGAGAAAACATAGCAAAGTAATGCAAAGTATAAAAATAAAATAACAAAATACAACCAGCAACAAGCAAGAGACTAAAAACAAATATTTAAAACAATAACAATAATAAAATATATGGTACACCGCTACCATATCAACAGGGCTGTGCTGTGCTACGCTATAGAATAGAGAGAGAACGAATCACCAACGCACTTTGGCTATGCATTGAGCTTAACAGCGTTCAGCTCACCACTCAAGTAGCAAACAAGACGCAGCAAGTCACGTGGATTTCAGTATGACCTAAAGCTCATTGTCTGGGAGCGCCAGTCGTTCTAAGCACGTGTAGCCGACACATTCAGCACACCTCCTCCACTACGCCAACGAAGCACTCAGCTTCAGCTACCAGCAGCTGAGCTGCTGCGGCCGACAACGACAGCGGCGGTGACAACAAACTGAGGCAGTGAGAACAAAAACGGTTGATACAGTAGAACAGCAAAGCAATAGCAGCAGCAACAGCAGCAGTGCAAGCAGCGGCAGCAAAAGCGTCAATAAAATTAATAACAATGAAAACTGTAAAAGTAAATATGTAACTAGCTGATGTACTCATGCAGCGCACATCTAAAAGCGTAGAGCGCATTGCGAATTATTTTAATGCAATTCATTGCATTCAATATATGTACGGCGTATGGCGGTAGTTCTCAAATGCGCGAGGGGCTGGAAGGGAGTATAATATATGTTTGTAGTACTGCTGATTAGTGCTGACGAACATTGCAAATACTAGACATTATTGTATGGCTTTCATGTGATGGATTTGTGAATTTTTTTTTTGCAATTTGCCTTACTGTGAAAAATATGAGCTCATATGCGATAGTTTTTCCGCTAAATATAAGACTTATTAGTTATTGTACTTGGTTTAATTTGGAAAAAAGCGTTTTCAGTATAAGTACATATATATATCATATACATATATACCTATACATAGATGTTTATGTACTAATACATACATATTTGCAGCATACATCCTTCGTTAGTTGTGCGGGGTCGAACTCCACCTCGAATTTGTAATGTGCATCTTGATGTTTTTTCACAAATGGAAGGACCCACAGTTTTATGCCGCACAAAAACAGCAGATAGTTCTTCTCAAAAAGTTTTTCATGGCAGTAATGCACTAGGCGGTTGCCATTGCCTGTCGAGGGGTGATCGCTACTAGAAAGAACTTTCCATCGTTTGGCGATTCATGCTTGGCGTTTCAAGCCGAATTATATGCACGTACACAATTTCTTCAAATAAGGTGGTTATCGGTCTGATGTTGACCAAAAAGCCAGTGTTTTCTCCACCGTGTTTGCTCGTAATTATATAATATAAATAAAATTGAAGTTCCTCTTTGCGACATCGAAATAAACAGTTTTTAAGCTCATACACTAAAGTTATTCTATGAACTAGAATCGTGCCTTTTCAACTCTTACAGGGCGGATTTTTATTGCAGTCTGAATAAAATATAGGTATAGGTATAGGTATAGGTATAGGTATAGGTATTGGTATAGGTATAGGTATAGGTATAGGTATAGGTATAGGTATAGGTATAGGTATAGGTATAGGTATAGGTATAGGTATAGGTATAGGTATAGGTATAGGTATAGGTATAGGTATAGGTATAGGTATAGGTATAGGTATAGGTATAGGTATAGGTATAGGTATAGGTATAGGTATAGGTATAGGTATAGGTATAGGTATAGGTATAGGTATAGGTATAGGTATAGGTATAGGTATAGGTATAGGTATAGGTATAGGTATAGGTATAGGTATAGGTATAGGTATAGGTATAGGTATAGGTATAGGTATAGGTATAGGTATAGGTATAGGTATAGGTATAGGTATAGGTATAGGTATAGGTATAGGTATAGGTATAGGTATAGGTATAGGTATAGGTATAGGTATAGGTATAGGTATAGGTATAGGTATAGGTATAGGTATAGGTATAGGTATAGGTATAGGTATAGGTATAGGTATAGGTATAGGTATAGGTATAGGTATAGGTATAGGTATAGGTATAGGTATAGGTATAGGTATAGGTATAGGTATAGGTATAGGTATAGGTATAGGTATAGGTATAGGTATAGGTATAGGTATAGGTATAGGTATAGGTATAGGTATAGGTATAGGTATAGGTATAGGTATAGGTATAGGTATAGGTATAGGTATAGGTATAGGTATAGGTATAGGTATAGGTATAGGTATAGGTATAGGTATAGGTATAGGTATAGGTATAGGTATAGGAATAGGTATAGGTATAGGTATAGGTATAGGTATAGGTATAGGTATATGTATAGGTATAGGCCTATACCTTAGGCGCTATCATTACACTGGACATCAAAAATGCATTCAACTCTGCAAAGTGGGGCAACATTTTATTGTCTCTCAAAGAACTAAGTGTACCGGGCTACCTACTGCGCATAATTCGTAGTTACTTCACCAACAGAATTCTGCAATACGACACAGACTGTGGCAAAAAAGCATGCCAAATCATTTGCGGGGTTCCCCAAGGATCTGTCTTCTGTCTTCGCTCCAATACTTTGGAATGTCATGTACGACGGGATCGTCAAAATAAAGCTATCAGACGGTGCTACTAGTGTAGGCTATGCAGATGATATTACTCGTATTTAGAAAATTTATATGTACAGCGAAGCTGAACTAAAAAAAAATGTATTTCCACTGTAATTTGGAATGGCTTAGTGGCAACTTGCAGGTGGTTTTTTTTTTACTTTTATTTTGCGCGAAAAAAGTGCATCTTCTCAGCCCACGCAATTTATTTCAAGTAATTCATTTGCTTCCATGTATATTAGATATAAATTACATTGGTCAATATCATTATTAATTAAGCCAGAGAAATTCATCAACTCGATTTTCAATTCCGATTTTGCCCAGGGTGCATACACACAGAGCTGCGCACCCCTGTAGGAAAATCAATCAAATTTTAGGCCCAGTTTAGATGTACTGGCATAATACTTACCACTAATACTTCCACTACTTTAATATGGCGATGGCACCGAACAATTTAGCTTACTTTCAGCTAACTGTAACATGGATATCTCTACATTCCGCATTCCGCTAAAAGTGTGTGATACATATACAAGGTGAGGTCCAAAATAAATAGAAACGACAGGAGCTTTGTTCTAATAAATTCGAATTTATTTATTCAAAATAGTCCCCTTTGGCCTCGATACACTATTGTGCGCGATCTAGAATGCGCTTTTCGAAAGAGTGTTTCAGGTTATTGACTGGAATGCCCTTCAGGATGTCGGTACAAGCCTTCTGGATGTGAGTGATTGATGGTTAAAATGCGATTTCTAGTCAAAAAATCAGTCACAAGAGTGAATCGATGAGATGGTATAAGAGCCAGCTTCCTGCTTTGCGGTATTCAGGGCGAATTCGACGAATGCGATGCAGCAAACGCTTCAAAACGCCAAGATAGAAAATTGCATTGACGGCCCATTTGGTCCATTGGCACGAACTCCTTGTGGACAATTGCCTTGGAATCGTAGAAACAAATGAGCGTATACTTGATTTTTGACTTCTCCAAATGCGTTTTTTTTTTGGGAGTGGCTCGTCTGGGGCCTTCCATTCGGCACTTTAACGCTTAGTTTCCAGTTTATGTTGAAAACACCACGTTTCATCATCAGTTACAATGTTGTAAAGGAAGTTCTCGTCTTTTCTTGCCCCTTTAATGAGGTCTTTCGAATGTTGAATTCTGAGCAATTGTTGGTTCTCAATTAACTTGTGCGGAATGAAACGTGCACAGACCTTTCGTAAGCCCAAATGATCAGTTCAAATGCGATAACTCGATGTTTTGGAGATATTCAACTCCGATTCCATGAATTTCAACGATGATTTTCATTATTTTTTGATAAATTTACGAACAATTTCGATGGAGTTTTCGGTGATTACTGATTTTTGTTCATTGTCATGAACCAGAGAGATAGACAATCATCGGCTTAAACTTTTTTCAACAATTGAAAACGTTTTACCGATTTTAAAATACAATTTGAAATTAGCTCCTTGTTCAAACACACATTTTTGTATCGATGACACGAACATACTGACACTTTAAAATTGAAATTGGGAAAGGTCTAGCGAAGGAGCACCAGCAGATTTGGTGGCTCCTAAAACACTCAGGCTAAAAAGCCCATTGTATTTAAAGCTCTGGAAAGGGGGTAGATAGTCAAGGAGGGAAAAAGAAAAGTATCAGAGAAAGGGATAGGAAAGAATAGAGACAGGGATAGAGATAGTTAGTCCTGTGAGAATTTTCCAGATTCTTTGGCTCTTTGGCAAATCTGTAAATATCCTCCAGTTTAAGAGAACGCAGATTACTCATTGTCATGACATCGGAAACCAAAACTCGTAGCCTTGCTCTAGCAAAGGCAGGACACTCACAGAGAAAGTGCTCAGTGCTATCCACCTCCTCCAAGCATGACAGGCACACTGGGTCCTCAATGATTCCAATGGTGGTCATATGCTGACTCCATGGGATGTGTCCTGTAATGATACCGACCATCAACCGAACGTCTTTCCTTCCAAGTTTGAGTAGAAAGTTTGACAGTTTTCTGTTCGGACTTGTCACAAAACACTTTGCAGTTCTGCAGCGTTCTAAACCGTACCATCACGCTTTATGTAAATTGCCTACATAATCGCTGATCCAATTCAGGATTCCTGCGGAACTGATTCCGATTATTGGCTCTGGCCCCTGTGGGGGCACCGTTGATCCACAGTTGGCCAATTCGTCGGCAATTTCGTTTCCTTGAACACCGGAGTGTCCCGGAGCCCATATAAGTACAAGCCTGTTTTGTCTTGCGACAGAATTGAGCTTCTTCTTACATTCTTGAACAATCTTCTCCAGGGCTTTCAGTGCAGCCTGACTGCCACTGTGTCACTGAAAACTCCAATCTGTTTCCCGCTCCATCTCCTCTCGATGACACTTTACACACAATACTTTCGCACTAACTCATTAAAAAGATGACCCCATCAGAAACATTTTTATGATGCCAGTCTTATCGTACAGGTCCTTTAGTGGTACACAACACGCGACACGGAAACCTCATTTATTTTTCTTCGTTAAACCATTGTGTGGCTCAGATGAAGTTCCACACAGTTCCGTAAGAGAATTGAAAAACTATTTACTTAGAAAACCCAATGGAAATGCTCAACTGTTTCTTCCTCTTCCTCTTCCTCATCTCTGCAACTTTTGCAATATTCACGGGAGAAAACTCCTAGTCTCAAGAAATGCCTGCGAAATAACCAATGACCAGTGATTATACAAGCCACCACCTGCGGAATATCATCTCTTGAGAGTCTAAGCATTTCCTTTGTCTTTTTCTTGTTTATTTGCGGCCACAGTAGTCTAGTTATTACGCACGTGTCTTCATCCCTCCATGCCTTAGCGTCCTCTTGGGTAATGTTGTTTTTAATTATTAGTTTGCTCGTGGCCATAGGTATCCCAATGGTATTTCTATCACGGAGCAGTTGAAGACTAGTATATTTCATGGCTAGCTCATCGGCTTTACAATTTTCCTCAATTTCTCTGTGGCCGGGAGCTCAAAGAAGGCTGACCTTGAATACGACACTAATATTATCATTTAGGGCTGCCTACCAACGAAATACTAACTAATACAACGAAAAGTCGCAAAAGATCAGTGATTGTAAAACATTTTTCAATTTAAAAACCTATATTTTTTTATAATTTTTTTAATTTTTATTTAAATTGTCTTTAAAAAATAAGCCCATTAAGCTTAGCCTCTTTTTGCTCACTCACAACAGAAGGCATGCAAAACTCAATCAAATGTTTTGTTGTGTGGTGCAAAAAGTTGTTGTGAGTGAGCAAAAAGTGGCTAACCTTTTAGCAGTCAACTCCGCAATTCCCGACTGGGTACATTTAGCTATATTCATTTCTACAGGCACTTACCCCTCATGGCACGTTGGCGCACTGATATAATATTATATTTCCAATACGTTTTATATTATTGGCCAATTTTTGTTTTATTTTTTTCATTATATTCACTTCCTTTTTCACGTTTTTTCGCGACTGCTAGGAAATGTGAGTCTTAGGAATTGGCTGCATGGGCTCAGAATATGTCTGTATATTGGAACCTGTATGTATGTGTGAGCGCCATTGTATTTTTGTCATATGAAATTGGAGCTAAATTTCCTTAATTCAATTCATATTGGATGTTGTGGCTATTTTTGTTCCAACTCTCTGCCGAAGTAGAAATAGAAACTCATTTCTACAGCCACTTTCTTACAAGCCCCGCCTTACGCAATCACAATTACTGGCTAATATTTATTAAGTTTACATACCTGAAAATATATATTTCACCATTTACACATTTGCAAGTTTGGAATCTGCTCACGTGACCGTTGCACAAAACGTGACAAGTAGTAATAAATACAACACAATTGAAACCGCAAAGTGTTTATCATTAATTTTGTTTTTTAAATCGACAATAATTTGGGGTTAATTGATGACACAAGTGCCCGGTTTAACCAACTGATTTCGCAAAGCAAGTTAATTGCGCATTTGATAAATGATTGTTGCTTTGCTTTGAGAATGTTTTCCTACTACAACCTAAACCCAGAAGTTCGCAGAGGTAGGAGTTAAATTCGACTATCGGATCAACAATTTTTGGCCTTCTTAGGAATTTTTCGTTGACTTGACTTTCGAATTTCTGCTGGCTACGCGTTGAGGATTGGCGTTTCGGAGTTTCTGTGGTAGTGTGCGAAGTAGATTCCATCCAAAAATTCTGCAAGGTACACATTGCGGCTCTTAAAGTGGCTTCAAAGAAGCGTAACCACCGGAAAAATCGGTCTTCCTAATATATATGAAAAAAGTGCGCTTATAGAAAGCTTTAAGGGGGGAAACCGGTTTAGGAGGCCAAAATTTGTGTGTTTTTCGAGAATTTTTTGAGCAAAGAAGGAATAATCAGAAGTTGTTTAAGTTTTGAGGATATTTTATTTATATTTTTAGATACACTTTTAAATTTTTTTGAAGCTATTTCCGGGGGAGATAGTGCGTGCTGTCCATGGACGATCGAGATCCGAGTGTCTTGCTGGTGGGAATTCCTGAAGTAGCAATTTTTCTCTGAAATCAACAGCAATTTTTTTTTTTATTCACAACATATTTTCTAAGAACCTAATTGTGGTAAAATAATATTGAAAATTGCATGCTTTTGAGGCGCTTGAACACAAAGTAGTTTTTCTATACCATATTTTTTCATATATTTTACTTAAAAAAACATATTTTAAATAATAATATAATCCCAGAATTAGGTTCATATGGGTTGGGATTGAATAAAGAATACTCCGAAAAAAATTTATAACGATTGGTCGATAACTTTTTAAGCTAGAATGCCCACCAGTTGAAAAAAGTAGTTTCAAGAAAAACGCCGTTCTAACTAACGCGCGCTACGGTGCGGAACCGGTGGGCAGTCACTTAAGTGCTCATAGAATCGGGAATTGTGCGAATTTCGCTTTAAAATTTTTACCATATATTCTTGAGTAGTTAAACTAACGATCTATGCAATAAAAAGAATCGATTTTTTGATCGATCTAAACCGGTTTCCCCCCTTAAATGAGGAATATCGATGTCTCAGAAATCTCTTCAAATAACACACAAAAACTTCGTGTTTACCTATGATTTTATTTACCTATGATTTTTCTACAAATCACTACTTTAAATCATTCGAAGATAACATAGGCAAAAGTGAACTCTAAACTCTCCCATGCGCTGTGCTTAAGGTCTCCCTTCACACTCTTGCTTCGGAGTGCTCCGCATTTGGCTGGTTGCGTCGTAAGTTCGAGACGATGAGTGCTGAGTTTTTTGTATCATGTCTTAATGCACTGGCAAAAGAAACGTTAGGCATACGATATGCGCCTCTTCATTGGCAGCTTCCTATGTCACCTCGCGTACATTGGCATAACATGAAATGTGCTGTTACCGATCAGCTGCTTTACTTATTAACGAGAGAATCGCGGTTTCATCTAGCGGCTTGGCTTTCGCAGTTTTCGCTGATCCTTCATTTGACTGCATTCCTCTTGGTTCGCTTAGTTTTTCAAATCCATTCGGGACAAAACGTTGATATTCTCATCATCAGTATTTTTTTTAATTTGTTGCACATTTCCATTTTTACTTTGGGTAGGTCTCAGTTCATGTTTTATATATTTCCCCTTACCCCTCTGTAGAGTAGTAAAGTACTTCCAATCCATGTTTTCTTTTCTGGCGTTTGTGTTGTGGTGTTAATTTTTGCTGCGTTGACAGAATCAGGTGCTGGGCGACCGCTACAAAGAAGTCATTGTTGTTGATGTTACTGTATGCATGAGTTGTTGTTAATAACAGCGCTGCAGTTGTTGGCGATTGCGCTGGGGAAGCGCATAGCTCTCACTCCATAACATCGGGACTATTGTTACGGTAAAGTCGTTTGAATGCAATGAATTGACTTGCTGAAGCATTGCTGAGCACGCGCAAGCCTCTGTTTTCGGCATTTTTTTCATTTTTTATAGAAATTAAAATTAAGAACTTTTTCGTTTATTGATTAGTTGGCAGAAAAGTAAGAAAAGAAAATGTTATATTTGTAATTGGCTGTATGGGCTCAGCCAATGCTATATTTCTTTTATTTCCCGAGTGCCTATGCTTTTAAGGGGGCAGATACCTGTAATCGGCCATATTTTCCCTGATTTTCATTATAATTATTTAAAATGAAGAAGGAAGAGTATGAACAAAGTTCATACTCAGTGTATCGCAACCCAGAATCCTAAGTCTGATTCTGGAAAATGCAGGACAGCTATACTTGAATTGAAAATGCTATGCAGTGTCGTCATCTTCAAGACAATTCCGACCTACGTCTTCTATGGGTAGACCTCATGAAGTTTTCAATCCATAGTTGAATCGATGCGGAATTGACACCTAGAAAGGGTTCAGGGCCTAGTGGCATGCTTGCAGTGCCTTCATTAGCCAGTTTATCAGCTAACTCGTTCCCTGCAACACCACAATGTCCAGGCACCCAAATAAGACTAACTTTGTTGTGTTTTGCAACACTGTTCAGTTTTGTCTTACATTCACCGACTAATTTCGAAGAGCAGCGTGGGTTAGCAAGGGCTTTCAATGCAGCTTGACTGTCACTACAAACTCCAATACTGTAGCCCCGCCACTTTTTCTCAATTAGCCAGTACGCCACATTCAAGATGGCATAGTCTTCCGTAAGGAATACCGTGGCCATCTGTCCTGTGACATAAGAGTATTTAGTGTTTTTGTCTCAGTACCATCCAGATCCGCTTCCATCACTGGTTTTGGATCCGTCGGTGTAGAAAGTGTGCTGATATCCCGTTAATAGGCTCTCTGGACTTAACCATTCATCTCTATCTGGGATCAAAACGTCTTACTTCCTACCGAAGCCAACGACAGGCACCCGATTGTCCACCGGCATCGAGAACAGTGTGCACCGCTTTGACATCTGGTGGTATATCTAACAGTGGCCAGTGCTTACTTCATTTCCCCATACTCCGTTTAACTTGGGCCTTTGCGCCGCCTTCATTGCTACCTTTTGAATTTGAAGATCTAGAGGTTGCAAGTTCAGAGGTGGCATTCAGGGCATCACCAGATGTCGTAGTGATACCCAAGCACACACTTCTCTGTAACCTGTTTAGGGGTTTTACTCTGAAATTAACCATTGTGGCTTTCCACCATACTACAGAAGCGTATGTAATAATGGGTCTAATCGGGGTGATGTACAGCCAGTGTACTATCGCCGGTCTTATTGCCAAAAATTCTCTTACACTGCCAGAAGACTTTTAGTGTTCGAGAGACCTTCTGCTCGACGTGCTTCTTCCAGGTAAGTTTACTATCAAGGATTACTTCTAAATATTTAACCTCAGAAGACAGTTGCAGTGTTACTCCTTTTAGCAGGCCTTCCATATTGCGTTTCCTAGTGAAAAGCACTAAGGTACTTTTTGTAGGATTCACCGAAAGACCATGCAATTCGCACCAATATTCAATCTTATTTCGAGCCATACCTGCATTTTATTGCATATAACTTCAAGTGATCGTCCTGAGGCCTTCTGCATAGGCTTGGATGTGTTCAATTTCCTGCAGATCATTAAGAAGAAAGTTCACCACGAAGCACCAAACTAGGGAAGAGAGTACACCGCCTTGTGGGCAAAATGCATATCGCGCACTTCATCTTCTGTGATGAGGCACATTTTCACCTCAGTGCATTCGTCAATAAGCAGAATTGCCCCATTTAGGCGAATGATAATCCAAGACTGATTGCCGAAAAAACAATGCACCCACAAAGAGTGACTGTTTGGTGCGGTTTATGGGCCGGCGGCATCATTTGATGGCCGAATAATCTCACGTCACGGCGATGTCAATTGGCCGCCAAGATAATGTGATTTGACACCGTTGACAAGAGCTAAAGAATGAGATAATTCGGCACATTAATGGCATAGAACCTCAATTATGCCTCAGCGTCATCGAAAATATGGACCATCGGATGGAGGTGCGCCGCCGAGGTCGTGTGCCGCGGCGGCCATTTGGCCGATATTTTGTTGTATACGTAATTGAATCATACCAATATTATCATAAAGAGAAATGAAAATAGTTTAAAAAAAAATTGTATTTTATTCAAAATCAACACCGGCCCTTGAAACTTAACCACCCTTTACTAAAAATCTATCAAATTGAATTTATTTTTCTTTTTATTTATCTCAATGAAATGTTGAAAATATAATCAGCTTTAGCTGCTCAAAAAATGTCGACATATCTTTTTTGTGTAGGCAGAAAAACATCTTTATGTCGAGCCTAGAATGTTTCTGGTTAAGAAATGGGGCAATATATAAAATTATAAAATAGTTTATCCCATAATATACTCGCATATTTAAATACTTACACACATATGTAGTTAGCAAACGGCATTTGAAACATAATATTTTAGTAAAACGAAAAAACTTTAGCGAAAAAATTCCATCACCATTCGTTGGTTTAGACAAAAAAACGCCACCACTTTGATGCTTCCAGCAAAACACTTAAATACAAATATTTATCTGTATGTATATGTATGTATGTGTGTATGCTATGTATTCATTTAGCTGAAGCACTCGCTCAAACTCGCAGCAGCTTTTCAACTCAGCGCTACCACACGACCCTTGCACACTCCACATTTTGTGAGTCACATTCGCAGTACACGCGACAACCAGGTAACCAGTCAACCATCCATTCAACTAACCAGCTAATCGACCCCATTGCATGTGAATGAAAGTGCAGAAGGTATGAAAAGAGATTTCAAATATTTATTCGAACTGTACAGCGTCAATACTGAGTAATTTTAACAGGATTACTCTGCGTCAACAATGAGAATTTCATTACCGGCGAACCAAAAGACGTAGCACTTTTACAACAAATGTTCTTGAAATAGATTTTTCTTAAAAATACCAAAAAAATTAATAATAATTTTACTTTTCTACTAATTTCTTCTTTTTAATAAACTGATTTTGTTTTAAATAAAATTGGGTGACAAGCGCCATATCAAATTAGTGTTACGTATGCAACATCTACGACCCGTAGGCTTTCAAATGATTTAGAAAATATTAAAATCGGCGTAGCAGAGTTTGAAAACGTTACTAAATTTTTACCTCTGAGTATTCCCGTGCAATAAGTTCTTTCACCATTAAGAGCAACTGCCATTGGAAGTGATTAGCCTTGACAGGACGTCGAGATAACTTCAAAACTTATCGAATCCACATTAGGTGAATTCGCTTCGATAGCAACTGTGGTGCTTTTTTTCTTGCAATCTACTGGTTGGAATATCAAAGTACGCTGCTTCTTTGTTGTTGTCTCATTTGTTGCGTTACACTCTCATTGAAATTTTAGCAATACATCTACCAAATTGCAAAACCAAAATACATACAAATGTGTTTGTGCCTATAGCGAAGTCACCTCCTTTGAATTCGCCTTGTTTAAAAAATTGTAAAAAGTTTAACTTAATCCCCTGACTTCATAGTAACAATTTTCGTACACATCAATTAAAATTATTGTTTTTCACGCGCCACCCATTTGGTCCCACTAATTTTCTTTTGTTTCTCTCTGTTTTACTTGTTGTCTATTTGTCTATTGCACATTTAAACGAATAAAATCAACAAGTCAGCATCATCAACTCCGTCACCGTTAACAACGGGTGTGCAATGTGACCAACGTAGAACGGCGAAGCGGAATGTGAGTGTACGTTTATAAATAAAAAACACAATCGAACGAAATTGGCAATTGATATTCACAAACCTCCCCACACATTCCCCCTAACCATCACTCACAGATACGCATCAGCAGCGAACAACAAACTGGCCTATCAACAACAGCTACTATTCCTATATTGCCTATGATCATCGGCGGCGTTAAGGGGTGCGAGGTGCAGCTACATATGAAATGCAAGCAGTGGCTGTTTTTATCGACAGCAAGAAGCTTAAGTGGAAATAGAAACAACAATATTCCTACCATAACGAGAAGCCAGCCAAGAACAAGAAACACGCTCTCAGTATACCAAAGCGACGCTGTTGTCGTTGCTGCGCTGCGCTGTTACTATTCTCTGTCAGCGATCGACGTCAGCAGCGCGCGGTGCACATTCCATTACATTTGCTGCTGTACTGCGAAGAGTTGTTATCACGTTTTGGCAACACGTGCTTTTTCCCCAACCAAGAAAGTGTTTGATTACGAAAGGAGAGACTCGCACTCAAACCCCAAAACGAGCCAAAGTGTGCTCGTGAACAAATTCAACAAATATGTATACACACAGCATACGAATACCGCCGCTGCTGCCGTTAATACTCTGCAGTTCAACGACGAACTTGTCAGAAAAATATTAGTTACAGGAGTCAAGAGACTGTAATCGAACTAGTCCGAAAAATACCAGACTTGTACGGACTACAAAACGATATTTTCATGACTATTTTATTTAACTTCAAATTGTTAACTTTTAATTCGGTTTGTTATATAACTTATACTATAATAATATTATTCATTATATAAAGGGTTTTCCAATAACAGGTGTTATTTTGAATAGCCCTCTATTTCGGTAGATGTCTCTTTTGAAGCTGTCATTTTTTGATATTTGACAAGTAGAAACTACGTCGTTAATAAAAATGGAACGATAGACGCATTGAAATTATCAGAATTCACTATAAAAATGGTGAAAATTTAACAGAGACGGTTCATAAGAACATTTTTGGGTCATCGTGAAGCACCTTGTCACACCGCAATACAGAAATTGTTGAAAAAATCCGAGCTATTGAGACAAGTTAGTGATGTGAAAAATAAAACCCGTGCACATCGCTCAAGAACAGCCGAAAATATTGCTGTTGTAGCCGAAAGTGTTGAAGAAAACCCAGGTTTGTCCATTCCTCGTCGTTCTTTGGAATTAAGCATTCCACAAACGTCATTACACCGAATTTTGCATAAAGACTTGGGTCTTAAGGCTTATAAAGTTCAGTTAAAGTTAAGAAAAGCACTCAAGCCGGCCTATCATCAACAACGTCGTGGCTTTACTGATATGGTCGTTGAAATGCATGAAAATGATCCGGAATTGCATCGAAAAATCATCTTGAGTGATGAGGCCCATTTCCACCTCGGTGACTAACGTCAAAAACAAAATTGTCGGATCTGGGGCTCAGAAAATCCTAGAGTTATTGTTGAAAAGCCTCTCTATCCTCAACGTGTGACTGTTTAGAGCGGTTTGTGGTCCGGCGGAGTCATTGGACCTTACTTTTTCGAAAATGAAGCTGAAGCAACAGTTACGGTGAATGGATTGCGCTATCGAGAGATGATTAACGATTTTTTATGGCCGAAATTGGATGGTATTGATCTGGACAACGTTTATTTTCAACAAGACGACGCTACGTGCCACACAAGCAACAAACCATTGATCTTTTACGGGAATAACAACTCTAATTGGAAAACCCTTTATTATGGAAGCGATTGAATATATCGTCGCTGCGAAAAATATAAATAAAATACTATTTGATGTACTTGAAATCTTTTATTTTCGACAACTTATAATGGAAAATGCTGTTTTGGGGGACAGCAATTTTGAAACATTTATTTGTTTATTTTTTCTTTCTATCAATACTTTGAAAATGTAAGACCGACATTATTAGCAAATCTAAGACTGCTATATAAAAATGTGTAATATTTTAAACTACACTTAATAAAAAGCTTTTATTGTGTATTCATAAATTTATTTTATTTTTTATTTTATTTGCTTTTGATCTCAAACTTTTGGTTTTGGTCCATAATTAAAGTAGTATTTTTTTACTTTGCCTATTTTGAACTAGTGTGAGACCAGTGATGGTAAATGATTTTTTGAAAAATCCCTACACAGCCCAAACAAATTCCTTACTTTTCCCTACGCTTACAATTATTTTTCCCTACATTTTGTTCTCCTGTGTTTACACTATAATGAGGCACTTGCAACGTCAAAATTGAATTATTTGCTTAAGTTTTGGACTTGGTGCTGTTTTGACACTTAATTATAAAAACAAATTTTATTGCAAATATGTATATATAAATACACATTTTTATTATATTATAAAAACATATATAAAGAAAAATTCAGCAGAAAGACCTGTTTAAAACAAGGCAGAAAACATGCTAAGTCTTAATTCGAAATTTCTGGAACCATTTGGTTTACTCGGTTTCTTAAAAAATCTGTTTATTTTAGGTGTCTTTTTTATTGCCTTCATATTTTTTGGTGCATTTTTGTTTCAGCGTGCTTCTGAAAATCAGACTTGCTGCAGCTCAAAACTTTGTCGTACGCAGCGCATTTGCATTTGAATGGATCGCCAGCCTTAATTTCCAACCAGCCCCTAAAATTGTCGTCGTGAAGCCACTTGTTCATGAACTTTTGTTTCCGATACTTGCTTTGCTTTTCTTCGTGTTCCTCGGAAGAGTCAGTCGAAGAGGAGCAACTCATTTCTGTAAAATATATTCATTTTAAATATGAAAAAAGCTAAAAGTAAAATAATTGCAAACTTACTTCAAAAGTAAAAAGCACCAGAAAACGCGGGGTAACTAATCGCGATAGCGTTAACGAAGAAAAAAATGGCAATGTTGTCGTATTAACGCTTTTAGAAGTATGCTGCCTTAAGGAAAAAAAGTCTGAAACCTTACTGCGGATTTTTATTTTAAATAAACTTTTCTAATTTTTCCCACTATTTTAAAATTTTGTCTGTCCTTCTTGGAAATCACCTACATTTACAGAATTTAAAACAATCTGCCCTTCTTTTCCCTACACCCACATTTTTTCGACCAAAATCCCTACATGTAGGTAATTTTCCCTACATTTACCATCACTGTGTGAGACTGACATATTTCTGATCTAAATCTGCCATTCTCACACTAAAAGTACCAGCTTCTTGTATGGAAAAAAGACAGCCTGACTAGTGGAGTCTGCGACTCGCACTAGTTGTGAAGTAGTTCTACAGGGTACCGAAGTGTCATCGAAAGTATTAGTGCTCGTTGCTACACGGTTGAATTGGCGCATGTAAGTGACGAGTTTGACTGTGTGTGATTGAGAGGGAATGTGTGCTCACGGAGGGGTATCATACATACAAACATACCTGTATACTAATAACAACAAAGATGTTGTTTATAACAAAAACATGTGTACGTAGATTGCTGAGAATAATAGCGATTAATAATAAAAAGGAGCAAGTGGAAATTAGCTAATTGCGAGGCAAAGTCGAAAACATGCAGACATACATACAGGCAAGCCTACACAAGCCATGAGTGTATGCCAGTTTTTCACTTAAATAGAAATAGCATATAAAAATAGTTGGAAATACATAGGTAAATATGGTAGAGGTTAACATGCGCAGATAAAAATTTAAATAACAAATAGAATTACAATAAAATAAAACGAGTACAATCAATGCAGTATTTGAGTGCAAAACTTGAATGGAAAAGGGAGGATTAACCTAGATATATGTAGATATAGACTGAAATTAAGTAAATAAATAAATAATTAATTAGTGGGTTTGTTAATAGATGCGTGTGAGTGTGATTTTAAGTAGATTTCTCACTTACAAATTAGTTTATATTTTTCCCAATAATTTGGAAAACCTCAAATCTATGGAGATTTCGACAGCGTTTCTACATATAAGTTAAGGCATACTGGTGAATTCAGTAATTAAGGGTGGTTTTTATTAGAATTCACTCGCAAAAGAACCTGCATGATAGAAAGCCATCTTTTGTTGGGTTCTTGGATCCTCCAATTCGTGGTGTGTGCCTTTAATGTCCCTACAAGACAGCTGACTATTATATAAGCACACATATTATCATCATCACTATCCTCACCTACACATTTTCGTTCTAGCCATGGGAAAGTTCTGATAGTTTCCCCTTATCGGTGTGATATTCTATTTCTCTTTTACCAATAGCAATTTCTTATAACTGAAAAATATATCTACTATGGTCTAAAGGCTAGGCAACTAATCATTTTTGTTCTTACAATGTAATAACTGCTGACAACTAAACTCCTCATTGTCGTCATCAAAAAAATTCTCAGTATAATAATCATACTGCTCATTTTGTTCTTAAAAAGTAATCAGCACTGATGGGCCAAACTACTCATTTTCGTTATCAAAAAGTTATCAGCACAAACTCCTCATTTTTGTAGAAAGTAATCAGACTGAGGAGTTTTTGTCATCATAAAATGTTTTATTTAGAAATATATAAAATTTATATTTTTTTATTTTCATTAGAAGACTTTTACAAACCAATTCGGTGTTTCATCCACGGCGATTGGAACTCACGAATTTTCAAGTTTTAGCCAAGCATCTACTCATTCGGCTATGGCGACCATACAGCAAACACAGCCAAATTTCACACTACATCTTTTTTCAGAGCAACCACATTATAAGCATACAAGTGAGTGGCCTTGGCATTTCAAGTACAGTAGATATATTTTTCACTTATATGAAATTGCTATTAGTAAAAGAGAGATAAAATTCAGACCAAACAGGGGAAAAGAATACCAAATGAAATATTTGATTTCCCCATTAAAAAATGTGTTATATGCTATTCTGATAATGCGCATGTATTAGAGACTAATAAAGTACTTGTAAATGTGTTGGAATTTTTGTCGAAATTGCTCAGCCCTGTCTTGAAGGGTGTTGTTCCACAAATGGAAGAACCTATCGTTTTACTCCTCCTCCGAACGGTAGCTGTTTTTTATGAGCAGCTTTTTCATATCAGAAATACACTCGGAGGTTTGCCATTGGTTGCCGAGCGGCGATGACATAAAGGCATAGTTCCCGAAGATGGAACGAAGATGGAACGCATATGTTCCCGGAAGGAGATACATTTCGATAGGAGACATTCCCCTACATATTTAATCATTATACAGTTATGGTAAACCGTAAAGTTGTTTAGTGATTATTATTAATGCCCTTAATCGAATTTCACCATTAAGAAAACCAAAAACCACGACGCAAGTAAAATTTTTTAAAATGTTCACTTTTGGTAAATGCGCGCCTGACTCCTCATCTGAATTAGATCTGACATGAATATTATTGAGGTGGATTATTAATAACCACGGCCACTTTTTATATTTTAAGACAAAATTTTCGTTCGTCTTTCTGATATTAAAAACTGCAGATCTCATTGCCTCTGAGTTTGTTTGATTCAAACTAAATAATAGTCGCTGAGCAAAGCTCGCTCACGAATTTGCATAAAACTACGCCATTAAATAAAAAAGCGCCAGCACACGCAAGCACACTTGGGTATGTATGTATGTATATTAGGGCGAGTCGATTTAAAAATCGCTCATTACTCTGTGAAAATTGTATTCTAGGGATCAAAATAAGAAACTTTGCCGAAGGAACCATACCTCTAAAACGAATTCTGATGTCCCCCAATTTGGGTCGAACGAAAAATCCCACTTTGACCCATCGAGTCCAAATGTATGACCGACCCCCAATAACTTTGGACGGCCAACCCACCCATGCCAGTGGCACACCCCCTGCAACTCCCCTGGGGGGTTCTCCATACAATCATTTCAAAATATCACCATTTTTGGGCTTTACATGAGAAAAGAAACTAAAAAGTTCGACCCAAATTGGGGGACATCAGAATTCGTTTTAGAGGTATGGTTCCTTCGGCAAAGTTTCTTATTTTTATCCCTAGAATATGATTTTCACAGAGCAATGGGCGATTTTTTTGCCTCCCCACAAATCGACCCGGCCTAATGTACATGCCGTTCTGCCCTTACTTCCCATCGGCATTAACAACTGCCCAACAACGCTGCTCAAAGTGCAATCAGGTAGCATATATGGAGATACGGAAGTGGAACGTAGAGAGAACAGGTCTACAACGAGCTATTGGTGTATTTACACCTGAAGAAATTATCGACAAAATGATGATAGACGAAGAAAAATGGAATGCCGTCACAAATTTTGTAGAGGATATTATCCGAAAAAAGAAGCGAGAAATGGAAAGTCATGCTGAAGAGCATTGAGCATAGGTTTCTCAAAACAGGCGACCCTGGACGCAGGGTGAGTAAGTAAGTGTCCTTCTTAGGACGCCGTCTTGGCCCTCTACCTCGAAGCAATGCGGTAGCAGTCCCGGGGTGGAGGGAAAACTCCAAGAGAAGAGGGGGGATATTTTTAGTGGATTCACCACACACGTAGTAGCGACGGTTACTATATGGTGCGAAGGCATTTTTAACCCAACCTCACCGCCAAAAAAAAAAAAAAAAAAAAAAGTGCAATCAGGTTAAAGGCGGTGGTTGGCCTCTAGAGGCAATCTCACAAGGGAGATGGTAATATTTTCAGGCACTTAACACCGCATTTTTCTGAACTTCGCGCAGATCTCTTTAGCCGCAAACTGGAGTTTGAGGGTCATGCCAAGGCAATCTTTCCAAGTAAGCAGGATTGGAACGAGGCGACAAGCTGCACTAAAACTAGTACCTCTGGTGTTGTTGTTGTTGTTGTTGTAGCAGCAAAAGCATTCACCATACATGTACAGGGAATGCTGCTGAAGTGGTAGTCCTTGGCCGGTTATAAATTCGGGTCGGAATTAATCGCAGTGGTCTCCTACCCAGACATCGGCATCTCCTTGAAAGAGGAATTGCACAAATTATTTCTGACTAAACCGCAGGACAAATGGATCTCCATTTCTTAGTGTGCTATTTCCAAAACCCTTTGGCCCCAGTTAAATAGACGCAGGATGCAGAAAGTTTCGGGGGACTCCTCGCCATGCATGCAGCATTTCAGAGGAGGAGACTGTTGAGCACTAGACGATTTGGCAGCTAGACGATTAAGGTCACTGGGTGCTACTTTCTTCGAAAGACTGAGGCAGTTCGTCTACCTAATCCTTCAATCTTCTTCGTTATATCAATAGCTCCGGTTGGCTGTAGATATCTATCCTTTGGTGGTCTCAAATTGGTATCAAAATGGCGCTGTAGTGCTACTTGGGGAGTGCCAAACTGGTACTTCAACCATTTCACCTACGGTTAGGTAGGTAGGTGGAGAGTGAAGAAATAAGTTCATATGTATATTTTTAGCTACAATAATATTCATAGTTGGTCATACATTTCCTTGAGATAACAAATCATTCTATGTACTTTCAACTGAACTACTTGGTTTATTTTTCATAGCAATGCAATCATGAGAAAACCGAGTCGATTTGGGTAGTGCCAAATATATTTTTCTGTTTTAATTTTTAATATATTTTTAAAATTTTTATTTTTTTGTGATGAAATTCTCGAGAAGCGTGGCTCAATGCCCAGATCATGCTTACTTGCACACTTTCTTATCGCCTAATTAACAAAACAAAGTGAAAACTCATTACAAAACTTGCGACGGCGTGATATTTTTGAGGCGATAAGCGAAAGCGCGACAAGTGGAGATGAATATATAAATTTAGTCATAAAACTAAATCAAGATACGAATTCTTATCTCGAACGAATGGACTTACAGACAGGCAAATACTGCAAATACTACAGACATAAGGACACATATCAGCAAATGCGCGCTAATATATGTACGTACTTACAAATCCCAGCAGGCATTGAACAGATGCGCATCTAGTGAATTTGATACCAAGAATAGTGCGCGCTTTTCCTTTTGTTTCGATATCGGGCCGGTGAGATTCACAAGGTTTGACCAATATCAGGCTATTAACAGACTTGCAGCGAATTGGAAAAAGAAACACATTTGCTTGGCTGACGTAACCGGAGTCATGACAGCGGTTTGTTTACGAAAAACTGAGATAGTGTTGGTGATATACGAAAAAAAAAATCAACACAGTCAGACAGCGAGGAACTCAATTGAGTACTTGTTAGCACTACCAATCCCAGGGCTGGCAAACAGCTGATGATTGAAATGGCGGCCTGCCAGAAATAAGGCGCCAAAAGTAATTGAGTAAAACGGTTCGTTTGACATTTTTTGGCTTTACGTACTCAGAAGGTTTTGAAATACCAGCGCTATTTGTGTTGTTTACAGTAACTTAAAAGATTCATCTCGGTCCAAAAATGGAATTAAATCGTGAACATTTTCGTGCGATTATTTTTTACAACTTTCGACGTGGATTAACTCAGCAACATTGCATGAATGAACTTAATTCATTTTTTGGCGATGAAGCTCCATCAAGGACCAGTGTTTATCGATGGTATGGTGAATTCAATCGTGGTCGTAGTTCACTCCAAGACTACTTTCGTGAAGGTCGTCCAAAATCAGTTGCTGTTCCGAAAACCATTGATGGTGTGCGCGAACTGATATTGCAAGATCGTCATGTGACCTATCGTGAGATTGAGACAATCTTAGACATCAGTGGGACCAGCATACATTCAATATTGCATAAATATTTGACTGTCAAAAAAATTTGTTTGCGTTGGACCCCACACAATTTTTCAATCGCTCAAAAACAGACTCATGTCGATTGGTCCAAGGAAATGCTCAAAAAATACGATCGCGGAGCTTCGAAACACGTCTATGACATCGCGACAGGTGATGAATCATGGATTTACGCGTATGAACCCGAAAGTAAACAGCAGTCGACTGTATGGGTGTTTCAAGATGAGCCAAATCCAACAAAAGTTGTTCGCGCACGATGCACTTCCAAGCAAATGGTCGCCTGTTGTTTCGGAAAAACTGGACATGTCGCAACCGTACCACCAGAACAACGCAGAACAGTAAATTCTGAGCGGTACACAGCCATTTGTTTGCCAGTTGTCTTCCAAGAAATTAGGAAAACAAATCGCCAAAGACGGATCACTCTTCACCAGGACAATGCGAGCTTTCACACATCGGCTCAAACAACTGCATTTTTGAGCACCCAAAACATCGATTTAATGGGTCATCCGCCGTATAGTCCTGACTTGGCACCGAATGACTTCTTTTTATTCCCGTACGTAAAAAACAAACTGAGAGTTCAAAGTTTTTCGACACCTGAAGAAGCGGTGGCGGCATTCAGAATGCATGTTTTGGAGGTACCTCATCCAGAGTGGCAAAAGTGCTTCGACAATTAGTTCAAACGCATGCAAAAGTGTATAGGTCTTCATGGAGAATATTTTGAAAAACAATAAAGTGATTTTCGATGATTAAAATTTGTTTTTGTTCTCTAATCCCGACATATAAAAGGCACCCCTCGTATAAGCGGAGTCATAATAAACGGATTCAACTGTATTTAAGTACGAATATGTAAATTTTTTACATACATATGTACGTTGTGCGTAAACGAGGTGCAAAATCCGTGCACAATTTTTTCCATAAATCCGGAATTTTTCTATGAATTTCTTCTGTCGAACCTTTTTTTTTTGCATTTTTACATTCGCTTTAAACGAGCTTTTCACATGATCAGTTTCCGGTACTTTTTCCCCAGAATATATAAGTACGTATGTATGTTTGTACACAAATGTGCGCGCAGATGTATTAAAAGACAAGTCACGACGGCAACAACAGCGGCCCACCTCTGCAACATGTGACTGAAGATTCGTATAAAAGTGCAGCAACATCAAAAATAGCAACAAAATGACGCTACTCATATGAGCTTTGCCTAAAATTGTGGGACGACCGAGCAGCGAAAGCAAAAACCAGAGAAAGGTAAGGCGATCAGCCGCAACTGACCATGCCAAAGTTCACGCTAGTTAAAGTGGGGAAATTTAAAATGTTGGGGTTGGCAGCGACGTTGGGTGAAAGTAGTACGTACAGGTGATCCATCCATAGACAAGTTTATTAATTATATGCCATTTCTACAGCGAACCGATTACCCTTAAAAATGTTTACAGAAAGTTAATACAATTTTCCCCGGAACAAAATGAATATCGATCAAGCCATTCGGGAGATAGAACCACAAATCGCCACCAAGGTGCTGGGAAACTGGGTTCACAAGATCCGTTATTACGGAGCAAGCCAAGGCAGCAATAAGAATTAAATCATACTCCATAAATAATGCTTGCTCTTTTGAATAAATTATTAGTAAAAGAATTTTTTTTTTTTTATATTAA
Organism: Anastrepha obliqua; assembly: GCF_027943255.1. Classification (NCBI taxonomy): domain Eukaryota; kingdom Metazoa; phylum Arthropoda; class Insecta; order Diptera; family Tephritidae; genus Anastrepha; species Anastrepha obliqua. The sequence continues at coordinate 14,837,824 of NC_072894.1, forward strand.
ATGTTCCAGAATAGATGAAATATCAGAATATGTAAATGTTACAAATAAAATTAAACTAATTTAATGGTTTGAAAAAGTTGTGTGTCATATTTTGACTCGAATTATGACCTTATAAAGGTTGGTTAAATTTTAAGGGTCGATGTTGAATGTAAACCACACCTAAACGTGAAGTTTTTTTCTGCATTTCATTTAACATTTTTCAATTTCAGACTAACTCAAATTGAACCATGGAAAGATACACAATCGAGCAACGCGTTAAAGTTATTCAGGTTTATTATGAAAATCAAAATGCATACCGCGCACTTCGTGAAGAAAATCATCTTCAGTGATGAGGCACATTTTCACCTCAGTGGATTCGTCATTTCGCATTTGGGCGTCCAAGAGTGATTGCCAAAAAACCAATGCACCCATAAAGAGTGACTGTTTGGTGCGGTTTATGAGCCGGCGGCATCATTGGGCCGTATTTTTTCCAAAATGAGTCCGGTCAGGCAGTTACTGTGAATAGTGTTCGCTATCGTGAGATGATAACGAACTTTTTATGGCCCGAATTGCAAGATATGGATTTGGACGATATGTGGTTTCAACAGGACGGTGCCACTTGTCAAACAGCTAACGAAACAATAGCTCTTTTGCGCGAAAAATTTGATGGCCGAATAATCTCACGTCGCGGCGATGTCAATTGGCCGCCAAGATCATGTGATTTGAACCGTTGGACTTCTTTCTTTGGGGTTATTTGAAAGAAAAGGTGTACGTCGATAAGCCAGCAACAATTCAAGAGCTAAAGGATGAGATAATTCGGCACATTCACGGCATAGAACCTGAAAATCAACACCGACCCTTAAAACTTAATCACCCTTTATGTATATGCTGACATTTATGAGAGCTGCATTTCACTTTATTTACTTTACTGATAATTTTCGCCACGATTTGGACCAGCACTTTTTTTTCCTATTAGTTCACGTACTAAGTACTTCGATACATGCTGTGATGCTGACACACAGACTGAGAGCTAACATTTTTATTTGGCAAATAAAAAATACCAATACAACAGATAGAATACGAATGGGCTAAACTGCAAAGTTTACTGGCAAAATAGTTCAGAACTATTAGGCTTAAGTGCAAGGCGCAGCTCAGCAATATATGTATGTATGTACATATACACACACATCCATGTGTACGAATTCCCGTCTCGTACTCATCCTCTTCGCACTAAACCTTAACGCTTTAGGTACACAGTACAGGCATACACATGTACATATGTATGTATGTAAATTTCATTTCATATTTCAATTTAAAAAAATAAAATATTCATTCGACCTTAACTACAGTAAACGACCATTTTCATAAGGCTTTCTGTTGCCCAGCAATGCTTTGCTTTGCTGTGCTTACTACACGCTCTCATTTCATTATCATCTAAGAGCTACGGTTTACAATATTTCTGTGTAAATATGTATGTAAATATGTACTTAAATATACGTGAATATGCACAGCGAAGCATTTACCACAGCTTTTGCTGCTAACCACACCGGCAAAAGCTTTCGCATGAGCTTCACCACACCAGCCAATGCATGACTCAGCTGCGTCAGTTGACGCCAGAGTGTGTTGCGCTGCTGCTACGACGCCGACAGCAGTATGAAAAGCAAACAATTTACACGAAGCTTTTTCGATTGAAAGTGCTGTCAGGTTTAGTAAGTTACCCGGCTGGGTAAAATAACAGTACATGTGTGTATATATAACTTTTATAAGTATGCACTCGCAGAATGGATTGAGTATCATAGATGAAATTTACATTTATTGCATTAACATTTATTGGATTGACGCATTTTCAAATATACAGTTAATAACATAAATAAGTATACAGGAGCCTGATTTATGGAATTATTTGACGCTAACGCTTTCCTTAATATGTAATCAAAATATTTTACACATGGCAATTGTGTACTGGGATAAGCTTTAATATGCGCCCTTAATTTAACTGTAAATTTTAGGTACCGTTATCCACGCTTTGCTTTGTCTTTGATGCCATCGAAATTTATGTCACAAAAGTTAGTATACAGCAAACGATTGTTCAATTAGCATAGCATTTATTTTTACGTATTGATTAAAAAAGTTAAAGCTATTAAAAGGAAATAATTAAAGTGAGTATAAAAATTTATGAAAGTACGTTTTGTGTTAATTTTTGCGATATTTTTAGTAATGGCACCAAGAGGAAAAGAGCTTTCTGATGATTTAAAATAAAAACTGATTATAATATTATATATCACAAGGAACATAAATCATTGCGAGAAATCAGTCGTTTCATAGATAGGAATTTTGCTACAGTTCAAAAGATTGTAAATAAATATAAAAGTGTGGGAAGCACCACTAATAAAGAGCGTTGTGGGCGTCCGCCGCTCTTAAGTCACAGAGAAAAAAACTGAATCGTACGGAAAATCAGGACAAACCCCTAAATAAGTGCCTCCAAATTGAAATTTGAAGTTGAAAATGAGACTGGAAAACAATTTAGTACCCAAACTATTCGCCGGGTTTTGCATAGTGCTGGTTATCACGGGCGCAATGTTAGGAAAAAGCCCTTCGTGAGTAGGGTCAATCGGAGTAAACGGATTTCATTCGCAAAAGTCATATTTTCTGATGAGTGTAAGTTCAGTATCTGTGGATCTGATGGCCGTGAAAAAGTTTGGGGAAAAGTTAACGCGGAATTGGATCCACACAATATGACCGGCACTGTGAGCATGGAGGGGGCTCTGTGATAGTTTGGGGATGTATGGCTGCGAACTGGGTTGGAAACTTGGTATTTATCGAAAATATTATGGACCGATATGCGGCCGCCATAGCCGAATGGGTTGGTGCGTGATTACCATTCGGAATTCACAGAGAGGTCGTTGGTTCGAATCTCGGTGAAAGCAAAATTAATTAAAACATTTTTCTAATAGCGGTCGCCCCTCGGCAGGCAATGGCAAACCTCCGAGTGTATTTCTGCCATGAAAAAGTTCCTCATAAAAATATCTGCCGTTCAGAGTCGGCTTGAAACTGTAGGTCCCTCCATTTGTGGAACAACATCAAGACGCACACCACAAATAGGAGGAGGAGCTCGGCCAAACACCTAAGAGAAGTATACGCGCCAATTATTTTTTTTTTTTTTATGGTTATTTAAATATTTTGAAAAATAATTTAAAATAAAACGCTACGAAATGGGGCCTTGGAGCAAATAAAATACTGTCATCAATACACACCTGCGCCTTATTTGCTAAACATGCGGAACTGCCCTCTAAACCACACACTCTGCGGTACACTAATCACCCAGCGTGGGCGGTTAGCAAAAAATCCTTTATCAACGACCTAGCTTATTTACGGAAAGATAATACTCCAAACGCCGCTTACAGGGCCAAGTTCTCCCAATCTATCGCAGACTAAAAATTTAACGAGTGGCAATTGATTTTTACTGACGGGTCAAAAGGCTCCCACACTTCTTACGCAGTGGTAAAGGAAAATCAGGAAGTTATCGCGTACGGCCTTCTATTTTTATTCTGCTCGATTTTCACCGCTTCTAAGCTATCCAAAACCATACAAAATCAAGTACAATCATCGAATGTATTAAAAACATAATAATTACCCATCGTGGTAGTATCAAAATTATATGGATACCTGGGCACTCCGGCATCCAGTGTAACACACTGGCAGATATAATTGCGAAGGACATTTCCATTACATCAACAGTCACATCAGAAGTCATCCTACCCAGCGACATATACCGACTTATCCATGAACAGAGGCAAACTGAGTTACTTCGTGAATGGTTATTGAATGGTATTATAAACACCATTACTCGATTATTAATCCCAAACGTACAAAACCTGCCTATCCATCAGCGGTACGACTCCGTATTGGGCACACCATAATTACTAGCGTACACCTATTACAGGGTAATACATCCAACACCTGCCCCTTCTGCCAAGGCACAGTCAGTGTGCATCATCTACTGGTATCCTGCCCAGAACTTGCTTCTCAAAGGCATCACCACTTCAGCAACACAGATCCTCTTCTACTTTTAAAAGATGCCACTGAAGATAACATTAAAAAAATTTACAAATTTCTGAAGGACACCGACCTACTCCGTCGTATCGGATCAAACACACATCACCAGCCAGCCGAAAGCCTCTGCTGCCAGCGCTGCGTTTGCTTGAGTTTACTTGTAATTTTATTATTATGTAAGCTTTAAAAAAAAAAAATTAAAAAAAAAAAAAAATAAAATAAAATAAAATAAAAACAAATAAATAAAACAATAAAAAAAGGCATAAAAACTCAAAATGCTTTTCTAATAGCGATCGTCACTCGGCGAAAAATGCAAAAATATTTACTCTATTTATGTCATGATAAAGTTTGTCTTAAAAAATATCCACCGTTCGGAAGTGATGAAAGCCTGCAGAATCGAGGTATTCACACTAATTGGAGAAGCTTCAAGAATGTACAGGGTGGGCCATATAGCGTTTACTTTTTGTACCACCTATTTTTTTGAGAATGGTAACACAAATGACATGTCAAATGTGTTTATAATTTACTTAAAGGTTTGACATTTACGAAATGGGACGCTATACGCTTGAACAATGGCAGAAAATCGTTTGACCGAAGATGAGCATTTTTACTGAAAAATCATCTTTTCTAATGAAGCTCATTTTCACATCGGTGGCTACGTCAATAAGCAAAATTGTCGGATTTGGGGCTCAGAAAATCCACACGTTACTGTAGAGAAGCAAATGCATCCACAACGAGTCACTGTTTCGTGCGGTTTTTAGTCTGGCGGCATCATCGAGCCATTTTTTTCGAAAATGAGCGAGGAGCCGCGGTTACAGTAAATGGCGAGTGTTACCGTGACGTGCTCAACAAGTTGTTTTCAAAAATTGAAGAGGATGACATGGACGACATTTGGTTACAACAGGACGGTGCAACTTATCACACTGCCAAAGTTACACACGTTTTTGAAAACCGAATAATCAGCCGAAATTCCGATATCAATTGGCCGCCTCGGAGCTGTGATTTAAGCCCGTTGGACTATTTTTTGTGAGGACAAATGCTATGCGAACCATCCAGAGACGATTGATGCTTTAAAACACGAAATCAAAGTTGCCATTCATGAAATTGGAGCCCAAACAATCGAAAATGTGCTTAAAAATTGGGTTGATCGAATGGCCTACTGTAAAGCCAGTCGTGGCAGTCATTTGAACGGTATTATTTTTCATTCATAAATGTCAATGGTCAATCTTCAAAATAAAAAAAAAAGTTTGAAAAAATATTGATTAGTTTTTATAGCCGATTCAAAAAGCAAATTGTACATGGCCCACCCTACAAAATAATGAAAACTCACACGTTTCCAGTAGAAAAGGATAAACATTGATTAACGTAGCTGGGCTCTATTATTTCCCAGTAAGCTTTCCATATATTGCGTATTTATTTAATGCCCCTTCGCCTCCAACTGCCGTATTTATGGATAAGCGCAATTAAGTCAATTAAGTTTTCCGCATTAATTGCGTTATTGTTGTTGTTAATTGTTATGCATGCTTACTTAAACGCATCCATACGTGCATTGCACTAATTACATTTTATAATATAATATTTAAGTATTTAAGACATCGACAGTGAGGGTGCAATTTATCAACATGAAATTGATTGGCTGATAGAATCTATCGCCTGATTTATGTATCCAAAGAGCTAAGCTGCAGCGTACAAGCACAAGCGGCGTGCAAATTGTCTGAAATTATCAAGACTGAAAGTAAATTTTGTAATATTGTGTGTGTATGTACACATATGTATGTATGTATCTGTATACATATGTGTGTATGTATATTTGCAGAATAGTAGTAATGGAAAATAATGGCTTTATTCTGCAAATATTGTATTGTGATACATTAATTTCCCCCTTACATAGTCCAACCGAGCCCATGAAAAAGTTAAATCGAAAAATTTCAAACAATTCATGCATATTTACATACAGACATACATACATACATACATACATACATACATACATACATACATACATACAAGTACAATACATTATTGCATGTAATTTTGTTCTCTTTCTTTTCGTTTTCTCTTTCTAGCTGCCAACAGTGAATTGGACCGCTTAGCGTTTCAGCGTTAATTGTGCGTTTTTGGTACTTGGCTCGCATGCGATTCGCATACATTCAGAAATACACACAACACACACACACGCACGCAGACAAAATAGATACTCAAACAGTCGCTTCATTCAGTACCTCAGAATTAAATGGTTTTTCAGTTCTTTGACAATTTTGCGTTTGATATTTAGAATGAATTAAATGCGTCACGCAAGCAATCACACACAATACATATAAGTATATGTATGTTTGTATATACACATCTGCACGAGCTCATCTAAAATATTAGACGCACATTTTACGATTAAAATAACAACAAGACTTATGGCATTTAGCTAAACAAGACAAGCAGAAAAAATAGTTTGGGTGACTAACAGATGAAGCAAAAAAAAAAATTAAATAAATAAAGAACAAAAATTTTAGAAATAATGAAAAGATATGCGCGTGTAGTGCGCAGCGTAGACTACACACTTTTGGGGGCTTTGCGCACATAGAAAATTCTAAAAAATTGTGAAAATCAACGTACATCGAAATGGTAAGTACATAATTGTTTTTTTTTTTGTTTTTTTTTTTGAGGCCTCGAAGGGTTAAGGAAATTAAAATACAAAATTAATACTAACTTTTTATGAGCTTGCGATGCGGTTTTCCCTTTGCGGAAATAAAAAAGCAAAATATGACAAAATGTTTCTTTTGATTTTCCATTTTTCAACGAACGCCAAATGAAAACTACGCAACCGATCAAAAAAATGTCAACAAAATGTCTTTTACATTTGTACTACATCTGCAAACCTAAAAATTCAACTGAAGCCATCTACATATGAGTGAAATTCGCAAAATTCAACTAAAGCCATCTATGAGTGAAATTCGCAATTACTTAGTTGCCAATTTGTAACTGGCAGAGGAGGAGTTTTGGATATTAAGGATTGGAGTCACTAAAACAAGCAAGTGCCTGCCTGTGTAGTCTCTTAAACACATACATGCGTATATATTGAAACCGATACATACATACCTACAGTTAGTAACAGAAGTAAGTATACACCGGACACGTTTTCAATTTTCCCCCAATCGATTCCCTCAAACAACCTAATTTATAACAAAATTGTGTTTTATTTACATGAATGAAATGCAAAAGTCATATTTAATGCAAATAATGGCAAAATTTTAAAAAGGAGCAAAATTATAGCTTTTTATATTAAACTTTATAAAAAATCATGTCTCAAAAGTAAGTATACAGTTATATCATATTATTAATTTGTGAAATCAAAAACATAATTTAAATCAAATCCTAGTATTTGGTAGGATAACCATTAGACTTTACAATCGCTTTAAGTCGTGATGGCTTTGATTTCACCAAGTTTTCAGTTACAGCTGGTGGTATTTAACTCCATTTCTCTTGAAGGACGTTTTTCAGTTGTTCCTTATTTCTAATCGGATGTTTACGTATTTGCCGCTTTAATGTTCCTATAAATATTCGATTGGGTTGGTATCCGGGGACTGTGGCGGTGTTTCAGCTGTTTTCGCACATTGTATAACAGCCACTCTCGTACAATGTTGGATGTGTGCTTGGATGCTCATTATCCTGCTGGGAGATAAACGTTCCTCCAAGGCCCAATTTCGTGGCGCTTTCTTTTATAATAAAAATTTTTCAAAATATTTAAGTAACCATATCGGGCCATAATATTTTCGATAAATACCAAGTTTCCCACCCCCTTTCGCAGCCATACATCCCCAAACCATCACAGAGCCCCCTCCATGCTCACAGTGCCGTCATATTGTGTGGATCCAATCCCGCGTTAACTTTCCTCCAAACTTTTTCACGGCCATCAGATCCACAGATACTGAACTTACACTCATCAGAAAATATGACTTTTGCGAATGAAATCCGTTTACTCCGATTGACACTACTCACGAAGGGCTTTTTCCTAACACTGCGCCCATGATAACCAGCACTATGCAAAACCCGGCGAATAGTTTGGGTGCTAAATTGTTTTCCAGTCTCATTTTCAACTTCAAATTTCAATTTGGGGGCACTTATTTAGGGGTTGTCCTGATTTTCCGTACGACTAAGCTTTTTGCTCTGGGACTTAAGAGCGGCGGACGCCCACAATGCTCTTTATTAGTGGTGCTTCCCGCACTTTTATATTTATTCGCAATCTTTTGTGTCACTGCCTGTGATGTGTTTAGCTTACATTCATGTGCACTATTTTTCTTAGATAATTGGATTATTTTCATTAACTATTTCGACATTTTTTCCACAACTCATCGGAAAAAAAATTAATTAAATATGTGAATTTTGGCTTGCAAACCACTTTTCTTTTGGCATTTCTCATTAACCATAGAAGTTTCGTTTTTATTTGTTTCTTAGTTTGCAAGAAAAAAAGACAAGATGCGGTTGTTTTTTATTTTACTGTTTTTTTGTTTTGTTTTATTTTTTATAATACCAGGTGCCGCAAAAAAAAATTAAAAAAAAAATTTTAAATAATTTTTAATAAAAATCTTTTTTTAAATAATTTAAAAATAAAATTTTTTTTTTATTAAATAATTTCAATTTTTAATAAATAATTTTTTTAATAAAAAAATGTTAATAAAAAAAATTTCTTTTAACAAAAATTTTAAAATTAATAAAAATAAACTAAAAATTAATACATTTTTTTTTTAATAATTTTTCATTAAATAAAAAAATAATATTATAGTAATTTGGAGTGCTGGAAATCTTTATTTGTACCTTTACGCGCTCCAGTGCAGCTGCCTAGGTATCAAATATTATATGATTGACGTACGACGCCATTTGTAAAAATTATAAATATTCTTAATTTTGCGCCACCTTGTACCTATTCCTTTGTTTTCACATTTTATTACTGCACTTCAAGTTTTGTCCGTTCTAATTTTTTGCTGAAAGGAATTTCCATTTTTAATTTCTCAAACAAATTTTAAGTGAATTATTGCTTTTTCTTTATTTATCTGTATTTTCTTTAAAAACTAAAATACATATTTCTAGCATAGTACTCTGCGCTAGTTGAAGCAAACAAACACGCAAATACATAGGTTCGGGCATCTGTTTAGTTAATCGCTTGAACAAAATTCAAAACTAAATTCTTCTGTCTACCAACAGCATACAAAGAATTGCACTTACATATATTTTTCAAGTGCTGGCAATTGGCTTGTAGCAATTCCTTACAGCATTACATTGGCTCAATTAAATAATACAAAAAAAAGAAATTGTTGGAAATTAACAACATGAAAAAGCAACAACTGAAATTCATAGTTTTACAACACACGCATTATTGAAGAAGAAAAGGTCTGAAATTCCACATACAAAAAATGGCAAAATACAAGCTTTAATCAAAATATGAAGCAATTTAAATATGAAAAAAAAAATAGAAGTTGGCCCATAGGCAGCCTTGTTTCACGCGCTCGAAGTGCTTGCAATTTTCCTACAGCGCACAATTATCGCTAACAGCAGGGCAAAATTGTATATCTTAAAACTAAAAATTTCTATGGTTAAAAATACTTATTTAAAAGGCATTAAATTTTCCACTAAAATTGCCTTTCAAAAAATTATTTGAAAATCTTTACTGCTGTAACAATCGCTTCCCCAAAAGTGGGCATTACTAAACGCTCATAAAGCCTAATTAATAATTTGTACTGGCTACAACCAATAAACACCAAATTGCGCCACGTGCATTACAGAACTGATAAAAAAACATGAATTATAAAAATTAGTAAATGCAACGGTGGTCGCTTATCGCGCCGCCAATAAATCTAATCCTAAGCATTCATAAATGAAAATCGTATTTGTCAATCACTAAGAAAAGCAGTCAGCCATTCGTTCACCCAGTTTATTAGCGCTTCAAATTGTATGAGTGTGTTCACTTTCGCACACACTTACTCATGACTTTTTAGCCACTACAAATACCCTAGAAAACACGCCCGCCCACCTCTCGCTGCACCACTTTTGCTCTCTCTCTTTCCTTCCCAGCGTATGCTTACATGCACGTTAAGGCATGGCAAAAAACACAAAGCACTCAGCCGCTGCATCATTCAATGCAAAACAAAAACAATAATTAGCGTAATGCAATGTTCAAGCCATCGGAATGATGTAATCGAGTTAAATGATCATTTGCGAAAATTAGTCCAACCCTTGCACCGTTTCAGCATGTCAACACTATTGCGTTGTACGGCGGTGAGCAAAATGCAGCAAAAAACAAAACACCAATAAAAAACAGACAAAAACAAATGCAATTCATTACTTCAAGCGCTTCTAAATAGTCATACACTTCATTTTTCACTCTGTTAGCTTCTTGCTCATCAGTCTAACTGTAAACACGAACATGTAGCTTCTCTCACCTCTGGCTACTCTACAAATATGCCGCTGCTTGAATGCACTTATTTCACCATTGTAGTTGCACTCCTCGCGAAGCATGACTCTCCCCTAATTACAAAAACATTCCTAGCGCGAAAAGGTCGTAGTTCAAGTCGACTAGAAAATGCAACAATGTTATCACTGCTGCAAGCAGCCATATCGCTCGTGTTGTTGGTCGCAGGCGTGTGAGTGTTAAAGATGCCAAACCTTTGATTTCGCTGTTTTTCAGGTCACTGACAGTTCGGGATTAGTTTGTAGGAGTCTCGGGATCTCGAAATATTTCAAGAAGTCAAAATAAGTAAAAATTAGTTTATTTAAATGAAAGCTCAATTTCTCAAAAACTTGTTTTAATTTACTTATGGACGCTTTATGCTCTAGAGAGATACATTTACAGAAATGAGTAGAAACGTTCCATTTAGTATTGCGAAGTATGAAATACAATAAATTTTAGCTACAGTCTTAGCCTCCTATCAGTCGGCTTCAAAAAATCGATTTTTTTTTACTGCAATCGATAGATATATTATAGGAGAATATGCCCCCAAAATTTTATAGAGGAATTCAAGGTGATTTCGGAGTTACATGCCTGTGTACCGTCCCTCGTGTGGGTATACTGTCTCTGTCTACCTTCTGAAAACTTTCAAACAAGTTTTCTCAAAACCATGTTTTTGAAAATGGCGTGTAAGATTTAAAAAAACAACGATCGAAAAACTTCTAACTTATCCGGCGCCTGATAACATAAGTGAAAATCTTTCGCAATGGTGAAGATGGTGGCCATTATCTTCAAATAGCTTATTACTACCCTTCGACAGCACTGCCGATAAGTGTTGGACGGAAGGGTTGGTGGGGGAGTATTCTATAAGGAGCTTCCCATCAAACTTAAATTCAGGCTACCGGGCCACTGTAGTGTTTTCCAAGCGGAGGTATCCGCAATTAAGGAAGCAGTGGACTGCTGGACCTGTATGGCATCACAACGGACGGATTTTCAATATTTGTCCAAGTGTGCCCTAAGCTAGGGCAGCCATTTAACCTAACCTAACTTTAAGTACTTTGCCTTCTTATTGTACGTACAGTTTTTCAAGGGAATAATAAAAAGGAATTTGGTTTTTCTTTTTAACTGTGGCTTTAGCTACAGTGGCTCACAACTTATTTCATGCAAGCACTAGAATTGCGGAAATAGTTTGTTTGAGTAGTGCTACAGTAAAAAGTTTCATTGAATGCTTCGTTCATGAAAATCGGGTGTAAAATAAAGGCCGATGCGCCCCAAATAAAATTTTCGACGAACGTGATGAGCGTTTAATTGCTCGAAAAATAAAAGAAAACCCAATGCAAACGGCTCCAAAATTGCCTAACGAAATTCAGCAGGAAGTGGGCAAATCATGTTGCGTCGAAAAAGTGCGACGGATACTACGTGAAAAGGACTTTATGGGTCGAGTAGCACGAAGGAAGCCATTCATAAATGGAAAAAAGTCAATAGAGCCGAGTAACCTTCGTCAGAGAGCTCGAAATTAAAGATTTTGATTTCTGGAAAACGGTAATGTTTTCCGACGAGTCCAAATTCAACAAACATGGTGGTGGCAGTGTGACAAGGGTATGGACATGCATTTCAGTAGCCGGAGTAGCAAATTTAGTGTTTGTCGAGGGTATGGAATGGACAAAACAATGTAGCTCAACATTCTGAAAAATAATCTACTCTAGTCTACTCTACAAAGTGCTGTAAAACTTGAAAAACGTCAAGATTTCCGTTTCTACCAGGACAACAACCCTAAACATAAGGCGGCAATCGCGGAGATATGGAACTATCCACATTTAATGCAACCACCGGCTCAATCACCTGATATGAACGTCATCGAGAATTTATGGGCATTACTCGAAACAAAAATCCGCACACATCATACCAAAGCAACAGAGATCAGATAAAAACCGTTATTTTAGAGGAGTGGAACAAAATCGAAACGGAAGTAACGAAAAAGCTAGTAGAGTCATTGCCAGAAAGGTTGAAAGCTGTTAATAAAGCCAAAGGATACCGCACAAATTGAATCATTGAATCATTTTAAACTCATTAGTTTAACTTAAATTTAAGAAAAAATTAATACTGTGACATAAAATTTTGAACTGTTCTTTGTTTTTGTTTTTTATATTTTTTATTTAAAGCTTAAAAAAATATATGAAGTACGTTTTTTATATACTGAATAAATTATTATAATATATAAATTATTTGATATTTCAATTTTAAATTTTAAATTTTATTTATTTAGTTCGCCTGCATGAAATCCGCTGAAAGCCAGGTATATACCCATGAAATGCGACTTCAATTTCAAACGTTTATTAACAAAAAATGGTTACAAATTTAGCGTTAACTGTTTCACCTGGTTTTAATAGCTCGTACCAAATCATACTACGCTGATCCCAGAAAACACAGAGCATTGCCTTGCGGCCGAAGCGATTTGGTTTGGCCGTTGTTTTTGGCTTGTGGCCGGGCGGACCATACGATCGTTTACGCTTGAGATTGGAGAAATATGTATACCCATTTTTCATCACCCGTAACGATTCGATGCAAAAAAAACTTCCTTTAGAACCGGAAGAGCAGCATTTAATAAATCCGCAATCATCATTTCAACGATGTCCGCGAATCGTAGTTTGAAGGCACAAAATTTGACATTTTTAAGAGCGACAAAAATGCATTGTTGTATGAAACGTAACAAACAATGAACTGAATATTGTTGACAGGTGACAGACGAAAAAAAAAGACATTTGGGAAGGTTTAAAAATACTCCTAGCGGCATCTATGCACTAATAGCTGGAAGTCTCATTTCATAGGTATATACCATATATATGTACCTAAAACTATTTATGTCTATAAAAAACTATTTTATACATATATAAAACTATTTATGTATTACGAATTGGAATAAATATATCAGCTTTGTTTTTGAATATTTTTCTTAAATTGTTAAATTTTTTTATTAATTATTACTTTCAAAAGTGCCTTTTATTTGCGTTTCTTAAAATTATGGTTTGTTTTAGAGACAATTTAAAAAATGTAGTGCTTTAAGATTTACCCATATCAATAAATATGCCTCTTTTGCAATCAGCTTGTCTTCATGTCATATTTAAATATTTTCGGCTGTGGAATTTTTACTCACATTGAAAAAGTCAAGTCCTAAGTTGAGTCCCGGTACCCCAGAATTATTTCATATATTTTTATATTTTCCGCTACAACTCTAGTATGTATCAAACATTCATACATATATATGAAGTGATGACCTCACTGGTCGCGTGGGCGAACTTCGTTGCTATGGCAGGAAGTGGAAAGGTTATGGAATACTTGTGTAATAAACAAGCTAAGGCAGTAAAGAATGAACTTAACAATTGGCATATAGTAAATGTGAAGGGTTGTAAAAAATGCAATCTATAGCAAATTAGGCAAAAAAATGGTAACAAAGTAAAATATATAGGTATTTGTGCATTGCTCGAATGTTGCTCATACGCTCAGGAGCACTGTGCGCGTAATTATCATATAACTAAATGAGTCTGTTTCTGTTGAGCTTTTTATTGTTTCTCAAATTAAAAATTTCAAATTATATTTGTATTTCTACTTTGAAATGATTAAAAATTATGAATTTTGCAATAAATGTTTCTTTCTTAGCGCATTTAGTACAGGTTTTTCCTAAAAGCAATTCACCTCGGTGGTCATTGGCAAACCTCTGCATGGATTTCTATGAAACAACTTCCCGTGAAGCCATATGCCATTCGAAGGTAGCAATATAAAGCACACCTCTTGTACCGAAAGTCTCTAATAAATATATTAAATAAATACTTATAAGGTCATATATATGCATTATTTGCTGGTAAGTTAATGTAGGTGAAGTAAAATATTCTCAGCGTTTTTTCGCTTTATTTGGACTATAAAGTGTGTTACGTGTATGCTCTTCCTGGGTAATCGAATATGTGCTCGTATGCCTGTCAAACTGAATGCCTCATTTTGAAGCCATTTAATAGGGATTTCCAAAGTACTACATCTGTATGCCCGAAGTTATTATACACTTTTTCCACCTTCGTTCTTGGTCAACAATCTGAAATGCATTTGAACTCTTGGTGCATATTTGCCACTATTCTGAAGTTATTGGCTTCAGCATTTTGAATTATGCATCATATAACAAAATATGTCAGGATGTACTGAGATTTAGCTGTAAAGCGTTTCACGAATGAATGTCGCTCATAAATTAGTTCACAGGAGCGGCCTATGGTTCACATGGCAGGACTAAGGATAATTTTAAACGACATCGTAGGTAAGTAGTTATATATATAAAATTGTAATTGGTGAGATAACGAAAATACTGCGCTGAATGGAATAGGGAAGTAAGCCCAAATAAATCGGAGTTGACGGTCTTTAGCAGAGGCAGAAAAATGGTGGTACCAAGGTGAAGAAATTAAATTGGTGGCCGCATATAAATATCTAGGTGTCATTTTCACGCCCAAAAAGGCATTCGGCAAGCACTTAGAAGCCAGAAATACTTCAGCAAAAGCTAGTATTAATTGCACATGGAACGAATTTTTACCGAAACCATTCATTTCATTAAAATCAAAATTGAAGCTGTTCCAAACTGTATGCAGAGCAATACAAACCAACCTACGCAAACCACCCCGAACGTACCTAGGTTTGTATAATTTCACTTTTTTACGATTTTTGCATACAAAAAATTATTCGCGGAATATAAAGGAACTATCTATATTTACCGTGATATATTGTGCATTCAACAAGTGATTTTAATCGCGGATAGAAGCACGTGTTGTTAAAAAATAAAATGGAATCTTCGAACGCGTATAACACGCATATTTTGTATTTATTTTTTGTAAAAGTGGTAAAAATGCAACAACTGCTGCTGCAGAAATAAACACTGTTCACGGAGAGGAAGGATTGTGCAAAAGTGGTTTTCAAAATTCCGAAGTGGTCACTGCGACGTGGAGGATGTCCCGCGCGCTGGTCGGCCTGAAGTCTTTAACTCCGACACCTTGCTCGAACTCGTGGAAGCTGAGCAAAATTTGGCAGTCGATATGATAGCTCAGAGGTTAAATTCATCGCATGGAACAGTTCACAGCCACCTGGTTCAGTTGGGAAAAGATTCAAAAGGTGGGAAAATGGGTTTCGCATAGTCTTTCCGTCGCCAACCTTCAGCAGAGAGTGAATGTGTGTTCTCAGCTGCTGCAACGGCTTGAAAATGAAAGTTTTTTGAACCGTATCGTTACTGATGATGAAAAATGGGTCCTTTACAATAATCTTGTTCACAAACGCCAATGGTTAGATGAAGATGAAACACCAGAACCGACCCCTAGAGATGGCCTTCATTCACCCCAAGAAGATTCTTCTGTCTATTTGGTGGGATATGGCCGGTATTGTTTATTATGAACTTCTGGAACCAAACCAGACGATAACTGCTGATTATTATTCCCATCAGCTATCAAACCTGAATGAGGCACTTAAAAAAAATCTTTAGTGAATAGACGAAAAGTTTTGTTTCAACACGACAACATAAGATCTCATACCGCAAGGCAAACATTAGGCAAGCTGAACGAGCTCGGATGGGAGCTAATGCCGCATCCAACATACTCTCCGGATATTGCACCTTGTGATTATCACCTTTTCCGTGGATTTCAAACCCATATTAGTAAGAAGAACTACTCCTCAAAAGAAGCTATAAAAAGGGATATCGAAGCGTATTTTGGGTCGAAGGACAAACAATTTTTTGAGCAGATAAATTGAAAGTTTGCCTAAGATTTTGGAAGACATTGTAAATAATGAAGGAAAATATATTATTGATTAATAAATACTTTAAACATCTTTTTTATTAATTTTAAAACCACCTTAATATTAATTCGCTATAAAGCTTCTCTGCGGGTTTTTGTATATTTTTGTAAATCCATATTTAGTGGCCAATGGATAAAATTAATTTAAAAATAAATTATGTCTTTCATTTATATTCAAATTCAATTAAATTTCAAAAGCTAGCTGAATCACCGTGTATAAGAAGTGATCTTTGTCTTCAACTAAAACTTCTGAGTAATGCGCGCGTTTTGTATGCAAACAGTTAAACTAAAAGTTCCTTTCTGTTGGTTTGTATACCTGATGTTATTAATAATTAATAAATAATTAATACATTTTCTTACCGTTCCGCGGAAAAGCAAATTTCAAAACTGATCTCTTACCTGTAAATAAATGAAAAAATATATATATATTAAGATCGTGATAAATTTCGAGCAGTTTATTTATAAATATAATTTACAATTTTTCGCATCATTATTGATAGCTACATATGTCGTTTGTGTATACAATAAGCCATGTAGATTAATAGACCACTTGTTTACAACGCATTTGAACAAATCCCCGAATAGATATAATAAAAATTTGGAAATTTCATATTTAGCCATAAAACTCAGAAAAATGCAGGCACTTTCAAGCGACACAAAAAAGATTTTTTTTTCATAGCAAAACTAAGAAAAAATGCAGGCACTTTCAAGCGACACAAAAAAATATTTTTTCGTTTAATAGCAAAACTAAGAAAAATGCAATGAGAAATTTTTCCATTCCAATCAAAATCTTATCTTATAGCCAAAAAGCCATTTTTTGATAGGTTAGGTTAGGTTAGGTACGTGGCTGGCAGAAAGCCATCACATAGACCTATTGATCCTTAGTGTTACCAGATGGAGCTAGATCCTTACGTTTATTTGTAGTAGACATCTTGTAATACGTCTGCGTCTTTTGCGAATCTAAGTAAACTTTAGAGCTCTATACCCGAGAGGTACTCTAACTTCTCATATTGTAAAGCTCCTAAGCATTTTAATCGGGTTCTAGCTAATGCAGGGCAGGAACATAGAAGGTGTTCTAGCGTTTCCATCTCTTCTAGTTCGTTGCAAAATCTGCAGCTATCGCCGTTTTGTAATTCCTATCTTGTATGCGTGCGCCGCTAGCAAATTGTGGCCTCTCAGCATACCTACGATAGTCCTGCTTTCCTTTCTAGGCAGAGCTAGTAACAATCTGCCGTGGCTAGATTATTTCACCTCCTGTCTAACCGTATTTTCATGTCCGCAGGGATGTCTTTGTATACCGTATTTCAAGGTTTCAGTATGTCGTTTTCTTGTACGAATTGTCTGTAAACAGCGCTTTTGGCAATCTCATCTACAATTTCGCTTCCTGCTATGCCCTTATGTCCGAGTACCCGATAGAAGTGTAACCGTCTGCTTGCGGCTAATCTCTCTATGGCTTCCCTGCTTCTTAGAACATTTTTATATGAAATTTCATGAGTTTATTGCTTTTATCGCGCTTGGCTGTCAACGTTTATATTTATTTGGGAGTTGCTTGATGTCTTTGCTGTTTCCACAGCCTTACCTACAGCAAAGACTTCTGCTTGAAAAATACTGCAGTGGTCAGGAAGCTTAAATGGCTGCCTGATGCCTAACTCTGCGAAGTAGATCCCTGCCCCTACTCCGTCTAACCTTTTCGAACCATCAGTAAATATACTAATAGTATTTGGGTTAGGTTTCTTTCATTTTTTCCATCCCTCTTCTTCTATTGTTATTCGGAATTTCTTCACCCAATTGCATTTCGGAGTCATATAGTCCGTTTGGACTCTATAACTAATGCCTATTGAGCTATGTCCGAATGTTTTACAGAAGTCTGACATTCTGTTTTCTCTGGTGTGTGCGTCAAGGATTTTCTCAAGCGTTTTCAGAAGAAATGAGGTCAAACTAATTGGCCTAGAGTCCTTTGAGAATATCGGGTTGTTCTTACCCGCTTTCGGTATAAATGAAACCCTTGTTTCTTTCCAGATAACTGGCATATAGTTAAGCCTCAGACATTCTGTGTATATCGCTTTTAGCCATGGTACCAAAAGATCGCTCATCTTTTGGAGCATGGCTGGTAAAATTCCGTCTATGCCTGGCGATTTAAATGGGTCAAAAGTGTTTAAGCCCATTCTATTTTTTGGATTGTAATAAACTCTTCCGTGATGTATGCTACGTTATCTCTCAGGGGATCATGATCTGAGTAGTCTATGCATCCTGGAAAATGCGTGGTGACTAGATCTTGTAGTGATTCTTCACAATTATCAGTCTAGTCTCCGTTAGTTTTGCGAATTTAATTGGGCGTGGCGGAATGTTTCGATAACAGTGTAGTTTCCCTTTAACGACGGCCAAAGGGACACCGATGTCTAAGAAGGGGGCAACTGAAACCGGTTCTGCCGACCCCTTCCTGGCATGCTCATCGGCAATTTGATTTCCCTCTATATTCCTGTGCCCAGGAACCCAGATAAGGCAAATGTTTCCTGTACGTTCGAGACGTTTGAGTTCCTCCTTACAGGAGTTCAACAGAAGAGAGCTGCAATACGGCGACGACAGGGCCTTGATCGCAGCTTGACTATCGGAAAGTGAACTGACTAAAGTTTGAAAATTTGATGAAAAATGTTTCACTTTTTTTTTAATTTAATTAAAAGAAATTAGTGTTGGCAAAAAATCCTTAATGTAATTTCGATTACCCAATTCATGAATCGATTCACAAACAACACTTAAGGCGCAAGTGGTGAGAGAGCTTTAAAGCGAGAATAAATGTGCAAGTAAATAAATAAATAAGTAAATAATTAAATAAATAAGGTACAAATTAAATAAATAAAGTTAAAGGCGAAAGGAAGCAGATGCACTCACATGACTCACTTGACTCACAGCAATGGATAAGCACCATTTATTAAAAAAAAAATTAAGTGCCACAAAGTTGCACAGATACCTGCATACACACATACTGCTATGTACATAGGTAAATTCTTATTCGCATACATACAGGGTTATCCATTTAGGCATTGCGAAAGTATCAATACTGTAACTAACCAACTTTTAATGATGAAATATCTAAGCTTATTTATTTACGCTGTACGGCTCACGAAGTTTGTTAGCGCACATCAGCGTGGTACGGCAAATTTGAATAATTTTATGGAGCCTTATGACTCGTTAACTCATGGAGTCACGCTTATGAACTGAGGTTATGCTGCGGAGAGGTGCCTGTAAGGTGTGCCTGTAGTGTGCACCTTAAACTTACAATTTCATTAGCCTTTTGAGAGATGTTGGGAACTGCTCGCCAAATGAAATAAAAAACAAAAACGCAACTGCCGTATTCGTAAAGCTGGGAAGTGGCCTGGCGCAGAAGCTTGGACGATGACAACATCCGATGAAGCATCACTTGGAGTGTTTGAGCGAAAGATTCTGTGAAAGATTTTTGGAACTTTGCACTTTGGTGACGGCGAGCATTTTACAACAACATAGACATAGCGCAGCGAATAAAGATCCAGTGGCTACGTTGGCTGGGTCATGCCGCCCGATTAGATAGAAACGCTCCGGCTCGGAAAGTATTCGATGCGGTACCAGCTGGTGGTAGTAGAGAAAGACGAAGGCCTCCGCTGTGTTGGAAAGATCAGGTGGAGACTTAGACTTGGCTTCACTTGGTGTGCCCAACTGGCGCCGGTTAGCACGAGAGAGAAACGACTGGCGCGCTTTGTTAAACTCGGCCAAAGTCAAGAAGAAAAATAACCTTCGTAATTGCATTTTAGGCATCTGCGAATCATAGTTTCCAGGTATTTGACAACAACATAATATAAAATAAATTTTTTTTTTAGCAAAACTAATTCGTGATATACAATACGTTTTTAAGTAAATAATGACACTTATTTCCCCCATCAAGCAATCTTGTAACACAAATAAAGTTTCGAAAAGTTACTTATCTACACCGCAGCATCTAAACACTTACTGAAATACCACAGATAGCTGCTATTTAATTTTAATATCAATTTAAGCTTAAGACCTTGCAGCTATATTTGGCCGAGCTACTCCTCCGCTTTATGTTGCGCGTCTTGATTTTTTTTTACAAATGAAAGGAGCTACAGTTTTATGACGCCTCTGAACGTTAGACGATTTTTATGAGTAGCGTTTTTCACGCCAACCCAAAAACATGCAGTTTTTCAACAATAAAATTGCAGTGCAGCAGCAAAACTTGCTGTAGGTGAAAATTTGGAAGAAGACATAAATTTGTTGATTTAACATCGTGCGAAGAATTGAATTTCTTATTTGGATAAGTACTTGGGGTTGGAAAAAATTAAGTGGAGCTTGGTGGCTATGGAATACATACCGTACAACGTGCGCCGGTTCGAAACTTGAGGAACAGCACCAAAATGCTAAATTTTACCAACAAATTTCCTTCAATGGCAAATCAGATTTGGAGCTGTATGGTACATGTATATGGAGTAAGCGACATCGTAGGCCCGTATTACTTTGAATATAAGAATGCAAAGCTCACAATTTTTAATTTGGAGTAATACTATGGTCATATTATAAAGGGTGGTTAAGTTTCAAGAGCCGATGTTGAATGTGAACCACACCTAAACGTCAACGACACCGTTGGACTTCTTTCTTTGGGGTTATTTGAAAGAAAAGGTGTACGTCGATAAGCCAGCAACAATTCAAAAGCTAAAGGATCAGATAATTCGGCACATTAGCGGCATAGAACCTAAATTATGCTTCAGCGTAACCGAAAATTTGGACCATCGGATGGAGGTGTACCGCCGAGGCCGTGGCGACTATTTCGCCGATATTTTATTTCACACGAAGTTGAGCCAAAGGGAAATGACAATAATTTCCTAAAAAATTGTATTATATTCAAAATCAACGCCGGCCCTTGAAACTTAACCACCCTCTATAATAACGATAACAAGAAGTTGAAGATGTGGCGGATCTCAAATCTGCGCGATTTCAGCGAAGTGGCGATTCGCGTTTTGTTGATTTTAATTGGACGTCAAGATCGTATAACCCTCTGTGCAGAGCTCCCTGACAGTGTTGATACGACAATTTCGCGATCGCTCTTGCATATTTAATTTCACGCTACGTTCCACACCGAGTTACATATATGTGTATATTTTCTATATATGTATACTGGGTAGTCGAAAAAGTCTGTTCGTATTTTGTCAATAGATGTCGTTGGAGTCATCTATCTCCAGTGCTACCAATCACATTGTGTCATATCATATGGTGTTAGAAAGGTGACATTTTAAGCTTCATTTAACCAAAAAAAAATTAAATTCGGAGAAGTTGAAAAAAAGCTATAGCTGTTTAAAAATGAGTGAAAATAATGAAGAAATTCGCTATATTTTGAAATTTTTTTATAAAAAAGGGAAGAATGCCACGCAATCCACCAATGAAATTTGTGAAGTTTACGGAGACGATGCTGTATCAGTTCGTATAGCACAACAATGGTTCGCTCGCTTCCGTTCTGGAAATTTCGATGTGAAAGATGCACCTCGCTCCGGTCGACCTATCGTTGAAAAAGTCGATGAAATTATGGAAAAGATTAACCAGGATCGTCACATAAGCTGCCATGACATCGCCAAGGTACTAAACACTCATCACCAAACAGTTTTGAACCATTTAAAAAAGGCTGGTTACAAAAAGAAGTTCGATATTTGGGTACCACATGAATTGTCTGTGAAAAATTTAATGGACCGAATTAACATCTGCGATTCTTTGCTGAAACGAAATGAAATCGAACCTTTTCTGAAGCGAATGGTAACAGGAGACGAAAAGTGCATCAAATACGACAATAATGTGCGAAAAAGATCATGGTGCAAGGGTGCTGAAGCTCAACAAATGGTCGCAAATCCAGGATTGACGCCTCGAAAGGTTATGCTGTGTGTTTGGTGGGATTGGATAGGAATCATCCACTATGAGCTGCTCCAGCCTGCTCGAACGATTGATTCTACACTTTACTGTCAACAACTGATGAGATTGAAGCAAGCAATCGAAAAAAAACGGCCAGAACTGATCAGCAGAAAGGGCGTCGCCGTCTTCCATCAGGACAACGCTAGGCCACACACATCTTTGATGACTCGGCAAAAACTGGGAGAGCTTGGCTGGGAAGTTTTGATGCATCCACCATATAGCCCTGACCTTGCACCATCGGACTTCCATTTGTTTCGTTCAATGCAGAACTCCCTTAAGGTACTTGACCACCTTGGAAAGCTAAAAAGTACAACATATTCAATAATTTTTTTTTTCATGTTCTGTATAATATATTAAAATAAATTTTTTTTTTAATTTTTATTTAGAGCTTATATAATACAAAAAAAAATTGATTTATTAAAATTTCTTTTTTTAACATATATCCAGGAGGCGCCAAAGTCGAGGCCTGAAGAAAATCATGTCTTGCGGCGGACAGTTAATCTTAGAAATGGTAATTCTAAAACAAAAGAGAGAAACAAAATTTTCAAAAGGAAGGTTCCTTGCGTGAGAATTTACCATAAACTGACAAAAAAAAAAAATAATAAAAAAATGGCGGATGTTTGAAAAAAAGTTAAGAAAACACCCCTGTTTTTCACAATGTTATGCTTAAAAAGCAATACTTTATTAACTTTTTTTTTGCAAAATGTGGTAAATTGGCATACAAAACATCTTAACAAATAAAACAAGACCAAAATCATTAAAATCGGCTAAGCAGTTTCGGAGATAAAGTGTCCGCCATTCGAAAAAAAGTAATTTCTGGAAAAACGCGTTTAAAGTTAAAACTTGCTATTTTCTTTCCGCTGAGTCAGCAAGTAATGAGTGCAGGATGCGCCTGCACATTTTCACTGATTTCACTTTGTTAGAATTCGAATTTAAAAAAACAGTTTCAGGTGATGATTTTTAAAAGTATAAGGATTGAAAAAATGTAAAAAAAAAAATTTAATTTTTTGAAACTTATAAGGTGGTCAAGTACCTTAATGGAGTAAAATAGGCTTCAGAAGCCTGTGGAAATTACTTGTCGCAGTTTCTCGCCGAGAAACCACAAAAGTTTCACACTGATGGAATAATGTCTCTAGAAGAAAAATGGCAAAAGGTGGTCGACCAAAATGGTACATATTTGGTTTAATAAAGTTCATTATAAATATAAAAAAAAAATGAGTTGAAGTTTGATTAGAAATACAAAAAGACTTTTTCGACTTCCAATATGTAAAAGCCAAATTTACCTTCAGAAAGAAAACCATAAAAAATTATCACTTCAGAAGCGCAAACTGTCAAAGGCGCCATTGACCTTCTGAGTAATGCCGCATTCCTTGCCAAATTTCGTTGATAAAAGTCTGATTTCTCGTAAAATTTCGAAATTAAAAATACTTAACTGCTTTCGGAACTTAAAATTTAACGACCCTGTACATTATAGCCGCAAATGGTGTTGCCGACCACCCAACTACAGGCACAAATGTAGTAAAGGCACACACACCCGCACATAGTTGAGTGTAACGCTAATTCAAATGCCATTTGCACAAATATAGCCCTGCATGTGACTGCGAGGCGACGAAAAAAAAAAAAAAAACACAAATCAGAAGCTATTTTCTTATTTATTATTGTTTACATCTTGTGTGCGGTGTTTTTACACATGGCGTTGGAAGCGTTGCTATCATTTGAACATTTTCGTAATTAAACTAAAATTGGTGATTTCATTAAATTAGCGAAAAACGCTATGCTAAATGCATTTGCGCTCATGACGCCCAAACGGAAAGGGAATGCAAACAAACCGAACAGAGCAAAAACCAGCACAAATCAGCAAAGAAAAA
Source organism: Anastrepha obliqua (assembly GCF_027943255.1). Lineage (NCBI taxonomy): Eukaryota > Metazoa > Arthropoda > Insecta > Diptera > Tephritidae > Anastrepha > Anastrepha obliqua. The sequence continues at coordinate 14,861,919 of NC_072894.1, forward strand.
CCGAATGGTGGTGATGGCAACGGTGTACGTTAAAGGGCAACGGCGGCGGAAATGGCGGCGGCGGTAGATGGGTGTAGTAGTCATATGGCGAGCATTTTGCAATTAAAATTTTGAAATTTTGCCAACTTTTTTTGGTGTTTTTTTTTGTTTTTTGTCAAACTATTTATAAAAATCAAAATAAAAGTTTTGCAAGTGTAGACAAAAGCGCACACGCATACGCACCAACACTCACATACAAATTGGTCTATGATGCACAGACATATGTATGTATGTATGCATGTATAGACATTCAAAAGACGAAAAGTTAACAACGGAATTTCAACTGAATTTTCCACTCAAAACATAGGCACACACGCACACCCTCACATACCTGCATATATTTCCAAGTTGTTCGTAAAAATTGACAGAGTAGGCAAAAAACAAAAAAAAAAAACCAGCGCTGAGCAAGGCACATAAATTAAATGCTAAGAAGCTTTGAGCCGGGTAATGCTGGCATCGGTAATCTGCATAATGAATGCCGGAAAATAGTAAAATGTGCGCCAAATGGCCAAGTACATATTCACATACACACACACACAGGCATACAGGCATACAAATCAAAATTGAGCATAAAAAACAAGGCAAAGTCATATGTTGGCACTTGAAGGAATATAAAAGCTGGCTGCTAAGCCCGATGGACACAGTAAGAATGTTCCACTAAATGTTTATGCCCCAAAATACACTTCGGTACATAAATACTTTGCCTAATATGTTACTTAAACTGCGAGGCATAAGAATTTAAAGAACTTTTAGAAGTTTTTTAACGTAAAAAAATGAAGTAGGATACTCGTATCGGGACTTTTCGTAAATATTACAATACTTAACAAATATAAAAAAAAATATTAGTGAATTGAGAAATAGCGTTGGCATTACTAAGGGTGCGGCCAGAGTGAACGCTGAAAGCCGAGCCGAGATTGTCAGTGCGATAAAGATTGTCAGTGCGATAAAACTGGTTGCATACAAGTCAATACAAATAAGCTTGTGTATAACACAGTGAGCGCCGACAAGAGCAGAGAGCAAGGCCGATGAGTGCGAGAAAACAGTTTCAAAGCGTTTTGCTCGCTTTTTTGGATTGTTGATGTTTACTTTTTAGAGTGCAGTTGTGTTTTTAACACACTTTTATTAGGTCGGGTTGTATGTATGTATGTATATATGTATGTATGTAACGGAATCTTTGAGCTTAATTTTCACTGGCTTCTAAAAATCTGATCGACTTGAAATTTTGCACACCTATCAAGGACCGATGACAATGCAATAATTTGATAAAAGTTTTCCATTATCCTTATTAGGATTGCCAGGATTAATATTTTCTTTTTTTACCTGTGGGCAAAAAGTAAGGTGAATTTGGTTGTAAAATGAAAAATCTTTATTTATTCTTGTAAATCAATTTCATCCCTTTCAAAATAATCCCCTCTCGATAAAATACACCTATGCCAACGATTTTTCCAATCCCCGAAACATGCCAAATAGTCCATTTCCGGTATAGCCATCAGCACCTTCTTCGATTCAGCATCTATCTCCTCAATCGACTCGAAACGCGTTCCCCGGAGTGACCTCTTGAGTTTTGGGAATAGCCAGAAGTCACACGGAGCCAAATCAGGCGAATACGGTGGTTGCGGAACGATATGCGTGGAATTTTTGGCGAAATGGTCACGAAGAACGAGTGCAGTGTGAGACGGTGCATTATCGTGATGCAAAAACCAAGAGTTAAATTAAATGACATAAGAGCAAAACACATGGAATAAACAAAATTTCAGCGCTGATTCTCGCATTCACTGTGTTATATACAAATTTTCTTCTCGCATGAAAATAAGCGTCAATAAGCTCGGCTCGGCTCGGCTCGGCATCAGCGTTCACTCTGGCCGCACCCTAAGAAATGTATATTCATAGGTGCGATGTGCGTTTTCGGCCTGCCAATTTTTTTTCGAATTGAATTCTTATTAAAGCTAATGCCTCTTCAGGCGTGAATTATGGGGGTTGGGCTGATTATATGGATTCTGTTGGACATATCATTAATTTAAGCGATTTCGGGGAACTCTTTTATGACTTTTCCAATAACACTAGGTTTTGAACGTTCGCATTCTACTTGAAATTTACGTTGAGCTGACAGGGCAAGCTCTGCTCCAGAATACTCAAACATTTCGGTACAGGTAAAACCCCCATTTCGGCCGGCCATCTTTCAAAAGAAGCAATAAGAGCAGCTGCAACTCTGCACAACATTTTTTCACGAATATGATTTAAAATACCTCTAAAAAGATCTTTATACAGTTTACGAAGCGTAACACCGCGTAACTTTTAAAATAGTTACCACTAAATTGGAGATTTAATAATAATCCTCCTTCGCGATTGGACCTATACGAAATCCAAATTATTGGCGTAACACCAAAATATTTGTTTAACCAAACTTCACTAATAAATCTGCAATTACTTCTATAATGTGATTCCGTAATGAATTTTTTCGCCGCTTACAGCGCAACGGAATAGTTTAATAGAGAAATGACACCTAAATTGCGAGGGGAAATGCACTTATAAAGGGTGGTTAAATATTAAGGGCCGATATTGAATGCAAACCACATCTAAACATCAAGTTTTTTTCTGCATTTCATTTGATATTTTTCAAATTCAGACTAACTCAATTTGAAATGTGGAAAGATACACAATCAAGCAACGCGTTAAAGTTATTCAGGCTTATTATGAAAACAGGCGTTCAAATCAAAATGCATATCGCGCACTTCGTGATTTTTTTGGTCAATTTAATCGTCCAAATGTGCGTACAATCGGAAAAATTGTGGAAAAGTTTGAGCGAACGGGGTCTGTAGGAGATTTGAGAACACCAAACTTGCCATAAAGACCATAAAGACTTGCATTTACACGTTTACAAAGAGCAATTGACTCAAGAACTAAAACCTTTTGACCATTTCAAGCGTCGTTAATGGTCAGAGTGGTGGCAGGAAATGGCAACAGTGAATGACCAATTTTCGAAGAAAATCATCTTCAAGATGAGGCACATTTTCACCTCAGTGGATTCGTCAATAAGCAGAATTGCCGCATTTGGGCGAATGATAATCCAAGAGTGATTGCCGAACAACCAATGCACCCACAAAGAGTGACTGTTTGGTGCGGTGTATGGGCCGGCGGCATCATTGGGGAGTATTTTTTCCAAAATGAAGCCGGTCAGGCAGTTACTGTGAATAGTGTTCGCTATCGTGAGATGATAACGAACTTTTTATGGCCCGAATTGGAAGATATGGATGTGGACGACATGTGGTTTCAACAGGACGGTGCCACTTGTCACACAGCTAACGAAACAATGGATCTTTTGCGCGAAAAATTTGATGGTCGAATAATCTCTCGTCGCGGCGATGCCAATTGGCCGCCAAGACCATGTGATTTGACATCGTTGGACTTCTTTCTTTGGGGTTATTTGAAAGAAAAGGTGTACGTCGATAAGCCAGCAACAATTCAAGAGCTAAAGGATGAGATAATTTGGCACATTAACGGCATAGAACCTCAATTATGCCTCAGCGTCATCGAAAATTTGGACCATCGGATGGAGATGTGCCGCCGATGTTTTGTTCCACACGTAATTGAGCCATATCAATATTATCATAGTAAAGAGAAATGACAATAATTTCTTAAAAAAATTATATTTGATTCAAAATCAACACCGGCCCTTTAAACTTAACCACCCTTTATAATGTAAAAGCAGAAATAGCAATTTTAAGCAGTTGTCACGCCTAAACAACTGTAGTTATTGAAAAACCCTATCTAATACATTTTTAGTCTATAAATTTTGTATCGTCTGGTATAAATTTCGATAGAAAAAATCGCAATTTTTTTTTAACTTCCGTTCCGTTACTTTAGCGTTACGTTGCACTGTGCGCAGTTGAGATTTTCTTTCAAATAAAGTGCAAGTGCTGAAGTCTTTCATATTGTAGAAATTGGAGAGAAGAAATGTTAAAAAATCGAGAAAAACTTAACCCCTTTTGGAATTTAAACTTTAGTGTGTCAATATTGAATGGGCTATAAAACTGCATACGCAGAATTTTTCTTAAAATTCCGTATAAAAAGCTGGCAATTTCGACGCTTTTTAAAAATTGTAAGTTATTCTGCAAATTTTGCACAAAATCTGAAGCTTTTTATAAAAACATAAAAAAAATGTAATACAATATTTAAAATTTTGTACTCCGTTGTCTTCCTATTATTTTGAGCACAGATGCATATTTTCAAACCATTCGCTGAGGCATCTTCAATATCATTACACAAATTTGCCAAAATATTATCGAAATGCTAAACTTTTGAAATATCTATTAAAAATTTAAGGAAAATTGTATTTTTGCGAATTCTAGACTTAAAAATTAGATATGAAAATATATCACACTCTTATAGTTTTACTTAAAAATTCGTTATGCACATATTTTTTCGAAAATTTTACTTATTTTTAGTGCAGTTAAACTCATTGCAATGAAAGTAGAAGCTGTCGTTCCTAGCTTGCTCCGTTATTTAAACGCTAATAGTTTATTTCACCGTGCAAAAATTAATTATTGGTCCCAATTTGATTCCTTTTAGAAGAGAAAAAACGGGATTTACTGTAATTTCATTCCGAAAAACAGAAGAAGCACACCTGTTACTCTGATAACACATACATAGGTATGTATGTACATATGTACTTGCATACGAATGTAAAGAACAATGCGCTACAACAACAACTATGTCATGAATACAACAAAGGTGCTCATCTAATTGTCTGAAATAAGATTCTTTCTAATTAACGCTTCTTCAAGATACTCGTGCATATGCATGCACATACATGCATAACTCACCACAAATGCAAATACTACTGCGTTATAATGATACTTCCCCTGCACTTGTGGTCGAACGTGCATACATCACCTCGGTATGATCGTAACTACTCGTGTGTATGCATTGTTGAACGACCGACCACAAGTTGCTCTCTGCATGTTTGCTTTAATTGTTCACTGCTATTTCGCTACTGGTGGCATTGCTTTAGCAAATACTTGGAGCAACTGCTTGTAACATTTGTTATTGACATTGAGTATGTATGCATATATAATACATACATACATATGTATGTAGACATCGTTGTCAAGGCTGACAATTTGTAGGGGAAACCCAATTTGTATAACTAACAAAATTTAACAGATTTAATTAATTTTTCGTTTGGTAGGCTTTTCGACACTCGCGCTAGCGTTTGGTGAGTATAGCAAATCGTTTGGTTTTTCTTAGTTGCAGCTGTTTAGCAGGTATCGGAAGTGTTCTATTCTCAATTTAAAACAAAAAATGACCGACCAGCCTTATTTGTAAAGAGAGTGCTAAAAGGCATGCAATTTTTCTGTACTTAAAGCGATAAATACGAGTATGCTGAAAAAAAGATTTTTCACACATTTTTAAAGCATATTGTAATTTTAATAGCAGAAAATGGCTGTTAATTCACGTACTCACTCCACGTGCCTCAACAGTCGATTTCAAGTTATTGTAACTACTTGCGTGTTTACCTCTCGCATAACTGCCACTCCAGTGGTATACGAGGGCTGTTATGTAATATTATTTTTCTGATCTAACTTAACCCAAAAATATGAACAGTGCTGGTTAAAAACGGGTTAATTGTTTTTGAAAATATTTTCCATGATGATCAGAACATTTTTGTTTTCCGGATGAAAGAACTCTGAAACCCAGATTTTGAATGCAATTTGCGCATTCTGATTAAAGGGTTTAAAATTTGTATGACAATTTTTTGATTTTTTTTAATTTACACATATTTGAAACTTGAATTTGTATCATTTTTGTAAGATAAAGAATTATATTCCCATAAAAATTGTATTAAAATTAAATAAGAAACGAATAAGTTGTCAAAACTTATCAAGAAGTCCCTGTGCTATAGTTATTAAACGCACTGTATACTCGTGTGAGCTTGCACCTACATATATCAGCAATTGCTCGCTCACACTTTGCAGCAATTGAGTTTACATTCATCAATTAGCATGTCGCAATGAATTCATCATAAAATCGATATGTGCCCGAGCATCTAGCATAAATTTATGTATATCAAATGAAAGAAAACCAAATCAAGCAAACCATAATTGAACAACAACAAGGCTATTGCTGTGGCAAATGAGTAAATAGTAGGCCGGGTCGATTTGTGTAGGCCGGATCGACCCAAATTGGGGGACATCAGAATTCGTTTTAGAGGTATGGTTCCTTCGGCAAAGTTTCTTATTTTGATCTCTAGAATACGATTTTCACAGAGCAATGGGCGATTTTTAAATCGACCCGCCCAGACGCAGTCTTTGAAATAACAGAATGTGAACTAAGCAAACAGACAAGGCTAAAATGGAACAGTGATTGGTCATAAAGCCTGTTGAGATTTCATCAAGCAGTTACACGAAACATTAGTGGTGTATTAACTGGTCACTGTTTAAGCGGTAACCACGCCAGAAGGTTGGGATTCCCATACTAGTATAAGCTGTTTTAACAAGGAAAAAGAAGAAACAATCAGACATCTCCTCTGTGAGTGTGAAGGCTTAGCTAGAAGGAGGTTCCGCACTTTTGGCAGTGAATTCTTGACAGATGTAACGGATATATGTAGCTCATAAAGCGCATCTAAAACTAACAAAGCTTTGTTCGCTTATAAAAGCTACAGAATGGTTTAAAAAGGAACGCATAGTGTAAGGATAAGTTCCAGTGGTATCACAATGTATCTACGACAGGTCTAAGGGTGAGAGTACGACAACCATCCTACCTACCCTAGAGGAGTTCAGTTAGAGGGCAAAAATTTACCTTAGAGCACATTTCTATAAGCAAATAAAAAAGTAAAAATTAAAGAGTTATTTAAACCAATTGCCTTTCAAGAGAGCATAAACATCTAAGTTAATTAACTCTAACGGGAACCCGTTATTATAAGTGGCAACATTTCTTACGCAGTGTAATAGATTAACAACGGTAATCAACGGATCGACTGCAGTATTGGCTGAGAACTCAACAGACTATTAGACAATCAGACTATACTATAAAATAAATGGAGAGGAAATTTAGGAATAAAAAACAAATTTTTTTTAAATTTTTAACACCCGATCACACCCACCTTGTACATAGTCCGTAAGTAAAAATGCATCACACATTTTTGAAGAATGTCGCCAACGCACAACATCGGCGCTGGCAACTAACTACAAACATACATATGTAGCACGCATAATCAACCCAGTCGTGCATGCGTGCGTGAGCGCACAGAAAGGCAACAAATGCTCTATTAAGTACCATTCGATTAACCTCAACCCCTTTTTCGATATACGTATGCATATAAGTGCAGCACGCACACATACAGAAGTACAATTTAGTCGTGACCAACAGTTAATAAAAACAAAAATGCCATTCAATGGGCTAGTGCTAGTGCGGGCTATTAAGCCTGTGTGCCCTGTCGTGAATCTAAGACCTGATGTAAACCTGATGCAGTACCAAATATTCGAGTAGAAGGAGAAAGTTTATTCTATGGTGCCAGGAAATTGTAAAGGAAGTGGAAATTGGGGAACTGAAGAATTCCATAAGGGTATTCACCCCCACTTCTTGTGACTAAGTGACTGCTATTCTATGTTAAAGCATGCCAAAAAATCAAGTAAATTTGATATGTCACAGTGAATATTAGTAAACACACAAATTTTTTTTATTGCAGCCAAAATGTCAAATTACGTTCCAACAAAACAGCATTTGCGGGGAGGTTTGCTTTTGTTCTTCAATTTAAAGAAAAGTGCAACAGAAGCACATCGTTTACTCTCAGAAGCTTATCGTGAATATGCTCCAGAAGTTACGGTATGTCAGCAGTGGTTTGCGCGATTTAAAAGTGGTGATTTTGATACAGAAGCAAAGAGCGATCAGGTCCAACAAAAAAGTTTGAAGACGAAGAATTGGAGGCATTACTCGGTCAAGATCCATGTCCAACTTAAAAAGAACTTGGAAAACAATGGAAGTCACTCGACAAGCCACATTCACAAACAAGGAAGTTGGGTGCCACACGAATTGTAGCCTAGAGACGTTGAGAGACGATTTTGCATGCCTGAAATGCTGCTGAATCGCCGCAAAAAGAAATCGTTTTTGCATCGTATTGGCACTGGCGATGAAAAGTGGATTCATTACAACGACCCAAAGTGTAAAAGATCATATGTATGTGAAGCCAGGCCAACCAGCCAAATCGACACCAAAGCCGAATATTCATGGTTTGTAGGTAATGCTCTGTATTTGGTGGGATCAGAAGGGTGTGCTGTACTGTGAGCTGTTAAAATCGGGCCAGACGATCACGGGAGAGCTATACAGGCAACAATTGATACGATTTGAAGTGAGCAATAGTCGAAAAACGGCCAGAATGGGCGACCAGACACGAGAAATTGATTTTCCACCATGATAATGCTCGGCCGCATGTTGCAGTACCGGTCAAAAATTATTTGAAAAATGCCGGATGGGAAATTCTACCTCACGCGCCTTTTCGGCCAGACATAACTCCTTCTGATTACCACTTGTTGCGGTCGATGCAGAATCACCTTTCTGGAATACGGTTCACCAATGTTGAAGGTATTAAAAAATGGCTTGATGACTTTCTCGGCGCAAAAGGTGAGAAGTTTTTCGTGGGATGGAATCCATAAATTGCCTGAAAGATGGGAAAAAGTTGACGCTTCCGAGGGACAATATTTTGAAAAAAATATTTTTTCACTTTTAAACTTAAATAAATGGTTTTTTTATATTAATATAACAAAAAAATACGAAATTAATTAGTTGTACAGCCAATAGTTTTCTGCTAGTAAAAATCAGTTACTAAGCTCAAGAAAGTTTAAAGTAGGCAGATATTTTTTATTTAAATTTTCTGCGCTTAATATCAGTATTCCAGTCATACTCATTTGTCAGAGTAAGAAGAATAATGCAAAAATAAAGTTCGCTGCAGAGAAGAATAGCAAAAACGTAAATAAAAGCTTATGAATACACCTAAAATTAAATATTAGCTAATCTTCGTCTACATAAATTTTCACAACTTTTTTTTTTGTTGTCGTGACAACTAGCAAGTGCAGCACTCAAATACAATTCCCTTTTAATTTGCTTTAAATCTAGCCGATCTACGAAGAAATCTGAGTAGATTTTGTGGTGCCAAGGAGCCAAGTGTCACTTCTTAACACAACAGTGCCAAAGACCTCAAACCTGATTCGAGCGCAGGCGGGACAGACGCACAGAAAGTGGTCCACCGTCTCATCCTCCTCTTCACAAGCTGGACAGAGTACACAACTTTACGTTGTTCTAAAGACAGAGCAGCAAATTTTCCTACGGGGCTATGGACGTTGCAGCTGTAGCCTTTCACAAATAGCCGCCCGTACGCCACATTGCACGCATTGCTGCTACGTCTAATTGAATTGCAAACACGCTGTCAACTCAGCTGGCACATTGCTCTGCAACGCACACAGCAACAACACAACTGCAATGCATTGAAAAAATGTGCAAACAAATTTGTAAGTGCGAATGATACAATTTCATTTTAATTTGTGCATTTAATACTCTAATCTGTCTAGGTGCCCGGCAGCGGTGCGGTTCTTTAACTTTAAAAAAAATTATAAAGCTGATATGATAACCGATTTGCTGATAGAGACCGAATGTGAGCGCACACTCTTGATTAAATATTTGCAGAAATATAGCACCGAAGGAATGCCGTCAATAAAGAATAACGACATGTTTGTATGTATTTCTTGGAAGAAAATATTTATGGCGTGCGACGTGCCGGATAAAAAGGCCTTACCGCCCGCTTACTATTTAGTTACTTGGGTTTTACGGCACTAAAGGCGTTAAGCACGCGTTCTGACCAAGCGATTAATCAGCAGCGCGCCTTCATTCTATGATAATCACTATTTTTAAGGCAAATAATTCCACGTATAGATTTCATATCTATTTCTAGAAATAATCGAACCATAAACCATTGTCCATTCCCACTAACTGGGTTTAGCAAATATTCGCATATTTCATTTAAATATTTACTAATTCCTTAAGTACTGGAGCTAATAAGCTGTGAGGCTAGCAAGTTTTAAACTGATCCCTCAAGCGAGTGTAATGAAAGGGCAACGTTTGGAGATCCCAGTTGAGCATGAAAAAGTACCGTAATGCAGGTTAAAGTGTTAACTACAGACAAAATATGCGTCTACATAAATAAAGGATGTAGACTAGCAATGCCAATCCCGGGATTAGTTGCAAACAGCAACACGATTTGCGAGACTTGTTATTTCTTACGAAGCATAGACTTGAAGACAGAAAAAATTCCTTCTATAGCGCAAAAGCAGAATTGAAAGACTTTGTACTTACACACTTTTGTGGTAGAGATCAGCAGTGCGTTTTGTGTTCAATGTTCAGCTCTTGTGTAGTACCTCAGGTATGTGCATTTTTTCCCCTGTTCACTCCACTCGGGAGCATAGAGCCTCGACAAGATGTCTTGCGTTGGTTTCGATAATCTATTTTGATTTCTAACAGGGTAGGTGATTAGCCTGCCGCTACCAGTCCTAAGTAGTGGGAATGCCCACCGGTTGTTGCTTAGGTAAAACGCCGTCTTACTGCTTGGAGCGCCATCTGTGCGTCACATTTTTCTGGCAGAAGGATCGCACAGATGGTTGAGGACTTCGCTAAATTTTCGTGTGCCTGCGCTATTACTGCGGTTGGCCGCTTTCTCTTGCTGGCACCACTGATGCAATGTGGAACTGTGTCGTTTTCTTTGTTTTTTTTTACTTTTTGTTTGTAGCAGCCACAATGCGAGTAATGCGCTGACTTTTGTGCGCGAATAAGAATTGGAAAGATAAGGTTTTTGCGGTTGAGGAATGAATTTTGTTTTTTTTTTTTCTTAGAAAAAAGGAAAGTAGGTAAATTTGGAAAAGTGCGAGAACCGTGCTTTTCGTGGGATTCGAACCCATAACCTCTGGACACTAGACTACCGAGGCCGCAGGTATGTGCATTAGGAGAGGTTAAATTTTGTATCTATTTTTTCGGCGGCGGATAGTCCTTAACAAAAAAGTCCATTGAAGCATACAGGGTTTGAAGTAATGAGCCTTCCTTTTTTAAGCAGTTTCATTAAACCTTTTGGCTAATACAACTAATATTCTTCAAAATAGGACCCTTGAGCGTCAATACACCGCTGGTAGCGGTCCTTCTACTGCAGGAAACATTTTTTAAACTCATCCGCCGGAATCGCGTTCAATTTGGCTGTCACAGTTTTTTGGATCGCCTTTTTTTTTTGGCCTTCCTTGAACGACTTGTGCAGCTTTACGCAAAATTTGATCGAGTAACGGTGCTCCAACGATCGCTGCATTTTCGCCACTGAAAAATCCTAACACACTTTTAAAACAGCTTTCACGCTCGGAGCGATGTTGACTGCACCGCTGTTGCCAGCGAACTGGGACCGGTTTCTAGTGGAAGGGGAAGGTCCAACGATAATTTTCCCCCACCAGCCGATTCGGCTGATCGCTTGGCAGACGCTCCGCGCGGGAAGGCTCATTACTTTTCAATCAAACCCTGTATATTGTCCAGGGCTTTATTTTGACCCATATTTTGGCCGGTAGTAATGCCAAAATCAGTCTTTGTCTGTTGGAACTCGCTGGGAAGGACGTCATCAGTTAAGAAAGTGGACAGACTCCAAAGTTCTGCCCACATTGGAATCAGTGAGGCACTTCGGACCACTCCTACTCTAGCGCTTAAAGCTCTGCTGAATGAGGGACCTGTGAACATCGCAACAAAAACTACCGCTGCGCGCGCCGCAATCAGATTGGGGTGTTCGCGCCACAAGCTAGACTTAAGATACGGACACTCTAGTATTCTCATAAACCTAGAGTTCATTGCTTGATCAATCTACACCCCCACTGGGCCTGAGCGGTACTTTTTTCAGTCATATTTCTTTAAGGGAGGAGTAGGTGGCGTGCAACATTCAGAGACAGCGCATGGCAAACATGTTTACGCATAGCTCGAACATGGATTGAAAATTTGGTGGGCGAGTATTCTGTGAGAAGCTTCCCATGAAACCAAATTCCGGCATCCGGACCACTATAGTGTTTTCCAAGCGGAGGTGACCGCAATTAAAGAAGCAGTGTCTTGGTTACTTCTGTAATTACTACAAAGGATGTAAATAACTACTTCGATTGCCAGGCAGCAATTAAGGGGCCCTGGGCTTGTTGTTTGTGTGTTCAAAATTAGTCGGGGAATGCCTGACTACTCCGTCGACTGCATGCGGATACTTCGATATTTGGCGCATTTGGGTTCCTGGTCACGGTGGTATAGAGGGAAACTACTTGGCTGATGAGCTGGCTAGACAGCGGACCATGGAAACGGTTTCACCGCGAAATGAGAGGTTTGAGCTTCTTTCGAAAACCTTTGGTCCACTTCTAGAAAGATGAGCCTCGCGTCTACTCAGCGAGCGCAAAGTCACGAGATCCTTCTAGTCTCAGGTAGATCGGGGCACTCGAGAAAACTTCTAAGACTAACAAAGTCGAAGGTCGGTCTTGAATTTGGTGTGTATCCTTGCAGGGCATTGTTTGTTCGGTATCCATGCGGTGAGACTTGGGATTGCTTCAATGCCTTTCTACAGCAGCTGTCTAGAGGATGAGGTAGAATCATCTCAACACCTGCTTCTCAGCTGCCAAGAATCCCCTGTGGGACACTCTCAGGCTCATGGCCCATTGTGATTCTGCGTGGGGAACTTATCCCTCCTAAAATCAATGTGTACTTTTCAAAAATTTTGTAAGATCCTTAATTTCGACTGAGCCGAGATCTTCCAATTTATTAAAGGATTGTCCACCCAAAATGGCTATTCTACGAAATCCACGTCGAAGTGGAAAAAAATGGCCAAAGAACTGAAAATATCGCAAAACAGTATTCGACGCATATTGAAAAATGAGCTCAAGGTCAAGGCTTACAAGTTCCAAAAAGCACACGATCTTTCAACCCAGCAAAAAAAAGTTCGGTGCGAAGGAGCAAAGGAGTTGTTGCCCTTGCACGAACGTGGCGAAGTTCCTAATTCAGCAGTTCATAAACACTCAAAACGATCGTGCTCATACGAGAATTTGAGCCTACGTATGGCCACTCGAATCAATCTTCCATCGCAAGTAATGGTTTGGGCCGCAGTGACCGCTGATGGACGCTCTCCAATCGTTTTTATCGAGCCTGGTGTCAAAGTGAATGCGACTTATTATCGGGTAAATGTTTTAAAAGCTGCTTTAGAGCCGTGGGCACGCAAACATTTCGGTCGTAGACCATGGACGTTCCAACCGGACTCGGCACCGTCTCATAAAGCTCGTGTGAACCAAGAATGGTTAAAAAATCATGTTCCACACTTCATTCCGTCCACACAATGGCTTTCGAATTCGCCAGACGCAAATCCGATGGACTATTCCATCTGGTCTATTTTGGAGAGCAAGGTGAGGACTAAAAAATATGCCAGTATGGATGCGCTAAAAAAAGTGATCATTCGAGAATGGGCCAAAATACCTCCAGATCACATTCGTGCAGCATGCAACTCATTTTTTGACCGTTTGAAGCCTATAGTTAAGGCAAAAGGTGGTCATATCGAGCTAAAGTGAATATATGTTAAAATTGTAATCATTTTTGAACAATAAAAACTAATTTAACACAAAAAAGTTATGGTGTTTTGAATAGGTAACACTTCATATCGTTCACCCTGTATTTTGTCTACGGTGTTACTATTATTAATATTTTTCGAATTTTATATATATTATAAATAAAAAAAGTTTTTTTAAAATAAATTAAAGCCTTTGCACAGCTTTAGGTAATCCACAGAGCAGTAAATTACTAGGTAAAATATATTTTTATTTTTATTTAGCATCCAAGGTCGCAGCATTTAGTTCATCTACTTTACTCATTTTCGTACACGGACGTACACACCAATACTACGTACGGCCGTCCTTTTAACTTATTTTTGACTAGCGGGAAACGTGTCAACGAATCAGAGCAAATTTCAAGGTGACAGTCAAACCACCAACGGCACAACTAATATTTACAACACTATTAATGTGCTTACCTATGTATGAGTGGGTGTAAGTAGCGTGTAACAAACGAAAGTGTCAAAAAGGCATAGCTCACTTATTTGCAACAATTTCCGCAATTATATTTTCGGCGTTGAAAGCTACAACATTTTCTTGTCAAAACGAAACAATTAAGAATCGTATAAACAAATAAGAAACAGAAATGATTTCTGTCGATCGGCAAACCATCATTTATCTACGACTGTGTGGAATAAATATGTAGATATGTATGACTTGGCAACGCTTGAAAATGACAAAACAATAACAAAACATTAAGCAAATATGCCGAAATTGGGGTGATGAGTAAGTGAGTATTTTTTAATTGATCATTAAAGATCAGAAGAAAATTAATTGCATACGAAGAGTTCCTACTGACACATGCACATACATACATGTAAAATTGTCCATCCACCCTATTGCTTGCACGCCACAAAAATATTGTCAACTGCAACGCGACTCCTGAGCAATGACAATCAACTTGACATTTGTGAACCCCGCCCACATATACAAAAAAAAAACAAAAACTTGAATGAGCTTTTTCTAAATTATTGCCAAATGTCATTTCAATTTAACAGCCCGCCAGGTTGTCAGCTTGTGGCAAGCGCCCAAAGAAAATCAACGGCTACACGTGCATGGTAGGGAAACCAATATTGGCAGAAAATGATTTGATCTTGGGATTTCGGGATATTTTTAATGCCATACCGGGATTCACCATAAATACAAGGCACTTTTCAAAGTAATATATATATATATATATTGGTAGTCGAAAAGTCTTTTCGCATTTTGTCGATAGATGTCGTTAGAGTCATCATCTCCAGTGCTACCAATCACATTGTGTCATATCATATGGTGTTAGAAAGGTGACATTTTAAGCTTCATTAACTCTAGTTTGCGGATAGAGAGATCTGTTCGAAGTTCGGGGAAATACGGTGTTAACTGCCTGAAAATGCTAAAATTGTCCCTTGAGAGATTGCCTCCAGAGGCCAACCTCCTTTTACCTGATTGCACTTTGAGCTGCGATGGAAATAACGTAAAAGTCAATGGGAAGTAAGTGCAAAAGGACATTCAGGACAGCACTGGGGCAAGTTTTACATGCTCCAGTGATGCCAATGCATTCAGTCCTTTGCATTCTCCCCAGTTTAGTAATATTATAGCCCTTCCGAAGAGCTTCCCACCAAACCAGGCATCCATACGTTAAAAATGGCAAAACCTTTGCGTTGAACATCCAAAGTACGACCTGTGGCTTGAGTCCCCATTTTTTACCGAACATAGATTTGCAGGAGTAGAAGGCTATTCTGGCCTATCAAAAGGTAGTAGTAATGCATTTAGAGATTATGGTCCCTATCTGCATAATTGCAGAATATTTTTATTTTTGTTTCATGGTTAATTACTTTTTACACTTTATTTTGTATTTTAAGAAATTATGTCAGCATGACTTAAAAATAGGGCGTGGCCGTCTTTATGCAGAGTTAATTCATTTGTTAGTTGACTCGGAATACCACAAATGTTTCGGGTCATTCCTTTCTACCGAATGACTGAGATTTGGAGTTGATAAAAATAAATATAAAAAAAGCTGCTTTTATGTATGATAGAACGAGGGTAGAATGTCGCAGCCGGATTTGGTCGAAATCGCTAGAAGAGTCAACAACAAGTAACGTAAAGTTATCAAAAATCGTTTTCTTTACCGCCATTTTGTCAAAAAATTTTTTTTTGCTTATTCCTTCGATTAATTACCAGATTTAACATTACTTTAACGAAACTATTTGGTTTTTTAATTTCAGAGGATCCAGCTCAGCCCACAAAACGTCTTTTTTGAGAGGAGCTCCCGGGGATCAGCTGCAGCTCCTTTCCAAATAAATATTTTTACTACTACTAAGTCTTAAAATACAGTTAAAAGATAACATAATATAGGACCATCTAGTAAAAGGTGTTATTTTGATATTGAATAAAAAAAATAAAGAGGCAGGTATGCCGTTAATAGTGGAAAATATCATCAGGCAAATGACCACCACGACCACGCTTACAGGACAATATCCTTTTCATGAAATTTTCCATAACCGAATTGCAAAGCGACTGCCCTATGTCCTCGAAAGCTTCACGAATTCCATCTTTGAGGTCTTGAATCGACCCTGGGCTGTTGGCGTAGACCTTTTTTTCACATGACCCCAAAGAAAAAAGTCACAAGGTGTTAAATCACAAGATCTCGGTGGCCAATTGTGATCACCTCTTCGAGATATAACACGGTCCGGAAACAACAATTCAAGAGCTAAAGGATGCGATAATTCGGCACATTAACAGCATAAAACCTCAGTTATGCCTCAGCGTGAGGTGTACCGCCGAGGCCGCGGCGGCTACTTGGCCGATATTTTCTTCCACAAGTAAATGAGCCATACCAATATTATCATAATAAAGAGAAATGAAAATAATTTCCTAAAAAAATTGCATTTTATTCAAAATCAACACCGGCCCGTGAGACTTAACCACCCTTTGCAAGTTTTTACTTCTTTCAATTCGATATTACAAAATTTTTGAGATCCCTGCATTTTAAAATTCCGGGATTGGTATCCCTAGTGCATACATACATACGTAGATACATTTTGAAAGCCAATCTCGCTCGAATCGTGCTCGAATCGAACCGAAGCAAATGGCTATCGGTGTGTGTGTGTATAGAAGAGCAGAAGTGGAGGCATAGATCGAATTCAACATCCACAACCTTGCACATACACACACCGCTACTCCTTCACCAGCGCTCGTTAAAGGTTCAACTGCAATGCCCAGTCAGACAACATTTGTGAGGTGCTCGTGCTACTCGTATTGAGCTTTTGTCGGTTTCGGGCGCACGATACGCCAGCGCTTTACCTTTACTAGCTCTCCCATCGTCAAGATGGCAGACGCCTGGCTAATGGCCAAAATTTCTATTCACAACTACTCGATAATTTTAGTGCACAAGTACAAGCACATAAATACATAGTTCCCACTCTAGCAATTGCATTATAACAGCCTTAATGGCGCATCCACCCGTCCAATAATCAACCACCCAAAAAAAGCAACCAGCCAGCCAGACAAACAGCGTATACCAACGTCTTGCACTGGTGAATGGATGGATAGACCACCTGCGACATTGCCAAAGCAAATGACGCATAGTAAATGGAAATTATAGAGAAAACCACATAAAAAAGCATCCATTGAAATGAAAATGGAATGCAGTAATAATTTTCCAACGTATAAAATGGCTGCAATACGCGTATGTACCTACAATATTTGGTTTAACAATGGGCCGTCCATTACACTCGAATTAAATTGCATGATTGTGTGACTCTATGAGTGCAGTAGTGCTGTTGAGTAATTACACTGCCGTAGTAAAAAATCCGAACATTTCGCTAAATTCAATTCATTTATAGTTCAAAAATTTGTTAAAATGAATGCCGGTTTGGCCGGTTGGTACTATTCAACCACACATTGACTGTCAAAACCGAGAAATAACACACAATCACCACTCTCGCATTTGCGGAGCGTACGCTGCTTGAAATTAAAATTTGAAAGAGCGAGCCAAAAAGCTCCAAGAGATTTGGTAACTCCTAAAACACTCGGGCTAAAAATCCCATTATATTGAAAGCTCTGGAAAGTGAAAGGGAGGGCGGATAGTCAAGGGGGAAAAGAGAGAAGTAACAGAAAGAAAAAAATAGTATAGAATAGAGGAATAGAGGTAGTTACACATGTGAGAATTTTCCAGATTCTTTGGCAAATCTGAAAATTTTCTCCAGTTTCAGAGAACGAATTTTACTTGTTCTTATGACATCGGAACCCAAAATTCGTAGCCGTGCTCTAGATAAAAGGCTCAGTGCTATCCGCCTACTCTAAGCAAGACAGGCAAATCGGGTCGTCAATGATTCCAATGGTGGTCATATGTTGACCCCGTGGATTATGCACTGTAATAATACCGACCATTAACTGAACGTCTTTTCTTCCAAGTTTTAGCACAAAGTCCGGCAGTTTTCTGTGCGAACTTGCCACAAAACACTTTATAGCTCTGCCGCTCTGTAAATTGCATACATAATCGCTGATCCACTTCTTGATTTTGGCAGAGCTGATTATTGGCTCTGGTCCCTGTGGGGGAACCGCTGAACCACAGTTGGCCAATTCATTGATTAAGCTTCTTCTTATATTCTGTGAGGTTTGATTTGCATTCTTCACAGCCTTTAGTGCATCCTATTGTAAAGGACCCATTTTTCATCATCAGTAACGATACGGTTCAAAAAACTTTTATTTTCAAGCCGTTGCAGCAGCTGAGAACACACATTCACTCTCTGCTGAAGGTTGGCGACGGAAAGTCTATGCGGAACCCATTTTCCCAGCTTTGAAACTTTTCCCAACTGCACCAGGTGCCTGTGAACTGTTCCATGCGATAAACTTAACCTCTGAGCTATCAAATCGACGTCAGAGTTAAAGACTTCAGGAAAAACGGAATTTCAAATCTAATATCACTCAAATACTTTCTGAGGAGCAGATTACTTTCATTTAATCATAGATTTAGAATCTACCACAATTTTTAAGGTTAATTTATCACTCGAAAATTACCAAAAAATCTTACAGCGGACACAGGCTCAATCAATATGGTGGCATGCATTTATCTTCTGTTCGTATCCTTACCCCCTTCTCACTCACACTCAAAGCTTACTTCAATGGTGTTGCAAGTGTAGTACAAGCGTGCACAAGCTATCATACATACATATATATTTTTTTAACATTTTAGGATTTGTAATCAACCAAATACTTCCGATATCAAAAACAAAAAAAATATTCCTACTAACAAAGTGGATATGTGAGTTGAATGAAAAACATTGTCTGCATTCCGTGTTATTAGTACAAGTGCACATACATACATCAGCACTCTGTTGACATCAAAGCTGAATACATATTCTGTTTAGCCTTCGAACAGCGGTAAGACGTCATTCAATGTTTGCCTTTTTTGTTTTTTGTACCCGCGCGCACTTAAGCGCAAGGTATAATTTTGTTCACATCAAGGTGGAGAGGAATCGAGATAGATATAAATGTATATACATATATACCAATACGCTTAAAATGATGAGCCAGGAACGAGCTAAAATCTAAACATTTGAATGAAACTTCATACACTTTTTAGTATTCATAGAAGGCAGGAGAAGTTACCGAAACTGAGCGGTTATTTTCAAAAAAATAAAAATAACTCAAAATTACTCACATTTGGTGAAAGTGATAAAAAAAAAACAAAGAACAAAATTAAATGCAATGAAGAATTTTTTTTTTAATTAATTCTAGAACTTTTTGGTAAAATCGATAAAGACTTAATAAAATTCACCCCAGCTTGGCACACTCGCACTATCGCTCCACACTTCACTTAGATTCAACATAAATAGTTTTGGGATCGAATAAAAAAATACGCCCCCCTCTCATATTTTAGAACTAAATTTCCGTCCGTCCGCCTAATATTGAAGGCGTTTGTTTGAATCGAATTAAATAGGTTTTTTCAAAAATGTGCGCGGGTATGTAGTGAAATTTCTACCAAATTTAGCACTTTCTTATTTGTTTGTTTGTTTGTTTGGTTTTTGCTTTCGTCAGCTTTTCCGGGCATGTACCTGCTTGTTTGTACTTATACAAGGTGGCGCAAAATTAATCATCCAATATTGTTTTTGCATAACTTATAATAATTTAATTGACTCCACCCACGCTCCATTGCTTGTCTGTTCGTATACTGCAGCTGTCTAACTCAGAAGTGTCAAATATGATTGTCGTACGATGCCAGTTGCAAGAATTATAAATCTTCCGATGGGGTTATTAATTTTACGCCACCTTGTATCGGTCAGTCCATAAGTTCTTTGCGTCTATTCACTAAAGATGATCGATTTTTGTTAACTGCCTCATTCAGGTTTGATAGCTGATGGGAATAATAATCAGCAGTTATTTTTTTTTTGTAGCAGCTTACTAAACCCTGTCAGTGCGATGTAGTACCAGTCGTCTGCGTCTAACTCATTTAACGGTAGACCCAGGAAACGTGCTGTTGCGACAAGTTGGGAGGGGGGTGTTAGGTTTGATGGGGCATGTGAAAATGTGGTTGACAATAAGTGGTTCACTAGACAGGGCTAGTTTACTGGGGCGGCAGCCCTTGGTCGGGTAAAACCCGAGTCATTCCGGTAACGTAGAACCGGCTGCCATGGGAATGAATCATGGGAATGAATTCAGCAGTTATCGTCTGGTTTGGTTCCAGAAGTTCATAATGAACAATGCCGGCCATATCCCACCAAATAGACAGGAGGAGAATCTTCTTGGGGTGAAAGCCATCTCTAGGGGTCAGTTCTGGAGTTTCATCTTTATCTAACCATTGGCGTTTGCGAACAGGATTATTGTAAAGGACCCATTTTTCATCACCAGTAACGAAACGTTTCAAAACACTTTCATTTTCAAGCCGTTGCAGCAGCTGAGAACACACATTCACTCTCTGCTGAAGGTTAACGACGGAAAGTCTATGCGGAACCCATTTTACCAGCTTTGAAACCTGTCCCAATTGAACCAGGTTAAACCTCTGAGCTATCATATCGACTGTCAAATCGACGTGGCTCAGCTTCCACGAGTTCGAGCAAGGCGTCGGAGTTGAAGACTTCAGAACGACCAGCGCGCGGGGCATCCTCCACGTCGCAGTTACCACTTCGGAATTTCGAAAACCACTTTTGCGCAGTGCTTACTCTCACTGTATCCTCTCCGTGAACAAGGTTTATTTCTGCAGCAGCAGTTGTTGCATTTTTATCACTTAAAAAAAAAACACAAAATATGCCTCTTATACGCGTTCGAAGATTCCATTTTATTTTTTAACAACACGTGCTTCTATCCGCGATTAAAATCACATGTTGAATGCACTATATATCAAAGAAAATATAAATAGTTCCGTTATATTCCGCGAATAATTTTTTGTAGTCAAAAATCGTACAAAAGTGAGATTATGGTAAAATACGCACGAACTTATGGACTGACCTGTAGTTTTTCTTTGATAAAGGAGTAAATGCAAACCGGGTCACTGAAATTGTGAATGGTGTTTATAGTGGCCATTCCTTGAGGCATTTTTGGTGTTAAAGAAAATTTGGACAATTTCGAAAATGTCAATAAAATCAAAGAAATGAGCGAAATTTACCGACATGTTGGTAGTCGTGGCATCGCTCAATAGCTAGAGATCGACCATAAAACAATTTTAAGCCATTTGCAAAAAACTTTTACGCAAAAATAGTGGATTTCTTTTTGCCCAAACTAATATATATAAAATTTAAAGGCATTGTATTGATTGGATGTTTCCATTTGTAAAAGGTATGGTTTGTTTTGGGTAGTTTGGGGTTTTTTTTTTTGATCTTAAAGTACCAAATTTTTTTGATTGCTTTCATCAATTTTCTTTACCATTTAACACTTTTAAATTCAGATACTTTTTAAAATGATGATTGAAGATATGACTTGCCCCGCCAACTCAGTATACCACCATTGAATGTCGTGGTTTGTATTATAGTTTGAGTCTGCAAATGTCATCGCATAATATCGAGTTTACTCACAATGAAGATTTATTGCAAAACACTTTCGCTGAGTGGTTAGCTAACGGAAGCTCCAGCTGGTTGTCATTTCTGATAGAAAAGATGCATTGCATGTATGTGTGTATGTGTGTGTTTGCTTGCTTGCTTACAAGTTTGTTGGTAATAAATTTGCTGGTCCGGTGGTCTGTAAAGTTGGTGTAAAAGGCCATCAGCCACATTACTTGATTGACATTTTTCAAGTTAGTGTTGATGCATGCGGCATGCGGCATGTGGCATGGGGCACGCTCCTGTCATGATCGATTACGAATTTGCAGCTTGAATTTTAAAATGTAAATGGTTCGGTTTTCTAAAGAGTGAGTAAATTAATCAGCCAATGAGCGTTGCATATTTTCATCATCGTGTGGGTATTAATAAAATTTCAGCATCCAGCAAAAATCCAAAGCAACTTGCACGTTTTGTTCGCGTGCTCAGGCCAAGAGAAGACAATGGAAAGTTTTGGCATTAACATCCTAAAAATTTTGCTAATTTTCCATCTATCATACTCATACATATATGTGTGTATGTATATATATGAAATTTATAGATTTTTTCTTTTCATTTATTGTTTTCATTATAAGTACTTATATATTTTTACAAACATTCTAAAACTGCACAAAATTATATAAACTTTTACTTTGAATTTGGTTTGCATTCAAATAAATTTGAAATGCTGCTTGAGAATTAGACCTGAAAAGATTTATGAATATTTTAATTTTAGAAGACCTGCCTGCTCCACTGGCATCCACCCGCTTCAAATACACAAACAAAAAAGACAAGCAAAACCCATTTATGCAGCAACACTTCTACATTTAGTAAAAATATGATTACTTGGAATTTCACAGCAACACAAAAAACAATATTTCTAAAATTTTTCAACCACAAAAATAACGTGAAATGCATTTTGGTGACAAATAGTCATAAACAGTAAACAATGCGATGGTTTGTAGCCATAAAAATATATGTATGTGATACATATGCATACTAGGGTGGCACATTTGGAGATGCAGGCGGAAATTTTTGGTTGTATTTATGCTTCCAATGGAACTGCACTTATCAGGCAAGATATACAACCAGGTAGTTTCATAAAAGAAATTTTAGTTCAGAGGTGGAAGAGGTGACAAAGGGGAGATCAAATGAGATTGTAAGATTTTTTTTACTTGGTTTGAGTATGCTATGGCTGCATGCGGTTCGTAACTTTCAATTTTGGGGAAAACTTTTTTATGATTTTTCTGCTTCTTCTTTATTTGCTATTCGTATTCGTATATAAGCGATTGTACAATTAAAAAATGAAATAAATTTTGTTTTATACAGGGTTGCCCATATTCGACGGACCCATGTGTTTTTTGGACCCATTCCAATCGACGAGGCTTGTCCGCAGGCAACAATCTTTGCGTCAATCGAATCTTATGCGGGAATAAATGCAAATCAATATGGATAATTCGTTGTAAACTGGTCCGAGCAATGCCCAACTGCTGAGAACGGCGATTTTGGGATGTCCTTGGCGACGTCTCAACACTGGCCCGTACAAGAGCAATATTCTCATCCTCTTTGGATTAGAAAGAGCATTACCAGGTGAAAACCTTTCGTACAAACGTTTAATGGTGTTCTTGGAAGGCGCACTTATCACATTATTTAATTTTTTATACGCACGTTGAGTTTTCTCAACTGACTTCCTGCGTGGCGTATACAGTTCCATGGTAAAAATGTGCTTGGACTGACGCTTCCAACGCGGTATGTCATTAAGCGATCTGACGCCTCTGTCAAAAGATACAGGGTTGCCAGATGGGTCGGTCGAATATTGCCTACCCCTCACTCCGAAACCTGTTCCCTATTTCTGCTATACAAATCTTTTCATAAACCCTCAACTGCCTATCGAAGTTGGCATAAAACTGCAGATAAATGCATGCATCATTTCCAAAAATGAATCATCAAAAGTTGCTGGTCTCGAAAAAACAGTTGGACCACCCTCATGTGAAAACAAAGCTATGCACAAACGTGCATACAGAAATTTCTGCCGTTTGGGAAAAATGTCATATTAATTTTATTATCTTGATTATCATTATTATTGTTATCGTTGGAACGCAGAAAATTTTGTAACGTTCAATTCTGTGCGAAATCGCTTGGCCAGCCGCCAATGAATATGAAATGAAATGAAAATTTCAACGAATTTATTTTATTTTCACTCAATGTCACTCTCACTGTATGTAAGCAACAAGCAAGCAGACAAATATCATACAACTGGTGAGCAGGCGAACGGACGGACGAATGGGCGGACTGACATCAACGCGGATTGATGGACTGTCGTGTACTCTGTGACTAACAGCCGCGCAATTGGATCATTCGCATTGTTCTCAAAATGCATTCTAATTATTTCATTTGAAGTTCATGTATGTGGGTTGGCAAATAGTTCCTCACTTTGAAGCCTTAATGAGCCATAGAGTGAAATGATAACAAATTGTTCAAATTCTAGCACTTTTGGTCGATTGAGTACATTTTAAGAATTATGAAAAAATTACGATGCACAAGTGTAATTAGTTAAGAGAATTAAGTTTTTCATATGCAAATATATTTTTGACGGTGGTTTTAATATAATATTTTTAAATACTAGCAAGCGAATTTTTATACCAGTTGATAGATATGTTATGATATATGTCTGTATATAGACCCATATCTTTGAGGTCCATTTACATTATGTTCGCCAGCTAAACAACTCAACCATCTGTGCAATCTGATCAAAACTTGTTGATAATTGGACAGTGAAGAGTGTAAACGCTCTAGGGTAAAAAATACGTTCTATGCGTAACGCTTAGCGAAATGAGTCCTTCGATCGATTTTTCATCCATAGTCCGAAACCCTTCTATGGGTTTACCGAAGCCTACTGCGATAAGAAGAAGTTCCATCTCTATTGGATAGAATGCCATTATGAACCCTTCGATAATCTGGCATGGTAATACTCGAATGGGTACTATACGAGCTACTAATGTCTGCGATAGCACCTTAGACCTATACACTTAATTTTTTATATGACAAATTTTAGACTTTCGTGTGAGCTAACCTGCCAACGCCGGAAAATCATGCTCTATAAGTGTTAATGTCAATTTTTCCCAGTAGTTTTAGCGTACATTTTTTCGAAGTTTGGTTTTTTCGTAGGTTTGAATAAGCAGTAAACCGGAAGGGTTTGAAGAAACTAATAATTTTCAGATTTCTTTAATGTTAAAAGTTTTGACATATAGTTCTTTAAAGTAATATTCGGTTGTTTTTACTAATTACATAACTTTTTTTTTTCAATTTGTAAATAAAATATACTACAAAAAACTTTTTTTTTTGACACTTGAAATTTGAAAAAAAAATTTTTTTTACATTTGAAATTTAAAAAAAAAAATTTTTTTACATCGAAAATTGAGAAGAAAAAATTTTTTGACATCGAAATTTGTGAAAAAAAATTTTTTTTGAAAAAAAAAAATTTGTTTGACATTTGAAATTTGAAAAAAAAAATTTTTTTTGACATTCGAAATTAGAAAAGAAAATATTTTGGCATTTTAAATTTGAAACAAATTATATTAATTTTTTTTGACATTCGAAATTTGAAAAAATATATAGTTTTTTTTAATTACATATTTATTTTTGTTGAAAAATTTTATTAATTTTTGTCGAAAAACTTTATTTATTTTTGAAAAACAGATAAGCGCACTAAAGTAAATAAAATATACTACAAAAAACTTTTCTTTTGGCAATTGAAGCTTGAAAAAAAAAATTTTTTTTTGCTATTCGAAATTAAAAAAAAAAATTTTACATCGAAATTTGATAAGAAAAAATTTTTTGACATCGAAATTTGAGAATAATAATTTTTTTATTGACATCTGAAATTTGAAAAAAAAAAAAAATTTTAACATTTGAAATTTGAGAAAAAAAATTTTTTTTGACATTTTAAATTAGAAAAAGAAAAAAATTTGGCATTTGAAATTTGAAAAAAAAATTTTTTTTGACTTTCGGAATCTGAAAAAAAATATATATTTTTTTAATTATTTATTTTTGTCGAAAATTTTATTTATTTTTGTCGAAAACTTTTATTTATTGTTTAAAAACAGTTTCGCTCAGATTTTTATTTGAATTTTTTTTTATATCTCCTTCAGCCTAATAGCGCTCTGAGCAGCAATGGATTTAACTTGCAGATCCACGGGAAGTAAGTGCAGAATGTCGTTGAGGACAGCAGTGGGGCATGTTCTACAAGCACCAGTGATGCCCACACATGCAGTTCTCTGCACTCTCTCTAGTTTAGTGGTGTTGTAGCCCTTCTGAAAAGCTACTCACCAAACTAGGCAATCATATGTCGAAATTGGCAGAACCACTAAGTTGTACATCCAAATTACGACACGTGGCTTGAGACCCCATTTTTTGCCGAACATAGATTTACAGGCGTAGAAGGCTTTACTGGCCTTCTTAACTCGATTTTCTATGTGCAGCTTCCAGTGGAGCTTGGGGTCAAGTATTACACCAAGATACTTCACTTCCGATGAGAGTGTAAGACACTGGTTGTTTAGTCTTGGAAGCTTAAAATGTGGGGGGCTTGTATTTCCTGGTGAATAGTATCAACTCCGTTTTGTCAATGTTGACCTTGGGACCGGAACTGGCAGCCCAACTTTTGAGTGTAGCCAGTGCACCTTCCAAAATTTCAGCCATTACTGATGGGAAGGGTCCTGAGACCATTAGGACCAAGTCATCGGCATATGCTACCACCTTTACCCCATCCCTGTTTAAGCCAGTTAAAGCTTCATCAATAGCTACTAGCCAAAGGAGAGACGTGACGACGCCGTCCTATGTACGAATCCAGTGATTCTAGCCATTCTATGTCTATAAAGGCCGCCAAAGTGAATTGTTTTTCCTCCAGAGATTTCTCTACAGTCACTTTTTTCTAATATTACTCTTAAAATTTTAATGTTATTTAGATTTAAGTTAATTATAGCAAAACTCATGTGAAAACTTGTATAAGTTGAAGTACTTCTGAATGACTACAGCCTCACTTTGTACTACATGAATAAGTAAATAAATAAATAAATAAAATAAATACTCGCAGGCACATAGCAACGCTGCTCTTTACCAAGAAGACGCGAAAGCTCTTTCCATTTTTCGCAATATTCCGTTTTATTTCTTTTCTCATTGGTTGCTGGCACTCAATCAAAGCGCACCTATCAGTACTTCTCGCCTGTTACGCAGTTTCCAAACAATTCAACCAATTAAAATTTGTTGAGTGTCAGTTCTATACCTTTATGCACCTAATTATACACTTTCCTCTTGAAGAAGAGCAAACAAGTAGGGAGGTGGTGAGGAGAAAAAGAAAGCAAATAGAAGTCAAGGCAAACAAATCAGTCAAGTAACAAAAAGCTTGCAAATCTCTAACTTAAATTCTCAATCGCGCACTAAATTTGCATTTAATTACATACATATCAACTGACGCATACAGAAGTAAATGCACAATAGTTGGTGTAACCGGTTAGTAACAGTTTGAAAAGTGTATGTTTTCCGAAAATCTCCTGCAGTATGCGGTTAAACGTAAGTAAGTCGAGCTGTTAAGCAACCACCTACTCAGCAATTCAGTAGGCACAACTACAACTGCACTTACACTGGCTGAGGCTTAGCCAAACTGACATGCCGGCGAAGTTAGTTTGCACTTTTCCGGATGATGTCAGCGCATCGAATGAGCTCCTTGTGAATGCTAAAGTTTTTAACGTTAAATCCGTTAGTTTCACTTTGATTTATGCCTGAGTTTTTTTTTTGCACTAAAACCACACCAAAAGCAGTCACACAGATTATGTATAAATACTAACACGTGTGCGCTATATAAGGGGTGGTTAAGTTTCAAGGGCCTGTGCTGATTTGGAATAGAATGCAATTTTTTTAGGAAATTATTGTCATTTCTCTTTATTATGATAATAGTGGTATGGCTCAATTACATATGAAACAAAATATCGGGCAAATCGCCGCCGCGGCCTCGGCGGCACAGATCCATCCGATGGTCCAAATTTTCGAAATGTCGATGACGCTGAGGCGCAATTGAAGTTCTATGCCGTTAATGTGCCGAATTATCTCATCCTTTAGGTCTTGAATCGTTGCTGGCTTACCGACGTACACCTTTTCCTTCAAATAACCCCGAAGAAAGAAGTCCAACGGTGTCAAATCACTTGATCTTGGCGGCCAATTGACATCGCCGCGACCCGAGACTTTAGAGTAGATGGCCACCATACAAGTATTCCATATATTAAGATTGGTCTAACTACCGAAGTATATAGCCAATGAGTAACGCGAGGTGTTAACCCCCCTTTAATACCGACCGCTCTTTTGCAAGTATATAATGCAAAGTTGGCCTTTTTTACTCTTTCCTTAATATTATGTTTCCATGTGAGTTTCCTATCTAATATGAGTCCTAAGTACTTGACATTCTCTCTTAAAGGAATCTCCGCACCCTTGAAAACCAGCGGGGAGATTATAGGAAGCCTATGTTTCCTAGTGAAGAGAATTATTTCAGTTTTTGCGGGACTTATCGCGAGTCCCCTACTCTCGGTCCAGCTCCTAAGCGTAGCCATGTTAGAGCGGAGAATGTCCATGAGGGTGTTAGGATATCTGCCTTTAACAGCAATTGCTAGGTCATCTGCGTATGCAGTGACGTGGCAACCTCCTCTCTCCAGGGTCACTAATAGCGAGTTTACTGCCAAAATTCAGAGGAGAGGGGAGAGGACACCGCCTTGAGGTGTACCTCTGCAGACCTGTCTGCTTAGGGTAGTGCTGCCTAAATTTGCCGTTACCTTCCTTCTGATGAGTATTGCTTCTATCAGGGCAACAACTTGTGGTTCAACTCCAAAGTTTTCTAAAACATCTACTATAGCGCTCGCCTTTATATTGTTGAAGGCGCCTTCTATATCTACGAAGGCAACTATGGCAAACTCTTTATCTGATAAACATTTTTCCACCAACACGACAAGCGAGTGTAAGGCGGTTTCTGTAGATTTCCCCTTAGTGTAGGCATGCTGCGCCGAGGAGAATTTATTTATTGGTATAGCGCCCCGTATGTACTCGTCCACTATCCTCTCTAGAATTTTGAGAAGGAAAGACGTAAGACTGATTGGTTTGAAGTCTTTGGGGTTAGTGTGTTAGGACCTGCCTACCTTGGGTATGAAAGAGACTTTGGTCTCTCTCCATCATAGCGGAATGTTAAGACAACTTCTAATGATGATTTTAATAAACAGTGAGGCAATATCCCGTGATTTCTGCAATTCCACAGGATATATACCGTCTAGTCCAGGTGATTTATAGGGACCAAAAGTGTTGATAGCCCATTTAATCTTTGCGTTTGTCACTAATAGACTTCCTAAGTTGGATTGCCTTTCATGATTAGCAGAATCATTTTGTTCCATCGGCTTGTTTCCTGGGAAGTGTGTATCTTCCCTTGACCTTGTAGATAGCCTAGGTTACATGGCGTCTTTGAAAGAATTTTTCTTAATCTGGCCGCTTCTGAAGTTTCCTCAATTGATTTGCAATAATTTTCCCAGGATTCACGTTGCGCAGTTCTGACTGCTTTCTTATACTTACTGCTTACTAATTAGTTTGAAAATTTTGTTCAATTTTTTTTTTAATTTGGTACAAATTTTAATTTAATTTAATTTTTTTGTTTTTATAAAGCTATAAAAGAAATTGTAAATAAATATAAATAAGGAGTAAAAACTTGGTTAAATGTTTATTCTTCTTCTTGATTGGCGCGATAACCGCTTAAGCGATTACGGCCGAGTTTAACAAAGCGCGCCAGTCGCTTATTTCTCTCGATAACCGACGTCAGTTGGGCACACCAAGTGAAGCCAAGTCCTCCTCCATCTGATCTTATATTGCTGAAATGTTCTTAATTGCCAATTAGGTTTCAGTTTGAAAAAAGTTTCAGTCTCCACATCTATTAAATTTAAATAATATCCACCTTACCACAAGCCTGAAAGTTGCGTACTCTTCGAAATTTCTTAAGGAAAAACTCCACAATAGTGATTTTAAGACCACCAAAGGTTATGAAATGTAATACTACTCGTATTACTTATTATTTATTTAAAAATTCTCCAATGTTAGAACCAAACTAACACTCAAACGTCTTCATTTTTTGACAGCAAATTTTTCGAAGACTCCAATTTATTACTGCTGCCATTTGCTTTGCAATAACTACGTGACTTCATGCTTCGGAGATACATTCACCATATCCCTGTGCACAAATATTTGTATATATGTATGTGCAATGCCAATCAGATGTCCGTGAAAAATTTATGAATTCGACCAAATTTATGGCCATCAACATGCCATATATTTCGAAAGTTTATGTCCATTTGCGTTGAATGAGCTCTGGCAACAATATGCAAGTCTATGAAAGGTGAGAATGTGCAGCGGCGGGTATCTAAACGTGAGAAATTAAAATTATCGGAAAATTTGCTAGAGCAGTAAGTAAACTATTTTGCACAATGAAAAAAAAAAACACGAGCTCACTTATCAGCTAAAAATGAATCTTCAAAATAATTCCCCCTAAGAGAGCAGGTAGACTCCAGGAATGTTAGAATGCAAGATTACGGAGGTTGAATTGGAAAAAGGCATTGTATCGGGTCACGAAGATTTAAACGTGACATGACATTTAAAAAAGCTCTTTGGTATTTGGTGGAGCCATTTCAAGGTTCCAGTGTTGCAAAATAGAGATTAAATTTGAACAATTTTCCAATACCATTACGCCCAAGGAGGAGGGGAGGTACTCAATATTTGTATGCTGGTTATAAACCTTAGATAGGATTGAATGTAATAGCAAAGCGGTGATGCCAATAAATCCGTTTTGGTAGGCCAATCGACGAAAATGATGATAAAATCAAAAAACTTGTCTAGTCGCAGAATTGCAAATTAAACAGAGAACTGAGAGCTTTTTACTTACAACCACTAACGCTTCCAAAGTGGCAATTTCTACGTGAGTGACAAAGATGGCAAAGAGACACCGAAAAAATTCGAAGATACTCAACTACAACAATTCTTGGATGAAGATGCATGTCGATGATATGTCTAAAGAGTTGGATGTTGACAGATCAAGCGTCGGTAAAC
Source organism: Anastrepha obliqua (assembly GCF_027943255.1). Classification (NCBI taxonomy): domain Eukaryota; kingdom Metazoa; phylum Arthropoda; class Insecta; order Diptera; family Tephritidae; genus Anastrepha; species Anastrepha obliqua. Next base: position 14,892,709 of record NC_072894.1, read on the forward strand.
ATTTGCACGCTATGGAAATGGTCCAGAAAGCAGGTAAGTGGGTGCTACATCAATTGAAGGCGAGGGATATCGAGAGAGGGAGACGTTTGGTGACGTGTGAGATGCTTCTGGAACGGCTGCGATCAAGGCTCCGTCGACGCCATATTGCTGTTCCAAACTAGTTCCAGTAAGGAGCTGGGTATGAGGACATAGAAACATAGAGGGAAATGAATTTGCTGATGAGTTTGGCAGGAAGCGAACTGAATTGGTCTCAGAGACCTCCTACACGGTCATCGGCTTCTTTTTTACTGTTGTTAAAGGGGAACTTGCAAAACATATTTCCCAGGAAAGTGCAGAAAAGAGCTCTATTTCTTCATGTGCTATTTCGCAAAACCCTTTAGCCCCAGTACCATAGACGGAGAGCTCGGAAAGTCAGAAGGACCCCACGCAATTCAACTTCTAAACTCGTAGCTGTGTTTACCGACCATTGGACTACATAGGTTTACCATTTAATTGCCATTACAGAAACTGTGGGAACCTTTCAAAGGAGAAAACTGTTGCTAGAAGATTAAGATCACTCGGTGCTCCTTTCTGCGGCAATGTGGGGCAGTGCTCCAACCTAAGCCCGATCAATCTTCTCCTATAAATCAACAGCTCCGGTTAGCTTTTGATATCTGCCTCTTGAAGGTCTCATAATGGCATCAAAACGGCACTTTAGTGCTACTTGGGGAGTGCCAAACTGGTACTTCAAGCATTTCACCTACCTAACTAGCCAATACTACTTTTTTGTCCAAGGTATGTATTTGAGCGCAAAATGCATGCTCAGATACGTTCTTTTCTGAGTCGAAATCTGCTGGTCAATCGGGGTTTAGCTGTAGCGCTATAAAACTATGTAAAATGTACTTTTGAGTTATTTAATTTTTTATTAATTTTGATGGAGTACCCAGGAGGCAAAAATCAACATTTTCGACATCTGCTTTTCTTTGCTTTGCATCGACGTCAAAAATTTGCCGAAGTAGCACGGGACATTTACGATGTGTATGGAAAAGGTGTCATAGGCGAGCTTACAGTACGGAAATGGTTCGCAAAGTTCAAAAATAGCAAATGGCGACTTTGACGTCGATGACGTTGATGACACGTCCCACAACGGAAGCCCTTCTGAATTCGAAGAAGAACGTCGGCTCAACCCAATTTTGAAGGAGAACGGTCGCCAAACTAGTCGGGAAATGGGCGGAAAAAATGAACTGCGATCAGAAAAAGATTCTCAATCACCTTCATTCAACAGGATTTACCGAAAAATTGGGAGCCTAGGTGCCTCACGAGCTCAACGAAAAAAAAAACCAAGACAGTCGCCTTCAAATTTCTTCTCAGCATCTCGCCCATCAACGAGTAACACTTGGTTATAAACAGCACTTTTTGTACCGAATTAGAGATGAAAAAAGCCAATACATCAATATGAAGCAAAGAAAGGAGTGGATGGCTTCAGGAGATACGCTAAAGCCGAGAGTCAAAACGGATCTTCATCTAAAGAAGATCATGATATGTGTTTGGTGGGACTGGAAAGCCACGGTGCACTAGAAAATGCTCGAAAATAATGCCACGGTCAATAAGCAGCACTACATTGCCCAGCTACACCGCGTGAATGAAGCTATTCGACTGAAAATACCTGATCGACATAGTCAAACCATATTCATTCACGACAACGCCAGGCGCCATGTTGCAGAAGCCGTCAAAGCCGCACTCCAGGAGCTCGAATGGCAGGTTCTTTAGCATCCGCCGTTTTCTCCGGGTCTTACACCAACCGATTACCATCTTTTCCGCCCCCTATCAAGCCGCATCAAGGGCATTACCTTCGATAACAAAGAAGTGCTTAGAAACTAACTCAACAACTTCTTTGATTCCAGACCAGGCGATTTTTGGCGGAACGGCATCAATAAATTGGTCGAGAGGTGGGAAGAGGTTGTAAATAGCTACAGTGGATATAAAGGGTGGTTAAATTTCAAGGGCCGATGTTTAGTGTGAACCACACCTAAACGTTAACGACACCGTTGGAATTCTTTCTTTGAGGTTATTTGAAAGAAAAGATGTACGTCGATAAGCCAGCAGCAATTCAAGAGCTAAAGGATCAGATAATTCGGCACATTAACGGCAAAGAACCTCAATTATGCCTCAACGTCATCGAAAAATTGGACCATCGGATGGAGGTGTGTCTTCGGTAAAACGGTACGATCTTATTGCTCGACTTAATATAATATATAATATTTCTGCATTCATAAGCCAACAAAAATTCGAAAATATTCAAAACATAAATTTAACATTAGATTGAAGTGAAAATGTATATGGTAAACAAATAAAGCATATTTTAGAGTCGATTTTAGACAAATTCCAAAGCAAAAATTACCTTAACTGGAGCAAAAGTTCAATTCACGATATTTATGCGTATTAAAGTACAACATTTAATGTTTTTCATTCATGTATTTCGAACAAATATCAGCAGGTGAGAATGTGTAAACAATTCGTTTGGGATAACTGCAGAAATTAAAAACAAAAATCTGGAAAACAATAAAAAATTCGATACCATAACCACCTCCAGGGGTCCATCGATCATAAATAAGGCGATGATGATGAGCTAAATTACCAAAAACAAAAAAAAAAAAAAAACAACAACAAAAACACGAAAAGCTGCCTAGGCAACACATCAATGAAATATTAAAATGGTTATCTATTAATTAATTGAAGCGAATCGAAAAAATGCTATTCACTTCCTATTTGCCAAACATTTGCATATTTCATTTCAATGCGGAGTGATAACCCAGTTTGATTCCTTAAAAAATTAAACATGTACACGCACACGCACACTACACAAACTAGCAAACTACAAAATACCACACACTAAATCACGCTTGGGCTTCCGCATTACCAACAACAACAATAAAAACGCACTATAATCCATAGCACTAACACTGTGATTTTCCCACTGGGCGATAAGATACCAAAACATTTGTGCAAAAAATCATTTGCTCTCTGACGCAAATACATATACATACATATATACGTACGAATATATGTAAATATAGTTGAAGTGAAATTGAAAATTGAAATCATGTGAGCGTTGAGCAAACTAAATATTATTGGCCCTACTCCATACACACACACATAGTAGGGGCGTACAGGCGAGCAAATCGAAAAACAAATTAAGCCAAAGCAATACGAAGTGAATACAAATACATACATACATACAAATGAATACAAATAAATAAACAAAAATGAGAAGAAGCAAAATGAAAAAATAATTATCAGAGAGCAAAGGAAAATTGATACTCGAATGTGGGAAAATAGAAAATTGGGTGTTGTTGATGATTCAAGCAAGTCGGATGGACGATTTTAAATAAAATTTAACACTTAAACCTTTAAAACATTGTGAACGTAACAAATCACAATAAAAAGCGCAAAGCACAAACAATAATTGATAGAACAGTGTAATTCCTTAAAAATCATTCTTTCGCAACGTTAAGCCAAATTTTTCCTCACCGCTGAAGTGATGGAAAGTTTTTGAGGCCGAATTCATATGCGACGCCCTTCAAGCTACCGAAAGCGTGTGCAATCACGTCTCAGCACAGATTGTTTGTTGCCCAATCGAGCAATTCACCTTCAAACACAGCAGACACAATTTTTTTCCACCACTTTATGGAAAATTTGTTCCAAAGTTCTCGGTTTACGACACGGCGCACAGATGCGCGGAATAAAACTCGAAAATTAATGGCACGCCGTTATTTTTATTCATTAATTGAAGAGCGTTTGCCTTGATTTTAATATGACTCACTTCATTTCAAAGGTCCGCACCTATAAACAAAACACCCTTAATGTAGGTTATCAATAATATTTGTAGGTATTATTTGTAGCGATGCCAATAAGAGCGGAAAATTTTAGTCCCGGAACAGACTATTCGAGATTCCGGGATTCACATTCGGGCGTAATAATTTTTAATATTTTTTTTAATTTTTTTTTAATTTTTTTTTTTTTAAATACAGGGTGGTTAAATTTTAAGGGCCGATGTTGAATGTGAACCACACCTAAACGTCAATTTTTTTTCTACATTTCATTTGACATTTTTCAATTCCAGACTAACTCAATTTGACCTTAGAAAGATACACAATCGCGCAACGCTTTAAAGTTATTCAGGCTTATTATGAAAACGGGCGTTCAAATCAAAATGCTTATCAAAGAAAGTCATTTTCAGTGATGAGGCACATTTTCACCTCAGTGGATTCGACAATAAGCAGAATTGCCACATTTGGGCGAATGATAATCCAAGAGTGATTGCCGAAAAACCAATGCACCCACAAAGAGTGACTGTTTGGTGCGGTTTATGGGCCAGCGGCATCATTGGGCCGTATTTTTTCCAAAATGAGGCCGGTCAGGCAGTTACTGTGAATAGTGTTCGCTATCGTGAGATGATAACGAACTTTTTATGGCCCGAATTGGAAGATATGTATGTGGACGATTTGTGGTGTCAACAGGACGGTGCCACTTGTCACACAGCTAACGAAACAATGGCTCTTTTGCGCGAAAAATTTGATGGCCGGATAATCTCACGTCGCGGCGATGTCAGTTGGCCGCCAAGATCATGTGATTTGACACCGTTGGACTTCTTTCTTAGGGGTTATTTGAAAGAAAAGATGTACGTCGATAAGCTAGCAACAATTAAAGAGCTAAAAGATGAGATAATTCGGCACATTAACGGCATAGAGCCTCAATTATGCCTCAGCGTCAACGAAAATTTGAACCATCGAATGGAGGCCGATATTTCATACGTAATTGGGCCATACCAATACTATCATAATAAAGAGAAATGGCAATAAGTTCCTAAAAAAATTTTATTTTACTCAAAATCAAAACCGGCCCTTGAAACTTAACCACCCTTTATAACATCACTTTTTAAATTCAACTACATACTACTTATTAATAATGAATAGTCCCGAGATTATTTCTTTAATCCAGTTACATTCATACTTATCAATAAATACTAACATCGGGATTCCGAGCTTCGCCCCAGGATTCACATTGGGGCACATTTTCTTTAAGGGGTTATATACAGTTAGAATTTTCAAAAAAAGGAAAAGACAAGGAAAACTTTAAACCCGTTTTTCTCAAACCTATTAGTCTCAAATTTTAACACGAGCTTCTTAAATATATTGTTTAGTAATTAAGGGGGTATGCTGGTCTAGAAATTTGAAAAAATCAATTTTTTTTGTTGGATATTTTAAAAACACACATAAAAATGTTCACCTGTTACATACAAAACGTGCTGGTGAAATATGTACATCTTTCGGCTGCAACACTTCTCGGCTGAACTGTCAAATGGCAGTCATTTGAAGATAATGAAAGACCCCTACCTCCACCACAAAAAATATTTCAACTTCTTCGGAATCTCTGGACTGGCATCTCTAATATGAATTAATGTATAATTAATGCCTTATGTCCGCATCCATAATCAAAATTTTCCGTATTCATTAATAGATTGGTATTAAATGTAAACAAAAACCAAACAAATACCGAAATATCAATAAAGCTGATAAAAAAATTTTTTTTAATAAATGAAAAAAAAAAAAAATGTAAACAAAATTTTTTCTTTCCTTTTCAATTCTACTAAAATACGTTCAATAAAAAGAATAATAGAAGCATTCAAATTAGATAATTCACTTTTGTTATTCAATCCCTCCTTCCCGACCATTTAGCGCAATGGGCATATTTTTCAATTTTATATTAATATTTCTTTCTGCCGCTCGCGTGGAACGAAGCTTTTGTTTCATCCGTCATTTTCACCCGGCTACCGCCCCCCCCACACTCGTTTGCACACACGCGTTCAGCCGCGTATTACTGAAATGTTTATTGCTATTGTTCTATTATAATTCAGCTGCCTATTATTGTTGTTGTGCATGAACCGTAAATTCTCTAATGCATTAAAATAAAATGATTGCTTTGCAATTTGTTACATGCACTGACTCGCTTTTGTAAGTTCTCACACATATGCAAACTTGCATACATATCAGCTTAGGGCATGCGAGTAAATAAAATAAGTTCAATCCTGTCTAGAAACTGCATGTGTTTGCACACAAACACACCAACTCATGTTATTCAGCGCAATTTTTGTCTTTCCGCTCAATGTTTTGCCAATTGCAGGCAACACACAGTTGCATATGCACACATGCCCACACGCGTGGGCTTTTCGCATGGAAAAGAAGCCGTACAGAAAAAACAGAATAAGGGCTGGAGGGTGGAGACGCTTGATGAAGAAATGTTCCAAATCATGCTAGAAGAGAATTCGACTAACACTTACGATGTGGAACTACAGGCGGAGCTGCTAGTAAAACATGTTAGCAGAGCTTGCGATGCCGCTATGTGTAGGAAAGGACAGTCCCAGAAAGCCTGTATACTGGTGGAATGAGGAGATCAGCACCCTAAGAAGCGAATGCAAAAAAGCAAGGTGCCTTTCCCAAAGGAGTTATGGGTTGGCAGAACACTACAGGCTCCGCGAGAATTATGAAAAGAAGCGGAAACAATTAAAGAAAGCCATTAAAAGCAGCAAGGCAGCCAGCTTTAAAGAACTGTGCCAGAATGTGGACGAAAACCCGTGGGGTGATGGCTACAAACTCGTTATAGCCAAGGTCAAAGGAGGCAGAGAACAGGCACCAACTTGCCTCATTATTTTAGAAAAGATTGTACGTACACTCTTTCCAAAGCAAGACATGCAACGAAGGCAGACCCAGTTACACGCAGCAGAAAGCAGTCACAATCAGTGAAGCAGAGGTGATTTTGGCAACGGAAAGTTTCGGCAATGCTCAGGCTCCAGGACCTGACGGCATTCCGAACAAGGCGATGAAGATCGCTATCAGGCGCAACGCAGAACACTTCACCAAGTGTATAAATGAAGGTATGTTTCCGAAAATATGGATAAGCAACCACTAGTCCTACTTCGGAAACCAAATAAGCCAACGGGTGACCCAAGTTCTTATCGTCCACTCTGCACGATGGACACTATGGGTAAAATCTTGGAGAAACTAATCTGCACGCGCCTGGAACAGCATCTGGAGAAAGTCCCGGCTGAACTATCCGAACATCAGTTTGGTTTCCGAAAAGGTCGTTCAGCCATCGACGCCGTCAGGGGGGTGACAAACATTGCAAGCAAGGCTATTGATGGTGACAGGTGGATGCATGGTGATAAAGAATACTGTGCAGTTGTCACTCTAGATGTCAAGAACGCCTTCAACTTGGCATATTGGCCCCATATTATAAAGGCTCTTGAAGAAAATAAAACGCCAGCATACTTAGTACGGGTTATAAACAGTTATCTGTCGGAAAGAGTACTTCTGTACAATACAAATGAAGGTCCTAAGAGATATGCAGTGACGGGGGAGTACCGCAGGGATCTGTACTGGGCCCTATCCTATGGAATGTACTATATGATGGGGTACTGCAACTCCCAATGCCGAGGAAAGTGCAAATAATAGGATACGCAGACGACATTGCGTTGACCATAGTCGCCAAAACAATCCCTCAGATTCAGAGTATCTGCAGCGAGGCAACAACGAAGGTCAAACAATGGCTAACGGCGGTTAAACTCCAGCTAGCAAGACAAAAAACAGAAGCAGTTCTCATTACGAGTAGAAAAAAGTTAGAAACGACCACACTAAACATTGATGGGTTTAACGTCACAACACAAGCGGCACTACGATATTTGGGTGTAATGATCGATGCTCGACTAAGCTTCAAGGAGCACATTAAAAAAGCATGCGGAAAGGAAGCCATGGTGATGGCGGCACTGTCAATAATTATGGCCAACATCGGTGGTCCTACTCAGAGTAGAAGAGCGCTCCTGGCTAAAGTTACCCAGTCTACACTCATGTATGCAGCACCCATATGGGGTAAAGCCCTGATGCAGAAAACATATGCGAAGAAGGCGGAAATAGTTTTTAGACTTATTTCTCTTAGTGTTGCCTGTGCTTTCAGGACAGCCATAATGGCTAGCTTGGCCCTGCGATGCAATGCTTAAACGGCGGTACCGCAGGGCAAACTAAAGCTACAGAGGTCGGAGTTAGTGTTTAGTACGTAGGTGTACTGTTTCGCAACTCCAGTTTAGTAGTAATACTGACTGTGCGTGGTCCCGAATGAGGTGCACCCTTAGCGATCAGTATGAATCGTGCATGCCGTCTATATTGACGTCTATTGTAAGATTCCCCCTTCGGATAAAAACAAAAAAAAACAAAAACATACCCACACGCGCTCATACACACAAACACACACACACACGACTTTGCGTGTGCCGGAAAAGTCAAGTTCACTTGGCTCGCGTTTATTCAATAGGCAGTCTGTAGGCAAGGAGTATGCGGCGTCTCAGTCTGGCCTCGCTTCATACTTGATGATCGCGTGGAATGCCGATCATTGGATTATTTTTTTGGCGCATGTGCTAATCGCCATAAAAGTTTTTATTTCAACTTCGAAGCGGTCTGATTGTGACACTTTTTATTTGCTATGGTTTATAATGGCTTTCTTGATAACACACATTGCACCGATAAGCCCGAATCGAGTGTGCATGTATTGGTATTCTAATTTTATAGTTGGAAATTTTTTCATTTCTCATTGACTTATTTCAAAAGCCAGCTAATCAGCAGCATAAAACGATATCGATGCGTATACACACATGCATGTGGGTGTGTGTGTGTGTGTTGCGTCTTTATTTATTTGCCGGGAACTATGGAATGATAATTCATTTGCTGTTTTGTTATTTGGTTTTTCATAATCTGCGATAGCTTAGGGTGAGCGATGGTCCGACAAAATGTGATCCGTGAACGTGATTTGTCAAATTTTTTATTATAAATCATTAAAATTTTTTTATAGACACATGGAAACTTTGTGCACAATCTCTTTGATTTTTGTTGTACTTTCTTCTTGCAGAATTTGCAGAAGATATTTTTAGTGAAGCATTCGTTAAAATTACTTTATTTTCGTTGATTGAGTTTTTACTTTTAAGCTATTAATACTTCGCATGGAAAAATTGAATTTTTAAAGCGGCGTCAATTCCATTGTGGCGGTGAGGTACTTCGATTTAATGCGACTGAGCCGATTGTATGCTCTTTGGTGGTCGCTGAGAGCTCAAGTTTTTTTTCCTTAATTGGCAAGACAACCGCTTACGCGAGTTTTCTTTTCATTTAGAGATATTCTAGAATTATCTGATGTAGCAAATTTTGTCGACAGAAAAGCACAATAAAAATAACTCAAACGCCATGTAGGACACATGAACTTAATACTAATAAATCTAGATCGGTTTCTGAATTGCAAGGACAGGATTTGGCAAGCCATTAAAGAGCTTAAGTACATTAGCTCATCATCGAAAATTTATCATGAGTTGCTACTAAAGGGTGGTTAAATTTCAAGGGCCGATACGAACTTGTTATGGCCCGAGTTGGAAGGTATGGATGTGGAGGATATGTGGTTTCAACAGAACGGTGCCACTTGTCACACAGCTAACGAAACAATGGCTCTTTTGCGCGAAAAATTTGATGGCCGAATAATCTCACGCCGCGGTGATGTCAATTGGCCGCCAAGATCATGTGATTTGACACCGTTGGACTTCTTTCTTTGGGGTTATTTGAAAGAAAAGATGTACGTCGATAAGTCAGCAGTAATTCAAGAGCTAAGGGATGAGATAATTCGGCACATTAATGGCATAGAATCTCAATTATGCCTCAGCGTCATCGAAAATTTGGACCATCGCATGGAGGATGGCCGCCGTGGCCTCGGCCGATATTTTGTTCCATATGTAATTGAGCCATAAAAACTAGAAAACTTTTCAAATAAAGCCTACATTTTTGTTGAACTTTTCGAATGTACGCTTTTAATAAGAAACTCTGAATAGAAATATCTACGTATTTATAGAAAATGAGCTTTGAAGAAAATTTTCTTCATTTAATTATTATTTACGATTTACTCACTTCTTACCAAGTGCAAGTCTTCATTGCTGGCTAAGTACTGAATATGTAAATGTTTAGCAAATTTCGCTTACCTGCAATAAAGGGAAAAATAAATTAATAATAAAATTTACATTAAAAAAAAAAAAAATATTACAATAAAAAAATTAGTTAATATAAACAGCAAAGTATGGATTCTTGAAAATATGGACTACATTGGCTGCAATCTTTTGCCGTTGGATGACGAATTACATCTAAAGATCAACAAAACGAACAAACTTAAGTAGACTGGATAAAACGTATTTGCTGGCATTGGAAAGTAAAAACAAAAAAGTTGTGCTATTGTGAACCATCATTGAAGAAAGTAAAAAAAGAGTTAAAATTTCTTCCTTTCCTCATACTTTTCATTTAATAAATAGTACAAGTTTTCTTTACATGAGACTGGTTTTCGTTTCCGAGTTCCAAAACTGTCTATCACGTCCGTGAAACTCCATACTACTCTACTTTTCTCAAAAGCCTGACGTGCTAGAGCTGACAAATTAACGCTTGAGTCCAACACTATAATAACCATAAACCACATTGATCAAAAAGTTCCCGGAACAACGCTCAATTGACGCTCTAAATTAATTGATTTGAAATTCACGGATGTTTACCAGAAGATCAAATAGTTAATAGGAAAAAATATTAGGGAGTTGTGTGACATTTACGTGAAGCAATTTGCCAAAAATGAAACGACTTGTGTGAAAACAACTCATAGGTTTTGCCCCATTATAACGCACCGTCGCAATGTCGTACATCATTATTCGTGAGTTTTAGGCCCAGAAGGAAACGACTGCCAACCGACCTGACATGGCTCCCTGGGATGCTTTTCTGTGTGATCGAGTCAAAAAAACGGCAATAGGGAACACGTTTTAACAGCCAACGAAAAGTAATAGAAAAATCTAAGACTGATGTCTATACCAAAAATGGAGCTCCACAAATGTTTCGAGCGCTGAATCAAAAGCTGGCATAAGTGCGTTACAGTTTATGGAGAGTACTTTGAAGGCGATAATATCACTTTTGAAGAATAAATCTGTATTTCGCATTTTTTGCATATTTTCCGGGAACTTTTTGATCAAGTTGGTATGCAAAAATTAAAAATTTTGAATGAAAATGTGGTTAGCCCCTTAAGGTCTATTGATTACGATGGAATTCCAAATTATAAAAAAAAAAGTGCGTGTAGCGTAGACACATAACAGAAGTGAAACTTTCAAGGCAGCCAAAGAAAGGTAGAGAGACCCGAGAGAGAGTGAGAGAGAGAGAGAGAGAGAAAGAATATATATCCAAAATAAATTCACAAAATTTGCAGAGAATACAAATAGACACACTTGACGAAAAGCGGAGAAGGGTTGACCGGTATAGTTAAACGCCGGACACAAACCGTGGCGCACTACTCCGAGCGTTTATCACCCGCACAAACGCAGCGATTCCAGGACTGCAGCAACGGCATAAATTACCGCAAGGCAATACCAATAAATCCGACGCCGGAATGGATAGCACTTTATAGTACGCACAAACACTAGCCAGGAAACGGAAATAAGCGCCAAAAAGTAGGCGCCAAAAAAATTGGGACCAAAAAACGTCCCAAATAGAAGGAACCAAGGAAATATAACGCCAAAAAGTAGGCACCAAAAATATATTTCCCACAAGTTTGCACCAACAAACAAGCGTCAAAAAGTAGGCAGTGTTATTTATCACTAGAAATTGGCAACCACAAGGAAAAACTCAGGAAAAATAGACTTAAGTGCATCTAAGATATATATAAGGTATAGCTCTCTCTCTCTGATTTTCCTCTACGTTATATCTTTTTTCTCTCTCACGGAACGAAAATGCCCAAAACGTTGCATGGCCTTGAAATTTTACTCTCCATTCTCGCTGGTCCATTGACGTCTAAGAAGTTTCACTTGAAAAAATTTGAGCAAAATTCATAAAAATGTATACGCGGGAGTTGTCAGGTCGGTGATTTCAAATCCGGTGGGTGTCAGTTTTCCCAAATTAGAAGTGCGGATTCAATACGGATTCAATCAAAAAGTTCAATTAAAGCCGTTACACTAAGCACTGAAATGCACCGCAAATCAGTCCCATGCCCCTACTCATTTCAATTTTGGACAGTGTAATTTACCAAACAAATGTTAGTTAAAATTGGAAATGAAAAGGAAAGTTTAAGTAAGTTGAATAATTCAAAAGTATGGAGCTCTAAAGCATCCTGGTAGTAAGGCACTTCAGGCTAAATAGTCGGTTTGGCTGCTGGCTAAATTCAAGGATATAAGCTAATGAGAATGCTGCCCCATGAGGTAGGTTAAGTTCGGTTCGGTCTATGTGACCAACTCACTCAGACCTTACAGGTCCGTTGTGAAACCACTGTGCGACATGGCAACCCATATGTGTTTCTTCGTTAAACCATTTTGTAGCTCTTATAACCCGCAGTATTTGTCCAATCCCCACGCCAGACAGCTCTGTAAGAGAATTGAAAAAGTATCTACCGTAAAAATCTGCATTAATTTTAGCTAAGGCTGGACAATTGCAAAATAACTCCACTACAATATATATATGGATACTCTTCACAACCTTCAAGACATCCTCCCTTGAAAGTCTAAGCAGTTCCTTTGTATTTTTCTTCTTTATTTCCGGCCATAGTAGCTTAGCTTATTATGCATATGTCTTCATCTGTGCATGCCCTATTGGCCTCTTGGGTAAGGTCCTATTGCTTGCAGCTGCGAGCAAAGTTGAGCTATGAATATTTGTATGTATGTAAGTAAGAATAAATGTGGGTAATTTGGCACATATTGCCCTAAAGGCATGCCAAAGTAATCATGTTACAAGTATGTAAGGAACAAAATTAAAAATTAAAACAAAAATTTCAGCCTTGGTTGTGCCATCTTCATGCCGTCATCTACATATGGCATCTCCATTAAAACCTTAACAGGTGTAACAAATTTCTGCTTTAGAACTGATATTTCTTTCAATTATGCAAACCAGTTTGGAAGTAACTAGATTTTTTCGAGCAAAATTTAAAATATGATTTATTAAAAACATGAAACTTTCATTAATTTAAATGATGAATGGTAAAATCAAGAGTAATTCTGTCATGAAAAAACTTTTCATAAAAAAACAATTATGAAAAAATATCAAGATGCACACCACAGAAAAGAGGAGGAGCTCGACCCAACACCTAATAAGGGATATAAGCGCCATCCATTTAAGCTTGAAATGGAAGTATTCGGATACGATCAAAAAGAAAATCAGGCATTTGCTGACTTAGTTTCAGCGCACATCAGTGAGCTTAGAATCTTAATTGCCACCTGGCTATCAGAATGAAAGTTTATATTTCAAAGTGGTCAGTGGTCAGTAGTCAGTAGCCAGTTAGTCAGTTTTTGCTTTGTTTTACGGAAAGTGCATCCTCCTCGGAATATTGTAGAGATCCGGAAGAATTAAATTTTTCATGGATATGGATAGATGTGTAGAAGGGACCGCTTGAACCTATCGTAAGTGTAAATTAGTCACCCACAACTGGAAATGTCTAACCAGTTTAGAGAATACTTTAGCTTGGAGTTTAAAAACCGATAACTTGCCATTTATACCAATCGTGACCAACCAAGCAAATACTGAATAATGTTTTAATTGCAGTGTTTCTTAGAACAACGCTGGTGCTCATAAAGGGTGATCAGATTGGAGGTATTGCAAGAGGATTTTTTTTGACAGATCACCCATTACTACTGTCACACTAAGTACATAATTTTTTCAGTATTCATTGACATTTCATCATCGAAAGACTCACGTCTGAACAACAACAATCTTGTCTTACAACAATAACTCGAGTCCTTTTGCGCAGGATGTATGGAGGATGAGGTGGAATCATCTCAGCACCTTCTCCTTAGCTGCCCTGCTCTGGCGGGGCTAAGATCCAGGCATCTGGTTCCTACTTCTTTGCCACGCCCGCTGATATAGCTGGAGCTGACATTAAAAATCTGATGAATTTCATCAGCAGCCTAAAGCGGTTGACGCAAACATAGTCATCGTTCATAATCCGCACGCTCCTAACCATCCCAGCACCACTTCTCCCCGCCCTCTCCCTGCATCCCATCGCTCTTTCTCTCTCACCTCACCCCCTTCATAATGGTATCACAAAGGACGAATCTTTCTTCGTCCAAGTGTGCCCATTCCCTGGACAACCTTACTAACCTAACCTACAACAACAACAATCGTACATTTGTATTACAAAAATTGCGCTCAAGCCAACGATGAGGGCTCAGCGATGAGACCCATTTTTGGCCTAATGGCTGCATCAATAAGCAAAATTGCCATATTTGGGCTGGAGAGCAACCCTGAAGCTAATCAAAAGTAGACATTACAACGGTTGAAAACAATCGTTTGGTGCGGTCTATGAGCTGGGGGAATCATCAACCAATCAATCACAGTCCTCAGTCCACAGTCATCAACCAATTCAAACAGTGAATGACGAACGCTATCGCGCCATGATAAACGACTTTTTGATGCCGGAAATTAAAGTCCGTGATCTCACAACATTTGGTTCCAACAAGACACCGCTACTTGCCATACAGCTTGTGGAATAATGGATTTACGGCGTCTTCGTTTCGGTGCACAATTTAACTCTCGTCTCGGACTAGTGGATTGACCACCAAGATCGTGTGACTGTGACTGACACCTTTGGACTGTCATTTGTGGGGACATATAAAGTCTAAATGCTTTGTGGATAATCCAGCTTCGATTGAGGCATTGGAAGCCAACATTACTGAAGTTACTTACGATATACTGACCGAAGTCCTCTAGCGAGTCATTCAAAATTGGTGTTCACGAATGGCCGCCTTACGGCGCAGTTGCGGCCAACATTTGAATAACGATTGCCGTTAAAAATTAATGGCATGAATGATTCTACGAAAAAGTAATAAAGATTGCCCATTCAATTTGAATTTTCGTTGCTTTATTTCCATTCCGATACCTCTAAATTGAGCACCCTTCACCTTGTTAGCTGTTTTGGTGCGGAGTTCTTATCCTCATCGGTGTGCTTCTTCAAGTTTATAAAGAAGAAAACTGGGAGTAAAACTAGTACACTACCATTTGCAGTGTTGCTGTCAGGATAAGCAGACACATAATAAAAAAAAAAACAATATAATTTCATACACAGATGCCCGCATGTAAATACCTAAGTGAAATGAAACGAGTCTATGACAGATGTGCCGGATGCCGAAATAAATAAAAAAGCGGTGAGAGAAGAAGAGCGACTTGTGTCACTAACAAAGTGGCAAGACCGATGGAATACCTCCAGTAAAGGGCGATGGACTTATAAACGGATCCCCGATTTGCGACCATGGCTAAATCGGAGTCTTGGAGACACAATCTACCATGTGACCCAGTTCCTTTCTGGGCATAGAGGTTTTAGGAAATATCTGCATAGGTTCAGGCATGAAGACAGCCCCTACTGCCCTGTGTGCATCAATGTAGAAGCAGACGTAGAACATGCCAGTTTCCACTGCCCACGTTTTATAACAGGAAGAATAATCCCTAGGTCAACTGACGTAGTCGTGTTCATATTGCAATCGGAAGAAAAGTGAGAGGAGGTAGCTGCATACGCTACTAGAATTCAAAAGAGCTCAGGTACATTGAGCAAATGAGACGCATTAGCCGATAGACATTGACGAAGCTATATATGTAGCTAACCAACCCTGCGAACTAATACGTTGAAGCAGTTCCGCAGGGAGAGTGGTGGAGGGGACGGAGTTCAAGGGTTTAGTACGTAAGTGTACTGTTTTGCAAGTCCAGACAGTTTGAAAATTACTGACTGTGCGTAGTCCCGAATGAGGTGTACCCTTAGCGAGCAGTATGAATCGTGCATGCCGTCTAAGTTGACGGTATCTATGAAAGATTCCCCCTTCGTTAACAAAAAAAAAACATGTAAATGCATACATATGCACGCACATCAGCGCTCAGACAGTATTATCATAAATATTAAAATTATTATTTTTATTTTTGTAACTAGAAGTATGTCACTCATATGATAATTATTTGTTGTTGTTGTTCGCTTAATGCTATGCCTACTTGACTTGTGAGCACTTTTTGTTAGCTGCTTTCTGAGCATAGCTTATGACAATGGCAGCAACATAAGAAAGAATTGGTTGACTACTAAGGTTGCTCGAATAATATGGAGAACGTTTTTTTTGTTGTTCTGCGCACTACAGCTAGCTTTATGAGTGCCATAGCAACGCGAATGTGGGTGGGTTGACCGTAGCAAATCGCTATCACGAGGATGCAATTTACCTATACATACAGACAAATCTATTACAACAACATATTCCGCTTACTCGAGGAGGGCACACTAACCAAATTCACACACACAGACACGCGCACCGACATATTTAGGTATGAGTATATGCGGTCATACGGTCGCATGCCGGCATATTTATGGCAAGAAGAGTACGGCGATATGTATCGAAACTCACATAACAATAAAAAAAAAACTTCGCAGTGTGGCTGCCAAACCAATGATTTAAAAAGAGCGCTGGCGAAGCAGCTAACCTAAGTTCGAAAGCCATTTCGAAAACTTTTTCAACTGCGAAAAGACGCATGCGCAACATAGCAAGCTTTTGAGTGCATAACAGAATAAATAAAACGAATAAATCACAAATGAGAGCGCATAAAAAGTACCCAATCAACTCTCTGCATTCCCTTCACACAAACAACAGCCAGAGAACGTTCTCTGCAGCAGCACAAGCTCTATTATTGTGCCGACCACGTGACAATTAAAATTGGCGACTCTTGGGCATTGCTAGTTTAATGGCGCTCAGCTGCTGGTAGTAGACGTGCGGGTGTCTCACGTAAGGAGTAAAGGGCACTAATTTGAAATACAATAAAATAAAAAGAGCAGCACACAAATCGACTAGAAGAGAAAATGTGTGAATATCGGGCAAGAGAGAACTGCCAAGCAGCCAGCGATTGTGAATTCCATAATACACACACTTGGTAAATATTCGAAAAACGTCCTTCGAATTTCCGGGTTTCGCATGCCATTTTGATATTTGGGTACGCCTCGCCGCGTATCACAACAATCAACTAAATACGAAAGCAAGGAAGCAAAGGGCGAGCAAAACATGAAAATGCTTGCAGAGGGATTGATGGGAGACCTAAGG
Organism: Anastrepha obliqua; assembly: GCF_027943255.1. Classification (NCBI taxonomy): domain Eukaryota; kingdom Metazoa; phylum Arthropoda; class Insecta; order Diptera; family Tephritidae; genus Anastrepha; species Anastrepha obliqua. Next base: position 14,909,840 of record NC_072894.1, read on the forward strand.
TATGGAAGGAAAGGAACGATGATTTTAATGTTTGTTGCCATTTATGGTTACTTTCGGACTGCGTCCTGTTTACACCGATATCTATATATAGGAGGCACGAAAACAAGGCATAGCAATGACAAAACAACTACAACAGACAGCGAGACGTCAGGCACTGAATGAGTTAGTCAGCATGGCAGCAAAGCAGCCAGGCAGCCAACCACTAGTCAACTCAGCGCCAGCCCACAACAATGGCGAAATGGACCTGAGGCACCTACACACACACACCGGCACACACTCCAAAGGACAACTGGCATATACAAACGCACATGCACAATTGAAATAAAATATTCAAAAATACTTATAAAGACTTGGTTTCTTGAGTAAAGAGCGCCTATAGAATTTTGTATCATAATATACAAAGGAATGTAAATAACTGAATGTTTGTGTGTGTGTGTATCTGCTTTGTTAAGCGCTGTTATACGTTTGGTTGTGTGTATTACAAAATGTAAAATCACTACAGTGCAATTTCATGATTTTTATTATATGTAGGCGAGCTACATATATAGACAGACGCTTATTTACAAATGTACGCCAGGGGAGCGGACATGCGACATTGATTTAAAAAAAAGTTATTTTATACGGAAGAGGTAAGCCTCCTTTATGGTATTATTATTTTTTCCTATAGAAAAGTCAATAAAACAGATATAAGCGTCTTTTAAAAGTGAGGTCTAGATGTCAGTGGTGAATAATGCCTAGGCGTGTATGATATATTTCTCAGGCAAATGAACAATTTTACTCGACATAGAACAGCGCGTTAAAATTTTAACATTTATTATGAAAATGAAACAACATATCGCAAAACTCGTGATTTTTTGGTGGAAATAATCGTCCAAATGAGTCGACAATTCAAAGGTTGGTGAAAAATTTCAAGGAACTGTTTCTGTTGAGGATAGAAAAAAGACTGTTAGAACAAAAACTAGACGTTCTGTTGATAATATCACTGCTGTAGCGCAAAGTATATCTTGCCGTTCTTGACAATTAGGCATTCATTAATCGACTGTTTGGTAGGCAGGTTGTGGATGTGGATGAGCTCGTCCACCACGATTTAGTTAATATAATTTTCCACAGGCGACCACCGTAGCCGAACATTCTACGGTGTGTGACTACCATTCGGAATTTGAACAATCTCCGTGAAACACCAAAATGAAGAAAAAGTTGTTTCAAATAGCGGTCGCCCCACGACAGGCAATGGCAAACGTCCGAATGTATTTCTGGTATCAAAATACTTCTCTTAAAAAAATATAGCTGCCGTTCGAAGTCGGCTTAAAGGTCTCTCCACTTGTGGGACAACATCAAGACGCACGCAAAAAATAGAAGGAGGAGCTCGGAGAGAGATCCAAAAAGGGTGAAAGCACCAATTATTGTGTTGCACAAGGTGAAGTCCAAAATAAACAAGACTGAGCTAAAATAGAAACGACAAGAGCTTTGTTCTGATAACTGCAAGTTTATTTATTCAAAATAGTCCCTTCTGGCCTCGATACACTGTTTTGCACGATCTAAAAGTTATTTGAAAGAGTGTTTTAGGTCATTAACCAGTATGTCCTTCAGGATGTCCATACAAGCCTTTTGGTTAGCCTCTACGGGAACACAAAACGTTTTCCTTTAATAGCCAAATGAAATTTTCCGAATAAGTAGAAGTTACAGGGAACCATATCAGGCGAATACAGTGAGTGATCGATGGTTAAAATGCGATTTCTAGTCAAAAAATCAGTCACAAGAGTGGATCGATGAGATGGAGCGAAATCATGCAATAACCGCCGGCTTCCTCCTTCGCGCTATTCAGGGCGAATTCGATGAATGCGATGCAACAAACGCTTCAAAACGTCAAAACAGAAAATTGCATTAACGGTTTGGCCCATTTGCATGAACTCCTTGTGGACAATTGCTTTGGAATTGTAGCAACAAATGAGCGTAGACTTGATTTTTGACTTCTCCAAATGCGTTTTTTGGGTGGTGTCTCGTCTGGGGCCTTCCATTCGGCACTTTAACGCTTAGTTTCAGGTTCATGTTGGAAACACGACGTTTAGTCATCAGTTACAATGTTGTAAAGAAAGTTATCGTCTTTGCTCGCCTTTTTAATGAGATCTTTCGAATGTTGAATACTCCCGCAATTTTCGGTCCTCAGTTAACTTGTGCGAAAAGACGAAAGGTCTGTAAGCCCAAATGATCAGTTAAAATGCGATAAATCGATGTTTTGGAAATATTCAACTCCGATTCCATGAACTTCAACGACGATTTCGGTTCATTTGTGATAAATTTACGAACAAAGATTTTGGGCGGCCCGTATGTTCATTCGCATTTATGTCCTCACAACCATCAGTGAAACGTGTAAACCACTCATGAACTCTGACACGAGATAGACAATCATCGTGATAAACTTTTTTCATCAATTCAAATGTTTCAGTAAACGTTTTACCGATTTTAAACCAAAAATTGATATTAGCTCTTTATTCGAAAATATTTTTGTACCGAAAACACAAACATACGGACACTTTAGACGCAATAACTTCGCTTCCACTGAACCGAATGTCACCAAACTTTCACTGGAAGTCAGCTATTATGGATATAAAAATATAAAAATTGTATGAAAAAAATAGGAATATTTTATAGCTATTTTTGGGTTTCAGAAAAGAAGTAATAATTATTCAGCACACCAAAAGTTCAATCAACATCGGATTTCTTCAACTTTAGAACTAAAAATGTTCGTAGAAAAAAATGAACCCAAATAAGTTAGTTCATATGCTTCTAGAGAAAAGAGAGCGCACATTTTTCAAAATTTTTCAGTTGCGTTATTTAATTTCAGACTGTAAATCGCTGGTAGACAATTCTAAAAAATCTAAGTGAAAGGAAATCAGTACTCGTATGCGTGCCATAGTAGAGTTCAATTCTGATAGAATGGCATTTCTAATTTGTCAGCACTCGTTTTTTAAAAACTTCAAGGTTTCAAAATCTAATTATAAATTTATCAAAGTATAACAAACAAAAAAATATGAAAGAAATTGCGAAAAGATGTTTTGTGTGTTTTGTAAAAAATATGAAAATTTCGTTATGTCCCTTGAAACTTTTCATTTCACAAAATGTCAAAGAAAAAACAACAATTCCACAACGTCAAATTGCATGACCTTGATGGCCAATTGAAATTGCCACTGTACGAGATAACAATACTTTCCGACGACTACACCAACTTGTCAACATTTCGGTATCGAATTTTCATAATTTCACAGTTCACAACCGACAGCTGCGACCGGCACAAAAAAGTTTTCAATTGAAAATAGGCGGTTTTTATGAGGCAAACATTATTTACGGCAATCTCTCAATTGCTGAAATGTGAATTGAAGGGGGGAGTGGACACTCTACTTGTAATGTCTATACTACTGCGTACCGTATGGAGGCGAATGTCAGCTCCAAAAACCCCTCTCCCGGAAAGCTGCGCGTATGTTTGCCTTTTATATTTCATATTTTATTTGCCTGGCAATCTGTGCAGCGAATTTCAATTGTGCTTCTCATTTTCCTGCATTTCCTTGTATCTGTATATGTTTTTCAAATGCTTTCGTATGTCTGCCACTGACGCCACAATAGACCTACTATACAATTACAATGTAATGCTGCAGACAACTTAGAATGCCATTTGGCTTAAAAGTCAGCAAAAGCAACCAAACTTTTAGCTACTTGGATGGCAGTTACTTTGAATGCTTTCTCGTTGGTAATACTTTCGGTGCCATTTTAGTGCAATTACTTTCAAATTATTTTCTTTGTGTATATGCAAACATTATACTGTACTTCCGCCTGTCTAAGGGCAGCGATTTCTGACGACCCTTCAAGAAAAAGTTTAGCAGAGCCAAATGACACGATTTTGGTGGGCAATTGCGACACCAGCGAGAGTAATAGTCTTCGAGACTATGAAATTGCTCATAATAAAATGAGTCATTTGCCTATTTTGTTTTTGTAACTTACCATAGGGGTTTCAAAAAAACTTTAATAAAAAATAAATTATTCCTGATTTTTTTTTTAATTTAAAAGTATAAAATATTTATTCCTTATACAAAAGCTGCAATTCTGTTAGTACAAAAAATCAGTATAAACATTCTATTTTTGAATAACGAAAACAAACGATGTATTTTTTTTTTTATTATTAAAAAAAACCAAATCAATATAAAAATTTGTTTTATGTAGCAGAACCAAAATCTGTAGATCCATTCACTATAAAAAACAAAAAAACAACAAAACAATATAAAAACAAACAATAAAAAAGTTGTATTTTTATGTAAGGAAGTAGTTATAGTTTTTTCAAGTATTCCTAAAAAAATTATTGCAGAACATTTTTGTTATATTAATTTAGAATTATTAAACAAATATAGAGAACTTTGTTTTCTAAAAACGGGTTCAGAAAAATAGTAAAAAGCAGCTTTTCTGAACTTCTTATATAACAAAAGCTTTTAGGTACTAAAGTACTAAAAAACAACAAATCAGAATTTCCAATGTATGTAACGAAAACAAAAGCTTTTTTTATTTATTAAAATTTTTTTTTAATTTTTTTTGTTTGTTTTAATAAATAAAAAAACTGTAAAATTGTAAATTTCTTTTATATTTTTTTAATTATTACAAAAACGAACGAAAACAAAAGCTTTTCTTTTATAAAATTTTTTTTTTTTTATTTTTTTTATAAATAAAAAATTGTAAAATTGTAAAATTTTTTTAGACTTTTTTTAAATTTTTTTAATCAATAAAAAATTGTAAAATTGTAAAATTTTTTTTAAATTTTTTTAATTATTACAAAAGCGAACGAAAACAAAAGCTTTTTTATTTATTAAAAATTTTCTTAAATTGTTTTTTATTTTTTTTTAAGAAATAAAAAAACTGTAAAATTGTAAAACTTTTTTTTTATTTTTTTAATTATTACAAAAACGAACGAAAACAAAAGCTTTTCTTTTATTAAAATTTTTTTTTTTAATTTTTTTAATAAATAAAAAATTGTAAAATTGTAAAATGTTGTTAAATTTTTTTTAAATTTTTCTAATAAATAAAAAATTGTAAAATTTTTTTTTTAATTTTTTTCAATTTTTTTTTAAAATTTTTTAATTATTAAAAAGCGAACGAAAACAAAAGCTTTTTTGTTTATTAAAAAAAAATAAAAAACAATTTAAGAAAATTGAAAATTGTAAATATTTTTTTATTTGCTTAGTTATTACAAAAACGAACGAAAACAAACACTTTTTTATTTAATTATCCTTTCTTAAAATTCTGTTTTTAATTTTTTTAATAAATAAAAAAAATGTTTTAAGTTTTTTTTTACTTTTTTTTTATAATTATTTTTTTTTTTATTATTATTTTTTAATTATTAAAACAACTAACGAAAACAAAAGCTTTCTTATTTATTAAAAATTTGTTTAATCTTTTTTTAAATTTTTTAATAAATAAAAAAAATTGTAAAATTGTAAATTTTTTTTTAATAATTACAAAAAAAGCTCAGTAATAAAATTTTCATTTTTTTAAGTAACAAAACCGCAATGGCTTATTAGCTCATAAGTTTTGATTAAAAAATCTAGCTTTTAATTACCCAGCGATCGTTATCAGTTTTAACTAAGATATTTCAACTAAGTATAGCTTAAATATTTGTCACCCCTACGCAGGCAACGGCAAAGCTCCGAGTGTATTTCGGCCATGAAAAAGCTCCTCACAAAAAATATCTACCGCTCGGAGTCGGCTTAAGGGGACAGATACCTGTAAAATTACAAAAAATTACTTTTTCATTATTTTTCATAAAATGCTAATATAATCCTTTAAGAATATGTCAAAAAATTTAAAACGTAAATTTAAGTATTTCTTATATTATAGATCGTCAACCGAGACGACTCTATTCTTTGCGTTCGAGCGCTGGGAGAGGTATAGTTACGTTGTATTCCAACTTTAGACGCGTTTTTCTCAAAACTATATTTTTCGGATTGGTGTACACGATAACTCGAAAAGTTATTGACCGATCTCCCTGAAATTTTGCACACATCTTTTCTACGGGAATTTACAATTTCGAAAAAATAATTTTTTCGAAGCAAAAACAGTAGGAAAATTCGCCCCAAAATTCATTTTTCTTTTTAAGCATTTTATTCCGCGAGATTTTTTTCCATTTGTTTTTAATTCATATAAAAAAGAAGTTGTCTGTAAAGTCGGTTTACTGATGATAGTTTAACGTGATAACGTCATAAGAAAATACTGATTGAATGGTTGCATTTTTCAAAAGAAAATTTTAATTTTATTTGTTTGATAGATATTTTGTATGGATATAGATAATGAGTTAACATTACCATAACATAATATACTTTAACATAACATAACATAACATAACACAACATAACATAACACAACACAACACAACACAACACAACACAACACAACACAACATAACATAACATAACATAACATAACATAACATAACATAACATAACATAACATAACATAACATAACATAACATAACATAACATAACATAACATAACATAACATAACATAACATAACATAACATAACATAACATAACATAACATAACATAACATAACATAACATAACATAACATAACATAACATAACATAACATAACATAACATAACATAACATAACATAACATAACATAACATAACATAACATAACATAACATAACATAACATAACATAACATAACATAACATAACATAACATAACATAACATAACATAACATAACATAACATAACATAACATAACATAACATAACATAACATAACATAACATAACATAACATAACATAACATAACATAACATAACATAACATAACATAACATAACATAACATAACATAACATAACATAACATAACATAACATAACATAACATAACATAACATAACATAACATAACATAACATAACATAACATAACATAACATAACATAACATAACATAACATAACATAACATAACATAACATAACATAACATAACATAACATAACATAACATAACATAACATAACATAACATAACATAACATAACATAACATAACATAACATAACATAACATAACATAACATAACATAACATAACATAACATAACATAACATAACATAACATAACATAACATAACATAACATAACATAACATAACATAACATAACATAACATAACATAACATAACATAACATAACATAACATAACATAACATAACATAACATAACATAACATAACATAACATAACATAACATAACATAACATAACATAACATAACATAACATAACATAACATAACATAACATAACATAACATAACATAACACAACATAATAACATAACAAATTACCCCGTATTAAAGCACTTATCAACAGCTTTCATTTGATACCCATATTGTACATACACAACCAAAGGTTACCCGGGTCCACGTTTTGACCTATATCTCGAGACCCCAGTCACGGAGCGGCATGAAAAATATTCTGTACTAAAGCATTCACCAACAGCTTTCATTTGATACCCATATTGTACATACACGTCCGAAGGTTACCCGGGTCCACGTTTTGACCTATATCTTGAGACCCTATCTACCAATAGGTATTCAAACTATACGGAAATCATCTTCAATACCTACTTAACAATGTGTGTAAGTTTGGTTTAATTCGGTTCAAAGTCACGGTGGGTCCACGTTTTGGCATATATTTCGAGACCCTAGTCATCAATAGGTATGAAAATTACCCCGTATTAAAGCACTTATCAACAGCTTTCATTTGATATCCATATTGTACAAACACATTCTAGGGTCCACGTTTTGGTCCCTATCTCGAGACCATAGTCACGGAGCGGATGGAAATACTCTGAACTAAAGCATTCACCAACAGCTTCCATTTGATACCCATATTGTACATACACATCCGAAGGTTACCCGGGTCCACGTTTTGACCTATATCTCGAGACCCTATCTACCAATAGGTACCCAAACTATACGGAAACCATCTTCAATACCTCCTTAACAATGTGTGGAAGTTTGGTTTAATTCGGTGCAAAGACACGGCGGGTCCACGTTTTGGCATATATTTCCAGACCCTAGTCATCAATAGGTATGAAAATTACCCCGTATTAAAGCACTTATCAACAGCTTTCATTTGATACCCATATTGTACATACATATCCGAAGGTTACCCGGGTCCACGTTTTGACCTATATCTCGAGCCCTATTTCCAAAATAAAATATAATCCATGTTACTCGTGATGTAGCTTTCGAATGGTGAAAGAATTTTTAAAATCGGTCCAGTAGTTTTTGAGCCTATTCATTACAACCAAACAAACAAAGTTTTCCTCTTTATAATATTAGTATAGATATGGTAAATATTAATATACCATACATTTTTTCCTTCATATATAATAAAAAAATTAATAATAATAACATTAAAACAACAGGTGTTATTAACAAACTTGGTTTTATTTTAAATTCTTCAAGTAAATCAAATTAATAATAATCAATAAGAAGGCATACGCAAATACAAATACGTGAATTTATATATGTACATATGCGCATATACATACATATATACGCTCACTTAAGTAGGGGAGAGCAAGATGTCGAACGTTGCCGTTCGTTTGCTTTGTTTGCTTTGTCGTTCCTTCCGCGCTTTCGCTTGCAGTTCATTCAATGCAATGAGCAAGGTAACTACATATGAGCAAGGTAACACTAATATGAGCAAGGTAACACTAATGAGCAAGGTAACACTAATGAGCAAGGTAATACTAAAGAGCAAGGTAACACTAATATGAGCAAGGTAACACTAATATGAGCAAGGTAACACTAATATGAGCAAGGTAACACTAATATGAGCAAGGTAACACTAATATGAGCAAGGTAACACTAATATGAGCAAGGTAACACTAATATGAGCAAGGTAACACTAATATGAGCAAGGTAACACTAATGAGCAAGGTAATACTAAAGAGCAAGGTAACACTAATATGAGCAAGGTAACACTAATATGAGCAAGGTAACACTAATATGAGCAAGGTAACACTAATATGAGCAAGGTAACACTAATATGAGCAAGGTAACACTAATATGAGCAAGGTAACACTAATGAGCAAGGTAATACTAAAGAGCAAGGTAACACTAATATGAGCAAGGTAACACTAATATGAGCAAGGTAACACTAATATGAGCAAGGTAACACTAATATGAGCAAGGTAACACTAATATGAGCAAGGTAACACTAATGAGCAAGGTAACACTAATATGAGCAAGGTAACACTAATATGAGCAAGGTAACACTAATATGAGCAAGGTAACACTAATATGAGCAAGGTAACACTAATATGAGCAAGGTAACACTAATATGAGCAAGGTAACACTAATGAGCAAGGTAATACTAAAGAGCAAGGTAACACTAATATTAACAAGGTAACACTAATATGAGCAAGGTAACACTAATATGAGCAAGGTAACACTAATATGAGCAAGGTAACACTAATATGAGCAAGGTAACACTAATGAGCAAGGTAATACTAAAGAGCAAGGTAACACTAATATGAGCAAGGTAACACTAATATGAGCAAGGTAACACTAATATGAGCAAGGTAACACTAATATGAGCAAGGTAACACTAATATGAGCAAGGTAACACTAATGAGCAAGGTAACACTAATATGAGCAAGGTAACACTAATATGAGCAAGGTAACACTAATATGAGCAAGGTAACACTAATATGAGCAAGGTAACACTAATATGAGCAAGGTAACACTAATATGAGCAAGGTAACACTAATATGAGCAAGGTAACTACATATGAACAGTAATGAGCAAGGTAACGACACATTTTTTCGTGCGTGCAGCCTGTTAAATCGAATTATAAGACGTTATCACGTCAAAATATTGACATTAATAAACGAGAAAATTTTTGGTTTTTTCTATTCAAGTCACTGACGCCGATACTACAATGCCCGCCGCTTGAGAAGCCGCGCTGCGACCTTCCTGGAAGAACTGAGTGTACATCCGCCATTTTAAATGATTAAAATAAAAAAATTTCTTATATTATTTTAATGTATAAATAAACTGTGTGGCAATTTTGAAAAAAATATATTGACTTTTCATTTTAAATAATTTTAATGAAAATCAGGAAAAATATGGCCGCTTACAGGTCTATCTGTCCCCTTAAAACTGTAGCTTCCTCGATTTGTAGAACAACATCAAACCGCATGCCACAAATAGGAAGCAGTACTCCTGTTATCTTTTTTTTATTTTATGCCCACAGAAACTCCATTTCACTATTGTTTCAAAAAATCGTAAATTTCTAAATTCACCTTTCACAATTTCCTCAACTACTTTTCCGTCCTTTTCCTGCCATTATTATGGCGAATTTGACCTTCACTGCTGTCCCTAGCGAATTTTAATAGTATTTTGTAGAAGAAATATTATCAACATTTGCGCATAATTCTTTTTTATTGCCCGATATTTGTCATTTACTGCTTATTCTACCAATTTTCACTTTTATTACTATAATTCCCTGTTTTTGTTTTTATATCATATTTGTCCTCTTCTACTCCAGCACTTATTTTCTTATTTCCGTTATTGTTCTTCCATTTGTTTATAGTTTTTTCTTTGTTTTTTTTTTTTTTTGTTATAAAAATGTTTCTGCGCACAAACATTTATTTTGCACATTTTCCAATTCCATTGTTCTACTTCCGTTACTTTACTGCCGTCTTGTTTCACCAACCTATCTTCTCCACTAGCTTCTATCGTAATTTCTGTGCTACCAGCGAAGAAACAACAACGCAGTCTATTCAGCTAACCAACCAACCAAGCGTACGTCCATCCATCTATCCACAACTTGGGTGCAAGTGAACCGAGCATTCGTCCTACAATTCTACTTTTCAAAATGTACAGCAATATGTATCTACATAGTATGTACAAGTATGTGTATGCATGTGTGTGTATGTGTTTTTGTGCTTGGATGATGATTTGTATTTCTTTACAAAACTATGTTTGTGTATCGCATAGGGCACCCACCACATCAAAAACCTTTTCTCCACTACTCCCACACCTTACAAATAGTCGCCTTTTATAAAATAAGGCACTTTAAGTTAAAGAAATGGAGTAAATATTGCTGCGCTGGTAGAGGTGGAAGTTATAAAGGGTGGTTAAGTTTTAAGGGCCGGTGTTGCTTTTAAATAAAGTAAATTTTTTTTAGGAAATTATTACCATTTCTCTTTATTATGATAATATTGGTATGGCTCAATTACGTGTGGAACAAAATTTCGGCCAAATGGCCACCGCGGCCTCGACGGCACACCTCCATCCGATGGTCCAAATTTTCGATGACGCTGAGGCATAATTGAGGTTCTATGCCATTAATGTGCCGAATTATCCCATCCTTTAGTTCTTGAATTGTTGCTGGCTTATCGGCATACACCTTTTGTTTGAAATAACCCCTAAGAAAGAAGTCCAACGGTGTCAAATCACATGATCGGCGCACAATTGACATCGCCGCGACGTAAGATTATTCGGCCATCAAATTTTTCGCGCAAAGGAGCCATTGTTTTGTTAGCTGTGTGACAAGTGGCACCGTCCTGTTGAAACCACATATCGTCCACATTCATATCTTCCAATTCGGGCCATAAAAAGTTCGTTATCATCACACGATAGCGAACACTATTCACAGTAACTTCCTGACCGGCTTCATTTTCGAAAAAATACGGCTGAATGATGCCGCCGGCCCATAAACCGCACCAAACAGTCACTATTTGTGGGTGCATTGGTTTTTCGGCAATCATTCTTGGATTATCATTCGCCCAAATGCGGCAATTCTGCTTACTGACGAAGCCACTGAGGTGAAAATGTGTCTCATCACTGAAGATTAAGTGCGCGATATGCATTTTGATTTGAACGCTCATTTTCATAATAAGCCCGAATTACTTTAAATTTAACCACCCTTTATGTGCACATCTACTTTTCGTTTATCCCATGCGCTACTACTCCCATACGCACTTTTATTAGAACCACATTTTATTTGTTTTTAATTCTATTATTCATTTTTGTATTAAGTTACGCTGACGAGTAAACGCATGCCAACAACCAGACGTACAAAAATGCACTGCACTAAGACGATAATTCACAACTTGAAATCATATCCCCCCAACTGCATCATGAAAAGTCAACACTACCAAAGCTATCGAGACCGAACCGAAGTTGTGTAGAAAGCATAAAAGTATATGTGCATACGTATGTGAATATGTGTGTACATATACATATGTAGATGTAGTAAGTTGGTATTCGTTCGCTAGAGCGGTAGGACGCGAATAAACATAGTTAAACATCTTCCGGAAACAACGCCTCCAGCGCGAAACGAAAATTCCGCACGGGGCAACGAAAAAGGAGGAAAAATTGCTTTTGTAAATGCGTATAGTCTTATATTTTAGCATGGATATGTATGTGTGTGCATGTATGTTTACTTGTGGTTGCTCCTTCGGCATTGTGTTCGCATTCGTGACTGGCTGTGCAGTTTTTTAACTCGCGCGTTGGGGAAATGTGCAAACAAAAAAAAGCACAAAGAATCAGTGGGAGTCGCGAATATTTAACCTAAATTTTGTTATTGTATTTTTATTTTCAAGCTATCGCCTTATTTATTCGTAAGGGTGAGAGCAATTGGTATACATGCATACAGGGTGGTGCGCCCCATATGTATTTGAGGTCGAAGGTCGATTATCGGCCCGTCTTTGCTTGCCCTACTAATCTACGCAAGACTATCAAAATCATGTATTTAAGTCATTATATGGATGATTCACATTGGTATTATGCATGAGTTCACATTTCAACAGCCTGTGTGTAATTTTATATGTAATATACTTATGTACATATGTATGTATGTCGTATGTTTTGCACCTATGGAAGTTTTTATGCACATGAGCTTAAAGTTATGTGTGTGTGGGTGTTGCCCATAGGTTCCGAAGCCGGTGTATTGATTTCTATAAAATTTTATTCGGTTATTGCCAGCTACTCTCTGAATGTTCTCGCGTTTGATCAGATCCGCTAGGTGGTGAGGGAGCCAGAAATATTTCGGAAAATCGTGTTCAAGACCCGATTTTGCCGGTATTCATAAAGTATAAATGTATATTGCTTACTTATGAGTGATATATTTACACGAAATATGTTCGACAAAAATGTATTTGCGCAATATAACTGCACTTTAGAGGAGCAGAGGATACGGTTTTTGGAAGTTATCTACCTCAGTGAAATGATAAGCAAACGACCTGGTTACATACTTTGATATTCTTTTACTTACTTCAATATATCGGTTCAAGAAGAAGTCAGGTGGCGTTAAATCGGGCGAACGCGGTGGCCAGTTAAAATCGCCATTTTTCGACATCAAACGACGAGGAAACAATTTCTTCAAAAAATCGATTGTGGTGCGAGCTGTGTGTGGTGGAGTCGTGCCGTCTTGTTGAAACCAGAACTGCCTCATACGCTTTCGACGAATAATTGGCATCACAAAAGTGGTTATCATATCGCGATAACGCTCCTGATGGACGGTAACAGCTTGACCATCTTCATTTTCGAAGAAAAACGGCCCAATAATCGTTTTCGCACCAACGCCGCACCAAACTGATGATTTAGTTCTTCTTCTTCTTTTGACTTTTTTGTTGTATGTAAATTTCAACAATTTGGGAGCGCTCGCGTGGCGTGTACTGTTCCATGGTAAAAATCTCCTTTTACTGACGCTTCCAACGCGGTATATCATAAAGCGATCTGACGTCTCTGTCAAAAGATACAGGGTTGCCAGATGGGTCCGTCGAATATGGGCAACCCTGTACTTAGGGAAGCATAGTAAACAGAAAACTTTGAAGCCACAATCGCCAAGTATTAGCGCATAATGGGCCACTTTGAGTAAGAGTAATAACTCTACGCTTAAATTTAGGCAGCACAAAATCTCTCATTTTCATTTTTATTCCTATATCTATAACTTCAATAAGTTACTCCCTATCCATAGACTCAAAGGTAATTGCTAGTTTCACGTGTTGTGGTTTGTTTTTTTTTTTTTTGACGGAGAAGTTGAATGGGCGGCATTGATTTAACAAATCGCTTAAGTATACGCAAATTTTCATGAATGTATGTATGTATGTATGTTACAAATACACATACATATGTACACGCAAATGCCTACTTTCTGTATTGAAAAAGCCTATAAATAAAAGCCTTAAATACGAAACAACTCACAAAACAGTGAAGCCGTCATGAGTAATTACCACCCAATGCCTCCCAGCCATAATTTATAAAACCATATTTTTTTTTTTGGCGGCCCTCCCTTCGCGAATTTCACCTTCCTTATAGTGCTGCTCAATTTATCAGCGCTACACTGCGAAATTATTTCTGGCATGCATTTTATTTGAATTAACTTCAATCTCAAATTCAAAACAAACAAATGCGAATTCCCAAGCAATTTCACGAAAATCGCTGCGCAAACACACTCCTCACGAATACGCGATACACGCTTGTGTAGACTTGTGGGCAATCACACAAATACAGGTATAACTGTCTACTTACATATCCACCAGTGTAGGTTTCTATATGTACACTTATACGTTCCATTGCTGTCGAAATATTTGGGCAAACAAAGTCGTGAATTTCAGGAGCTGCTTACAAATAATTTACACAAATATTTACTTGCCACGTCAAATAGCAAAACGACAAGCGAAGAGTTGAGGAATCTGTCATCATCAGTTACTCAAATAAAGAAAAAATAAAGTTGCAATCAAATATTTATGTATGGATGTGTGTGTGTGTGTCTACCCTGTATCATACACCTTCGTGAAAGCCGCTCGTAGACCCAGGCAGAATTTTTAAGTGCACAAATAATTAGCAACAGGTAAGAAAGTACAGGTATTAAACTCGGTTCGAAACGAACTTCATGCAAAATTAAACAACCGGAAGAATCGGAAGATTTATTATATAATTTTTGTAAAGGCGACGCTCGTCAATCCTATTTGCCACTTGTGAGCTGAAAAGCTGCAGTATACAAACAGACAAGCAGTGGGAACGCGAAAAGGTCAAAATATTGATTTCCATCCCTCAAAATATCATAATTTCGTTTTATTTAGTAAAAAAGCTCCAATATAAAAAAAAATAAAAAATAAATGATTAATATTGCGCCAGCTTGTGTAGCTGCGCACATTGTAGTAAAATTTTATTTGAAATGAAACTCATTGGCAATGAGAGTTATAGCTTTCTTCATCAGAGCGTCTTCAAAATTTAGCGTGTGTGTAGTTTTTATCCCAACTCAATAGTATCATATTTTTGTAGGATCTATATTACGGCGGGTCGATTTAAAAATCCCTTATTGCTCTGTGAAAATCGTATTCTAGGGATCAAAATAAGAAGCATTGCCGAAGGAACCATACCTCTAAAACGAATTCTGATGTCCCCCAATTTGGGTCGAACGAAAAATCCCACTTTTACCCATTTAGAGTACTCCAATCGATCCAAATGAATGACCGACCCCCACTAGCTTTTGACGGCCGATCCACCTATGCCAGTGGCACACCCCCTGGAACTCCCCTGGGAGGTTCCCCATACAATCGTTTCAAAATATCACCATTTTTGGCTTTTACATGAGAAAAGAAACTAAAAAGTTCGACCCAAATTGGGGGATATCAGAATTCGTTTTAGAGGTGTGGTTCCTTCGGCAAAGTTTCTTATTTTGATCCCTAGAATATGATTTTCACAGAGCAATGGGTGATTTTTTTGCCTCCCCACAAATCGACCCGGCCTAATCTATATACTAGGTGGTGCAATAAGTTTTGTGGTTCGTTAAGAAAAGTACAATTTTAGGGGTTGAAAGACAGCTGATTATTCAGTATAGTCTCCCTGAACATCAATACATTTGTTTCAAGGAAATTTTCACTCATGAATTTCATACCTCCAGTGAAAATCTGGAAGGGTTGCAAATGACGTTTCCACAGGTTTTGAAAACTCATCATTTGTTGAAAAACGCTTTCCACGCATGAACTTTTTTAGGTATCGGCACAGATGAAAGTCGTTAGGGACCAAATCTGGTGAAAATGGTGGATGCTACAACAACTCGAACTTTCATTCATGGATTTTAGACGTTCTCGAAATGCTATTGTCCTGATAAAAGATAATTTTCTTCTTTTGCCAACTGAGTCTTTTTTGCGATTTTTTTCCTTCAGCTGGTCTAAAAGATTACAATAATATTCAGAATTAATTATTCTATCAGTTCGCAAGTAATCCACAAATAAAATTCCTTTCGCATTTCAAAATGTTGACGCCCGATATTTTTTATGAGGCGCTTTTTCATGGCGGAAATACACTCGGAGGTTTGCCATTGCCTGCCGAGGGGCGACCGCTATTAGAAACATGTTTTTCTTAATTTTGGTGTTTTCACCGAGATTCGAACCAACGTTCTCCGAATGGTAGTCACGCACCAACCCATTCGGCTACGGCGGCCGCAACTCGATACGGCGCCGAAAAACCAGCCTCTTGTTTTGTTTCACATTAGAATCAGTTTCTTCCAGAGTGCTGAATCGACGCAATAAACCCACTTTATCCTTGTTTTTGTTCCATTGTTGGCGAATGCGGCACCGCTTAGGCGCAAAGCTTTCAAAAACCCAATAATTCAGTCAAAATATTGCTTACACTGCCCAACGAGTTGCCTAGATGACGCAAAACTGATTAAACAACCTAGTATTTTAACTCTTTATCGACATAACCGCATTCACACAAAATAGGGTGTCACATTGCTCCTCAAAAATTTATTATTATTTCAATAATTTTTTAACAAAAAATTTCCATTGTTTGGGAGATGCGCGTGGTGGTTATTGAACGGGTTAAAGCACGTGGTTATTGACTTTAGCTATTGATTTCATTCATTTGCAAGACAAACTTCAAAAAAGTGTAGAATTTTTACTAAAATTTGTCTAAAACATCAACTTTTGCTCAAATTGTCGTGTGCGCGAATGGAAGGTAGCCGTGTCTGACTGCGACGACGTTAACCGTCACCTCTCATCAAGCCAAGCTTACCTCGATTTCTTTATGAAATAAAAATTGACAATTTATGAAAACCGCATTTCAGCAAACAAAAACTATTCAAATCTACTTTTTATTGGCATAAGTGACATTCCACTTATCACTTTGCTGCTTCCTCATACAGCAAGCAAGTTTTGAAAGGGTACCACCTTGGAGGTACCTTTTCATTGTTGGGCCGACATTTCCCAATGGCACAGATAGTGGCATCCGTTTCGGGTCGTATAAACTTTGACTTTTATCGACAAAATGGTTTGTTTGGAAACATATGCACATTTACAGTTATATATAATATATAAGTATACCCACACTGCATGCCTTGCCCACCAGACTGGTAATATTTTATTTACGGATATACGGAACGCAAATAAACATTTGATTACTACAGCGAGCGAGAAAGAAACTTTGAACGACAGCGCACAGAAAGCCTACACACACACTCACGTATACAATATGAAATATAGCACAAGAGCCACTGATATGTGAGCCATAATTGGATTTTGTTCTTTTCTCTTTTTTTTTTTTTGTATATAGGCAAAGCAATTTTATTATTTATTTAAATCTTTACAAAAGTTCGGCAGAAGTTAAAAGAAATTGATGTGCTAAGGCATAGATAAATATTTATTCTAACAAATTAAAAGTTTCCACGCTGCTGCAAAATTTTCAAATTTCCAATTCAAAATTTGAATATTTTTCAGAAATCATTAAAATTGCAATAGAACATAAAAAAAATTATGAGAAAAAAAATGATGCGCTTTTTAATAGTCAACTGCTATATTGCAGGCAAATCAGAAAGACTAATTTAAAAAGCAGGTCTGCGTATTTAAACAGAATTTGCAACTAATTTTAATACCAAAACAAAACCAAACAAGCGCAGAGGTGTTAAGTTATAAGTGGCGACGCATCGAAGCGACAGTTCGGTCAACTCGGCAAATTAGAAATGTGCACCAATTTTTCACAATTTAATAAATGCGTGCATTTGTACACACATACATATGTATAGGGTGGGCCATGTAAAATTTGCTTTTTGAATCGGCTATAAAAAAAACGAATCAATATTTTTTCAAACTTTTTTCTTTATTTTGAAGATTGAACATTGTCATTTATGAATAAAAAATAATATCGTTCAAATGAATGCCATGACTGACTTTACGGTAGGCCATTCGATCAATCCAATTTCGTGAATGGCCACTTCGATTTCGTGTTTTAAAGCATCAATCGTTTCTGGATGGTTCGCATAGCATTTGTCCTTAACGGCTCCCCACAAAAAATAGTCCAACGGGCTTAAATCATAGCTCCGAGGCGGCCAATTGATATCGAAATTTCGGCTGATGATAGTGGGGACGATTATTAGTCTTAGTCCAAAAGAGTTTGGTGTTGAATATGGCAAAAATCGGCCAATAACTCTACCATGTAACAGTATTTTTTTATCCAAGGTCGGACGGAACGAAACTTTGTATAAACGTACAAATTTGAGTAAAATATAATTTGAACTGCCTGCCTAATAATTGGTGCACCCTACAAACTCAAAGACAGTGAGAAAATAGGTATTTTTAATAATTTGTGTTTTACTCTTTCGTATAAAAATTTTGATCCGAACCGAATTTAGCACGACCTTTCCTGTTTTATTACACTTTGTATAGAGAATGCCTTTGTAGGCAAAGGAGTACCGCTAAGAATTTGCCTTGTTTGTTTAGTGATAGCAATCGAAAGACATTTTGAAATCTTGCCAACATCTTATAAACAATTTTGAATGAAATATTTACCGGTAGCTCCAAGTTTGGTGCGATATATTCAATGTAGGTATATATATCTACATATATGTATCTGCATATGAATTGAATTACTCATTTTCAGATTTTTTTCACCTTCACATTCCACACCGGCATTTTTTATAACAGGAAAACACCCAAAGTTCCTTACAAATAAGCAAAGAAAGAAAATAAGCAATAGCAACACATGCACACATACAATTTATCGCTAGTCAAGACACCAATAGCCGAATTCGATTCGCCACTTCTCAGCTCGCTTGACGAAAAATTTAGTTAAGTTAGTAGGCGCCTGCGATGAGCCACCTACTCTGTTCGCTGTATCTGAGCTCTGCTCACTTAATAAAAAATTGCATGTCAAAGCAACAGCAAAGTTATCGAGTAAGATTCGCCGCTAGCGAGTATGATTATACCACGTAAAACTGGTCAAACTCACGTTTTTCAATGCTACCAACTCACTTTGTTGTTATTAGGCACGTTCCATTACTAACACTAATTAAGTGCTTCCAACAAATGACATTTTCCAGTTCTGCTAACATCACGCGAGGCAAATAGAAGACAACTAATATTTGTGATTGTAATATCAAATCAGTAGAGCATTAAATATGTAAAGTCCGTAAATATATAATTTATTTAATTATATAATTTATTTAATTATATATTTAGTATTTAAGAATAAATAAAATAGTTCCAACACGCTCCAAGGGGTAGGAACAGGAATAGTGGGGCCGAGAGCACACAAATCCCTAACACTAAGTACAGATACCACGATTTTCCGCGCGGAGCTCTGCGCCATAATGGAAACAATGGAAATCATATCCAAAAGAGGATACGAGAAAGAAAAAATTAAAATACTTGTAGTGTGTACTAGTAGAGTGTAACAATGCACTCAACGAATTGGCCATTCATAATCAGGCTTTACTGATTTGGGTACCAGGACATGAGGGACAGGAAGGAAACGAGAAGGCAGATTTGTATGACAAAAAAGGGGTAGAAGAGCTATTTATTGGGCCAACTTCATGTTTCAGCTTTAACAAAAATAATATAAAGCAGGAAACCAAAAAATGGATCCAAAATAAATTCAGGGAACACTGGCATGGCACAAACGGGCTTAATCACTCCAAAAAGTTTTTGAACTTTAATGCCAACAGAGCAAAATCTGCAATAACCCTAGGTAAAAAGGGCCTCAGATTACGCTGTGGAGCACTTACAGGTCACTTTGCCTTCAATAAACTCTTTAACACAATAGGATTATCTAGCACAAGTTTAAGCAGGTTCTTCTGTGATGAAGAGGAGTCTATAGAACGCTTAATCACCAACCGTGAGGCCATAGGCCACAGGAGACACAGAATCCTGGGCTCGAACCTACTATGTAGAGGAGGAAGACCTACAATTGCTCGCTCCTTAGGAGCTGGTTCGATTCTTCGGCATGCTAAATAAATATAATTAAGTAATTAGGGGCGCAGAAGGTAGTAGCCCAGTGTGACGGGTTCAAAAAATCTAATTTTTTTTTTTTACATTTTTGGGAAGGAAAACATCTTAAAAATATACTCTAAAAATTTCAGACAGAAATCTTAATTATTTTTAAAGTTATAGCTAAAATAAGAGAGCGCGCAGAAGTGTGTATGAAAGCGTCTGACTCGCCAGCTGCAGCGTTGTCGAAACTTTAAACGCGTTTTTCTCAAAACCATGTTTTCGAAATTTCGGGGAATCACTGACTCAAAACTATTCAACCGATTTCCCTAAAAACTTAACCCGTTATTCTAGACACACATATCTAGATCCCGGACCTTTAAACATTTAATTTTTTAATAATAAACTATTTATAAAAAAAATTAGATTTAGAGAACTTTTTTCACAAGTCCGCCATTTTTTTTTGTTTTTTTTTTTATTTTTATGTATATTTTAGGTTCGGGACCTAAAACAAAGTCTACAGAATAATAATCTCTTTGAATCTTTTATTTAAGATGACTTTGGAATGCTGTGTGTTTCCCCAAACCAACTCATCTTTTTTTTAAGGACTCCACTTTGACGTCAAAATTTTTAAGCAAATTAATATAAAACCAACTTAAAAATTTTTTTTTTATATACTTCAAAACACCAATAAAAACATGTAAACTCTTTAAAACTATTGCATTTTATTTTCTTTTTAAAACAGATTCATGAAAAAACATCGAAATTTCGGTCGTTACACCGAACTACTACCACAATCGATCAATCTGGTCGCAGTGCATAAAGGCCTTAGCCTAACCCGCACAACCATGGTAATGGTATAATACAACAATGCATATGATTTCTAAGTACGTAAATACATTAAAAGAAAAGGCACTACAACTGAGTCATACGCTCCGGAAGCAGTAATGTGAATATAATTCAAAATTAATGGGACAAATTAATGAAAAAAATTAATAATAATTATTATCAAATTAACGAACAATATATCTATGTACTTATGTTTGTAATGCAATCAAACTACTACTTTAGAAAAAAGTTTTTTTTTTTAATGTAAAATTAAACTTAAAAAATTATATTTCCCCTTACTTACAATTAAATAAAAAGAGATCTTCGAAACAAAGCAATGTGATTATCCTACTTATAAAAAATTGTATATTTTTGGGAGCGCGTTCAGTCAATATTCTCTATGTCCCCTCTTCAAGTGGCAGCAGCAGCCGTAGCCGTAGCTCCGTCCATCAAATGCCGATATGTCCTAGCAAACACTGCAACTTATTATGCATGCACCTCATCTTCGCTTAATATATTTTTGTTTTCTTTTTTTGGTTTTTATAAGCATTTTTTTTCAAAGGGTTATTCGCTCTGCATGAATGCACTTGAAAAGCCATTTTGATTATCATTTGGCCGCGTAAAAATACTCACTTGGACGCAAGAATTTCGTATATTTCGCGCTTTAGCTCTCTGGCAACAATGCAATAGGGGCATTTATATTCGACGCGTATAATGCGCGTGACCAATTGAAATGTGCCATTAAAAAATAATAAAACTCATAAAAATTGTAATTACGGCAATACACAAAGCGAAGTGTCGTTGTGGAAAAGCAGAAGAGCTCTAACGAGTTGGGCAAGTAATGAATTTGTAGCACTTGCGGGTTGTTAATGTTTCTATTGCTACTGGCCTACATAGTGTTGATGCAAGCAGAACTGCTTGAAAATTTATTCAGATTTTGTGGGGCGCTCGATGATTACTTATACGCCATGGTGTGTTAGCTGTACAGAGTTTGATGTTTATTTATTAATTAATTAGTAATTTATTTGGAAATTTTTTTTGGAAGTTTTTTTTTACGGAAATAATGCAAATAAAAATTGTGCGGTGAGAGTTCAATTTGATGTAAATAAAATATATATACAATTTTACTAGGTGAAATTTGAAATTTTTTTATTTTTATTATGATTTTGTCGAAGTTTATAAATTTTCTAACTAAACTAGGATTAATTAATCTGTAATATAAAATCCAATAAATAGCATAAATTATGTTCCTGAAACTTAAAAAAATTGGCGGTATTATAGTTTATTCGGAGGAGCCTACCCTGTAATCGATAATCCAAGGATTTTTTTTTTGTGTTTCTTGATAAAGTAATATACACTTTTAAAGACATTTTCAAGTAGAACCAAAACACTCAGAATCAAAAATCAGAGTCTCTAATACCTAAATAACTTTCAAAGTATAAGCTCTAAAGACTTCTAAACAAATTTTGCAATAATAAAAATACGATCGGCAAAATTGCTAAAGAAAAGCTTGAATAAATAATCGAAAATATCCAAAAACTTGAGAAGTGCCTCAGACTTTATTAATTAATTTTTATGTTTTTGCAATTATTTGTACAGATAAAAACAGGCATGCAAATTACATTTGAACCGATTTTTTTTCGAAGATAATCAAAATGAAATGTCTGAATAAATACAAAATAATTAACTCCAAGCACTTAGGTGAGTCATTACTTGCAGCATTCAATAAATAGTTTGTGAAATATTTTTAATAAATTACAATTACATAACAGATGGAAATTTATATTTCATTTAATTTACCTAACAATGAATTTTGAACCCTTTTAAAAAAAGTCAAATAAATATTTAATGCGTTTTTAACAAGTCAAATACTGCCAATTAATTTTATGAGTTGACATACACTTTTACGATTTCGCCACAAAAATGTAGAAAATGTTTATTTTGACAGAGATAGCAATTATCCAAACAGAAAATTCGAACTGCCGAATGTAAATTTATTTGAGCGGAAAATAATATAATTATAGAATGCGGGGAAATATATACAGGTGATTTATTTCTACGTTCATTTCTCTTAGAAGACATACACACAGTCTGTCAACCAAGTATAATATTTTAGAAGGCAACAAATGCATGATTTTTCATATTTACAGATATAAGCGAGCTCATCCTCCTATTTGTGGTGTGTGTCTTCATGTTTTTTCCACAAATAGAGGGGCCGAGCATTTTTTTTTTTCCACCGAACGTTGGTTTTTCATGAAGCGCTTTTTCATGGCCAAAAAATATACTCGGAGGTTCGCCATTGCCTAGGTTAGATTAGGTTAGCTTGGTTGGCAACAAGCCACGCATAGACTTTTTGGTCCCTAGCGATACCAGATGGGGACCGACCTCTATGAATACTGAAAGTAGACATCATGTAGGATGTCAGCGCTTTTGGCGAATCTAAGCAGCGCAGGGAGGTCCGCTTTTGAGACGTCCTCCAAACCCTCAAACAATGGGACTCCCAGACAAACGCAAAGAAGGTGTTCTAAAGTTTCCTCAGTATCCTCTCTGCGTTTCCTGCATTTGTCCATGTTAGCAATCTCTATCTTGTACGCATGTGCAGCCAATAGATTATGACCTGTTAGCATACCTATGATAGTTCTGCAGTTCTTTCGCGAGAGCTTAAGTACGAATTGAGTCAGTTTTTTGTCGTTAGTTCTGCACATGACTTTTGCTGTTTTGCATGTGGTCAGATTAGTCCACCTAGCTTTCACTCGCCTTTTCATGGGGTTGTCCATTTCATTGTATATTGTGATTAGAGGTTTTGGTATGTCGTTCTCTTGTTCAAAAGGCACTTTTTGCTATCTCATCTACTATTTCGTTCCCCATAATGCCTTTGTGACCAGGCCCCCAATAGATATGCAGCCTACTGTTTGCGGCTAGCCTTTCTATGCGCTCCCTGCTCCGTATACAATATGAGCTTCGTGCTTTTATTGCTGCTTGACTGTCCACGTATATATTAATTGTTGAGTTCTTTCTTGTTCTAGTGTAGGCTAGCTCCGCGGCTTTCCCCACAGCAAAAACTTCCGCTTGGAAAATACTGCTGTGGTCTGCCAGCTTGATAAGCTGCCTTATCCCTAGTTTTGAGCAGTAAATACCCGCTCCCACTCCGTCTGAAGTCTTAGAGCCTTCTGTATAGATGTGAAAAGTTCTATGGCCAGGCTTCATGCCTTTGTGCCATCCCTCCTCTTCAATTGTAGTGCGAAACCTTCTCTCACAACTAAAGTACGGAGTCATGTAGTCTGTGCAACCTGAGCTCCACTTTCCTAGTGAGCTGTGACCGAAAGTTCTGCAGGTGAATACTCCAGCAGCCACTAGCCTCCTCGCGGATTTCGCTGCCAAGTTTTCCGCCATAAGATCAATAGGTGGCATGCTGAGTATCATTTCCAGCACCGCCGTTGGAGTAGTTTTTATCGCTCCTGTTATGCACAGAGCAGCGAGTCGTTGAATCCTTTCCAGAGACATTAAGCATATCAGTTTTCTTGTCACAGTCCACCATACTAAGACCCCATACAGCAATATCGGTCTAACTACTGCCGTGTAGTACCAATGCATCAGAGGGGGTGATAGACCCCAAGTAACGCCCAGCATTATTTTACATGCCTACAACGAATTACTGGCCTTTTTCACCCTTTCCTCAACATTGTGCTTCCACAGCAATTTACTATCTAGTATTACTCCGAGGTACCTTGCATGATCTTGCAGAAGTAGTTCATTGGGCCTAGCTTTGGGTGGTTCCACGTCGGGACTTGGTACTTCCTAGTAAAAAGTACCATGCCCGTGTTTTTCGCGTTTATCCTTAGCCCTGCGTGAGATGTCCATTGGTGTACCGTTTTCATCACATTACTGATAGTGTCCAGGTACTTTCCCGTAACTACTATAGCTATGTCATCTGCTTATACCACTAGTTTTGGTGCCCCTCCGTCAAATTTCTTGAGCAGTTCGCTTACTACAAGTAACCATAATAGCGGCGATAGTACCCCACCTTGCGGAGTACCTCTGCATGCATATTTGGTGGCGCTCGCATCATTCCACTCCGCTCTTATCTTTCTGCTAGCTAATAACTGTTTTATCCATAGATAAATCGCGGGTTGCACATAAAGTGACTCTATGCTATTTAAAGTAGCATCTTTCGTCACGTTCTTAAAGGCCCCTGATATATTTGGAAATACTCCTAGAGCATACTCCTTATATTCTAACGCCTTTTCTATGTTTAGTACAAGTGAGTGAAGTGCAGTTTCTGTAGATCTGCCTTTAGTGTAAGTGTGCTGCGCCATTGCCTACCTATGACACAGTTTTTTTTCTAACATTCGATGTTTCATACCCAGGGTTTAGAATCTGAGAACAACCAAATGGTCGACGCTCACTAGCTCAATTGGCTACGGTGGCTGTCAACTTTTTATATATTAAGACTAGTTCTCCGACCTCATCTCTGATTTTACAACCTATAACTCGCATTGGCTATGAGTTCCTCGGATTCGAAAATTAACAGCCCGACCAAATTAAATTTTATTTCTTAAATAAATTTTTAAAAGGTTCGATCCGTACCGAATGTATGATACTTCCTTAGTTGTTACTAGTAAGCAAGTGAATTTCTTGTCACAGCAAAAAACCATGTGAGAATGCAGGCAATAAGCTAGTGGAAACGACCCATCCCATCAATTATTCAACCAAATAGATAAATACTCAAACTCAAACGTAGATACCGCGATTATTATTACTTGAACATCTCGACAGTTAACAATTACAATTACTGAAGTCGCAATGACATAATCACGCAACAAAATCAGCGACATCAACTCGCCGCCGGTCACTCGCAAGCGACTGTACGAGTATTTGTAATCAACAGTGAGCGGCGAATTCTGATGGCGCGCGCAAAAAGCCTCAAACGACCTCGACTTCTGCCGTCAGCCAATGAACCAATTGATTGCTAACAACCAGCCGATTTCAAGTGCGGCACTGGCATATCACGAAATATATGTATGTAGGTGACATGTAAAAGCGAGCTGATATACAAACACAAGCGCCTGAGCACATGGACCCATACACATACCTACATACATTCATACACAGAAGCGTTCAAGTATAATAGCAGTCGAACGAATAAATGGAAATGAAAATAGTGCGCGGACCTAAAACTTTCAATAATAAATACATAATAGCATAATATGTTGCGTGTATATGTGTGTATGTGTGTTTTGATTTGCATGTGGGAAACACTGTACATATGTATGTGTGCGCAAGAACGTCATCAATTGTGCAAGCACTTATGGGGGCGCTATTATGACCAGTTATTTCCGCTAACTACCGCAATTTTTATTGCCACATTTACCTTTTTTATGATGATTGGATGAAAGGTCACGCCAAAATTCACAAACAAACATGGTGCATGGGGGTAGCACATACAGGGTGGTTCAAGGAAAACATGCATATGTATTTTATGTTCTAGGATATTTTGACAGTGGCCGACTCTCAAAGTTTTGTGAGTAAAAATTAGTCACTTAAACAACTTTCTGAGACAACTTATTTCTAAAAAAAGTTGTGTTGTCTGATTTTTGACCAGTGCATTGTATAAAAGTCTCTTGAGAGTCATGTTCACAAAACATTGCAATATCCAAAAATCATAAAACTCGCACGCGATTGTCCAGGAGCCAGAAAAAGAAAGTCTGTTCTTGATTTGTGGTGGCAACATTTTTGTAGAGGTGCTCGCTCCACAAGAAAATTGGGATGAAGATTTTATTTATTTTTTATTTTTATTTTTGAAAGCTTAAATGATAATAAAATTATAAGTTAACTCAAGCAAACGCAGCGCTAGCAGCAGAGGCTTTCGGCTGAGTTTGGGATGAAGATATTTGTTTAGCTACTATTGGGCGATCTTAAGCTTGGTAGGCTCAATCTTTTCCGCACTATGTTCTTAAAATATTCTGTCAGCCGCCTTAGTGATGTCTTTATCGAGTTAGACGTTTTTTCCGGAGTCTACATAGGAGTTGATATACAGCTGGTAATCCAAATACTTTACAGACTAACGGCATTCGTGAAAAATGGTATAGACAGGAGACGCTACTGCTATCGGCTTCACAGCCATATGAATGAAGTAATGTTGCATTGGTAATGGGGAAGCACACAAAATTTTCTATATTACTAGAAATTTTCAAGAAACCAGCTGAATGTACGATTTCATTTCCAAACCTTCGTAAAATATTCGTTTTAAAGAATTATTTTAACCATTTTTAATAACAGAATTTTAGTAGTATTAGATTATAAAACTTGAATAGAGGGAATGCGGATTTAGGTTGTACATAATTTGCTTGCCAATAGCTATTACATTGTTGTTGTTGAAGCAGTAACTTTGCCCTGCCAGTGTAGCGTAATCAGCGGTCGTCTTCGTCTAGCTCATCAGACGGTAGACCCAGGAAACTAGTTGTTTCGACGGGTTGGGTCCAGAGGGAGAGGGGTGTTAGATGAGTGGGTTTGATGGGGCATGTGAAAAGGTGGCTAGTGTCGTGCGGGGTGCCTTCACATGTCGGACATATGTTTAGTATGTCGGGGTCGATTCTGGATAAGTAGGAGTTTAATCTGCTACAACGTAAGTGTGCCAAGGTTACGCGGGACTCTCGGGGTAGTTGGAGCTCTTCGTCTGCTATTGGTGGTGGTTGAACTTCGATAACGGCGTTCGGGGGTCGGGAGTTTAAGAAGGTGGTGAGTGTCTCCCGATGAATGTCATTTATGGCCTGTCTGTACACTGTCCGATCCAGTAGCTGTCTGCTTGTTTTGTATAAGATCTCGTCCACGTAGTTGAGGAAATGTCTCCTGATGTGCCAGGGAGGTGGCTCAGGCTCGAGCAGGTGTCTGCATGGGTGAGGCCTGCGGTAACACCCTAGCAGAAACTGCTTACTGAGTAGTTTGTTATGCTCCTTAACAGGCAGCATAAAGACCTCACCGTGTAGGAGTTGTATCGGTGACATCATAACATGACACTGCGAATCACTGATTCCAGGCGACCAGATAGGCGCAGCATAGTTTAGAACCGGTCGGCCTATTGCTTTAAAAGTCGACAGCAACATTTCTTTGTCTTTTCCCCAAGTGCTGCCGGCAAGCGACTTGAGAACCTTGTTGCGATTCTTAACTTTAGTACAGCCTCCTATTTGTGATGTGCGTTTTGATGTTGTTCCACAAATGGAGGGACCTACATTTCCAAGCCGACTCCGAACCGCAGATACATATTTTTATGAGGAGCTTTTTCATGGCAGAAATACACTCGGAGGATTGCCTTTGCCTGCCGAGGGGCGACCGCTATTAGAAAAATGTTTTTCTTAATTTTGCTGTTTCACCGAGATTCGAACCTACGTTCTCTCTGTGAATTCCGCATGGTAGTCTCGCACCAACTCATTCGGCTACGGTGGCCACCAGGCAGTTCACATATCGGTTAATATATATCTCGCTATAACAGCGCACAGGTTCGAAACCATGAGCATGAAACACTAAATGAAACAAAAAAATCAATGGCGAATTGCAAACCTCCGAGTGTATTTCCGGCGTAATGCACAAGTTCGGATCTCTGTGCATGACACACCAAATGAATTTGTGCATCTTCTAATTTATTTTCCTATTCAAAAAGCAATGGAAACTTTAACTGAGCAAACTAATTTTGCCGATTTACTTTATTTCTATGTATTTCCTATTACAAAATAAATATTTAACGGCTTGCTAAGTTGAGCTCAAATTGATTTGTATGCTTCATAATTTTCATATTTAGCGGAAAATACATAAGGTGTTCCCACTAACAGTATATTTCGACACTTTTCAGTGATTTGCCATTTTTCTCAATTTATGCACCCATTCAGTCCAGCACTCATGCAGTCCAAAGACAAAAACGAGCAGTAGAAATTGAGTTCGCTTGATTTTATTTATTTTTTTTAAATATACTTGTGATTGGAGCACCTTGTGTGTATGTGCATCAAGCAGTTATATAAAATATTTAATAATATTGTATATTCTACAGTTTTCATGAATAAGTAATGAATATTTTTTAACTGAGCAACATTTAACTGCTTTTGTATTTTGTTTTTGTTTTTATTTCCCGCATTTTGATTTTACTCAACGTAGGACGTGCGGCTTCGGAATCACCATCCGCACATGTACTCCTGCATAACTGATGAGTATTTATACTTTTGCCCACTACTAACATGAAATATGTATGCATGCCTTGACTTTAGTACTCGTACAAATACTGAAAACCTCAACAACAAAATTTGCAAAGGGAAAAACCCTCACGCCGTCCTACAAAACAGCTGGCCATTAGTTGATTTCTGAATGCACAAAGTCTGCAAATATTCGCATTAAAATTAAGTGGTAAATCTTATGGCAAATCATACTGGGCACTGTATTGTTAAAATCCAGTGAGTTCGTAGCTAACCAACTCGTTCGCAGATATTCGTAAGAGGATTTGAGTATCTCCTTACTAAGATTCCTGACTCATTCGATACACTCGTATTAGACATTATGAGAAGAAAGTTGTATTTGCTCTTTGCTGATAGATTGTCGTAAATATTTAATATACGGTGGCACAAAATTAATCATCCAGTTTTTTTTTGTTTTTAATAACTTTTTTCCTCAATAAAAAATAAAAATTTTAAGTAATGGAAATATTTATTTTGACCTTTACGCGATATTTTCTTGTCTGCGTTTTTAGTGCGGCTGTCTAGTTCAGAGGGTGCCAAATATGATTGACTTGCGAGACTATTTGAAAAAATGATAAATCGTTCGATAAGGTGATTAATTTTGCACCACCTTGTGTAATCATTTTGCTTCTTCTGCGTACCTCCAAAGTTACCATGGCCGAATACATGATTCACATCCAAATGAGGTTTTTCCCCTAGATTCAATTGGTCATTGCTCCATCAAGGTTTACTGTTTTGACTAATTTGTGCTGTACTCATACGAAAATAGACACGCTGTCGATATGGTTCGTGTTTATAGAAGGAAATGACGTTTAGGCCCTTAGAATCTCTTAGAATGCCTTTAAGAAAGAAGTCTTACAACGATAAATCATCTCTAGTATTATCTGATGATGATCAACGCGTGAATGTCAAATAAGCAAACTTTCATGAAAATAGCGGAAAAAGGTAATTTTGTTTATGTAGCTTACAAAAATTATATTCCTTCCATATTCATAGTCGATTGTGAAAAGCGAGCTACGGACACTGGTGTGAATAGACACCATCGACACTCCACTGTGCACATCCTGTTTGAAAGGTGAGGATAGTAAAGAGCAATTTCTCCGCCGCAGTCCGGCTTTCGCCGCCTGACTTGAATGGTACATTTTTGGGTCGACGAGCTACATGACAAGCTCAAATGACATTCGGTGACGAATTTATGGGTTGGGCTTATAAAAGCAACTTTTTTCACGAAACAAAAAATATGGCATTACAAAAAAAAAACAAAAACGAAAAAATATTAGAAAAATATGCTCCTATTGATTGTAAGTCTAAAGTCCTTTGGGAGTCCACTGAACCTATCTAAACTATCCACGTTAAGAAATGATGAAGATAAACACAGATAATTTGTTCAAAATCATTTAGGCAAGTAACACAGATAATTTGTTCAAAATCATTTAGGCAAGTAAGGCGCTATTTAAGAAGAAATCAAGGAAATCAAGGAAATTGCAGTGGATTGGCTACACTCTAAGGAAAAATGGCGACAATGTCGCTAAAAAAACGCTGAACTGGAATACTTTTCAACAAACAGCTCAGCAGAAGCAGAGATGAAGTCTCTTAGCTTATCGTGGAATGAACTAAGATCCCTAATACAAAGCCATGTCCGTTGACGAAGCTGCAAATAAAAGCAAGGAGTTAAAGGTCACATACATAGGTATATACTTATATATTCTATAAAGAAGAAGAAGAGGAAGAAGAAGAAGAAGGTGACTCCAGTATTCATAAATTATAAGCTACATTCCCTTAAGAATGATTTTCAATAAAATGTTCTGGGTCTAGGTTTAAAAAACTTGAAGTTCAAAAGTTTTTTTAAGGCCCTCGTCTCATTTGAAAAGGTGTTTTTTGGGCGTTTAGCGTGTAAAATAGAATCGAAAAAAGATACTTTTATTTTTGTTTTGCGTAATTTATTTCTTGATCCATTATTAAAAAATAAAAATTTTTCTTTTACCATACGAGGTTCGTTCAAAAAGTGATACGCCTTCAACGGCATTTATCCTCCTAAATCAGTCAATATGAGTTAAATTATTTATGACGATTCTTCTCAACCATTAAGACTATTACAATATTTTTTTTTAAGTTTTTTGTATTTTTTTTTAATTTTCTTTTAATTAATTTTTTTTTTTATTAATTTTTTTTTATTTATTCTTTATTTTTTTGTAAGTTGTTTGGCTTTTGTCCTTTATTCTTCCAAATCAGTCAATATGAATTGAATTACTTATGACGATTCTTATCATGTAAACTATTACTATTTTTTTTTACGTTTTTGTTTGTAATTTTTTTTTAATTTTCTTCTAATTTTAGTTTTTATTTTTTTTTTATTAATTTTTTTTTTTGGCTTTTGTCCTTTATTCTGCCAAATCAGTCAAAATGAATTAAATTACGATTCTTATCATGAAAACTATCAGTCAATATGAATTAAATTATTTATGACGATTCTTATCACTAAAACTATTACAATATTTGCCATTATCGTGTGAGCTACGATCAGTCATCAGTGAATCTTAAAAGTCAAAAAAAGTCTTTGAACGTTCACCATTTTCTGAATTTTTTTTTTAAGATCGTTTTTCATCTTTGAACGTCACCATTTTGTCAATTTGGTTTTTTTTAAGACCGTAGTTCACACGATAACGACATTCATACTGAATAAGATTCTTTCTGTCTTTTTGATTTCAGACACCTGTGAGTCCCGGAATTTGTTTCGCCAGCGACATTCCAGTATTTTGAAAACCTCTTTTTGAAGGCTGACAACTTTTTAAACAAACCTCGTGTGACCAAAGAAAAAATTTTTTATTTTTTAACAAGAGATCGAAAAAGAAAATACTCAAAAGGTAAAAGCAAAAAAACGTTTTTCTTTTCGTCTTACACGCTTTTAAAGAAACACCCCAAAAACACCATTTCAAATGAGGCGAGGGCCTTAAAGTCTTGGTTAAAAAGTTAATTGCCACAATTATTGATTAAATTCCATTAGCATCAAGCGTTCGCTTTTTCACCCAGTTACATTGTAAATTAAAGTAAATAATATGGATCTTTGCATTTTTTACAATATTTCGTAAATGGAGCTACAGCTCCAAGTATTAACCATCAGTTTACCGCAGCCAGTTCATTTTCACAACCAGCCGTGAACACAGCGGCACATAGACACATTTTTCAAGAATTTGTTTGTATGTACACATTTCCAGAAATCAATATCATATGCAAGTATTTGCATGTTCTATATATGCTAATAGGTGTAAATAAGACATGACAAAACGAACAGAATATGTAATAATGCAGCCAACATAAAAATATGTTCCCGGAAACTTGCTTCTTAGCATACATTTTGTTGCACACACATTTTTCTATATGTATGCATGTCCATTCATACATAAGCGCAAAAGAAAAGGGTAATATTCAATAATCGGACAACATAAGTGATTCGAACAAAGGCAAAATCTCAAACAGAAATCAATAAAATCTGTCGGCCAACTCATACGAGCGCTTACATGCCCCAACATTTGTACAAGTGGCTATAAAGGGTATTTCATTAGAAACGCTTTTTGTGTAGTTTTACTAAAATAATTTGAATAGACTATTTGTATAATATTATAGATATGTACCGAGTATTATTTGGTGATAAAAATAGCACCGGCATTTCTTCATGGGAATGTGTAAATGAGCTGTTTGATTTCTTGCATACATTTTTTTTTTCATAGATCGGCAGCAATTTCTTACGCATTGCTACTTAAAGTTTTTAAAAAATGTTGTGTTCTTGCCATAGATGATTTATGTGACAAAGCTCCAAGAGAATAAAAGTCGAACGCCTTTCAATCCCACAACTGAGGTTTTGACGAATGATTGGCGGCACATTTTTGTACACGAGAGTTCGAGTTTTATAAGTGTAGCGGATTTTTACTTTACTAGTAAGCTTATTTATAAATTAGATTATTTGTAAATCATCCAAGCTGTTCCGGAATTTTACGTCCATGAAACATGAACTGTTAGAAAAAGTCCTTTCTCACAATGTTCGCCCCTCGGCAGGTATTGTCAAATCATCGAGTGCCTTTGTACCATAAATTAAATAAATAAATTAAATTAAATTTTTGAATACGCAAAAGCAAATTTTTTTGTGTCGAAGAATTTTTTATATATATTTATATATTTTTTATATATATTATATATATTATATTTATTTAAAGAACCCCAGACGATTATATAAAATTTTTTGGTTCGAAGAATTTTTTAATATTGTAATAAGGAGGGATATACAATAAAATTTTTTTAAAATGTGAATCAAACTAAAATTTGCAAAAAATCAAAAACAATGCAATTTTAGACTATTAAAATTTTTTTTTAATTTTTTTTTCCGTAATTTGTTTTTTTACAATTAAAAAAAATTCAGATCCTTTTTGCTTTTAGCAGGCGGTACTTATGTATGTTTTCTCTTTTAATCTTCATTGCCACAACTCCCTCTTGATTTTCCTATAAATGCCTTCTTTTAGAATTCGGAGGCAAACTTTTTTTCTTTTTTTCTTTAAATTTTATGTAGCACCCTAAACTGCTAGGAACAAAGTGGAAAAAAACTCCATCCATACAAATTGAGTCGCCTTAATGGGTGCATATGTGTTGCCCTGTATTAATAGCCATACAAAAACATACGTGTGTATGTGTGTATTTAAAAACAAAGCATAAACACTTTCCTATGAATTACAATCGGATACAAGAAGCAAGTTTAAAAGCCACTGGCAAACAAATGTAACACTAAATACCCATTAATGTAGGTACATATAAAAATACATACTTGCATATCTGTGTTTGTCTAGTACGCAAAATAAAACTTAGATAAGAATGAATGCCAGAAGATGTAAAAATTTAAACCAATAAAAACCAGCCAGAGTGAAATAGTGAAAAAAACGAAAAAACTTTAAGAATTATGATATGTAGAAGGAAAGCTCAAGCAAAACGCTTGTCATTGTCATGTCTAGGTCTCGTCGTTAGCTTGATTGCTCGTTACTTGATGGCACAGAGCGCTGGTGCGGCGTCTATTACGTTGTCTCTGGAAGATTTCATCAACTCATATTAATTTATTGCGCCATAATTGCCATCATTCTGAACCAACGTCAACGACAACGACAGCGACGACGATGACGATGCCGATTAGAGCAACAGCGAAAGCGAGAGCAATAATAACAATAACAACAACACTGTGGTTAGCTGGCTCAGTCTACAAACGATAATAATGATCATAATAACTAGTCAATCTGTGCTTTGCTGATATTATACATACATATGTGAGTACACCGTAAACACTTGTACACGCGTGAAACATACCTTCCCATTTGTATGGATGTATGTAAGTGCATAGATAACTTTGTGGAAAATGATAGAGCTGGCATTGTAATGCCTGTTGTTTTTATTATTACTGATATTGCTTCGCGTGCCCAAAAGTGTGGCTGAATTCGAGATGATGACGTTGTTCGTATGAGTGAGCCAGGGAGTGAGTGAGGAGTAAGTGAAAGAGTGAGTAAGTGAGTGAGAGAGCGAGCTACATAGTTGAATAAACATCAATTACCCCATCACATGAAGAGCAGTTAAACCGACTATGCAGAAACCAGCCACAAATTATGAAATGAATTATGAATTAGAGGTAACAGCAAAGATTATGCAGCAGATAATGATAGCAACGACAGAAGTAGGAGTATTTTGGCAAGTGGGTACCACTTCAGGAACTAATCAGGTTGC
The DNA here is from genome assembly GCF_027943255.1 of Anastrepha obliqua. NCBI lineage: Eukaryota > Metazoa > Arthropoda > Insecta > Diptera > Tephritidae > Anastrepha > Anastrepha obliqua. The sequence goes on from NC_072894.1 coordinate 14,944,880, forward strand.
GAGTAGCGAGATTTCCAAAAATTAGAGCAAAAATCACGATTCGCATATAAGGAACTATAGTACGTATTGCGTGATTGATACGGCTTCTGATATTGCCAGTTATTGTTTCTAATTTTAAATAAAACGTAAATTAAGTAAATTAAATAGCTGATTAGAAGGATGTAAAAGGCATCTCGTGCGGATTTTAAATGTTGACTGTTACGTCGGATACACTCTTGGAATCTGGCCTCCTGGAATCTGTGCCACTCACTGGAGAAGTAATGACGGAATGCCATTAACCTCGCTAACGAAATTTTCTTTTAGTATTACAAATAGTCACTTGGTTTGTTTCAAAGACTTTTGAGATACTCCTACAGAAAAAAGTCAAAAGTCGGGCGACCTGGCTAGCCAGGATATGTCACCAAAACGGTTTATCAGTTTGTTAGGGAAGAAATCACGCAGTAACGCAATGGTCCTTCTGCTCCCCGCTTATATGCTCTGCATTTAGTGCGAAATTTTAAATTTAAAACCTAATTCTGTCACCGTACTCCCCGTAGTAAACAGTTTGCCTAAACTTCTATAGAAAAATATAAAAGCAAATAAAATGTGATCGGCTGTCCGAAGATTCGTGCCCAAGAACGGTACGCAAGTGCTCTACTTTCTCGACTATTGTAATCACTATGTACAGTTTGTTTAATAATAACACTGGCTCAGATCGCAGAAGGAATAAAGAGCGTACTAGTTCTCATCTATTACATTTAGAACCACTTTCGAACTATGGAAAATTGATGCACCGGATGACAAACGACATTACTTAGAACAATGTCATCTAAGATATAGTACCAGGTTATTGTGTGGAGTAGATGAGAATGTGAGATAGCTTTGGTAATAAATTCCACAAGTGAATTTCACTGCAGATTAACTATACAAATTTCTACAAACGATGGAAAATCTCTGAAAGGAAATTAAAAGAGGCGAATACATAACATCGATATGCAAACATTTTATAGAACATTTACGGAAAAGTGTAGTTTTCACATGCGAATTCAGTGGTTATTTAACCCCATGTTATAGAGATCAACTTACCACGAATTAAGAGGGCAGCTCCATATCGAAACTCGGCATCCATCCATCCGCGGAACGACGGATATGGTGGCCACCCAAGTACTATGTGGAGAGTACCGTTCCCACAACCAGGCAGGAGGTACATGTATAAAAAGCATTTCCTACAATGTGGAGGTTAGCCAAGAATCTCTCTGCACGCGGTAACCAACTTTCGGGAAATCCTCCCGTCGAGCAATGGACGGCTCGGACAGCGGATGTGCAGGTCCGAACCCCACACCCGCTTATGACCGGAACTGACACCCAAGGTTCCGGAGGAAGCGCACTACTAGTGGTGAAACATGGCAATTGACTATGCCAATGAAGAGCCGAGTGAGTGTGAGCGATACACCGTCGTCGAAACGATCCGAAGCGACTGAACAAGCTGTGGAGGATGAAGAGACAACCCCTCAGTAGACTCAGATGGATCTCTGATATCGAGTAAGTCTTTGACAACGCTCAAACCTGGTGCGAATCAGGTAATTATCGGTAAAAAGGCTGAAGTTATTAGAGATTCGAACGCAGGTGCTGGTCTATCCGAAAGGTAGATTAAACGAAAAAGACAGAAGACGAAGAAAGCCAAAGCATTAGCTAAGGTAAGGGCTCAAACTCCGTCAACTTCGACATCTATAATGGAAACGGGAAAGCATGGCAGAACACAGGGGTCCTATGTAACGTTGCACTCGGGGTATGTGCCAAGAAAGCGACTTTCCAGTGCTGCCAATATATTTTTATTTATGCCAATTGATTCATCTATTGGCCACTTGCCTACGCTTGATTAATCGAGGAGGTATATTATTTGTTCACACAAGTGTTCGTTTGTTTTTTTTTTCGAAAATATTTACTCGGCTACGAAATTCCCGGCAGGGTATCTTTTGTTTCATTTACACATATGTATGTGTGTATGTCCCACGCCCAATTTGTCCACACTTCAGTCCTAAAATGCCAATTTAATGCCACTCACTTGTGCAGCCTATCTATTGCCGAGGTAACCACTTACCGCGCTTTTTTTATCATCTGCACGTCACTCTTATCAGGTAGTTACCGCAATTATGTACACAGATGCCGCAGTGATTACTGTTTTTCTATTTTATTTTATCCAGAAACACAAAGAGCCTCTTGTAGTCACATGAATCAGTGACGCTCGAGCCTCAACCGAGATCTACACACATACATATGTATGTACATAGCTTTGAGCAGCGCAGCAATCATCACAGCTTGCTTACAAGTCTCCAATGCCTTCTTGTGTCACCCTCGTGCGGACCTCATGCTGCTCTTATTTGTTACGTATCTGTACGTAATAAAAAAATCGCAGTCACATATGTGATTTTGAAATTGATAACCACATACACACACACGGCTGCGCGTACAATCATTTATCAATTATTTACCACATTCTCAATTGGTGCCCTACTTGAAATGACGCCAATACGTTTATTACATTTGAGCTTATTTTATAACTTCAGTGATTGGACTGCCGTGCCGTTTTGTGTGAGTAAAAATAAAATTTGTACATGTGTAGTTAAATAGAATTCTTATTGCGTTTTCAATACGCACAAGCCGATTCGCAATGTAGGTTATTTAAAAATTAATAATAATAAATTACTGGCGCGTGCACTTCTGTTAGATGTTTGGCCGGGCTACTCCTCCTATTTGTGACATGCGTCTTGATGTTGTTCCACAAATGGAGGGATCTACAGTTTTAAACCGACTCCGAATGGCAGATGGTTTTTTATGAGGGGCTTTTTCATGTCAGAAATACACTCGGAGGTTTGCCATTGTTTGCCAAAAATGTTTTTCTTAATTTTGGTGTTTCACCGAGATTCGAACCAACGTTCTCTCTGTGAATTGCGAATGGTGGTCACACACCAACCACTCGACTACGGCGGCCGCACCAGGTCACTTAACAATACCAAAAACAAGGCTATTTTTTTTGCCACACATCTCATGATTGAAGTTAAACAATAGAAATTCGGTCAGCATTTAACGCGTAAGTACTTGGAACGGCCGCCGTAGCCGAATGGGTTGGTGCGTGATTACCATTCGGAATTAACAGAGAGATCGTTGGTTCGAATCTCGATGAAAGCAAAATTAATAAAAACATTTTTTCTAATAGCGGTTGCCCCTCGGCAGGCAATGGCAAACCTCCGAGTGTATTTCTGCCATGAAAAAGCTCCTCATAAAAATATCTGCCGTTCGGAGTCGGCTTGAAACTGTAGGTCCCTTCATTTGTGGAACAACATCAACACGCACACCACAAATAGGAGGAGGAGCTCGGCCAAGCACCTAACAGAAGTGTACGCGCCAATTATTTATTTATTTTAAAGAGTCTGAAAAATTCTCACAGAACTAACTATCTCTATCTCTATCTCTGTCTCTATTCTTTCCTATCTCTGTCTCTGATACTTTTCCCCTTCCCTCCTTGACTATCTACCCCCTGAGTGTTTTAGGAGCCACCAAATCTCCTGGTACTTTTGCCAGAACTTTGTTACTATTACTTTCACTTTTGTGCTGCACAGTGTTCTGATTCATAAGCGTGACATATAAATGAATAAAAATGTAAAAACTTGTAAGCGTCCGGTAATGAAAGGCAACTCAATGAAAGTCAAAGTTACAAGCACCAAATTAACAATTTACTTGGCAAAACAGTTTTTTAATTAACTGCAATGGCTTCATAAGCATAAAAAAATTTTAAATACCTTTGACTAATTTATTTATTTTTTTTTTTTTTATTATTTGTTTAACAAATTTTTTTGGCTTTTTGTTTTTTTGTTTTGCATGTTTTCTTGCTCAAGTCGCTCAACTCACCATTTATTCCGCTGATTAGTGGATAATTCCCATCTCGGCCACCGATTAGATTTTTTAAACCAGTTTCGATCAGTGTTGGGGACGATCGCTCCCGGTCACTCATTTTTTCATACAAATTTTAACGGGGGAAAATAAAAACAACAAAAAACACACACACAGCGCAACAATGCACTTTTTTCTTTTGGCTTGGAACAGGTATATCGAGCCAAATATATCACTGTTGTTGCGCACAAGCAATGCAGTAGTCAGAGGTTCGTCGCCAAAATTAATTTGAATTTCAACTTTTTTAACTTTTTTTTTGTTGTTCACGGTTCTCACTCACAGCTTTTGTGTTTTATGTTTTATGTTAATTGTAATCTGCTTTACTTGCGGGCTCTGCTCACAGTTTAAGCGTTTAATGCTTGTTTTTTTATTTATTTTTTTTTTTTTTTTGCTGTTTTTTCTTACATTTAATTTGTTTAACTTTTATTTTGTAAATTTATTGGTTTATTTATAATCACAATAACAGGAATTTATTGATTTATAACGTTTTGTGGTTTCAGATATAATTTAACAATTGGCAATTCTGCATAGAATCGCGTAGACTTAATTATATATAAAAACGAATTAATTTTAATGTGTTTTTTGCTATGTATTACAATATATTTTTGCTTTGCTTTCAACAAATATTGCACTTGAGAACGTTTTTTGTGTTTTTTTTTGTGTGTTTTTTTTTATGTCTTTCAATTTTTCATATAACTTATTTGCTTATTTCACTTACTGCTGCGTGTTTCTATTTTACGTTTTGTGACTTTTTTGCAATATTTAGTTGTTGTAGCTTTTTACAGATTACTGCTGGAAGGGCGCTCAAAGTAACTAAATTTCTATGTTTCTATTGCAGGCTTGTCTTGTTGTTGCTGCCACGTGGATTTGTAGTTTTAATGAATTTTGTTGCTCTTGCTGCAGGCTGGGCTTAGCAAATAGTTGTTTGTTAGTGTTTTTTGATGTATAAGAACATTTAAAATATATCTTTTTGTTGCTTTTCTGTTGTATTGATTTTTTGTTGATAATTTTTGTTTTTTGTTATTTATTTTGTGTCTAATTTTTAGCTTATTTCTTATGTATGTATATATATTTTGCTATAAATAAAGGCACCGCGAATTCATTTAACAATAACAACAGCAAATATATTTAAAAAAGAATCTTGTTGCTTGCTTTTCCCCTTATTTCTCTACATTTGTTTTATGAAATTTTTTATATTTATTTTTGTTGTTTTTTTCGTGTTTGCTTATTTATAACTCTTAATGCGCTGCACCGCTGGCACTGCTGCTGTCAAACTGTCTAAGCTTTGGTATAATTTTTATTGCGATTTGTTTCTTGCAATAAAAATGTTTTTCTTCAACTTAATTAATTCACAAAAATATAAATGACTTCAAAAATGGGCGCGTTTCGCTTGTATGAAATTGTGATTTTCGTTTTTCTGCGTAGAAATATTTTTAGCAAACACTGCTGATTTTTTGTTTTTTTTTTTTGTATAAATTTTTTTGTGTGTTTTTTTTTTTTTTAATTTTATCTACGCAAGTATTTCTGCGCTGTGCTGGTACGCATCACAGCAGTGGCTCATCCAGTTGCCCAGTAGCAGTCAACGTTGTTTAACTAATTTACTGTTTCAATCCTTTCTTGTGGCACGCTCGCACATTGCACACAACGCACGCACGCACGCAAAACAGTTCACAGCGTAAACGGGAAGCACTAACTGTTGTATTCTTGTATATAGGCACACACGTTTGTGTGTATGTGTAACTCAACCTGTCCTATACCTGCCAGCTTAGCTGCACAAATGTTCGCTTCTAGCCACGCAAGGTATGCCGTGTGATTGGGTACTCCTCCTCCTATGCGCTAAACGCTAAACGCTAAACGCCAAATGTCAAGCGGAAAGTTTTCAAAGAAATAGTTTTTTTTTCTATTTTTTTCTTTTTCAATTTACGTTTGTGTGCAATCTCAAATTTATTATACTCGCTGCTTTGCGTTGATTTGATTTTTTAATTTTATTTATTTTTAAAAAATATGTACTTTGTTGCTTTTAATTGCTGCTGCTGCTGTGTGCAATTTGGCAGCAATTTTCAATTATATGCACGTACGTATGGGACTTGTGTTGCATTAGTTTTGTTTCCTTTAATTTGCATTCGCTCAATTGCAATTACTTGGCGTTGGCGACGTTGCATGCCACACATTCAACAATAACACACCGCCTCTAACTGCCTGCGTCCGACTTTCGTTGTGCAACTCAATTTGCTTACTTTATTTCTTACGAGTATTTGCTGTATTTTTTTTTTTGGTGCTGTACTCTTATTTTTTATTATTATTATTTTTTTTTTTTTGTCAAATTATTCGCTGTCTTTTTTTGCTTCTGTTTTTGGTTTTTGGCTACTTTTGCGTTAAATATTCGCTAGAATTTATTCTAGTTGCAATTGCGATCTCGCACTGAATGGCTTGGCTGGCTGGCTGGCTATTCTTTCGTTGCTATTTTTTGCAGTGTAATTTTTGTTGCTTAATTTTTATGCACAAATTCGCCAAATAGCTTTTGTGTTGTTGCTTTTGTTGCTACTGCTAATTGGCTTGCAGCGTATTTTTAGTTGAACAATTTCTTGCAAATATATTCGTGGTAGCGTTGCTTTATAATTTATTGTAATTTCTTTATACGTAGATATATTTTTACACGCCAGCGATTTTATTTTAACATTTTATCGTTATTTATTTTTGTAGGTGCTTGGCTTGTAGATAGCGCGTAGAATTGCAACACATAAAAAACTCGCACATCTACTTGAGAAAGTGTGTGTGTTCGTATTCCAATTGATTTTTTTTTTTCAATTTCTGCGAAAACACATTTTTACTTTTTAAAGCAGCGTTCCACGTGAAATTACTTTTCTTAGTTTTTAAATTTTTCTATTTACCTTTTTTAAGAACTCTTAGCAGTTAATTTTAAAAAATTTTCTAAACGAACAATTTTTTTTTAATTTTGCATCAGCGTTTAGTAAGAAGAGGAGGCTAAGTTATGCGCTAAAGATTTATTTCATTACATTTTTTTATTGTACGTTAATAAAGCACTAAAACAACTCCGTTTGCAGTAGAGTTTACCAAATTTGCATTTGAAATAAATTATTTTGAAAAATTCGCTACGCTAGAAAAAAATTCTCAATCTTATTTTTTCACTCAAATTGTTCGGTTCACTGAGTTGTAAGCATTTTCACACACTTTTTCCACGTGCTTTATGTATGCATGTATGTATATGTAAATTCAGTAAATTTGCAATTTTTTATTTTTTCTAATCGTTTTCAATTTTTCATTTCCGTTGCACAGCTACTCTGTTGTTGATGCTGTTTGTTGCTGTTGTAAGAATAGTAGTAAGCATAGAAATTTCGTGAAAAGGGCACGTGATGATATTCGTAGAAAAAGCACTGTGATTATTGTTCGTGTTGTTGTTCTTGTTGTTGTTGTTGCAAGCTGTTAGCTCGCATACCCACACTAGAGCGACGAGCGCTTGAATCAACCGTGCGAGCGTATGTAACTTTGTTATCTGGTGTAGCGGCTCGGACAGGTGAAGGTAGTGAGCGATTTCAGGTTTTGCCTTCTAAGCGCTAAGGTTTTTTTGGTTTTTCGTTATTTTTTTTTTTTTTATTTAATTTTTTTTGTGTGTGCCTTGTTTAAACAGCTTTGACAGCGAACTTGTATTTGGTTTGTTCTTTAAATATTTTTTTGCTTTTATTACAATTGCACACAACGATAAGCCTATGCATAGCACACGCATACGCACACACACACACACACACACGAGAGCGAGTGTAGATAAATATGAGCGTTAAGACAAATCAAAATACTAACATTCCATTTCATACGCGTTAAGTCTTCTTCCTCATTTCAACACCTTTTTCCAACGAAATAACCAAAACACCAAAAACAAATTATATATTTACCCTTTCTGTTTTTTTTTTTTTTTTGAATTTTATATTTGCACAACTTCGTTTTCTGGAGCTGGCACACCCACACGCACCACCATCGAGCAGGACGAAGTGACGAATGAACGCTGACGAGCAAACGCTTGAATGCTTCTACGCTGCCTTGGCTGCAATTCCGACTGCTGCAGCTGACTAACAGCGAATTATTTCAGAATTAACACGGCTGCGGTGGCGTATACTCTACGCTACTACGGCTACGATATGAACACCAACACACACCTACACGCACGCACGCACACACACACACAACGGCCACGGGTAGCGAGCTACTGGCGGCGCAATGCTTAGCACTGCCGCACCGCTGCTTGCGTTGGAGTTTAGAATGGCCGCCTCAGCAGCAGCAGCAGCAGAAGAATACTTTAGAGGTAACGCAGCGCAGTTGGAGTTCGTTTGAAGAAGTTGCGGCGCGCGGTACGGTGGCGTTTATAACCTGCTGCTTGATTGTTACTTTATTTTAATTTTTTAATGTTCTTGAGTTTTTTCTTCTTTTATTTAGAATTTTCAGCAGTATTTTGTGGCAGTGTCCGTGCCAGCGCAAAAATTCCAAGTCTCCAGGTATTCGAGAAAGGTCGAGTTGTTCAAGCTGTGAAAGCACCAAAAATCATCAAATGCACTCAAACACAAGCGCCCAACTGTGCAAAAAATCAATCAAGGCAAAGCGTCGTCCTGCGCTCGCGTTGCACAAACATCGGCACTTGGTCGCCAATACGCTGTGTGAGTCCAACTTAATTTTCACTAATAAATAACTTTTAGCAAATTTTGTACAATACCATTCACTTGATTCACACTTTTCAACAACTTTGGCTTATTTTACTATTCTTCCTGATTCTTTTATATGATTTTCATTTTTCTGCTTTTTCCGTTGCTAGCTTTTGCTTGGTTGCTTCCACATATCCTTGCGCGTTGTGTGTAGTTTTTGTACTGCGCTCTCGTGTGGCTCGCGCTATGGCTCCGAATCGTGTGGGTGTCCTCAAAATGTGTGCCTGACTATCTCGCCAATTCGCCAATTCGTTCACAAAAGACACACAAATACGTTGCTCCGCTTTTTCCATTCCATTTTTTGTTTTTTTGCATCGAACGCGAGCACTGTGCACTTAAAGGTTTTAGTGAGTGGGTTGCATGTGTGTGTCGCTATGTTGGCCAAGTTGGTTGGTTTTTTGCTACTACTGACAGCAAAAGGACACTTTCGAATATCGAAAAAGTTCGCGCTGGTTGTGTGTGAGGGCTTAACACGCTTTTGTTGCACGCTTAGAATGCCATTACATATATATTTTCTTTTTTGTTTTGTTTACTTGCGCTTTATTTCCTTCTATGCGCTTCTGTTTGCACATATAGCCAATTATTGTTGTTGTAATATTTCGTTTTTTTTTATCTTTCTTCTTTTATAAGGAACTTCGCTGCTGCGCGCTTTGTGGTATAAAAGGAAGATATCAATGAGCGCGAGCGTATGTTGGTAACTCTCTCTCTCGCTCTCGCTCTCTCTTTTGCCCACTCTCCTCTCACAGAGCCGGCCGATTACTCATGCTCGAAAAAGCTCAGCTACGCGTGTGTATGGCTATTTGAGAATTCGTGTATGTATGTGGATATGTGTGTATGTGTGTGAGGGTTGCAAAGGCACGGGTCTAAGGCCAACTCTTACAATAACAAATCATCGATTTAAAAACAAAGCATGCGGAAGAGCAAACCACACTATGTACTCGCAAAGTGTAAAGCGTGCAAATTGGCCTAAAAACGAGAGCGCAAGCTTTAGTCTCATGGAGACTATTTCACTCAAACTAGAATTTTTGTAGACAGCGTGTTTGGTGGCGCGTGTTCTTAGCGCATGGCACATGAGATAGCTCCTTTTTACATTTTTTGCTTTAACATTTGCCCTTTTCAAATGGATTTTTTTATGCCGCGCATCGCAGGATCATTCGAGCACCCTGCGCCTGCTTGGTACCGCAGCAGGTAATTGTGAATTCACTGAACCTCCTCCATTAGTTAACAAGCGTTCAGCAGCCATGTGAGCCAACTGAAATTTATTTAAACTAAAACTAATGTCACCAATACAGGCACAATCACTAGCTGGATAGTTAATGTGGTATATAAATTTTGTCAGCTCATACAACTATTCACTTTGAAATAAACTTTGCACTTCAAATTTGTACTGTCAAATAGTCTCTTTGTGCGCGTTTATCTGTTGGTTACTGCGTCCTAAGTAATTACACTTCCATAGAGAAGACCCAATCGTATTTTTTAGCATGAACATTTTTACGTTAAATTCACTCAATTTGTTCACAGAATTCTTATAGGCGCTGATGATTGCTGCCTTTTTTGTAGATTTCTACACTTTTACTTAAATTTTATTTACTTATAATGTTGCTTCTATCGAAAATCGCTAGGCGTTATTTGCTTATACAAAATATTGCGCTGAACCCCTCACAAAGCAATGCCAGCTTTTCTCTGCTTCGCATCCACCAAACGCGATACAGCGTATGTGCGCAAAACATTTATAATTGCCAACATAATCACTACTTGTTTTACTTCTGATTTTAATTTTAATTAATTTTTACTTTTATCATCACAATTCTAATTTATGACACATTCGCATTCTTTCAACAATATATTCTTTTAATTGGTAATTTGCTGTTGTTATTTTTAAATGAAATATTAGCTATATACGCTTCTTACAAATTTTCTGACTTTTGAGACACTTATGAATTTTCCACCGATCACTTTTATATTGAAAACAAACGAAATGAATTTTGGCCAAAAAAAAAAACAAAACTGAAGAATCCGAGTACCGAGATTTGGTGTTCCACACCGAAATCGCTGGCATACACCGCCGCCGCGTTGTTGAGCACTTCTGAGCTTTGCGTTCGCGTTTTTCGCGCATTCGAGCTCCGCATGCGAGCACTCTTAGAATCTTGTTGCCGCTAATAATGCTGCTTCAGCCGCTGCTACTACGTATGCATGCACATATGTACATATGTATATGTGTGTATGTGTTGTTTTGCTTTTGCTTTTGAGTTTGCCCTCACGCCTCTGGCTATTGCCCGTCACTTCAATACGCCGCACCGTTTTTGTTTCGTTTGCGAGTCGCGCCAACTAAAGAGTGAAATATCAGGCTGGTTGCCACTGGGCTAGCCACCGCCGGTAGCCAACCTCCCCGCAAAACGCCACTGTTCGCCGCTCAACATTCATCGTTTCTGTCTTCGCATTCATGTCGGCCCGTCTTTTCCCTTCATCGGACTCGTCAATGTTGTTAGACTTTGCTTTCGTTATCGTTTTTGTTGCGATTGCGATTGCCGAGCATGTAATTGTTGTTGGCGTAATTATTTGCTTAGCCACTGTCGTTAGGCGAGTACGGCACAGTGTGTTACTTTGAGAAGTGCGAGCTTAAGATAGCTCACATAAAGAGTGGTTAAATTTCAAGGGCCGATGTTGAATGTGAACCACACCTAAACGTCAACGACACCGTTGGACTTCTTTCTTTGGGGTTATTTGAAAGAAAAGGTGTACGTCGATAAGCCAGCAACAATTCAAGAACTAAAGGATGAGATAATTCGGCACATTAATGGCATAGAACCTCAATTATGCCTCAGCGTCATCGAAAATTTGGACCATCGGATGGAGGTGTGCCGCCGAGGCCGCAGCGGTTATTTGGCCGATATTTTATTCCATACGTAATTGAGTCATACCAATATTATCATAATAAAGAGATATGACAATAATTTCCTAAAAAAATTGTATTTTATTCAAAATCAACATCGGGCCTTGAAACTTAACCACCTTTCAGATTTACGATAGAGCTGGCAATATGGGTTTAGTTTTACTAGCTTCGTAGCTAAAGCCATTAGTGAGATTACAAATAAGCTGAATATTTGTCTTTTTTATTATCAGTCAGTTGTATTGCATGTGATTCCGATAAATTGTAGAAGTTCCTGGATATTGGTTTTTTAATTTAGGAACAAATTTTTATTCTTAAATGGTAAGTCAGTTCAAAAAACAAAAACCACTAGAAAATGTTAGCGAAAACTCTGCTGATGATGACAATAGTAATAAGGGTGCAAATGCAGATGCACTCTCAGATACTTCAGATGGATAACGGTAGTGAGAAAGAGCGAAATGCTAGGAAAGCTTTTATTTTAACACCCATTGAAGGAAAAAAAGAAAACGCCCACGAAAGCGATGGTTAGATGACGTCGAATCAGATCTTAAGCAAATGAACGTACACAACTGGAGAGATGTAGCCATGGATAGAATAAAGTGGAGAAACATTGTTGATGAAGCCATGATCCACCACGGATTGTGAGGCTAAGAAATAGAAGTATGTATAAAATAGTTCCAATATACGAAGAAGGAGTAGAGCAATTAAGTTCCCATCATATTCTGACGAAAATGATACAGAAGTAAAAACAGCGCTTGATGGAACGGGATGAGAACTGATAGAACATGAATCCCGAGGAAGACCGTAATATCGTAAATATAGCTTTGAAAGCAAGCCATGATACTTTGCAATAATTGAAGTAAAAGTTAGCAGCGCTTTTTCTTTGATAATAAGTACAAATAACATAAATTATATTAGAAGCTGCACAGAAATTTAAGATTCTACAATTCTTGGTAAAAACGAGTTCTATTAGAAGAAAAATGTTACTAATGTTTAGCAATTTTGTATGGCAGTGGTACTTATGGGGCTAAAAATCTAAATTTGCGAACATAATGGGGGCCTGGATTTTTTAGAAAAATTGACTAGGTTTATCCTATCACGGATGACTCTGAAAGATTTTACGGAGATCTTGCAAATTTATTGCAAATTTTATATGAAAACCGCCTGAAGTCAAAGATGGCCTCTACAAGCATTTTTAATATCTTCGACATGACTGATTTTAATTCTCGGATTTTGTGCAAAGAACTCAGAGCACAAATACCACCAGAAAGGAATTTTAATTTTCTTTCTACTGCTTCGATTCATTCGAACCAAACAACCAGAAGGGACAACTTATGGCAATTCTAAATAATTTTACACCAAAACGCTGTCCAACGGAAATAAAACTACAAATTCCTATGTTGATTGCAAAAAATATCTTTAGGAGAAATGTGCATTAAAAAAAGTTTGTATAAATTATGCTAATAAAGCTAAAGATGAAATTACTATTAATTAAATTTATCAAAAAATGTGCAAGAATTATGTAAATAGAATATAAAAAATTAATTATAAATATATATAATTGGCGCGTACTCCTATTTTGGGTATTTGGCCGAGCTCCTCCTCCTATTTGTGGCGTGCGTCCTGATGTTGTTCCACAAATGGAGGGACCTACAGTTTCAAGATGGCTCCGAACGGCATATATTTTGCATGAGGAGCTTTGTCATTGCCTGCCGATGGGCGACCGCTATTAGAAAAAACTTTTCGTAATTTTGGTGTTTCACCGAGATTCGAACCTTAATTCCGAATGATAGGCACGCACCAGCCCATCCGGTCGGTAAATCTAAATAACAAATATTTTATTTCAAAAGACATCCAGGTCCCAATGAGCGGCTGGTAGAGGTATGCATATATCAATATTTAGTATGTCTAGTGTCAAGCATCCATTGTACTCTAGAGGAGGTTTTTTAACGCTGCTACCACATTAAAAGTTCTTTTTTTATCTTACATTGGAGTGCTTGTTATTCGCCTCAGAACTTGTCTGACCGACGTGGACTTATATCCTAACCAAATTTTAAAGGGTAACACCTAGCCGAGCTCGCCTTCTTATTTTTGGTGTGCGTCTTAATGTTTTCCACAAGTGGAGGCACTCGGAGCTAATGTCGCTGCCGAACGATAGACAGTTCTTTATGAGAAGCTTTTTTATGAAAGAAATACAATTGGATGTTCGCTATTGCCGGCCAAACGGCGATCGAATTCATGTCGCTATTAGAAAAAACTTTGGAGTTTCTTTTAGGGAGATCGTAACCCGTGCTAGCCGAATGCTAATTACGCATGTATTCGTTCGACTATGGCAGCCGAACTGCTTATTCATTGGATTTCCGAAATGATTTTGCCAGTCTGAGGTCCTAAACTACGCTACCTATTCCTTACCTCTACGAATCAACACTCTCCGTTTGAGCCTCACAGAAAAGAGAGAGAATAATCTGTCTCCAAATCGCGCGGTAAATGTGACTTTCATGTCGCTTAACTTTTTTATGAAGCAATAAAAAGGCTCGGAATTCCTTAAGAGGAGGCGGTGATCTAGAGCTCGAAATACATTTTTGAAATATCGAAAAGACAACAAATCGATTTTTTGAAATTTCTAGACCACCAAGTCTGCTCAAGGGGAGGTTCTAGTCAAAATCGACCAAAAAAACTTATTTTTTGTATTGCTTTATTTTCATCCTTAAGATCTTAAAAATGTATAGGCAACAGGATATTTCCCTATCTAATTGATTTTACGAATTACAGCGCATAGACGAGAGAGCGCATCGCCCGAAAAACAGGTAGAAGGGCGCGCTCGGTGCCGCTTTAAACGCGTTTTTCTCGAAACACCTTTTTTTGGGCGCGGCGCGCGATTTCGCTACAACTACACCGATTTCGACGTTTGGTGGCTCAAATTAAAGCTTATTCAATTTAGAGGGCCTTCAGCAAGCGTTTTTTGTCAAAAAAAAAGGTTTCAGTATTGTTTTTTTAACGTTAACTTATTTTTTGTATTGCTTTATTTTCATCCTTAAGATCTTAAAAATGTATAGGCAACAGGATATTTCCCTATCTAATTGATTTTACGAATTACAGCGCATAGACGAGAGAGCGCATCGCCCGAAAAACAGGTAGAAGGGCGCGCTCGGTGCCGCTTTAAACGCGTTTTTCTCGAAACACCTTTTTTTTGGGCGCGGCGCGCGATTTCGCCACAACTACACCGATTTCGACGATTGGTGGCTCAAATTAAAGCTTATTCAATTTAGAGGGCCTTCAGCAAGCGTTTTTTGTCAAAAAAAAAGGTTTCAGTATTGTTTTTTAACGTTAAAACAAATAAAATGAGGCAAAAAAGATTTTTTTTGTTTCAAAGGGTTCCCATTTTTTTTTTTTAAAAGGTTTTTCGAAAATCGGAAATTCATACGCCCCCCAAATTTCATCTAATTTAAGATTTTTTTTTGGTTTTTCGTTTCAGATCATTCGACAGGGTTGTAGAGTGCTCCGCGCACACTGTCCCCCGCCGCGCACGACGGTATTATTTTTTATCAAAAAATTTTTGTAAACTTTTTAAAGTATAGACAAATAAATGCCACAAAAGTTAAAAAAAAATACGTATGTACTCTCAAAAACAGTCATGAAATTAAGCACATTTTCGGGCCTTTGGAACAGAACCTCTCCTTAATAAAGTTCATCTTTGCGGAATTTTATTTTAGCAAAACTGATATGACTGCCTTTAAAGTTATAACTTTTTCGCGGCACATTTACAGTTTATAAAATTTTCGTCATTTCCATAAAACCAACACACTGTGCAGTGGACGTTATTGTTTTATATGTTGGCATCGCTGTAATCGTCGTGGAACTTTCGGACTCTGCCTGACAAGTCACCATATCACCCCATTGAGCTGCAGCCACCATCACCACCGTCACACCACCATTGTCGCCTTACTGATTAGCTGATTAGTTGCCTCTCCGGTCATTTGGCCTTCTAACCGTCATAATGACCGATTTTCCGATTCTATTATTGCCGACTCTGATTCTGATTCTACCACCGATGTCGGCGGTCGCACGCTAATTGCATCCGATATTTATGGTCTGGTCGAAAAGGGAAAACAGCTAAAGTTGAAGAAATGGCAAAAGCAAAACATAGGCAAATGCTAGTATTGCTCATGCGAATGTACGACTATGCACGTCACAATTGCTAAGCGCTCGTCTGGTTGCCAAAAGTGTGCAGCCATTTTGGTATGTGGCTAAAGTGCATAGAGAGAAATAGCCAAATGTTTATAAAGGGCGAAGTAGGAAATTTTGAACATCCGTTTTGGCGGTGCATTTCTGCTTAATCATAATGGCTATGCAAGTACGAAAACGAGTGTATGTATGTACATACTTTTGTGTTCTCGGCAGGCGATGGCCAGCGTGGTGGCGTCAATCAGCTGAGCCGGGCCAAATGTTATACGTCAACGCGTTGTTGTTGTTGTCGTCGTCGTCGTCGTTGCCGCAGTCATTGGCACATCGTGGTAGTCATCGCCACAGCGCTTGTCACATGAATGAATTGAGTGCGCACATACACACATTTATATCTGTCAAATGCAAATGCAACGCCATACCTTGCACCTTTACGATTTTCGTTGGTTTACGCGAATGTGTGAATGTTGCTGTCAACTCGTTTGCCATTAAAAATAGCTAAATTTAGCAACAACAAATTCGAGTAACATATTAATTGTACGTTGGTGTATGTGAGTATGCATATATTTATATATATGTATATATGTGAGCATGTGTACATGTGTTTATGCGCCGTGCGCTTGCTCGCTCAGCTGGTTCGATGAGTACACTGCTTACCAGCACACCGAGCACACATACCACCGCACATGAAATAAGTGCCCGCTGTGCTCTCTCTTACTCATTGCCAACCCCAACAAATGTTATATGTACTTTTGTTATTTCTAATTCTAATTTTATTACTTCAAATTCTAATCTCTCAGCCAGCCATCAATCGGCGCACCGCGTGGTCTATTGCTGACGCACACACACACTCTGCCCTCAACTCAAACGCTAACGCTCAAGCGAAATCAACAAAATCAACATTTTGCTTAACATTTTCAGCTGCGTGCGCTTTTTCGGCGCGACAGTCGCCTCTACTAGCGCTTCTCTCTATTTTGCTCATCTTTTCGTGCTTTTCTCTCTTTCGCCACCATTTTATACGTATTACGAGTAACTGTATCTCATGGATATTCTAGTGATCCTACTGTTACTGCTGTGTTCTGTTAATAATTTTATTTTTATTTGACGTACATATTTATATTTCTAATTTAGTATTCCGAAACGTATTACGTCAATGCGCGCTCACGCTTAGTGTACGCTACAGAGAGCGCACGAGCTATGAGTAGTTTGGTGGTGGTGGCCGCCATGTGGAGGCATAAGCACACATACTAGACTGCCGCCACAACTACGTACAAACACCTTCAACATATTTTTTGGCTATATCTTTTGCTGACGCGAACAGCTCACGTGAATCCAATAATGGAAATTTCGTAGTGCACATCCACCTTTGATATATTTTTTAAACTAACAAATTAATCACTTTTATGGATGATGGCGAAATAAATAGAATGTGATTTTCAGAATACTAGCAATGCAAATTTTATAAATATGCATGAAAATACTACGCCTTAGAGTTATGAGATGCCAGTTGATCGAAATAGAGGCTCGATAACTAAGGAACAAATACAGCAATGCCTGCTCAGCATGAGGTGACAGATTTATGTCTCATACAAAGGGTGGTTAAGTTTTTAAGGCAGGTGTTGATTTTGAATAAAATACATTTTTTTTGGGAAATTATTGCCATTCCTCTTTATAACGATAATATTCGTACGGCTCAATTACGCATAGAACAAAATATTGGCGGAATGGTCGCCACGGCCTTGGCGGCACACCTCCACAGACCACCAAATGCAAATAGTTCCTTATCTAAAGCGTGGTTAAGTTTCAAGGGCCGGTGTCGATTTTGAATAAAAGACAACTTTTTTAGGGAATTATTGTAATTTCTCTTTATTATGATAATACTGGTATATCTCAATTACGTATAGAACAAAATATCGGCCAAATGAGCGCTGCGGCCTCGGCGGCACACCTCCATCCAATGGTCCAAATTTTCGATGACGCTGAGACGTAATTGAAGTTCTATGCCGTTAATATGCCGAATTATCTCATCCTTTAGCTCTTGAATTGTTGCTGGCTGATCAACGTCATCATCAGGTCCACTGAGGTGAAAATGTGCCTCATCACTCAAGATGATTTTCTTCAAAAATTGGTCATTCACTGTTGCCATTTCCTGCCACCATTCTGACCATTGACGACGCTTGAAATGGTCAAGAGGCTTTAGTTCTTGAGTCACATGCACCTTGTACGCGTGTAAATGCAAGTCTTTATGCATAATGTTCATCGACGACGAGCGTGAGAGGTGCAATTGTTGGGCACGACGACGAGTTGAGGTGGACGGCTCTTCAACCACACTATCGCGAATAGCAGCAATATTTTCTGCAGTATGAACTGTACGAGCATGCACTGGTGTTTTCACATCTCCTACAGACCCGGTTTGCTCAAACTTTTGCACAATTTTCCCGATTTTACGCTCATTTGAACGATTAAATTGACCGAAAAAATCACGAAGTGCGCCTTATGCATTTTGATTTGAACGCCCGTTTTCATAATAAGTCTGAATTACTTTGAATCGTTGCTCGATTATGTATCTTCCCAGGGCTCACATTAAGTTAGTCTGAAATTGAAAAACGTCAAATGAAATGCAGAAAAAAAACTTGACGTTTAGGTGTGGTTCACATTCAACATCGGCCCTTGAAATTTAACCACCCTTATATATGTATATATATATATGTATACAAGTGGTGCTTACACCGTTTTTTAGGTGTTTGGGCGAGCTCCTCCTCCTATTTGTGGCGTGCGTCTTGATGTTGTTCCACAAATGGAGGGACCTACAGTTTCAAGCCTACTTCGAACGGGAGATATTTTTTGTATGAGGTGCTTTTTCATGGCAGAAATACACTCGCGGAGGTTTGCCATTGCCTGCCGAGGGGCGACCGCTATTAGAAAAAACTTGTTCTTCATTTCTTCTCTGAATTCCGAATAAAATCGTTTGCTTTGTATAAAATAAAGGAAATGTCTACGCTGCTTGTTGCCGGTTGTACTTCATAAAATATAGCCTACGAAATGTGCATTGTGAGAAAAAAAAAGTTTTACATCAATTTTACCATATTAACGGCAAAATCAGCTAGTGTACAGAAAATTATAAAAACATGTGCATGAATTCCATTAATAATGGATTAATCAAATATATATTTTCATATCTGGTGCGGAAAAGATTTCACAAATATGTTCCTGGTGTCTATTTCCCGGCGTTAATGGGTTAATCTAATACCCATTTTCACAGCAACAGTTACCTAACAGTAACTGATTAACTGAGCAAACATTTAACTGCGCCGATGCATAGACTCCACTCTGCTTAGTCCAATTTAAATAAAAGGAACACAGCTTAATTTGAATTTTACTATTTGCTCACGCAGTGATAATTACAAGTAGTTCACGTCTTCAGCTGTATTACTTATGCATACCTAGTAAACCCAAAGCCAAATTTTATATTGAGTGATGCCCACAATTCGGCACATCTAAAATCATGGCACGGCAGCTCTTCTACGAAAATCTTTATGGAAAATTAACGAATGCCAAAACAAACAAGGAAGTGTTAAATTGGGTTCGGAGCGACATTTACATATCCGCCGCGCACATTTTAGTAAAATTAAAGTAAGGATGCCCCAAACTCATAGCCCAACGAGAGTTGTAGATTATAACGTTAGACGAGTGGACGGAGGGAAATTAATATTGAACTTATAAAAAGTGGACGTGATTTTCATTCGATCTCAATAATATTTTTGTTGGATCTAAGTGAGCTAGGGAGCAGTACACATACCAAGTTTGGGCGATTTTTACTAAAAGGGGGTAGTGCTACGCCCCTTTAGGTGCGCAACTAAGTTCTCGCTGTTTGTCAATAGATGCCGCCAGCAGTGTGTGCTAGGCGATTCTAACATAACCTAAACGTCATAAACCAAGCTTAGACATATGGTACGCAAACTGCTTCGACACATTAGTGATTTTGTTTTGGATCATATATGTACTTTTGGTTTTGTGAAAATATTATATCAGAGTTTGTGCCGAATAATCGTCATTTACGGGAAGTGTTAATTTTCCTCCTTCATTCAAAAACAACGGCGGCTGAAGCGCGTCGATAGCTACAAAAAGTTTATGGAGATGCTGCCTCTAGTGAAACAACGTGCCGAGATTGGTTCCGTCGCTTCAAAGACGGTGATTTTAATGTTGACGACCGTCCGCGTGAAGGAAGGTCAAAAACCTTGGAAGTCACTGAATTGGAGGCATTGCTCAATGAGGATCCGTGTCAAACGCAAGAAGAGCTTGTTTCAGTATTATTACCCGCCAATTCATTTCCAAGTGATTGCATGCTTTGGGAATGATTCAGAAACAGGAGACTTGGGTTCCTTATAAGTTAAAGTCAAGGGATGTTGAACGTCGTTTTTTCGCCTGTGAACAACTGCTCCAGCGGCAAAAAAAGAAGGGTTTTCTTCAGCGAATCGTGATTGGTGATGAAAAATGGACTCATTACAGCAATCCAAAGAAAAGACTAGTGCGGAATACCCGGTCATGCTTCTACGTCATCGCCTCGGCCGAATATTCACGCTGCGAAGATTATGCTATGTATTTGGTGGGTTGGTGTTATTTATTATGAACTGTTAAAACCAAGCGAAACCATCACTGAAGATCGGTATCGACTTTAATTGATGCAATTGAGCCGAGCAATACGGAAGCGGCCGCAATACGCGGAGAGGCATGAAAAAGTGATTCTACAGCCTGACAACGCTTGGCCTCACGTTGCCAAACCTACCGTTAAAACCTACCTGGAAACACTGAAATGGGAAATCCTACTCCACCCGTCATATGCTCTAGATATTGCGCCGTCCGATTATCACCTGTTCCGATCGATGGCATCGATCGATGGTCTAGCTGAACAGCAGTTTCATTCATATGAAGACAACAAAAAATGGCTTAATCCGTGGATAGCCTGAAAAGATGCACAGTTTTACCGCGACGGTATACGAGATCTGCCAGAAAGATGGGAAAAAGTGGTAGCCAGCGATGGGCAATACTTTCAATGATTCACTTGTAACCATTTTTTCAGAATAAAGTTATATTTTCATCGCAAAAAAAAAACAGCGAGAACTTAGTTGCGCACCTAATACTTTACTTTACTTGCCACGTAATCTTTTATTCGGGCTCAGCATTTGCACCACATATGAGTAATTTGGAATCCATGCGCCTAAAAGGAGGCATAGCACTGCCCATTTTTCAAAATTACTATACTATACCTGCCTCGTAATCCAGATAACAGATATATCACGTTTTTGAAAATTGCCATTATATGCGAAGTGGGCGTAGTTACTGACCAATTTCGCTTATTTTTACTAGAGTTATCATTCCCACGCATGGACAGTATAGGCCAAATCCACTCCTCCCATCGTGCCGAACATTTTGGTATACACTTGTGAATATCTATCTACACATTTCGATTGCTTTATGCTATTACATAGCCCCGCTATGTTTCATACCCTAGGCACAAGTGCGCGCGGGTATAACAGCCAAAAGTGTACAGTTTTCAATTACTTGTCAACACTTGTCCGCCATTTGGCTCAGGTTTCATCACATAGGCGGCACTCCAAATGCGCAACACATCGTTCGGTTGCCATTTGCTTTTTGTGTGCTCCACTTATGATTTGAATTGCTTATTTCAAAATTTCAAAATTTGAATCGCATTAAAGTTCGAGTCAATATGTAAATTGGAATGTTAAATAATTTCAAATGCCCTTCAAAATAATATTGAACGGATAGAAAAATGTATTGATTTATGCAAAGGAGTAGGCCAAAGGGGAGACTGCATAAAAAATACAACAAAGTTTGAGAAATGGTAATTTTTTGTTTTATTTTAATTAAGCTTATGTAATGTTAATAACGATTGGGTAGTCGAAAAAGTCTTTTCTTATTTACTCAATAGATGTCGTTGGAGTCATCTATATCCAGTGCTACCAATCACATTGTGTCATATCATATGGTGTTAGAAAGGTGACATTTTAAGCTTCATTTAAAAAAAACATTAAATTCGGAGAAGTTGAAAAAAAGTTATAGCTGTTCAAAAATGAGTGAAAATAATGAAGAAATTCGCTATATTTTGAAATTTTTGAATAAAAAAGGGAAGAATACCACGCAAGCCACGAATGAAATTTGTGAAGTTTACGGAGACGATGCTGTATCAGTTCGTGTAGCACAACAATGGTTCGCTCGCTTCCGTTCTGGAAATTTCGATGTGAAAGATGCACCTCGCTCCGGTCGACCTATCGTTGAAAAAGTCGATGAAATTGTGGAAAAGATTGACCAGGACCGTCACATAAGCTGCCATGACATCGCCAAGACGCTAAACATTCATCATCAAACGGTTTTGAACTATTTAAAAAAGGCTGGTTACAAAAAGAAGCTCGATGTTTAGGTACCACATGAATTGTCTGTGAAAAATTTAATGGACCGAATTAACATCTGCGATTCTTTGCTGAAACGAAATGAAATCGAACCATTTCTGAAGCGAATGGTAACAGGAGACGAAAAGTGGATCAAATACGACAATAATGTGCGAAAAAGATCATGGTGCAATGGTGGTGAAGCTCAACAAATGGTCGCAAAGCCAGGGTTATGCTGTGTGTTTGGTGGGATTGGAAAGGAATCACCCACTATGAGCTGCTCCAGCCTGCTCGAACGATTGATTCTACACTTTATTGTCAACAATTAATGAGATTAAAGCAAGCAATCGCAAAAAAACGGCCAGAACTGATCAGCAGAAAGGGCGTCGTCTTCCATCAGGACAACGCTAGGCCACACACATTTGATGACTCGGCAAAAACTGGGAGAGCTTGGCTGGTGCATCCACCATATAGTACTGACCTTGCTCCATCGGACTACCATTTGCTTCGTTCAATGCAGAACTCCCTTAATGGAGTAAAGTTGGCTTCCAGAGAAGCCTGTGAAAATTACTTGTCGCAGTTTCTCGCCGAGAAACCACAAAAGTTTCATACTGATGGAATAATGTCTCTAGAAGAAAAATGGCAAAAGGTGGTCGACCAAAATGGTACATATTTGGTTTAATAAAGTTCATTATAAATATAAAAAAAATGAGTTGAAGTTTGATTAGAAATACGAAAAGACTTTTTCGACTACCAATATTATATAAACTGGGTTGTCATGCAGCACTAGCATCAGAGGCCATCAGCTGTCCGGGAAGTATGAACGGTTTTAAATCCTTCGGAGTAGGTCGGCGTCTTTTAGAAATCCAGACATTGTTCTTTTTTTTCAGATGGGTTCATAAGAAGTGCGGTGGGGTCAGTTCCAGTGAAATTCTGTTGTCTTTTGGCATCGAGTCCTGGGCAGAAAGCAATTAGATGGAGAACGCTTGTTGGGTCATTGCAGAAGGGACATTGGTTGGTCCGGCCCCTTTCTAAGAGATGAGCATGTGTGAGTATGGTGTGTGCGATTCGGAGACGTATAAAAGGTGTGAGCATGTTTCTTGGTATGCATGAAGGGGGGTAGTGAGGTTTCGTCCGGGTTGGGTTGATTCTGGAGTAATGATGGTTGTAATCTATCCAGTTGAGAGCCAGCTTGGTGCGACTTTTTTTGTTGACTAGGCGATATATGTCGCTCTTGATGAAGAGGCTGGATGTGACTGTCGGAATGAAACTCGTGTCTTTGGCCATTTTGTCTGCGTAGGTATTACCGTCGCTGCCGATGTGGCTTGGTACCCACATTATCTTTATCTTATTTGGGTAGGAGATGAGATTGCCTCTAATGCAGCTGATGATGTTATTGGTGTTATTGCATTGATTGATGCCGTGAAAGCTGGATTGGCTATCAGTACAAATTATGTATTTTATTTTTAGTAGCGTATTTTATTTTAGTAGCATGCAATATTGCAGTTGCTTCCGCTGTAAAGATGGAGCCGTAGGGGGAAAGTAGGTCGTATGAAATTGGTTCATTTTTCTCGCTTACGACTGCGAAAGTAGTGTGTACTGCTTTGGAGCCGTCAGTGAAAATAAACCGCCAGTTATCTTGTTTGAATCGAGCCAAGGTTTCGCGGAACATAGCATTGTAGACTGCGTTGGGAGGAGCGCTGGATTTGGGCAGGAGCGCTAACTAATCTATAAATGTCGATTTTGAAACCAGCCGCGGAGGGTTACGAAGTTTACGTAAGAGAGGACTTTTTAGTGGTAAGTTATTTTCTTTGGCGAATATGGTGTATTTCTAGATAGACGATTGTAATTTTGGAACACGGTTACGAGAGGTAGCTGAGTAGAAAGCATTACGAAGCGTCAAGTTGGTGCCGAGGGTGAACTTAGTGTAAAGTTTGCAGATACTGTCCTCCATGTTGTCTTTCAAGAACGATAGCCCCGATTCTGCCAAAATGCTTTTTATGGGTGACGTGGGAAATGCCCGAAGCGCTCTGCGAATAGCAGTGTGATATGGCGCCGCAAGCTTTTTTAGATTATTTTTTGCGTGATGCCCGTAGATTTCAAGAGCGTAGTTGATCACAGAAAGGATAAGAGCTCTTACAACGTTGACCAGCAAAGCTGGGCCAATGAACGAACGCTTGGATGGCAAGTATTTTACAATGTTTGAGCTCACTATCAGTCTATCTCTGAGATACTGACAATGGTATTTAAATGAGCATTTGCTGTCTAGTACAATTCTAAGAAACTTGAAAGTATGTGAGGATGAAATATTTTTATTGGTGAATGTGAGTATTGGGAAACTACAATTATGCTTTTTGCAAATATATAGTAACTTGGATTTAGTACAGGAAATGGAAGCGCCGGAGGAAGAGGACTATGAGGATAAAGACGACCAATTTTTTTGGCGCGGCATCCACAAATTGCCTGAGAAATGGGAAAAATCTGTCGCTAGCGATGGCTATTATTTTAAAGATTAAATTTGTAACCATTTTTTGTTAATGAACGTTTGAAATTGAAAACAAGTCTTATTTCATAGGTGTGCCCAATTTGGGCCGCATTCTCTAACAATGGAACAAAAACACATTCGAATGCGACTGTATCAGCAACATTTAGAGCGTTTTCGATAAGATAAAGTGGGTTTTGTGCGTCGATTCATCACCGTGGAAGAGAGTGGGTCTATCACCATGTACCTCAATCAAAATTTTAGCCTCTTGTTGTGAGAGGTGGGAATCTGGACCTTTGGCTCCGAAACGAGTTCGTGTCCAGAAATCGGTCAAGAAGCTGTTAGTATCAATTTGTTGGGATGTGAAGTAAATTTTGTTTGCGGATTATTTGCAAACTGGTCCAGCAATAAATTCTGAATATTATTGAAACCTTTTTGGGCCAGCTGAAACCAAAAATGAGTGAAAAAAATACCCACTTTGCAAAAGAAAAAATATCCCTTTCATCAGGACAAAAGCATTTCGAGAACGGCTAAAATCAATTAATTAAAGTTCGAATTCTTGGAGTATCCCGCGTATTTACCAGATTGGGCTCCTAATGATTTCCATCTGCATCCAGACTTAAAAATATGCATGCTTGGAAAGCCTGTTCCTCCGTTAATAGGTCAAAACAACGGTGGAAGCTTATTTTGCAGCTCTTCCGGATTCCCTTTTCAGGGATAGAATTCAATAATTGAAATTTCATTGGAAAAAGCGTATTGATCTTCAGGGAGACTAATCTGTATAATAAAGTGTCTTTCAAACCATATAAATGTGTTTTTCTTATCGAACCGCAAAACTTATTGAACAACCGTACAAGTATACATATTGCGCAGAATATTTATCTCGAATACTCAAAGGCTTCTAAGCCATAAAATACGAAAGGCATGATGAAGGACTTATCAAGCATGGTTTTTGTTCGTCGGATGAGGACTTCAGTTTTCAGTGTCCCATTTAATTGAAAGTAGCGCTTTCCGTTTTCCGTCATTTCAAGGCTGGCATTATTAATGCAGTTTCCACGTTAGAGTAGGTGTTAAGGCAAGTAAACCTAATCCTCCACTAATTCAAAACCAAATCTGTTACCAGTGTCGTGTGTGTCGAGATCTGAATATTTTCTAGATGAGAAGGGTTACTTCTTCCTACCCACGTTCACCTACAGATCGAAACGCAGCTCGAAAACATGTTGAGGGTTACAGCTGAACTAATGAACTCATTAGATTAGGTAGGTAGTAATGGTTGCCAAGGAGTGTGAGCCCACTTGGACGAAAGAAGTTTGGTTCATCCTTTGTGATACCAAGAGGTGAAGGAAAAGGCCGATAGGACGAAAGGGAAAGGCGTGGGGAGGGTTGAGTGTTTGTGGACTATGAATGGTGATTAGTCTGCCGCTGTGTTAGCCTCTTTATGTTGCTAATGAAGTTCATCAGATTCTTGTTAACAAGACTTGCTATTTCAGCAGGCGCAGAAAAGAAGTGAGAACCAGGATGCTTAAATCTTAGTCCCGCGAGAGCTGGGCAGCTAAGGAGCAGGTGCTGAGATGATTCCACCGCAACCTCCATACAGCTGACGCAAAAAGGACTCGAAGTAATTCCGAGTCTCACGGTATGTATACCCCGCGGGCAGTGCCCCGTGAGGATGCCCACGAAATTTGAGAGATGAGATTTTGTCATCCTCAGAATATCCCTCGCACGCCTCCTATCCAAACGGGGCCAGAAGGACTTCGCAACCTTACACGTTCGTGTACTTGCCCAGCGCTCGCTGAGTTGGTGCAAAGATCATCCGTCTAGGAGTAGAGCGCAGGTTGTCAAGGGGATCCCGATCCTCGCCTTTCGCGGGCACACTGCCTCACAGGTCCCTTGTCTGGCCAGCTCGTCGGCTTCGCAGTTTCCAGCAATGTCACTCTGACCAGGTACCCAAATTATCTTTATATCGAAGAATTCTGATGCAATCGAAAGAAAGACCAGGCATTCCCTAACCAATTTCGAATGCACCATAATAGGGCCTCGGCCCTAATTACCGCTTGGCTTTGGGAGTAAATATTTACCGCTATTCTCTCAAGAAATAGGAATGACTTAAAAGAAATTTTCTTGAAAATTAACAAAATTGCGAACGATATTGGCCTTTTTGTAAACGAGAGCAGAACTAAATATTTGTTGAAACCGAGGCAGCCTGCACAGATGCCAAATTTCCATGTGGGAGCCTATACTTTTGAAGCACTGCAGCATTTTAAGTACCTAGGAGTTATGTTCGCATGTAGCGGTGATTCAACTTCCGCCGTCAGTGATCGCATCAACGCCGCCAACAAAGCGTATTACGCCCACCTTAACTTGTTCAAGTCCCGACTTTTGTCTAAAGCTACAAAGTTCACTATGTACAAGACTCTTATTCGACCAACCCTAACATATGGCTGTGAGGTATGGACTCTTAAAGTTGATGATTGTGCTCAGATTGATCGCATGGAAAGAAAAATTTTAAGAAAGATCTTTGGCCCAATAAGAATGGATGATGGTACCTATAGAATCCGATTGAACTCGGAACTGAAGGATCGATTTTAGAACGAGACAGCTATGCATTTTGTTAAAGCGCAGCGCATAAGATGGCTAGGTCATGTGATCCGTATGCCCGTTGACGGTACCGTGAAGAAAGCCTTGACAGGAAAGCTAATGGGCGTGAAGGCAGACCGAGGAACCGTTGGATAGACGCAGTGGAACACGATCTTAAGAAGCTGGGAATACGTAACTACGAAGCAACAGCTCAAGATAGACCGCTTTGGAGGATCATTTTGAAGGAAGCTTTAACACACCCCGCGTTGTAGCGCTATGAAAGAAGAAACAAGAAGAACAGTTATTACGCAAGTAAGTAGCCAGTCAGCTGATTCTTTCTAATTGCGGCCCCCTCTGCTTGGAACACAGTGCAGTGATCCGGTAACCTGAATTTGAGTTTGATGGGGAGCTCTTTGCAGAATACTCCTCCTACAACCCTACAGTCCAACTTCGAACCATCCGTGAAGAGGTAAACCAGGCCCTGTCTCCAAGTGTTGCCCCCGGTCCACTACTCCCTTGATGGAATGTGGGTGGAGAAAGTTCCGCTTGGACTAAGCGAAGTCACGCACTGATGCGTCGACGAGTGGATGAACTCAAAGTTCTGAGGATGCTTGAGTGTCCCTATGTGAGATTGAGCTTATAGCCCAAGCCCTTCAGGCTGATTGCGGTACGCGCAGCGACAATTCTGCCTGCGATGTCTATAGATGCGACATTTAACATTACATACTAATGCACTCAAAAAGGCTAAAAATTGTTCCATGTTAAACGAGAGCTTTACGATCCATTGCGCATTAAAACTATCGACGTCACTGCTGCCTCTTTGAATTCACGATGTCTTACAATATCTTGCAAGTTGGCCTGAATTTTCGTTAATACATAATTGATAATTTACACATGCACATAAATTATGTAAGTCTGAGTACATATGTATGTATGTATTATATATGTGTGTACATATGTGTGCACGCATTTAGTTGCTCAGTTGTTAGACGAGCTGCTGCTGGTGAGCTATTGTGTTGAAATCGCAAGTGCAAATGAGTTAACAAAAGTATTTCATAGTTTTGTGTTATTAATTAATTTGCTGTTTCATGT
Source organism: Anastrepha obliqua (assembly GCF_027943255.1). Classification (NCBI taxonomy): domain Eukaryota; kingdom Metazoa; phylum Arthropoda; class Insecta; order Diptera; family Tephritidae; genus Anastrepha; species Anastrepha obliqua. The sequence goes on from NC_072894.1 coordinate 14,973,152, forward strand.
TAATTAGAAGCACAAAGGCGCAAGGCACAAACAGATATCCATACATAACTGCATACATACATACATGTACGGCATACACTCATATTTTCGGCGTCATAGACTGCAACGACAAGTCATGGGACACACTAAATGGCGGCGATAGAAAATTGTAGCGCACAACAACAACAACAACAATGACTATCGTACACCCAGAACGACGAGATAATTTGTGAAATTAGTGAATTGAGACTGCGAAAGTAAAATATTTCAAACAGCACTAAACTCAAGCAGCAATAAAAGTCAGCAAAATAAAAACTATAAACACACACACACCCATGCGCGTTAACGTTATGGCTGCGCGAGAACACTACGGAAACAACTTGATGCATGTAAATACCCAAATCCCTGTGAAGATAATAAATAACACCGCTGTGTTGCGCTTAAATCGAGCATGGAATATTTTTCGCAATTGTGTCTGTAGGCCCAACACAGGCGGGTTACTCATACATACACATACACATATATGAACGTCACATTCATGTATCAGCGACTGTCAAAAGAGGCGGACCCGCCAAGTGACGACCGTTTGTCTGCCAGCACTCTCACTGTCAATCGCACAGTCGGGCGCATGGCCAGTCCGCTTTTTGGCACTAATCACCGCGCTCACATACAGTTGGCTGCGAAGCTATTTGCATCCACCTCTGCTGATTTTTGCCAGTTGCGGTTGACAATGAAATTGCTGGCAGACATGATTCCTATGGCAGATAAGAAAATTGTGAATATTCTAAAAAATAGCAACGCTAAGCAAAGCGAACATTGTAAAAAATGTACCGCACCAGATATCACAAGCGGAAATAAAAAGTGAAGAGCACATAAAAGTAAGATGCTTCGAAATTCGATGAAATGTACTGGGATACACAAACAAACATAGGAGAACACGGATTCCTCGCTTTGCGCGATTTTTCTTCTCTTACGCGGATTTCTAATTCTTTACTTCCTCCTGCAACCAAATTTCCGCAAAACGTTAACTAAATATTTGTAGCAACACTCACGCCCACATAGTGTAAAATGCAACAGTGTTGCAATTAGAGAAAAAAGACGAAAAGAAATGAAAAATAGAAAAACAGAAAGCAATGAAAACTAAAAGGTGATCAATTTAGAGGTATCGAACTTTAAATTGGAAGAAAATAACGAAATATCATTATTATTGATTGGCTGTTTCTGCGCTGCCAGCTGAAGAGATCTATTGTGCAGCCACGTAGCCTTCTTCTTCTTAATTGGCGCGATAACCGTTTACGCGATTTTGGCCGAGTTTAACAAAGCGCGCCAGTCGTTTCTTTCTCGTGCTAACCGGCGCCAATTGGACACACCAAGTGAAGCCAAGTCCTTCTCCACCTGGTCTTTCCAACGCAGAGAAGGCCTTCCTCTTCCTCTGCTACCACCAGCTGGTACCGCATCGAATACTTTCAGAGCCCATCGCTGGATCTTTATTCGCTGCGCTATGTCTATGTCGTCGTAAAGCTCATACGGCTCATCGTTCCATCGTCTGCGATATTCGCCTTTGCCAACGCGCAAAGGTCCAAAAATCTTACGCAGAATCTTTCTCTCGAACACTCCAAGCGCCGCTTCATCGGATGTTGTCATCGTCCAAGCTTCTGCGCCATACGTTAGGACGGGCATGATGAGAGTCTTGTAGAGTGTTGGTTTTGTTCGTCGAGAGAGGACTTTACTGCTCAGTTGCCTACTTAGTCCAAAGTAGCACTTGTTGGCAAGAGATATTCTGCGTTGGATTTCAAGGCTGACATTGTTATCGGTGTTAATGCTGGTTCCTAAATAAACGAAGTCTTTTACAACCTCAAAATTATAACTGTCAACAGTGACGTGGGTGCCGATACGCCAGTGCGCCGACTGTTTGTTTGAAGACAGGAGGTACTTCGTTTTGTCCTCGTTAACCACCATACGCATTCGCTTTGCCTCCTTATCTAGTTTGGAGAAGGCAGAAGTAACAGCGCGGTTGTTAAGCCCGATGATGTCAATATCATCGGCATACGCCAGCAATTGTACGCTCTTATAAAATATTGTGCCTGAGCGATTAATTTCTGCGGCTCGCACGATGCTCTCCAACATCAGCTTAAAGAAGTCACACGACAGCGAGTCAACCTCGGTTGGTATCAAACGGCTCGGAGAGGTCCTTCCCAATTCTGACAGCGCTGCTGGTGTTGAGCAACGCCATCTTGCAAAGCAGTATTAGTTTTGTTGGGATACCAAATTCAGACATCGCGGCATACAGATAACTCCTCTTCGTACTGTCGAATGCAGCTTTGAAATCGACGAAAAGATGGTGTGTGTCGATTTTCCTTTCATGGGTCTTTTCCAAGATTTGGCGTATTGTAAATATTTGGTCGATGGTAGACTTTCCAGGTCTGAAGCCACACTGATAAGGTCCATTCAGTTGGTTGACGGTGGGCTTCAGCCTTTCACACAATACGCTCGCTAGAACCTTATAGGCGATATTTAGAAGACGGTAATTGGCACAGATTGCAGGATCGTCCTTCTTGTGGATTGGGCAGAGCACACTTAAATTCCAATCGGCAGGCATGCTTTCATCCGACCATATTTTGCATAGGAGCTGATGCATGCACCTTACCTGCTCCTCGCCGCCATGTTTGAATAGCTCAGCCGGCAGTCCGTCGGCGCCCGCGGCTTTGTTGTTCTTTAGCCGCGTTATCGCTATTCTCACCTCGTCATGGTCGGGTAGCGGAACGTCAATTCCGTCGTCGCCGATTGGGGTATCGGGATCTTCACATTCTCTGTGACATGTGCAGTTATCACTGTTTAACAAGCCACGTAGCCTACTCAAATCCTAAAACTGTTGTAGGCTTAATTTCTACCAGGGGGTTTGGATCTATAGCCCCATTTCCCAAATATTTTAGTCTGCGTCGGGCCACTGCTGGGCAGTCGCATAGAACGTGTTCTGCTGTTTCTTGTGCCTCTTTGCAGAGTCTAGAGGAATCGTTTTCTATCGCACCTATCTTTTTCATGTGATAATTAAGTTTACAATGTACTGTTAGTAGTTCAGTGTAAAGTTACATGTGCTTTCTGCTTAGGTTAAGGATTGCTTCTGGCATTAACCGTTCGGGATCTAGGAGTCTGGGTCCTCCAGTAGTCGATTTGACCTCGTTGTTCCTGCTCACGTAGAAAGGCACTTTTGAAGCTGTTGCTGACCCCGAAAAAAGGTTCAGGACCCTTTTTCCGCTAAAGTGTCCGCAATTTCATTCCCTTCATGCCCCTCATGTCCCGAAATCCACATCAAGGTAACAGAGTTTCTTGATGCTAGGGTGTTGAAGATTTTAAAGCATTCCAGGACCAATCTTGATTGGTATGAGAAGCTATCCAGCGATTTTAGAGCTGCTTGACTGTCAGAGAGAGTGTTAATATTCGCACCGCGCGTGCCTCTTCGTCGACATTCTCTGGCATACAGCTCTAAGGCGCGGACCTCCGCTTGGAAAAAGGAAGTGATTTTTCCCATTGCTACACCTCTGCGCCCGGTTTTAAGAATATTTAATTATTTCTTCACGCTGAGCCGTCACTAAGGACCACTTTGAATTTCTTGGAGAATTCTAGTTTCCTTTCCATCTTGTCGTAGACTGTCGTCAGGCACGAGAGTTCAAGACTGAACCCAGACATGCCCTGTGAGATTGCTTTCTTTGAAATTGAATAGATTAGGAAGCCTTAGGCTGCACTGATTACCGACCCTTCGGCTACAAGATAGATGGGAATGAGTCCAGTGATCATTCCTAAAGCCGCTGTGGGGGAGGGTTCGCCTTGTTCCCGTCACGATCTACAGGCTATTGTGTATATCTTGTTAAGTGTTATCTGAGTTTTAGTTTGGTCCACTTGGCACTATTATTGTCTTATAAGACCATGCCATCATCTTCGCATGTTTTACTGTAAAGCCTTTGGCATACGTACATATATTGCTCTGAAGGCTTTATTTGTGATGTACGATAAGTGATTTTTCCAGGTCAAGGTTTTATTTATCAAGGATTACTCCCAGATATGTCCCCAGATAAAGTTATGTCTGCATTTGCTAATTTAATGGTCCCTAGACTTAGTTTCCTTCTTCGGTTGAAGGACACCACACAAGTTTTATTCTGATTTAACGAAAGTCCTTTCTCCCGACGGCAGTTTTGCGTAATGTTGAGAGCTAGTTGCGTGCGATTAGTTATAGTAGAGTCAAATTTGCCTCTAATTATGATGACTAGATCTTCAGCAAAGCCCTGAACTTTGTATTCGAAATCATTGAGCGTCTACAGGAGCTCGTCAATGATCAATAGCCAAAAGAGCAGTGATAAAACGCCTTCTTAGGGGCATACTTTGGTTGACTTGACACATAATCTTTTTGGCCCAGTTTCAAAGATTGTTGTCCTATTCCTCAGCATATTGAGAACCCACGTTATGATTAGTCCATATACCTGTATTTCCTTTCTCACCAAACCTTCCTCAATGGAGCTGAAAGAAGCGTTGTCGAATGCCTCAGAGGGTAATCTCCTTACTAGCCTTTTCGATCTTGGTCGTAAGGCTATGTATGGCAGTTTCTGTCGACTTGCCTGACTGCTAAGCATATTGTTCAGCATGGAGAGGCAAATCCCTAAGAAAAGCGTATCTAACATATTAATCAACTATTTTTCACATAGATTTGAGCAGGAAAGAAGTTAGACTTATGGGTCGAAAGGCTTTTGGCGTGTGGCGAAAGATCAAATTGACTGGGCAATCTTTACAGGATTTAATTGAAAAGTAATGAGCCTTCCCGCGCGGCCAAGCGATCAACCGAATCGGCTGGTGGGGGAAAATGATCGTTGGACCTTCCCCTTCCACTAGAAACCGGTCCCAGTTCGCTGGCAACAGCGGTTCAGTCAACATCGCTCCGCGCGTGAAAGCTGTTTTAAAAGTGTGTTAAGATTTTGCAGTGGCGAAAATGCAGCTGATCATCTCGATCATCTTTTTCGACTCTCGAGGCATCGTCCACAAGGAGTTTGTACCTCCAGGAAGCACTGTAAACACGGCATTTTACAAAGAAGTGCTCCTTCGGCTGAAAAACCGCGTCGCCCGGGTTCGGCCCGACCCCGTCAACAATTGGACCCTTCATCACGACAATGCGCCGGCGCACACCGCCTTCTTCTGCACCTCTGCATTGGCCAAGATGGGGGTTCCGGTGCTTCCCCACCCTCCCTACAGCCCAGACCTGTCTCCTCCGGACTTCTTCTTGTTCCCGCGCCTGAAAAGAAAGCTGAAGGGGAGGCGTTTCGACTCCATCAAGGCGATCCAAAAAACTGTGACAGCCGAATTGAACGCGTTTCCGGCGGATGAGTTTAAAAAATGTTTCCTGCAGTGGTAGCGGTGTATTGACGCTCAAGAGTCCTATTTTGAAGAATATTAGTTGTATAAGCCAAAAGGTTTAATAAAACTGCTTAAAAAAATAAGGCTCATTACTTTTCAATCAAACTCTGTATTATTTTTGTGTTGAACAATTCATGGCATTCATTTTTTAAAAATAATCCCTTTCATCTGCATCTCGTGAATAACTTTAGTAGTTTGGCTGTTAATGCCTTCATCGAAGTTGGTTGTGTTGCGGATAATAAAGTATTTAAACTTTACATACCCCCAGAAATAAAAGTCCAAAGGTGTGATATCACACGATGTTGGTGGCCAATCCACTGGTCCGAGACGAACCACTTTCAAATTCATCCGCACTAAATTCATCATCACTGCTATTTTAAATTAACAATTATACTGAATCAATACTGAAATCAATGAAACATTAAATGACAGGCTATTAAAATTTACCCGTAAATTGCACTAGCTTCATTTTCACTGCTGCACATTATCGGTGTGTCTGTGAGGCACACTTCGAGTACAACGCCAAAAATTTGAGGCGCGTCGGAAGAGTACTTCGGGTGCAAAGTTTTAAATTAATAGCAGTTTTTGGTATGAAAGCTATTTTACCAACAAAAATATGACATTGCGTTTCAATGCAAAACTATAATATAATTCAAACAAACTCTCTCCTGCACAACGCATCAAATGGAGCATTTGTCTGAAATGTTGGGGCATACCTAACCCATAAAAGGCACAGGAATTTCTGATCATTCGGGGTTAGTTTGTATTATCAAAACGCATAATAAGCTTCGCATCAGATATTGCTTCACTTTTAATTAACAACTTGGTTGGTATCGCCAGAAATTCCAAAGTTCAAATAGAGTATTTAAATATCATACATGTGTGTGTGTGTGTGCGCGCCTACATTCAATTAGCATACATACTTATTTTCATCCACCAGCCGGAACGCGCTCACTTATCACTGTTCGATTAAGCGGACGCCAAGCAGCGTGTACTTTGAATTATGTTTTTATCTAATCAAACGCAAACTTGTTTGTCACACGCGCTCCCCTAGCCACGACGAACCTTCAACCATTCCGGCTCAAAAGCCAGCGCTGCCGATCATCAGTACATAAATTAATTTAATTGCGCTTTGCTTTCAAATGTTCGCTTTGTGAAAAGTATTCGTTTGTCACTTATTTGAACGGTTTATGATTTTATGATGAATGACATAAAAAGTTCTAAGATATTAAAATTATCATGAAAAGTGTCATTGGAAATGGCCGGCTATTATGGCGACGTTGCTCAACAGTTGGAGTCGCAATGAGCTGTTTTAGTTACGATATCACAAATAACTCAAAGCAAACAATTAAGTTAAACACAAAATTCGCTCAGTTGAAAATTAAAAAAATCTAATGACGAAACTAACAAATTTTCACGTGATTCGATGGCCGTAGAAAAAGTTTCAGTTCGTTAAATGTTTTTATGTGCACACTCGTTACAGGCAGTCGTCGCTAAATTATTTGCTGTAAAATGATTATTGTATATTATTATCGTTGTATGTGCGTGCATAGGTGTATACTATCGCATGAGCGGCGTTGTAATACACCATGCAGCAGAGTTTTGCACCCATGAAAAAATCGAAGACGGATAATAGAGTTCAGTTGTAGTACTTGGGCCTTTTGAAATAAAACAATCTCTGGACCTATATAGCTCTAAAACGAATTGGACTAATGCTTCTGAAATATTAGAACAAAAACTCAAAATAAATACATATATCACTCAAAACTCAAGATGAAATTAACTCCGCTATTGGATCTATATTTCAATACAAGCGCAATGCAAACAATTGCTTCCTCTACACCAACACCAAACATGACAAATAAAGAAAATATCCCAACTTACATTAAAGAGAAAATCGGCGAAAAAAGAAAACTCCGCAAAACATGGCAAACCACCAGACAACCAACCAAACTTAATAAGGCGACAAATGAGCTAAAAGTATTACTTACAAAACCCAAGGAGAGTAAACTTCGAAATTATATGGCAAACCTGGGAACAGCAGCATCTACAAATGACTCCTTATGGAAAGCAATGGCGCTGTAATACATAAACCTCCCATCAAAACAGAAACCGGCACATGGGCAAAAACAAGCAAAGAAAAAGCCGATACCCTAGCCAAACACTTCTTAGACACATTTACGAGTACAAGCGAAATGGATAATCAAAACATTAATATTAAATCTGATAACATAATAAACGTTCCGCAAATGAAAACAGGAAAGACCACCATAAGCGAAATTAAAAATCAAATAAGACAGCTAAACGATAAAAAAGCTGCAGGATATGATCTAATAAAGGAAAAAATGTTGAAAGAGTTACCTGAAATAGCATTGCAATTCATAAGAAATATATTTAATTGCATGCTAGAGACTAAATACTCCTCACGACTATGGAAAATTGCTCAAATTACCGCCATACCCAAACCAAGAAAAGATGCCACCAAAACCGCCTCATATCGGCCCATCAGCTTATTGCCAATACTTTCAAAAGTGTTTGAAAAAATATTGTGCGACCGATTAGAACCAATTTTGACAGCAAAAAAGTGATCCCAAGCCATCAATTCGGATTTAGACGGCAACACTCCAACAGTCCAACAAATGCACAGGATTGCTAACAAAATACTTAACGATATGAATGACAAAAAATATTGTGTAAGCTGTATGCCTGGACATTGCAAAAGCCTTTAATAAAGTTTGGCATAAAGGACTTTTACATAAGCTCAAACGAATCTTTCCACAAAACTACTTTGAACTTTTGAAGAGCTACATAACTGATCGAAAATGCTATATAAGATATGAAGACGCATATTTCGATATCCTATCAATGATAGCTGGAGTACCGCAAGGCAGTGTATTACGCCCTCTTTTATATCTAATACACACCGCAGATGTGCCAATTCCGACTACAGATAATGCAATGAAAGCAACGTTCGCGGATGATACTCTATTAATAGCATCAAACAATGACGAAAAACTGGCGACCTTTACACTTCAAAAATTATTATAATAAACAATACAGTAAGCTGGTTTAACGAATGGAGTATAAAAGTTAATACAGACAAAACTATACAAGTTATATATACAAACAAAAAGACATCAAAATATAATCCTACTTTAAAAAACAACAAAATAAAAATCTGCCCAGCAGCAAAATATCTTGGAATAACTATTAACGAAAAAGTAACATGGAAACAGCATATCATTATACAGACTGTAATAAATATATAACAGACTGTAATAAATAAAGGGGATATAAAAAAAAAGTTGTAGTCTACACTTTCAGACGCTGCTGTTCCCAGGTTTGCCATATAATTTCGAAGTTTACTCTCCTTGGGTTTTATAAGTAATACTTTCAGCTCATTTGTCGCCTTATTAAGTTTGGTTGGTTATCTGCTGGATGTCTGGTGGTTTGCCATGTTTTGCGGAGTTTTCTTTTTTCGCCGATTTTCTCTTTAATGTAAGTTGGGATATATTTTTTATTTGTCATTTTCGGTGTTGGTGTAGAGGAAGCAACTGCTTGTATTACGCAATCATTGAAATATACAATAGCGGAGTCAATTTTATCTTGAGTTTGATATATTTATTTTGAGTTTTTGTTCTAATATTTGACAATCATTAGTCCAATTCGTTTTAGAACTATATAGGCCCAGAGATTGTTTTATTTCAAAAGGTCCAAGTATGGTCATACATAATTATAATTTATGGTGAATGGTCTGAGGATAGCTCTAAACATGATTTTATTGTCAGACTTTCATACGATATACTTTTAATGATGCAGAAGTCAATTAAGTCCGGTTGTTTTTTCGCTAATAAACCTACTATTATTTTTTCTAATAGCTTCAATTAATTGCCTCCCTTTTTTATTTGTTAACCTTGACCCCAAAGTATGTTTTTAGCATTGTAGTCTCCTCCGGCTAAGTAACGATTCCCTAGCGATTTTAGATAATGCAGGTATTGATATTTTGCGCTGTTAAATTTGGGAGGGCAATAGCCTGCAGATATTGCTATTTGCCCTTTTGTGTCTTCTATGGCTATTGTGGTTGCTTGGATGTTTTTTTCTCTGTATACATCCAGTTCAATGTATTTAATATTTCTTTTGATAATAATTGCTGTCCCACCGTGTGCTTCGTTGTTGTTGTTGCTGTTGTAGCAGTTACTTTGCCCTGTCAGTGTAGTGTAATCAGCGATCGTCTTCGTCTAGCTCATCTAACGGTAGGCCCAGGAAACTAGCTCTTTCGACGGATTGGGTCCAGAGGGGGAGGGGTGTTACATGAGTGGGTTTGATGGGGCATGGGAAAAGGTGGTTAGTGTTGTGCGGGGTGCCTTCACATGCTGGACATGTGTTTAGTATGTCGGGGTCAATTCTGAATAGGTAGAAGTTTAACCTGCTACAGCATCCAGAACGTAGTTGTGCCAGTGTTACGCGTGTCTCACGGGGAAGCTGGAACTCTTCATCTGCAATAGGTGGTGGTTGGACTCCGATAACGGCATTCGGGGGTCGGGAGCTTAAGAAAGTGGTAAGAGTCTCCCGATGAATGTCGTTTATGGCCTGTCTGTACACTCTCCGATCCAGTAGCTGTTAGTCTGTTTTGTCTAGGATCTCGTCCGCGTAGTTGAGGAAATGCCTCCTGATGTGCCTGCGGAAACACCCTAGCAGAAACTGCTTACTGGGTAGTTTGTTATGCCCCATAACAGGCAGCATAAGGGCCTCATCGTGTAGGTGTTGTATCGGTGACATCATAAGACATCCTGTCGCGGTCCTTAATGCAGTGTTTTTGCAGGTCTGAAGCTTCGTCCACTGCGAATTACTGATTCCAGGCGACCAGACAGGCGCAGCATAGTTTAGAACCGGTCGGCCTATTGCTTTAAAAGTCGATACCCATATTTCCTTGTCTTTGCCCCAAGTGCTGCCGGCAAGCGACTCTAGAACCTTGTTGCGATTCTGTACTTTAGTTGCAATTGCAGTTGTATGCGCTGAGAAGGAGAGCAAGCTGTCAAAAGTAACTCCCAATATTTTGGGGTTGTTAACCGTCGGAATTTGTGTGTCATCGACTTTGAGTTGTAGCTTGATCTCCGTAGTCTAGGTGGTAAAAAGGGTCGCCGTGGATTTAGTGGGGGAGAGTTGTAAGCTTCTCGCAGTGAAGAAGCGAGAAAGGCTGACGAGGTAGTCGTTTACACCATCCCATAGGCCATCAATGTCATTGCACGACGCCATTATCGTGCAGTCGTCGGCGTATGGGACCAGGGAGACTCCCTCTGGTGGCTGGAGGAGTTTCGAAATATAGAAATTGAAAAGCAAGGGTGAAAGGATACCACCCTGCGGTATCCCTTGCTTTATTTTTCTCTGTTTAGATGTTTGGTCTCAAAATATCACCGACGAATGACGAGCACTCAAGTAGTTCGCGGTCCACCTCTTCAGCCCTGGCGGGAGTGTCAACTGTAAAATGTCATCTAGTAGCGTGGCGTGGCTGACTGTATCGAAAGCCTTTTTTAGATCCAACGCTACTAGGACAGTCCTCTTACAGGGGCGATTTAGGTTGACTTCGCGGTTTACCTGGGTGTTAATGGCGGTGAGTGCCGTGGTGGTGTTATGCACTCTTCGGAAACCATGCTGGTGTGAGGCTGGGGTCAAGTGTTTCGTAAAAAGTGGGAGGAGAAGGGCCTCAAGAGTCTTCACTACTGGGGAAAGGAGAGTTATCGGGCGATAAGACTCCCATTGGTGTGCGGGTTTCCCAGGCTTCAGTAGTGGGACCACTCTCCCTAATTTCCATTTATCAGGAATGATGAGAATGGCCGTAGACAAATTGAAGACCTTGGTGAGATATTCTACTCCCAATGGACCCAGCTTTTTCAGCATCAGCATGTTTAGCCCGTCAGGGCCAATGGCTTTGGATGGTTTCATGTGTTTGATGGCCCCCTGACACCTCATCGCTGGAGAAAGCAAGTGGCGCACTGTTGTATGTCAGTTTGTGCAGCCGTCTGGTAGCACTACGTTTGGATCTGTCGGCCGGAGAATGCAGAATAACTTGCCGGCTAAAATAGCTCGCGCATATCTTCGGATCCGACGAAGCACGACCGTTGAAGGTGATATCCACCTTGTCGTTGTGCTTCATTGTCGGGTTCATTTGTGTAATGTATATTATAGTTCGGTATGTTAACAAAAGTTTTGTCAGTGGCATGAGTCTCAGAGATCAATATTATATCGAATGATGTATTTAAAAAAATGATTTTAGTTCCAGAACGTGGCGCGCAAGTCCATTCGCATTCCATATAGCTAATTAATTAAAGATAGCTTCTTTTGAAATTTGGGGCACTCGAAATTGAATTTAGAGCCATGTAGGTACTAATATACAATATAATTTTTCTTTCTTAGAATTATAACTTTTTTAGAATGTGTAATATCCGAATTTACTAGCAACGATATCGAAAAAAATCATTTCATACGAATTGGCCCTCCCTAATGCATGTACATATTTATATTAATTAATAAAATTGTATAGTTAACTAATTTAGTGTATCTGAAATTTAAAATTTGTATTCCCAGACCTGTGTATGTACATTACTCGTAGATATTTTAAATACAGGGTGATAAATTATAGTAATATAGTATATTACTCGTAAATATTTCACTTGAACGTAATTTACAAAAATGTATGTGCTTCCCCGTTTGTCTAATTTTTAAATTATTCTCATATTCTTAGATTTTCAAAAAGGTATTGTAGTTGCGAGAGCAGATAGAGCGGAATGTTAAATTTTTTTTTCAACAACTCATAAACAAATTAGTATCAATTAATCATAATGACATTTTTACTAACAATAGTGTGGCGTAATTTTGGTTTCTCAATCGCTTTCCTTTGACTGTTCAAAATTGTTTCTCAGCGCTCTACAGTAAATTCCACAAACACATTTTACGAGGTGCGGCAACTTATTTCCAGAAATGTATCAATAGAGCACAAACAAATTAGATTACGAGCAATATTTTATTATCGACCTTCACAATTGTCTTCCTCTACCACGAATAGTCGTATCCCGATTATCCTTCAAAGTTAACTCGTTCAGCTCCATGACTACAGCTTTCTTCACTCATTACACACCGTCATGATGCACTTTCGCTGAAGTTCAACTGCATCTTGAGGAATAGAGTGAAGAGAGTGTGGCCAGTTCCCGATTTATAACTAACTGCTTGGAACTTAATTACCAGACCTCATAGGTACTTTGCTATTTTCAGTGCTTCACAAAATATTACACGCCCAAATTCGAAATGCGCTTCATTACTCTAATCTCCAGTGAAAGTCTGTGACTACTTCAAAACTTAAGGAGTATTTTTTGCGGAAAGTGCAGGTAATAGTGGGTCTCTTTACTTATCTAGACGCTTCATCATTTGTAGTTTAATTGCAGTCCAAAAAAGGTCCAGCGCTCTGAATTACCTGAGCTGCCTCATTCTTGCCGAAAGCATCTACCATTTTCCAATAAGAGGTGTTATTCCCGTAAAAGATAAATACTATCTAATTCCGACCATAAAAAATCGGAAAAGTAAGGTCCAATGACTCCGCCGTACCATAAACCGCACCACACACCCGACTAGGCAGGCCCTATTACCTTACCAGGCCCACGTTAGGCAAGGCAAAGATTGGCATGCCAGAACAATACCAAATTTGGTTGTGATCACGAAAATCTGTAGCAGTGTCTCACTTAAATTGGAATCCCTAACTGATTTGTAGAAGGGCATCCGAAGTATTACCGAAGTTCGGTTTTTCGAACCTGCACCTAATGAGGCAGATGTGTGGCGATACCTTTCGGAACTTGAGCCTAGTTTGGCTGCCTTATGAGGCGCAAATTTGGAATACGGTCTGCCTTATTTGCGCCTAAACACCGCCTTACCAAAATTTCTAGTCGGGCAGTCACACGTTGAGGATAGAGAGGCTTTTCAACAATAATTCCTGGATTTTCTGAGCCCCAGATCCGACAATTTTAGTTGTTGACGAAGCCACCGAGATAGATGACTTTTCGATGTAGTTCCGGATCATTTTCATGCATTTCAACGACCCAACTAGCAAAGGCACGACGTTGTTGATGATCGGACGGCTTGAGATCTTGTGTTAACTGCACTTTATAAGCCTTAAGACCCAAATCTTTATGCAAAATACGGTGTAATGACGTTTATGGAATGCCTAATTCCAAAGAACGACGAGGAATGGACAAACCTGGGTTTTCTTTAACACTTTCGGCTACAACAGCAATTCTTGAGCTGTTCTTGAGCGACGAGCATGGGTTTTATTCTTCACATCACTAACTTGTCCCAACAGCTCGAATTTTTTCACCAATTTCTGTTTTGCGGTCCGACAAGGTGCTTCACGATGAACCGTCTCTGCCAAATTTTCACCATTTTTATAGTGAATTTTAATAATTTTAATGCGTTGTTTAAGTGTGTATCGTTCCATTATTATTAATGGCGTAGTTTCTACTTGTGAAATATCAAAAAATTACAGCTTCAAAAGTCACATCTACCGAAATAGCGGGTTATTCAAAATACCACCTGTTATTGGAAAACCCTTTATTAACAGTTTAAAGGAATCACACAACAGCTTGGAAAATTTTCATATTTTGCCAAGGCAAGGGCCACTGTATTCGTTACTCAAGCGTATCTAAATTTCCTCGTTATCCACACCACCTCTGGTGGTGAAAGAGGACAAAACGAAGTACTTCCTGTCATCAAACAAACTGTCAGCGCACTCCCATATCGGCACCCACGTCACTGTTGACAGTTATGATTTCGAGGTTGTAAAAAACTTCGTTTATCTACGAAGCAGCATTAATACCAATAACGGGGTCAGCCTTGTAATCCAAAAGATAATATTCTGGATACAACAAGTGATACTCTGGACTAAGTAGGCAACTGAGTAGTAAAGTGCACTCTCGACGAACAAATCTAACGCTCTATAAGGCTCCCATCATGCCCTTCCTAAGAGGAAGAGAAAGGCCTCCTCTGCGTTTGAAAAAATATCAGCTGGAGAAGGAGTTGGCTTCACTTGGAGTGTCCAACTGGCGTCGGTTAGCACGAGAAAGAAACGACTAGCGTCCTCGGCCAAAATTGCTTAAGCGGTCATCGCGCCAACAAACAAGAAGACGAAGAAGAAGAAGTAGGATTGTGTTAGTCCTCAATCCTCTGCAATCTCCCTTAAGCTTAATTTTGACTTAAGATTAATTTCTTATTTGCGATATGCAGAGTAGATGTCTTTATATGTATGTATATGTGGTCCGCCCGGCCACAGGCCAAAAACAACGGCCAAACCAAATCGCTTCAGCCGCAACGCATTGCTATGTGTTTTCTGGGATCAGCGTGGTATGGTTTGGTACGAGCTCTTAAAACCAGGTGAAACAGTTGACGGTGCACGCTACTAACGACGATTGGCCGATTTGAATACACCGAAAACGCCCAGAGTATGCCGATCGCCGTCACAAAGTAATTTTTCTTGATGACAATGCACCGCCACATCGAACAAGAGCGACCCGGGAATTGGTGGAGACATACGATTGGGAACCACTGGTGCATGCAGCTCACTCACCAGACTTGGCGCCTTCCGATTATCATTTGTTTGCATTGATGGGCCACACACTTTCCGAGCAGCGCTTCAATTCTCACGAAGAAGACAAAAAATGGCTCGATGATTGGTTTGCGGTCAAAGACGGCCAATTTTTTTGGCGCGGCATTCACAAATTGCCTGAGAGATGGGAAACATGTGTCGCTAGCGATGGCTATAAATGTGAATATTAAATTTGTAACCATTTTTTGTTAATAAATGTTTGAAATTGAAACAAAAGTCTCATTTCATAGGTATATACAGGGTGGGCCATATAGCGTTTGCTTTTGGAACCACCTAGTTTTTTGAGAATGGTAACACAAATGACATGTCAAATGTGTTCAAAATTTACTTAAAGGTTTGAAATTTACGAAATGGGACGCTATACGCTTGAACAAAATTGGGAAATATTGAAAACCTATTTCCAAAGTGGTGAGTCTTCTTCTTTTCTGATTCTCACATCGGTGGCTACGTCAATAAGCAAAATTGTCGGATTTGGGGCTCAGAAAATCCACACGTTACTGTAGAGAAGCAAATGCATCCACAACGAGTCACTGTTTGGTGCGGTTTTTGGTCTGTCGGTATCATCGAGCCATTTTTTTTCCAAAATGAGCGAAGAGCCGCAATTACAGTAAATGGCGAGCGTTGCCGTGACATGCTCAACGAGTTTTTGTTTCCAAAAATTGAAGAGGATGAAATGGACGACATTTGGTTTCAACAGGATGGTGCAACTTGTCACACTGCCAAAGTTACACTCGAACTTTTGGCTACCGTTTTTGAATTCCGACATCAATTGGCCGCCTTGGAGCTGTGATTTAAGCCCGTTGGACTATTTTTTGTGGGGAGGACAAACGCTATGCGAACCATCCAGAGACGATTGATGCTACAAAACACGAAATCGAAGTTACCGTTCATGAAATTGGAGCCCAAACAATCGAAAATGTGCTTCAAAATTGGGTTGATCGAATGGCCTACTGTAAAGCCAGTCGTGGCAGTCATTTGAACGATATTATTTTTCATTCATAAATGACAATGTTCAATCTTCAAAATAAAAAAATAAAAGTTTGAAAAAATATTGATTCGTTTTTTTTGTATAGTCGATTCAAAAAGCAAATTTTACATGGCCCACCCTGTATATGTATTTAAAAATGCCTGAGCACCAATGATAGGCCTTATTCGCTTCGCTCCTGTGGTGCTAACGAAATGTGGCAAGGCGTTGAAATTTATTTAGAAGCTTAGCCTGCCTGCGCTTCGCCCTCGGTTCTTAGTCTGCTTTTGTCTCGAATATCTTTGTATTCGATTCAAACATGCAAACGCGCTAGTCCCGAAATAAAAATACGCAGTTATCAATTTTTTCTTTCTTTATTGTATAAAATTTAAAAACCTGCTATCTGACCGCCAATACCTTCTCCTCTCCTATATCAACAATTGGCCAAATTTGCTGTTGGCTACTGATAAGCGACTTTTGAAGGCCGGCGTTTATACTCATTTTTCACTACTTGCCGAACACAAACATACGTACATAGATGAATATACATAAATGTATCTACAAATGTACAAACTTCCCATGATGAAAGCCTAGCCAAATGCGTACAGTCGAGTTCTATTCACTTCTCTCCTTTGAAATTTGTTTTTGGCTCGAGAATGAATTCATCGTTGCTTTGCTTTTTTACTCTTCATTCCAATTGTTTATTACCTCTGCTTGTGTTTTCCTGTTAGCTGCTACCGCGACACTTTATGCGACAATCCGTACACAAATATTTTCCTTCGGTACACACATCCATACATACACACAAAGCAATTAAACAACTAAGCATTCCTGCACCTACTCAAGTTTGTACTCGCACCAGTATTTCGTTAAGCTGATATGTGGGCTAGCATGCACTAATATAGTAGATACATTCATACCTACATATGTACCTGCGTATGAATATTTGTCCACATAACGGCATACCAAAGTAAATAAAGCATTTTTCATTTTGACATGACAGTTTTTCATAAATATTTTTAATACTTTGCGCTTTTAAGATTGGGTAGCCAGAGTACGTTGACAAGTGACGAGTGTTGAAATTTTTTTTAATAAAACAGAAAATTATTAAACACCTACTTAACATAAATTATGCGACTATATATAAACGCATATACGAATATGTATTTGCATATGTACAAATGCATGAAATATGTGTGGGAATGCATTTTCAAACCGTGAATTCAAAAAGTTATAAAAAATACTAAGTGGACCATAGAGGTCCTTTCTTTGTCGGAACAACTAGAGTGTACAGCACTCAGCCAATATAAAGTCCATTGTACTGCACTCGGGTATGAGGGAGTTCGCAAATCTCCAGGCGCACTAAACTACGCATATTCGGCTCATGCGTGAAGTCCGTATTGTTGTACGAAAGCGAAACCTGGCTGCTCTCTAACACCATCACACAGAAGCTACAATTCTTCAGCATTAAATGCCTCCGCATCATCTGCCGAGTACTCTGGTCAAACACCATCAGTAACGACGCACTGTGGAGATTAACGAACGAGGAGTCCATTCTTAGGCAAATCAAACGCAGAAAGTGGCGATGGATAGGTCACACATTGAGAAAATCACCAGATAGTATCACGAGAATGGCATTGGACTGAAACCCGCAAGGGAGCAGAGGTCGCGGTCGACCAAAAAATACTTGGAGCAGGTCGATGCTGCGCGAACTAGCAGATGCCGACATCTCATGGGACTGTGCGAAAGCCACAGCACAGAACCGTGTACGATAGAAGAATCTTGAAAAAACAAAACAAAATAAAAGCAAAACTGCTCTCGGCATTCCTTTTTAAATCTACTCGACCTCTGAAGAAATCTGAGTAGATCTTGAGGTGCCAAGGAGCCAAGAAGGTCACTTCTTAAAACAACAGCGGCAAAAGCCTTAAGCCTGATTCGAGCGAAATGGTCTGGTCCGAGAAAGTGGTCCGCCGTCTAATCCTTCTCTCCATATGCTGGGAAAAATGCACTATCTGAGTGACCCATCATCAGTCCAACCAGCTGCTTAAAGTCCCTTCTGCTTAATAACAGAACGATCAGATTTGTCCATCTGCAGCCTCTCTCAGCCTGCCAAGCTCGCTTGTGCGTTGAAGTAAGCCGTTTGCTATCCATGACTTTGACGGCTACCGAAGTGAGTGACAGAACAGGATCCGGTTCAAAGACATTGGCCTCAGAGCCCATCCTAGCTAAAGACTTAAAGGTCTCGTTACCTGTGATACCCACATGTCCCGGGGCACATGTTACCATCAGAATATTATGTCTACCCGCATAACTCAGCTTGAATTTACAGTACTCAACTATACTTGAAGTGTTTGAATGGCTGTTTCAGGCCATGAGCTCAGTTTTGCTGCCGCTTCAGTAACAAAGTTCATTGCTTGTTGAACAACACACACCTCCGCTTGAAACACAGATGCAAACATTCCGAGAGCAAAAAGTAGTTTGCAAGGATCTCTCTGCACGAGGTAACCCACTTTCGGGAAATCCTCCCGCCGAGCTAAGGACGGCTCGGGCATCGGATGTGCAGGCCCGAACCCCACACCCCCTTATGACCGGAACTGACACCCAAGGTTCCGGAAGAAGCGCACTACCTAGTGGTGAAACATGGCACCTTGGCTATGCCGAGTGAGTATGAGCGATACACCGTCATCGAAACGATCGGAAGCGACTGAACAAGTTGTGAAGGATGTAGAGAAGGCGGACAATCCCTCAGTAGATGGGTCTCTGGTACCGAGTAAGTCTTTGACAACGGTCAAACCTATTGCGAATCAGGTAAGTACCGGTAAAAAGGCTTAAGTTGTTGGAAATTCGAGCGCAGGTGCTGGTCTATCCGCAAGACAGATCAAGCGAAGAAAATAAAAGGCGAAGAAAGCCAAAGCATTAGCTAAGGTAAGTACTCAAGCTCCGTCAACTTCCACACCTGTAATGGAAACGCAAAAGCGCGGCAGAACAGAGCATTCCTCTGTAACGGTGCACTCTTCTGTGGATCAGTGGTGCCCCCACAAGGGCCAGAGGCAATAATCGGAATCAGTTCTGCAGAAATCATGAATTGGCCAACTGACCCAATGTGCCTGTTGGTTGCTTGGAGGAGGCGGATAGCAATGAGCACTTTTTCTGTGAGTGTCCTGCCTTTGCTTGAGCAAGGCTGCGAGTTTTTGGTTCCGATGTCGTGAGAATGATTAATATTCGGTCTCTAAAACTGGAGGATATTTACAGATTTGTCAAAGAATCTGGAAAATTCTCACAGAACTAACTACCTTTATCTCTGTCTCTATTCTTCCTATCTCTCTCTCGGATACTTTTCTCTTTCCCTCCTTGACTATGTACCCTTTTTCCAGAGCTCTATATACCAATGGGCTTTTTCGCCTGAGTGTTTTAGGAGGCACCAAATCTCTTGGTGGAAGAAAATAAGATACATATAAAATGAGAGGTGGAGAAGAAACACAGCAATATTTGGCAAACGGCAAAGCAAAAAAAGAAGCGCACGTGCAAACTTTACTTATATTTTCATTTGTAAAGTGAATTAAATTGAATAGTTCAAGGTTGAAAACAAAAACAAATCTGCCCAACCAGTTGTCGCCCCCCAAAGATGTCATAATTTACGGCTTAACGCTTCGGCACCATTGATTTACAACGCATGCTTTTGATTTACAACCCCAGTTGACAGTTAGTTGTTGCCTTAAATTCATAAAATTAATCCTTTATACTTTCATTTGAATCTTGTTTTTTTTTTTCATTTCCGCCGCGCAGCCTCCAACGGTCGGACACGTGTAGCCTAGGCGCTGGTTAATGCTACGAAGTGTGTTTGTACAGTTTTGTGTCTGTTTTCTATTTTTACTATAAATTATGTTCTGTTATTTTCTAATCAACGCGAACACATTCGCCTGTCAATTACCATACATTTCAACGGTATTTCAAACCAAACTATGCGACAACTTGCCCTTAACGTATAAGTATTAATTTCACTTGGCTTGTGTATGTATTGTGTGTGTGCTAGTATGTACATACATACGCAAGTACCCATACATATGTTTGTGTGCATAAGTTTGTGTATAAAGGGGTTTCCAATAGGGATGAATCGTTGTTGCTCGATGTGGCTGTCATGTTGATTTGACCGCGTCTATCTGGTCCGCTTTTATATTCCATAACAAAACAGAATTTTGTTAATATTTTAAACAAATATTCACACAGTGCATTGTTGCATTCCATATCGACCTGCCCTTATTGGAGCGCCCTATATTTCTTTGCGTGACTGCTGTCAGTTTTCTTTGCTTCCTACATTTTTTTTTTTTTTTGTTTTGTTAATATATCTGCTATATAAGTTTTTTGTTTGCATCTTCTTTACTGCGTTAATTTTAGACAAGTCAGATTTTAGTAAAAATCGCTTTGTCTTCAAAATATATTTCTTTGTTAAAAAAAAGCATGCATGCTGAGTTCTTCAGAAACAAGAATTTCTAGCAAAAGCATTAAATTTGGGAACTTCTAATAATATGAGTATTCCATCTACCATCACATAAATATATAGACGTTAATACATACATACATATGCAGAGTGACGAATGAGATTAGTCACTTAGTTAGATAAATATATCATCTCTGGGTACAAATCAACGGCGCAGCGAAAAATGGCAGGAAATTTTACACCGATTTTTAAGCTTGCTTCTTTTTCTTGGCGAAAGAGAATTGAGCTTTAGAGGGGAAAGTAATCTTGTTGATGCACCAAACAATGGCAATTTTTTTGAGATTCATTATCAAACAGGAATACAACCGTTTTCAAGGGCATTATATTTCAGCTGTAATTCAAAGTGGAATTTATGAAAATGTGAGTTACATTTCAGTTGTATTTAAGGTTGCCAACGTATTGATTTACCAACAATAGTACTGATTGTTTTTTTTTTTTTTTCATTCCGAAAATCCATGTTAATGCCTGGATATATAATATTAAAAAAAAAATTACTTATTTGTATTGAATTTAAAAAAATTTTGAAAAAGAATCTAATTTTAAAACAGAGGAGTAATGATTCCCCTTTTAAAGTTATTGCTTGCAGTGGAGGAGATTGTTGTTTCCTATTGAAGAGAACAAGATCTCTCTTTGCTGGATTCGCATTTAGTCCGCATTCGGTGCACCATTTTGACAGAATATTGATTGAGCGTTGTATGAGCTCAGTGAGGGTATTCAGGTGTTTGCCTGACACGCAGAGTGCAATATCATCTGCATAGGCTACAACCTTGCAGCCTGCTTTTTCGAGATTTCGAAGCAAACTGTTTACAGCGAGATTCCGGAGAAGGGGTGAAAGTACTCCGCCTTGAGGAGTGCCTTTGACGGCGTACATTCTCATGCGGCTTAACCCAAGCTCTGAAGTGATTATTCTATTTTGGAGCATTTGTTCGATCATCTTTCGCATGGAGTAATTAATACCCAATTTGGCAATTTCAGACAAAATAGCGTTGGGTTCAATATTATTAAAAGCACCTTCTATGTCCATAAATGCGACAAGAGAGTACTCCTTATTGTGAAGGGAAGTTTCCACTGTTTGCACCAATGAATGAAGTGCCGTTTCAGTCGATTTCCCTTTAGTGTAGGCATGTTGTGCCTCAGAGATCAACTTAGTATCAAGTTGGGTTTTGATTTGCTCATCTAAGACTTTTTCAAAAGCCTTTAAGCAAAAAGAGGTTAGGCTAATGGGCCTGAAGTCGTTTGGTTTGCAGTGTGAAGGCTTCCCCGTTTTCGGAATGAATACTACTTTCGATTTCTTCCAAATTGTCGGAAGGTAAGAGAGATTTAAACACTTGTTAAAGACCCTTGTTTACCAAGGCAGTAGAATTTCCAGTCCTTCTTGAAGTTCTGCTGGAATGATGTTGTCAGGACCTGGTGATTTAAATTTTTTAAAGCTTAGTATTGCTGTAGAGATGCTATTAGAGCTGATTAGATCTGATCTATTCCCATAATTACTCTGAAGAGTACTGGGAAGTGCAGGTAAGTTGGCAACACAGCCTGGAAAGTGAGATTCTAGAAGTATTCTAAGAATGTGGTCAGTTGAAGTAGTCCAAGTTCCATCTTGAGTCATGATAAAACTGGGAGAGACTGGGTTTGATGCAAGAATCTTGCGTAGCCTGCTTACGTCTGAAGTGTTCTTTAATTCTTGAGTGTATGATCGCCAGGATGTGCGTTTTGCACTTCTGACAGCTTTCTTAAAGTCTTTGAGACATTGTCGATATTCTTCCCATTCGTCTGTTATTTTAGATTGGTTAAAGAGTTTCCGAGTTCGATTGCGAAGTTCTGAGATTTCTGGAGTCCACCAAAAAGGTTTATGCTTACCTCCTGTTTTCGTCAGGGGGCAAGATTGTCGTGCTGCGCTTTGACACGTCTTCGTTATCATGTTGACAGCGTTTTCGATATCGTTTTTATTTGCCATTTCAAACTGCCTGATATCAGGAAGTCCATTGGCAAGATGTTCTTTATATTTGATCCAATTCATACGTTTTTTATTAAGGTACTTCATGGGTTTTGCCGTTTCGGCTTTTAAAGTGAATGTTATATATTGGTGGTCGGAAAAAGAGTGCTGTTTATCAACGCTCCAGTCCTGCACCAGTTGTGTACATGATTCGCTAGCAAGAGTAATATCGAGTACCTCTCTTCTAGACGAGTTAAGAAACGTGGGGACATCACCTCTATTACATATATCAAGCTTATTCGGTAGAATGTAGTCAAAGAGTTGCTCACCTCGTGTGTTGTTGTTTGTACTACCCCAAACAATATGATGGGCATTAGCGTCTGCTCCAATGATGATGCGTTTCTGCTTCATATGCGCCGTATTGACGAGCCTTCTCACTGCTTCAGGAGGAGGCGCCTCCGCTGCGTCGTAAGGCATGTAAGCCGACACAATCCAGATCGGGCCGTGGACAGCTTCAACCTCTATGGCAGTGGTGTCAGCGTTGCTAAAGGGAAGAAGAAAAGCATTAATATGTTTTCGAATGAGAATACAAGAGCGCGATCTAACGTTAGCCTCACCTTGAAACAAGGCGTAGTGCCTATCTTTCAGGCCGCATATCTTGTTGTTTGATATCCAAGGTTCTTGGATGAGAATGATGTCTTCTCTGAGGTCAGAGAGACGAAGAATGAGGGCTGCCGAGGCAGCCTTAGAGTGGTGC
This sequence comes from Anastrepha obliqua, assembly GCF_027943255.1. Taxonomy (NCBI): domain Eukaryota; kingdom Metazoa; phylum Arthropoda; class Insecta; order Diptera; family Tephritidae; genus Anastrepha; species Anastrepha obliqua. Next base: position 14,996,329 of record NC_072894.1, read on the forward strand.
AGATTAATCCGCAGCACTTTTAGACGCACATTCAATGACTGTGTCGTTCGCGTCATCACTGCTATCTAGAAGTCTATCCTCGTCCCCGTTACTTTTAATTTAATTCAATTTTACTTTAATTTTATTTATTTTTAAATTAAATTATTTTTAATTTAATTAAATTTTTAATTTAATTTCTTTTTAGATTAAATTCACTTTCTAATTTAATTTAATTTTTAATTTAATTATAATAAATTTTTATCTTAATTTAATTTAATTTTTAATATAATTTATTTTTAATTTACTTCAATTTTTAATTTAATTTAATTTTTAATTTAATTTATTTTTAATTTTAATTCAATAATTAATTTAATTTAATTTATTTTTAGTTTAATTCATTTTTTAATTTAATTTAATTTTTAATTTAATTTATTCTTAATTTAATTCAGTTCTTAATTTAATTTAAATTATTTTTAATTTAAATTATTTTTAATTTAATACAATTTTTATTTTAATTCAATTCTTAATTTAATTTAAATTATTTTATTTTATTTATTTTTAATTTAATTAAGTTCTTAATTTAATTTCAATTACTTTTAATTTAATTTAATTTGTTTTAATTTAATTCAATTCCTAATTTTACTTAATTTATTTTTAATTTAATTAATTTTTTAATTTAATTTGATGTTTAATTTTATCTAATTTTTAAATTAATTTCAATTTTAAATTAATTTATTTTTAATTTAATTCAGTTTTTATTTTTATTTAATTTTTAATTTGGTTGGTTGGTTGGTTTAAGGGTGACCCCGCAAGTTGGGTCCGTTGTGTTGCCCTAGAGCTCATTATACAATATTATATGATTTCCCCGCCTAACCGACATTTTTATTATAGATGTTTTTTAAAGATTTTAATTCGTTTCGATATTAATTCGTTTTGATGAGAGATTCGATTTTCAGGTCCGAGAGTACTGAAAGATTGTCAATTGTTGGAGAGCCTAGAAGAGCGAGTCGGCTTCTGGCTAGACCTGGACAACTGCACAGCAAATGCCTGCTCGATACTTCCTCATCTTCGTCCTCGCAGTATCTGCACAGGTCGTTTTGAGGAACCCAAGCCGAGTGCGTGAGTGCCCAAAAGGCAGTGGCCGGTGATAAGAGATATTACATGCCTTAGCTCGTGTTTCGAAAGACTTAAAAGGGTTTTTGTCTGTTTCAGATTGTAGGATGGCCAGATTTGTCTGGTCGTAACGCAAGTAGTTTCCACTGGCCACCTCCGATCAGCAATGCTGTGAAATTCTCGATGAATGATCATTTTACATGTTGAGAGCGGGATGTGGGTTGTGGGTGAGTTGCTAACATTTGATTGCGCAGCTCCAGCTCTTGCGAGCTCATCAGCTTTGCAGTTACCTTCGAATCCACTGTGACCCAGTAGCCAGATAACTAGGGCAGAATTCTGAACACTAATTTCGTTAAGAGATAAGAGACAGGATCGAACCACATCTGAGTGGGTATAAGAAGAGCTGAGTGCTCGCTTGATTGTAACTTCCGTTAAGAACTAAATGGGCTGCCAACAAAAACTGTCGAAAGTGAACTTCAAATAAAGTGCAATTTTAAAATGAGCTACAAAGAATTGTACGGCTTTTAAAAAGTGAAAAAAGAAAATATCTCATTAGTGGCATCCAAAAATGTGATAAATATTAGGCAAAGGAAACGATCAAGTGCTGTAATCCACTTTCAAGTGAATTTCAATGCAATTGGCGAAAATTTCAATGAAAATTATTAGATTAAATTATCAGGTCAGTCCATAAGTTTGTGCGTTTTTTAAAGGTGGTTTTAAAATTAATAAAAAAGAAATTTATAGTATTTATATTTATATATATATATTTTTTCCCCCTTCATTATTTACAATGTCTTCCCAACGTTTAAGCAAATTTTTAATTCCCTGCTCAAATATAGCCTGTCCTTGGAGCCAAAATACGCTTCGATATCCCTTTTTATAGCTTCTTTTGAGGAGTAGTTCTTGTTACTCATATGGAATTGAAGTCCACAGAAAAGGTGATAATCACAAGGTGCAATATCCGGAGAGTATGGTGAATGCGGCATTAACTGGATTTTTGTCGATTTTTGTTAAGTGCCTCATTCAAGTTTGATAGCTGATGGGAATAATAATCAGCAGTTATCGTTTGGTTTGGTTCCAGAAGTTCATAATAAACAATACCGGCCCAAGCAGCCAAAATGGGCATCCCTCACAACACATACTGTCACAGTTGTAAACAACCGGCAAAAAGGAAACAATCTTCCATTTCCTCTGTGAATGCCCTGTCCTATGGAAGGACAGAATGTTAACCCTGAGCAAACCGCTGTTCGAGGGTCTGGCTTAGATGTCAACAATCTGATAAGGTTCCTGAACCACACAGACTAGATATAGTCTTGCCATAAATAACGGGTAAATAAGTTGGTAACGAGGATGTGGCAATAAAATGGTGTGGAAGCGCTAGTTGGATTCTAGATGAAACACCACTCTAACCAACCAACTAACCAACCATCAGTTAATCTTCTAAGAAATAACAATTGTTATTGAGGACACTATAACTCCACTATTTCTCTGTCCATAGCTGTATGTATTTATTCAAATTGTTCATCATTTTTAGCCAATTATTGCTAGACTATGGTTTTGTTTTTATATCATCTTTAATTTGTTTGTTTTGAATTTTTTTCTCGTTAATTAATGTCATTCGTTCATTATATTTTTTTTTTTTTGTTTCTACATTGAATTTCTAGGAATAGCAACTTAGAGTCATCACTCTAATGGCTACCCCACTTCTGTGGATTTTTTCTTCTTCATATAATATTTTATTATAGGCTTTGCTTGTTTTTATTTACACACAAATTAGAATTATCATTCTTATTACTATTCCCCACTCATTTTACACTGGTTTTCTCTATTGTCAAATAGCAGTAAACAACCACTCGACGTCGCATAAAAAATAGGAACAGACATAGCATAAAGTATATGCTATGTATGTAGCTTCATTGAAAATCCCTTTGCGTTGACGATCAATCGATTACCAGTGCCCGAAGCGGCCCATGAATGAGAGGTATAAGGAGGAGGCGTACAATTTCTCCGGACCACCGGCATTTATGTACATAAACACATTTGTGGACCACACAGAGCAAACCTACAAATGTGTATGCAAATTTTGTTTGCATTGTGATTTTTCGCATACACACACACAAACATATGCACATAAGTACTTTAATTCAAAATAGATTTTCATACATATGTACATACATACATAGACTATATTTCTTTCAGTAGGCATTCTAAACGTTTTTAATTGTTTGCAAATTGCTTTGTTTTGAAATCGTACACCCAACCCGCGTCGTCAAACCTCAAATGACTGGTTCGCATTCGTTGGTCTGTTTATATTACGACATAATTTATTGTCTCACATTTCAATGCGCATTGAATGCGACTGAAATGAGAGTACTTATAATGGGAATGAACACTAATGCTGACAACACACAAACACACACTCACACATATTTCACCTACATATGATACAAGTTGGCTACAGTGTCGAGTGCAAAGTGCAACGTAGCCATTTTGTGATGTCATACGATTATTGGTCGCATCAAAGGATCGTGTTCGCACATACTCGCACTTACACGATGAGCATTAAAATCGAGAGTTCGC